>NC_073232.2:139226666-140465000 GCF_029281585.2 Gorilla gorilla gorilla
TGTCTGATGTGTGTTGTCACTCTGATATTTGCTCTTTTTCTTTTTTTTTTTGAGACGGAGTCTCACTCTGTCGCCCAGGCTGGAGTGCAGTGGCACGATCTCGGCTCACTGCAAGCTCTGCCTCTCGGGTTCACGCCATTCTCCTGCCTCAGCCTCCCGAGTAGCTGGGACTACAGGCGCCCGCCACCACGCCTGGCTAATTTTTTGTACTTTTAGTAGAGACGGGGTTTCACCATGTTAGCCAGGATGGTCTCGATCTCCTGACCTCGTGATCCGCCTGCCTCGGCCTCCCAAAGTGCTGGGATTACAGGCGTGAGCCACCGCGTCCGGCTGATATTTGCTCATTTTCTGAGTGTTTTGTGAGTCCTGAGGAATGAGCTCAAGGAGGAGATGGGTTCATTCCTTCTTCTAGGTTTCTTTTCGAGTGGGGTGAAGCTCACTTTTAGTTTCAGGTGGAAGCTGTGCACTGGATTCATTTGGGAGCAGGTTGGCAGGTAGAACAGTAGAATAAATCTTGAAGACCTACAAGCGTTAGAATGGGAGAGGAATGGATGAAGCTACTCCTTCCTTCCGATTTGCAGGAAGTTTCCTTAATGGAACAAGCCAGCCCCGAGGGAGCCGTCATCTGGGACCCTGGGATCTGCGATGCAGCGGAGTTCCATTATCCTTTTTATTTTTACTGTAAATACACTCAGTGTTACACAAATTCATTAAAAGATAAGCATGATCTGTCCTGTTGGGAAGCTTCTAATGGAAAGTAGGGGATAGCTGATGATTCCTCTGGATGGGCGTTTATTTGCAAGATGTTTCTTTCCAGAAAATGCTTAACTAGATTACATGTTTCATGACCTCAATATAAATTCTTTTAGTTTTCCTGACCTTTTGTGATTTTAGTTACTATCCTAAAAGATATTGATTTCTTTTTCTTGTTCATCTAGAAATGATCATTAAAAACAAACAAATAGGCTGGGCGTGGTGGCTCACGCCTGTAATCTCAGCACTTTGGGAGGCTGAGGCTGGTGGATCACTTGAGGTCAGGAGTTCGAGACCAGCCTGGCCAACATGGTGAAATCCTATCTCTACCAAAAAAAAAAAAGCAAGAAAAAAAAAAAAAAAAAAAAAGCCGGATATGTTGGTGTGTGCCTGTAATCCCAGCTACTCGGGAGGCTGAGGCAGGAGAATCATTTGAACCTGGGAGGCGGAGATTGTGCCACTGCACTCCAGCCTGGGTGACAGAGAGAGACTCCATCTCAAATAATAAAGACAAACAAATGAAAGGTTTAAGACCTTCTTTGAACCTGACTGCCTTACTTTCTTTGGCAGGCTCATTTTTCTGAGGTCAAGAGAATAGGCGCTGGAACCAAACTGCTGGGGATCAGATCCTAGACCTAGCACTGGTTGACCTGAGGCAAGTTAATCTCTGTGTGCAGCCTTTCTGTTAAATGGGAGTAGTAATAGTGGTTGTGGCATAAGATTGAGGTTAAACGAGTAAGTGTATGTAAGCACCTACTGAATGCTATTTAAGTTAATGCAATCATTCAGTGGATTTCAGCTAAATTCATGCATTCAGTAAATATTTACCCTGTGCCTGCAAAATGACTGCTGTGTGCTTGGCCCTGGGATACAATAGGGACTGAAGTAGATATGGGGGATTGGCAAGTAAGTAGGCAGCCACAAGACAGCTGTGAATGGTAGGAGGGAGAAAGGACTACCAAGAGAGGCTTCCTGGAAGAAGCGGCTTTTTAAATAGGTGCTTTGAAGAGAATAGATATGAGTTGATGAGATGAAGAGGGGTAGGAAGGAGTAGCATCAGTTTAGCTGAGGGCCCTGAGGTGCAAGAGTGCACAGACCACTGAAGTTCAGTCTGGGTGAGTCGAGGTGAGGCTGGGTGCTAAGCAGGGTCGTCCCAAGCTGTCTGGAGGAATTTGGACTTAATGCTCAGAGCAGTGGCTGGTGATTGAAAGGCTCGGAGTGGATGGTTCTTGAGGGGTTCAGAGCTATATCAGATTTTGTTGCAGGAAGAGTTCATGGGCAGTGGTTTGAAGAACGGGAAGGAGAGGAGACAGGTGATGGAGAGGCATGGCAGCCATGCAGGGGAGGTGATGGGGCCTGAATGGGGTTGATGGTGGTGGGGGTGGGGAGGAGCCAGTGGGTTTGAGAATATTAGGAGGATAAGGAGTGCCATGTCCTGACTGATTGGTTGTAGAGGAGGGGAGGGAAGTGTCTAGGCCTGGATGCAGGGGCTGCTGGTCTCCGGTGGTCCTGGAGAAGGATGAACTCAGGGTACAGTTCTTCCCCAGCACTGGGCACAGGGTGCAGGGCTGTGCCCGTGGTAGACAGTAGGAAATGCTTGCTGCAGGAAGCCCTCAGCAGGCAGAGCCATGTGTGGTCTCTGAACCTTGCAAGTGGACCTGCCGAGGCAGCTGTCGGGTGGCTGGAGCAGTTTACGCAGTTGGGAGTCAGCACGAAGATGCGTATGGAAGCCTCCAGAGATGACCTGTGTGGGAGGGTTTGGAAAGTGAGGAGAAGCTGAGGAGCTGGAGTCCCAAAGAACAACTGCGCAAAGGACTGAGATGGAGGAGACCAGGGAGCGGAGGCCCAGGGAGGACACCAAGCCCGAGGAGGAAGTGACTGGGAAGGAAAAGAAGGAAGAGTGTCATTGCCAGGGTGCCCTCGGCTCTGCAGGGCACGTATCAGTGGCGAGGTGGATTGGGGCTTGTGTGGGCAATGTCGCCACAGAGACTTGGCTGCAAAAAGACAAGAGAGCTCTCAGTAAGAAGCTGGAGAGGGTGTTATCAACAGCTGTGTAACAGATCACACCAAAACCTAGGAGCTGAAAACAATGTTTTTTTTTTTTGAGACTGATTCTCTGTCACCTAGGCTGGAGTGCAGTGGCACAGTCTGGGCTCACTGCGGCCTCTGCCTCCCGGGTTCAAACGATTCTCCTGCCTCGGCCTCCTGAGTAGCTGGGATTACAGGCGTGCACCACCATACCTGGCTAATTTTTGTATTTTTAGTAGAGATGGGGTTTCACTATGTCAGTCAAGCTGGTCTCCAACTCCTGACTTTGTGATCCGCCTGCCTCGGCCTCCCAAAGTGCTGGGATTACAGGTGTGAGCCACCGTGCCTGGCCAGAAAACGTTTTTTATCCTAGTTTCTGTGTGGCTTAGCTGGGCCCCCAGCTCAGGCCCTCTGAAGGGCTGCATTTAAGGTGTCCACGGGGGACAGAGTCATTTCAGGGTCTCACTGGAGGAGAATCAGCTTCTGAGCTCACATGGTGGTGTTGGCAGGATTCGCTTTCTTGGTGGCTGTTGGCAGAGGGTACTTGCATTTCCTTCCCACGTGGGCCTCTCCATAGGGGCAGCTCATGTAGGGCTGGTTTTGTCACAGCAGGTGAGTGGGAGGCAGAGGGTGCAGCGGAGAGGGGGAGAGGGAAAGAGGGGAGAAGGGGAAAGAGAGAGAGAGAGGGAGAGAGGGAGAGAGTGCACACAAGGCAGAAGTCAGAGCCCTTTTGTAACTGAATCATGGAAGTGACAGCCCATCACTGGCAGTATTTTATTGGCTAGAAGTGAGTCACTAGGTCCAGCCCATACTCAACGGGATCATTTTTATGGATTTTCTTTTAGGAAATGAATGGAGTGAGTCAAATACTCTTTACATGTGGACATGCTCAGCTGTGCATCTGGTTTTGCTGCCACCGGCCTCTTTTTCCAGTCCCAAGAAACACGTGTTCATGAATCCACTTGGGTGCAGGTGCACATACTGTATGGCTGGCGGTCGTGAGCAGTTTCTTCGAAGTTTCTGGCACTTTGCTGATGCAGGCAGTTCAGTGTCGGAGTGGACAAGAGCAGGGGGTTTTGAGCACACCTCTGCCGTGCATCTCAGGATTGCCACAGTGCTTTATTGAGCGTAACAACTTGGAATGCTCAGGTGTGGTTTGCGGAATGCTCAGGTGTGGTTTGCGGCATTCACTTGCTGATGAATATTCACCTGATAGGCAGAGACGCTCTGGACTCTTTTTAAACAGCTTTCTTGAGCAGTTACTCACATACCATGCAGGGTATCCACTGTAAAAGTGTGCCATTCAGTGGTTTTTGGCATATTACATTAATTTTTTAAATTTGTGGGAAAAATATATATAACATAGAATTTTCCCCTTTAACCCTTTAAAAATGCACATTTCATTGGCGTTAAATACATCTACAGTGTTGTGCTACTCATTCTCTGTTTCCAAGACTTTCACCATCCCAGACAGAAACTTTGTATCCATTAAAAGCTAATTCTTGGCCAGACACGGTAGCTCATGCCTGTATTCCTAGCACTTTGGGAGGCCGAGGTGGGTGGATCACTTGAGGTCAGGAGTTCAAGACCAGCCTGGCCAACATGGTGAAACCCCATTTCTACTAAAAATACAAAAATTAGCTGGATGTGGTGGCGGGCACCTGTAATCCCAGGTACTTGGGAGGCTGAGGCAGGAGAATCGCTTGACCCGGAAGGCGGAGGTTGCAGTGAGCCGAGATCGCACCGCTACACTCCAGTCTGGGCAACAGAGCGAGACTTCATCTAAAAAAAGAGAAAGCTAACTTTCCATTCCCTGTCCCCTCAGCCTCCGTTAACTTCTAATCTATTATATTTTCTGTCTCTGAATTTGACTACTCTAGGAGCCACATAGGAACGGAATTGCACAGTATTTGTCCTTTTGTGCCTGGCTAATTTCGCAGAGCACAGTATCTTCCGGGTTCATCCATGTCACAGCACACGTCAACACTTCCTTGCTCTGAAGAATATTTCACTGTATGCATAGCCACATTTTGTTTAATTTGTTCATCTCTTGATGGACACTTGTGACATGGTTTCTTCCCAGCATTTGACTGTTGTGAATAACTTGTCCACTCTTTGCTGGAGGAAGTGCGTTAGCGCCCATCTCACGGTCACAGCAGACAGGCTCACTTCTTGGATCAGATGCTCATTGTGAAGCAGATCAGTGCAGCGAGAATGCAGGTCTGATCCTGTCCCCTATCCCTGGCCCATGACTGGGGAGAGATGCGGCCCCCTCGGCCTGGCCAGAGCTGAGACAAAGGACTGGTACCTGGAGGCTTGGCAGCAGCATGCCCTCCTTCCTCCTGCTCTTTGCCTCAGTCTTTGCGTGCAGAAATGGGGTTGCTGTTAGCCCTATTTCATAGGGTTGATATGGGATGATGTGGTATTCCATGGTGTTTCTGGTCTTTCCCAGGGCAGAATAAAGTTTACCTCTACCATGATGATGGTGGTGCTGGTAATGTGGTTGACGATGGTGGTGGTTGGTAGTATTACTGTTGGTGGTGATGGTGGTTGGTAGTATTACTGTTGGTGATGGTGGTGGTCGGTAGTATTACTGTTGGTGGTGATGGTGGTTGGTAGTATACTGTTGGTGATGGTGGTGGTTGGTAGTATTACTGTTGGTGATGGTGGTGGTTGGTAGTATTACTGTTGGTGGTGATGGTGGTGGTTGGTAGTATTACTGTTGGTGGTGATGGTGGTGGTTGGTAGTATTACTGTTGGTGGTGGTGATGGTGGTTGGTAGTATTACTGTTGGTGGTGATGGTGGTTGGTAGTATTACTGTTGGTGGTGATGGTGGTGGTTGGTAGTATTACTGTTGGTGATGGTGGTGGTTGGTAGTATTACTGTTGGTGGTGGTGATGGTGGTTGGTAGTATTACTGTTGGTGGTGATGGTGGTTGGTAGTATTACTGTTGGTGGTGATGGTGGTGGTTGGTAGTATTACTGTTGGTGGTGGTGATGGTGGTTGGTAGTATTACTGTTGCTGGTGATGGTGGTGGTTGGTAGTATTACTGTTGGTGATGGTGGTGGTTGGTAGTATTACTGTTGGTGGTGATGGTGGTGGTTGGTAGTATTACTGTTGGTGGTGATGGTGGTGGTTGGTAGTATTACTGTTGGTGGTGATGGTGGTGGTTGGTAGTATTACTGTTGGTGGTGATGGTGGTGGTTGGTAGTATTACTGTTGGTGGTGATGGTGGTGGTTGGTAGTATTACTGTTGGTGATGGTGGTGGTTGGTAGTATTACTGTTGGTGGTGATGGTGGTGGTTGGTAGTATTACTGTTGGTGGTGATGGTGGTGGTTGGTAGTATTACTGTTGGTGATGGTGGTGGTTGGTAGTATTACTGTTGGTGGTGATGGTGGTGGTTGGTAGTATTACTGTTGGTGATGGTGGTGGTTGGTAGTATTACTGTTGGTGGTGATGGTGGTGGTTGGTAGTATTACTGTTGGTGGTGATGGTGGTGGTTGGTAGTATTATTGTTGGTGGTGATGGTGGTGGTTGGTAGTATTACTGTTGGTGGTGATGGTGGTGGTTGGTAGTATTACTGTTGGTGGTGATGGTGGTTGGTAGTATTACTGTTGGTGGTGATGGTGGTGGTGGTAATATTGCTGGTGATGATTGTGTTGGTAGTATTGATGTTGCTGGTGAGGGTGATGAAGGTGGTAATACTGTCCAGCTGGGCCTTTTGAGGGCATCTGGATGAACCTCTTTCTTACGTGGGGTGGGGTCGGGATAGGCACCCTGAAACAGGGCCCTCAAAGTGCTCCAGGCCACAGATGGAGAAGGAAAGTTTCCCGATGTGGGGTTGCAGGGTCAGGTATGCTGAGCCAGAGGCACTGCTTCCCAGGAATTCTCACCTCTCGGAGCCTGTGATGCGGGCGCCCAGCTGTGCAGCTGCCATCCAGCCTGGATCCCAAGCTTCCCCTCCCTGGAATCATTCTGAGCTGCTCTGGTCCTTTGGGCTGGATTTTCCATCCTCTCCCTCAAAGGGAACCTTACCCCCTATGCCTTTCCTGAGGTTGGGGATATGTGTGCCAGGCCTGGCCCAGGGCAGTACTGGGGTTGCGTGAGAAGGCAGGTCTGGAGCTGGTTGTATGCCTGGGCCCAGCAAGCTGGGTGTTCAGAATCCCTTTCCGTGGCCCGGGCCCACCCCCTGGACCCTTTTCCCTTTGTAACTGAGCTTTCGTCTTTGCTTTGGTTCCCTGGCCACCCTTCGGGATCCTGGCCTCCCCTTTCTGGCAGTGGTGCACGTTCTGCTGGGGGGAGGTGCATCCTGCCCTTGCTGCCTGCCTGGCACTCTGGGTTCCCCTCTGCACTTGTTTACTGATCCATCTCCATTGAGTCCCGAAGGTGTTTATTGAAGGTGACCTGGGTCGGGGGACATTGGGTTAACACACGCAGCTCCTGCTCTCCTGCAGCCCTCTCCCTGTGGGGAATGGGGAGCCGCAGGACAGCCCCTAAGCTGTCTAGTGCCTCTGGGGATTCCAGGAAGGCACTCCTTGGGTGAACATGTTGCTTGACAAGTGCAACCTGGGCAGGATTTCGGCTCCCACGTGTCCCTTCAGCCCTGAGCCTTTGGCAGTGAACACACCTACCAACTGTACGTGGCAGTCCAAAGTGGGTAGGTGTGTGAGGGAGGGTTGGTCCTATGATGAGACCCATTCTTGTGAATTCCTTTTTCCCAGGGCATCAGTACATCCCCTGCTTAATTTCAGAGCAGCAAGGGCAGAGCTGGGACATGGATGGATCTCTCTGTGATGAGAGCATCGAGTGTTGAATGTCCTTTCTGTGCTATAACTATAAATTCATGTTAGACAGCAAAATGTAGGCGTTTGACTGATGCAGGAAGGATCTGGAGGGGAAAAGTATTACTCAAGAATATCTCACCTAAAAAGGACTTTGTGACAAGGTTTGCTTGTGACAGTCCTTGTATGATATTGGGTGATATTTCTTGTGACTTTTGTTTTGACATGTCTGTGGCTGGTTTTATGAGGGCTATTCGGGGAGCACCAAAGGGAGAGTGGCCAGAGAGGCAAAGCTCTGTCTGGCTCTCGATGGGAGGGCTGTGCTTTTTTAGAGTGTGGAGCCGTGTGTTATGCAGCATGCAGTGTTGTGGCTAGGGACAGAAGCTGGGTCAGAAACATTAGCCCCCCCAAAGCGGGTTTCTCCCACCTTCCAGACCTGTGTCTTTGAGGAGCCATCTAACATCCTCTCTAAGCCTCATTTTTTTTTTCCATTAGTGAAATGGGAATGAGTAGTAATCCCTCCCTTGTAAAGTTTTTGTGATAATGAAATTAGATAAATTAGGTAGTCCGCGAGAAGCAGTCAGTGGCTATTCCATGGTAAGGGGCTAATAGCTCTCATTACAGCTTTTCCTAGTTGTGTTATTTGGAGAGCAGGCTCCTAATTCGAGTTCGCCACAGCTTATCTGTATCATGTCTTGTCTCCTCTTTGGGTGGCAGTTCTTACCTGGGATCTTGGGTGGTAAATATTGGTTTGTTGGTCTGGATTGACTGGATGATTGGAGGTCTGGTCTGTGCTTGCCTGCAGGGTCAGCTTAGCCTAGCTGTGACATGGAAAGGCTCTCTCTCCTTTAGACTGGGGTTCCGTTCGTGGGATTAATGGAATTGTTATTTCATCCTGTCTCAAGGGCTTTCTGGAATAAGGGCAATGGGGCCTTTGACAGTGCCCAGAATTGTCACTGTCCCTTTGAAGCAAAGGGAAATTGGTTGCAGAGAGAGGGACTCTGCAGTCTTTGTTGTGGACGCAGCAGTACAGTTACTCTTTGTTTGGGATGTGCTGGGAGTGCTGTTCTCAGAGCAAGGCCACATGATGCCTGGAGGCGGGGCGGCAGCATGCCCTCCTTCCTCCTGCTCTTTGCCTCGGAGTCTTTGTGTGCAGAAATGGGGTTTTTGTTAGCCCTACTTCATAGGGTTAATATGGGATGATGTGAGGAAATGTGTTAAGTGTTCGTTGGAGTTTCTGGTCTTTCCCAGGGCAGAATGAAGTTTAACTCTACCATGATGATGATGGTACTGGTGATAGCGGTGGTGCTGGTGATGTTGGTGATGTTATTGTTGATGATGGCGGTTGGTAGTATTGCTGTTGGCGGTGATGGTGGTGGTGGTAACATTGCTGGTGGTGATTGTGTTGGTAGTATTGATGCTGGTGGGGGTGGTGAAGGTGGTAGTATTGTTGGTAGTAGTAGTATTGGTGATGGTGGTAGTATTGTTTCTGGTAGTGTTTTTAGTATTGATGATAGTGGTGGTAGTATTGTTGGTAGTGTTAGCATGGTTGTTGTTGGTAGTATTACTGGTAGTAGTATTGTTGGTGATAGTGGTGATGGTGGTAGTATTGGTGATGGTGGTAGTATTGTTGGTAATATTAGTGATAGTGGTGGTGGTAGTATTGTTGGTAGTATTGGTAGCGTTGGTAGTAGTGGTAGTATTGTTGGTAGTATTGTTGGTGATAGTGGTGATGGTGGTAGTATTGTTGATAGTATTGGTAGTGGTGGTGGTAGTATTGGTGATGGTAGTAGTATTGCTAATATTAGTGATAGTGGTGGTGGTAGTATTGTTGATAGTATTGGTAGTGTTGGTAGTAGTGGTAGTATTGTTCGTAGTATTGTTGGTGATAGTGGTGATGGTGGTAGTGTTTTTGTTGGTATTATTGCTGTTGGTAGTATTGTTGGTGATGTGTTGGTGGTGATTGTTGTGGTGGTAGTATTGTTGGTAGTGTTTTTGGTAGTGTTGGTGGTGGTATTGTTGGTGGTGGTAGTATTGTTGTTTGTAGTATTGGTGACAATGGTAGTAGTAGTAAGTATTGTTGTTGGTATTAATAGTATTGAGGCAGGAGAATAGAGCCTGGAGGCAGAAGACCTAAAGACTTCCTAGAACTAAATCAAATGGAAACACGCTGTGACAGGAAATAATCTCTTCATTTACATTGGGTGTACACTGAGTAAATGACTATGTAACTTTACTTCAGCCTCTTCATTTTTTGTTTTTTATTTTTTTGAGACGGAGTTTCACTATTGTAACCCAGGCTGGAGTGCAGTGGCGCGATCTCGGCTCACTGCAACCTCCGCCTCCTGGGTTCAAGCGATTTTCCTGCCTCGGACTCCTGAGTAGCTGGGACTACAGATGTGTACCACCAGGCCCAGCTAATTTTTGTATTCTTAGTAGAGATGGGATTTCACCATGTTGGCCAGGATGGTATCAATTTCTTGACCTTGTGGTCCACACACCTCGGCCTCCCAGAGGGGTGGGATTACGGGCATGAGCTACCATGCCTGGCCAGCCTCTTCGTTTATATAGGGTGTACACCAAGTAACCAATGGTGGTGGTAGTATTGTTGGTGATACAGTAGTATTGTTATTGTTGGTAGTGTTGTAGGTGATGGTGGTGGTAATAGCATTGTTATTGTTCATAGTATTGTAGGTGATGGTGGTGGTGGCGGTAGTATTGTTATTGTTGGTTGTATTGTTGGTGATGGTGGTGGTAATATTGTTACTGTTGGTAGTATTGTTGGTAGTGTTGTTGGTGATGTGGCGGTAGTATTGTTGGTAGTGTTGGTGATGTTGTTATTCTTGGTAGTATTGTTGGTGATGGTGGTGGTGGTAGTATTGGTGGTAGTATTGTTGGTGATGTAGTATTATTGGTAGTGTTGGTGTTGTTATTCTTGGTAGTACGGTTGGTGATGGTGGTGGTAGTATTGGTGGTAGTGTTGTTGGTGATGTAGTATTATTGTTGGTACTGTTGGTGATGTTATTCTTGGTAGTATTGTTGGTGATGTGGTAGTATTGTTGGTAGTGTTGGCGATGTTGTTATTGGTAGTATTGGTGGTGGTGGTAGTATTGTTGGTGATGTAGTATTGTTGGTAGTATTGTTGGTGATGGTGGTGGTAGTAGTGTTGGTAGTATTGTTGGTGATGTGGTAGTATTGTTATTGTTGGTAGTATTGTAGGTGATGGTGGTGGTGATAGTATTGTTATTGTTGGTAGTATTGTTGGTGATGGTAGTGATGGTATTTTTTTGTGGTATTGTTGGTAGTATTGTTAGTGATGTAGTGTTGGTGGTGGTAGTATTGTTGGTGCTGGTGGTGGTGGTAGTATTTTTGGTGGTGGTAGTATTTTGGTGATGGTTGTAGTGAAGTATTGGTGATGGTGGTGGTGGAAGTACTGTTGGTAGTAATTTTCGTAGTGGTGGTGGTGGTATTGTTATTGGCGGCGATGGCAGTGGAGGTGGTAGTGGTGGTAGTACTGTTGGTAGTATTTTTAGTAGTGTTGGTAGTGGTGGTATTGGTGATGGTGGTGGTGGTAGTGTTGTGGTGTGGTGTCGTGGTAGTGGTGATGGCAGTGGAGGTGGTAGTGGTGGTTGTATTGTCAGTGATGGTGGTTGTAGTAGTATTGGTGGTAGTATTTTTCATAGTGTTGGTAGTGGTGGTATTGGTGATGGTGATGGTGGTGGTGGTAGTATTGTTATCGGTGGTGATGGTGGTGGAGGTGGTGATGGCAGTGGAGGTGGTAGTGGTAGCAATATTATTGATAGCAGTTTTGGTAATGGTGGTGGTGGTAGTATTGCTGATGGTGGTGGTGGTGGTAGTATTGTTAATCAGTGGTGATGGCAGTGGAGGTGCTGGTGTTAGTACACTGTCATCAGTGGAGCTCCCATTTTTCAGCTGAATGCCTTCGTGGCATAGGCCTTCTGGGAATGAGTGTGGGTAGAACATCCCTCATTTGTGGTTGAGATTTTTCCCTGGAGCTGTGTTGGTGGGGGAAGCCTTGTTCCACGTGTGTTGGGGTTAGAGGGTGTGTGGCTGCTCAGAGGTCAGCTTTGATGTCACCTGAAACATGTTACAGGTGAGTCAGGTGGAGCATCGGGGAACTGCAGGGAGAGGAGTGTTTTCTGATGTCAGATCCGATGGAGCTTTAAAACCTAAAAATGAAACAAACAGAAAATGCGGAGAGATGTTCAGTAGTTTGCTCGGTACATTTTTAAAACTTCCGAGTGGTCCTGTGTGTTGGGTGTCATGGTGGACACACTGCCGTGGGCGCCTTCTGGGCAAAGTCTCCCCTGCCTGCCCTTTATCCTTGTGTGCTTTCGTCCTGCTCAGCAGCACCTCTGTAAGCAAGCAAACAGGGTTTTATAGCCTCTTGCTGAGTATTTCTCATCTTTTGCTAAGTATTTCTACTGTGGTGCAAAAGCAATCTTATTATGTGTTGCTGTATTTTTATAGTCAATTGAAATGACTATTAAAATATAACATTGCTCATCAGGCTCAGAGCAGCGCTGCTGGAGAGGCCTGCCCTTGCAGATGAGACAGCTGAGTCCTGGAAAGAGAGGCCTTCTTGGGAATCACAGCCGATGCAGGGGCCTGAGGCCTGGGCTGCTATGTAGGACCCTCCACAACCTCAGAACAGCCCTGGGCTCTGCTGTCACATCTTGAAATGTTTTTTCTGTTTTCTTTATTGTGGCAGGATATATATAACCTACAGTTTCCCATTTGAACCATGTTTAGGTGTACAGTTCAGTGGCGTTAAACACACTGACGTTGTTGGGCAACCATCACCACCATCCGTTGCCAGAACTCTTTTCTTCTTCCTGAAGACAGACTCTGTTCCTATTAAACACTAACTCCCATTCCCTCCTCCTCCCAGCCCCTGGCAGCCGCTGTGCTATTTTCTGTCTCTATGCACATGACTACTCTAAGAACTTGGTGTAAGTAGGATCACACGCTTCTGTCCTTTTGTGACTGGCTTATTTCACTCAGCACAATGTCCTCAAGGTTCAGCCACATTGTAGCATGTGTCAGAATTTCCTTTTTTAGGTGTGGGTAATATTTCATCATATGTACATACCACGTTTTATCCATTCATCTGTTGATAGACATTTGGGTTGTTTCTTCCTTTTAGCTATTGTGAATAATGCTGCTGTGAACCTTGGTGTACAAGTTTCTGTTCAAGTCCCCGCTTTCAGTTATGTTGGTATTGCCTGATCATATAGTAGTTGTATATTTAACTTTTGAGGAACTGCCAAACGGTTTTTCCGTGGCTGCACCATTTTACATTCCTGTGACCAGTGCACAAGGGTTTCTGCTGCTTCAGATCCTTACCAACATTTGTTATTTATTTAAATAATAGCCATCCTAATCATCTCCAAATGTATCACAGTTTTTGTTTTTTGTTTCTTTTTTCTTGAGATGGAGTCTTGCTCTGTTGCCCAGGCTGGAGTCAGTGGTGCATTCTCAGCTCACTGCAACCTCTGCCTCCCAGGTTCAAGTGATTCTCGTGCCTCAGCCTCCCAAGTAGCTGGGATTACGGGCATGCGCCATCATGCTCAGCTAATTTTTGTCCTTTTTGTAGAGAAGGGGTTTCACTATGTTGGCCAGGCTGGTCTCAAACTTCTGGCCTCAAATGATCCGCTCACCTTGGCCTCCCAAAGTGCTGGGATTACAGGCGTGAGCCTGTAATTTATCATAATTTTTGAACAAAGGCCTTTACATTTTCATTTTGCCTTGGGCCCTGAACATTTTGTAGCCAGTTCTGCTGGGAACTGATGCAGCCTGGGTGTTCTGTGGAGCCCCGCCCATGTTCAGGGGCACAAGGGTTTGGCCAGGTGTCAGTTTAAGCTGCTGGGGAAGACAGGCTGGCGCTGTCTGGGGTTAAAGGTGGTTCCCAGAAGGCCCAGATCTGGGGCAGAGTAGCTCCGTGTGCAGTGAGCTGGCAGGCAGGAGGGATGGCTGTCTTGGCTTCCGCTGTTTTATTTAGTGCCTTACCTAGAATCTGTATTCCTGCCGAGTGGTCACGTTGCACAGGGGCTGTGAGCAGTTCAGTGGCTCACTCTGTGAAGGGCGGCTTACCACACACGTTTTGGGTGCTCTCTAGGGAAGGAAAATTTATCAAGCAGTTGACTAAGGAAAGATTCGTTTGTGTCCTCTGGGAACTGACACTACATACTAGCTGGCTCAAATAGTGGTGTTGAGGGTAGCCTTTGGGTGAGACCTGTCCACATGCCTGTTAAAACAGATGACAAAGGCAGGCAGCCCAGGTCTGGTCAAGTCGGGAGCCTTGGCTGCCTCCTCCAAGGCTGTGCTGGGATGGACTCTCCGCCACTGCTCAGTTTTGGTCTGCAAGTATGGAAATGCCCACGTCTCTGCAGCCGGTGCATCTGGGCCAGGCCCAGGCTGCCACTGTGCAGTTGTTGATCTGCCTGGGAACAAGAGGGCTATGTCTGGGCCGCCTGTGCCTCGGAAGAGCTCATCAGCAGTCAGCATCTGAGGTGTGCAAACACATCTGAGCAGACTCCTCCCTCCAGAGTTCTGCCCCATTGGGACTTCTGGAAGCCTGAGATTTCACCAGCAGAAGGTCCTGCGTGTGCTGACCTTTAGGATCTGAGAGTGACTCCGTACCTTCTTGTACTAAGGCCTGCGGCCTACAAGCATCTACCCTCTGTCTAGTAAGAAGTGACTGTACCAGGTCCTGGTGCAGCTGAGTGAGTGGGAGGAGAGGGGCTCAGGAGGGGAGCACAGCAACAGGAGCTGGGCCCGGCTGAGCTGCTCAGTGGGAAGATGGCAAGACACTTCAGATCCTTGCTCCCCGCCCACGTGCCTTGCTGGGAGAGAAAAGCAGCTCCTCAGCTCGCACTGGGGCCATCTTAAAATCTAAGCAAATGTTTATTGTGCACATGTAGGGTGGCCCCGGCTGGATGGACCTTCATACGCAGGAGCTAATACACACTCACCAGGGACCCCTTTGCTGTCATCCTCCCATTTCATGGAGGGAGAAACTGAGCTTCACAGAGTTCGTGTTGCCTGTCAGGGCACAGAGCAGGGGTTTGGGGCCGAGTCCATGTCTTGATTCCAGAGGCTGAGTGCCTGGCTCAGAGGGAGTGGCCAGGCTGGTCTGCAGAGTTCCAGGGATTTTGCCTGAGCAGTGGGGGGCCACCAGCCTTGAAAATGGGACTCTATGGTGAGGCAGTGGAAGTGAGACCCCTTCAGGGAGGGGTCGGGGGTGTTGAGGGGCACCTCTTCAGGCATGACCCTCGGGGGCACCTGTCTTGCTCTTCTCTCATCTGCATGGGGCAAGAGCCCTGGGCATTCTCCCTAGGGTGCTAGAGGAGGCTCAGGCCAGAGCCCACAGGGAGGAGGCAAAGTGCTTTGTCACCTGAGAAGCCCCCACATTGGAGGGAACGCGGGCTCTCCCTGGGCACAGGCTGCACCCGACGGGGGGACGCGGGGAAGGGGTCTCTGCAAGGGGGTCCTCTCCAGCAGCCTGTGCCAACAGACACTAGGCTTTATTGTTTTCCTCCCAGAGGGCTTGATTGGTTTTTAATCTTCAATTTTACTTTTTTATCAAAGCTAAATAATGTAACAGCGACAGAGGAGGAATTTCAAGCAACTACAAAGAAACCAAATATTTTTTGGCGAGTCCCTGGCGTGGCTGCCTTTCCCTGTCTTCTCCCTCCTGGTTGCAGTATGGACAGAGGTGTCACTCTTCAGGCTTGGGGATGGCACTGGGCTGCTGGCTCACCTGAAGATGCCTTTGGCATGTGCAACTTCTCCAAAAGTGCAAACGCCTCCCATCAAAGCCGAAATTCCGTGGGCCAAAAACACATTCACAAAATAGTTCACGCTGGAATGTTCAATCCAGCCTTATTTATTTATTTATCTTCATTTTTATTTTTTTTAGAGCCAGAGTCTCACTCTGTCACCCAGGCTTGACTGCAGTGGCACGGTCATAGCTCACTGCAGCCTTCAACTCCTGGACTCAAGTGATCCTGCCTCAGCCTCCCGAGGAGCTGGGACTGCAGGTGCCCACCATCATGCCTAGCTAATATATTTCTTTGTGGATATGGAATTTTCCCATGTTGCTCAGGCTGGTTTTGATCTCATGGGCTCAAGTGATTCTCCCACTTCAGCTTTCCAAAGTGCTGGTTTTACAGGTGTGAGCCACTGTGCCTGACTGCAGCCTTATTTATAATAACTCAAACCTGGAAACAAATAACTCAAATGTCCATCAACAGGAGAATGGATAGACACATTGTGATGTGTTGATATGATGGAATACTATTCAACAATAGAAAATAACAAACCACTGATACAACACCATTCATGTGGCTCAAAATGTTGAGCAGAAGAAGTCAGACATGAAGGAGCACATAGGATTCCATGTATTTGAAGTGTAAGCATTGACTGTTATTTATGACTTATCTATGGTAATAAAAATTAGAAAATGGTGTTTTGGGAGAAAAATCTCCTAGAGAGGGGCCTGAGGGTACTTTCTGGATCTCTTCCTATCTTGGGTGTACATGGTGTATAGAATTATTCAAAAGTCACTGAGCTGATCACCTAAGACCGTGTGTTTTATTATACCACTAACATACATGTGAGTGTATACATGTAGATGGATGTGAGCATATTTATGTATGTATATATGCCCATTTATTACATGGCTCATGGTGTTGAACTTTTTTCTGTAGTTAGAGATATTGGATGTCATGGTCCACGGTCTTTGTGTAATACGCAGGAATGTTGCTGCTTTGGCTCCGTAATTTTAAACTCACAGGGTTTGTTGGGGCTTCAGAAGCCAGCCATACAGAGGGTAGGTTGACAGGGAAGTGACAGCTCATGGAGACCAGAGCAGGGACTCTGTTTTGGCATTTTGGCACAGTGGGTATTCCCACATCTGTGCAGAAGGTGATCGAGAGGCGATGATGTCTTGATTTACAGGACCGGAGGCTGGGTATTCTGGAGCCATTGGTGGGGTCAGGGCTCTGTTAGATAAAGCAGGTAGGTTTTCTCTAGAAGGCTGAGTCCTTTGGGCACCTGGGTATTAGTATACTAGAATATGTGCCACAGGGCTCTATGACACCTCCCTGATTCTAGTGGGTTGGGGACCTATGAGGAATCTTCTTCATTCCGAGGGAGGTGCTGCTTAGTTCTTGCTGTTTCCCTCCGCTCAGATGTGTTCAGGGGAGGGTCACTGCTGAGTGTTTCTGTGTCAAAAAGAGTCAAACTCTGTGAAATATTTGAAGAGATTTATTCTGAGCCAAATATGAGTGACCATGGCCCGTGACACAGCCCTCAGGAGGTCCTGAGAACATGTGCCCCAGGTGGTCGGGGTGCAGCTTGATTTTATACATTTTAGAGAGGCATGAGCCATCAATCAAATACATGAAGAAATACATTGGTTTGGTCCAGAAAGGCGGGACATCTCAAAGCAGGGGCTTCCAGGCTGTAGGTGAATTTAAACATTTTCTGGTTGACAATTAGTTGAGTTTGTCTAAAGAACTGGGATAGATAGAAAGGGAAAGTTCAAGTTAAGATAAAGATTGTGGAGACCAAAGTTCTTTTGAAGTCTTACAGTGGGTGCCCTTAGAGACAATAGGTGACAAATGTTTCCTATTCAGATCTTAATCTTTTTAGGATCTGGAAGAAAAAGATCTAGCTATGTTAATAGAGATTCTTTACAGATACAAGTTTCCCCCCACAAAACAGCTTTGCAGGGACATTTTAAAATATGGCAAAGAAACATGTTTTGGGGTAAAATATTTTGATTTTCTTCTTTGTCTCATAATGTGATGCCAGAGTCAGGTTGGAAAGTAAATCACGATATATAGGGTTATATAAAACCCATCTGATGAGAATTTATGATTTGTAGGGCATGACTTCCCAGACCCCTTAGACACGAATTTGTACTAGATAAAAAAAAATCAGAGTTTAGCCCACACATGGAAGGGGAGACCCTCTGACGTGCCAGGCTGCATCTTCCCCAGGTGGGCCCTGGATCAGAGCCAGCGTGACCTCCTCAGTCTTTGCTGCTGCTTACAGCTCCTTGAGGGTGTGTACAGCTGCCCTGCGGAGGATCGTTAGCACCATTTGTTCAAGTGAAATAGAGTGTGCTTTGTTTCTGGACATAGGGGTTGGATCTCCAGGACATGCCTACCTGGTTAGACTGTTGGAAGTTGTCTCTGCTAGTCAAGATCCTGGTCTGCTCTTTAGTTTCTTTCTTTTTTCTTTTGAGTCAGAGTTTTGCTCTTGTTGCCCAGGCTGGAGTGCAATGGTGCAATCTCGGCTCACTGCAACCCCCGCCTCCCGAGTTTCTCCTGCCTCAGCTTCCAGAATAGCTGGGATTACAGGCATGCGCCACCATGCCTGGCTAATTTAGTATTTGTAGTAGAGATGGGATTTCACCATGTTGGTCAGGCTGGTCTCGAACTCCTGACCTCAGGTGATCCGCCCGCTTGGGGCTTACAGGCACGAGCCACCGCATTTATTTGCTTGAAGTAAGTGCAAGCAAAGCCGCAGTGGTTTCCAGTGGGTTTAACATTCAGGTAATAGTTTTACTGCCTTGACTTCCTCTATTTATTAAGTGATTCACTCAGTGAGCATTTGTGGCACTCCAGGTGCCAGGCACTGTTAGGCATGGATGCTGAGATGGAGAAGATGCTGGTGTGAGGTACAGAGAGGTCAAGGGGTCACCAGCCATGTGGTATTGTAGTGGGGGCATGGAACAGGAGGCTAGAGGAGGGGTCCTCAGTGGTGGCTGCACTTGAGAAGCCTTTATTGGGCACCTGCTATGTGACAGGCACGGACAACAGTGAGCAGTCGCCTGGCGGTATATTGTCGGGATGTGCAAGGCTGCTGTTGAGCGCTCACATGAGGCCTCTGACTGTCGTGGGGCAGTGGCAGGGAAGGGTTTCATTCAGAGGTGATGGGGACCTGTAGAGCCAAGCTGGGGAGAGGCAGGGCTGTGGACCAAGGCCTGAAGTTGGAGGGCACATGGGGACTCTGGTTTGGTTTGGCAAGAACTCATCTGTTTATATTTGCATAATGACAAAGCCTCCTCTGGGATGATTGGATGATTGCTGGCTTTATTTGTGAATTATAAACAGACCTACCCTCAAATACACACACACACACACACACACACACACACATACGTATATATGTGTATATATACACACACACACGTATAGATATATACGTGTATATGTCTATACGTATAGATATATACATGTATATGTCTATACGTATAGACATATACATGTAGATATGAACCCAATAGAAAAAAAAAAGAAATAAGATAGTTGCTGCTAGTTGTGGATAAGGCATACAGAGATATTTTATTCTGAAGAAAGATATTAAAATGTCTTTTACTGTGTCTATCAGTTCAATTAGAATGTGAGGAAAGGCTCTTTTGTATATTTCTTTTCACATTCTTATCTTCACCATCCCACCCACCTGTTTCCAACCAAAAGCCAAAAAGAAATATTGAATAACAAATGATGGTTCCTCTGTCTCACCAGGCCCAGTGAGCTCTGTTTCCTTAATTATGTAGATGACTCCTTGATTCTATTACCCAAACATTGCATGAAATACGGCCTCAGGGGATTTTACTGGCAGAGCCACAATCTTTCTGTTCCTAAGAAAGATATGAACCCAAAAGGAGTGACTTGGTGACTTTGAAAGTGGTGTCCTTTTTAGAAATGTGGGGTGGAGCCAGGCGCGGTGGCTCACACCTGTAATCCCAGCACTTTGGGAGGCTGAGGCGGGCGGATCACTTGAGGTCAGGAGTTCGAGACCAGCCTGGCCAACATAGAGAAACGCTGCCTCTACTAAAAATACAACTCTATCTTCCCCAGTGAAACTCAGCACCCATTAAACACTAACCACTCCTCCTTCGTCCTCCCAGCCCCTGGCAACCACCTTTCTTACTTGTCTCTGAGTTTGACAACTCGAGGAAGAGGAACCTCATGTAGGTGGAATCGTACCGTACTTGTCTGTGACTGGCTTATTTCATGCAGCATAATATCTTCAGTGTCTTCAAGGTTCACCCGTGTTGTAATGTGTCAACATGTCCTTTCTTTTAAGGCCGATTGATATTCCACTGTATGTATGTGTAACATGTTGTTGAGTAATTTACCTGTTGATGGAAACTTGGGTTAGTTCCACTTTTTGGCTGTTGTGAATAATGCTGCTGTGAACATGGATGTGCAAATGTCTATTCCAGACCTTGCTTCTGGTTCTCTTGGGTAGGTATCCAGAAGTGGAATTGCTGGATCTCATGGTAATTTGCTGCTTTCCACAGCGGCTGCACCATTTTGGAGCCCACCAGTAACTTGCAGAGTTCCATTTCTTCATGTCCTTACCAAGGTTGTTATTTTCTGTTTTGGTTTTTTGCTTTTTTTAATTTTTTGAGACAGGGTCTCACTCTGTCACCCAGGCTGGGGTGCAGTGGTGTGCTCTCGGCTCACTGCAACCTCCGCCTCCCGGATTCAATCGATTCCCCTGCCTCAGTCTCCCAAGTAGCTGGGACTACAGGCCTGTACCACCATGCCCGACTCTTTTTTTTTTTTTGAGATGGAGTTTCGCTCTTGTTGCCCAGGCTGGAGTGTAGTGGCACAATCTTGGCTCACTGCAACCTCCGCCTCCCCGGTTCAAACAATTCTCCTGCTTCAGCCTCCCAAGTAGCTGGGACTCCAGGTGCGTGCCGCCATGCCCGACTAATTTTGCATTTTTAGTAGGGATGGGGTTTCTCCATGTTGGTCAGGCTGATCTCTAACTCCTGACCTCAGGTGATCCACCCACCTTGGCCTCCCAAAGTGCTGGGATTACAGGTATGAACCACCGCACCCGGCCAGTTTTGGCATTTTTTTTAGTAGAGTTGGGATTTCACCATGTTGGCCAGGCTGGTCTCTAACTCCTGACCTCAAGTGATCCACCTGCCTCAGCCTCCCAAAGTGCTGAGATTACAGGCATGAGCCATGGCGCCCAGCCCCCAGGACTTCTTTATATATTCTGGATACCGTTCCCTTAACAGATCGGGGATTTGTAAATACTTTCTCCCCTTCTGTGGGTTGCCTTTTCTCTCTGTTAATAATATTCTTTGATGCACAAGAGTTTTTAATTTTGACGAAGTCCAACTTAGCTATCTTTTCTTTTATTGCCTGTACTTTTGATATAATATCCAGTAAATCATTGCCAAATCCAGTGTCATGAAGTTGTTCCTCTGTGTTTTCTTCTAAGAATTTTATAGTTTTAGCTCTTATGTTTAGGTCTTTCATCCATTTTGAGTTAATTTTTGTGAATGATACAATAATCCAACTTTATTTTTTTGCAAGTGGATATCCAGTTTTCCCAGCACCGTTTGTGGAAAAAGACTGTCCTCTCCCCGTTGAATAGTCTTGGCATCCTTGTTGAAATCATTTGACTTTCTATGTGAGGGTTTACTTTTGAGTTCTCTGTTCTATCCCATTTGTCTGTATGTTTGTCTTTATGACAGTACTGCACTGTTTTGATTACTGTAGCTTTGTAGTAGGTGTTGAAATCAGGCCTCCAGTTTTGTTTTTGTTTTTCAAGATTGTTTTGGCTAATCTGGGACCTTTGAGATGGGTTTTTCTATTTCTGTGGAAAGTGTCATTGGGATTTTGATAGGAGTTACACTGAATCTGTAGGTCGTTTTGGATCAGCATTGACATCTTAACAATATTAAGTCTTCCACTCCATGAACACAAATATTTTTCAATTTGTTCATGTCTTTTATTTCTCTCAGCAACATTTCGTTAGTTTTAGTTTACAAGTCTGTACCTCCTTAAGATTATTCCCAAGTATGTTATTGCTTTTATTCAGTTCATCTTTAAAAAAATATTAGAGACAATACTTTTAATAACACCATTATAACCAGGCTCTAAGAAACTTCCTTCCCTCTCTTCCCTCCCTTCACTTCCCTCCTTTCCCTTCCCTCCTCTCCCTCTCCTTCCCTTCCTCCCTTCCCTTCCCTTCCTTCCTTCCTTCCTTCCTTCCTTCCTTCCTTCCTTCCTTCTTTCCTTCCTTCCTCCCTCCCTCCCTTCCTTCCTTCCTTCCAAGGCCTGCTGTGTTTTTAGATGATTGCGAAAAATAAGATGCAGATTTTGTCCTTGAGAGGCTCACAGTCAAGTGGAAGAGGCACAGGTGATTAAATGGTGGCAGTGTGATACAGTAAGTGCTACCATTCAGGCTCATCTCTCTAGGAGGCTCTAATCCAGCCTAAGGCATTTGCCCCCAGACAAAAGCAGTGGAAGGATTTTACTACAGGTCGTAGAAGCTTGGTGATGGCGTGGCTGCCAGTTTGATTTTGAAGATAGAGTTTAGGAAACCCAGCCTCCAGCTCCAAGTGCGTGCCATCTGAAGCTGCCTGATGCATTTATCCTTTTATTTGTGGCTACTGGGATCACATTCTCGCTAGTAGTACAGTGGGTAATGTTGGGTACTGAGCCGTTTGCAACAATACAGTTGACTTGTTCTCCATCTTCACCAAGTTGCTATAAATGGCTGGTCTCTGCCCCAGGGTCAAGTTGAAAGGGTGTATATAATGTTCTGTTTCTCTGTACATGGTGTTTCCTGAATGGCTCAGTGAAAGGTTGTTCCTTGGAGACCTAGCTTAGGCTGATTTCCTCTCTGGGGTTACATCTGGCTTATCTCCTCTCTCCAAGCCCAGCTCAGTGTGGACCAGCGCAAGGGCCTATGGAGGCTTAGGAAATGCAAGGTACCTGCATGGACCAGGCAAACGTGTAGGGTGTGTGAAGTTCGAGACCAGGCGGATGGCCCTAGGGTGAAACCCTGTAGGAGCACAGACAGGGAGGGCCCTGGCATCGGGCCGTGTGAGGACGTGGCCTGTGTTTTCCCCAGCCCTGAGAAGATGCATACCATTGAAAAGCTTTTCCAACTGAAGGCAAGAGAAAGGAAATGAGAACACAGAGCAATTAATTTTCACAAATTGACTTTAAAAGAATTAATTAACGTTTAAGTTGCTACTTGAAGTCTTGAAATCATGTTTCAGTGGTTTGTGAGACAGAGGGTGACTGAGCCGAGTTGATTTCAAGGAGTAATGTATGGCCACCCCCGGCCTTTGATGCTTTGGGGAGGCTATGGACCTGAGCACTGATGGCAGGTGGGCTATCTCCTTAGATCAAAAAGACCCACAGCAGAGCTGGCAAAGCTAATATTGTGTTTCTCTTTCTTATTGATTAAGTCTCAGCCTCTGGATCTTTTTGCAGAGGGCAAGAGCATTTTGAAGACGAACAAATGCTACAGCTTTTGCTTTTCCTCTTTCAGACTGCACGAGGAAGAGTACTTTGGGATCTGGTTAAATTCAGTGCATTTTTATTGAGTGCCTGCAAGGTATGGTTTTAGCTACTGTGGGAAATCCAATGATTAATAAATATTTACCTCCCTCAAGGAGTTTGTGTCTGATGGGAGAGACAGACATACAGATGAGCAACTCTACGAGGTTGTGGGGTGGCACAGAGTACAGGGAGTTCAGAAGGAAGCCATTCATTTAGGTCTGCGTGTAACTTCTTGGTAGGGGGAGAAATAATTCTGTTAGGGCCTGGAAAAGGCTGTGGAATTAAAGGCAGGGGTTGTAGACAAGTGGGGCAGTCGGAGGCAGAGGGAGGAAGGATTTTCAGCTGCAGAGGAGCCTGTGGCAGGCCTGGCAGGGCAGGTGGAGCCGAGGAGGGTGAGGGGGCTGAGATGAGATGGAAAGATGGGTTGTGTGCTGGAGAAATGAGCCATCATTCAGAATGCTCGGCGAAATGGTCCCAGACTTTGGAGTGAGAGTTCAGGAAGGTAACTGGTGGTGGAGAGAAGGGAAGACAGTCTGTACATCTCACCGAGGGGTGATGAAGTCTTGGGCCTGGCAGTGTGGAGTGGTGAGATAGCCTGGGAGGGAAGTCCCAGGATCCCAGGGCTGCCATCAGCTCACTGTGTACCTTGAGCCAGTCACAACGCCCCTGTAGACCTCTGTTTTCATCTGTGAAGTGGGTTGATGGGCTTAGTGTGTTTTTTCTCAAGTGAGAGTAGTCAAGTTGGTTTTTTTGCTTTTCCCTGAATGGGTGTTACATTTCATTAAATGTTTTCTCTGCATCAGTTGAGATGATATAATAATTGTATGTATTTATGGGGTACACCTTCATGTGTTACTTATGAAGTATGGTGATCAGATTAGGGTAATTAGCATGTCTCTCATCTCAAACATTTATCATTTCAGTGTCTTCCTTCCAGCCATTTGAAACTGTATGGTATATTATGGTTAACTATAGTCATCCTAAGGAGCTATGATCACTAGAACTTAATTCTCCTATCTAGCTGTAATTTCGTATCCTTTAGCAAATTTCTCCTGTCCCCACTTCCCCCTACTCTTCTTAGGCTCTAGTATCCTCTGTTCCCCTTTTTACTTCTATAAGCTCAGTTTTTTTTAGCTTCCACCTATGAGTGAGAACATGTGGTGTTTAACTTTCTGTTCCTATCATATTTCACTTAATGTCCTCCAATTCCATCCATGTTGTTGGGAATGACAAGATTCTATTTTTTTTAATGGCTGAATTGTATTCCATTATGTATATATATCACATTTTTTTGTATCCCTTCATTTGTTGTTGGACGCCTATGTTGATTTTCTTTATTCATCTGTGTGGGACACCTAGGTTGACTGCGTATCTTGGGTATTATGAATAGTGCTGCAAGAACCTCGGGGTTACAGATGTGTCTCTGATACACAGATTTCCTTTCCTTTGGATAAATGCCCAGTGGTGGGATTGCTGGGTCGTGTGGTGGTTTTATTTGTAGTTTTTTTAAGGAACATTCATATTGTTGTCTATAATGGCATATTCCCACCGAGTGTCTAACAGTTCCCTTATCTCTGCACCTCACTGGCATATGTTATTTTTTTGTCTTCTTGATACTAACTATTCTAACTGGGGTGAGATAATACCTCATTGTGGTTTGCTTTGCATTTTCCTGGGCAGCTTTTTTATAGACAATCAGGAGACTGAACAGAGGTGATCGCAGTACCTTTTTAGGTCTCTGATAAGGCACAGCTGCATGAGGCATGAGTGCAGGCTGTTAATTTTTTATTTTAGGGAAAAGATCCACTCACTGTGGGCTGCTGCACAGTCTCCTAGAAAAAGAAAAAAACAAAAAACAAAAAACCAAAACATCATCCAAGCAAAGAACTTGGCGCTTGGTTTATCTCTGTCTCTTTTCCCACTTAACATCTCACACAATGTGTCCAGCTTCTACACTGGAGTCTGCTGTCCAGGGTTGAGAAATTCATGTGGACCTGAAGATGCTTATTGGCAGCCAGGCCATTATAAAAGGAAGATGGACTCGACCAGGGAGAATGTAGTAGGCATTCAGCCCACCACCCAGAGGGAGGCTGGTGCCACCCTTGCCAGGATGTGAATGGGACGCCATGAGCCTGTTCTCTATGGAGTTGTTCCCAGACCCTAACAGATCAGAAAATTGAAGAAGCAAAACTGAGCGATCAGCAAAAAGGCCACCATCTTTGTAGTACGTCATACGTCAGGTGACATCATCTTAAATCAGATGCCATTTGTCATCCTCATCCTTCTTAAAGGAGACAAGAAGTCGTTGCCCTCACCCTCTAAGAAGGGGCAACTGTGAAAGGCCAAATAATCAGAATAAAGGATAGCCTCTCACATTACATACTTTTGGATTCATTAAAAAAAATTCCCTACATGGTTCTTGTTTTTCTCATGTCACTCAAGAATTGGGAACCACAGCCCTGGACTTGTCTGGGTTTAGGTGCCTGTGGTGGAGACCCCAGTTCCAGAGTCAATCAGTGAACCACAAAGTACCACTTTCAAATTGCTTTTCACACACCTCCTTGTACTAATTTCCTATTGCTGCTGTGACGAATTGCCACAAACTCAGGGGCTAAAACACGAGATTCAGTGTCCTAAAGTGTAGGTGTCAGTGGCCCATGCTCCCACGGGGCTGTGGGGGAGTCTGCGCTTCCTCACCCCTTCCAGCTTCCAGAGGCCACTGTGTTCCTCGGCTTGTTTTGCCTCTTTCTTGCATCTCTTTGACCTCCTCTCCTTCTCTCTGACTCTGACCCTCCCGTCTTCCTCTTATAAGGACCTTTGTGATTACATTGGGCCCACCTGGATTGATCCAGGATTAACCCTCATCTCAAGATCCTAATTTTTTCTTTTTGTTTTTGAGACGGAGTCTGGCTCTGTTGCCCAGGCTGGAGTGCAATGGTGCGATCACAGCTCACTGCAACCTCTGCCTCCCGGGTTCAAGCGATTCTCTTGCCTCAGCCTCCCGAGTAGCTGGGATTACAGGTGCGCACCACCACGCCTGGCTATTTTTCTTGTAATATTAGTAGAGACGGGGTTTTGCCTTGATAGCTAGGCTGGTCTCAAACTCCTGGCCTCAAGTGATCTGCCTGCTTCAGCCTCCCAAAAGTAATCCCCCCAAAGTGTTGAGATTACAGGCATGAGCTGCCACACCTGGCCAAGATCCTGAATTTCATCACCCTCGCAGTGCCCCTGTGGCCGTGAAAGCTTTTGGAGTCGTCTTTGGAGGGCTGTTACTCTATCTGCATCCTTCTGCTCCTCTCTCCTACTCCCTTGTGAAATACCCTTGCAAGGCTGTCTTTTAATTTGTCTTCATATGTGGGGTTATTTAATCATTAGTCCTAAAATGAACAAAGGGCTAGGGGCTGGGCATCTGGGGTTGTGATTTTGACTGGGTTGCATGATTTGGGGCCATGTGCATAACCCCTAAGGCTCTTTTTTTTCTTACCTACAAAATCATGGGTTGTCTGGCTCATTTCACAGTTAAATTTGAAGTTTCCATATCCATGTATGAGATTTTAATCACTGCTTTCCACTGTCTGCTTTAGGGATTGGAGAGTAGGGTATTTAGAGGTGAAACAGGAAGAAAGGAATTATGTGTATGTGCTTTACAAATTCACATGTGCTTGAATGTATTTACCCTTGATGTGCTCATTTTATTTCATTTTTATGATTTTTGACATGTTTATTTTTTCTCACATCTAGAACAGAATAGGTGTGCTGGCAGGGATGCTGTTAAGAACTGTGATAAATGCATTTATGGTTCCTGAAGGTTTACGAATACAGTCATGCTGAGCTGGGGAAGTCCAGCCTCTGCCCTGGGCTTCCTTCACCTGATGCAGTTATTTCTTGTTAAAGATTCACTGTAAAATGCCAAAAAAACTTTACAACTACTAATAACCATCTTTGTCAGTTGAGGACACTTAAATTTTATGAATTTTGGGGAACATATAGGAAGATACCTGAGGAAATAGAATTTTCAATATCATAGGTCTAGCTTTTGATATTACAGAATTTTTGTGCACATGTGGCAATGTGCTTGCTTTGGCTTTCTAAAAAGAATTCAGGTAGCGGTAGACATCTTGATAGCAGTAAAAAAATACAACCAAAAGGAAGGCCTTCACCATTACCTGAGTGTTCACCATGGACCCCATTGTGCCAGATCCAACAGGGGCATCATTTTCTCTAAGACACAACACACACACACAATTCTACGAGGTCAGTATCCGGTCCTTATTTTGGCCATTGAAAACCTGAAGATAGAGCAGGTCGTTTGCCAGAGGGCAGGCACCCAGGGGCTCGGGGAGAGGTGCTGCCCTACCCACTTAAGCTGTCTGTGGAGACCATGAACATGAACACCAGGAGGCTGCGTGCACCTGAAATTCTGGACTTTACAGCCTGAGGTGCAGCTCAGGCAGCTCAGGTTTATGGAGGCCATTCCTTGTACAGCTAAGCACCTTCCTGTCCTTGGAGGTGTGGGCAGGAAATGTTGAAAGGTGGGTGGCTCTGCCCTCCGGTGGCTTTTCTTTAGTTGGGGATGTCTTAATACACACATCTGAAATAAGACTGGCTCATGCAGAACAAGAGATGGGAAGCTTTGCGTGGTGCCAGGGCTGTTTGGAGGAGCGGAGTTAAAAGATCAAACACAGACTTGGGTCTGGCTTTCGTGATGAGGTGCACCCAGTGGGAAGGCCCAGCTGGCGAGGGAGAAGTTGGTACCCAAAGATGTGGGCTGGACTGGCTTCTTTCCTTCAGTAGAAGCAAGGGCCCAGGGAAGGGAGTGTGTGGTGGGAAGGTACGGTGGCCCGTGCTTGCCAGAGGAGTTTGCACGTGACATGGTTTAATTTTAGAGAATTTTAGAGGTGTGCCACAATGCAGGTGCTTTTTGTGCATAGCCTCGCCTGGCTGGGCTGTGCAGGATGGATGGATGAGAGCTTTGATCCGGGATTTTGAAGATGAGTTTTATATTGAATGCTATATCCTTTTAGGTAGAGGCTGTTGGGTAGGAGGAACATTAATATATATTTTTTTAAATTGAGAGTGGGCTAGTTGAATACTTTTTGGGCCTTAAACACTCTGTAGCATCCTTTTTACACCTGTGACTGCTGCCTTTATTCCATAATGCATGAGCAAAAGTGTGGTTGGAATTTAATGGTATGACTTTTTAGGGGCTTATGTAGGAGCAATATGATCCTTTTGCAAAATAGGAACAGCTTTATGTCAGGATAAACAAGGGATTTCAGACATTTCTTGCTTATCATTGTCAGTTTTAAGGATTTCTTCTAACACAGGACGTATTTTTGTCTACTGTGATTGTAAAATCTATTGTCTTAATATCAACATTGCTATATGATAATTTTTTTATTAATTTGGTTTCCAAAGAATATTCACTCCATGTGCAATTGATTCATAGGCAAATAAAAATCTATTAGTGGAAATAAAAGATAGTATTGAAGTGTCAATCAAAATGCTGTTAACAATGTCTTCTTATGTCACTTATGGTCATCTGGTGTCGTGGGTAGTTATGAATTTCTCCTCCTTAAACTATTGACCCTTTATATTTGTCTGAAAGAAAAGGTCACTTCTGTGGGTATCAGAGAGGATGATGCAGGCAGCGACTGAATGTATTTCAATATTAAAAACAATAACATTAAAACAAGCCAACACGAGTCAGCATGGTCACTTCTATCTTTACTATTACTAATATATTGCCCCTTTTTTCATCACAGCTTTTTATAACTATGATGCCAGAGGAGCGGATGAACTTTCTTTACAGATCGGAGACACTGTGCACATCTTAGAAACATATGAAGGTGCGTATGCATCTTGGTATCTTTTCTCTTACATGTTTGGGCAGATGGCACACCTTCTCAGTGCCTGCTGGGCAAAGCATTCCTCTGTTACAGACACATAAGACAGTCATGCTTCCTTCTCAGGCTCCCTTTTCTTGCAGATGGATACTGTTTCAGGTAAGGGTAGTAGTGAGGCTGTTGTTTAATACTTTATTAAGGTGAACTTAAAACTGAAATTCCCATTTTTAAACTCATTGGCTCCTTATTTTCAAGCATGTGTAAATCTTTTTTTTTTTTTTCCTTTTGAGACAGAGTCTTGCTCTGTCGCACAGGCTAGAGTGAGGTGGTATAATCTCAGCTCACTGCAACCTCTGCCTCCCAGGTACAAGTGACTCTCATGCTTTAGCCTCCCGAGTAGCTGGGATTACAGGTGCCCGCCACCATGCCTGGCAAATTTTTTTGTATTTTTAGTAGAGGCTGCATTTCACCCCGTTGGTCAGGCTGGTCTCGAACTCCTGACCTCAAATGATCTGCCCACCTCAGCCTCCCAAAGTACTGGGATTACAGGTGTGGTCCACTCTGCCTGGCCAAGTGTGTATAAATCTTGATTGTTAACAGTTGACCACTTGATAAAAAATAGGTTTAAGATAGTTTACTTCGTTGTTTTGAGACAGGGTCTTGCTCCATCGTGCAGGTTGGAGTGCAGTGGCACAATCAGAGCTCACCGCAGGCAGCCTCCCCCTCTTGGGCTCAAGCAGTCTTCCCACCTCAGGCTCCCAAGTAGCTGGGACTACAGGTGCATGCTGCCACACTCAGCTAATTTTTATATTTTTTGTAGAGACAGGATTTCACCATGTTGCCCAGGCTGGTCCTGAACTCCTGAGCTCAAGTGATTTGCCTGCCTCAGCCTCGCAGAATGCTGGAATTACAGGCGTGAGCCACTGTGCCTAGCCTGCTTCATTGTTTTGATGTGTTTGATGTGAACTAAGATTTTTTCTTTTAATGTCCTCACTTAGATTTGTTAGCAGTATGTCTCAGAGGAACCCCAATTTTCATCCTTTCCTTTTTTTTTAAACCTGTAATCCCCATTTTCTTGGGATGAACAGAGATTTATCATAGTTATATGGGATGCCGTCCAATGAAGCAATATTTTTTTTTGTTTTTTTTGAGACGGAGTTTTGCTCTTGTTGCCCAGGCTGGAGTGCAATGGCGCGATTTTGGCCCACCACAGCCTCTGCCTCCCAGGTTCAAGCGATTCTCCTGCCTCAGCCTCCCAAGTAGCTGGGATTACAGGCATGTGTTACTGCACCCACCTAATTTTGTATTTTTAGTAGTGACGGGGTTTCTCCACATTGGTCAGGCTGGTCTCGAACTCCCAACCTCAGATGATTTGCCCGCCTCGGCCTCCCAAAGTGCTAGGATTACAGGCGTGAGCCACCGCGCCCGTCCTGAAGCAATTGTTATAATTATCCAATAAATAAACTATTGGTGACAGTGGTTTTCCAATGTCCTTGGCTTTTCAGACAATTTGTTTTTATATTTTGTGTTTTGCAAATAATTTGAGCAGGCCATATTTCATTTTATGCTGTGGTTATTGTTGCACAGAAGGGAAGAAATGATGGGCTTGATTTTTTAAAGACTGTTCAGATCTGGAGGTTTTGGTGAGATTGTGTTTTCTTATTGTTGTCGGCTTAATTTCCTGCTTGAAAGGGTGGTTCCCATATAGCATATGAATAAAAAGGATAATTTCAGTAGAAAAACTGCTTTTTCACAGAGGTTTTTTAGCAAAACCCTTCCACATGGGAGGTTGAGGGTGAGAGGGGAAATTGAAGACATCCCGTGGTAATCAGCAAATTGAACTTCCAACTTGAAATCCACTTTACAAGGAATGAAGTATGCCCAGCTTCCTGCTTGAGGCAAACTGTGACCAGCTCCTGGTAGACTCCTCTGAGAAACACAGACCTGCTAACAGATCCACGTTCATGGCCCTTATTTCCCCATCTGATGCATGCTGTACCTTCCCTAAAAAAGTCCTGTCTGAAAAAAAAAAATCGACTTTAGTGGCCTCTGCATGGAAGCCAGTGCAGCTCTGCAAAAACCAGCCCCAGTCCTTAAGCGGGTGAGTGGTTGTGATGGGGTCCTCTGGTTGTTTTCCGTGTTTACAGCTGACAGCTGTGTTCCCTTATCTCCTCTCAGTATATACTGCATGTGTCTGAGAGGAGACAGAGAGAAATTAAGTAGAGGTTAAGGATCAAACCGCTCATCTCAGACACTTTTCTGATCTGAAGGGAAATGCTCTTGTATCTTTTTTTACTTGTGCTGTCGGTCAGTTGAAGTTGAAATCCTGGTTAATAAACACTGGGCAATGATGTCATTCCTGAATAGTTAATGATTTCCTGTGGCCCCTGGGCCTGTGGAGACTGCATTTTTGTTCTTTGCTTCATAAGAGGAATGCGTGTGTGGTGGTGGTTTTTGTTTTTGAGATGGAGGCTCGCTCTGTCGCCCGGGCTGGAGTATGGTGGTGCAGTTTCAGCTCACTGCAACCTCTGCCTCCTGGGTTTAAGGGATTCTCCTGCCTCAGCATCCTGAGTAGCTGGGATTGCAGGTGCCCACCACCATGCCCAGCTGAGGAATGTGTTTTTTAAACAGTGGGCTCCTCGGGCATGTCAGTGGTCCTTGTAATACGTGTAACTTCAAAAATATCTGATTGCAGGCATTTGACTTTTTGGCTGACATCATGATAAGAGATCTACAGTGAACATTAATTTTCTGGGCGAGTCATTCTTTCTAGATTCTGATGAAAATATTTCAGTCTTTGTAAAGACTCTTTAGCATAAAATGAATTTCCGTTCCTTGACAACTAACTTTTTGGTTTTAATCTGAATCTAATCAGAGAAATGCATTTGGAGAAGTATTAATAGTTTTGACTTTGGGGAGTGTGGTGACTTTTTGTCATTAAGTAAAAAGAGAATAATGTACTTCCATTTGTTTTCCAATATCTTCCTCTTGTTTTATCTAAATTTCATGGCTTGTATTAGAGTCTGGCATTTTCTTTTTCTTTCCTTGGCTCTCCTTTTCCTCTAAGACGACTTTTTGGTTTAGCAAGTTTAATTTTCTTTTTTTCTATGATCCTTTCCAGGATATTACAGAGCTTGCTCCAGAGGCTATAATTTCTAGATGATAACTCTTTATTTTAGGGTTCAAAGACTAAATTTACCTTCAAGTTGTGGTTAATTTCTCTTTCTCGAGCTCACGAAGGCTTACAGCATAGAATAAAGAAAATGAGCTTTCTAGCTCATGGTGGAAGTGGAAAGAGCTTTGAGAGCTCATTCGTGCAGACCCCTGCCTTTAAACAATGTCCTATCTCCAGATAGGAGAGGTGAGGCCAGGCCCGAGTGTTGATTGAGTGACTCTTGTCTGGTCAAGAGCGTGCCAATCCTGCCGTCGACTCGTTTCCATAGGGTCCCCAGGGCTTCCATAGGGTCCCCAGGGCTTCCATAGCGTCCCCAGGGTGAGATGCTGCACCAGAGGCAAGCTGCAGGCATTGCCCAAAGTTGAGGAAATTGTCCTTTTGATTCAGCCACATTCAAACTTAATTTATTCAACTCTTTAAAAGGGATAGTGATGCATTTTCTTCTAAAATGACTAGACCGCCATTTTCCTGTGCTGGACTGTGTCCTCCCCGAGTTTGGGACCTGTGTCTTGCCTGTATTTACCTGTTCCCTGGGTGGATGTCTCTTTTTCTGGAGCAGGTTGGTTGACTACGTGGAGGCCACTTGTAAGCCGTGCCAGGGAGAAGTTAATTCTGTAACAGCTGTGAATCTTTCTCCTTCCAGCCTCATCCCCTCTTTGCTGTGCCCCAGAGCAGCCAGGTAATCGTTCCGTTCTGTTCTCTCACTCTCTGGTGCAAAACCTCTGCCGGGACATCCTCTCTCCTTCATGCCGAACTCTGTCATGCAGCAGGGTTTGTGGTGTGACCCCTACTTGTCTTAGGGCACTTCCAGTTTCTGAGCTCATGGAGGACAGAGATTGGGTCTAATCTCTTTCTGTATTTGTGGCACCCAGTGTGGTCTCTGGTACATGGTGTGCGGGCTCACTTTGTTGAAGAAATAGTGCATGCCAAAAATCGTGGGGAGGAAAACCATGGTTTTCATTTTGCTTAGGAAGGCCATTAGAAGAGGAATCAACTGCCTATGAACATTATATAGAGACACAAAACTCCTTGCCTTTCATGCCTACTGCTTGGCCCTTCCTCCTCCTGCCTCCCATAGAAAACCTTTCTACTGTGTTTGAAGTGGCCTCTCGTTTGCCTGTGTTCTTGTGCTGTTTGGTGTGCATCTGTTTTTAACAGATGTAAGTGTGTCATTATAGTCTTGTTCTGTTTTGTATTTTCCCTGGTGCTCCATTTAAAATGCACTGTGTTCTCTGTGTCCCTTTAGTCCATGGCTCTAACTGCATCGTGTGCACATTTCATGTTTTACTAACTGCCTGCCTCCCCAGGTATGAGCACTTAGGTTGTCCCCGCTTCCCACCACCCAAGATCAAGCTGCCCTGAGCATCCCATGTCCATCTCACTCTGCAGGGCACACAGATGTCTTTGGGCTGCATTCCCAGGAGGGGGTTGCTGGGTCTCGGGTGTGGAGATGTAGACTTTGGATAAGCAGGGCCTGCTTCTCCCAGGCTGGTTGCCGCAGTGGACACTGCCACCCATGGTGACCAGGGGCTTCCTGCATCCTGCAGTGTTCTGCCTTCTACCACTCTTAACTGTGTACTTTTCATTTCTCTATTATTAAACTGAAGCATCTCTTCATACATGTGGAGGTCTTATGGGTTTCTTCTATACATAGTTTATAAACTTTGCTCATTTTCTTTCTTTTCTTTTTTTTTTTTTTTTCGAGATGGAGTCTTGCTCTATTGCCCAGGCTGGAGTGCAGTGGCATGATCTCAGCTCACTGCAACCTCTGCCTCCCTGGTTCAGGTGATTCTCAGCTTCCCGAGTACCTGGTATTACAGGTGCACACCACCACGCCCAACCAGTTTTTTTTTTTTTTAGTAGAGACGGGGTTTCGCCATGTTGGCCAGGCTAGTCTTGGAACTCCAGACCTCAAGTGATCTGCCCACTTCGGCTGCCCAAAATACCAGGATGACAGGAGTAAGCCACCACTCCTGGCCTCATTTTCTTACTATACTTAGTTGCTGTCTTTTTTGTCTCTGTATTATTTCCTTATATATTCTAAGACGTTAATCTTTGTCAGTTTCAGAAAAGAAAGGACATATTAATGTTGAAAATGCAGGAAGACTATAATAGGATAAAGGACAGTTGTTGAAACTGAGTACACAGCTTTGCATAACTCATTCAACTGACCTTTCTTTTTCGTTTTTGATATATGAGCATTGTATCATAGATGGGCTTTGATGTATGAGCACTGTGTCATAGGTGGGCGCTGATACTGGGCCAGCTTATCAAAACCACTGAACTTGACAATATGGCTATCAGGAGATAATCCTTCAAATGTGTGGCTGAAGTCTAGGCATTTTGTATCTGAGGTTCCCCCAATCAGTCTGTTGAGTCTCCAGTCAAGAGAGTGAAATGAGTTCAGTTCGTCATAACTGGGTCTTAGCAAAACCTTTGCCAGAGTCCTGGCAGTTTCTGTCCTCTTCTTTGGATACGCAGAAAACAGCTGTTTAGTAATCCCTTGGGGATTCTGCTCATCTTAACACCATCACTTTCTGGTTCACAATCATCCTTTTCATCCCTGGTTGTGAAAATTTTCACCTTTTGAGAGAGGTGCAGGCCAGTTGCTGTGACAATGGCCCGTTTTCACATCTGTCTGATCTTTGGTTCTGAGGTTTGCCTTTTTAATAGTGTAAAGAAACCCAGTATTTGGTTATTCTCTGGGAATTTACCCAGCTCACGTTTTCCAAGTGCCCTCTGTCACTCTCTGACAGGGTCCTTTGTTCCTATGGGGCAGAGTGGGGATTTGTCTTGAAGCTTTTTTTTTGAGATAGAGTCTTGCTCTCTCATCCAGGCTGGAGTGCAGTGGCATGATCTTAGCTCACTGCAACCTCTGCCTCTCGGGTTTAAGCAATTCTCCTGCCTCAGCCTCCTGAGTAGCTGCGATCATAGGGGCTCACCACCATGCTTGGCTAATTTTTATATTTTTTATTAGAGACGGGCTTTCACCATGTTGGCCAGGCTGGTCTTGAACTCCTGACCTCAAGTGATCCACCTGCCTTGGCCTCCCAAAATGCCGGGATTATAGGCGTGAGCCACTGTGCCTGGCCTGTTTGAGCTTTTGATTAACTTTCCAGAAACTAGATGGCCTGGAGTGACTTCAGAATGTTTGGGATTAAAAAATCATCCATCTGAACTCACAAATGGTGGGGGTGCTTGGAGGCTGGATACTGACGGTAGACCCCTAGGCCTTTGCAGGGGCAGTTCCTGTCCTCAGCCTGAGAGGGGTGCCAGGGGTGTGGCTGGGTCTGGTCCCTTGTTGAAGGGACTCTTCTGTGTGGCATCCATGGCATGCAGATGGTTCGAGTGTGTCTTTCTTTCTGCTCTCACTATTTTCTTTCTCTCGCCACTTGGAAGGAGCGAGAAGTGGAGCCTGGGCCAAACCCAAAGGGCAGGTGTGTCCTGTGCTTGGCCCTGGAGCTTCCTGTGGGTTGAGGGCTGTATTGTTGCTACAGACGTACTTTGTGAGGTCGTGGCTGCTCCAGGAAAAAGTGCCCTGTCTTGAAGTGGGAGGAAGTTCTCTCTCAATGGGTTTTCTGTTTCGGGGCAGCGAGATGCTGATATGTGCCCTTGGAGAGATCTTGGTCTAAATCAGGCAGAGGGAGAGTGAAGAAAATGCATACACAAGGAGCCTACTCAGGGCCAGTGGTTGAAAGGACAAGTCCTGCTCTTGGAACTGTGCATCTGAACATCAAACTGCTGCTTCCGAACCACATGAGATGACGGAGGTGAAGGTGTGTAGGCCCGTGTGTGAAGGTTGCCAGCTGGGCTCCGGGTGTGCTGTTGAAATGCTCTCTGGGAAACCACGTAGTATATCTCCAAAGCCTTAGGCTCATTGAAAAATGCTGGTGACAAACTGACCTCACTGGTTCTGCCAAACAGTGAGTTCTACACATCATGAATGTATTGTGAGGACCCTAACACGTCTCTTTGTACTAACTGTTTCAACTTTGTGTTTGTTTAGGGTGGTACCGAGGTTACACGTTACGAAAAAAGTCTAAGAAGGTAAGTCCTTCTTCTTAAACACAGTGCATGTCTCTTCATAAATCACACCTTGAGAAGAAATCACTTCCATCTCATTTGCGTCTGAGGGTTTTACTTCTATATCTCTTTCTCTGAATTTAAAAAAATATATGGGTAGGAATGTGAATGAGCTTGGATTGTTTTCTTCTGAACAATATGTGTACATAGAAATTGTAGCTTCATCTCCGTGAGTGAATTGCTGGTTTGTGATATAGTGTTGGCCTGTTGTCTTCTGTTTGTGAATTTTGTGTCCTTTTTAGGCCTGTGTGTGTCAGAGAATGATCCGAGTAAAGCAACTTCAGGAAAAAAATTATTTCTCATAGTTGTCAATCTTATGTTGTCCTTAATAATAGATTAGCAAATTTGCAAAGCTCATGCGTGCTGTTTCCCCCTTGCATATAACTGTTTTTACTCTGCCTAAGTCAAGCTGTGAAAAAAGGAGTTCTGCTCTCCTAGAGCAGTTTGCATGAGTGGTTGTTTGAATTTCTGAAACTAAGACATGTAATTACACCTCGGATCATTGTGGTGGGCACTCCCGTACACAATTCTGTTGTGGCTTTAACATTCTTAGCTTCATAGAACCTAATTATGGCTCTTCTGTTTCATTCTACGATGTTAAGATTTTGAAGTAACCTCTATTCTAAGCTGTGGTTGGGCTGTCCACGTTACCCGATATGTTTTAATATCTAATTATGTTTGACGGATGGTTCATTTTACTTTTGTGTCCTAAATTTGCCTCTCATTATCTCCTTATTGGGCTGGACTCTGGATTGTGGTCCTGAGCCTGTAATAAGTCCTCCAAAGTCTAGCGGCCCAAGTGCCAGGGTCCTTCCACTCTGCCTTCCCCAGAGCCCCTAACCCAGGCTTTGCTGAGCAGAGGTCAGAATGGGTCATCCTCTCGCAACACCAGCACTTGGGAAGGGTCCAGGGTGGTCCCTATGGCAGCCATCCTCTGGCACAGTCATGTCTAATGTGAGAGACAGTGTTAGGAAATCAGTGAGCCAGATCTGCAAATTGGGACCAGGACCTCTTACCTCCACCTTGCCAACCTCAGACTGGGCTACAGGTCTCTACACATCCAGTGACCTATAGCCTTGAAGTTTGCACAAGATAGATTTCAATCCAGTGGATGGTGGAATAGATTTCTCCAAGGAAAGTTCTGTTTTCACATTGGTTTTCCCTTCCCCAATCAAGAGTGAATTCCAGCCAGGCCCAAAGATATGCACCTGTAGGCCCAGCTACTTGAGAGACTGAAGTGGGAGGATTGCTTGAGCTCAGGAGATTGAGACCAGCCTCTGCTGGTCATAATGAGTGAGATCTATCCCTAAAAAAATAGTGTGTATCTGCAGATGAAACTCTGAATTTGGGAAAGCTGCAGTTGAAACCTTTAGTAATAAGAGATTAAGATCATGGACTAATATGCCCCTCCCCCATCGCATTCCTACATAGGACACAACTGCCGCATCCTGGGCTGGATGTGCCCCAGGCAAGCTGTTCCTTTTTCTTTGAATCTTACTTGGTATTTGTTATCACCTTCCCCAATTAGTGATCTCTTCCATTCCCACAATGCCTCCTGAAACCACAGTATTTCTGCACTACACCTGGGCACCTAGACATCATAACTCATTCATAACTCATCAACACAGTAGAGCTGGGTAGGGCATAGCTATTTTTCCATCTAAGATCTCCACTGGTAGATGAATAAATCCAAGCTTTACAGAGATTATAAATTTGTAAGGGGCCTCCTAGGCAGTAGCAGAAAAGGGATGTGGGCCCTAGGAATCCTGGCACCACGTGTCTGTAAACAACTTTCCTGTAGTTGTAAGTGTGCAGTTGATTGGGGTGGTGCTGAGCAGGCCCAGCGGAAGTTGCGCATTTCAAACCTGCAGGTGTGTCCAGCCTCACGCAGTCATTATCCTTCCTGTGGCTTCATGATTCTCCAGTGGGTTTGCTGAGATTGAGGGTTGTCTCCGCCTGTGGACATAGACAAGACTGGGACTGGTTTTTTGTTTTTCTCCCCCATCTGGGTGGACACCTACTGCTATCATGGAAAGAAACCCAGGAGGGTGTACCTGGGATTTGGAGGTGTCCCGGATAACCAGGACCTGCACACAGCAACCCAGCGTTGGGTCCCTTCAGACTTTTGTTTTTTTTAAGTTAATGTTTTATTTTTTTGGAGACAGGGTCTCACTTTGTGGCTCAGACTGAGTGCGGTGGCATGATCATAGATCACTGCCACCTCGACTTCCTGGGCTCAAGGTATTCTCCTCCCTCAGCCTCCCAAGTAGCTGGGACTACAGGTGCACACCACCATGCCTAACTAATTTGTAAAAAAAATTTTGGCAGAGAAAGGGTCTCACCATCTTGCCCTGGCTGTTGGTGAGCTCCTAGGCTCCTAGGCTGAAGTGATCCTCTCACCTCGGCTTCCCGAAGTGCTGGTTGCAGGTGTGCACCTCTGAGCCTGGCCCAGCCTTGTTTGTTGCTCAGTCTCTGACTCTCTGCCTGACGCCTTCCCTCTCTGTGATAATTCTTCTTTATATGGAATTTGGCCACTTTCCTTGTTGGCAGAAGCAACATGAATCATTGGTGCCTGCTAGACCAGTTCAGCCCCCTGCCTGCCCCCTGCCCACCCCCTGCCCTTCCCAAACTTGATTAGTAGCTTGTTTTCTGCATCATTCAGGGCTGGATGCCGGGGAAACCCATGCAGAAGCTTCCATTCCCACAACAGGTGCCTCGAAGCCACAGGGGTGCCACTTTATCAATTTCTGCTGCGTGCACTAAATCTCATGCAGGAAGCGGTAGCTGGGTTGCGATGCACTGCCCAAGACCCCAGCCCCGTTGCCTCTTTTCTTAACCTTTGCTTTATTCCAGTAAGGGAGTTATTTTGCTTGCTCAGAAAGCAGGACCCTAAGTTTTTTTTTTTTTTTTTCGTGAGGCAGAGTCTTGCTCTGTCACCCAGGCTGGAGCACAGTGGCAGGATCTCTGCTTACTGCAACCTCCACTTCCCGAGTTCAAGCGATTCTCCTGCCTCAGCCACCTGAGTAGCGGGGATTACAGGTGCCCGCCACCACACCTGGCTAATTTTTGTATTTTTAGTAGAGATGGGGTTTCACCATGTTGGCCAGGCTGGTCTTGAACTCCTGACCTCAAGTGATCCACACACCTGAGCCTCCCAAAGTGTTGGGATTACATCGTGCCTGGACTCGGACCCAAACTCTTGATAAAGCTCTTTCTGGCACTTCACAGAATGTGCCTGAGGCTGAATGTCCTGTTGAGAAACTCTCCCCAGGCTTCATTCTCTTGGGCTCACATGTGCATTGCACTTGAGGGAGGTTGGCCAGCTTATCAGCGGAAGCTAGGGTGTACCCCCAGGTGTTGTGCAGATTGGGCGAAATTCCACATGTCTTCCTGTATTTTACCAGAGGGCCCCCCTGTTGGGGAGGTCTCTGAGAAAGTCTCTGTGGGTCTGGGTACATGGTCAGTGTACAAGGGACAATTGGTGATGTAAACCAACTTTCATCATTTTGAAAGAGGAGACCATCATCAAAAATTGCTTTTGAGACATCAGTTGGTCTTTGTTCTGCCTGCATTGAGGCCAAAAAGGTGTGATCTATGGAGCAGCCTGCAAATTGCCTGTATCTTTGTGGACTTTTTCCTTTGCAAGCGTATTGTCTGTTTGCTTCTGAGACATCGGCAGACTCTGCAATACAAGCCAAATGAGTTGCCGTCTTTTCCACTTCTTTGTGTTTTCTTTGATATGTTAAGACTTAAAAAATTAAGAGCGATCTAGCCACCCCTCACCCCACCTTTTTGGGAACTATTGTTTGATTTACATTCAGCAATCCTATTGATAATAAAAGCTACTGTTTTTTTTTTTTCTCCCAAAGGGTATATTTCCTGCTTCATATATTCATCTTAAAGAAGCGATAGTTGAAGGAAAAGGGTGAGTCTGGTCTTGATGTTTAAATGAAGAATTGCAAGTACTATATTTGGCCTTGCTGCTCTTTTGTACGATGGCGTAATATGAGAGGGTCAAGACAATGGGTGTGATTGACTCCTGGGGGACAGGAGTTTTGGGGAGAGAAAGGGGACTTGTGATTCGGAGTTGTGTTTAACATGGCTTTGATCCTTTACAGAGTCTGAAGTCAGCACCATACTTGGCAGTCACTGTCCTTGAACCTGGGGTCCCTATTGGAAAACATTCGCCCTGGTGCTCTGTGCTTCCTCTGTGAGCTACTGACTTCATTTGGCAGAGACTCCAAAGCCCCGCAGCTCTGAGTCCCCTTTTTTTTTGGGAAGACATTGCAGGCTGTGATATAAATGGAGTTTAGGGTGAAGCAACAGTTGTTAAATTGGGACATGCATGAGTTTACATTTTGTCTAATTGTGATGTATGCTTCCTAGAGGTCATAAAACTGATGTATAAGATCATTAAAAGGACATTTCTAGAACAGGAACCCATTAGGCAGGAATGGCAAGTGAATAACCAGGTGTGAACTTGGAAGAAGGAACATTAAAATGTTTTCTTTTTTTGTCTCTGCTACATCTTCACACTCAGTTAAATATGTAAATTATAAAATTACTAATCATATGATTACTGCATAATGACATCTCTTTGGCTGATTACAAAATTGCCTTTCCAAGCACTGTACTTTTAACATACGAAAAGAACCGTTCGGGTTCCATAATTCCATGATGCATACTTAAAATGAAGAAAATAATTTAGAGGCGTGAATGATGATGACCTGCAATATGGTACTTTTTAGACAGATAAAGTGTTTTGTATGCAAAGTTTTAAAGGGAAGAAAAAGAAAGTTGAGACTTTTACTCTGTGGAAGTAACTGGATCAAGTGTGCATTTAGTGTACCTTATATCTGCATTAGAATCCTTATACAGGGCAGACTGTGTATGATTATTTAAAAATCACTTTGATGTATACAAAAGAATATATGTAAAATGTAATTATGAAGCATGATAATAAAGTGAACAACAGGTTATTCTGAGTCTCAATAAGTAGAGTCACACCTAACCAAACAGGCAGACAGAGACACATTTGGTTCCTGTTTCTGGGCCTTCTGGTCCAAGGTGCCCCACTGTGGGCAAATGCATAGAGCTATGGTGAAATGAACAGTTTAGAAACAATTTCCCTGCTGTTGCTTTGGGTTCCCTGTGATTGTTCCCCACACTCTTTTCCTGGCTCTATGTGTCTCTCTTGCCACGGCCACTCAAGCCTAGCTGCCCAACAGCTCCTTCCCTGAAGAACCCCGGCCTTCAGGCTTGACAGGTGATCTCATCCCTCTTCTTTTCCTCCAGGTTGTTGTAGACTTCCACCTTCCCTTCTTCTCCTGGTCCTTTCCCCTTTCTAGTGCCAATGTGGGCCACGCTTTCATCCCACCTCTGCCTGCCTTCTTGCTCTCCAAGTTTATTGTCCTGTCTCTTGCAGAGTCTGTCTTTCAGGATCTGTCTCTTGCTGGTCTCTTGCATGATCGTTCTCATATGGCCTCTGTCTTGCAGGCTGCCTTGTAAGCCTCTCTTTCTTGCATGAGCTCTCTCTTGCATGATCTGTCTCTTGCAGGCTCTGTCTTTCTTTTACAGTCTCTGTCTTTCTCTTGCAGGCTCTGTCTTTCTCTTGCAAAGCTCTCTCTCATGTGATCTCTCTCACAGTATCTTGCTTGCATTGACTCTCATGAAGGATCTCTTTTGCTTTGTCTCTCTTCTTTCTGGATGCTGACTTCATTCATTCTCAGACATCCCAAATGATTACTCTATGCCTGTTACCACTGATTCTGTACCTATTCCCCCATAACCAAAGCAATTCCCATTTTGTCCTCCATGCTTTTCCCAGTACTGACATGGTTAGCAATGCCTCCTTATGTCCAGACCTCACAGTGTCTTCTCATCCTCCGCCTCTGGAGCTCCACTGCAGCCTTGGACACGTTGGTCCCTGCTTCACTGAAAGCCCCTCTTAACGCCGATGCCCTCATCCTCTTCTTGTTGTGCTGACCTACTGCTCAGGCATGTCACCATCTCCTCTGTCCTGTGTCCGCTACTCTGATGGTGCTGTCCTAGCCGTCTCCTATTTCTTTGTTGCCCCTCCCTGATTGACATGGCCTCTGTTGCGTTCCCCTCTTCAGATGATCTGTCTCTGTGGGTGATGCTCACATCGGGACCACCAGCCCTGACTTGTCTCTTCACCCCTCATTCAGTTAGGCAGCCAAGTAACTAATGACAATCATCCCCACTGTTGGGTGAGCATCTGCTATGTCCCGTTCATTCTCTTTTCCAAAAAAATTATTATTATTTTTATTTTGTATTGTGTATTTTTATTTTTTGAGAGGGAGTCTTGCTCTGTCACCCAGGTTGAAGTGCAGTGGCGAGATCTTGGCTCACTGCAACCTCTGCCTCCAGGTTCAAGTGATTCTCCTGCCTTAGCCTCCCCAGTGGCTGGGACTACAGGCATTCACCACCATGCCCAGCTAATTTTTGTGTTGTTTTTTTTTTTTTTTTCAGTAGAGATGGGGGTTTCACCATGGTGGCCAGGCCGGTCTTGAACTTGTGACCTTAAGTGATCTGCCCGCCTTGGCCTCCCAAAGTGCTGGGATTACAGATGTGAGCCACTGCACCCGGCCAAAAAATTATTTTTAGATTTGACAAAAAAAAAATTATATGTATTTATGGTGTACAACATGATGTTTTGAAGTATGTATACATTGTGGGATGGCTAAATCAAACTAACTATGTGTGCATTACCTTACATACTTATCATTTATTTGTAATGAGAACACTTAAAATCTACTCTCAGCAATTTCGAGTATACAATACATTGCTATTGACTGTAGTCACCTTGGTGTAGGATAGTAGGCCTGTTGAACTTATTCCTCCTATCTAACAGAAACTTGGTGTCCCTTTGACCCATCATTTCCTCACTCCGCTATGTCCCATTCATTCTTTTTTTTTTTTTTTTTGAGACGAAGTCTTGCTCTGTTGCCTAGGTTGGAGTGCAGTAGCATGATCTCCACTCACTGCAACCTCCGCCTCCTGCGTTCAAGCGATTCTCCTGTCTCAGCCTCCCGAGTAGCTGGGATTACAGGCGCACGCCACCATGCCTGGCTAATTTTTGTATTTTTAGTAGAGACAGGGTTTCACCACGTTGGCCAGGCTGGCCTTGAACTCCTGACCTTAGGTGCTCTACCCACTTTAGCCTCCCGAAGTGGTGTGATTACAGGCATGAGCCACCTTGTGGAGCCCCATTCATTCTTAAAGATGCTCTGCCTTGATGCTCTTTCCCTCAGTCTTACCAGCAGCCCTATGAGGCAGGCATTGTTGGGGTTACATATTCTTGAACCCTGGCAGGTAACAAGGTGGTAACAAAGGTAAGACAATAAAGCCAGATCAAATGCGTTAATGCCAGCTGGCACATTAATCCCAGGGATCCACTGGGCCTACCAGAAGGGAGGAACCTAAGGCGGAACCAGAACCAACAGCAGGACATGGTGCATGCACTGAGGCCCTATTCACATAGTGGAAGGGAGGTCATTGAGCTCCAAGCTTCTTATAGCCAGTGTGAGGAGCACCAGTGGACTCAACCCAGGATCCGTAAGATGAAAACAGCCCAGTCGTTGTTGCAGATCCTCATACTGTGAGTGGAAGGAAATTTCTCCCTGCAGACTTTATAGGGATGACACCTTAGCATGTAATGAACCACATTTCCATCAGCATCCTTACTGGGAAACTTGGGGACATCCTTGGCAGGGCTGTTTTAATAGTCATGTTCTTCAATAGACACTGATGATGGCCCATGAAAGGGTCATTTTGTTGTTGTTGTTATTGTTGTTGTTTTTGAGATGGTGTCTCGCTTTGTTGCCCAGGCTGGAGTGCAATGGTACAATCTTGGCTCACTGCAACTTCCATCTCCCGGGTTCAACTGATTCTCCTGCTTCAGCCTCCTGAGTAGCTGGGATTACAGGCCCGCACCACCACGCCCGGCTGATTTTTTGTATTTATTTATTTTTAGTAGAGACGGGGTTTCACCATGTTGGCCAGGCTGGTCTCGAACTCCTGATCCACCCACCTCGGCCTCCCAAAGTGCTGGGATTACAGGCGTGAGCCACCACGCCCAGCCCAAAGGGTCATTCTTCATAGCAGTTTTCTAGGGGATGGTTTTGCCTGCACCCTTCCCTCTGATGTCTGGTTCTGGAACTATCCATGAGACCACCGTTCTTCCAGGGGCCCCATTGTCTCTTGCTTTAGGATCCTCCCCTCCACTGTCAATAAGTCATCGCAGGCCTGATCCCCAATCGTGAGCCAAAGTCAGGGTTCCTTCCACAGGTCTGGGCTCTGTGCACATCAAGGGATGTAGGTGGGACCTATTGTAGCATCCCTCAGCATTCCATGCTGGCCACATTCTTGCCTGTTCAGGACACACAGACAACCTGTGGGGCCAGCTAGCCTAACTACACCAGCCACAAATTCACTCTCTCCCCCTAACCCTCAGTAGTCTGAGTCTTACTTAGCATAGTGCCTGACCCAGAGCACATGCCCAAGAAGCAGTGGTTGATTTGATGAAAACCAGCGCATAAATAGGTAATGAGTTAAGAATAAGTCAAGGGGCTGGGCGCGGTGGCTCATGCCTGTAATCCCAGCACTTTGGGAGGCTGAGGTGGGAGTATCACCTGAAGTCAGGCATTCAAGATCAGCCTGGCCAATATGGTGAAACCTCATCTCTACTAAAAATACAAAAATTAGCCGGGCGTGGTGGTGGGCACCTGTAGTCCCAGCTGCTTGGGAGGCTGAAGCAGGAGAATCGCTTGAACCTGGGAGGCAGAGATTGCAGTGAGCCGAGATTGCACCACTGCACTCCAGCCTGTGTGACAGAGCGAGACACCGTTTCAAAAAAGAAGAGTAAGTCAAAGGTTAAACTTTTGGGGCGGAGGAAAAAGAATAAGAAAGAGGATACAGAGTTTAATCAGAGTTGGCATCTGATAGAGTAACCATGGACATTTGGAAGCTGTAACCGCTCTCATATTTCGCCAAGGATAACTGCTTCCTGTATTATCATGTAATGAGTTTTATGCGTGATGGAAAATGTAAAAGTCATCTTAACCCAAACCTGCATTTTAATGCCACATGGACCAGCTGTAATTTATGGCATCTTTAAGATAGATGGGTACACATATTATGAATATACTTTCCTTTTGCCAGACCTTGACGTTCTGTAGACTTTTAATGGAATATTATTTGCCTCTTTCATCTTACCTTGACGTGTGAGGTGGATGGCTTACGTGCAGGATAATGTATGAACCTTCCCAAGCTCTGTACAAATATAACTTGTCATTCGTAGAGATGTATGTATTTATATGTGTGCATGCAGTCTTATTTGTAGATTTTCTTCCCATTTGCTTAATACTGAACGCTATGGCCTAGATGTGAAATTTACCAGGTACTACTCATAGCAGGCAGTGAAACCGTGGACTCAGCTGCTCTTTCCTTCTTTCCTCCCAGGCAACATGAAACAGTCATCCCGGGTGACCTCCCCCTCATCCAGGAAGTCACCACGACACTCCGAGAGTGGTCCACCATCTGGAGGCAGCTCTACGTGGTGAGAAAATGAGATATTCATTCAAAGCTTAGAAATAGAGAGTGGGCTTTTTTGACCCTGATATGCCAATGGGATGTTTTTTTTTTTCTCAGCGAACCTTAAAAGCAGAGCTTCCGAGACAGAGTTTTACTCGGAAATGGCAAAGGAAGCGACATGGCTGAGAGTTTAGCCCCTGCTGGGGGCTGTGTGCCCTTTGACCTGCCATGTATTTGGGTGTATTACAGTGAGCTGTAGCAGAAGGGACTGTAGGATGTATCTTTCCTTGCATTGGAAGGAGAAATTTGGTTGTTTCAGGCCCCTGGAACGCGGGATCGGGCAGTGTGTGTTGATGTCACCTTTTAAACAGTAATAGGTGCTTATTTAAGGATCCGGTAGAGGGCAATTACTATTTATTTATTTATTTTTTGCCGTTGTCTGACAGTAGGTAATACCTCTTATCATTTAAGAAAAACAACAGAGTCTTGTAGATTTACCTGTGCTTGTGACAGGGATAGGGAAATATTTTACATTCCGGCTTCGTGTGCAATTGTCCAGTTCTCCTGATCACAGAAGAAGTCTTATTAATGCAGAGAGGTTGAAGCTCTGACATCTTCCATTTCGTATTCCCTCAGGGCATTTCTTTGCACATAAATCCATATTTGCAGAAGATTACCTTTGTTAAGCTTGTATTTCTATTCAGAGTGTTGATTTCTCATATGCTAATGTTATTATCACCAAGCCAGGGCTCTGGAAGGAAGTCGGTACGTTCATTTCTTGAGAACATAGAAAACTTCCTAAAGTCCTGCAGCTGCTTGTTGGGCAGGCTTGTTGTTTGTGATTATACAGTGGTTTCCTGTAAATGCACAGTAATAAGCAGTTGCAGTAATTGTCATCAGACGTACTGAAAAACCTAAAAGCGTAAAGTTAGCCATGAATGTTTTGTGTAAATCTGAGCAATTCTGTAGTCAGGGTTTCATCTTCAACTTAGCAATTTTTAAACAAAAATATGGCAACAAAACAAACAGGAGTTGATGCTAATAGTCAGTGGACCTACTTAAGTCTGTAACCCTAGGGTAGGTATTCTTAATGAGCACCTTGGTTTCCTTTCACAAAACTTAAATTTGCCTCTGATAGACTTACATGGTTGGATTTGTGCAAAGAAAGCTAACCCCAAAAATGGCTATAATATTTTTATATGGGCTGGGCGCAGTGGCTTATGCCTGTAATCCCAGCACTTAGGGAGGCCGAGGCGGATGGATCACCTGAGGTGAGGAGTTTGAGACCAGCCTGGCCAACATGGTGAAACCCCGTCCCTACTAAAAATACAAAAATTAGCTGAGCATGGTGGAGCATGCCTGTGTAGTCCCAGCTACTTGGGAAGCTTAGGCAGGAGAATTGCTTGATCCTGGAAGGCGGAGGTTGCAATGAGCCAAGATTGCGCCACTGCACTCTAGCCTGAGTAACAGAGCGAGACCCCTTCTCAAAATAAAAAAAAATGCATTTTTTGCTGTACATTGTAGATATTAGCAAAATAGTAAGGATTTTAGAAGTTGATACAGCCTTAGAGCAGTGGACAAGAGAAGGCAGCGTGGATATTAGAAACTCCTAGAAAGAAGGTTAAATACCAGAGTGAGCTCAGTATGTGATTTAGATATGTAGAGGGGGAGTTTTTTAAAAAAGTGGCAGTGAACAAATTTAATGTTTTAAAGGGACCATGACATTTAGATACCTTTTTATTTATTTATTTTTTGAGATAGGGTCTTGCTCTGTTGCCCAGGCTAGATTGCAGTGGCATGATCACAGCTCCCTGCAGCCTTAACCTCCTGGGCTCAAGCAATGCTCCCACCTCAGCCTCCTGAGTAGCTGGGACTACACCTGTGAGCCACCATGCTCAGCTAATTTTTTTAATTTTTGAAGAGATGAGGTCTCCTTATGTTGCCCAGGCTGGTCTCCAACTCCTGGACGCAAGCAGTCCTCCCGCCTCTGCTTCCCAAAGTGCTAGGATTATGGGCCGGAGCTACCAAGGCCAGCAGTGCTTAGAATTTTATCACATTAGGTTCTACCTAGATTTCTTTTCATGGAAAGAACCGCTGAGTTATTTTCCTTCAGATAATCCCTAATCTCCTTGATTATTGTACACTTGTAATTGCAAGCTGCAAACTGTTGCTTTTCTTTGAACCATCAATCCCATCAAAATTCTTAGAAAGTGGTAAGAAGTGTGAGTTTTGCATCTTATTTGCATTTTCCTCTTGTCACAAAGCACCAAGAGCTTGTAGATTGAGATTTGGCCTCTTGCAGAAGTGTCTCTTGCGGGTTGTACACACCACAGTGTGCAGCAGCCCGCCCAGGGTGGAATGCTGCTTCTTCCCTATAGCTCAGCTGAGAGCGAGGCCGAGGAGTTCAGGTTCTCAGTGTGCTGAGAAGGGTCCAGGGTGCAGGGTGTTCTGAAGACCGTATGTAGGTTGTAGGATTCAGATCCTTAGGCTCAGACTAATTCTGGAGGAGCTTTAGACTTGCCCATCTCTGATCCAGATGCAGGAAGCTCACGAGCAGGTGTTGACGCTCAAGGTCTAGCCCCTGTTGGGATCACCTTTTTGCTTCAGTGGGACATAGGATGTTGGATGAAATCTTGGGGATTATGCATTACTTTTTATTCCTTTAATCTTTTAATGTCTCATGGAAACCAAATTCCGTATAATATGTTTTAGTTTATGCTGAAAGCACCTTTTAATTCAACATTAACTAAATCTCATGATCTAGTGCTTATACCTCATGCGTATTTGAAGAGATATCCATTCTCTACCATCTCCACAATGCTGTTTTATAACAAAATCTTTCTCATTGGGTTTTCCCCTGTATAGCAAGATAACAGGGAGATGTTTCGAAGTGTGCGGCACATGATCTATGACCTTATTGAATGGCGATCACAAATTCTTTCTGGAACTCTGCCTCAGGATGAACTCAAAGAACTGAAGAAGAAGGTCACAGCCAAAATTGATTATGGAAACAGGTTTGTTTATTTGAAAGATGATTTTACGCTTAAATTATCCAATGTAATAACATCACTATAAGCCTTCAGGAGACCAAGATCATATTTTATCATAAAACAAAATTTCTACCATCAAAGTAATGGCATGTTTTTCATTTTGAAAAGGATGAGGTATTTTCCATTGGATTCTGAACTGGGGAATTTTGTGAGCCATTCTTGAAACCTTGTCATTCTTCAAGGGATAGAGTCAAGAAGCCAGGGAGCCTGTCATTTTCACCGTTCTGGAGGGAACCCCATCATTTCTCCCCTAGCAAGGAACTTTTACTTTCTGACCATAGTTTTTGACTTTGAGTCCAGATCTGGGGGGCCTTGCGTAGTGACAAGCAACAGGTTTCTTTCTGTGGAATCCCAGGTTCTGAGCATTGGAGTGGACATTAGATCACTGGAAAGTTTGTCACCTGTGTAGGCTTGCCAGTTTTCACAAACAGAAATACAGCCCAGTTAAATTTCACTGCAGATAAACAACAAATAGTTGCTTTGTGCAGTTATGTCTCTTGCCAGAGCAAGAGTTCTTCCCATCCACAGCAGGCATCCCCCCAGCTCTGCATGAGTGCCTTTAGTGCTCACCCCTGCCTACAGCTGTACCTTCTATGTTAGCACGTGTTTTTTGATGCTGAAAGCAAACAAGCTGCTCTGATCCTAATTCTGCTGGGTCCTGTAACTAGAATGAGGCCATGCCCTTTTCCACCTGGTAATATTTAGTTTTTCATAGAATAGCAGAGCTGCAAGAAGCCTTAAAAAGTATCTGGTCACATGGTTCCTAAATGCTCTTCTATTTCAGAATCACTGGGATAGCTGTTGAATTATAGAATCCCGAGACCTACCCCTTAAGGCTCTGATTTGTGATATCTGGGATGCTGGCTGGAAATCTCCAATGTTTTTTTTTTTTTTTTTTTTTTTGAGATGGAGTTTCGGCCTTGTTGCCCAGACTGGAGTGCAATGGCATGATCTTGGCCCACTGCAATCTCTGCCTCCTGGGTTCAAGTGATTCTCCTGTTTCAGCCTCCCAAATAGCTGGGATTATAGGCATGCACCACCATGCCTGGCTAATTTTGTATTTTTAGTAGAGATGGGGTTTCTCCATGTTGGTCAGGCTGATCTCAAACTCCCTACCTCAGGTGATCCACCCGCCTTGGCATCCCAAAGTGCCAGGATTACATGCGAGAGCCACTGCTCCCAGCCGGAAATCTCAAGTTTTAAAAATAGAGTTGGGCTGTGCTGGACAGCAGATTTGGAAAACTTCTGGTTTAATTCAACCCCCTCATTTTACACATTGGAATGTGGAAGTCAGAAAAGGGAAGGGGTTTGTTTCCAGCCATTCAGCAGAAAGGAGTCCGGGTAAATCAAAGAACCTTTCTGTAAAATCAGAATTATCACATAATTTTCTGGTAATTTATATTTTGAAGTGTGAAAAATTTCTGAAAGCAACGTTATGAGCAAGATGTAGGGTTTGGATTAGAAATGTTGTAGGAGAAGGTTTTTGTTTTTTTTTCCAGAAAGCCTGAGATATTAGCTATTGTTGCAGCAAAACCCATTTCAAGACCACCTGCTTAAAAAAGCAGACTTTTGGAGCTTTGATTTGATTTTCTATTGGAGTATCATAATTTAAACTTATGTTCAGAGACCACCTGCTTAATTTGGCTGCAGGAAGCTAGCAAAGTACATTGTATCATGGAAAAATCTAGTTAAGGAAGGAAGTGTTTCCAAATACAGTTTACTACTTTGATAGGAAATACAGTCCTTAATAAGACAGGTTTTTTTGCCCAAGGATCTCCAGGCTCTTCCATAATTTCTCCAAAGCCCAGCGCTCTGCATATATCTTCCTAGTTCTTCCTTCAGAAAACCTAAATGATGCAAAATGATACCACAGTGTTGAATGTTTGATTTTAAGGTGGGTGGATTTAATAAGGAAAAGATGTTTTGCGTCTTTTTCATTGATCGCTTAGGCATTCTTGCCTTTTTGATTGATTTTTAACCTGGGTGGAGGGGTTTGAGGAGCTGTTTGAGAATGTGATGAAGGTCTTGGACCATATCTCTAGAAAAATGCACATACACAATACACAAACACAGGCACACAGACCCCCCAACACAGACACACACACTCACACACACACACACACAGACAGACACACACACACACAGTTCTACACATGATTTCAGGTTGGGGAGGGCTCCCACCCTGTCCTCATAGATGCATTGGGCTTCCATGGACTTCATCTCTCCATTGCCTTGCTGTGATAAGTTGCACCTTCATAATGGAAACTCACTCTGATTCAGAACCAGCTGAACACTGGTTGCTGAGAACAATGCGTAGAAGGGTTGGCTGCACAGGCCACTTCGTTTGATGGTTTGCATGTGGCATTCTGGAAGGAGCATGGCTCTGCCACTGGAGAGTTCTGATACAGAACCCAGGCTCTGGTTTTGGAATAAATAACTTCTCCAAGCTTAGGTTTCCTCCTTTGTGCAATGGGTCTGACCGTCTGCCCTGGCAGGTGTGAGGTGATGACGTGGCAGGACGTGCACAGCAGGCTGGCACAGGGCCGTCCTCTCGTGTGTTCCCTGAGGGAACCCAATTCTGTGTGGCCTGTAGGACCTACTGGCTGGGCCTCCTAAGCTGGTTCTTTGTAGCTGCCCTGGCACCAGCACTGACGTGCCCATACCAGAACTGATCATGCCTACACTAGAAGTGACCATGCCCTACCCACAGTAGTACTGACTCTATCCACGCATTACTGACCCCTGCCCATACCAGTATTGACCCCGCCCACACCAGCACAAACCATGCCCACACCGTCACTGACCCTGCCTGTTCCAGCACGTTCCTAGGGGCCGGTTCAGGGATAGGATAAGGAGTAGTATTTGGGAGGGAGGAGCTTGCCTTGTTAGTGAGACATGTTACAAAAATAACTATTGAGACCTTAAAATGCTTTTTACATTTTCTCCAGATGTCTTTCTGTTGGTCTTGAGGCACCCTGCTTACATTGCAGCCACTGCGGCTGTTTTCATGCAGTGCAAAAAGCCTCTATTTGTTTAAAGTCTGTTTACCCTGATGCTGTTGACAGGCCCAGTTGGTCCTCCTGCTTCACTGTCAGTGGAATTTGCTCAATAGATATTAAAAGGAAAAAATCAGTTTTCTGTATTTGCCTTCCCAGTGGTACAGTGCTTGAGCAAAACTCCAAAGACTAAATATGTTTGAGCTGCTGGCAGACTCATATCTGGCTTTAAGGTGTGTGACCTCAAGACTCGAAGTCTCAGGGTAGTTTTTTAGATGGAACATTTATTGGCAATTCAACTTTCCTGTTTAATTTGTAACTATAAAGATGTTCTCTAATTGAAATTTATCATTCTTTCAAATGACTCTGTTTCCTTTTTCATATTGTTAAAAAAGCCTGTTTCCGTCGGCTTGTTAATTACAGGAATATAATCCTAACGGCAGGGTAAGAGGCACCTATGGTTAATTTTCTGCCCTTAGACCTGCATGTTTTGTTAACAAGAAAGCCAGAACCTACTGCCAGATCACAACTCTTGATCTCTTTTGTTACACAGTTGTCTGTGTTCTTTAAATAAAAACTGTGGTAAAAATCATCTTACAATTTTGTTGGATTTGAGGAATCAGAGAGAATATTCCCCAAAATATGTACTGTTTATTTATTTATTTATTTATTTTTTAATTTTTTATTTTTTTAGTATTTATTGATCATTCTTGGGTGTTTCTCGGAGAGGGGGATTTGGCAGGGTCATAGGACAATAGTGGAGGGAAGGTCAGCAGATAAACATGTGAACAAAGGTCTCTGGTTTTCCTAGGCAGAGGACCCTGCGGCCTTCCCCAGTGTTTGTGTCCCTGGGTACTTGAGATTAGGGAGTGGTGATGACTCTTAAGGAGCATGCTGCCTTCAAGCATCTGTTTAACAAAGCACATCTTGCACCGCCCTTAATCCATTTAACCCTGAGTGGACACAGCACATGTTTCAGAGAGCACGGGGTTGGGGGTAAGGTTATAGATTAACAGCATCCCACGGCAGAAGAATTTTTCTTAATACAGAACAAAATGGAGTCTCCCATGTCTACTTCTTTCTACACAGACACAGTAACAATCTGATCTCTCTTTCTTTTCCCCACATTTCCCCCTTTTCTATTGGACAAAACCGCCATCGTCATCATGGCCCATTCTCAATGAGCTGTTGGGTACACCTCCCAGATGGGGTGGCCACCGGGCAGAGGGGCTCCTCACTTCCCAGATGGGGCGGCCGGGCAGAGGCGCCCCCCACCTCCTGAACGGGGCGGCTGGCCGGGTGGGGGCTGCCCCCCACCTCCCTCCCGGACGGGGTGGCTGGCCGGGCGGGGGCTGCGCCCCACCTCCCTCCCGGATGGGGCGGCTGGCTGGGTGGGGGCTGCCCCCCACCTCCCGGACGGGGCGGCTGCCGGGCAGAGGCTGCAATCTCGGCACTTTGGGAGGCCAAGGCAGGCGGCTGGGAGGTGAAGGTTGTAGCGAGCCGAGATCACGCCACTGCACTCCAGCCTGGGCAACATTGAGCACTGAGTGAGCGAGACTCCGTCTGCAATCCTGGCACCTCGGGAGGCCGAGGCTGGCAGATCACTTGCGGTCAGGAGCTGGAGACCAGCCCTGCCAACACGGCGAAACCCCGTCTCCACCAAAAAATACGAAAACCAGTCAGGTGTGGCGGCACGCGCCTGCAATCCCAGGCACTCGGCAGGCTGAGGCAGGAGAATCAGGCAGGGAGGTTGCAGTGAGCCGAGATGGCGGCAGTACAGTCCAGCCTCGGCTCGGCATCAGAGGCAGACTGTGGAGAGAGAGGGAGAGGGAGAGGGAGACCGTGGAGACAGGGGGGAGGGGGAGGGGGAGGGAGAGGGAGAGGGAGAATGTACTGTTATAGACTGGACAGATTTATTAGCCAGATGTTGCTTGTGTTTTTAGTTGGTGACTACATTTAGCCATCTGGCCAGGAAGTTGCTTAACCTTATTGTAGATAACGTCCATATGTTTGGTGTTCACATACAATAGAACATCTGTATCGAAAATCTTCCTGTGGCCTCATGTAAGGACTCAAAGTAGAAGGGGAGACATGCAGGGGACCCTGTTGGGGTCAGTGGGGAGTAAAAAGGTGGTGGGTAGATCTCTCCTCCAAGTTTTCTTCCCTCTCTCCTTCCTCAACTCTCTGATGATGTCACAACTGCCAGCCATGTGTTTGGGTTGATGGATGTATATGTGATTGCATATATATGTGAATGTGTGTGTGTGTGTACATATGTAGTGTGCCTTAGGTGGGGTGCAGTGGCTCACGCCTGTAATCCCAGCACTTTGGGAGGCTGAGGTGGGCGGATCACCTGAGGTCAGGAGTTGAGACCAGCCTGGCTAACATGGCAAAACCTCATCTCTACTAAAAATACAAAAATTAGCCGGGTGTGGTGGCACACTCCTGTAATCCCAGCTACTCGGGAGGCTGAGGCAGGAGAATCGCTTGAACCCGGGAGATGGAGGTTGCAGTGAGCCGAGATCGTACCACTGCACTCCAGTCTGGGCGACAAGAATGAGACTGTCTCAAAAAAAAAAAAAAAAAGTATGCCTTAAAACTTTTCATATTTTACATAATAATTAGTAATACATACTTCACTTGGGCCTTGTAGATCTGTAAAACTTCTCCTTGGAAGACAAAGCCACTGTTGATTGCAATGGAAATAAAAATTGAGGAATTTTTTTTTTTTACTTCTCCCAAGATGACACATTTTAAGCTAAAGAAAGCAGCCTCCAAGAATTTTATATTCCTAATATTTTGGGCAAGCCCGACTTTCTAGGTTGTTTTTACCTGCCCAGTTGCTGTGGTGGAAGTTGTGCTAGAAAATTCAGCCTCCTTGGTCTATGTCTGTGAACTTCTAAATTCTTCTTGTTCTAGAATTCTAGATTTGGACCTGGTGGTTAGAGATGAAGACGGGAATATTTTGGATCCAGAATTAACTAGCACGATTAGTCTCTTCAGAGCTCATGAAATAGCTTCTAAACAAGTGGAGGAAAGGTTACAAGAGGAAAAAGTAAGTTTGACTCTGTCATATGCCATTCACGTTTTCTCAGTAATAAGTTTTCAACATTAGTAAAGTATCAGTCAAGCCCAAAATTTTCACTAAGAAAGAACCTGAAAAGGAGTGGCTGCAGAGTTTGTGTCCTACAGTCATGAGTGGAATGGAGCCTGGTGGCACAGGATGTCACCCATGACATGAAAGGAGGTCGGACAGCATTGTGTTTCATCTTAGGAGACAGGATCCTAATGATGTTGATTTTGTGTTCTCATTCTGCATTTCCTCTCGGATAATGGTAGGCAGGTCATGTATTCCAAGCTCATTGAGGGCAGAGAGCATATGTCTTATTGGTCTTTTCATCTTCTGTGATCTTTAATGGTATCATGTATGCATTAGCCTATTCTCGCCTTACTATAAAGAAGTGCCTGAGACTGGGTAATTTATAAAGAAAAGAGGTTTAATTGGTTCATGGTTCTGCAGACTGTATAGGAAGGATAGTGGCTTCTGCTTCTGGGGAGGCCTCAGGAATCTTATAATTATGGTGGAAGGCGAAGTGGGAGCCAACACTTCACATGGCTAGAGCAGGAGGAAGAGAGAGGGTGTGCGGGGGGTGCTGCACGCTACACTTTTAAACAACCAGATCTTGTGAGAGCTCACCATCATGAGAACAGCGCTGAGGGGATGGTGCTAAACCATTCATGAACAATCCACCCCATGATCCAGTCACCTCCCACCAGTATATATATATATATACACACACAGTAGATATTCAGAAATTGACTAATTGAATCATCTGTTAATTCAACAAGTATTTACTGAGCATCTACTGTGTACCAAATGTTGAAGACATAATGATAAATGAGACACATGTCCTTGGAGGGTTTAGTTTAATGAGGGAACAAAAAATTAAATAACTACACATATATAATCATTATTTTGATTTATTGGATGGACACCTGAAAGTTTTGTATCTCTGAAAATACTCAGCACAGCAATTGCACAGGATACAATTTTTGTCTGTTGTGTGAATGCATGATTTAAGAATGTGCAGGGGAGATAAGGAAGTCACTGCACCAAGGGCTTTGCTGGGTTATGCCAATGAGTTATTACAATTTTCTATTCTGTAGGGAATAAAGAAAGCAAGTGTTAGTGATGAGTGTTGCTGGGGTTGACTTTCTGTTTCCTTCCATACACAGTCTCAAAAGCAGAACATAGATATTAACAGACAAGCCAAGTTTGCTGCAACCCCTTCTCTGGCCTTGTTTGTGAACCTCAAAAATGTGGTTTGTAAAATAGGAGAAGATGCTGAAGTCCTCATGTCTCTATATGACCCTGTGGAGTCCAAATTCATCAGGTGGGTGACATTTCTTGGCTGCCGTCTTTCCTCTTTGGTTAGTGTTAGGAACTTGGGATCAGAGCCACTGAAGCGTCCCATTCATGCTGAGAGGCCTTGGATGAATGGCTGCCGGACATGAGCAAGCAGCCGAGTCAAGAGCTGTCTTAGACAGTGGGATGGCAGCCAGGTTGGGCTCTGGGTCAGGGTGAACCTTCTGGCGTGTAGATTGCTATTTGCTTGTAGAGTTACAGCAGTTGCAGGTACACTCTGGTTGTATCTTAAGAGTGTAGCTGAAGATTGAAGTAATACTTTGTTTCCTAAGTTGTCTTCGTAAGATTTTATATATCCTGGTCCCTCAAATATCACTATTTCCATTTTTCAAAATTTGGTTTCTATGAATGCCATTTCTGTGAGTTTTGTCTTGTTGCTTTTTCTGCAAGATGATTGGCTGGAATGCATCATTTAGAATGGTGCCTGCCACATACAGACTGTCAGTTAATATTTGTTAAATGAAAACACTGTAAGTCTATTTTTTCCTGCTTAGCCTTCAGTATAACTTTCTCTTTGCCCAGATGGAAACATTGTGGTTCAACTCTGTATGAATTATGTGTGTGTCTGTGTATATGTTAAAACTCTAGTATCTTCACTTGTATTATTCAAAATTTGAAAACTTAGTGTGTGAATGATACAGAAAAATATGAGTGGATTTTATTCTCACTTCTGATAAAGACTGTTTCCTCTTGACATAGGATGCAGTTTTTATTTTACAATGTATTTGGTTTGTCATAGGTTTTGAAATAAACATGCATTGTGCTGAATTTTATAGTATTGTCATTCTAAATGAACAAATAGGCTCTTAAAAAAAAAAACCAACTTAGAAATACCATTTGCAAGTAGTTCCATTACAGTGACAACCCAAGACATTGCACATTAAAACTTGGCAAGGTTTTTGTGCTGTGGATGTTAATTGGTGAGTAGCTGTATGTGATACTTTTGATATTTATAAACTCAATAGTTGTCTGTATAGTGCACGTACATGGTATTAATTATGAAGCAATGTGGATGTACATTTGGTACCCTGTTATTTGGAAAATTAACTTGCTTTTATTTCTCCATTTTTCAAGTGAGAACTACCTGGTTCGCTGGTCCAGTTCAGGATTACCTAAAGACATAGACAGATTACATAATTTGCGAGCCGTGTTTACTGTAAGTGCACCCAAAGATGCTTAGTTGAATTGGCCACCATTCTAAGGACTACTTTTAGTGATTTCTGTCTGCCTTCCTGCGACACTAGAACATGGGTCCCTGGGATGCCTGTATACAGGTTAATTTAGTATTACTAAATAGAGTGCATTTCCAGAAATCTTCTGAGTCTCTAGCCACCCTTAGAATCACCGTGACAAAGATTTACCCCATTAACATGGAATGTACCTTTTAACTGTGTATCGTTTTTATTTTTTTCCTTGAGACGGAGTCTTGCTCTGTCACCCAGGCTGGAATGCAATGGCGTGATCTCGGCTCACTGCAACCTCCGCCTCCTGGGTTCAAGCAATTCTCCTGCCTCAGCTCCCAAGTAGCTGGGATTACAGGCATGCACCACCACACCTTGCTAATTTTTTGTATTTTTAGTAGAGATGGGGTTTCCCCATGTTGGCCAGGCTGCTCTCAAACTCCTGACCTCGTGATCCACCCTCCTCGGCCTTCCAAAGTGCTGGGGTTACAGGTGTGAGGCACTGCACCCAGCCCTTAAATGTGTATCTTAAGCTCACTTAACAGTAATTGACTATTGTTATTAAATTCCTTTTTGTCATATGAATAACTGATTAAAATGACAAAAACTGGTCTGAGAAGAGTCTCAATCCATTTTTTTACTGTCCTTTTCATTGGAGCTTGCATTGAATAATGGGTCTCCAAAATAATTTATGGAAACTAATATTTCTAGGACCTCGGAAGCAAAGACCTGAAAAGGGAGAAAATCAGTTTTGTCTGTCAGATTGTTCGCGTGGGTCGCATGGAGCTGAGGGACAACAACACCAGGAAACTGACCTCGGGGTTGCGGCGACCTTTTGGAGTGGCTGGTAATCTATTTCTCTGTGTTTCCTTGAGAGTTTCAGATCTTCGCAGTCACTTTCAAAAGAATCACTGTTGAATGTTGATTGGACAATGCGCAGCTGTGATTTATAAGCTTTTCTGCTGGAGAGAAAAAATATATTTATTAGTTATTTTCATTGTGGCTTCAAGTTGACCTGCTAGGCTCAGGATGCTCTAGTCCTCAAGTTTCAGATATAAATCATATATTTGGTTTTAAAGTGGATCCCATCTTTCCCTGGGAGAGATCCTGACCCATATTCTCAGTCCGTAGGGAAGCCAGTCAGTGGAGGTTTTCAGGTCTTGGTGATGGACATAAGAATGGATATGTGCAGGAAGGTCAAAGCAACGAAGAAGAGGAAGAAAGGCAAACCGTGAAGAGAACGCGGTTAGCTTCATGTTGGTGCTCTTCATCCGCCATGTTGGTGCTCTTCCTCCGCCATGTTGGTGCTTTTCCTCTGCCATGTTGGCGCTCTTTCTCCGCCATGTTGGTGCTTTTCCTCCGCCATGTTGGTGCTCTTTATCTGCCACATTGGTGCTCTTCCTCCACCGTGCTGGTGCTCTTCCTCCACCCTGCTGTTGCTCTGTTATTTTTGGTGACAGCACGAGGAATGTGAAAGACCAATTATCTCTGTTGAGGAAAGATAAAGGCATACCCAGGAAGTTCTGATTATTTGCCCTAGTTCACTGTGACTCTCATTTTTCATAGTTTTGGGAAGTGGTTTTTTCTCTTTTATGGTTGCAGTACAATTTCATTACCCAGCACTGTGATATTTATTTTAATTTTTGTGATTTTTGGGATTCATATGGATATTTACGAGGGAAAAGTTCCTGATTCTTGACACACAGCTGCATTTTTTTGTATGAACAGCTATGGAAGACATTCTTTGCCTTGGCTACCAGGAAACTCTTAACTTAGTCCATCCCCCCTGCCTTTTAAATAAACATTATTTTTAGAAGAGTTTTAGGTTCAAGCAAAATTGAACAGAAAATACAGACAGTTCCTATATATTTCTCCTTCCTTCCCCCTGCCTCCCCATTATCAGTATCCCCCATAGATTGGTACATTGATTACAGTTGGTGAACCACATTGACACATCGTCGCCCTGTGAAGTCTGTAGTTTACATTAGTGTTCATTCTTGATGTTGTGCCTTCTGTGGGTTTCGACAAATGAATAATACCATATATTCACCATTGTAGTCTCTCACTGGGTAGGTTCACCATCCTAAAAGTCCTTTGTGCTCCGCCTGGAATTTTTGGAAAAATATTTCAAATCATTTAAATAAATGACTTACTACATCATAAGGAGTAAGCAATAGCAGCGATATAGACATTATGAGAGCAGCATATTAATTCAATTTACTTGAATTCAATTTACACATAGAGCTAACTAACGGAGTGTTCCAATGATTTTACCATTTGTGAGTGAAATGGTGAGGGTGAGGTGTTCTTTCTGAAGTCCCCACAGCCTTGGGCTGGGGAAATCCTTTTGCATTTTCATCTCTCTGTCTTTTTGTTTTTAAGAGACAGAGTCTAACTCTGTCACCCAGGCTGTGTGATCACAGCTCACTGCTGCCCCGACCTCCTGGGCTCAAGTGATCCTCCTGCCTCAGCCTCCTGAGTAACTGGGACCACAGGCGCATGCCGTGCTAACATTTTCATGTCATGACTTGAATACATACTTGAAAATTGCCCCTCTATTTGTCAGAGCCTGTAGCATCTTTTACATGTAATCTAGTGTTATATTTAAAATGCCTTTCATTTTCCAGGATTTTTTTTTTCTTTTCCACCTTGATGGTAGTTTTAAGAAAATATTTAATTTTTGTCTCAGGCATAATTGGCTTCATTTGAGCAATCAGAGACGTCTTTGACAACACACGGAAGTCGCTCCTCTTTTCAACCGCAGAGCTACACATTCTCTGGTTATTAGATTACAAGATGGATTGTGTCATAAGTTCCTACGAATGCATAGTTATATTTCTTAAAGATGAAATGTAGACCACAGGCTGACAGTTTTTACCTTCTTTTGATTAAAATTTTTGGAATTTAAAAATTTGGAATATTTTTCAGTTTTCATTGGGTTGATATTCCAGGAAAGTAGGTACTAATGGATGGAGAGGGTGATGGGCATGGGCTCAGCTGACACCACTGTGGCCTTTCACTGTTTCTCACATGCTCACTTATGCTTGCTCGGTGGGGTCTAGAGTAAGGTTGGGCCCCCCAGCTCCTGGAGTTCTCCATGAATTACAGAAGCCTGGGTTATTCATTGGGGCAGGGCGGGCAGCCTGGACATAGTTCCTTGTTTCTGGAGCCCCCACCTGTGTAGTGTTGGCTGAGACACTACATCTGGTCCCTGGAGTTTGGATCCCTGGCTGTGTGGCCTCCAGGGACTTCTGTCCCCTGGTATCTGCTGATCACATGGACACCCCCTTTGGTCCCTGGTTCCTCCTGTCTGGACTGGTCTCTGGTTCCTTCCCTTCCTGTCTTGTGTCCCTGGTACCCACTGATATCGGGGCTTCTGAAAACCCACCTGGGGACAAGTTCTAGCCTTGTCATCTTGCTCGTGAATTTTCCAGAGTGTGGCTTCTCCTCACTGCTCTGCTCTGACTGGCACATGGGGTGTCCCCCCTCACTTAGGGGTTGCAAAGAACCTGTGTGAACCTGCATAAACCTGCATGAACCTGTGTGAACCTCTATAAACCTGTGTGAACCTGCGTGAACCTCTGTGAACCTTTATGAACCTGTGTGAACCTGTGTGAACCCGCGTGAACCTTTATGAACCTCTGAACCTGCATGAACCTGTGTGAAACTGTGTGAACCTGTGTGAACCTGCGTGAACCTCTAAGATCGTGTGAACCTGCGTGAACCTGTGTGAACCTTTATGAACCTGTGTGAACCCACGTGAACCTTTATGAACCTGTATGAACCTGCATGAACCTGTGTGAACCTGCGTGAACATGTATAACCTTTATGAACCTGTGTGAACCTGCATGAACCTGCGTGAACCTGTGTGAACCTGTGTGAAGTGCTTCAGAGATACCCATAGGCATTTGTTTTCCTCTGTGGGAAGATTTCAGGCCTGCAGCTGTTAATGTTGGGTTTCCGGGTCCTTTGAGTTCTCTGTCCCTTCTGGTGTCACAGTTGCCTAGCAGTTGCTGGTTTGCCTGGCTCCACTGCATGCCCTGGGTGGGGATGTCCTGTTCATCCCTTGGTGCCAAGCACTGAGCACTGAGCCTTTGTGGCCTCTGTGCTCACTCCAGAGGGGCCAGCCTTTCTAGACCTGCTCAGCTGGTGTGTGTCTGTACATTATAAGTAAGAACCTGGCTGGGCGCTGCCTGTAATCCCAGCACTGTGGGAAGTCGAGGTGGGCAGATCACATGAGTTTGGGTGTTCGAGACCAGCCTGGCCAACATGGTAAAACCCCCTATCTACAAAAAATAAAAAAATTAGCCAGGCATGGTGGTGCATGCCTGTAGTCACAGCTATTTAGGAGGCTGAGGGAGAAGAGTTGCTTGAACCTGGGAGGCGGAGGTTGCAGTGAGCTAAGATTGTGTCACTGCGCTCCAGCCTGGGGAACAGGGAGAGACTCTGTCCCCCCTCCCCCCCAAAAAAAAGGCCAGGTACAGTGGCTCACACCTCTAATCCCAGAACTTTGGGAGGCCGAGGCAGGCAGATAATGAGGTCAGGAGTTCGAGACCAGTGTGGCCAGTGTGGTGAAACCCTGTCTCTACTAAAGATACAAAAAATTAGTTGGGCGTGGTGCTGTGTGCCTGTAATCCCAGCTACTCAGGAGTCTGAGGCAGGAGAATTGCTTGAACTGGGGAGGTGGAGGTTGCAGTGAGCCAAGATCACGCCAGGGTGATGGGGCGAGACTCCATCTCAAAAAAAAAAAGAAAAGAAAAGAAAACAAAAGTAAGGACCTGATCGTTCTGCTTGTGGAGTTTCCAGTTTCCTACTAGAAACTCTTCTCTGAGACATTTCATTATGTGATCTGGCTATGTAAATTTTTGGCACAAAAAGTAAATATCTTAATGCAGTGGTTCTCAATCCTAACTGAATATGAGAAAAATCTTGCGAGCTATCAATAAAAATTCTTGGTCAGGTGCTGTGGTTCATGCCTGTAATCCTAGCACTTTGGGAGGCTGAGGAAGGCAGATCGCTTGAGCCCAGGCATTCAAGACCAGCCTGACAACATGGTGAAACCTCATCTCTATTAAAAAATACAAAAGTTAGCTGGGCGCTTGGTGGCTTTCACCTGTGGTCCCAGCTACTCAAGAGGCTGAGGTGGGGGGATCACCTGAGCCTAGGGAGGTTGAGACTGCAAATGAGCCATGATCGTGCCATTGTACTCCAGCCTAGGCTACAGAGTCAGATCCTGTCCCCCCCAACGGCCCCCTGCGCCCCCCCCCCCAAAAAAAAGAAAAAAAGTCTTGCACAAGCCCCACTCCTGTCCAGGTAAACCAGAATCTCTACTTTAACCAAAATCACTTGTTTGTCACTATGGGCCACTCAGTGACTGGCAGTTTGCTGCCACCAGACTACCTTGCCCTCCCTGCTCTGCCCCGCTTATCACATGGTGGCATTCAGCACATCTGGGGAATATTTTTTAATAGGATTTGCTTCTAACTTATTCAGTGTGTTGTCCAACCAGATGTTCTCTTTGTTACTAAGAAAGGATACTTGGTCGGGTGCAGTGGCTCACACCTGTAATCCCAGCACTTTGGGAGGACAAAGTGGGTGGATTGCTTGAGTCCAGCAGTTCGAGACCAGCCTGGGCGATATGGTGAAACCCCATCTCTACCCAAAAAAACAAAAATTAGCCGGTCGTGGTGGCGCATGCTTGGGGTGGCCAAGGCAGGAGGGATTGCCTGAGTTTGGGAGGTTGAGGTTGCTGTGAACCGTGATTGTACCGCTGCACTTCAGCCTAGGCAACAGAGTGAGACACTCAAAAAAAAAAAAAAAAAAGGGATAGAACGGATGCTTCCCACATCTGAGAAGGTTGATCAACATTTTGGTAATCGTATTCTATCTGTTCATAGGCTACTTCAATTTCCACATGCAAATTTAATTTTGAGGCTTTCTTCAGAATGACTTCTGCGTGTCTGTGTTAACAGAGTTTTCAGTTCCTTAAAATGAGAACGTGTCCATGGACCTTTAAGTCTACAGTTCTTAGTCTTCGGTTGAAAAGAATGTGTCACATTTCTGTCTTTTAACCTTTTTATAATGTAACCTTTTCTATCTTTTTCTAAAAGATAGAAAATTGTAAAAATAATGGAAATTTTATGGAAAAGTGTAGTTAAATAAATTATCCATAGTTTTACATAGCCAGGGTAGTACCTCATGTTTATTCTGATATGTTTGTTTCCAAATTTTTTTTTCTGTGTGTGGCATATGATTTTTAAATACAATATCCCGTCCTACCATGTATTTGTTTATTTAACTGATTGATTTTTAAATGTCTTTTTAGTCCCTTTTTTGCCATCTTAACCATTTTTAGGTGTGCAGTTCAGTAGTAAGTATGTTTGCATTGCATATACTTTTATCTTTCTAACAAACCTAGCATTATCTTATGAACATGTCCTTTTATTAAGCATTATTCAAAAATTTGGCTTCTCAATGGCTCAGCCTGTAGTCCTGTGATTCCAGCAGTCCTTTGCTTTGGGCTCTGAGGTTATCTCAGCCTTGCGGTGTAGTAGCTACGCAGTGAGCATCCTGGGGCTTGAAGCATCCCACCTGTGCCTGTTTCCAGGCCAGCCCCTGCAGCGGAGTTGCTGACTCGCAGGGTGTGGGGGTCCATCTGCCGTGAGCAAGTCATCCTGATGCAGCCCCACCAGTGGGACTGAGCTATCAGCCCCTCTCCCTGCGAGACATTTCTCACCTCCTGCCTTCTGCCCTCCTGCCTGTGCTGGCCCTGGGCCTCTGTCACTCTTGTCCCGACGCCACTGCCTCCTTCCTTCTCCTGCCCTCTGTCTTCCAGCATCACGCGGTGCCGTCTGTCTACCCGGCCTCTCCCTCACACAGCTGTACTGACTTCAGCTGGACTCTGTCTTTTTACCATCCTCTTCCCTGAATGTAGAGACCCTGGGCTGGCTGGCTGGGGGAATTTTTCCCCCAAGTCCTTTATTTCCTCCTTTGGTGTCAGGGACATCTTGTCCAAACTGCAGGGAGCACTCCCTCTGCGTGGGGCTGTGTGCGGAAGAGCAGTCAGGGGAGTCCCTGGGAAGTGCGATGAGCGGTGATGACTGGTGACGTCAAGGCCTTCTCCTCGAGGCTCAGGATGGTTGCAGGACTCGGGGTGTTTTCCACCTGTGGGTGCTCAGGCTCTGATTGCGTTTCCCGCTTGTTTGCTGCCTTCCTGCACATGGTCCTGTGTTCCAGGGCTGGGCACTGGGGATGTGGCAAGGGAGTCCCATGGTCAGCTGGTGAGATGAGTCCCATGGCAGAGAGGAGCTCTGCAGGCACCCAGCAAGGCCACCCAGGACCAGCTGGCATGTGAGGGTGGGCCTGCTCGGGTCAGACTCCCTTGGTTCTGGCTCATCGTGGGCTGCTGCCTAAATGAGTTTATTGAAGGATGCTGAACTGGTGGTCTCGGGCATCTTGGAAAAAGGTAAAAAGGTGGGTGCTGCAGTCAGTCGCGTGTGGGTCAGTCACCGCCAAGAGTGCTGGAAGCTGGGAAACGCTTCCCCCAGGCCAGGTGAGGGCCCGTGTCCAGACCATGCATCTTCTGAGCAGCTGTCATTTGATGTTGCAAGTTATTTGGGATTCTTTGACCTGTATCTGCAAACACAGCCGTGGGCTCCTGGCTCTTTGAGTCCCCTTGGTTGAGTGGAGTGAGTGTGGGTGTCATCTCTTAGGACACACTGCTGAGGCCCCTGGGGCTCCACCAGACCAAGTAGGGGATGAGGATGCTGCTTTTTTGGTTCTATGTATCCCTCCTCCTTTTTGGAGGGTGGTGATGGTGATGGTAGAAAGGAAAATTTTCAATATATGATTACTTACATGTTGGACAAAATATATTTAGACTGATCCTCTTACCTGAACGCAGAGCTGGGCTACAGAGAGACCCTTCTGGGGAAAGCTCTTGTGCAGAGAAAATAAACAAGGCATCTTCCTCTCTTTTCTTAAGTCCAGTGTGGCGGCGGAGCAGTAGCAGACACAGGGAAAGTGACCCGGGCCATCTGGGGTTATTCTTGGACTTTCTTGTTCTGTCATGACCAAGGGCAAAAGGCATTGTTTGAAAGGTAGACAGTGTGTCTGGGTTTACCCCTGAATGTCATCAGGGAATGTCTTTTAACACAAGAAGATGGCAAAGGATATTAGCCTTTCTTGTGATGTTAGCAAGCCTGGACCTCCCGGGGGGTGTGTTTGTGAAGGCAGTTTAATAGGATTGAAAGAGCTTGGGTCTTGGAGACTTTCTCGCTGTAGACTTTGAGCATGCTTGTTCATGCCTGTCTTTGAGCCTCAGTTTCTTGTCAGTACGGTAGGTGACTGAGGATTTGCCTTGAAGTGTCCTCTTGAAAGAGCGTCGACAGATACCAGCATGTGGTGGGTGCTTGGTAAATGGTAGCTACTTGTTGGCTTAATTGTTTGCGGGAAAGCAAAAATGTGAGGCTTCAGAACAGTGCTGGCCAGCATGGTAACCACTTGTCACATGTGACTAGTTAAATTTAAATTAAATGAATGAAATAAAAGTAAATTTTCAGTTCTTCCATCACGCTTTCTACATTTTCTTTTTTTCTTTTGTTTTGTGGCAGGGTCTCACTCTCACTCAGGCTGGAGGGCAGTGGTGTGAATTCTGCTCACTGCAGCCTCCACCTCCTGGGCCCAAGCAAGTCTCCCATCTCAGCCTCCTGAGTAGCTGGGACTACAGACGCACACCACCATGGCTGGATAATTTTTGTATTTTTTGTAGAGATGGGATTTTGTCATGTTGCCCAAGCTGGTCTCGAACTCCTGGGCTCAAGCACTCTGCCCGCCTTGGTCTCCCAAAGTGCTGGGATTACAGGTGTGAGCCACTGCGCCTGGCCTATGCTTTCACATTTTCGTTGCTTGTTGTTAATGGAACATTTTCCATCATTACAGAAAGTTCTGTTGGACGGGGCAGCTCTAGGGTGACAGTTGGATAATAGGCAAAGGAAATTATTAAATGGAACTCTGCCATTTGAGCCCCAATTCCATTTGGGCCAGCATTTTCTGATAACTTAATTTGTCTTTCAAGCATGGAAATAATTTAGACTTGACTATGAGAAAAGAGCTTTTGCTGTTGTTTGCCAGAAGATATTCTGATGTTCCTTTGTTTGTTTGTTTGTGTTCTGTGATTATAGCATTTAAGCCAAAACAGTCTGTGTTCTCTTTTTGTCTCCAGTGATGGATGTAACAGATACAATAAATGGAAAAGTAGACGATGAAGATAAGCAGCATTTCATTCCCTTTCAGCCGTAAGTATGGAGCAATTCAAGTACTTAGCCAGATATAATGTGGAAAACATAGGCTTGTAATAATTATCTTTATAATTAGATGGATAAACATAACTAAGGATTATTTTATAATTATGAAAAACCTCTTTAGTCACTGCTGTAGTACATGGAATTTTTTGTAGCCATAAGAATCCTGGGTCAAAGTTTGTTTATGGTCCTGGAAGTAGGAGATTTTACTTGTAATCACTGAATTGCCTTATATAGAAGGCACAGAGTTACAACTCTGCTCTGAGCCTGAATGTTTCTTTACATAATTGATTTATTCTAGTAGCTATTTGTATTTTCAAAGCACAATACTTCCAAATTCATCATAGGAGGTTGCTGTTTTTAAAATAAAAAAAACAAACAAAATTATGATGAATTATTTTAAAGCGAGAAATAATGCTTTAAAGCATATAATCACACTGCTGATTTTTGTGTCTCGGTTTTTGCTTAGCGTGGAGCCTGTGTTCGTTTTTAGGCTTTCTCTAGCTCTGACCTGAAGTCTTTAAAGAGGCATGGAAGCTGAGAAAAAGCTCTTGGAGGAGATTCATTAAATTGATTATCTGATTTGTGGGTAGAACCCAGGGAACTGGTGGGAAGAATTGGCGTTTATTTCCCTCGTGTGGAAGCAAGAGGGAGGAGGAGAGAAAAAGGAATCCAGATGGTTGAGGTTAATTGTAAGAGACAGCTTCCTCCTGGGCGTGGGGTTGGGTGGTGATGTTAGGGGAGAAGGCATGGTAAGGGCAGTGGAAGCCACCTGCCATAGTGCTCTGCAGTTTCACTTTTCCCTCATTTTTATTCTTAATCGACTTCAGACTTGAAACACATTTCAGATTTTAGAAATTTTACGGTTTTCAGCTGTTGGCTGAAGGGTTTAGGAGGCGGGTAGTAATTGGGTGGCTGAAGGAGCCCTGTCCTTGGGGGCCCGGAGATATGAGGTTGGCTTCCCTCTGCCCCACGCATCCTTGGTGACGGACCACCGCACTCAACCCCACCCGACGACTCTGGGTCTTGAGTGCCACTGGCTGAGACAGGAAGAGTATGGCTTTCTTTGCAGGCGGGCGATCTGGTCACATAGCACCCTAAGGCTTTTTGTACAGCTCAGCAGGAGATTTTGCTATCTTCTTGACATAAGAATAACAGCAAACCCTGCGTTATTGAGCTGGGAGTCAGGGTTAAGTTATATGTATGTCACCATGCACAACTAGAGGCAAGGGTCTCTCTGTGGCTTAAATGCTTTAGGTTTACTCTCCTGTCCAACATGGTAACCATTAGCTCCATGTAGCTATTTAAAATACTTAAAATGAGCTGGGCGCAGTGGCTCATGCCTGTAATCCCAGCACTTTGGGAGGCCGAGGCAGGAGGATCACCTGAGGTCAGGAGTTCGAGACCAGCCTGGCCAACATGGTGAAACCCCCATAACTACTAAAAATACAAAAATTAGCCGGGTGTGGCGGCAGGCGCCTGTAATCCCAGCTACTTGGGAGGCTGAGGCAGGAGAATCACTTGAACCCGGGAGGCAGAGGTTGCAATGAGCCAAGATCACGCCACTGCACTCCAGCCTGGGCGACAGAGGGAGATTCTGTCTCAATAATAATAGTAATTAGAATGAAGTAGCATTAAACATTTAGTTCTTCAGTCACATTGGTCCTGTTTCAAGTGTTCAGCAGCAGGGGAGGTCAGTGGCACCGTCCTGGGCAGCACATACATAGCACATCTCCAGCACTGCAGAAAGCTCTGCTGGATAATGTTGTTTTGTAGTCCCACCCAGTGAGGAGAGTTTATAAAGGGAACACAGTGCTGCAGAATCTGGAAGTTTCCTTAGCAAACAAGGGGAGCAGTATCATGGAACATGGGCAGATATTGAGATCATAAATAAAATACACCTTTGTAAAATTATAATATTAAATTGCCTCATTCTCTCATGAGAAATAATGCAGCCCCCGGCTGTTTTGAATGCTGTATTATATATTAGACCTCAGAGGTTCTTGATGCCCAGATGTAACACTAAGTTGAAATTACCTGTTGCCTGCTAGTGTCCTCTGTGAAAAGTCAGAAACAAAAACAAACAAACCCAACCTGAGGGATTGTTTGAAAAGTTAGGGAGGTTATTAGTTTTAGATTCACCGATTTTCACAGAACATGTTATGAGTTGTTTGAGATTGCCTGTGCTTTGATGCCGTCTTTTTCTATCTTGTAGTGGAATGTCCACTTGAAAAATACATTATTCCATGTGTAACTCTTATGTAATTTGTGACTCCATGCTCCATTAAAGGAAGACTAATAGACAGATGAATATTTGAAGTGTTGGAAACAAAAGAACAGCATGATTTTTAATAGCAAAATAAGCAGTGAAACCAGTTCTTTGGGAAATGTCGTGCTAATGAAACCGTTTTTTGCTCCGTTAAAACTGATTTATTATCTCACAGGGTTGGTTTTAGAGAAGGAAGCACATTGCACGTCTCCCTCCCTCCCTGTCTTTTTTAACTTGGTGAAGTAAATGACAACAGTCTCCAGTTCCCTCGAGTCACGTGGCTCAAGTGATGGATAGCACTGTCCTTGTTCCCAGGATTGATTTTAAACATTATGGCCATGCTGTCTATTTTCTTGCTCATTTCATAGTGCACTTCGCTGTGCTACATGGTATTTCTATTTGGGCACATGCCCCCCATTTGTAGCCAGTCTCTCGTACAGCACAGCATCTGTCACAGGCTCCTGGTTCATGGGCCCTGAAAACACGGGTGGTCTGCGTTCATAACGGCGCCACACGTGGGGATAGGTAGTGGTGTTCTCCAAACACGGAACCATTCTTCTCACATGTAGTCACTTTAGGGACTGTTGTGTACATAGTCCAAGAGGGTAGAGTAGAAAGCCTTTGCAAGCAGTTAGGTTCCAGGGATTTTTTTTTTTTTTTAATCTTGATTTTGCTTTTCCCTTTAGATCAACCTGCCCCTTGACCTATGCTATGTTCAGAATTAATTGAAATTGGAGGAATGGCCATAAACATTCTTTGGGATTAAATGCCTTTCAACCATGTGGCTTTCAGACAAGCTCCTTTTTTTAAACACAAGTGTCTGATGGAGATGCAGTGGAGACCTGGTGCACGTTTATTCCTGGGGAGAGGGTTGCCCTCATTTGCTCTGTTCCCTCTCGTGGTTCAGCATTTTCCTGATCAATGCTTTTCCCTGTTTCTCTTGTCACCTCTCCCATCCTTTGTCGTGCGTTGACTCATGATGCCTCCCTCTCGCACTCGGTGACGATGATCTCTTATGTTCCCTTGTTACCGTGACCCATGGGTCTCTGTGCCCCTTTGTCTCCTGTGGTCTTGGTCGTCCCGTGCCCTCCAGGCTCGCGTTGGACGACGCCATTCGACACAAGCCGCTGAACATGTCATCCCGTTTTTCACCCAGGGTGGCAGGGGAGAATGACTTCCTTCAGACTGTTATAAACAAAGTCATCGCTGCCAAAGAAGTCAACCACAAGGGGCAGGGTACGTATTTTCCTATTTTGTTTCGATCAGTGTGTATTTGCATGCGTTGGGACAGTGCTGTCTGGGTTGGTTTTAGTTTGATGTTGATCATGATGGTGGTGATAATGATGGGGATGACAGTGATCGTGGTGGAGAATGTGTGTGACAGTTGCCCCTATGTACAGTGCATGATGGTTTTCTTGCCCGTCACCTTTGTGAACATTGCCGAGAGCCCACTCCTGGATGGAGAGTGGGGTCAGATTAGAAGTTTAGAGGAACATGCAGGCGATAGGCGTAACTCCCTCTGCCCATGTTGTGTGCTAATCTCTGCCTGTTCTGGGTCTCCCCTGCTGGTCTCCCTAAGAAGGTGATTTCATTTGTGCAGACTTGCTCCCCTGAGTTCTGTCATTTAAGTGATTTCTCCGCCCCTACACTCCGCCTCACACTCACTGTTTTTAATCCTGCACTGACACGTTTCCGAGCAGCTGACCTGCTGCTGGCAGAGGAATGAATCAGTCACCTCGGGCTGGTGACAGTTGGCACTTGGCTGGCCAGGAGGGCTGCCAGGAAACAACTGTGACTGAGGCCCCGCCTCCAGCCCAAGGGGAAGTCACCTTCAGAACTTGACCGTCTCACTCCCTGATCCATGCAGACTGCCCGTAAATGCGGTAGAGCTTAGGTGAACAGACCTGCTTCGTCGTCCAGCTACCTTATGTCACTAGACTTTTAAAAAACAATTATCTTGATTCATTTCCACTGTTCTAAAGGAGAATGTGAATTGAGCCTGAAGAATGTTATAGAGAATGAGCCTTCCTAGGGCTCTGCAGGGACCTCCAGCTTTCTTCTGGTGTGAACTACCCCCCTTTCTGGCAAACAGTAGCAGGACAAAAACCCCAACCCAGAACGTTAATGAGATGTGGCCTCTGCAGACAGAGCGATTTTCAGCTGACCCAGGACCCATCTTCTCCTAAATTAACAGCCCTCCCAATTTACACTTTAATTGAAAACCACAGGGAGGTCCAATTAGGGCTGTTTAGATTGGAGTCACTCTCAGGCTGGGAGTGCCAGTGCAAAGGTTGCCAGCCGATCCTTCAGTGCTTCGAGCTGGGACTGCCCTCGGATCTCCAGTTTCTTTTGCAGTCATCGGAGTTTTGATAAACTTTTATTAGAGTCTCATTCGGGGAAAGTGGAGTTTGGTGTCAGGCCAGCAGGAAATCACTGGGAAAGAGGACCAGAAGCCTGCCTCTGCCCGGCTCACTGGTGTGTGGCCAAGATCTTTGAAGCTGGCGAACCTTGGGCTCATGTCCGGGGGTCCAGTTCCTTGAACTTCTGGGAGGAGTGGACATTTTCAAGTCACAGTGAAAACCGAGGGAGAAGAACAGTGATAGTTTTGTCAAGGGGATCACAGGTGACTTCCTGAATCAGAATGGCCTTAGGCAACATGACTAGTGCTTGTTGTCCTTGAACCTGAATTTTCTCCAGGGCACAATGGTGGGTGGAATTCAGGTCAGAGGTGAGCGAGGTGGCCAGTGAGGGCAGCCGCACAGATCGGCCGCCGGGACTGCGGGGCGCTGCCCACCGGAGCTCATTTTATCACCAGCAGCCCAGGCTTAACCTGATCCTTGCTTGTCTGTCAAGTGACTGTTAGCGGCCCCAGGAGTGGAAGGGACATGGAGGAGATACTCATCTTCAGAGAGAACCACTGGGTTTTTTCACACCTCTGTCCACATGCGCCTCCTGTCTCTTGAGCTCACTACTTGGCCTTGGCCAGTTTTTGGTTTATGCCAACGTGTTTCCTCTTCACAATAGACAAAATCCTGAATATTTAATCCAAATTATTCTGATCCCTGAACCCAGAGGTATGGGACATTTTATGTGGACAGTGAATTCATGAAGACTCCAGACATCTGGTTCTGTTGTTTGAGATAGAATGTATGCTAATCCTCTTTGTTTTTAGTTATTTTGCTTAAGCAAATGTCAACCCCAAATGCACTTTTTTCTCCTGTGAGAAAAGCATTTAAAACACAGCGTAATCAGGAACATTTAATTTCCATTTTTAAAGCGTGTGGTAATACATTTAATTGTGTCACTAGTACATTAGTTTATGTATGAAGATATTTGAGCAGGCTGGCGTTTCTGAGAAAGGTGTTTGAAACACAGGATTTCTAATATGAAGTGTTAAGTGTCCCATCCTCATGTCTCAACCTTTGACCTCTGTAGATAATGACCTCACCACATCCTGCAATCCTTCAAAGAGCATCTTTCTGTAAGATTTATTTTGTGGACATTCATTCTCCAGGGAGGCTTTTGGACTCAAACTCCTGAGATTTGAGAAACTCTTAGCTGCATCCTGGTGTCCCAGGGAAGACCAGCTCCCTGTCAGCCACGGTGCCAGTTCCTCAGGCTCTTCCGTCAGGGTCTGGGCTTTGGTTTGCTCTCCTGGAGGCCAGGGCTGGGGGTTAGGGTGAGGAAGTGTCTGGCCCTTTGCCCATCTGTCTGCTTACCTATTCTGCAGGTCTGGAGCTGCTGTTAGCTCAGGGTGCTTTTGTGTGAATTAGAAAAAGGGGCCTCATCAACCGGGTGAGTAGGGAGATGCAGCCAGCGCCAGGGCCTGTGGCTCTGTGAGCGAGTAGAGGCAGGGTTTAGCTCCCACTTGCCTTTTGTGGTCACTTGTCTAGTGAAACGCACATTCTGGGCAGTGATACATGTGCTCCTGTCTGGGTGCCATCCCCGATACCTCTTTGGGGACCGCTTTCTATTGGTGGTTCTTCCTTCTTCAAACTCTCCCTCCCATGATCTGGAATTTCATATCTTAAAGGAAAAAGAAAAAAATATATTTAAAAAAAAAAAGAAAAGAAACACCAAGAAGCAGTCCTACCCTGAGTAATACATCTGTCTCTGTCTATGTGGCCTCTCCCTCTGGTCTTCATCTCCCATTCATCTTCACCCTTCTGCCTCCCAGCATCGGCCCTCTCCCTGAGCGCCCCCGCCCCGTCTGCCCCCGTCTCCCACCAGGATCCCTGTGGCTGCATGGGCACCATCCCGTCCCAGTTTCCCATTTCCCCTGTTATCTCTGAGGTCTCTGTCCCCTTGTGAGCTCTCAAAGTGGGCCTTTCTCCTGCCTCTTCGGGACTCTTCTTTCCTTCCCCACTCTGGGTGCTTGCCCTTCAGGCAGCTCTGCCTGGAGCGGGTCTTCCTACTCCAAGGAACGGTACCCCCGGGACTTGCTAGTGGTTGTGCCTGCAAGGGGCACCGTCTCTGTAAGCTGCGCCTCCTCCTACCCCAACTCCCCGTGGTTCTGCTGACTTGACCTTCACGCTGGTCCCTCTTCCACCCTCCATAGTGGCATTCACGTCCTGCCAGCCAGCTAGGATCATGCGGTGGCCTCCCTGCTGCGATTCCATCCCCACTGTGCTCTGTTCTCCTGCCTACCCATTCCCTGTAGCCACAGGGTGTCAGGTCAGAGCCTGACTCTTGTTCCTGAGCCCCCCTCTGGGTGCCCCCCATCCTTCAGATAGACCACAGTCCCTCCCACCCCAGCCTCCGCACTGTCTTATCACAGCGTCTGGGGGCTCCACCTACCCTGGGTGAGGACAGGCCTGCAGTTCCCTCACTTCCTGCAGGTCTCAGCCCCGAAGTCCCTTCCTCTGTGACCCTTGAGACTGTGGTGCCAGGATGCCTTCCATTGTGCTCAGGACTTCTCCCATGAGAACTTCGCAGTTGCATATTTCTCTAAGAGACCATGGAGTTAGTGTTTGACCGTTGGCAATGGAAGCTAAACACCTGTCAGGGGAGGTCGTGAGGGTCTGCCCTATGTCTCCAGTAGGTGCAGTGCCCAGTATTTCCCTGGCACATAGTAGGTGCTCAGTAGCTACTTTTGAATAAATTAGAGGGACTCACTAGATAGCAAGAGGAAAGGGGGTTTCACCAGCTGGCAAAGAACAAAACATCATCAGTGACTTTTGACTTCTCAGCTCCAACTAATGGAAATCTGAGCAAAGGAGAATGCCGTTTCCAGGATAGCAGATGTAGGAATGGGCAGCCAGAGGACAGGGCGTGAGGTGCGGGATTGAATCAAGCAGAGCTGCTCCCGTCAGGGACAGCCGGAGGTGCCGGCACCGCTGTCAGTTACCTCCCAGTGCTGCTCAGAAGGCAGGCTGCTGGAGAACAGGCCTGTGACTGTCTCAGTTCCTTCCACGCAGGGCAGGGCGCTGAGCTGAGGGTGATGGAGGGCAGGTTCTGCTCTGGAGGCATCTGAAGAGGGGACAGCTGCACACACACATACACACACACACATACACACACACACATGCACACATACACACATGCACACATACACACAGATACAGATACCACAAACACAGACACACGCACACACACACAGATACAGGCACCACAAACACACACACAGATACACTACACGTACACACACACAGAGATACCATAAACACACACACACATACACCACACACACACAGAGATACCATAAACACACACACAGATACAGACACCACAAACACACACACAGATGCAGACACCACAAACACACACAGATATACCACAAACACATACACACACACACACAGACACCACAAACACACACACAGATATACCACAAACACATACACACACACAGATACAGACACCAAAAACACACACACACAGATACAGACACCACAAATACACAGATATGCAGATACAGATACCACACACACACACACACACATAGATACAGACACCACAAACACAGATACATAGATACACCACAAACACATACACACAGATACAGACACCACACACACACAGATACACCACAAACACATACACACGATACAGACACCACAAAAACAGATACACACACGCAGATACAGACACCACAAACACACACACACATAGATGCAGACACCATAAACACACACAGATACACCACAAACACATACACACAAACACGATACACCATAAAAACAGACACACACACACAGATACAGATACCACAAACACAGACATACGCACATACACACACAGATACAGACACCACAAACACACACACACAGATACACCACACATACACACACACGCACACACAGATACAGACACCATTAAACACAGACACACACAGATACAGACAGCCCCCTCCACTCAGATATACATATAGACACACAGACACAGATACACACATGGATATAGACACAGACACGCACACAGACATATATATACACTCACACACAGATACAGATATACACATAAGCACAGATACAGACACAGACATACATACAGATACAGACACAGACATACATACAGATACAGAAAGACACAGATACAGAAACACCGACAGACACAGATTTAGCCACACGCATACAGATACACAGACACAGATACAGAGACACACACACACAGACACACACGTGTACAGACACACACACACACACACACACACACATGCACAGATACAGATACACAGACGCACAGGGACTCACACAGACACACGCACAGCCACAGGCATGCGCGCATACCCGTGCTAGTAGCAGAAGTGAGGACAGAGGCTTTGATGTTCTGAGGGGCAGATGAGGCCCTACCGAGCTGAGTGGGGGGAAGCAAGCAGGCAGCCCCCGCTGAGGCCTCAGGGACAGAGCACCCCCCATGTGCTGGCTTATAGTACCAGCCCCTTCCCATGGGGGGAAAAGATGCCGTCGCAGAAGACAGCTCAGGCCGAGCCCCTGCCTGCCCGCCTTTGACTTGTTGGAATGTGTGGCTTGTTTCCTTGCACTGTCACCTCCTATTTGGTTGCTACTCAGTATTTATACAAACCGCAGTTCTTTGTCAGCCTTGCAGGGAGGAAGATCCCGCACACACGCCCTTACACATAGATCCCACGGGGTTTACTGCCCTCTCCCCAGGATACCCCTGGCATCTAGGTTTAGAGGCTTTGAAAGTCTTCATTTGTCTCTTGGAGAAAAGAGCCGAGAGCGGCTGGGGCTTTGTTTTCTTTTGCTGTGGCACTGTGGTACAGAGGGCCTGGGCTCCACAGGCTGCACCTGTCCTGGCTGGGGGAGGGCTGTCCTGCTGGTGGCCCTGCAGACTGGTGCTCCACTGCTCGCCCAGGTTGTGTGATGCTGCTTAGCTACTTGAAACTTTGATGGGTTCTCGAAGCTACGAATTCACCTCCAGAATCCTCCCCTGCCTTTGTCTTTCCTGGGAGACTAGAAAATGACAGACTTCTCAGCCACCTCCCAGAAAAAGGTGGCCTGCTGATTTATCTTAAATGTCTACCCACTCAAAAGAGACATTGGTCCTTGGCATTCCTCAGCAACACAGCGGGTGCACAGCAGCTGCTGATGTGCGTTCAGCTGCCTGTGAGTCACCCTAGGGCAGGGCTGGCATCCCAGCTCGTTGGATGCATGGAGTCCCCACGACAGGCACCTTTTGCCTTGCCTCTCTCTTTCTCATATACCCACCTTTTCTCTCGAGATGTTGAATTGTGAATTAAAAGTCTCTCATTCATTGAAATTGGTTTCGTGAAAACTTCTAAAAATGCATAGGATAAAATGCGACTTAACAGCATCCATTGTTTTTCCAGGTTTGTGGGTAACATTGAAATTACTTCCTGGAGATATCCATCAGATCCGAAAAGAGTTTCCGCATTTAGTGGACAGGACCACAGCTGTGGCTCGAAAAACAGGGTTTCCGGAGATAATCATGCCTGGTAAGAACTGGCTTGTTCAGGGCTTCTCAGCATGGCATGGGGGTAGCCGGCCACGGAGGATGACGTGTGGGCAGCATCATGTATGAGCTCTGGCAAGGAAAGGACTCAGCTCCTGGTAGGTGACCCTGTAAGCCCCAGCATGGTTATGGATCATGGGGCTGTGACCGGAGTGGTAGAATATGCTCCCTGGCCCCCTGTACCCCTGGATGGATCAGCTCTACCCAGCTGCAAGGATGGTGTGAGGGGGGCATGGGCACCCAGCAAATGTCTGGGTAGACATCAGGTCAAAAGAAGAAAGAGGTCAGAAAGGGAGCTGCCCAATGTGAAGCCCACTTAGGGCAAATGGCAGGGTTGGATGGTCGCTGAATGGAAATGCCTGTGCCTGCGCCCGCTCAGCTAGTGTACGTTATACTGGCATTGCTCCATGAATTCTAAGTCATGAATTCTAAACTGACCAATAACAGGATTTGCGTGTTAACATTAATCTCATATTTACATAATACTTTTCATTTTCCAAATAACGTTCCTAATAATCTGATTTGATCATCAAGAGATCTTTGGAAGCATGTTAATTTGTATCCTTTATATCCATGTGATACTTTTTGGTTTGCAAGTAATGCTTACGTGGCTTGGCAGGGCGTAGTGGCTCATGCCTGTAATCCTAGCACTTTGGGAGTTCGAGGCGGGGGGATCACTTGAACTCAAGGGTTCGAGACCAGCCTGGGGAACATGGCGAAACCCCATCTTGACAAAAAAATAAAAAAATTAGCTGGGCGTGGTGGCATATGCCTGTCACTCCAGTTACTTTTGGGGGCTGAGGTGGGAGAATCACTTGAACCTGGGAGGCAGAGGTTGCTGTGAGCATAGATCACGCCACTGCACTCTAGCCCGGGCGACAGATTGAGACCCTGTCTCAAAACAAAACTAACTTGAACCATGTGAGGCTCTTGGAAGCCCACAAATTGGTGTTGAGTGAATTCCTATCCAGATTAAACTGTAGCCTAAAGTCGCTCAGCTAATGAGCCATGGAAACGGGGACAAACTCCCCCATATTCAACGCGGCCTCCTTTTATAGGCCTGTGCTGTATAGCCAGGAGAGTGGTGGCTATTCAGGGTGCATGCTGTAGGAGTTACTGCTTTGCTTACTTTAGTGCAACTTCAAGACACATTCTTTCTACTCCTTTTGTCTTTCAGGGCTGTTGTGGGTCATTGAATAGTCGGTCTGGTAAATCCATATGAAAGACATCTAAATTGGTTAGGCTAAATAATAGCTAGGCTTACCTGTACAGAAAGAAAAGCATGATGTTTAGTCAATTCTGAAGCTATTGCTTGTGTGTCCAGTCTATATGCAGGAAATTAATTTAGGTTTATTAATGGGAGTGGACTAATTTGTATACTTGTTATTTGTATTTGCATTTGAGATACAGATTTACAAATTAGGATGAAGCAATTGGCAATATGCATTTATCTTGGCGTCCTTAGGATGTCCTCATGTTCAAAGGGAAACTCAGAAGCTTCCAGTTCATGCCAATAGTGTTTCCCTTATGATGGATAGACTTAAAAACTAAGTCTAGGCCCGGCGTGGTGGTGAGCACCAGGTAGTAGCTGGTAGTAGCAGGTACTAGGGAGGCTAAGGTGGGAGGATCCCTGGAGCACAGGAGGTCAAAGCCGCAGTGAGCCATGATCACAACCACTGCACTCCAGCTTGAGTGACAGAGAGAGACCCTGTCTCAAAAAAAAAAACAAAACTAAGTCTAAACTTGTAGATCATCTCATGATAGATTCATAGGGAAATGATACAGTTGACCATTGTTCTGGCAGGTTCCATGTGCTGAGTCCTCGGGTATATATATCTCACAGGAAGGGATTCTAGCTTGGGTGGGTCATCTGTGTTCTCTGTTGGCCGAGTAATCACTGGCCAGGCTGTGGGCACCAGAGAGAGAGAGTATGGGCGGTTATCAGTCTGTCTCCCTGTCTTTAGCCTGCAGAACCTGTGTATCACCTGGTTTTGTCACCGTTTGCAGGGATGCGCATCTTTGGACAGCGCAGAGCCTGTCCCGTCACCCAGCGGCCTGCTCTGCTACTTTCTCATGGCTCGCTGGACTCCTGGAATCCTTAGGAAGGATCCAGGCAGGCGATGCCAAGTTTTCCTTTGAGCTGGGAAGGTAGCAGGAGTCCACTATGTCTGCTGCTAGTTCCTTCTTTCCCAGAATGTTCTGTAACCTGGGGAGGCATTTGATGAGGGTCTATGGTGAATGCCCATTTGTGGGGTTTGCCTACTGTAAATGAGGTCTTACTTCTGTGCTGGCCCTGGAGTAACACACTCAAGGTGTACTTGGGAGTGAGGCTGTGGGAGTTTCACCCTGTCACCCGGGCTGGAGTGCAGTAGCACGATCTCAGCTCACTGCAACCTCTGCCTCCCAGTTTCAAGCAGTTCTCCTGCCTGAGCCTCCGGAGTAGCTGGGATTACAGGCACGCACTACCATGCCTGGCTAATTTTTTTATTTCAGTAGAGAAGGGGCTTCACTGTGTTGCCCAGGCTGGTCTCAAACTCCTGAGCTCAGGCAATTCACCCACCTGAGCCTCCCAAAGCGCTGGGATTACAGGCGTGAGCCACTGCACCCGGCCTTGAAGTTCTTTTTTGATGGTGGTGTTTGTGCCTTGATAGAATTTTTAGGCTGAGAGATCATGGAGTTTATGCCTTCCTTATCAATGAGGCTGTTTACTGGTGCTGGCCTTGGAGGCTAAGTGACTTGTCCAAGGTCACACAGCAAATGAGCAACAAGTCTTGGTTGGGTGGGCTTGCACCTGCCCCTCGTCCTGTGCTCCACGGTTCTTCTCTTGTGGTCAGTATCAGCGGGCAGCAGCCGCACCTCCTTCCACACAGCTGCTGTGGCTGTGGTGGCAACCCACTGGGATTATGATAATAATGACTTTTAAATGAAAGCTTAATCTAATAGTTGGATACATTAAAAGCCAAAATAGAGCAGTTTAAAAGAAAAAAAAAAAAGCCAAAACAAGAAAGCAAGGAGCAAAGAGAGTTATTTTCCTCAAGGGATCCTTGGTCTTCAGCCAGAATGGGCATTTGCTGCTCTTGACGGAACCGCTCTTTGGCTCCTTGGGAGAGCGGGTGGTCAGGGCGTGGGAGGTGGCCAGGCAGGCAGCAGAGGAGCAGTGGCTGGGAACGAGGCTTCCTCTAAATCATGTTACTAATGAAGCTTGTGAAGTTCTCCCAGTTGGGCCATTACCAGGGGCTTCTTATGTTGTCAGTAGGAAGAAGAGTCTTGAGCTCATTTGTTGCGTTTTTTTTCCCCCCTACAATTAAAAGCCCATCTCACTTTAAAACAGACAGGTCTGTTTTGTTCTTCTCTCTGTGGTCCCCATTCGGGATCCTGATAGCTGCCTGCCAGAAGGGAAGATCCATGCAGAAAGTTTCTCCCTAGACCCATTTTTCCTCCCTGATCCTAGGCTGGTGATCCTCATTCTTTTTTTCTTTATTTTTATTTTATTTTATTATTTTAAGTTTTAGGGTACATGTGCACAACGTGCAGGTTTGTTACATATGTATACAGGTGTCATGTTGGCCTGCTGCACCCATTAACTCGCTTTTGAGACAGAGTTTTGCTCTGTTGCTGAGGCTGGAGTGCAGTGGCAGGATCTCGGTTCACGGCAACTTCCGCCTCCCGCGTAGCTGGGATTACAGGCCTGCACCACCACGCCCAGTAGCTAATTTTTGTATTTTTAGTAGAGATGAGGGTTCACCATGTTGGCCAGGCTGGTCTTGAACTCCTGACCTCAAGTGATCTACCCACCTCGGCATCCCAAAGTGCTGGGATCACAGGGGTGAGCCACCTCACCTGGCCGGTCCTCATTCTTAATCAGCTTTTAGTTCAACTCTTGGAGTCATGCTTTTAAGAAGAATGCATAGGAGGCAACCTTGCCAGTTACCTGGGAGTGCCAGTGGATACTGCGATAGTCCTTGGCTACTGAGGACTCAGACAGCCGTAGCCAGCCGTCTAACAAGGGACAATGGTGTGGGCTGCTATGGGCAGTGGATGCCATCAACAGTATTGGAGCCCCTCCGGTTGTCGGCTACCCCAAGAGGGGTAGAGTGTCCTCTGCCCAGATGATAACCAAGCAGATCATTAGAAACTTTGAGATTTTCCCTCTTTCTAGAAAACTTTTATCATGATGAAAATTGCTCTTGTCATGTATTTAAATGGTGAGACTGTTTTGTAGAAAATATTTCATAATCATCTAATATGTATTTGTAATAATCTATGAGGATAGGTAGACAGTCTTGCAAAATTCACAATTACGCTATTAATAATGGATTGTTTTTTAAATGTATGATTTCTCCCCCCTCAGGTGATGTTCGAAATGATATCTATGTAACATTAGTTCAAGGAGATTTTGATAAAGGAAGCAAAACAACAGCGAAGAATGTGGAGGTCACGGTGTCTGTGTACGATGAGGATGGGAAACGATTAGAGGTATTTATTGTGACGAGGGCTCATCTGTAGTGTTTCAGTTTTACTTGCCAAGTGCTCACCTTGGCTCTGCTACAGCATAGATATCGTCACGGGTGGGGCTTTGGAATCCCGTTTCTTGGGATTGGCGTTGGTTCTTGTTTCCCTTTCTCCAGCTTGCCATGCAGGGCCTGGGGTCCTCTGGTCCTGGCAGCTGGCCTATCTCAGGAGGTCCCTGTAGTCTTTTTTTTTTTTTTTTTTTTTTTTTGAGATGGAGTCTAGCTCTGTTGCCCAGGCTGGAGTGCTGTAGGTGTGTGCCACCGTGCCTGGCTAATTTTTATATTTTTTAGTAGAGATGGGGTTTCACCATGTTGACCTCAAATAATCCGCCCGCCTTGGCCTACCAAGGTGCTGGGATTACAGGCGTGAGCCACAGTGCCCGAGCAGGTCCCTGTGGTCTTGACCACCTTTGCCCAACCTTATCATGGAGTCTTATTTGCTGTCACAAGCCCAAGACCTAAACGTCTAGCAGTCACACTAGAAGTACAGATACCATTGTTACGATTTGAGAGATGAAGAAAAATGAAGCCCCTAAGAAATCAATTAAATTGCTCACGGTTAGAGAGCTCTAGGGGTGGAACTGAGCACCTGCTCATGACAGCCAGAGCTCTGACCTCGTGCTCTACCTACCGGTGATCATGAAGATCTGCTTCCATGGCCACAGCAGCCTGCAGGGTCCACCTGGGAGGTACTTAGAAGCTATTGCCTCCTCTGATGACCAGAGGTCAAACCAGAGCTGCTGTCCCTGTGAGATGCCTCTTTGCACCAGGGCTGGAGGACTGGGCTTTTCTGGGCCCATGGGGTTGTGCCTAAGGCTCAGTGTCGCCAAGAGAAGCATGATGTCTTTCTCTCTGGGTGAACCCCGTCCAGCATCACTGCCTGCCTCGTCTCCCTGGAAACATAGGTGCTGCCCTTGCCACTGGTCTTTCTGGTTGGAGTGAAGCAAACAGTATTCATGGCTGGAGGAAGGGGAGGGGAGGGTTCCCACCTTTTAGTCTACAGTCCCTCACCCTAGACCTATGGGATGGATCAGGCAACTTCCTGCAGATCCTAATGTTAAAGTTATTAGGGTTGAGGGTCTGGGGAACTGGAGGTCAGTGTCATCCCCATGTGTCATAACCATCAAGATCTTCAGTGTGTGAGAAAAGGGGTTGGAGCTGGCCGCTGGCTTCAGGTGGATCTGTGCTTCCCTTGCTGGGAACACGTTCATTTGTGGTGAGGTGTGTTGGTGTTCTTGGAGCGTACCTGTCCCCCCGCATATATAGTGGGAGATGTATATGGTGTCAAGCTCTATGAGGTCTTACGTGAGCTCTTTATGTCTTCTTTTAAAGCATGTGATTTTCCCGGGTGCTGGTGATGAAGCGATTTCAGAGTACAAATCTGTGATTTACTACCAAGTAAAGCAGCCACGCTGGTTTGAGACTGTTAAGGTATTATTTACATGGTCATTTTATCACATGGCGCTGATTATGAAATGCTCATTTGTAACCCAAGGAAACATCCTAACATCCTCCTCAGCCCAGGAGCTGCTCCAGGCAGGCAGAGTGTCTCCCAACAAAGTCATTCAAGGTTGCTAAGGAACCACACTGGTGTTTCTTAGAATACATTTACTCTCATCTCCTTTTGGACGTAAAAATAGGACTTTCATGGAGACAAATGACAGAGTCTTTTTAAGATAGCTATTGTCTTTCTCTTCCCAGTACTGTTTTATGTGTGGCATGCTGTCTTTACACCAAACAAAAAAACCGAGCTGCCAGCCTGTGGAGGTCATTGCTGGGGAGTGGGATCCTGTTCTGTAGCTCTGACATGGTGCCTTTTCATAATGCAGCATGCTCACATCTCCACGATGGAGTAAACACCGTCCCACCACCAAGAGCTTGAATATTTGAAAACCAGGCCAGGGGTTGGCTCTGGAATACAGATGTTTGATGTGAGAATTCGGGACAATTTTTGCTTAGAGGCAGCATGTATTAGGTCTTTTTTCTTTGAGTGTAATGTGACAACAGGAAAGCTTTCTTGGCACAGCTGTGGGCAGGTCACCACAGCTGTGGAAGGAGTGTAGACCCTTCCAGGTTGGGGCTAAGAAGAAAAACGGCAACCTTTTTTTTTTTGAGATGGAGTCTCACTCTGTCACCCAGACTGGAGTGCAGTGGTGCAATCTCGGCTCACTGCAACCTCCACTTCCTGGGTTCAAGCGATTCTCTTGCCTCAGCTTCCTGAGTAGCTGGGATTACAGGCATGTACCATGATGCCTGGCTAATGTTTTTGGTATTTTTAGTAGAGATGGGGTTTTATCATGTTGGCCAGGCTGGTCTCGAACTCCTGACCTCAAGTGATGCACCCTCCTCGGCCTCCCAGACTGCTGGGATTACAGGCATGAGCCACCATGCCCGGCCCAAAAAGAGCAACGTTTAAAAGTAGAATCTTGGCTGGATGTGGTGTCTCACACCTGTAATCCCAGCACTTTGGGAGGCCGAGGTGGGCAGATCATCTGAGGTCAGGAGTTCGAGGCCAGCCTAACACGGAAAAACCTTCTCTACTAAATATACAAAATTAGTTGGGTGTGGTGGCGCATGCCTGTAATCCCAGCTACTTGAGAGGCTGAGGCAGGAGAATCGCTTGAACGCGGGAGGCGGAGGTTGTAGTGAGCCAAGATCGAGCCATTGCACTCTAGCCTGGGCAACAAGAGCAAAACTCTGTATCAAAAAAGAAAAGAAAAAAGAATCTTAACAGTAATGGTCAGAGCATTCAGAAAAAAAAATTCAGCTGTGTCACGGAGTCAGTTGGCTTGGCAGCTGTTACAATATGATACAAAATTTTGCAGAGGCATTTTGTCTTTGGAAAAATCATATAGGGGACTAGGTGTATAGAATTTTCACCACTGCAGTTAGAAATGTTTACAGTTGTACCTGATAGCTCCAGTTGAATAAAGCTGTTATGCTGGATGATATTGATAACAGTGCTTAAACTTCTTTTTCAATTCTTGAAGGTGGCCATTCCCATCGAGGACGTTAACCGCAGTCACCTTCGGTTTACCTTCCGCCACAGGTCATCACAGGACTGTGAGTAGTCAAGCACTTTCTTCCCCCAAGTATTTTTAAGGGAGAACTGGGGGAAAGCGCGAGAGGCCACTCTCAGTTGTTCTGGAACTCGCTATCATAGCACAATAAGGCTCATTTCCCACCGGAACCTATTCCTTGGAAACATTCTTCTCTCTTTTTCCTTGAGCAGATCTCAGGAGGAGATCTTAATTTCCTTCTCCAGTTCCTCCTACCCAGTGTTGCTGGGCCCCTTCATTCTTTTGCTTTCCAGTCTTCCGTGTTGACTTGCCATCCATTCATGCCATCCATCAGAAAAGTTACTGAGCTGTAACAAATACCTCTCAAACATGGGCTCTTAAGGCGCCTGTCTTAGAATTGGAAATCTTGAACCCTTTTTGTCTTCCTTGGTGGCCCTTGCTGTCTGGAGCTCAGGGATGGCTTTTCTCATAGACATTTTTGTGAATACTGACCATGGTGCCAAGACTTTAGGAGGAAAGAACTGCTATTTGAATCACTCTCCTTCAAAAAGAATTTATTATTGATGACTGAAATTTGTTCCATCACATTTTGTTAAATTAATTGTCAACTAAAGCTGTAGCCCTGTGCTAGACAGTAAGATATCACAGAAGGAAAACATGATTCCTGTCTTTCAGGGTGTGTGTTTCTTTGGCATTGGGAACTGAGACATATTCATATTTGGGACAATAAGTGACGAAGAGAGTTGGCTACAGGCTTGTGTGCTGCCGGCAGTTAAAGGAAAAGAGTGGTGTGGAGGGCAGACCACCCTTTGTCACTGATGACCCTGTGGGGGTCACACCGTGCAGTGGGCAGTTTCAGGTTCTGTGTGCTCTGGATGGAGCTTAAGCATGAGCCTCTTCTGTATCTTCATTTGAGGATAAGAATACCTTTCTGGCTGGTGCCGTGGCTCACACCTGTAATCCCAGAACTTTGGGAAGCCAAGGTGGAAGATTGCTTGAGCCCCGGAGTTTGAGACCAGCTTGGGCAACACAGTGAGACCCGATCGTTACTAAAACAGTTATCCTGGTGTGATGGTGTGTACCTGTAGTCTCAGCTGCTCAGGAGGCTGAGGCAGGAGGATTGCTTGAACCCGGGAGGCAGAGGTTGCAGTGAGCTGTGATTGCACCACTGCACTTCAGCCTGGGGAACAGAGTGAGACCCTGTCTCAAAGACAAAAAACAAAACAAAAAAAACATAAACCTTCCTCCTAGGGTATTCTTGAAGGTCAGGCAAGGTGGAGGCTGGCCACCTTCTGGCACGCTGCCTGGTATGGATAGGGGCTCCATTGTAGTTGCTGCTGCTGGAATAATGTGTTCATTCACCTGACTATTTCTGGGGCCTGGCCTGCCCTGGGCCCTCCATGTGAGGTGGGTGTGCCTGGACAGGGGGGCTGCAGGAGAGCAGCCTGGAGAGCATATGCACGAGCACGGTCATGATGTTATGGTGTGTAGATCATCGAGAAGCTTGGGCCTGCTGTTGTTCAGGGGAGTTGGAGAGGCCTGGTGTGTGAGGTCTGCAGAGCTGGGGTGCCGGCCCATGACTGTCAATGGCAGATGTGTGTGTGGTGGGGCCCGGCCTGGGATGTGGCTGACTGGAGGGGTTTCAAGCAGCACGGAGTGCCTGGTGGTGGGTGGTGCATGGCGGGGGAGTGCGGGGGGTGGGTGGTGGCTGGCAGCTGCCGAAAGCATCATTGCACTCCTGTCCTGTCCCAACAGTGCATGCAGGCCAGGGGTTCAGTTACAAGGGCATCAGGTTTATGTCTAACGGGAGAAGCAGGGGCAGGAAGGCCGCCAGCTTGGAAGGCAGTTCCCTGCCATCTCATCCTTGCCCCAGGATCAGATCCAGGCTACCAGACCCCAGACCAAGTCGGATCTGCTAATGGTGCACAACATCCTTGGTGGCCGAAGCTGTAGGATAATAACAACTATCAACAGATGTTGGCCGTCGTTCACTATGCTCTTACCATGTGCCCGACACAAGAAGTTTATTGTGTTATTTGGATTTGTCCTCGCAAGATTCCCATGTGGTATCAGTATTATTACTTCCCACATTACAGATGAGGAAACTGGGGCTTGGAAACCCCAGGTCAGGGGCTGAAAGGCACCCAAATAGTCAGTGGAAGAGCTTTGGTTCTAAGCCAGGTCCTTGTGCCCGAGCCTTATGCTCCAATGCCTTGGGGGAGTGGCGAGGCCACTTCTTTCCTTTGGCTTTTATTGAGTTCCTGCTGTATACACAACAAGCTGCTGGGGTTTCTCCTCTTGCAGAGCTTAGGTTTGAGTTGAGGTTTGAGATTAGTTTGCAAGAACCAGCTAGGGCGTGGCAGCCTGTGAGTATCACATGAATTAGGCAGAGGTATGATGTGAGCGGAGAGTGCTGGTGGAATGGGGGTGGCTGTGGGCACAGGTGTGTCCTCGACCAAGGCATGGAGGGCATGGTGGGGGCCAGCCTAGTGGGCTGCAGTGTGCCCCAGACCCTCTAGGGCTCCACGCATACATCACCCTGAGGCCCACGGAGGAAGCAGGGTAAGAACGGGGTTCTGGAATCCACAGAGGACTCGTCTCAAAATTACGCTCCCGTCTTTTAACAAGCTCATTCTCTCTAATTAATAAATTACACTAGGGCAGAGCGATAGCTCCTGTAGCATTTTAATTTTCAAAATCCTTGTTTTTCTTGTCAGTTTTAAGTACTCATTATAGACAAGATGCTATCACCCAACATACCAGGACACATCTGCATAATAAATGAAGTCTCCATGGCCACAGCTTGTGGGATTTTGGAAACATGTTGAGCATCGCAGGTGCGATGCCGATGAAAGCCTGGATGTTGGCCGCTGACCATGGCCTTCGGGGCCTCCCCAGCCAGCCCTGCATGCAGATACCTGGGGCAGAAGCAGGTAGAAAGAGCTGAGGCCACATTGGTCCCCACTTGCTACCCTGAAGAGGAGGCTAGCAAAGGGAACAAGTGATGGGATTTCTCACCTGGGATCTGACCTTGGGATTGGAAAGTTTGGTGTCGATGGGTTAACATAATACCTTTCCAGCAGCCTGTCGGCAACTCCAGCTGCACCAGACCGTGTGGTCCACGGAGCCGGGCAGACTTGCAGCTCTCAGGCCCAGCTGGCCAGGAGCTGAGTTTTCCTTGATTGTAGTGGGCTTGTTGGGTGGGGCGGCCTAGGGAATGGGCAGCTCTACCCACACTCCAGAACACACAACCCCTACTGCTATTCCTAAGGTTCTGTAAACTTGTCATATAAACCATCCATCTCATGATGGCTGCTAGTGAGCATGCAGTAAAAAGCAGTCCATTCCTCGGATGTGAAGATGCAGAATGTTAATAAAAGGTGCACTTACTGTAGTACTTACTGGTAGGGTCAGTAGAAGCCTTCTGCTGACCATTATTGTCACACGTCCTTCTGAACCCTGGCTGTTTTCCTGGAGGCATGTCTTTTTTGTTGTCGTTGTTTCCAAGTCCACCCAAACTTAGGAGGAACTGTTCTGTTCTTTGCCATTTGAACATTGAAATATCTTATGTGCTCTGGTGCCCTTTTACAGAGTTATTTTTTTAGAATCCTAGGGTACATGTATTTTACTTCTGTTTCTTCCTGTGTTTTTTGGCTGGTTGATTATTCATGGAACCATTTAATTTGCCAGGATGTATTGAGCACAACCAGGAAGGCAAAGGTGATAAGCCATGTTGTCTTGGGTAGTGGGATCCGAGGGTAAATATTTTGAGCCGCGGACTCAAGGCGGGTGGATGTGTCATTCTCCCTCTCTGATCTCTGTCCTTTCATCTATAAAGAGAAAGCTCAGAATCTGTAATTGTAGAGATAGTTTCCAGCTCTGGTCCTCTCTTTCTGTGCTCTGCTGGGATTGCAACTTGAGGAATTTCTGGCAGATCCATTTCTTCAGTCCATGTTCCTCATCTGTCCTGGCTCATCAGTCCTTCCCCGCCTTTGGCCCTCGCTGTCTGTCACCAGCCACACTGGACTTCTGTCCCCAGATGTGCCACACTGGTCCTCGTGAGGGCCTCTGCGCTAGGTCCCCCTCTTCCTGCAGCATTGACATCTTGGCTTATGTGCTGTCCAGCTTCTCAGAGAGATGTCTTCTGACTAATAAATTGGATTGTCCCCGTTGTCACTGTGACCCCTTAAGAAACCACAATGTTTTGTTTTCTATATCATCTGAAAGCTCATTTGTTTGTTGACTGTCTCCCAAAGTGGCACAAATATGGATTGAGTACCTGTTGGGCACCAGGCTCTATTTCATGTACTAGGAAATGGCAGTAAAACAAAAGGTCACTTACATTCCAGGGTCTAGTGGATGAAACCAACAATAAATAGCAACAAGATCAACAAGATTCTCTATCAATCTATCTCTATCTCTGTCTCTGTCTCTGTCTCTATCTCTATCTCTATCTCTCTGTCACACACACACATAAACACACAACGTCTGGTAGTGATAAGAATTATCACGAAAACTAAATCAGGTGAGAGGAAAGAGGGTGATTGGGTGACTAATGGGCTATTTTAGACAAGATATGGTCACTTTGGAGGAGGTGACATTTTGGCAGAAACTTGAATGAAGTGAGTGAGCCCCACATGCAGATACCTGGGGGATGAACTTTCTCGCCAAAGGCAGCACAATTTCACATTGAAGTCGTTAGTCCATTGGTAATTCACGTGATGGATATTGCAAGGCAGGAATTGATTTTAGTTTTCTGTATTGACCCGCAGTTTCCTTGGTGGAATGGTCTGCCCCTTCCCAGCCTCTGTCGTTTACTGTGGCCTCTTGTTTCCAGGCCCTGTTGATTTCCGCTGGTCTGGGCGTCTTAGGTTGAAAGCACACAGTCTTTCTCATTGTCATTTTACAGTTACTCTCACTTTCTAGTGTTGCGGGCTTTCCTCTGCCTTCTTCAAGACCATGCTGCTCTTCTTGGCCCTTTATCCTGGAATCCGTTTTCACGTTCCAGGAAAAATCTCTTCTACAAGATTTTGATTAGAATGGCTTTGAATTTATAGATTAATTTGAGAACAACTGATCCCTTTATGCTAGGAGTCTTCTTACTTGTAAACGTGGTCCATTTTTCCATATATTTATTAGATTGGCTTTAATACCTGTTCGTATAATTTTGTAATTGTTTTCATAAAGGTAGCCTTTGTAGCTTCTTATAATGTTATTTTGTCATGATAATTGAAGGCAATCATCAATTTTTTTTGTTTTTTGTTTTACAGCTAAGGATAAATCTGAGAAAATATTTGCACTAGCATTTGTCAAGCTGATGAGATACGATGGTACCACCCTGCGAGATGGAGAGCACGATCTTATCGTCTATAAGGTATCTGGTTGCATTGGTGCAATATTGCTGCTATAGACAGTTTCAGTCTTTTCTGGGCTCCCTGACCTGGACTGACCTTCCCCATCATTGTGAGGAAGCTGCTATCTAGCTACATTTAATTATGCAAATGAACATTTCCGATGACCAGCCCTTTTGTTGTTCCTAATGGGAAAAGATGATATACAATATAACAATAGGTGCCATCTAAAAATGCCGTGAACATGAATTATGCTGCAGGAATAAGGGAAATTATTAAAATATGTATTTAATATGATACAAAGCAATTACGATGGTTACAAGGATTAGGGATAACAAAGGGTGGCAAAAATGGTGTGTTGCTGTTTGTGAATTGCCTTTGACATACGGCATGACTAAATCCACAGGCCGAAGCGAAGAAGCTGGAAGACGCAGCCACGTACTTGAGTCTGCCCTCCACGAAGGCAGAGTTGGAAGAAAAGGGCCACTCGGCCACCGGCAAGAGCATGCAGAGCCTTGGGAGCTGCACCATTAGCAAGGACTCCTTCCAGATCTCCACGCTTGTGTGCTCCACCAAACTGACTCAGAACGGTGCGTTCGAGAGGAGAAACACACTCACCCCAGGAGCTCTGCCCCAGTCCTGTCTTTTCCATGCTCCTTCCTGTGTGGAGGTGTGCTCCGTAGGTGCATGAACGTCACCCGTAAGGCATTCATTGCATCGGGCTGTGATGATTTATCAATGCATAGAAGGTGGCATTTGTTCATTTGTGGTAATTTAAAATTCACACTTCTACTCTGGTCTAAGGGTTATTCTTTTATTTATTTATTTATTTTTAAGACAAGGTCTCATTCTCACTCTGTTGTCCAGGCTGGAGTGCAGTGGTGTGATCTCAACTCACTCCAGCCTTGTCCTCCTAGGCTCAGGCGATCCTCCCACCTCAGCTTCCCATGTAGCTGGGACCACAGGTGTGCGGCATCACGCTTGGCTAATTTTATTTTTATTTTTTATAGAGATGAGGTCTCACTTTATTGCCCAGGCTATTCCCAAACTCCTGGGCTCAGGCAAACCTCCCGCCTCGGTCTCCCAGAGTGCTGGGATTACAGGCACGAGCCACTGTGCCCAGCTGTATTACTCTTAAAGGGAGATAAAGCAATGGATTTACTTCTTAAAATGATTTTTGGCCAAAGGAAGGTAGCGTGACATAAAGGAAAGTGCACAAGATTTGGAGTCAGACCAAAAACCCGGAATCGGACCATAGCCCTGTGTTAACCCTGGGGATGCCCTTGAACAAGTCTTCTGCACATTTCTGGGTCTTATCTTCCTTGTCTGTCGATACAGGAATAGTGCCTGCCTCAAAGGGCTTAGTGAGGGTCACATGAACAGTGAGCTGGGAGCTCACCTCCCTCTTTATGTCTTCCCCATTCTCAGCTACTCTCTGAGATAATTACCAGTTATCTTTATTTTTAAAAGCTGGTTTGGATGATACTTTCTAGCCCTACTCGTGTTGTGGGATAAGGCACCCCCTGCTGACTCCGACACCCCAAAGCTCAGCCCTAATGTGGCAGATCACTCATCCATCAGCTGGTGCCGTGCCCTTGTGCGGGGTTCGGCCGATGCTTTGAGTGCCTGCACCACCACTGCTTGCAGCCTCTCCAGTGACATTGCTGTCCAGCCAGGGGTACTTCTTATTCAGAGCACACTGATGTTGTTGCTGTCACTCCGTCTGGAAGAGGCAGAAATCCTACATTTAAAAATTGCATCTTCCAAATGCAGCCGTATCACAGCTGTGCAGAGTGACTTTATGCTCTCTTGAAACAGAGCTTGAAAATCCAATTTTTTCCTCTTAACTGCCCGATACGGATTTTGATTATTACTGTCTGTTGCTATCATGAATTGTGTCTCTGGGGGATTGTCCGTAAATCATGGCAGTAGTTTTGGATTTGCCCAAGGGACAGTCATCGTTTGGACTTTAATAGGATAAACACAGGACAAAAGTAAAGCCATTGTCTGGAAGTCAGGACATTGTAGTGGAGTGTGCACTGAGTGTGCTGTATGTTTGGGCATGCGAGCCCTGGGTCAAATGCTTTTGGATCTTTCCGTTTCTGCACTTTGCACTCTGTTGTTCTGGGCTACACTTTCCCACTGCTGGTCTGCTGAGTAAACTGCTTGGTGTGGGAGCAGTAAGTCTCTTAAGTGCCTTAAGCCTACTGGGGCACTTTTATATTCCATTTGCATGCATTTCTCGAACCATTTATGAAGGGTCCTAGCTTGTGGTTGTGTAGTGGTCTCCATGAGCATATGAAAAGCCTTACCTGGGTGTGGGATCTATGCAGCCGTGCAGTGGGGAAGGGAGAGAATGCACAGGGAGCCTGCTAGTGGCGTGCCCGAGGCATGTGCAGTGTATTAGTCCGTGTTCATGCTGCTGATAAAGACATACCTGAGACTGGGCAATTTACAAAAGAGAGAGGTTTAATGTACAGTTCCATGTGACTGGGGATGCCTCACAATTGTGGTGGAAGGCAAGGAGGAGCAAGTCACATCTTACGTGGATGGCCGCAGGCAGAGAGAGAGAGAAAGAGAGAGAGAGAGCTTGTGCAGGGGAACTTCTCTTTTTAAAACCATCAGATCTCATGAGTCTTATCACTGTCATGAGAACAGCACAGGAAAGACCTGCCCCCATGATTCAATTACCTCCCACCAGGTCCCTCCCACAACACGTGGGAATTCAAGATAAGATCTGGGTGTGGACACCGCCAAACCATATCATGTGGTCAGCAGTGCGGGGCTCAACTTGGGACTTGGTTATGGAAAGGATGCTCCCCTGTGACATGTTAGTCTCTGGATGTGGCCTTGATAGCTCCACTCACCTGACAGATGACAGCATCCAGAGCCTAATTTAACCCAAAGGTGACATCTCCAGGTGGGCCACACTTTAGCATTTCAGTAGGTGCCAGGTGTTGCAGTGCTCATGGTGCAGGAAGCCATCATCTCATAATTGGGTCATGTTCTGAAAGCATGCTCGGAAGTCGTTACTTAACTTGCTCATCTTTCCCCATTCAAAGCAATGCTCTGAGCTGCGGTTAGGTGATGAGGCCCATCCACAGAATCCTTCTTAAACCTTATGACCCTGGAGAAGGGGACTGTGGACCAGGACATCCCCCTGGGGGGTGGGGTCAGTGGCAATCCCTCCTTTCACCCTCAAGCTCCTTAAGTCTCACCAGCTGCAGAGTAATCCCCTCCCCAGACTGAGGGAGAGGGCACCCTGCTCTCAGCAGCAGCTGTTGCCAGGCAACAAGGAAATTCCGATGTGATGCCACTCACCAGGACTGATGGGAAGTCTGCCTTTCATTTCTCACCAGCCACGGTTCCCCTTCTTGGGATCGTGGCATGTCAGGTGTGTACAAGATGGAGCTGCCCCAAATGGCGTCTAAGCATCGACTCCCACATTCTCATTTGAGGGAATCATTTTTCTGAAACCATGATTTGTTCCTGCGAAGTTCCATTACTTAGGGAAACGCAGTGGCTGAATTATTCATTGAGGTTGGTATTAAACTTCTCTGTCCTCAGCATTATGCTAGATGCTGTGGGGGATATGAAAGAAGTATAAGATGTGATTCCTCTTCTCAATTAACTGACTATATAATTAGAAAGGAGTCATGAATATGGGCTGTGAGTCCCGGTAATAAGGGCCTGGGGTGGGACTCATCTGCCTTGGGCAGCCTCATGGGGGCTGGACAAGCCCTGTTTTCTTCCAGCACTCCCTTTGCTCCAAGGTGTTTTACTACTCATTAGCCCAATTGGACTTTGTCTCAAACTTACAATACAGCGTGCCACCAACTTTGAATGAAGGGGATCCAGATTATTACTGTCTATTAAGGAAATACTGGTAATTCTTGTGAGATGGAAATCTCCCTTAACCCTAGGACCAAGAGTGTGTCTGGGCAGGATGGAGCCTTTTCCATTACTTCACTTTCACTTAGAAATGAAGACATGTTGCCCAGGTGCAGTGGCTCACATCTGTAATCCCAGCACTTTGGGAGGCTGAGGCGTGAGGTTCACATGAGCCCGGGAGGTTAAGACCAGCCTGGGCAACATGGCGAGTCCCTATCTCTACTAAAAATTTGCTGTGCATGGTGGTGTGCACCTGTAGTCCCAGCAACTTGGGAGGCTGTAGTGGGAGGATTGCTTGAGCCTGGGAGTTAGAGGCTGCGTTGAGCTGTGGTTGTGCTCCTGCACCCCAGCCTGGATGACAGAGTGAGACCCTGTCTCAAAAATAAATAAATAAATAAATAAATAAATAAAAAAGAGTAGAGTGCTCAATTCGTCATCGTCTCCTGGGGTGACTGCTGCCATTTATGCTTTGGACTAGGCATTCTGCTAAGTGCTTTCTACACGTCATGTCAGTTAATTCTTACAACCACCTTGTGAATCAGGCAACACTGTACCCATGGTTCAGATGAGAACACTGAGGTGAAGTTACTTCTCCAGGCCAAGTGGTTGCTGCATGCTGGTGGTTAAGCCCACACTTGGGCGTCTTCCACGGGATCTTTGGGTGCTCCTTTTTTGTCTCCCTATTTTTAACTCTTCCCTTTGTCAGCTGTACTTGTTTTGGAGCTTATTGCCTGCATGCCTTTTGTACAATTTGATGCTGAAGTTATAATGGATGTCTGTATTTCCTGATTTTCTACCTATAGTCACAATTAGAGTTTGTTTTTTTTTTTCTTCTTCAGTATTAACTAGGGTTTTGTTTTTTGATTCTTTCTTTTATGGAGACAGTTTCTGTAGCTGAAGTTGGTTCATGAGCATAACGGTAAATTAGATGTACTTTGTTAATGGTATTTTTTCAAGTAATGGGATGTTAATATAACTTCAGGTGAAACTTGGGTAGGCATATGTACTTTCCTAGAGAGCTTTTGGATCCTGACTTCTTACCTTAAAGAATATCTTGGGCCAGGCATGGTGGCTCACACTTGTAATCCCAGCACTTTGGGAGGCTGAGGCAGGTGGATCACCTGAGATCAGGAGTTCGAGATCAGCCTGGCCAACATGGTGAAATCCTGTCTCCACTAAAACTACAAAAAAAATTAGCTGGGTGTGGTGGCGGGTGCCTGTAATCTTAGCTACTTCGGAGGCTGAGGCAGGAGAATCTCTTGAACCCAGGAGGCGGAGGTTGCAGTGAGCTGAGATTGCACCATTGCACTCCAGCCTGGACAGCAAGAGCGAAACTCCATCTCAAGAAAAAAAAAAAAAAAAAAAAAGAAAAAGAATATCTTGATGCCTTAAACAAAAACATTTCTGGACACTGTCTTCTTCCACACTGACTCTTTAAAAACCAGTATATTCATTCCTTGCTTTTTCTATATAAAATGCAACAAACAAAAACACAACCATAACAACCACAAACTTCTGTGGAAGCCCAGACATGGTGAGGGCCGGAAGCTCACTCAGTGCAGGTGTGAACCTCAGTGCAGGCGTGGTCTCAGTTGTCCAGAGCTACTGTAGCTGTGGGGACTCTTAACCTTGCAGTCTCAGTACTTTAATTTGTGTTAGTTATTTTATTTATATTATCTATAAAAAAAATAGCAGCTTGTTCTTGAGCAGGAGAAACAAACCATTTGGTATCCAGTGCCTGGGCAGCGCTTTCTGGGTGAGCAGGCCTCTTCAGGCCTTGTGGTGCTCTGAAACTGCCTTCCTGTAGAATGGAAAGACAAGTTCTTTTTTAGTTTCCCAAATGCACTTTTAAAGCTTCTACATGGAAATCATTTCGTGGTAAATGTCGTTGGGAATAATGAATTCAAGTGTACTAGGTGTTAAGTATGTTGCTACAAAGGAATGGAATATTTAGCAGGTGAATCTTTTAAAATAGGGTTGATTTCTCTGTTCACAAAATTTTATAGAGAACCTCACATAATGCATGATTAACAGAGACAGAACAGAGTTTCTTGCTTGTGAAGATCTGATTGTCATTTTCTGTTTCCAGTGGACCTTCTGGGGCTCTTGAAGTGGCGCTCCAACACCAGCCTGCTGCAGCAGAACTTGAGGCAGCTGATGAAAGTCGATGGTGGTGAAGTAGTGAAGGTAACATGGAGCCCAAAGGGACTTTTTGGGTCTTTTTTTTTTTTTTTTTTTTATGTATGTTAACAGAAGTAGGCAGTGACTTCAAAGGTAGTATAGGATTGTGGTTATACTCCCTTTAAAAAATGGTGACATACGGATCGGATGCGGTGGCTCACGCCTGTAATCTCAGCACTTTGGGAGGCCGAGGTGGGTGGATCACCTGAGGTCAGGAGTTCAAGACCACCCTGACCAACATGGAGAAACCCCGTCTCTACTAAAAATACAAAATTAGCCGGGTGTGGTGGCGCATGCCTGTTATCCCAGCTACTCAGGAGGCTGAGGCAGGAGAATTGCTTGAACCCAGGAGGCGGAGGTTGCAGTGAGTTGAGATCGCACCATTGCACTCCAGCCTGGGCAACAAGAGCAAAACTCCGTCTCAAAAAAAACAAAACAAAAAAATAGTGACATACACCTCTAGGTGCACAGAGTGCTTCTTGGCTTCTGGTTTGGGGGGACTCTCTGGGTTAGCCGTGAAGGGGACTGGCTTTGCAATCAACCTCGTCGTGGGTTCTGTGTCCTCTTCCCATAGGTTCTCACTACAGGACTCACAACAGTTCAGTGACCTCTTTAAGCCTCTCTTTCCCCTGCCATGAGAAGTGGGGTAACAGTAGTGCCTTCTGCAGGGTCGTTGTGGAGCCTCAGGTCTTTTTACTGTTGTCATGATCCTTGTTACTGCCATCAGCATTCGTACTAGCCCTGGCTTATGACTCCCTGAGATCCTCTTTAAGTGACCAGGAGAGGTCTGTGGTGTGGTAGAAAGATCACGACACTTAGAGGCTTGTCTGGGCCGTTTTCTTCCCATGGGACGCTCTGTAGCAGTGTCGCGTATAATTATTTATTCAGACCCTTGTAGCCTCAGCATCTTTATCTATGAGATAGGGCAGTCAGATTACATGGCCTGAGGTCCCTGGGAGCACTTAGCTTCTGGAATTCTTTATTCTGTAATTGTTTGTGGTTCTGATATTTTCTGCAGTATTAGGCTCTTCTCTGCTCTCAGATACCCCACAATTTGCTGGGGCAACTTTTCCTTGTACGTGAGGAAGCGAATTTCCATTTTTAGTCGATTCTGTTTTTGGCTATGGGACGATAAGGGGGTCACTGGTGTGTGGCGTTCTATAAGCATAGAGTCTCCAGCAAGGTCTGTGTGTTGCTGCCTCAGTTCCTCACTCTCTAGGAGAGGTGATTGCAGAAAGAGACAACCTTATCTCTGTAAAAATTAATTACTTAAAACGGCCTTAATTAACCAGCAGTGTGCTTCACTTCAGTATCAATTAATTCGGTCGCACCAGTTTCCGGAATATATAACCCTTCAGACATATACTCACTAATCTTAAAATTTTAATCATCTTCTCAGTCCTGGTCTTCTCCCAATGGCTTGGACAATGTTAATTGCATTTTAAACTTCCCCGTGTTCTGTAAATTCCCTAATTCAGATGGAAACTAGGTGAATACATGAACGTAGTTGAGAAGAATCCAGTTAATGAAATTTTGTCCTCTTTCATTTTGACGTCCCCGTATCATATTAGGAATGAGTTGTATTTCTGTCGACCAGTTGCCACAGTTACCTGGAAGAATGTAGAATGATCTTGTCCCGTCATTCTCCCCCATTCCCCTCATCTCATAGATTCTCACATTTGATTATTCATCCCTAGACGTGGCCTTTACACCTTTCCCTTCTTCCTGCGCGTGCTGGTACCACGCAAGCCTGGGTGACCTGTCCAGCCCTTACCTACCTTGCCTAACTTTGTGCTTTTTCTCTGCTGGCGTGTCTGACATGCGCCGTGAGCCTAGAGAGTGGAACTGGCTTGAGGCCACGGGGCTGTTAATGGCCAGCCAGGACTTGAGGAATTCCTGCCTGCACGGGGCTCCTTTTGCTGATAGGGATGCTGATAGATTGTGGGTTTGGTTCCATTTATTCAGGACCTCCCTTCTGAGTATTGATGACTGATAGCAGAGAGATGGCATTGCTTGGTAGATTGAGGAAGGTATTTGTGTATTTAGCAAAAGATACGCTGTCCCATTAGATGGAAAATGGAAATGGTGACTTTGGTCCCCTTGAACATGGTCTTAGAGAGAGGGTGGGGTGCCAGATGAAGCCCTTTCATGGCTCCGTGTGAAGGCCCTCCTTCAGGTGCTCGCCCCTGCCCCACTGCAGCTCCGCAGCCCAATACATGCAGCTCCATCTCCCTGTGGTTCTGTTTCTGTGCCACTGACCATGTCATGTGTCTGGGTGGGACCAGGTGGTCTACTTCAGGGACTTTGCATGAACCGTGACAGGCCAGGTCCTGCCACCTGGGAGCCTGTTGGCAGGGAAATATTCGGCTGTTAGCAGATGGCATCAAGTTTTGACCTTCGCAAAGAATCTACATTCTGAAAATGATGGGAAATGGTGCAAAAGTAACAAAGTGGTACAGATCCACATAGTTAGGAGTTGATTAATCCCCTGACATCCAGACCAGCATGCCTTTTGGTCAGGTTGGTTTTGTTTCCCACTGTTTACATGTGACATTTTCTGGTATAAAGTAAGTGGTGGCTGGCACAGCCAAGCATGGAGAGGATTTTACTCCTTAAAGGGTCTCTGATCTCATGCTGGGCATGCTGGGCGTCCTCTCTCCCAAAGGAAATGGGTGAGGCTCATGCCAGGCATGCTGGGCGTCCTCTCTCCCAAAGGAAACGGATGAGGCTCATGCTGGGCATGCTGGGCGTCCTCTCTCCCAAAGGAAACGGGTGAGGCTCATGCCGGGCATGCTGGACGTCCTCTCTCCCGAAGGAGGCGGGCGAGGCTCTTGCTGCTGCTGTGGTTCCACAGCACTCCTTTGCGAGCAGGAGTTTGTGGTTTGCTTCTTTAGTCTTGGGGCCATAGCAGTTTGAGATCTTCCGTGCCATCCTGAAGGCCCCCTGGGTGTCGCGAAGAGGCTGCACAGTCCAGGAGGAATATGAACCAAACGCCTGACCCAGCCTTTCCTCTGATGTCCTTGCTATGTGGTCACCTCACCCATTTCTTTTTATTTTTCTTTAAATTACAGTTTCATTGAGATATAATTCACATACCAAAAAATTCATCCTTTTACTCTGAAGTTTTTAGTGTCTTCACGGAGTTGTACAACTATTACCACTGTCTAATTTCAGAACACTTTCATCATCCCAGAAGAAACCACATAGCTATTAGTAGTCACTTTCTCCTCTCCCTGTAACCACTAATCTGCTTCCTGTCTCGATGGATTTACCTGTTCTGGATATTTTATGTAAATTGAATCATACGCCCTGTGGCCTTTTGTGTCTGGCTTCTCTCACTTAGTCTTGTGTCTTCAAGGTTTATTCGTGCTGTAGTGACTATCAGTGCTTCATGCCTTTTTTTGTTTTGAGATGAAGTTGTGCTCTTGTTGGCCAGGCTGGAGTGCAGTGGCGCAATCTCAGGATCTTGGCTCACCACAACCTCCACCTCCCAGGTTCAACTGATTCTCCTGCCTCAGCCTCCCGAGTAGTTGGGATTACAAGCGTGCGCCACCATGCCCGGCTAATTTTGTATTTTTAGTAGAGATGGGGGTTTCTCCATGTTGGTCAGGCTGGTCTTGAACTCCCGACCTCAGGTGATCCGGCCTCCTCAGCCTCCCAAAGTGCTGAGATTACAGATGTGAGCCACTGCGCCTGGCCTGCTTTTATGCCTTTTTATGGCCGATAACATTCCATCACATGGATAGACCGCAGATTGTCTTTCCATTCATTAGTTGACACACATTTGTATTGATTCTGCTTTTTTGGAGATGATGAATAATATTTGTGTACAAGTTATTTTGTGAACATATGTTTCCTTTCTTTTGGAGATATGGCCAGGAATGAAACTGTTGACTCATCTGGTAAATCTGTGTTTAAGTTTTTGAGGAATTGTCAAACTGTTTTTCATAGCAGTTGCACAATTGTACATTTCTACCAGCAGTGTACAAGGTCTCCAGTTTCTCTGCGTTCTTGCCCACTTCTTATTATTCATCTTAAGTTGTAGCCCGGATAGTGGGTGTGAAGTGATAGCTCATGATGGTTTCCCTTTGTATGTCCCTAATGAGTAATCATGATAGATGAGTACTTCGTCATGTTTATGGCCAGTATTTCATTGTGTGGCGTTCTGCCTCTCCTTGACCTTCTCTTCTAATACGGATCATCACTTCCAACACCGTGATCTTCAGTCCGTCTTACATTTCCTGCAGGGGAGGATGGGGTGGGACTTGAAGCTGACTTGTAGTGTGACATGCCTTTGAAGTCTCTTCCTAATTACATGTATGATGCTTTGTCCTTCTTTGCAGTAGTATTTATTTGGTAAATTTTAGTCAACTGTAACTGTAATTTCGACATTGTTGTTGAATAAAGTAAGCACCTTCTGGTCTCAAAACTGGGATACTGCTGTGTATTCCAGTTTCAGAATCACGATCCTCTTCCATGCCTGGGCACCCTGGTGGGTAGAAGGTCCTTCCCTCCACTCAGCTGGGTCCTGTCCCTGTGTGGCTTCTGCCCATTCACTAGCTGAAGTCCTGTACCCAGTGTGTAGAATGAGTGAGATGCATCTTCCCGGAGTTGCCCTTCAGCGCTTTGTCACCAGCCTTATGAAAACCGGAAAGAGGGTTGGAAAGGCCCCCTGGGGGAAGCAGTAGGCCCTCTCCTTGCTTTGACCCTCTCCATTTAACACTGGTGGCATTTCTTTGTTCTGAATTCACTCATCCAAAATTTTTGTCTTGTGTATCTGGTGGCTGAAAAGGATCCCAAATGGCTTTATAGGTAGTGCTGGGGGCAAGGTGGGTATTTGGAGTACTGCAGAGATAATAGTTATTCCAGTGTGTGGGGGGAGTCCGGTGGGTTCACATTGTCAACCAACCTTCTGTGTCTATGCAGTTTCTTCAGGACACGTTGGATGCCCTCTTCAACATCATGATGGAGAACTCAGAGAGTGAGACTTTTGACACGTTAGTCTTTGATGCTCTGGTAAGAGAGCTTTCCTTCTCATATGCTTGGATAACACAGCGTTCTTTCATGCTGCAGCGTCTGAGGCTGGAGTCGGGGGCTTTGTCACAGTGACCTTGAACGCATTTTCAGTTGTAAATCCAATCAGAGATAAATTGGGGTGGCAGATTTTTTTTCTCTTTTTTTTAAATGTAAAACTGTAGTTAGGCAAATGTCATTTCTAGGGTAAGAAGAGGTAAACTAGCCACCAACTTCTATCTGAAAATGTTATGGTTCATATCCTAACACAGGGGTGCAGATGGTTCTGATGAAGATTATAAAATGGCTTACATTATGTTGCTAATGAAAATATTATTGATTAATTTGACAGGTATTTATCATTGGACTGATTGCTGATAGAAAATTTCAGCATTTTAATCCTGTTTTGGAAACTTACATTAAGAAACACTTTAGTGCAACGTTAGCCTACACGTAAGTTCCTACTTTGTTTTAAAACCAATACTTCTTTTTTTGGTATTTGTGTTATTTAGAGTCTTTTTCATGTGCTTTTGTCTATGACTGTGTATTTACCCCTGCTCAAAACTCTGAGTTTACTGGGATAATTTTTAGTATCGTTTCCCTCTTAACATACCTAAAAACCTTGTTGAAAGAGATACGTGATAAATCATCGTAATATTCTGGAATAAATTCTTGTTCTCCCTCACACCTTCCATTTATCTTTGAAATCTTCACTTTATGTTCGATGAAACTGAGCTATGGATGCGGAGTGTCTGACACCGCGGCTTCCTCTCGAGCCTTTGATGAATGGATAAATGCATGTGTTCCCGTGTTAAGGAGATTGGTTGTTTAGTGTGAATTAGATGCAGTTTTGTACTTTGCAATGTATCTCCTTGCTCTTTAAAGAGCACCGTCCCTTTTCTTTGACAAGCTTCAGCTGTCACTGTCTTGGATTCCTTCTATCCACCCCTGTGCCCGTCTTGCCCCAGAGGTCTAGGAAGACACCAGAGGCTATGCATGGTGCCTGGGCCAGCTTAGCAGTGTGCCTGGTATTGAAGAGCAGAGCCCTGGAGTCTGGAGTCACGCTGCCTGGGCTTGATGTGCAGCTCTGTCCCTCACAAGCTCTGTGATCTTGGGCAAGTTGCTTAACCTCTCTGTACCTCAGCCTTCTTGTCTGTAATCAGAGCATGATTGTAGGCTTGTGTGGAGATTTTAATAAGTTATTACGTGCAGAGTGCTTGGACTAATCCCTGGCACTTAGAAAGCACTAAGCAATTATTGGGTTTCATTATTATTGGATTTATTATGATGACTTACCGGCTCTTTCATGGTGGAATTTATTGGCATTTATTCAGACTTTTTATTGTGTGAGTTACAGCAAAACATAAAGATTTACATAATTTCTTTAAGAACATCCCGCTTAGAATCAGTAGAAAGGATTTTTTTAGTGTGCGTAAATTTAGTTAAAACTCTCTTCTGTGTCTTCAACATACTTTGCAAAATACCTGTTTTTCCTCCCTGTGTGCAGTCATGAACTCAGGTCAGAGGACTCTGGCCTCCTGAAGCCAGCTGTTAATATACCCTGGTCCTGCGCCTGGATTCTTTCATGTCTGCCTCGTGTGCGTGTTTACTGTAAGGTGGTGGGTGGAGCTCCAGGAAGGCTAAGAGCTGTGAGGTCCTCAAGCCTGCGGAACAAGCTGTGATTAGTTCTTTGCACTTGCTTGCTAATAAATGTTTGTTTAAAACATTTTGTTCGCTGAGTGGAGATGCCCGCTGTGTGGGCATGTCGAGTAGTTCCTTACAGACCGTGGGGAGGGTGCATTGCAGGGCACTTTTCCTGGCTCTTGTGACCAAAACAGGAGCTTGTGGGGTTTGCGGAAGTGGCCTGCGGACTGCAGCAAACGTAGCACGGCCTCCACGTGTGCTCATTTTCAAAATTCTGCCTTTTGATTGAAATGTGGCCAAAGAGCTCTTCTCAGATTAGGCTCCGTGCCTTGAATTTCAGAAGATGAGAGGCATGAATCAGCTTACCACACCGCAGCCACATCTCTTCATTGGCGCCAGCCTTTCCATGCTGTGCTGTTGGGGAAGGAGTGATGCAGCCATTCTCATACGTGGAGAAAGAAAAATGGGAGATTTTGACAAGTTTCCTAATGAGACAAACAAAAAGTACCATTTTTTCTTTATGCTGTGATGGGACTGAGATAAGAATAGTATCCTCATGGCCAGGTGGAGTGGCTCACACCTGTAATCCCAGCACTTTGGAAGGCCGAGGCGGGTGGATCCCATGAGGCCAGGAGTTGGAGACCAGTCTGGCCAACATGGAGAAACCCCCATCTCTACTAAAAATGCAAAAATTAGCTGGGTGTGGTGGCATGTGCCTGTAGTCCCAGCTACTTGGGAGGCTGAGGCAGGAGAATCGCTTGAACCCAGGAGGCGGAGGTTGCAGTGAGCCGAGATCATGCCATTGCACTCCAGCCTGGGCTACAGATCAAGACTCCGTCTCAAGGAAAAAAAAAAAAAAAAGGATCCTGTCATTCAATCTGTGGAATCTGCTGAAAAAGAAATTTTTATTGTGGAAAATAAGTATTGTTAGCATGTTTTGGTAAACTGGCAACCTCACGTGGTTCCTCAGCAGCCTGAATTTGCATGTCTCCACCTTGAAATTCCAAAGGAGTCAGTGGCAATTGAGATAGCTCTGACCACATCATGGAAGGTCGCCTCTGCATTGGTGATATGCTTACAGTATTCTCTGGGCCAGGCGAAATTCCAGTAATATTATCCCAGAGTGTCCTTGTCCTCTTCTCCTCTAGAAGGCTTTGGTAGGTACAGGCTTACTTTAGACTCTTGTCCATGTGGCCTCTCTCATTTGGTAAATGTTGAGATCTTTAGCCCTTCTTCCCAACAACACCAAGAGAAGGAATGAAAGATTTTGGCAATGGGCAGTCCTCTTCCGCACCCCGAGCTGTGTCTGCGGCTCCCCTGCCTGGGTAGTTCATGGATGCTGGAGCCCCACTGGACTGACCAGCACTGGTACAAGTGAGAACGAAGGGAGGCATCGGCTTTGGGGGCTGCTCTTACATAAAACCAGCATGACTGGGCTCCTTTTTGTCCACCCTATGGAGCTGCTGCAGGCTCCTCACTGGCAACTGATGCTCCATCTGCTCCGCCCCCTCTAGCCAGTGCCAAGGGGTTGCTTTTTGTGCAGGTGTAAGATGGCCTGGCAGATTTATTTTTATTTATTTTCTTTTTGCTGTCTAATTCCAGGTTAAGATTCATTTGCTGGTTCTAGGTCCTTCTTTTATTTATTTTCTTTCTTTTTGCTGTCTAATTCCAGGTTAAGATACATTCGTTGGTTCTAAGTCCTTCTCTTTGCAAATCATTATTATTTTTATTTCTTTTTTTAATTGGTTCGAAGAATTCCCAAAATGTGTTCTATGGAATGTTTATTCCCTGGGATATTAATAGATGTAATAAGAGGTGTGTGGTCCATTAAGTTTGGGAAAATAAGTAAAACTGAGTGAAGCAGGCTTCATGCCAGGGTGTTGCATGCTCTCCTGTGCAGTGAGCACCACCCGCAGAGGCATATATGGCAAGGTGTGTTTTCCAGCCGATGGAGATGGACACCATAGCAGGAGGATCTGCAGACTTCGCCTCTTCAGAACAGCGAGCAGGAGTGTGACTCTGAGAGCGTCAGGGCTCCCTACTAGAGCTCTGGCACCTGATCAGTGTTAGAAATGGCTTCACATCCACTCAGTCTCCCAAAAAGCTTTTCAGGCCATGCATGGTGGCTCACACCTGTAATCCTTGCACTTTGGGAGGCCGAGGTGGGCGGATCATTTGAGGTCAGGAGTTCAATACCAGCCTGGCCAACATGGTGAAACCCCATCCCTACTAAAAAATAAAACCCAAAAAGTTAGCCTTGTGTGGTGGCAGGTGCCTGTAATCCCAGCTAATCAGAAGGCTGAGGTAGGAGAATCACTTGAACCTGGGAGGCAGAGGTTGCAGTGAGCAGAGATCACAGCACTGCACTCCAGCCTGGGCAGAGCGACACTACGTCTCAAAAAAAAAAAAAAAGATTTTCATTGTGATGTATTGGTAAAATAGGTACTCTTAGCTCATCCATAATTGCAGTGAAGGTTGCTCTTCTGAGTGTCTTATTCCATAACCTGAGTGAGCAGTCTGGCCTTTACTGGCTCACAACTGAACCAGAGATGCTGTCAGTTCCCCCAGCAGATTGCTTTTATGAACATAACAATCTTTCATGTGGCTTTTAAAAAGCCTCAGTGAATCTTGTTGAATGCGTAAGATGTTGGTGACTGGAGAAGTTTGGGTGGCGGATATTCTTCCTGGTGTCTTACTGGCTGCACGCATGGTGCTAGTTTTTGGAGAGTTGTAGTGCAGCTCAGTACATTAAAAAATGACCGTGTGTTGTTGTTAATTCAGTTGTTCTTTTATTATGTGTAAGCTATTGCTTGAGGGTCATCCTTATGAACAAGGATTATTATTTGATGAGTCAGTAATGGTTGAAAGTGTAGAAGTGTGGATAGAATTAAAAATGGCAGATCCTCACTACTGCCTCTATCATTTAAAAATAACACATGCTGAACGGATAAAAAATAGTAAAGAAATCTCACATTACTCAAATGTTATAGTGCAGACGATAAAAGTTCCCTTGTATGTAATGCTACATATTGGAGATATCTACTGTGCCAGCATTTATTTTCTATGTTTATATTAACATTGTTATTAAGATTATGACTAGTATGTCTGCATATTTTACAAAACAGCATTGTTATTTTTGCTTGCTTAAAATTTAAAAACTTAAAAATTGTTATAATTTGCATACAACAAAATGCTCATTTTAATTTTGTTTGGACAGTTTTTGTATACCCTTGGAACTACTGCCCAAAACAAGACATAAAACATTGCCATTCCCCACAAACATCCCTCTTGGCCTATCTGAGCCCATCCCACTCCCAGACAAGCAGCCACTCTCTGGTTTCTGTTAGGAATGTGTTTTGCCTGTTCTTAAACTTTACACCAGTGGGGTCATGCACTCTTTTTGTGTCTGGCTTCTTCCCTTCCACATAATTCTCCTGAGATTCATGCATGTTGCTTTGTGCATCATTAAATATTTGATTTTGCTCCTCTCTATTTCTGAGCAGTATTTTATTGTATGAATATTTCATGATTTGTTTAGCCATTTTCTTGTTGATGGATACATGAAGTGTTTCTAGTTTTTGGCTATTCCGAATAAGGCTGCGATGAATATTCTTGTCCAAGTCTTTGGTGAAGTTTGTTTTTGTTTCCCTTGGATAAGCACCTAGCGGTAGAATTGCCGGGCTAAAGGATACGTGTATAGTTTTCTTTGTAAGATATTGCCAGACAGTTCTCCAAAAGGGTTGTACCATATTGCATTCCCACCAGCAATCTGTGAATGTTCTTTTGCTCTGTATCCTCATCAACATTTAGTAGTGTCTTGTAGCTATTGTACTGGGGGCAAAATTATATCTCTTGGTGATTTTAATTTGCAGTTACTGGATAACTGATGATACTGAGTACCTGTTTATTTTTTTTTGATTTGCCATTTGTGAAATGTCTGTTCAAATCTTTTTATTTTATATTTTGTTGTCTGTTTCTTATTGATGTGTATGGTATGTGTGTGTATGTGTTTGTGTGTTTATACACATAAATATATGTTTTTTTTTATCAAACATGATTTTTGAACATTTTCTTCCTGCCTCTGTTTATCCCTTTTGTTAATGGTGTCTTTCGATGAGTAGAAATCTTTTATTTTGTTGAAGCCTAAATCATCATTTAAAAAAACAGATAGGGATTTTCATTTTGTGGCTAAACAATCTTTGCCTAGCCAAAGGTCTTAACAATGCCTGCATTGTCTAATGTCACAGCACTAGCCTCATGTGGCTATTTAAATAAAATTAAACTAAACAATTACTTCCACAGTTGTGCCAGGTGTGTTTCAAGTGCTGAGCCAGGTTGGACAGCTCAGAAACAGGTTTCCATCACTGTAGAAAGTTCTGTTGGGCACCACTGTTTCAGAAGCTTTATGCTTTATGCTTTTGACAGAATCCAACATCTGTTTATGATAAAACCTCTTGGCAAACTAGGAATAGATGGGAAGTTCCTTGATCTGATAAAGCTCATCTAAGAAAAGTCATAGCTAACCTTATACATAATGCTGGAACATGGAAAGCTTTTCTTGTAAGTTCAGGAACAAATGCGGATGTCTCTTCTTACTATATCTGTTTATTATTGTGCTGGAAGTAGTAAAGCAAGAAGAAATAAATGCGGGTATAACAATTGGAAAGAAAAACTGTATTTTCACGTTGATTTTGTATATAAAAAACCCTCCTGAATCTATTTTATAATTTATTTTAAAATAAAACAAACATAAAAGGAAACTTCAATTGTATATATACACATAATTGAGAGAGGGAATTAAAAGTACAGTAGAATTACAGTATGGTACAGTACAGTACACTTTATGGTATTATCAAAAAGTCATAGGCCGGGCATGGTGGCTCATGCCTGTAATCCCAACACTTTGGGAGGGAGGCCTAGGTGGGTGGATCAGTTGAGTTCAGGAGTTTGAGACCAGCCTGACCAACATGGTGAAACCCCATCTCTACTGAAAATACAAAAATTAGCCAAGCGTGGTGGTGGGCACCTGTAATCCCAGTTACTTGGGAGGCTGAGGCAGTAGAATCTCGTGAACTTGGGAGGGAGAGGTTGCAGTGAGCCAAGATCACACTACTGCATGCCAGCCTGAGCGACAGAGTGAGACTCTGTCTCAAAAATAAATAAATAAAATAATGAGGGATAAATTTACTGGTAGATGATTGAAAATTGCAAAATTTGCTAAGAGAAATATAAAAAGTAAATAATTTGATAATATATACCATGTTCATGTATTGAAAAATAAAATATTGCTTGAATGTTTATTTCAAATTATAGTCTGAACACAGTCTCAATGAAAATTCTATATGCTTTTGTGAAAAAAAATGGACTAATTTGAAAATTTATACTTTCAAAAAGTCTAAAATACCGAAATAATATTTTAGAAGATCAAAATTTCAAGATTTATTATTAAACATCAGTAACCAAGATAGTATGGTATTGGCATAAGGACAGACAAAAAGATCAGAAGGAGAGAATATAAAATACAGAACAGATTCACAATAGACCTTCGATTTTGTAACTGCTGTTTTCTTTTAACAGCATAATGACAAAACTGGCCTCTTTTTTTTTTTTACGATAGTGATGAGGGAGTGCCCACCTAGTGTATTGAACTGCTGTGCAGTATTTCATTGTAGGGATATATTACCATTTATTGAACCGGCTCTCAAAGGTTGGGCATTTGCATTGTTTATGTATTTTTACTAGTCAGATCATGCGGCAGTGAACATCTTTGATTCATTTGTAATTGTTTCTGTAGGACAGTTACTAGAGTTGGAATTCCTGGTGTCAAAGGATTTGAATATCCTTAATTATAATAGATATTTCCAATCTCCTTAATTATAATAGATATTTCCAAATATAACAGATATTTCCTTAATTATAATAGATATTTCTTAATTATAATAGATTTTCCAACTATTATATATAATAGATATTTCCAATAGATATTATAATACATATTGCCACTTTACCGTCTAAAAAATTTTATGCCCTGCCGGGTGCAGTGGCTCACGCCGGTAATCCCAGCACTTGGGGAGGCTGAGGCGGGTGGATCACGAGGTCAGGAGTTCGAGACCAGCCTGGCCAATATGGTGAAACCCTGTCTCTACTAAAAATACAAAACTTAGCTGGCCGTGGTGGTGTGCACCTGTAGCTGTGTGGGAGGCTGAGGCAGGAGAATCGCTGGAACCCGGGAGGTGGAGGTTTCAGTGAGCTGAGATCGTGCCACTGCACTCCAGCCTGGGCAACAGAGCAAGACTCTGTCTGAAAAAAAAAAAAAAAGTTTCATGCCCATTTATCCAACAGCAGTGTTATGATACCCCAAAGTTTGTCTGTACTAGGCAGAAATTTTATTTAATTTTCATGTGTTTATTAATGAAGTTGATTATTTCTAGATTTTAAAAAATTAACCTTCTCACATTCCCTAAAACTTTGAGTAGATCTATTATCATGTGAACTTTCTTGTTATTTGAATTACAGTAAAGTAAAAATAATTTAATACATTTCCCTTCATCTTTAGCAAGGAATTAAAAAAACCTATGAATTAAACACTGAAAATGTTTATGAAGCCGTGAATTAATATTAAGCTCCTAATATATAGTTTATTTATACCAACTGTCTATAATTACTTCTGTAGTAGGATGAAAAATTTACAAATAATTTTACTCAATTTTTGTGTATTCCAAAGTGTGTAAACTTTTTTATCATGGAAAAGATTTTAAATGTTTTCAATATTAGGATGTTACTTGATTTTAGATCCCAATTTATAAATAAACAGAGTATAGTAGTCATTATGTTTTTAAAACTAAATGTTTTTGGGGAATCTTATTAGGAAATGTCAATATTTTAAAATCTTCATGTGTCCATTGATAGTATTCTTACTATTCTTATATATTGTTTATACTCTTCTCTATAAGGATTTTTACAATATTATTAAAAATTTAAGACTGCTTCCTATTTGAAAGACCATTTGTAAATTTTAATTTTCGGTGTAAGAACTCTAGTTTTAGAAAATCAACTAAAGTGAATAAAAGTGTCTGAGATGCTTTCCAATAACAAATACTGTTTCATGCCTTTAAAAAAACTGTTGTAAAATACACGTAACATAAAATTCACCTAATCATTTTATTTTATTTTATTATTTTTTGAGACAAGGTTTCACTCTTGTCGTCCATGCTGGAGTGCAGTAGCGCGATCTTGGCTCACTGCAACCTCTGCTTCCTGGACTCAAGTGATTCTCTTGCCTCAGCCTCTCGAGTAGCTAGGACTACAGCCATATGCCATCCTACCCGGCTAATTTTTGTATTTTTTCTGGAGGCAGGGTTTCACTGTGTTGTCCAGGCTGGTCTCAAACTCCTGAGTTGAAGTGATTCACCTGCCTTGGCCTCCCAAAGTGCTGGGATTCCAGGTGTGAGCAAGAGCACCCGGCCCCTACCTAATACTTTTAAAGTGCAATGTTGAGAAAATCATCACCACTATCCATCAGAGAGTATTTTTGGTGTCATGCCTTTATGAAAAAAATTTTTGTGTCTCTGTTTGGCTGTAATGAAAATCTCTTCGATTTTATTGTTTAACCTTGGGGAAGCTAGTGTTCTACCTGTGGAAGTCCTGGTTTCCTCATCCATTAAATAGGATAATACGGCCTCATAGTGTTGCTGTGAAGGCTAAGTTAGATAATGCATTTCACAACGTCGACACTTAGAAAGGGCTTATTAAATGCTCAGCCTTTGCTCTCAGAGATATTTTATCAGGCGCATTTACTGATTAGAAAATGTTTTACAGGCCGGTGCGGTGGCTTACGCCTATAATCCTAACACTTTGGGAGGCCAAGGCTGTGGGGGGGGTGGATTGCCTGAGCTCAGGAGTTCGAGACCAGCCTGGGCAAATGGTGAGATCCTGTCTCTACTAAAATACAAAAAATTAGCTGGGCGAGGCGGCGTGTGCCTATAATTCCAACTACTTGGGAGGCGGAGGCAGGAGAATCACTTGAGCCTGGAAGGCAGAGGTTTCAGTGAGCCGAGATTGCACCACTGCACTCCATCCTGGGTGACAGGGTGAAACTGTCTCAAACAAAAAAAAAAAAGAGAAAGAAAACGTTTTACAGATATTCATATACTGATAGATGGAAACCAAATAAAAGTAACCTACTTATATATTTCCTTAGCAGTTAAGATTTGAGATATTGTCCTTTCCTGAGCTTATTTGTGCGTGTTTGCATTGTGAATAGGAAGTTGACAAAAGTGTTGAAGAACTACGTGGACGGTGCTGAGAAGCCGGGAGTAAATGAGCAGCTGTACAAAGCCATGAAAGCGCTAGAATCCATCTTCAAGTTCATCGTGCGCTCCAGGATCCTGTTCAATCAGTGCGTACCTATCCCCTCCATGCACGGGCTCTCAGAGGACTGGCAGGAGATCCTTCACTTCTTTCCTTCCCCTTCTCTCGTCCCCTTATTCTTTCCTTTCTTCTTCCCCCTTTTTCCCCCTTGCTTTCTAGGCTGAGAGAGCACTGTTGATCCTGGGGTGAGCTGCCCACTCTTTCCTTACCCGCCTGGGTCCCTGCGGGTGCTGAGGCGGGAGCCCTGTTCCTGGTCTGAGACGTGTGCCTGTGAGTCGAGCCTTGGCTCCTGAAAGCATTGGCGATGGCGCAGGTGCAATCCTGGGCGTCTACCGAGGGCTCAGAAGCCCTTTTCAGGATATCTTTATATGGCAAAAAGTCCCAAAAGAACAACAACAACAAAAATAGGCCGGGCGCAGTGTCTCACGCCTGTAGTCCCAGCTACTCCTGAGGCTGAGGCAGGAGAATGGCGTGAACCCGGGAGGCGGAGCTTGCAGTGAGCCGAGATCGCACCACTGCACTCCAGCCTGGGCGACAGAGCGAGACTCCATGTCAAAAACAAAATAAATAAATAAAACAACAATGAAAAGGCAAAACCAAGTGAAATTGCCTCACTTGGGCAGACTCTGGGATTTCCTCCTCCTCTTTTCCTCAGTAGAGTGATGTTTCATTGAGGAGAAGTCTTCCTACATAGGGTATTTCCGTGAGGAAGGATACTCAGGTGCTTTAGCCTAGTGACAGTTTTCACACGCTGTGTGGATGAACTTATGAATGATTTTTGAGCTTTAAAGTAAATCGAAGGGTTACAGGGGAACAAAAAATGTATTTATTACCATCGAACTGTATACTTAAAATGGTAAAGATGGTGAATTATATATATGTATATTTTACCTCAATAAAATAAATAAATTGAGATATTTATGGCTTATTTTATAGAGAGCCTTAATATTGTATAGATACAGATGCAGGTTAAGAGCTGCGCTAAAATGAGGACTTTCTAAGTTGGCCCACGCCTCTTCACTGTATGATTCAAAGGATGTGAAAAGCAAGAGTGTTGAGGGTGGGGTGTGGAATTTCACTCCCTCTGCTTGGTTTTTTGGGGGATGGCTATTTTGTGGGTGACCTGCCATGAGTGATGTCAATGGATGTTGGTGGTTCTACGTTGTTATTGTTCTTGTTGTGAGTTCCACACACAAATGGGATTCATGAACCTGTGTCCCTCTGAATTAGCGAATACATTTGCCTTTGAAAAGCATGGTGCCCTTGTAACCTATTAGCGAGAATAAGGAATTGAAAGTGTGGGCCCACATCAGTGCCTTCCCGTTTCCTCCTCACTGTGTTTTCGTTTGTCTGAAGCAGTCGTGTCCAGAAGGACTCAGGAAAAGGGGGAAGAATTCAAAATCTAACCATGTGTCTACCATGATAGTAATAAGGACAAAGCAACAAGTTATTGACTGTGTGTTGACCTATCAAAGTCATAAACAGGGTGGTAACCACTAGTGATGTGTTGCTGGTCAGGGACTGGAGTGTGCTTGTGTTCACTCTGGCGTGCCCATGGTTAAAACCACAGTCCTCGTGCTGCCGTTTCTGCATACAAAGATGGCACGTTTGAGGGCATCATGGTTTTGTCCTTGACTTAGATATTACACTCTTTTATTTTGCTTATTATGGATATGCATGACCTTTGGTGTGGATTGAAGCTTTCCCTCAAGGGTCTAAGTTGTGATTTATTTTCTCTTTGTTAGGGTGAAACACAGCATGGTAAGCTAGGTTATGTTTTCTTGTATTTTAATTCTATTTCAGTAAAGTTCATTCTATGAAAATGAACTTCCTGGCCCCCCCGCCTTGCTCTTATATTTTCCTCACTGATTTTAAATCTCTGATTATGCTAAACCCAAGTCAGTACTAGGGTGGGAGGATGAACTTGAAAGATGTTACAGATTTTTGTCATGTTTTATTTGAAAAATGTTAATTTTGTGCAGTTTGTGATCAATATGACATTGACTCAGGCATTTGATGATCTGCATATTCTCACCCGATAACACTGGACTTTCCCTTTCATTCAGAGGTTTGTACTTAAAACGATCGTGCATTGATAATGGTGTTTCTGCTATAGTAGTAAATGCTATAGTCTTTTATACAATAATGCTGCTTTAGAAAAGATTGAGTTACCCAGGTTGACCAGTAGCAAATTATTTCTCTGCCTTGTTCTTTAATCTCTTTCAATTTCAAAATACAAATGGCACAAAATCTTAGATTCATGGTCCATAATTTTTTTTTTCGTTTGATCAGTCTGATAGTGCTTAGGAATATGATTGGCTACATGTAATAGAAAAACACCATTTATGTGACTTAACCATATGGGGTTCACTTTTTTTTTTTAGTCACATAACGTGCAGCCCGGAGGAAGAGTTCCGAGTTCATGCACCTGTGTGAGGACTCAGCGTCCTGATGTCCTTGGCTCCTTTGATCTCTCTGCCCCACCATCCTTAGTGGGGTCTCTTTATCTCCTAATCCTAAGATGGCTTCTGCCCCTCCCAGCATCAGCTCTGCATTCCAGGTGGAGGAGAGGGGAAGGCAAAGGAGAAACAGCTGTGCCAGCTATTCTTCTTTGAAAGAGCTTTCCCCATCCCTAGAAAGTGTCATGTGTTTTCATCTTATTGGCCAGAACCATGTCACATGACCACCCTACCTGCAAGGAAGCTGGAAAGGATTTTTAGATGGGCTGATTGATGCTTTCTACAATACCAGAGTGATTTTAGTAAAGGAGTTAGGGAGAAATAGATAATGGATGGGCAGTTAACATTCTCTTCCTCATACCTTCAACCCAGATGGTCTGTTCCCTGAGAGCTTCCCTAACTCATTCTGGGTTACTAAATCCTACTTAACTAGGTTTTGCAGAGCCTTTCTTCTCCATTAGTTTGGGAGTCAATCTCTGAGACTTCTGTCACCAGTATCTCTTTGGCTTTAAGTATCTCTTTAGGCCCTAAGTGATCCACTGGCATGGTTTAGTCCTACCAGGCTACATGAAAACGGACTGAAGTACTCAGCTGCTCCTCGTGTTTGGGACAGGAAGTGTTTAGTGCTGAAGTCCTCTGAATGCCTGCATTCTGGTGCTCAACAGCATGGCACAGACCATGATCACTCTACCTGCCTTTGTCCTGGTGTGGACCCAGCAGGAGCCAGGCATGGTCCACAAACTGAGTTTCTTTGCTGGTATAACTTGTTTGTTAGAAGAGTTGAGACTGTTGAGGACACAAAGTGGTCACAAGACAAGTTGTAGCAATTGTTACAACTCAGTAGGCTCCCTAAGCCTCTGAGGCCATTGTCTGGGCATTCCTGACTTGAGCTAACCGAGTACTGCAGTGATTCTGGAGATCCTGATGATGCTGCTGCTGCTCCTGATCATGATGATGATGATGATTTAAGACAGGACCTCCTTCTGTCACTCAGGATGGAGTACTGTGATGCAGTCATAGGTCACTGCAGCCTCAAACCCCTGGGCTCAAGCCATCCTCCTGCCTTAGTCTCCCAAGTAACTAGGACTACAGGCAGGTGCCAGCATGCCTGGCTAATTTTTTGTAGGACATGGTCTTGCTATGTTGCCCAGGCTGGTCTCAAACTCCTGGCCTGAAGCCATCCTCCTGCTGTGGCCTCCCAAAGTGCCGGGATTCCAGGCATGAGCCCCTGTACCCCACTGATTCTGGGGATGTTGATACTCATGTTCCTTCTCTCCCTCCCTCTTTTCCTCCCTTCTTCCCTAGCTTCTTCCTTCTCTCCTCGTTTCGTTCTTTCCTCTCTCCTTCCCTCCTTTTTTCTCTCTTTTGTCCCTTCCTTCCTTCCTTCCATGAATACTTAATGAGTGTATGAGCCCCAAGTGTATCCCAGACTTTCACAGTTTGACTTTATTATTTTTTCTCTGAACATTTCCTGAATGTGGATCCTGGCTGCCTACCCTCATTCCTGAGGGGAGAGAAGGACATAACGTTCTTTGAGATGTAGAGCACCTAGCCGCATTGTGCAGAGACAACAAATACTTCAATTTAAATCTGTATTCTAAAATGGCTGAGAAGATATTTCATAGATTTTATGAGAGGAAAAAACCCATGCCCTTAGAATATTGGACGGTAGGGCAGAAGTCTTCTAGTAATCCCTCCCCTTCTGTCCTCCCTATCCGACCCCTGCTCCCCATCATCTCACCACAGCATGTCAGTTGTTACTTCATCTGTGCTATCACAGGTTTCAATTGTAGATGAAATCGTTTTCCTAGCTTGTATAGGCTACTTAAAGGAAAAAGAGCCCCACGTCCCACACAGATATCTAGGATGTTTGATCTGTGACAAGCTCCAAATGTGTCTCCTGTGTGGTGCTGTCAGAGGTGGGGAAGAAAACAAACTAGGACTCTCATCTTCTTACCGGCAGCATGTTTATTACCTTGAGAGAAAAACAATTGTGCTCACAGCTGGAATTCATGAGTGTGTTTTCCTTTTTGCAGTTGGGATAAACTTTTGAGATCTTATTTTCCTTTGGCTTTCAAAATGGTCTATTGTGTTTTCCTATAATGCAGTAGCTTTGTTAAATTCCAGTATAATTGACAGTAATTATTCTTCCAAAGAACAAAGAGGTGAAACTTTGGAGATGAAGATATTGAAGCTTATGTTGTTAACTTACTATCTTTCTTGCTATGCAGTTTCATATTTTTCGTTTTGTTTAGAAAGCTCATTTTGTTTTGAAATGAGAACAGTTTAAAAGCTGTGGCCCAAAGACATTTGGTTCCTGGGGAACCCACTGAAAGATTACTGACAGCCGGGGGCACTTCTCTGCTGGTTTTTGTTTGTCTGTGTTTTCTGTGTGGGTGGATCACATTAACTAGAAAGCCAGAAAACAGATATCCTGCATCAGATCTTCAGAATCAAATTACTAAATCTAGTTATTGCCTGCCTCCTCTTCTGGGTTTCTTGTGCTTTGTAGAGTTTTTGCCTGTCATCTGGTGTTAGCTTTGTAAATAATTAGTTATTGATCATGAATAAGTTGTACAGACCTTTTTGCTATCATTCCCTGGGTCACAAAATAGAATGTAGTCAATAGACAAAGATCCTGTCATTCTTTGTTAATGAACACTTATTTAAGTAGAGCAAGGAGTGAGCAGGTCTTATTCATCTGTTTATTTATCGATAAGTTTCTGAGTTGTTTTTTCTCAGTTTTTTATCCACTTCAGGGTGGATCAAAAAAGTGGTTCTCCTTGGTTTATCTGGGAAAATGAAAAGGGAAGATTCTAGAGACTTTAACAGTGATCTTTTGTTACAGAAAGATGCTTCAAAAGGATCACTGCAAAATGCTATGTTCTAAACATGTTGGTTGGCACAAGAGAAACTGTTTTACATTTTTATTCATGAGAGGTTCTGGCAGGCTTTTAAAAATATTAAAGATTCATTAATCATGCTTTATAGATTTTGAAGCTGTGTTATTGGGGGCATACAGATTTATAATCATGATGTCTTTCTTGTTGGTCTATTCCTTAATCAATATGAAAAGTTTCTCTTAATCTTTTGGCTAGTATTTGCGTGGAATACCTGTTTCCATTCTTTTATTTTCATGCTTTCTGTGTCTTTATACTTAAGGTGTGCCTCTTATAAGACAACATATAGTTGTATTTTTCTTTCATCCAGTCTGACAAGCTTCTTAATTGAGCATTTCATGCATTTATATATAGTGTAATTAAGTAATGTTAGATTTATATATTATTTTTGCATTAATTTTCCCTTCCCCATCTGTATTATTTTCCCCTTTTCCTCCTTTTTTGCCTTCTTTTATACCAGTTACACTTTTTTTTTTTTTTTTATTATACTTTAAGTTTTAGGGTACATGTGCACATTGTGCAGGTTAGTTACATATGTATACATGTGCCACATGCTGGTGCGCTGCACCCACTAACTCGTCATCTAGCCTTAGGTATATCTCCCAATGCTATCCCTCCCTCCTCCCCCACCCCACCACAGTACCCCGAGTGTGATATTCCCCTTCCTGTGTCCATGTGATCTCACTGTTCAATTCCCACCTATGAGTGAGAATATGCGGTGTTTGGTTTTTTGTTCTTGCGATAGTTTACTGAGAATGATGATTTCCAATTTCATCCATGTCCCTACAAAGGACATGAACTCATCATTTTTTATGGCTGCATAGTATTCCATGGTGTATATGTGCCACATTTTCTTAATCCAGTCTATCATTGTTGGGCATTTGGGTTGGTTCCAAGTCTTTGCTATTGTGAATAATGCTGCAATAAACATACGTGTGCCTGTGTCTTTATAGCAGCATGATTTATAGTCCCTTGGGTATATACCCAGTAATGGGATGGCTGGGTCAAATGGTATTTCTAGTTCTAGATCCCTGAGGAATCGCCACACTGACTTCCACAATGGTTGAACTAGTTTACAGTCCCACCAACAGTGTAAAAGTGTTCCTATTTCTCCACATCCTCTCCAGCACCTGTTGTTTCCTGACTTTTTAATGATTGCCATTCTAACTGGTGTGAGATGGTATCTCATTGTGGTTTTGATTTGCATTTCTCTGATGGCCAGTGATGGTGAGCATTTTTTCATGTGTTTTGGCTGCATAAATGTCTTCTTTTGAGAAGTGTCTGTTCATGTCCTTCGCCCACTTTTTGATGGGGTTGTTTGTTTTTTTCTTGTAAATTAGTTTGAGTTCATTGTAGATTCTGGATATTAGCCCTTTGTCAGATGAGTAGGTTGCAAAAATTTTCTCCCATTTTGTAGGTTGCCTGTTCACTCTGATGGTAGTTTCTTTTGCTCTGCAGAAGCTCTTGAGTTTAATTAGATCCCATTTGTCAATTTTGTCTTTTGTTGCCATTGCTTTTGGTGTTTTGGACATGAAGTCCTTGCCCATGCCTATGTCCTGAATGGTAATGCCTAGGTTTTCTTCTAGGGTTTTTATGGTTTTAGGTCTAACGTTTAAATCTTTAATCCATCTTGAATTAATTTTTGTATAAGGTGTAAGGAAGGGATCCAGTTTCAGCTTTCTACATATGGCTAGCCAGTTTTCCCAGCACCATTTATTAAATAGGGAATCCTTTCCACATTGCTTGTTTTTCTCAGGTTTGTCAAAGATCAGATAGTTGTAGATATGTGGCGTTATTTCTGAGGGCTCTGTTGTGTTCCATTGATCTATATCTCTGTTTTGCTACCAGTACCATGCTGTTTTGGTTACTGTAGCCTTGTAGTATAGTTTGAAGTCAGGTAGTGTGATGCCTCCAGCTTTGTTCTTTTGGCTTAGGATTGACTTGGCGATGCGGGCTCTTTTTTGGTTCCATATGAACTTTAAAGTAGTTTTTTCCAATTCTGTGAAGAAAGATATTGGTAGCTTGATGGGGATGGCATTGAATCTGTAAATTACCTTGGGCAGTATGGCCATTTTCACGATATTGATTCTTCCTACCCATGAGCATGGAACGTTCTTCCATTTGTTTGTATCCTCTTTTATTTCCTTGAGCAGTGGTTTGTAGTTCTCCTTGAAGAGGTCCTTCACATCCCTTGTAAGTTGGATTCCTAGGTATTTTATTCTCTTTGAAGCAATTGTAAATGGGAGTTCACTCATGATTTGGCTCTCTGTTTGTCTGTTGTTGGTGTATAAGAATGCTTGTGATTTTTGTACATTGATTTTGTATCCTGAGACTTTGCTGAAGTTGCTTATCAGCTTAAGGAGATTTTGGGCTGAGACAATGGGGTTTTCTACATATACAATCATGTTGTCTGCAAACAGGGACAATTTGACTTCCTCTTTTCCTAATTGAATACCCTTTATTTCCTTCTCCTGCCTGATTGCCCTGGCCAGAACTTCCAACACTATGTTGAATAGGAGTGGTGAGAGAGGGCATCCCTGTCTTGTGCCAGTTTTCAAAGGGAATGCTTCCAGTTTTTGCCCATTCAGTATGATATTGGCTGTGGGTTTGTCATAGATAGCTCTTATTATTTTGAGATATGTCCCATCAATACCTAATTTATTGAGAGTTTTTAGCATGAAGGGTTGTTGAATTTTGTCAAAGGCTTTTTCTGCATCTATTGAGATAATCATGTGGTTTTTGTCTTTGGCTCTGTTTATATGCTGGATTACATTTATTGATTTGCGTATATTGAACCAGCCTTGCATCCCAGGGATGAAGCCCACTTGATCATGGTGGATAAGCTTTTTGATGTGCTGCTGGATTTGGTTTGCCAGTATTTTATTGAGGATTTTTGCATCAGTGTTCATCAAGGATATTGGTCTAAAATTCTCTTTTTTGGTTGTGTCTCTGCCTGGCTTTGGTATCAGGATGATGCTGGCCTCATAAAATGAGTTAGGGAGGATTCCCTCTTTTTCTATTGATTGGAATAGTTTCAGAAGGAATGGTACCAGTTCCTCCTTGTACCTCTGGTAGAATTCGGCTGTGAATCCATCTGGTCCTGGACTCTTTTTGGTTGGTAAACTATTGATTATTGCCACAATTTCAGATCCTGTTATTGGTCTATTCAGAGATTCAACTTCTTCCTGGTTTAGTCTTGGGAGAGTGTATGTGTCGAGGAACGTATCCATTTCTTCTAGATTTTCTAGTTTATTTGCGCAGAGGTGTTTGTAGTATTCTCTGATGGTAGTTTGTATTTCTGTGGGATCGGTGGTGATATCCCCTTTATCATTTTTTATTGTGTCTATTTGATTCTTCTCTCTTTTTTTCTTTATTAGTCTTGCTAGCGGTCTGTCAATTTTGTTGATCCTTTCAAAAAACCAGCTCCTGGATTCATTGATTTTTTGAAGGGTTTTTTGTGTCTCTATTTCCTTCAGTTCTGCTCTGATTTTAGTTATTTCTTGTGTTCTGCTAGCTTTTGAGTGTGTTTGCTCTTGCTTTTCTAGTTCTTTTAATTGTGATGTTAGGGTGTCAGTTTTGGATCTTTCCTCCTTTCTCTTGTGGGCATTTAGTGCTATAAATTTCCCTCTACACACTGCTTTGAATGCATCCCAGAGATTCTGGTATGTTGTGTCTTTGTTCTGGTTGGTTTCAAAGAACATCTTTATTTCTGTCTTCATTTCGTTATGTACCCAGTAGTCATTCAGGAGCAGGTTGTTCAGTTTCCATGTAGTTGAGTGGCTTTGAGTGAGATTCTTAATCCTGAGTTCTAGTTTGATTGCACTGTGGTCTGAGAGACAGTTTGTTATAATTTCTGTTCTTTTCCATTTGCTGAGGAGAGCTTTACTTCCAAGTATGTGGTCAATTTTGGAATAGGTGTGGTGTGGTGCTGAAAAAAATGTATATTCTGTTGATTTGGGGTGGAGAGTTCTGTAGATGTCTATTAGGTCCGCTTGGTGCAGAGCTGAGTTCAATTCCTGAGTATCCTTGTTGACTTTCTGTCTCGTTGATCTGTCTAATGTTGACAGTGGGGTGTTAAAGTCTCCCATTATTAATGTGTGGGAGTCTAAGTCTCTTTGTAGGTCACTCAGGACTTGCTTTATGAATCTGGGTGCTCCTGTATTGGGTGCATATATATTTAGGATAGTTAGCTGTTCTTGTTGAACTGATCCCTTGACCATTATGTAATGGCCTTCTTTGTCTCTTTTGATCTTTGTTGGTTTAAAGTCTGTTTTATCAGAGACTAGGATTGCAACCCCTGCCTTTTTTTGTTTTCCATTTGCTTGGTAGATCTTCCTCCATCCTTTTATTTTGAGTCTATGTGTGTCTCTGCACATGAGATGGGTCTCCTGAATACAGCACACTGATGGGTCTTGACTCTTTATCCAATTTGCCAGTCTGTGTCTTTTAATTGGAGAATTTAGTCCATTTACATTTAAAGTTAATATTGTTATGTGTGAATTTGATCCTGTCATTATGACGTTAGCTGGTGATTTTGCTCGTTAGTTGATGCAGTTTATTCCTAGTCTTGATGGTCTTTACATTTTGGCATGATTTTGCAGTGGCTGGTACCAGTTGTTCCTCTCCATGTTTAGCGCTTCCTTCAGGAGCTCTTTTAGGGCAGGCCTGGTGGTGACAAAATCTCTCAGCATTTGCTTGTCTGTAAAGTATTTTATTTCTCCTTCACTTATGAAGCTTAGTTTGGCTGGATATGAAATTCTGGGTTGAAAATTCTTTTCTTTAAGAATGTTGAATATTGGCCCCCACTCTCTTCTGGCTTGTAGGGTTTCTGCCGAGAGATCCGCTGTTAGTCTGATGGGCTTCCTGTTGTGGTAACCCGACCTTTCTCTCTGGCTGCCCTTAACATTTTTTCCTTCATTTCAACTTTGGTGAATCTGACAATTATGTGTCTTGGAGGTGCTCTTCTCGAGGAGTATCTTTGTGGCGTTCTCTGTATTTCCTGAATCTGAACGTTGGCCTGCCTTGCTAGACTGGGGAAGTTCTCCTGGATAATATCCTGCAGAGTGTTTTCCAACTTGGTTCCATTCTCCCCATCACTTTCAGGTACACCAATCAGACGTAGATTTGGTCTTTTCACATAGTCCCATATTTCTTGGAGGCTTTGCTCATTTCTTTTTATTCTTTTTTCTCTAAACTTCCCTTCTCGCTTCATTTCATTCATTTCATCTTCCATTGCTGATACCCTTTCTTCCAGTTGATCACATCGGCTCCTGAGGCTTCTGCATTCTTCACGTAGTTCTCGAGCCTTGGTTTTCAGCTCCATCAGCTCCTTTAAGCACTTCTGTGTATTGGTTATTCTAGTTATACATTCTTCTAAATTTTTTTCAAAGTTTTCAACTTCTTTGCCTTTGGTTTGAATGTCCTCCCATAGCTCAGAGTAATTTGAACGTCTGAAGCCTTCTTGTCTGAGCTCGTCAAAGTCATTCTCCATCCAGCTTTGTTCCATTGCTGGTGAGGAACTGCGTTCCTTTGAAGGAGGAGGGGTGCTCTGCGTTTTAGAGTTTCCGGTTTTTCTGTTCTGTTTTTTCCCCATCTTTGTGGTTTTATCTACTTTTGGTCTTTGATGATGGTGATGTACAGATGGGTTTTCGGTGTGGATGTCCTTTCTGTTTGTTAGTTTTCCTTCTAACAGACAGGACCCTCAGCTGCAGGTCTGTTGGAATACCCTGCTGTGTGAGGTGTCAGTGTGCCCCTGCTGGGGGGTGCCTCCCAGTTAGGCTGCTGGGGGGTCAGGGGTCAGGGACCCACTTGAGGAGGCAGTCTGCCGGTTCTCAGATCTCCAGCTGCGTGCTGGGAGAACCACTGCTCTCTTCAAAGCTGTCAGATGGGGACATTTAAGTCTGCAGAGGTTACTGCTGTCTTTTTGTTTGTCTGTGCCCTGCCCCTAGAGGTGGAGCCTACAGAGGCAGGCAGGCCTCCTTGAGCTGTGGTGGGCTCCACCCGGTTCGAGCTTCCCGGCTGCTTTGTTTACCTAAGCAAGCCTGGGCAATGGCGGGCGCCCCTACCCCAGCCTCGCTGCCGCCTTGCAGTTTGATCTCAGACTGCTGTGCTAGCAGTCAGCGAGATTCCGTGGGCCTAGGACCCTCCGAGCCAGGTGTGGGATATAGTCTCGTGGTGCGCCGTTTTTTAAGCAGGTCTGAAAAGCGCAATATTCGGGTGGGAGTGACCCGATTTTCCAGGTGCGTCCGTCACCCCTTTCTTTGACTCGGAAAGGGAACTCCCTGACCCCTTGCGCTTCCCAAGTGAGGCAATGCCTCGCCCTGCTTCGGCTCGCGCATGGTGCGCGCACCCACTGACCTGCACCCACTGTCTGGCAGTCCCTAGTGAGATGAACCCGGTACCTCAGATGGAAATGCAGAAATCACCCGTCTTCTGAGTCGCTCACGCTGGGAGCTGTAGACCGGAGCTGTTCCTATTGGGCCATCTTGGCTCCTCCTCCCAGTTACACTTTTTTTAAGCATCTAATTTTCTGATTTTTAAACATATTATTTGAATATTCTTTTACTATTATTTTTAACAATTATTCTAGAGATGGTAACATCCATGTTGGACTTATTTTAGAGTGTTTCAAATGATTACTCTTACCAATCCACTGATAATGCTAGATATAGCCAGAAAAATAGCACGCTAGAATTGCCATTTTCTTCTCCTCTGTTTTATATTATTATTGTATTTCAATTCTACATGTTTTATATTCCATAAGACATTAGTGTTATTTTATACAGTTAGTATTCATTTGATGTGTTTTCTGTTTGTAATTGTTTTTCATCCTTCACTTTCACTTTTCCTTTGGGATCATTTTCTTTCTGTCCAAAGAACTCACTTGTATTATTTCTTTTAGTGTTGGCCAGTTATGGGACTCTGTTTGTATGAAAATGATTTATTTCATCTTTGTGTTTGAAAGATATTTTCACTCACTATAGCATTCTAGGTTGGAAGTTATTTTCTTCTTCCATGTATTATTCTATTCTATTTTGATTTCCTTCATTAGCTAAGTCATTAGCTTTCAGACTGATTGTTACATCTTTGAATTTAAATGGTATTATTTTCTTTCTTGCTGCTTTTAGTTTGTCTCCTTTTCTGTGGTTATTGACGATCTTACTATGGGTTGCATAGGATTGTTTTTGCTTTTTATTTATCCTGCATTGAATTTCTGAATTTTTTGATTGATATCTTTGATCAGTTTTGGAAGATTTGTGGCCATTGTCTGTTCTAATGTTACTTTTGTCTCATTATCTTCCTCCTTTTCTCCTGGCACTTCAATTACATGTATGTTAGATCTCCTCAGTATGCCTGCACATTCCTAGCCCTCTTTTCTGTATTCTCTTCCTCAGTACTTCTGTTTAGTTATTTTCTGTGGATTGTCTTCCATTTTACTAATTCTGGCTCTTGCTGTGTCTACTCTCTGTTTTGTTAATCCATCTAATAAATTTTTAATTTTAGAGAGTATATTTTGTAGTTTTGGAATTTCCATTTGATTTTTTCATAGATTCATTTCTCTACTGAAATTTTTCTCTTACCTTCTATTTGTCATATTTTTATCTTATTTTCCCTGTTCTCAAATATGATTATAGTTGTTTTGATGTTCTAGGAAACTGTAACATCTAGATTATCTGCGGGGCTGTTTCTGCTCTCTTTTTCCTCTTTCACTTGGACTGTGGTCTGGTTTTCTGCTGAGTTTAATAATTTTTGTTTGAAGTCAAGACTGTTTGTATGTAAAACTGTAGAAGCTTCAGATAATGTGATCTTCTTCCAGAGATAATTCATCCTGCCTTCTTCTAGACAAAGTGGGGCCGACCGTCTTATTTTAATCAGAGACTGTGCTCAGTTTCGAGGCTACACTGGACCTTTAGTATGCCTCAGTCTCCATTTACTATGCCTCTGGCTTTCTAGGATTTTCATCTGAGAGTCGGCTCTGTTACCTGGGGACTCTCTCCCTGACGTTTTCCAAACTCGAGTCATTTTCTCTGATGATTGATGCAAATTCCACTTTGCTTTATAGAGGTTTTCGTTTTGGTTTTTAGTCTTCTACCCCATACAGCTCTAGGAATTACAGATGTCCTGAGGGGAAAAATGATTGCAGCTTGATGCCTCCCCAAGGGTTGCACCAGTCTACCAGGTGTTCTTCATGTCACTTGCAAGCAGAAGTTCATGACTCCATCATTCTAATTGTTTGGTACATCATTTAAGCAAACCCCATTTGAAAACCCTTATTTACAAAACAGATCCACTAGGTTGCAATTTCCCATTTTACACAGAATTTGTTGCTTTACAGTGGAATTCATTTAAATATCAGACTACCTCTAGGGTAATTAATTATCACTTAGTTTACAAAATTTTCCATTGTACACAAGTTTTCAGGTATCGTATATTTTTAATTAGGCAGCAAACTAGTATTTAGTAAACACTGTATTAATAAAACATCTGAGTCACAATATTTTAAAATGCAAATGTGTTGCTTTTTAGTAACACAGCAACTTGAAGTAACTGCTAATAAATAATTTACAAACGAGACTTATTTTCAATTAGTAACATATATTAGCATACATGTAACCAATGCACAACTTCCTTATTACCTATTTATTGAATATGTCCCACCTCTTGAATACTTTTCAGTTACCACTGATGTTGAAATGAATGCATTTGTATAGCACCATTACTCTGGAATAAAAAAGCAACTCTTGTGATATCATTTTAAAGGATTAGAAGATCATGGTAAATTTAGGCAATGGAGTGTGTTGTTGATTTTCAATTTGTGACATAATGAGTTTAAAAACATTGGTAGTGGCCGCCTGGCGGCTCACGCCTGTAATCCCAGCACTTTGGGAGGCCGAGGCGAGTGGATCACCTTAGGTCAGGAGTTCAAGACCAGCCTGGCCAACATGGTGTAACTTCTTCCCTACTAAAATATAAAAATTAGCTGGGCATGGTCGTGGCCACCTGTAATCCCACCTCCTTGGGAGGTTGAGGCAGGATAATTGCTTGAACCCAGGAAGCGGTGGTTGCAGTGAGCCAAGATCATGCCATTGCACTCCAGCCTGGGTGACAAGAGCAAGACTCCATTACAAAAATAAATAAATAAAATAAAAATAAAGACACTGGTAGAAAACACAACTGCATCTTAATAGTGTAATTTTTGTGGGGTAGAAATAAAGCTGAATTTCCCCATCCTCTTTCCCTCCTTCTCTTCCTCTGCCCTTTCCTACCTCCCTTTCTGTATATTTTCTGTGTTTTTCAGATTTATAAGATGTAGTATGTTAACAATGAAAAATGCAGTGAGTGGTAGCATTAAGGGTCAGCCTCTGTATGTGGAGGCACGCTGCCTTGGCTGAGTGGTCTGCATGAGTCTCACTGCCAAGTTACCTTCCTCGCTTCATAGATGTTGAGGATATGGTCTCTCATTCTAACTTGTCACCCAAGTGATTCCCTTCATGGCTATAGACATGGATTCAAAAAATGTTGAGGTGTTTCTGCCAGGCCCCCACAGTTTGTGTGTTTCTTTGCAGACTGTATGAAAACAAGGGAGAGGCTGACTTCGTGGAATCTTTGCTGCAGCTCTTCAGGTCCATCAATGACATGATGAGCAGCATGTCAGACCAGACCGTCCGGGTGAAGGTGAGTGCCGGCCACTGCCAAGGCAGACTTCTCCTTCTTTTTTTCTTTCATTATCTCTTTTGGAGGTAGGTATTTTGATTACAGTTAATTAACTTGCCCCAAATACTATAGTTGTTAATGTCAGAGATCTCAATTTGATTTCAAGAGCTGAGCTTTTTTTTTTCTTTTTGAGACAGAATCCTGCTCTGTTGCCCAGCTGGAGTGCAGTGGTGTGATCTCAGCTCACTGCATCCTCTGCCTCCCGGCTTGAAGCAATTCTCCTGTCTCAGCCTCCCGAATTGCTGAGACTACAGGCGCATGCCACCATGCCTGGCAAATTTTTTTGTATTTTTAGTAGAGATGGGGTTTCACCATATTGGTCGGGCTGGTCTCCAATTCCTGACCTCAGGTGATCCACCCGCCTCAGCCTCCCAAAGTGCTGGGATTATAGGCGTGAGCCACTGTGCCCGGCCTTTTTTTAATTTTAATTTTATTTTTAGATGACACATAAAAACTGTACATATTTATGGGACACACGCTGATATTTCAGTACAGGTATACGATGTGATCAAATCAGGGTAATTAGCATAGCATCACCTTGAACATTTTTCATTTCTTTTTGCTGTGAACATTCAGAATCCTTTCTACTTGCTTTTTGAACATATACACTAAATTATTGTTGACTGTCTTCACTCTGCATTGCTACAGAACACTGGACTTTATTCTTCTTATCTAGCTGTAGCTTTGTATCAAAGTGGACTTGTAGATGAAGGGCTTCCTGTGGCTGAGCGAAGGGGTTGTGGGCCCTGCCAAGCCTGAAGTCGAGGGAAGGGCCCCGGAGCCTCTTCTGTAGTGTACATAATCATGCTCCATGTGTAGTGAAATCCCTTCTTCCTCCTCCCTAGGTGCTCTTAAATATTTTCATTGCTTCTCTCTTTGCTCTTTGGCAAGACAGATTCTGAATTCACTTTATTTAAATTTGGGGGAATTGATGAGAATCATGTTTTACACCTAATTTCTCAGGGTGTCCATGCCCTGGAAAGGGTGGTGAACCTTCATGCTTCAGTGGATCTTTGCCTGTGCAGAAGAGCGAGCCTTCCAGTGCCCCTGTCCTTCTGTCCTTCTTCCCTCTTTTGATGACCTGGTGTCACCCTGTTGTCCTTTGGAAGAAAGATCCCTTCCACTCACATGAGGCCTGAGTGTTCTTTAGGATGCTCACTGGTGTGGAAGTGCCTGGGAGGCCCATGGAGCAGCCGCAGGACCCCCACACTCTTGGTTATCCCAGTTACGGCGGTTTTCACTGGGCTGACTTATTGCAGAAGGAGCTGTACAACTTGCAATTTGCTGCCTGCACTAATTCCTTCAAAGAACAAGAATCTTCCAAATGATTAACTTACATCTTTCACTCGACTGATCATGGTAGACGCCTCTGTTCTTCCTCTTTTAATGTTTGTTTAACGTGTAATTTTAGAAGGCATTCTTACGGCTAGTGTCTTAAAAATATTTTGGTCAAGTTGCTTCCCAGCCTTAAAGCTTTGCCATATGCCCTGGAACAAAGATGTATGTGTGCTGAGACGTGGCTGATGGTTGCTGTGACCAAGGAAACCAGCCTAAGTAGACATGAATCAAGTCGGAGCCTACCTTTCATCTCAGAGGTGGTGCAGCTGTTCGGTGGAGCCATTTGGACTCTTTACTACGATTTCTTGATTTTTTTTTTACATGATTTACTATAAAAATTGGTGATTTATACAGAAAGAAATGTAGGTGGTGCATACATTAAAATTTTAGGTTATTTGGGCAACTTGATATTGCCCAAAGCTGTCTTATTGTCCCAAGGTTAAAATTAGCAATGTGTTTGGTACATTTACTACTGAATTCAGTGGCATTTTAGAAAAACAGACGTGTGTAGTATAAGAATAGATAAAAATTACAGGAAGTTTTCAGCCCAGAAGTAATTTTAGATTGCTAAATATATGCTTACATTATTAAATTTGATTGGGCTTGATTTGTGTCTACCTCCCTCCCTTGAAGTCAGACTACTTAGTGACTAGGGACTGGGAAGACCTTGCTTCAGTGGGTGTTTTATTATAAGACACAAGTGAATTGAGTGACATGTGTGCATTGATGCAAACCTTACATCTGCAAGACAGACGCACGGCGTTTTATTAGGCATGTCACCTCCCTTCTGCTAATTGGTATCGTATTATTTCACAATAGGTGCTTTCTCGACGACGTTGGAAATTTAAAGATTCCCATCGTGGGAGCCTGACTTTTGTGTTGTTTTAACTCTTTCAGTTTTGCTGTGTCTAAATGGAAGGAAATACCTTGTGAACCATCTTCCATAGACAAAGTATATTTTCAGACTCTGACATTTAAAGGTTAAACATTGTTTCCCCAAGTGTGGCCCTCGTTGGTACCAAACGGTTGGTACCTTCCCGGTTCAAGTGATTCTCCTGCCTCATCCTCCCAGTAGCTGGGATTACAGGCACCTGCCAGCATGCCTGGCTAATTTTTTTGAATTTTTAGCAGAGAAAGGCCCCATCCCCTTCTTGGTACCAAACCTGCCACTGGCATCAACTTTGCGTATTAGAGTCAGCCACGGGGTTTTATGCCTCATTGAAGAGGGAGGGCAGGAGGAACTTCAGAAGTCATTTATTGCAGGATAAGCATGGTCTCCAGCTAGAATTTTCAACAGGACTGTTTTCATTGATTTAGTGACAAAATTTTTCCAAGGTCATTTAAGTGAGAAAACACAAATGGAGGACGTGTGGGCCAGTTTTTATGTTAAGTCAAATGTCCAGGAAACTCCACTGAGTGTGTGGATGCTGCCTGCCTTCACTCCCCTTCCCAGTGGCCGTCTCCCATCACCCCTGCTCCCCAGGCGCCCGCTGTGCCCAGATGTTTCAGTGCCGCCTCACCGTCCCTCAGTGAATGGCCCTCAGCCCTGGGGCTGCAGCCAAATACTTTTTGAAAACATACTGCCGTGGCCAAATAACATGAAATTCCCCATTTCTAAGTGTCCCGTTCAGTGGCATTAAGTACAGTCACACTGTTGTGCAACCATCATCACCATCCCTCTTTAGAACTTTTACGTCTTTCCAAACTGAATGGAACTCCAGCCCCATCAAACACCAACTCCCTGCAGCCCCTGGCAGCCACCGGTCTACTTTCTGGGTCTAAGAATTTAATGGCTCTGGGAACCTCATGGAAGTGGACTCATACCACATTTGTCCTTTTGTTTCTGGCTTTTTTTTTTTTTTTTTGAGACGGAGACTCGCTCAGTCACCCATGCTGGAGTGCAGTGGCACAGTCTCGGCTCACAGCAACCTCTGCCTTCCTGGTTCAAGTGATTCTCCTGCCTCATCCTCCCAGCAGCTGGGATTACAGGCACCCGCCACCATGCCCGGCTAATTTTTTTGAATTTTTAGTAGAGACGGGGTTTCACCATGTTAGCCAGGCTGGTCTCGAACACCTGACCTCAAATAATTCACCCGCCTCGGCCTCCCAAAGTGCTGGGATTACAGGTGTGAGCCACTGTGCCCGGCCGTGTTTGGCTTCTTTTATATGGCATAATGTCTGCAAGGTTCTACCAAGTGGTAGCATGTGTCAGAATCTTCTTCCTTTTTAAGGTTGTCATGTTGCTGTGTGTCTCGTGCACATTTTGCCTCCGCACCTGTCCCTGGATAGAGGCTCGGCCTGTTCCCACCTCATGGTGGTTGTGGTTCATGGTGCTGGGAACTGGGGTGTACAGGTGCCTCTTGAAGACCCTGCTGCCAGTGCTCCAGAAGTGGAATTGCTGTTTCTCGTGGTAATTATGCTTGAATTTTTTGAAGAATCATCCTGTTTTTCCCAGCACCCCACCATGCTACTGAAACCTCACTTGAAATTCCGTATTGACTTTCCCTTAGCAGCCCTTTCCGCAGCTCCTCGAGCTCCAGGCGTATCCTCTGCCGCACATCACCTACCTTGAGTGAATGATGCGGCTCCGACTGCTGCACTGAAAAGGCCTGCGGTCAGAGGCGGAGGTTGCAGTGAGCCGAGATCGCGCCATTGCACTCCAGCCTGGGCAACAAGAGCAAAACTCCATCTCAAAGAAAAAAGAAAAAAAAAATGATAAAAGAAAAGACCTGGGGTCTCTTGGTATCACCTCTGTCTGTTTTCCTCTGAGGAGGAGAAGCCCACCTGCTGCGCAGTGCTGACCTTCCCCCTCGCTGAGACCCGCTCCACCCCTAGCTGTTTCCTCACCGTCTCAGATCTTCTGTCTTCACCTTGAGCTGCCCCTTCACCTGGCCCAGATGTTCTGGAAATTCAACCCGTGCCTTCTGGATTCTTCTTTGCCCTCGGCGTTTCTCTCTCCTACCTGACAAGAGGGTCCTTGGCCCCATTGCCTCTGCCCTCGAGTCCTGTTCTGTGTTCTGCCCCAAGAGATTGTGGCTGCTGTTCCTCCCAGGTGCCCCCGCTGCCCCCAGCTGCGGTGTCTCCAGTCAGCCTCGGAATTCCCTCCTGCTGTCTTCTCTTCTCTGTGCTACTGTGGCGGTGGTTTCATGAACCACTGGGCTTGTTAGGTCCCCAGTTCTTCTTCCTGAAATTAGGGCAGAAAAGTCTTGGAACCGTTTCCTGCATGCTGATGCTGGACCTGCCCCTTTTTTCCTCGGCATCTCTTTTGGTGTTTTCCTGAAACTCCCATCTGGTGATGACTTGCTGTTTCTCAGAAAACTGTGCTGTTCTTCAGCTGCCAGGAGAAATGGGTCAGATTCCAGTGTGTGACATCCAGACAGCTTCATAGGCAGCCCACCTGGCTCTCCAAGCCTTTTTCCCTCTTGGAGACCCAAGTAGAACCAGTGCGTTCCCCAGGAAACACCAAACATTTGGGTGTGAGGAGCCTCCTGAGGGTTAGCTCCCCCAATCAGTGGTTGATAGAAATAGCATGAGCGCCTAGTGCCAGAGTAACTGGAGCTGATACTTATTGATCGCCTGCTCTTCAACGTGCTTTGTATTTCTCAACTGATTTAGTCTTTACAATAGCCCTATTAAGTAGATACTTTGATTGCTTTCTGATGAAGACACTGAGGCCTAGAGACCTTAATTAACCTACCCAAGGCCACAAGAGCTGGGATGGGGTAACGCGCTGGTTTAAACCCTGGTTGGCCAGTTCCAGAACCACTCTCTTTCCCATTTGGCTCCTAGAGACAGTGTTGCTAAGTCCTGGCTATCCCGTGGTGTTTGGAAACGGGGCCCATGCCTGCCATCCACATCAATGGAGAACAGGCTGGATGCTTTGGGCTGGAAAGATGCTGACATTATCCCTGGTGGAGCTTTCCATCGAAGTGGACATGCATAAAGCAACTTAAAAACTCTGGTGAAATGCCACAAGAATTGGGTGAGTGTGAAGGGGAGGGAGGAGAGTTAGAAGGGGCTGGTCACGAAGGCTTGTGGGAGGAGACCTTGGCGATGGCCCCACTGTGTTGGCAGCAGGTGGCTGTATCTTGGCCACTTGTGGATTGCAGTGCTGGATTGAGGCGTTTGGGGCTTTGCAGTCAGTTCTTACAGGCATTGACATCATTTCAAGTCCACAAATATTACTACCTTCCCTTAGGATGACCCTGGGAAAAGACTACTCCATGCAGGACCTCGGCATAGTCTGTTCCATCTGGGGCTGAGAATGCCAGAATTTTCTATAGAAGGAAACTTTGACTATGATCCACAGTAGGAAATTGATGCTTACTTGGTATATGTGTGCGAGTGTGTCTGTGTGCATTGTATGTGTGTGCGTGCATGTGTGCGTGTGTGTTGTGCATATGAAGCTGGAAAATGCTCATGAAGAAGTTCTACACTGATTCCCTGTGATGCATTCTGGCATTTTCTAGTCTAGTCTCCTTTAGTCTATTCTAGACTAATGTATTTCAGTTAAAAAAAAATTGCTGGTTGACAGGCACTAAATTTATTTCATGAGCACTAATGGATCTCAACCTGCATTGGAAAAACACTCCTCTTTATTCATCTCAGGACTCTGCCCCTCTGTCTCCTGCTTAGTTTATTATGAAAATATTGTTAGCTTTCTGCATTTCTTCCATTGTCGTGTAGAGCCCCAGGCCCCTGACGCTCAGGCAACTTTCCTGACCAGCATGCGGATTGAACTGGGGTGAAGATTAATTGAATTTGAGGCCCCCCAAGCTGAGGTTGGCACACAGATGCAGAGGGTTTGTCTTCCTTCTGGGGCACTGTCCCCAGGGAGCAGGCTTCCCCGTCTCTTTCCATTCTAACCATCACATGGCGCCATTTCCATCTGGCTTTCTTAGAGAGGAGCTGTGTTGAAATAAGCTATTCTGTAATCTCAGTAAATACAGCTGATGGGTGAGTTCTGCCCTCCAAGAGGCACATTTTTTGATTCCCTTAAAAATAATTTCCTGATTTGAAATGAACTGTATTTTCTTGCCTTAAATCTTACCCAGAATTCTTCCTTATGAGGAGTTTTTGCTGCTTTTTGTGTATTTATTTCCGGGCTGGCATCTGGGATCCACACTGCTACTCACAAATTTGTACACATAGAACTTTATTGTCCTCAGAACAAATGATCTGAATGTGTTAGGGATGATGATAATTTAAGATCAGATGGAATAGGATTTGCTTGCAGGTGAGGACGTCACGTTTCACTGAGTAACTCTGGGCCTGTCTGGCACCTCTCCTACAGCAGCTCCTGCCTTCGCCCCTTCGTCTTTATAAGTGTCTTCCAGATTTTCATAAAGATATCAAGTCCTGTTAGTTGCATTAAACAAAGCAGCCATTTATTGTGTCCTTGCCCTCAGTTTAAAAGTAATATGTGATCTGGTTAGAAAATGCCAAAAAGTTAATTAAGAAAAATAAGAATCATTTATCACCCTACCTTCCAGAGATTACACTGTTAGCATTTTTGTTTTTATAGTGATGAGCTCTTTTTGCTCATTTAGCATTATCCTATATATATACACACACATATGTATACACCCACACCTATATATACACACATATAAATGTAACATATGTATAGTATAAATTCTCATGTGTATACACACACACACACTTTTACAGTGTTGCATTTTTCTGTATATATCTGCCTGTGTCCTTCAGTATTTTTCAAGCACACATTTTGAAAGGTTACACATTGCCTCATGGCTGTATGATAACTTACTTAACCAATTTTCCATTTGAGGGCACTTAGCTGGTTTCTAGTTTTCAGTTTTCATGAACAGTGCTTGGCTGACCTCTCTGTCTATGGCAAAGGCCTTGCTCCATCTGGTTTGCTCTGAGGCATCCAGATTTTCAAATGCTCTAAAGTCCGATGAAAGTCATGATCAAGGCAATTAGGACTTGGTTCCTGGGTGATGACTCTCTGCTTCTTTCATTGGCGCCCTGTGTCTGCCCTGCCTTGGTTTCCACTAGAGCTCCCGTCTGTTTCTTTTCCACTTCCTTCTATACTTCTTGTCATTGGGCTATGCAGCTGCCATGGTGGATGAGTTGGGAGCCACTGCCCTCTCTCAGAAGCCACCTGCTTCTGTGACCTTTGTGTTTCTTGGTACAGGATTGTTGGCCAAGTTAGGTAAGGAGACGAGAACTCTGGTGCGTTCCACTCCCTCTGACCTGACGAATCAGGGCCTGGAGCAAACCAACCAATGAGATGTTGGCACCGTCATAGACCAGCAAGCAGCTTAAAGAAATTTGGGAGTATTTTGAGTCAGAAGGGTTTCCCAAGAGCAAGTAATAAAATATTTTCACCTTCTTGATTTTGAGTGGAGGAGGGGGTGCACTGATGGTGTTAATTGATCTGAGGATGTCATGGGCATGAGTCAGGAGTCTATTTGAGAGTCTCTCATCATTCGTGGGGACACAGATGCGGTGGTTTGGATGAGGACCGGCTAGGTCACATTGTCTGTATGGAGACAGACTTGTTGAATTAGAATATTGGGCAGCTGAGGCTGGCAACTCAGGTGAAGCCAACCATGACAGGAATGACTACACTTGCTGAGAATCAGCAACAGGCCAGGCCTTCTGGAGAGTTCTCCTGCAACAAAGAGAAGAGACGGAGGTCCCAGAGTCGAGGAGGTGAGTGGGCCAAGTTTGGAAGTTGCTCTAACAAAATACTACAAACTTGGTAGCTTAAAACAGTGGTTTTTTTCTTCTCTCAGAGCCTTGGAGATTAGAAACTTGAAATCAGGGTGGCGGCAGGGCAGGTTCCTTTTGGCTGCTCCAAGAGATGATGTGTTCTGTGCCTTTCTCTAGGTTTCTGGTGATCCTTGGTGTTTCCTGACTTGCAGACGCCTTGCTCCGGTCTCTGCCCCCGTCTTCACGTAGCACTCTCCCTGTGTGTCTGTCTTTGTGTCTCTTCTTATGAGGTTGTTAAATTCAGGGCCAACTCTACTGTGGCGTGGCCTCAGGTCAACTTGATTATATCTGAAAAAAGACTGTTTCCAAAACATTCACAGGTCCCAAGGGTTAGAACTTGAATTTAGCCCTTTCTTTTTTTTTTTTGAGATGGAGTCTCGCCCTGTCACCCAGGCTGGAGTGCAATGGTGTGATCTCGGCTCACTGCAACCTCCACCTCCCGGGTTCAAACGATTCTCCTGCCTCAGCCTCCCGAGTAGCTGGGATTATAGGCACCCACTACCACACCAAGCTAATTTTTGTATTTTTAGTAGAGACAGGGTTTCACCACATTTGCCAGGCTGGTCTCAAACTCCTGACCTTGTGATCTGCCCGCCTCAGCCTCCCAAAGTGCTGGGATTATAGGTGTGACCCACTGCACCTGGCCTGAACGTAACCTTTTGAAGGACACAGTTTCACCCATGGTAGACGTCATCGTGGACGTCAGTGCGGAGTTCACTGGCAGGTCAGTGGTGAACAAAGGACTGGAGAGGAAGTGGGTCCTTAGCCAGGCACCCACAGTCAGTTCGACATGGGAGCTGCAGGACTGGAAACTTCTTAGAATCTAGTGTGCACGTGAGTCACCTGGAGGTCTTGTTAAAATGTGATTCCGACTCTGTAGGGAGGGGACCTCAAGATGTTTCATTTTAATCAACTCCCAGCTGATGCTAAGGTTGTGGGTCCCTGGCCATATATTGGGTCAGAAGTGGCCACGCCTCGCCTTGCACAGACAGCTGCTGTGTGAGCAGTAGTGTTTGTGGGTAGGGCACCTGGTCTCAGTTCTTGCAGCCTTCAAGGCTGGCTTCATTCAGGCTGCCTGCCCTCAGCTGTCTGACGTTCTGGACTATTTTGATTTGATAAGTTTGCCCTACACACAGATGATGACACACTTGCAAGTGTGTCATGTTAAGAAAGACTCAGCGGAAGAAGGAACGAGGGAAGTGAAGAAAATATTTTATGGCTTGCTCTTAGAGGACCTATGGGTCCAAATGCTCCCCGTTTCGTTATACTGCTTGCTGGTCTGTGGCCCTGCAGAGGGTTGGGTAGTCTGGCTGAGATCTGAACTCGCCAGGTGCTGCAGCATTCCAGTCTTCTTGGTTGCTTCCTAGGATTCTTCCTGCCCTCTCTGGAGGGAGCAATACCATTCACGTAGGCAAGAATTAATCAGGAGAGGTCTGGATAAATACACTTGTTTCCTTGAGCACGTCTCTACCCACATTTATACTGTGCACAGTACTTTGCAACAGGAGCAGAAATGCAGCAGTAGCACTACCTTGCAGAAATGCAACAGTAGCTGAAATGAAAATCATCTCTCTTCCACCGTTTCTTCAGCAAACCAAGTATTTCTATTGGTTTTCTTCCAATTCTAGTGCATGCCCATCAAAATGTTTATACTTGCAACCTGCATAGTTTTTGGTTTACTGATTTTTTATCATTTTATCACAACACCTTTCCATTATTAATGTGTAGTCGTAATTGTAATGGCTGTATGCCAGTTCAGAACATGTGCCTGAATTGATGTGCAGTCATTTGCTTAATCAAATGATTTTTCCTCAAATTAATTTTTCTATTGTTGAATACTACCATGTTGCTTTTAGCATTTTAAGCCTGCAACAAATTATTTCATTGATAAGTAGTGTGTGTTTATGTTTTCTTTAATCTTATGATCCATTTTTCCATGTTGATTCCTTCACATTGCCACTTGTTAGAGGACAATGCTTTAATTTGAGATTGCAGAATTCTAGGCACTTGCTTGCCATCCCTCCTGGCTTGCCCCCAGTAATGACGCTCACTGGTGGAAAATCTCTCCTTTAGCCATGGTGGCTTCAGTGCTCAGGAACCTGAACTTATTTTCTTCTCCCACCCCTGACCTTGTTCAAAGATCTCTCTTGTTAGGTGCTCCTCCCACATCTGTGCCCTTGGTCTTGGATTCTGCCTGCTGCCAACATGCAAGGTGCCAGTGAGCCCCTTTCTCCTTCCTCCATCATGGTCAGGATTTATTCAGCATTTCTCTGAAAGTGAGCAGGTCTCAGAGTTATGCTTAGTACCTCATCGTTGAGTTATGTATTCACCTGTTTAAAAAATTCCTTCAATCATATGTTCATTCTCCTGTGTGCCAGGCACTGAGGAGTTACAGCACCAATCACATAGATACGCTCTGTATTCTCATGGTGGTTCCATTAGAGTGAGCAAGGCAGGCGTGAACTCAGTAACCATCCCCTATGTGTATAGTTGCACAGTTGCAGTATGTGATTTTAAGCAAATCACAGACATAAAATTATCATTGTGGATTGTAGTCACTCATTTTAAGAAAAAGTAAAGGTCAGCGTGACAAGCTATATCGGAGCATTGGAAGTAGTTTAGGGGTTCAAAGAAGGTGCTGATACAAAGGTAGTCACCATGAGGTGCTTGGATATGTAATACAGCAGAGGAAAATGCCAAACCCAGACTCTCGTATGGTTTGGAGAGAACTGTGCTGCCACTTTTGTCCAGAGGGGTTGTGGAGCATGAAGTAATCCTAATCCCTTCTGTTCGTGCAGTACTCTCAGGCACCAAAGCCTTTGATGCGTGTTATCTCTTAGGATCCTCCCAGCACTGCCATGGTAGTTGTTAAAAATAATGAGAAAGCTTTCTAAAGGGACGGGCAGAGAACATAATCATGCAAAGTCTGTGCGTCTTAATAGCTGACTCATTGATGGAAACATTTATATCCCACATCCACTGGCTCTTGTCTGGCTTCTTCAAATGCACCTGTCCCTAGGAGCCCTTCCTAGAGATACCAGCATTTAGAACAGACCAGTCTAAACAAGGTCTTCTCAAGTGAACTGAAGATACTAGGCCTGCAAAGTCTCATCTGCACCTCACTTACGATGTGGCATTTATAAATGCATTCACCGTAGGTGTTTGTAGATTCTTTTTATGTTTTAAGTTTGCAGCATTGAGGCCTATTTTGATTGCAGATTGCATAAACCTCAAATAAGATCTAAATCAAAGGAAAGGTGTTGCATGCTTATAGGTGACTCAACATTAAGAATTCAGTTCTTCCCAACTTGATCTACAGATTCACTGCAGTCCCAAGCAAAATCCCAGCAAGTTTTTTTGTGGCTATTGACCGACTGATTCCGAAGTTCATGTGGAAAGGCAAAAGACCCAGAATAGTCAACACAATATTTATGGAGAACAAAGTCAGAGGACTGGCACTACTCGACTTCAAGTCTGCTGGAAAGCTCCAGTAGTCTAATTACAGAAACCCAACTCCAATTCACATTAGAAAGAAGGAAATTAATTGATTCATGTAGTTTGGGAGTCCAAGTGTTAAGCATGAGTGAGTTTAGGATTTAGAAGGTATCCTCCTCTTGGCTTAGTATTTATTTCTCTCCATTTGAGGGAAAAGTGGCTGCCAGTAGCCAGAGGCTTGCAATTTTCTTTTTTGTCTAATAGTCTTTGAGGACACAGAGTGACCGTCTCCCTCTTTAAGGCAATGTTAATCTTCAGACAGAACCGTTGTTAACCTTCTTTTAAGCAGGAGGCTATCCCTGAAAGGAAAAGACTGTGAAGTTGAAACAGAAGTAGAGCTTCATAATGCAGAAAATGGAGAAAGAGGGATGAGAGGACTCACAGGAAGGCTGAAGGGACATTTGTAAATGCAGCTGAAGCCAGTGCAAATTGGTGACTTTGTGAAATGGGTTTTGCAGCTATTCTTTGGAGCTGTCTGCTGAGCTGATGGAAAGGGTAGTTAAAAGCTTCATTTAGGATTGGTGTTCTGCCAGCATGCCAAGTAGCCCAAACCGAGGCTTGGGAGGAGAGCAGACTTTAAATATGTCCCAGGAAACGTTTTATTGAGAAACATGTCAACTACCACTATAGCATTATCAAGAGGGAAAAAGGAATATTTCATATGTGAGCTTAAAAAATCATTAGCTCTGTTATATTGACTACTTGCAAAATTTCATTAAAATTGTTTTTGCAGAATTTTATGATAGAATAAATTACTTTTGTGTATGCATTGATGAAATCATGGAGTTATATGAGTTTGGATTTCTCAAGCACCCAAATAGTCAACATCAAGAATCAGGGAATTAGGAGGTTAGAAAGTCACATCTTTAGTTTTTTTCAGGAACTTGCCCAGGAACAGAGGGGTCCTAGGTGGGATGACCAGACCCCAGTTCTCTGTTCTTCAGCCCAGTGCTTTTTTCATGACATCACTCAAGTCAGATTTTAAATTTGTGCATTACACTGGCTTTATTTAGAATCCTGTGCCAGGCAATATAGTTTTGATAAGAAGCTGAACAGTATTATTCTCCATGAACTGTGAATGTGACACTTTTATAATTCAAGTAGAATTATTTTTCCCTTGGGAAATCCTATACATTCAATATGGTACATTGAATTAGGAAAGAGGTAGAAGAAAAAAGGGGCTATAAAAAGTGTATCTTATTAAAACAAAGTAGGTTTTCTTCTTGCCTGTGTCACCTTTAGATAGTAATTCTTAGCATCACTATTTTTTAAATCACAAATTGTCTTCTATCTAGTGAAACGATTAAGAAAGAACAGTAGTCCTCATTTGATTAGGTGAAACGTGACACAAGTCTCGTTGATTTTTGAAAAGGACATTTTCATATAATTCCAAGAAATACACATTCTGACATTAAACAGTTTATATGATCCCTATTGAGATTAAAAGGAGAGGTGTTTGGCCGGGTGCGGTGGCTCACACCTATAGTCCCAGCACTCTGGGATGCTGAGGCAGGTGGATCACCTGAGGTTGGGAGTTCGAGACCAGCCTGACCAACTGACCAACATGAAGAAATCCTGTCTCTACTAAAAATACGGAATTAGCTGGGCTTGGTGGTGCATGCCTGTAGTCCCAGCTACTTGGGAGGCTGAGGCAGGAGAATCGCCTGAACACAGGAGGTGGAGGTTGCAGTGAGCTGAGATCGCGCCATTGCACTCCAGCCTGGGCAACAAGAGCGGAACTCTGTCTCAAAAAAAAAAAAAAAAAAAAAAAGGAGAGTTGTTATGTCTGAGAAATTAGGTGGCCATCAAGTTTTTTCATGGTTTTTCTTTCATTGATTGATTGATTGATTGATTTGATTGACGTACTGAGACCGAGTCTCACTGTCACTTAGGCTGGAGTGCAGTGGCACAATCTTGGCTCACTGTAGCCTTGACCTCCCGGGCTCAAGTGACCCTTCCACCTCAGCTTCCAAAGTAGCTGGGACTATAGACCAGCACTACCACAGATGGCTAATTTTTGCAATTTTTGTAGAGATACGGTTTCGTCATATATTAGTCTATTTTCACACTGCTATAAAGAACTACCTGAGACTGGGTAATTTATAAAGAAAAGAGGTTTACTTGACTCACAGTTCCACAGGTTTAACGGGAAGCATGATTAGGAGACCTCAGGAAACTTACAGTCATGGAGGAAGACGAAGGGGAAGCAAGGACCTTCTTCACATGGCGGCAGGAGAGAGAGCAGAGGGGGAAGTGACACACACTTTAAACCATCAGATCTCATGAGAACTCACTGTCATGAGAACGGCAAGGGGGAGGTCTGCCCCCGTGATTCAGTCACTTCCCACCACGCCGCTCACCCGACACGTGGGGATTACAATTTGAGATGAGATTTGGGTGGGGACACAGAGCCAAACCATATCACTCCATGTTGCCCAGGCTGAGTGCTAGATTCCTGTGTGTTATTTTAGGGCACTTTATACTTTTATTATTTACTAGTGTTTGAGAAGTTTATGATGGTTCACAAAACTTTCTCTTCCTACGTGGATGTTATGTGTGTTTTTGAGTGAGCTGATGATACACTCGTGGCCAGCAGTGTTCTGTGCTGTGTTTCTCCACCCAGTGTGTGGACATCTTGCTATGTGCACAGGTAATATGTCCTTCTTACACAGAGGGATGCAAAGGTTGAGTCAAATCAGCATTCAAGGAGTTGCTGATAAATTGAGAACTTCCTGACAGCAAGTGACACCAAAACCTCAACTAAAACGATCAGCAAAGATCCATTAAGAAAATATTGGCCGGGCACAGTGGCTCATGCCTGTAATCCCGGCACTTTGGGAGGCTGAGGCGGGTGGATCACGAGGTCAGTAGATCAAGACCATCCTGGCTAACATGGTGAAACCCCGTCTCTACTAAAAATACAAAAAATTAGCTGGGTGTGGTGGTGGGCACCTGTAGTCTCTGCTAATCAGGAGGCTGAGGCAGGAGAATCGCTTGAACCCGGGAGGTAGAGGTTGCAGTGAGCCAAGATCACACCACTGCACTCCAGCCTGGATGACAGAGCAAGACTGTCTCAAAAAAAAAAAAAGAAAATACCAAGAACCAGAAAACGGGTCATGGCATAAACCTTGGTGAGGACCTTGGAATTCAAGGTGAAAGGCAGAGCATGCCCCAGGGAGTGGTGACGGTTCCTGCAGCATGTGCAGCTGCATCCCCCACCCCGGCACCCTGGTTTCTCCTCACTGCTCAGCTCCTCTGGAATCCTTGCCTTCCCACCTCATTGGTGGAGCTGCTCCATTGAAACCCAAGACTCCATTCCAGGCCTGGCCTCAGCCCCATCTCTGCCCAGGGCTGACAGGGGGGCTCCCTCATCTACCCCAGGGCCTGTGCCTTCCTCCTTCCTCCTGGTGGCATTTCCATGTTGGGGGCCCCTGCTTGTCCCTGGGGTGCAGGAATTCTTCAGCACCTCTGGCATTTTGCTTCTGCCTTCTTGCCTGGAGTTTCACTGCTGTCTGCAGGCCTTTGAGAACAGAGGCAGGGAGGTGCCAGAAGCCCTTGAGAGTGTGGTGATTAGGGGTTGGATGCCCTGTGCGAATGGCAAGGAGGATGATTCTTGAAAGAAAATGTCAGGGTAACTTAAATTTCTCTGAGGTCAGCTTGCTTGTTGTTAATTAAGTTCTTACTACGAGGGCCGAGCGCAGTGGCTTACGCCTGTAATCCCAGCACTTTGGGAGGCTGAGGTGGGTGGATCACTTGAGGTCAGGAGTTTGAGACCAACCTGGCCAACATGGTGAAGCTCCATATCTACTAAATATACAAAAATTAGCTGGGCGTGGTGGTGGGCTCCTGTAATCCTGGCTACTCAGGAGACCGAGGTGGGAGAATCACTTGAACCCAGGAGACGGAGGTTGCAGTCAGCCGAGATTGCACCACTGCACTCCAGCCTAGGTGACAGAGCGAGACTGTGTCTCAAAATAAAAATAAAAAAAGTTCTTACCAAGAAAGCAATGCTAGGTACTTCTCCAGCACTGCTTCATGTCGGTCGGCTTCTCCAGACATGGGCCTCTTCATGGATGTTATTGGAAAGGGTAGTGTTTTAATATACGTGCACTTTTCACATGGATTCAAGGATGGCATGGGTGGGTGGGATTACTCGACTTTATAGCATATTAAGTGCTTATTTGGTGCCAGTTATGGACTCTTACTGGGCAGATGCCATGAGGAATGTACAGTGGAAGATGTTGGATTCTGACTGCAGGAGAGGAAACCAGGTATTCTACCCCCCAAATAGATGACAGATTGCGTGGTACATCACTGCATCATTGGGTGTCCAGACGAGAGATTGCAGGCAAGACAAGGACCTAAAGAAAGTGGCAGGTGCACTGAAACCACCAGTTAAGGCCTCCTCAGAGCAGGTTGGACTGCCCTGAGCTTTGAGGGGTGGGTGTGAGTTGAGATGGGGGAGCATTCCATGGAGGGGCAGGAGGGTATGGATGGGAGGGAGAAGGACAGTGGAAGGAGGTGGTGGGGATGGGTTGTTCTCTTGGGAGCCGAGGGGCAGGAGTGGAGGCAGGCAGCCTCGTTCCACCCCTGGTATTCAGAGCTGAGAAAAGGAATTTGGACGAGGAGGTGCTGTGCTAATCAGAGACAGTATTAGAGATCCTGAGCTGACACACTGGAAATTGACATATGGGCTTATTTATTTATTTATTTATTTATTTTATTTATGTTTTAAATAAAGGTTAAGATCTTCCAGAAAAGACATAGGAGGAGAAATGGGCATTATTTTTCCAGGGGTCTCTTAGTATGTAAATAACCTGAGTTCTTAAAAGTTTTATCTTATATAATTTTTTTATTATTTCTTTTATTTTTGTCATGGGAAAAATTCAGAAGCTTTCCTGGAAACTTGCATGTCTGCTTTCAGAGTTTTGTGGCTCTTACAAGGAACCCCTTTGGGGGTGTGGGGCAACTTTGCATCCTAGGAAGCCGCCTGGGAGATTCTGGGGCTGGTACCTCCTTTCCACTCAGCCGCCTGGGAGATTCTGGGGTTGGTACCTCCTCTTCATTCAGGCTGCCTCCATCAGCTGAAGAGGCGAGAGTGTCACAACATGACATTCTGTGTATGCGCAATGTATTTGTAGAAGATACTGATCTTTGGATCCGGCAATCCCATTCCTGGGTATCTACCCAGAGGAAAAGAAGTCATTATATGAAAAAGATACTTGTACATGCATGTTTACAGCAGCACAATTCACAATTACAAAAATTGTGGAACCAGCCCAAATGCCCATCAGTCAACAAGTAGATAAAGAACATGATGGAATACTACTCAGCCATAAAAAGGAATGAATTAATGGCATTTACAGCAACCTGGATGGAGTTGGAGACCATTATTCTAAGCGAAGTAACTCAGGAATGGAAAACCAAACATGGAATCTCCTCTTCATCCTTTTTTTTTCTGCCTTTCCTTGTTCTCATACTTAAAGACAGCGTGTTGGGAGCGGTATATTGCTGTTGTTTTTGTCTTCTCCAATCTGACCACCTATGTCTTTTATTTGGAGTATTTAATCCCTTGCTTTTTGTTTGTTTAATAATCCCTTTATAAAACAGCTGAATTATACATTGATATATAAATTTATAGATGTTGAAAGGCACAAATCTGAAGTATGCAGCTTAATCAGTTTTGACAAATGCTGACACTCATGTAACCCACACTGGCATATTTGCACCAGATTAAAGAAATTTCCGTCACCAGTCTCTGAACATTGGATGCATTTACCGGTGGTGTTGGGTGTATTTCTTCCATACTCCCGTCTGGAATCTGAACCTCTTGATCCCATTTGCCTCAGCAACTCTGACTCCTTCAGACTGAAACTTTCTATCCCACAGTATTTTCTTGTTTCCATCAAGAAAGGAAGAGATTTAAACTCTGTTCTGCAATTCTGTCTGCATTTCCTCTCTGGAATCCTTCTCTCTCCCCAAACAAAGTGGTTACCTCTTTAAAATAGGCAGTGAACATCAAGGAAAACCTTGCATAGGCTGAAAAGGGCAAAGTACTCACCTTTGCTTGCATTAGGAAGTAATTTCTTTTAAATGTGCATAGAGACAGACTAATAAAAAATCTGTTGAGTGTGTCATGTGGCAGTCTTTAGAAGTGCTGTTCCTTTGTCTTTTAATCATTCTCAGAATTAGCACGCCAGTTGTGTGATATGTAAAAGTCTATTACTGGCAGGGTGAGGTGGCTCACGCCTATAATCCCAGCACTTTGGGAGGCCAAGGAAGGCGGATCACCTCTTTGAGGTCAGGAGTTCGAGATCAGCCTGACCAATGTGGTGAAACCCTTTCTCTTCTAAAAATACAAAAATTAGCTGGGCGTGTAGGTGCATGCCTGTAATCCCAGCTACTCGGGAGGCTGAGGCAGGAGAATTGCTTGAAGCTGGGAAGCGGAGGTTGCAGTGAGCCGACATTGTGCCACTGCACTCCAGCCTGGGCGACAAGAATGAAACTCTGTCCCAATAAAAAATAAATAAATAAATCTTTTCCCTAGCTCATTTTTTTTGACTGTGTTAAATTCAGTGGAGCAAGGTCTCATTTATATCCTCCTTATTCATAATTTGGGGTAATTAGCATAGTGGTTGGGCTGCCGTTCACCTCTTACAGCTAGGAAAATGAGGCTTTGCGAGACGAATGCATATATAAACAGGATTAAGTCATTGATGGCATGCTCATACTTCCTAGGAGAATTAAGTCTTTTCAGGTACCACAGTATGTATGAGTCCTTCTTAACTCTCATTTCCACCAGATCTCCACCAAGGAGTTTAGAACTGATGGACTCCAAGTCTCCCTCTGGATGAGACATTCTGAGTTCTTGCCAATATCATGCTAAACTGGGTTGATAATTTCCTTTGAAAAATATCCTTTGAAAATGAGTAGCATTTCATCTTTTGGAAATTTATCATTCTTCAGACTTTTCACTAACCTGTCCCCTCCCATAGCTGACCCCCTCCTGTACCCCAGGGTTTGATTGATATTTGCTTTTGTATTGTAATTACTATTTAATATCCAGCCCTCCTGAGGTTTGCTTCACTGCAGTCACATTGTATTGCAAGCAGAGAATGTCACATCGCCTGGAGCTGTTGGGGTAGTGTGGTTGTGGTCCTTTGGGTATTTCCTGGCACACCTGGCTCATGACATCGTGCAGAGCTGAACAGGCTCTAGGAGGAAGAAGGAAACCTTGCCTGGGTACTTAAAATTATCTATCACAGTGGACCCTGAGTCTGCCTCTCAGCCTGTCTTGAATGCCAGCCTATTATAAATCAGCTTTATTTATTTTGTGTTTGAATTTTGACTTTCCTGTTCAATAATTGAATATTTTAAAATGACACCTTTGGTCTTTTATTTGTCATAAGCGAGGGCCGAGTTAGCCACCCTGCAATTTGCCTCTGTACTCTCCGCCCCCCAGTGTGTAGTCGTTAGCTCATAATTGTTTTCTTAACCTCCTCAGAGCCTGGTGTGATCTTGCTCTTAACCTTCTTGACCTTCCAAGGTAGTTAAATAAGGTTTTGCTTTCTCTATGAATTAATTATGTCATCTCTATTTGAAATGTTCCTGAACCCATGGTGCTGTATTTTGGCAAAATAAATACTATTTTCAGAGACTGTAAGACCCATCCATTTTATTTCCTTTTATTAGAAGATAGAACGATTTTCTTAGATGAGCAGTTATCAGCTGATGTTCACCTTCTTGGAGGAAGGGACTGCTGGCGGTTTTACTTCAAATGCAGCCATTTGAAGTATCTGATTTGGAACATTCCATACCTGGTGCAGAGGCCACTTGTTTCTACAGGTTTGTTCTGGTGGTCTGTCCTCTGTGCCATTGAACTCCCAGAGTCCTCTGCAGAGGACATGTAATAATTCTTGCCTATTAATATGTGGACCCTGTATGTGGGGCTTTTTTTTTGCCTGTTTGAGACTTCCTGCCTTTAGGAGTAGACAATGACCTTTCATACGTTTAATGCTTCTGTTGTTCTCAAGTTTGAGAATGTGGCGTGTCCCCTGGGTCCCCTCCTTACATGAAATCCAACCCAAAGGGTCAGTGTGTTTCTTGTGTGTTTCTGTCTTCACTCTTCTGTCCGCTTTCATCTCTTTCCTGGTGAGTCTCTGCCCTGTCATAAGCAAATAACCTTAGTTGTTTCCTCCCCAGTGGCGGTGGCTTCAATTGCTGTGGATTTCCTGGCCTGATTTCAAGGCTAGGGGAAAATGCCTGTGTCCTGGTTCAGAACAGGCAGTCTCTTTATTTCTTCTGTCTTGCCGTGGACAAACAGAATCGTGGCCCCTTATGAGTTCTTTCTAAAAAAATCACCTTTATTGAGGTAAAATTTATATGAACAAAAAAATAGAACCATTTGAAGTATCTGATTTTGGATCATTTTGAAAATGTCCCAAATGTCCTCTCGTCACACCGTAATCAAGAGCTGGAACATTTCGCCACCCCAGTGATCTCCCTTTGCTGGCCCCTGGCGATGCTCATACATGTGGTGGTTCTTCACAGGAAAGCAGCTGACCTCAAAGAGGGTGAATATGAGCCCTGCTTTCCTTTCCTCTTTGACTTCCTCTGCGATCCATCCCTAAACTGCAGGATTTTGTCATGTTAGTTCCTATTTTCTATTACCATGAATGACTGTTGGTGCCGCAGGCTGGGGAAGGTTAATTGTAGTAACAAAGAAGAGGTTTTCCTGGCAGGAACCATTTCCTTACCCAGGAAACAAACAAGTGCTTTCCTTTCTCACAGTCATCTTCTCCTTCTTATGTAAGTAGAAATATTAAGCCATACTCAGTCTGTCCAGGTCCTGAGAATTGGTGTCTGCCTGGGTCTGGGTTTGTATTAGTCTATTCTCACGCTGCCAATAAAGACACACTTAGACTGGGTCATGTAGAAAGAAAAAGAGGTTTAATTTAATGGACTCACAGTTCCACATGGCTGGGGAGGCCTCACAATCATGGCGGAAGGTGAAGGAGTAGCCAAGGCATGTCTTACATGGCGGCAGGCAAGAGAGCGTGTGCAGGAGAACTGCCCTTTATAAAACCGTCAGATCTCATGAGACTTATTCACTATCATACTGTCATGAGAACAGCATGGGAAAAACCCATCCCCATGATTCAGTTACCTCCCACCGAGTCCCTCCCACAGTACATGGGGATGATGGGAGCTACAATTTAAGATGCAGTTTGGGTGGGGAGACAGCCCAAACCATATCAGGGTTGCAGAGGCTTATGTGGGAGGATCAAGAGTGACAGCAACTGTCTGGCTGGAGGGGAAGGAGACAGAACCTGTCCCTGGGCCTTTGTCTCCTTTCCCCTTGCCCCACGCCTAGCCCTGGGGAGCCCGATTCCCTCCTCACACTCCCTTGGCTCCCTTCTTGTCTCTGTACACAGCCCCAAGCACAAAACGACTGCTCATTTTCCTGGCCATGCTGTGCTTTGCTGTCTCCGTGTCTTTGTGAGCAGGGATCTTTCTCCCTGGAAGGCCTGTTCTCTTCCTGTCTTCCAGGACATCTGCCTGTCAGCAGTCAGCCTTCTATATCCACTGCAGAGGCCATTTGTTCCTGCAGGTTTGTCCTGGTGGCCTGTCCTCTGTGCCATTGGACTCCCAGAGTCCTCTGCAAAGGACACCATGTTTTCATTAAACACATAGAGGAGGCATGTTGGCAAATGTCATTTGCAGATCTGTCTTCTCTAGCAGGGCAATGCTCTTGGCCATTGAACATTTTGCCTGGCATGCCACAGGTTCCAACACTTTCTGGACAAATGAATAAGTGAACTGGAGATCAGAAAGTAATTTTGAAAACACACCTGCTGTGGCATTTGAGGAGATGTAAAATACCTGGTGCCCTCCCTTCCCAGGACCCCTCCAAGCTGGACGAGCAGTCCTGGCTCTTTGGTGGGGCATTGTCTGGTGAGCCTTGAGGGTGTGCTTGGGTGCCAGCATTCTCCCCACCCTTTGCTTTGTTAGTTTTTGCTCCTGACCTACTGCTTTGATTTGAGAAACCCTTCGGCTATTAAAATATGAGTTAATCATCTAAGAAACTCACTAACTGAACTTCATAGTGAGGAAGTATGCTTCCTGTTGATAGATAATAAAACAGAGTGGAATAATTTGAATTCTTTATAATGGATGTGATTATAAATGATTTCCCCATTTACTCATATAAAAGGCTAAATGGAAGATGATTAGTGAGTTCTGTTTTCTGTTTTTCCTAAGGTGATTTTTTAATCTTCCCAACAAATTCCTGCGATACAGGGAAGAAAAAGAAAAACCCATTAAAATTTGCTTAAAATCTTTAAGAAGCCATTTAAAGCTTCAGAACTGAGTAATCTTTCTGCCCCCTTAGTGTATTATGGCACAGGAGAGAAAACAAATGACAGACAACCACTCTACCTTGCTTTAACGTAGGGTTAGGATTGCTTGACATCTTCTGATCACATTATTGTGCTGCTGATACTTGTCATAAATGTAGTGATGAGATTCTGGATGTAAAACTATTTATAATTTTCCATCTCTTGTTATCCCTAAAAAATTAATATTTGTAATGGGCCTAAATCCTTCTAAATCCCATTATTTAATATTGTTCTGCAATTTGATGATTAAAGAATTGTTATTTTTTTTTACCTCCTTTATCCTTAAATCTTTCACCCATAATCTCCTGTTTATAATTGCAGGTGCCTAATGATTCATAATTAGTTAATTCTTGGTTGGTGAGTGATTGTTTCATATTGCAATTAGGAAGATCATGCATAAAGCCATTTCTAGTTAAATATGTGTATGTTCTTTACCAGGCTTGTGTTCAAGAGTTCTGTAGTTACCATGTTATAGTAATCTCTGACCTTATTTTTGTTAAGCAAAGACATCTGGTTCAGAGACCCTCTCTCACCAGCAAGCAGTTCTCATTCAGTCTAAGCATGTTGAAAAAGGCCCTTTCCCTAAATGGGCTTGGGGGCAATACTGGGGTTGTGGCTGTCCTCAGGGTGTCTGAGCGCTTCTTTGGTAGTCTGCAGGGGAAAATACCAACACTGGTAATGCCCCATTCAGGTGCAGTATTCTGTCCAACAAGGCACAATTGCCTGCCTGGGAATAGGAGGCTGAGATATCATTGATTATTTCCTATGTCACTTGTCAAGTGGAACACAACACAAGTGAATGTCTGCACAAAATGTACTTTGCTATACCTTTCTAACAGGTTTACATGAGGGGATGGAGCTCAAACTTCACAGGATAGTCTATGCAGAGTAGGTCTTACCCTAGGGATGCTCCTGCTGCCCTCACTCCACCTGTCCTCCACCCACCAAGGCACAGAGACTCCAGCAAATGTGAGGAAGAGGGTGGGGATTGGTTGATGGGCAGAGCTGGCTCTGTGAAAGGGGGTTAATCTGAGGCATCTTACCTCCTGAAGACTTGGGTGATGGGAGGGAGATGTTTCTGGAGCCCGGGGCAGCTACTGTGGCATTGAGACCACCTTAGCCTGGGTTGGCATGGAAGACTGGAAATCTTGCCTTTATTCCTGTCTTGTTCGTTGTCCTCTGATTGAATCTCTGCGTTTTAGCCCATTGCCTTCCCAAAGCTTGATTCTCACCTCTTCCTCTCAACTCCTGGCCTCTGTAATAATGGAGAAGCCTTGGGCCTGGAATTTGGAGGGGAAGAAAGGGAGGTTAAGAATCCTTATCTTTTTGCTTTCTTCATTATGTGACTTCCTCGATCTTTTTGTACAACAGTAAGCAGGCTTTTATCAACTAGTAGATATTAAAAACCACATCAGTGCCAACTAAACAAATTATATCCACCAGATACTTTTGAGCCCTCTGGTATGTGCCAGGCAATATTCTAGGCATGGAGCTCTATCAGTGGGCAGGGGGTACAGGTGGCAGTAATATACAGCTGACCTTATGTTCTCATCATGGCAAAGAGACAGTAGAGAATTGCATTATCCATCAGTTAGGGATAAAACAACAAATACCCACTGCTGTTTATTATCTCTGTCCTCTTATTTAAGAAAGGAACTCTTGGCCGGGCGCGGTGGCTCATGCCTGTAATCCCAGCACTTTGGGAGGCCGAGGCAGGCGGATCACGAGGTCAGGAGATTGAGACCGTCCTGGCTAACATAGTGAAACCCCATCTCTGCTGAAAATACAGAAATTACCAGGGCATGGTGGTGGGTGCCTGTAGTCTCAGCTACTGGGGAGGCTGAGGCAGGAGAATTGCTTGAACCCAGGAGGCGGAGGTTGCAGTGAGCCGAGATTGCGCCACTGCACTCCAGCCTGGCAACAGAGTGAGACCCCATCTAAAAAAAAAGAAAAAGAAAGGAACTCTTTGCCTTCTTAGAGCAGGAGGGAACTGAGTTCTTCATAGAGAACAGATCTAAATTATAGAAGCCATTATTATTATTTTTCACCATTTTTCTTATTGTATCGCAGTCCAGTTGTGGGACATTGTGGATCACTGCAGGCTGCACACAGGCATTTGGGAGGCATGACTTCTTTCTGGGTACTGTGCCTTTTTAAAGCCTTTGGTGATTTTATTCATACTTGCTTTCATTCAACAAATGTTTTCCAGCACCAACTGAAGGCCAGATGCTATGGGGGGTGCTGGAAAGGTATTAGAGCCTCAGCTCTTCAGGAGTTCGTGACTCGGTGCGGGGATGCAAGAGGGATTCAGTGAGGGAGACACAGCCCCCCGCCCCTTACAGTCCTGTTCTGTGCTGCTGTTGGATGAAACTGCTCTGCAGGTCTTAGGAACCAGCCCTGGAAACCCCACCTCCCACCCCCCCACCCCCGGTGCAGGAAGGGAACTTAGTCTTCATTATGTGACCATCCACTTATGTAGACTTCCCACATTTCCCCCGAAATTAGTCCCCAGGAGTTGAGTAACCTTCTCTTTGAGTCCTTATAACATTTTTTTCTGAAATGCAAAAACACATTTGCTTGAAACCTCCATGCTAGTTTGGCATGATTTTAGAAGTTACCTGGCAGAATGAATACAAAAGAAGCAAAGAAATTTAACATGAACTTGGCATTTTCTTGTTGGCATGAACATAATTATTGGATGTCATTATAAATAAACCTTTTAAAAGTCACTTTAAAAATAGAATAATTGGCTACATTGCAGAGATCATGAAAGATCATGAATATGTATATAACAGATAATTAAAAAAAACTGCTAATATTATTTAAATGGGTGCTTGTGGCTTGGGAAAAAATTTTCTGTGGTTCTTAAAAAGTGCCGTGTCTTAAGCACTTCAGATTGACAAATGATGACCAAAATGGGTCTTGGTGATGATGGAGACACTCACGTGAAAGGGACATGTAAAAAGTTATTGTAAAATAGTTTTATGAAATGGAGAGTGGATGAAACTACTTTAATATTCCTATACATGAATATTAGATAGGCATGCATAGTTAAATTAATAACGTGTTTTAGTAGGCACTTGGCTTTTATCTGTATCTATAAAAGTGTAAATACTTGAGGTGGCCAAAACTTGACATTTTCTCATTGTAATGCAATTCTTATTTAATCCAGAGTCACCTCACTCATAGGGACAGAAAGCATTTCTATAGAGCTGGATTGGTAGAAGAGGGGTTCATGGACTACATAAGCCTCCAGAAGGCTAGGGGATGTGGTCAGGCTGGTGGAAGGAAAAGCACTCTGCAGCTTGTTCTTACAGCACCAGGTTTGTTAAATATCTAAGTGGGCATTTTTCTAAATGAGTGGCTTTCTTCATGATATGTGTGTGCTAAATTCAAACTGTACTTGGCAAAGTAATGTGAGTTTTCAGGAGATGGGCTTATAATTTTTCACGCAGCAGAGGGAGCATCAGCTTCTCAAGTGGATGCTGAGAAGTTCTGTGATGTTTAGAGAATCCAGTTAGATGGCTCACTGTTTTATGACATTGAACCTAGTTTTGACTGGGTCACGGAAATTCATGCCGGGCTCAGACTGTGATGCTAACAGGGGCAGGGGAGTGGAGTGGAGGAGTGCTGCTTTGTGGACCTATCTTGGGGAGAATATTGAGTAGAGTGTTGGTCCCTGGAGCCTTTAGGGTAGATTGTGGTCCTGCGGGCACTTCCAGAAAACAGTCAGTGGCTAACCTGGGGTGGGCGAGGGAGACTCCTTAAAGTTAGACCACAGTCCCCATTCTCAAGAAACATCCCCGACTCTTGCTCAAGTGTCCCTGTGCAGTTTAGGGTAGTAGCCAAGCCTTGATGAGGTTACTCTGATGAAATGTAAGTAGCATTGTAGAACTAGGAATTGGCATCATTTAGGACCATTTACCCAAAGTAGAACCAAAATAATTTGGTATTAATTGGTCGTTAAATAGATAATGAAGCTTTGGCTACAAATACACATCTTGGAATTACATGGGGACTCTCACCCTGGACTTCCTTTGTCATAGCTTTATTTTTATACACAATTGTATTGATCAAATTCTAGACCTTACAAGCTCCACAGCTGAATTATTTAATTCTCTCTGATGATCGTCTCAATTCATTTTCCAATAAATGTAATTATTTTCTTGCCAGCTTTCGTATTTAATTGCTAAGTTTTCTCCGATTTGCTCTAAATCATCTTTTACAAATGCGTAGTGAAAGGCAGCAGGTTTTCTCTTCTGATGGTGGCAATTATAAATGTAATTTTATTTAGCTTGATAACCAGTTCACTGCCACCAAGGGCCTCGATTTTTCTTTATCATATGTTTGGGCACACTGTGAAATCATCAAACACCAAACCTTTTATAAATTGGATGTGCATGCTTTTGTCCTTTTCGCTTATTATTGTACTGTTTACCGTCGTCTTCTGTGACATTTTCTCTTGCCTTCAGTCAGTTTTGGAAGCAGGCACATTCTTCTGCAACAAAACACCATTTTCTTCTTGATTGTAAACAGAGATGTCATTCCCGTGCTTGTGTTAGATATACCCTTAGAAATTATGAAAAGCTGTCCGGCTGCCTGGTGGTTATGTGCATGGTAGATACCTCAACTGTGTTTGTTTCGTTTGTCCTGGATATATGTCTCTGAACTCTTGCTTTTATTGAAATTAATCTCTGGTTTCTGTTACTGTCTCTGAAAATAACAATGATTGTGGTGCTTTTTAAGTAACTCACAGTGTGTTTAAACTATGCGGGAAAGAGAATGGGAAAGGTATGTTACATTTATTTTCATGTTGCCCCTCAAAATGAACTGGAAGCCGGGTTTTGGGAGGATTCCATTTAAATGCATTTATGCTGACCTTTTCACGATTCTCATGTTTAATTGTATTGCACTTCAGAGTCACCCAGCCTGAAAGGGACTTAGAATCCCATGGTTGCCAATTGGTGTATGACTGCGCCTCCCTCAGTGGTCAAAACTGAGATTAAAAAGAGAAAGGGAAAGCCCAGTATTTGGAAGGTTATATCCAGAGGAGTTCAGCACCCCTCAGAGTCTAAGGGGCTTCCTGGTGATACGGCCCCACCGCTGCAGAGAAATGCCCCCAGCCTCCCCACTTAGTGCACCAGGGGTCTGGAACCCTCTCTCTCTAACACCCAAGACCATCCATAGCTCGGTCACTCCCCCACAGACTTCACCCCCAGCCATGCCACAGCCACCAGCACCTAACCTCCAGACTCCTGAGGAAGCTAGGCGGCTCCCCTGTGTCACCTCAGCTCTGCCATCCTTTTCCCTGCCCATACACATGGAGCCCTGGACATGGTGGCCCGCACTGCCCTTGATGGAGTGCCTTGTCCCTGGACCCCTCCCGTGACTCAGCTCTGCTCCTGTTGGCCTTCTTGTCTTCTGTCTCTTGTCAGCCTCTTTTGGTCTCTCCTGTGGACTTTGCTTCTTGCCCCTGTTCTCTGTGTGCTTCTTGATGCTCTTTCCCATGACCACTCCCTGGAGGCCCCCACATCTGGAGTCAGGCCCCCTACCCCTCGGGCCTCTCGCACCTCCTCCACCTGGCCCGTTCCTCCTTTTTTTCCTTGACTTCTCCTGTGTACCCACTTTGTTTCCTTCCATTCTGCTGTTCACTCCAGCCTCAATCTCCACTCTCAGTGACTTACTGCTTCCTTCTCCTGGGGACCTCAGGAAAACGGAGGATTCTGACCCCCACACCTAAGATAATAGGAAAGAGCCTCCCTCCCCCAGGAGAGGGGGCTGCCCCTGCCCACTGCCCCTGGCCAAGTCCGGGCTTCAGGCTGGCTCTGCCTTTCCAGGCCATGGATGATGTTTGAATGAGGCCCTGGGCAGGGCGTGGAGATGGAGTGAGCCCTCGAGTCCTGGGTGGTGGATGCTCTTGTCTCCAGGAGAGATGCTGCCCAGTGCTGGCGTGTGGACACCGTGCCATTTAGTCTTCCCCAACTAGCTTTTCCTTTGGAGGAGAAAAGATTGTCCGACTTGTGGCAATACTTTTAGTTCCATAACTGTAAACTTTTCTTTCTCTTTTTTGGTGGCATTTATAAAAATTCCCTGTCCTACATATCTGATCACATTTATTAGTTTGGATGTTCATGTTTAAATCCCATGATGTAAAATGTTTGTTGAGACACAGCTGAAGGATTGTTGAAAAACAACTGTAGAGAAGAAGCAGGAGCTTGTTTAAGGGGTGGGAGGTGTGGGCGGCAGTTCTGGACAATGATTGCTGTTCGGGACACTGGGATGGTTCTCCTTTCTGGCTTCCTGGGATTTTTTTTCCTCGGCAGGTTATATTAAACCTTGCTTAATGAAGGCACTGGCATTGATAGTGGCTTGCATTTGGCAAGACATGGCTGTTCCTGGGTACCAGGCAGTGGCACCGGAACTCATTAAGAAGGTGACTAATTTCAGGGCCGTGTTAACATAGACTGAGGCTCCATCATGGTTCCCAGGTGTTTGTCGGTCGCCGCTGGAGACCATTGTGTGGATCAGTCACATGGTCTGCTGCAGTGTGAGTGACAGACGGTGACTTGCTATCAGTATGCAAAGGTCACCCGGTGACTATTCCAAGAAGTGTCATTTTCCAGTGGAGAATGGGACTTTTTTTTTCCTGTTAATAATTTATTTCTTAATTGCAGTAAAATACATATAACATAAAATTAATCCTTTTAACCATCTTAACACGAACAATTCAGTGGCGTGGGGTACATTTACAGTACATCACCACTAGGTAGTTCTAGATCATTTCCATCACCCCAGAAGGAAACCCCACAGCCGTTACAGTCACTCTGTTTCCCCCTTCACACTCCCTGGCAACCACGCATTTGTTTTCTGTCTCTGTGATTAGCTTCTTCTGCGTATTTCATATAAATGGCACTATAGAATATGTGGCTTTTTTTGGTATATGGCTTCTTTTACTTAGTATATTCTCAGGGTTCATCCATGTGTTGGCACCCCATTCCTGTTCATGGCTCAGTAGTATTCCATTGTATGGACAGACCACAGGTGTTTATCCATTTATCTCTGGATGCACACCTGGCTTACTTTACCTTTCGGCTGTAGTGTATAGAGGTGCTGTGAGCATTCCTGTACAGGCTTCTGTTTGAACGTCTATTTTTTTTTTTTTTTTTTTTTGAGATGGAGTCTCATTCTGTTGCCCAGGCTGGAGTGCAGTAGTGTGATCTCGGCTCACTGCAAGCTCTGCCTCCTGGGTTCACAACATTCTCCTGCCTCAGCCTCCCGAGTAGCTGGGACTACAGGTGCCCGCCACTGCACCCGGCTAATTTTTTTTGCATTTTTAGTAGAGACGGGGTTTCACCATGTTAGCCAGGATGGTCCCGATCTCCTGACCTCGTGATCTGCCCGACTCGGCCTCCCAAAGTGCTGGGATTACAGGTGTGAGCCACTGCGCCCAGCCTGAACGTCTATTTTTAGTTCTTTTGGGTATACATTGAGGAGTGAAACTGCTGGGTCTGTTTCTGTTGAGTTGACTGAAGATAGGATATTCATTTTATTGCTCTATCTGTATGGACCTCTCCTGCATTACTTCAGTGAGTTGTGAAGGTTGGTCTGGATCACTTTCCCTCTTTCCTTTTTGAATTGTGCCTTTAGCTGTAGGTTGAACACAGGTGCTGTCTTTCACATTTTCAGATCTCTGAGATCTTCACTGGGGATCAAGGTCCAAGGAATCAAAGCTCATGCTGTGTTTGCTCCTGAGCAGGAGAGAGCGTTGTTTAGAGGGAGGGAGAAGGGGAATGCTTGAGGTCAGAATCACAGGACAGCCAATCCGTCTTGAGATTTCAGAAATCACCATAAATCTGTGTCCCTTCCCAGAGAACAGCGTGTCAAAATGCAGCATTCGTAATTGAAGAAAGCAAAATCAGCTGACTAAGTCGTAAGACCTAGGATGGTGAAGAGTCTCAGAGTGACCAAAAACACACAGACCCTGTTCTCAGGGAAGCTCCTGTGCACTGACTGCATGCTCTATAGACCCCTGCCCTGTGGGGGTCCATTCATGCTTACAGGGTACATCCTCTGGGAGAAAGCATGACAAGTTGGTACCGGGGAACCTGAGGGCCGGGATGAATTTCAGGATAAAAAGAGCAGACTTAGGGATGCTGCCATAGTATATCGTCTAGATTTGTACTGCCCTATTGAAATTCAAATAAAATACAGCTAAATGTTCCATTTCTCAGTCACCCTACCTGTATTTCAAGTGCCTGATGGACACCTGTGCCCAGTGGCGACTGTACTGGCCAGAGCTGCTGTAGAATAGTCCCATCACTGTGGAAAGTTCTGCTGGTCAGGTCTGGCTGGACCGTAGACACAGAAGTGGCCACAGCAGTAGTGCTGGGAGCTAAGAAGGTGCCCAGTGCACGGAGGAGGATGAGCTGGATCGGGGAGGAGAGGTCAGGATTTGATCCTGGAAAGGTGTAGTTGTAGTCCTGGCTCTGTCATCGCTCAGCAAGGCATCGCTCCCGCCACAGGGCCCCAGCCTCCCTGTGTGCCCACCACGGGCCTGGCACTGGCCGCCCTCTGTGCCACTCAGGGCAGGAGAGTGAGGGTTGTGCCACACATGGGTCCGATTGCTTCTCCATGGCGAGAAGAGGACAGACACTGGGAGGAAAAGTTGAGGAACCTTGACATCCCATGCTGCTCTGTCATCCAAGTGGCTTTTTGGTTTTCTAGGCATTCTTTTTTTTTTGAGACTGAGGATCGAGCAGTTCTCCTACCTCAGCCTCCCAAGTAGCTGGGACTACAGGTACCCACCACCACGCCTGGATAATTTTTTTGTATTTTTAATAGAGACAGGGTTTCACCATGTTGCCAGGCTAGTCTCGAACTCCTGACTTCAAGTGATCCGCCTGCCTCAGTCTCCCAAGGTGCTGGGATTACAGGTGTGAGCCACCGCGCCCGGCAGACATTCATTTTTATTACAATTTACAAAGGTATTGGTCAGAAACAGAATGAAAATGGAAGGAAATCCTAGTCTTTCCCCAGGTCATGGGAGAATCCTTGCTTTAAGTGTCTCATGGGGTGGGGTGATGCATTTGTCCCTCAGCGCTGCTGTCACAATACAAACGAGGGGCTTCAAACAACATCAGTGTGTTCTCTCATTGTTCTGGAGGCCAGAAGTCCAAGAGCAAGGCATCACCAGGGCCGTGCCCTCTCTGAAGGCTCTAGAAGGCTGTAGAGCAGAATCCTTCCTGGTCTCTTCCAGCGTCCAGGGCTGCTGGCAGTCCTCGATGTGCTGTGGTTTGTGGCTACATCATGCTCGTGTCTGCCTCTGCCTTCCTGTGGTGTGTGCAGCTTTGCATCTGAATCTCCCTCTCCTTTCTCTTTCTTTCTTTTTTTTTTTTTTTTTTTTGGAGACAGGGTCTCGCTCTGTCATCCCGGCTAAAGTGCAGTGGCGTGATCTCGGCTCACTGCAACTTCCACCTTCCAGGCTCAAGTAATCCTCCTACCTCAGCCTCCCGAGTAGCTGGAACCACAGGCATCCAGGCTGGAGTGCAGTGGCATGATCTCAGCTTACTGCAAACCTCCACCTTCCAGGGTCAAGTAATCGTCCTACCTCAGCCTCCCAAGTAGCTGGGATCACAGATGCGTGCCATTGCACCCACCTAATATTTTGTATTTTTGGTAGAGACTGGGTTTTGCTATGTTGCCTTGGCTGGTCTTGAACTCCTGAGCTCAAGCGATCCTCCTGCCTCAGCCTTCCAAAGTGCTGGGATTACAGGTGTGAGCCATCGCACCCATGGCCTTTTTTTTTTTCTTATAAAGATAGTCATCATTGGATTTAGGGCCCACTGTAATTCTAATTGGAGTTTATCTGCAAAGATTCTGTTTCTAAGTTCATTTGTATTCACAGGCACCAGAATGTCCTAGTCCATTTTGTGCTGCTGTAACAAAATACCTGAGACTCGGTAAAATACCTCAGTAATTTATAATGAACAGCAGTTTACTGGCTTGCAGTTCTGGAGGCTGGCAAGTCCAAGGTCAAGGTGCTAGCATTAAGGGCCTTCTTGCCTGGTCATCCCATGGCAGAAGGTGAGAGCGTGAGAGAGGATGAGAGGGTGCCAGACTCTCCCTTTTACAATGACCCAATCCTCCCTATGTGGCTGAGTCCTCATGGCCTAATCACATTATTCCTAAAGTTCCTACCTCTTTGCCTGCCTGTAGTCCCAGCTACATGGGAGGCTGAGGTGGGCGGATCATTTGTCCCCAGGAGGTAGAGGCTACAGTGAGTTGTGATCGTTCCGCAGCACTCCAGCCTGGGCGACGGAGTGAGAACCTGTCTCAAAAACAGAAAAACAAACAAAAAATCCCACATCTTAATAACTGTTACAATGTCAATGTCAATTAAATTTCAACTTGAATTTTGGAGGGGACAGATATTTAAATGATATTACAGGGGTTAGGTCTTGAACTTGTTTTGGCAGGGTCACAATTCCATGCACTGCATATGGGAGTGGAAGGGGTATGCCTGCGGGTGGGGAGCCAGGGGCTTGAGCTCCACTCTGCATTCACTTTTTGCTCTACCCCAAAGCCTTCCCTTCCCCTGTCCCGCTCCCTCTACCTGTGAGTGTCTGTGTACCCTGGCCATCCTCGATGGCAGTGAGTCTGAGTATTGGTAGGGTGGGCTAGAGCCTGGGACAGCGAGGCACCTGGAGGGTGGTTGAGGGTGGACGGGTGCACACTGGACAGGCAGAATATTCTGCGCGATTTTGCCTCGTTCCTGCATCTTTCTTCCTCTGCTGTCCTGCACACACTTATCTTCTACCCACTTCTGTTCCCAAAAGGCTCCATTTTGTCAGATTATTCAGACCATGAATAAAACACAAGTGTGATGTGCTTCATTCCCCACTCACTGTTTGCAAAACTATTTTGCTGCAGTTTAGACCCTTAAGATACTGTGGAACTGGACCATTTTCCTGTCTGTCGACTTCTGAATTTTAAGTGTTTTTCAGAAAGTCTCCATCATTTGGAAGTCACGCTTTGCCTCCTGGAAGCTGTCTAGACAGGTGACCAATTTTCACCAATTTGGAGGCTATGGAGGTCTCTTCCAAGGATCGCTGCCCTCTCCATGAGCCACTTTAGCTAGATGACTGTTCTGGTATCAAGTGAAAAAACAAAAAGAATACTTCAGTAATTTAATTCAAATTTGTTCTTGCCTAGATTACGGTAATGCTCCTATTTAGAATGACTTAATTCCTGGCAAGTGGATTGTGGGAGGTTAAGGAGAGCACCCTGGCTCCAGAGCAGAGAGCAGAAGAGGGTGTTCTTGCCGTCTGTGCTGAGGTTGGCTAAGTCTTTCTCTTTTTCTTGCCTCGTGCTTTTTGCTACGTGGTTTCTGCTGCCTAGCTAGTCATCTGCAAGGCATCACTGTAGCCCTATCCTGATGCCCTGAGTCCTGGTGGCTTCTACTCTGACCCTTCCTGTTCTTTTATAGATTATTCCATCCTTGACCACATTTTCTTCTGTTCTCCTGTGTGCCTAGCTTTGGGGAAATAAGGATGAGTCGGGTGCAGACTTCGGTTGCTCATTTGAACAGTGATTCTGACTACTGTTAGAGAAGGGATATGGGAGAGAAGTGCAGGGGATTTACTTAGCCAAGGCTGAAGGCAGAGAAAACAGTCATTGCTGCATGGCACAGCTACCTGTGGCCAGAGAGGAGCCATGGCCCAGCTCTTGCTGGGCTGACCCAAAGGCCGAGGAATTTTGTGTGCCAGGCACCCATCTGTGACACAACCGCGTGGGCCAGGAAGCTGTGTGTGCGTGTGTGTGTGTGTGTGTGTGAGCAATTAATGGACAGGATCCAGAGATGCTGAGAGCAGTCCTGCACAGTGAAGACAGTATCAATATCCCTCTCCCTGAGAAACCCAGGAGACCCGTTCCTCATCATCGATATGCTTCAAGGAAGGCATAACAAATTGATTTGTGTAGGAACTTGAACTGGATTCACTGAAGAATCTCAGGAAGTTTGTACTTTTTTCAGTTTGGGCTTTGTGATACAGAAACACGCAGATACTTGTAGGAACAACGTCCCTCAGGCGCTAAATTGACATTTGGGATTGAGTGAACCGAAGCATTGGTGGTAGAGATGGGGAATGCTATCTGAAAAACCAGAATCAGCTTTAAGGAAGCTGATTACAAAGAGAATTGATTACAAAAAGTATTTTTGGATTTAAAATACATAAGATGTAGGCAGTCCTAATTTAATATGACATAAGGGATTGAAGCAATTGTTGCCATCGTCTTTCTTTTTGTTCTGGACTGCTGTCACACACACCATAGAGATGCCTCCTTGAGTGTCTTCAAAGTGCTGTGGATTTCCTTTCTTCAGCCGCCTCCGACCATCACGTCCAGCCATCCGTCCTGTTTGATCAAGTCTGCAGAGTGGGTCCAGGGGCACCAATTGGCAGAACTGGTCTTGGTGCATTTTCCCCTATCAAGTTTATCTGTTTTTCCGGAGGCTGTTTGGCTCTTCCCCAAATCTTCCAAAGACAGAACACTTAAGTCTAAAAGGAGGATTTGTGGACCATATATATTTTAGCTCAAAACCTCCAAGTGGAATCATTTTAATATGCGTTTTCTTGAGAAATATGTAAATTAATAATTGCTTCATACATTATTCAAGAAAAACTTATTTTGTATCACCCATAGCTCTTCTAATCTTATATAAAGATATGCTAATGGATTTAATTAAAATAATTATACTGAATAATGTAGCCTGAACTTTATTCTAAAATAGCGTCTATTAATCATCATCATCAGTAATATTTTTAGCCAGAGAGACACTTACAACCTTAAGCTGATACTAGATGGAAAGTGCATTTATTGTTTTATTTTTCAGTTTGGATTAAGTTGGCATTCTCATGAGATCTGGGACAATTACATTTGCTTAGAGACGAGTATAAAATTTATTTCTGGGCCGGGCATGGTGGCTCACCCCTGTAATCCCAGCACTTTGGGAGGCCAAGACAGGTGGATCACAAGGTCAGGAGTTCAAGACCAGCCTGGCCAACATGGTGAAACCCTGTCTCTACTAAAAATACAAAAATTAGCCGGGCATGGTGGCACACACCTGTAATTCTAGCTACTCAGGAGGCTGAGACAGGAGAATTGCTTGAACCTGGGAGGCGGAGGTTGCAGTGAGCCGAGATCACACCATTACACTCCAGCCTGGGCGACAGAGTGAGACTCTGTCTCAGAAGGGAGAAAAAAAAAATATTTTATTTCTTTAACCTGAAGTATTTCAGCAATTAGAAAACTTTTAGCATCTTCTGCCCTTTCCTGTTTCTTCTTTTCCCTCTAAAGCTTTGGTTTCAGTGTGTTCTTGTCCTTTTGGTTCAGTTTTGATCTCACTTTCCCTCCCAAGAGTTGTGATTGCTGAAAACGATGAGTTCCTGATTGCCTGGATATTAAGAGGTGAACCAAATCTTAAGAGGGACACTCAGCAGCCTGCCTGTCTTAATATAAACAGAAATAGTTTTACCACTGGCTGTGATTCTCTCTGATTTTGTTTGTGTTATCTTTCTGTGGCTTGCTGGCTTTCCATCAGTGCTCAGTGAATGGTTGGGAGCCCTTATGCATTTGGTGGTAATTTCAGTTTCTCCTTAAGCCTCTCTCGTGCCTGAGTGTGCATGGGACCCAGGTATGTGTTCTTGGTGTGTCAGTGGGTCCTGCACATGTGTTGATTGGTCCGAGGACTAAATGCAGGTAGAATCAGACCTTCCCCCCTCTGGTGGACAGACGAAAGCTTTACCAAGTTGATAGAATAACATAAGCCAGGACTTAAACTGCCATTAAGTTAATTTACGTAAGTTTAAAATAAAATCTGAAGAAATTACTTGGTTAAATAGCAAACATTTATTTGGTAAGTTCACTTATAACTTAATGAACAGGCGAAGAGTAAAGAAAGCTAAAATCAGTGACTCCTCTAACTTGTGTATAGAGTACTCTTCTCTGTTCTTGGCTGGGCCAGGCCATAATGGTGTATTCGTACAGTTTCATGGTCCATGGTTCATACCTCTGGGGTTGGGGAGCGTAAGTGGGCCTCACTCCAAACTCAGCTCTGTCTTTTGGGGACATCCCACGGACTTTGTCCTCCTTCCCACTTTCGTCCCTCACCCCCAGTGAACTCATTAGTGATTATCCCGCTCTGCTGCAGGGAACCTTGCCAGTGCCTGGGAGGCACCGTGGAGCAGATGCCTGCTGAGGGACTGGCATCCTGGCCTCTCACCCACAATTCAAAACAGCTTTGCACATTCTGAGCACAGTTTTATTTAAATAAAGATCTTCACTGATTTACAAAAATAACAAAAGGCAAACAAAAACAGGAAAAATCTTCAATATCCTCAATTTCTATCACCCTGATCTTTTTTGTGATTTGGGAACTGATTCTACTCAATATTTGCCACAATGAAGATGGCACTTTACAAATGGAAGTTTGCACCGAATGAAGATTCAGGTTTGAGAGATGTGCACGCTGAGGAGGTTTTCCGTGTCAACACGTGCATGGGTCCACACGCTGTCCTGCCGCCACTGCTGGTGGTAGCCGTGGCCAGCGTCTGTTGAGCAGGAGCAATGAGTCGAGCTTATCACATGCACAACACGTCGTTCCATTCTCCCACAGCCCCTTGAGGCAGGCCCTATTGATCACCACTGTTTAGCCCATGAGAAGCCCGATAGGAAATGCTACCTTCCCAAATTCACACAGCGAGTGGTGGAGGAGCCCGGACAGCACCCCAGAGCCCTGACCTCGTCTACCATGGCGCTGCCTTCCTTTGATGGTGCTGGTTAGGGTCCCCCACATGCATTCATAGATTTTTATTTTTGGAGGTGTCTTTCGGCAGATAAGGTTCCACGCAGCACCATCTATCCACAGGGCAGGTGTCCCCTGCTTCGTCTGTCGGGTGCTCTGTGTCTTGACAAGCTATTGAGGCAGGAGCTGTTTCCACTCGAAAGAGACCTGAATTTAGTGAAGCAGCCAGACTCCACAGAGGAAACAAGGTTTTTCCTGCAAGCACAAGCAGAATCCAAAACACTTGAAACTCTGGACAAATAACCAATATTAGAAATGAATCAAGCTAGGTGTGGCTCTTACAATAGTGGGTAATGGAACCCTTCTGCCAAGGAAAGCCAGAGCCTGTGGTAGGAAGGAATCTGAGTTCCCTTTGCATCTTGTCCTTGTCTGGCTAATCAAACTGGATGGGGAAGACAACTTTTTCCCTTAGTTAAGGAGGTGATTTCTGTGGCTGAATGCAGAGAGAGGAATGCTTCTGGAAAATAAAGAGGTCACGACTATATATGAAGTTTGCGAGTCATGGAGGGTCGACTGCCCAGTGTCCTCTGTGAGGACAGAAGGAGACAAAGCAGACTGAAATAGGCTCTGTCCTTACCTGTGAGGAGCTTATTGTCTGTGGGGAATACGGACACATTGACCTTCCATTGCAGTCCAAATAGGAATGTCTCTAGATGCTGTATTCATCTATTTTGCGTTGCTATAAAGGATACCCAAGCCTGGGTAACTTATAGAGAAAAGAGGTTTATTTTGGCCCTGGTTCTGCAGGGTGCACAGGAAGCATGGTGCAGTCATCTGCTTCTGGTGAGGGCTTCCGGAAGCTTCTGCTCATGACAGAAGGTGAAGGGGGAGCAGGCGTGTCACATGGCAAGAGAGGGAACAAGAGAGAGCGCAGGGAGGTGCCATTGTCTTAAACCGCCAGCTCTCACGTGCACTAATAGAGCAGGAACTCACTGGTTACTGCGAGGAAGGTATCAAGCCATTCGTCTGAAACCCTCCCCTATGACCCAGACACCTCCCACTGTCCCCACCTCCAACACTGGGGATCACGTTTCAGCATGAGAGATGGAGAGGACACACATCCAAACCATATCTGATTCCTAACCTGGCACCTGTGTGTCCTGGACGAAATGATGTCTAAGCTAAGGACTGAGGGGTACCAGAGTCTAACTGTGTGTTTGGGGTGGACTTGGGTGGGGCGGCAGAGCAGTGACTCCAGAAGAGGGAACAGCATGTGCTCAAGCTTCTGAGCTGGCAGAGGGGCCTGGCCCACCTGGGAAACTGGAAGAGGCTCGGCTTGGTGGGAGAGAGTCCTGAAGGTACCAAGGGTGAGTCTGGGGTGGTGGGGCCAGAGCCCATGGCCCTCCATGGGTGTGGGGTAGGTTCCCTGTGTCCCCTGAGCAGGGGACGTTGCCACAGTATCTAAATTCCATTTGCATTTTCAGAAGGCTGCTTTGGCTGCCCAGTGAGGAGTGTCCTTGAGGGGTCAGCGTGGAGGCAGGGAGGGCGGGTAGGAGGCTGTGGCAGCAAAGCCAATGGGAGGCAGTAGCCGTGCGGCCCAGGCGCTGTTTGTCCCGGGGGGAGTTAACAGCCTGAACCGAGGGCTCTGTCACTGCCTAGAAGGGGGCTGTGAGGAAGAGAGAACACCCAGTGTGATGCCCAGGCCTGTGGCGTGCAGCTGGGGCTTGGCGGTGTGGCGCCTGGCACTGGAATCCCTAGGGAAGGTGAGGCAACGGTGGCTTCCACCAAGGCAGGGGGAGTTTGCAATGTCTAGGGCCAGCCAGGGTGGACCCCGGTGGGTGTGGGGTGTGGGTGTTGGGCTCAGGAGGAAGGGGAGCCCTGGAGATGGGTCAGAATTGGGACTCATTGGCATGGCAGGAGGTGAGGTCCCTTGGGGGATATGTGGAGGGACCCCGAGGAACCCACAGGCAAGGGGCTGGGGGAGCAGGGCCCTGCGCAGGGAGCTGGAAGGAGGGTGGAGAGGCAGGTGGCCACCCTGGGAGTGAGGGCCACGCGTGCCCCAGAGGTGAGGTGGCCAAAGTGTCATCAGAAAGGCCACTTGAGAACAGACTGAAGTCATCGTGGCCTTGGCAGGAACAGAGCTGTGGTGTGGGCCGGAGTCAGGCTGCAGTGGGAGTGAGGAGGGGTCGTGTGGGAAGTGGACGCGGGCCTTGCCCACACTGTGGGGTATTGTCCCATGGAGCAGAGGCTCGCAGGGCCTGGGGCTGCTTTTCCGGGTGAGAGGCTGGTGTGGGCTTCATTATAGAAAGCAGGAGGCAGAGGGGTGAGAACTGAAGGCTCTGAGGAGAGAGAGAGGACAAAGGGCAGGAGGGCCTTGAGCAGACAGCAGGGGAAGAGGTTGGAGCCCCACATGGCAGGCGGGTGCCCCGAAAACCCAAGGCAGGGGCAGAGGCTGGGAGCTGGAGTCTTGTGTTTGGTTTGGGTGGTTGGAAGCTTAGCGAGTTCCTTTCTTGTGGTGGCTTTTGTTTTTCTCTGAAGGAGGTGGTGACATGAGACGGGAGGGGTGGGGGTCAGGCTTGAGAAGAGCAAAGAAAGACTGAGTCAGCCACGGGGGAGAGTGGAGAAGGAGAGGAAACCCGGCCCTTCAGGAGAACGGGTGGACCCACAGTGTAAGACGCGCCTCTCCTCATGTTTCTTCTGAATTCCGTTCTCTCTGTCCTGTCTTTTGTTCTGTCACCCAGGACTGATAGCAGATGCGGGTTCCTCCCAGTTCTTGCTAAACCTTATTTACCGAAAGACACAAAATCATCTTGGTCAGTTAAGCAGAATTCTGGTTTAATCAGCATTTTGGGATCACTGGCATTCCACGTCCCCGCCTCAGGGGGCACAACCCCTTCTCTGAGGGTGTCATCATGACATTTTTGATGCTAGGAGCTCGGGAAGACCCCGGCAGGGAAGACTTTGGGAGCCCTTGCCCCGCTTGGCGGTCTGTCGGTCCTGATTCACGCAGCGTCTGACGGCCCAAGGGGAGCCAGCGGCAGGTGGGCCATAAAGGCCTGTCTTGTTTGTGGCCGATTCACCCTGGTGAAATGGTATTTATGAACTTGCTACAGGCGGTTGATACTTTGCTGGGCACAGTATAAAATGCATGAAGCCAGTTCGTGCCTCACCCTCTGGGCGTTCGCAAGCGAAATGAGAGACTGGGAGACTGAGCAATCAGCCTGTGTGAACGCTGGCTATTAAATGTCACAATAAATGTTTTCTGTTTTTTTTCAAAGCAACACTGAGGTTGTGGAAGCAGAACATTTGAAATCAGAATGAAATTATTACTATTTAGTGCTCTTTTGAAAAGTTGCATCCCAAAGCAGACGGTTGGGATCTGGTGGGCCTTGAAGGACAGGGCAAACGCTGAGGTGAACAACAGCATGGATCGTTCTGGAGTGGAGATTTATGGAGCTAAAGTTGCTTTATCCTCTACTCTATTTTTGGTGAAGTTGAAGTGTGGCGGTTTTGCAGAATTAGCTTTGGGGGTGCACAGACCAACCCCAAATCCCAGCAGTGCTGATCTGGGCCAAAGACTTCACTTTCGCATGTCTCCACTGTCTCCTCCATGAAAGGGGATAGTAATAGGCCTCCTTCATCAGGTTGCCATGGGGATGTAATGTGTCCATAGAGCCCAGCACCTAGAAACTTGTCTGACAGGTGCAGAATACTTACGTCATAGATGAGGCAACATGAACTCACTTGAAATGACTTGACCTGTGCACCAGAGTTGAGACACCAGCCCGCCATTCTTTCAGTCATTTCCCATCCCAGATAGCTATGGAAATATTCCCAGGTAATATATTCTTAGTCACTTAAAAAATTAAGGTATAGGCTGGACACAGTGGCTCACACCTGTAATCCCAGCACTTTGGGAGGCCGAGGTGGGTGGATCACTTGAGGTCAGGAGTTTGGTTTGGGTGTTGACCAGCCTGGCCAACATGGCGAAACCTCGTCTCTACTAAAAATACAAAAATTAGCCGGGTGTGGTGGTGGGCACCTGTACTCCCAGCTATTCAGGAGACTGAGGCAGAAGAATCACGTGAACCCGGGGGGTGGAAGTTGTAGTGAGCCAAGATTGTGCCACTGCACTCCAGCCCAGGCGGAAGAGTGAAACTCAGTCTCAAAAAAAAAAAAAAAAAAAAAAAGGTACAATTTACATACAATAAAATTTACTCTTTTTTAATGTACAGCTCTGCCAGTTTTGACAAAGGCATAATGCATCATCCCACGGGAGGGCCCCTGAGCCCCCTGTATTCCCCTGCCCGCTTTCCCACCGGCCACTGACATGCTCTCCATTTCTGTAGTTTTGCCTTTTCCAGAATGTTATGAAAATTGAGTCACATGGGATGCAGCCTCTTGCATATGTCTTGTTTTATTTATCACTGTGTCGTTCACGTGCATCTGTGTTCTAGGTAATAGTGGTTGGTGCTTCTTGTTACTGCGTCGAGTTCCGTTGTATGAATTCCCCTCTTGAAGGGACATTTGGGTTGTTTCTAGTGTTTGGAGATTACAAATAAAGCTGCTAGAGACGTCCACATAAGGGTTTTGTAACCGTCATAGGTTTGCTGTCCCATGTACGTGCCAAGTCAATGTGCTGCGACTCTGGGTTGCAGCAGAGAAAGAGATTTAATTGTAGGACCACCAAAACAGGAGAAGGAGGAAACCTCATATTGTCTGCTGCAGGAATTTGGGGCTAGGTATTGTTAAGGTTTTTGGAGCAGGCCTAAGTGGGTTGAAGAGCATGGGGTGAAGGGACAGGGAGATGAAGAAACTGCATTGCATTGCTGATTCCTCTGTCGGGGGTTTTCAAACCAGTTGGCAGCAGCAGTTTCCCTGGAATTCAGGATCTGAGAAACACCTTAAGCAATTCTTAAACAAAAGACTGTGATTCTAATGTCAGAAATCCTATCTGCAGGAACGTTGGGGATGCAGATGACCAGTATCTGCGTGACTTTGGATTACGAGTAAGTGGGCTGAAGTGCAGCCTGTTCCGTGCTTAATTATCACTGTATTGCTGTCCAGAGTTCTTGTTAACCTTATGAGGATGCCTTCAGTTTTTGTGAATGTAGGTTTTCACTTCATTTGAGGAGGTGGCCAGGAGTACAATGGCTGGGTGCTATGGACTATGAATGTTTACCTATGAGAAACTGCTGAACTCTCTTCTAAAGTTGCTGAACTATTTTTGCATTCAGACTAGCAGTGTTATACAAAGAGCACGTTGTAGGAATTCTGTTTTGTTTTCATGATTCTTATAGATGTTGCTTGTATCTTATTGTCATTTTAATTTGCATTTCCCTGACGAGTAATGGTGCTGAGTTTCTTTTCAAGTACTTATTTGCCATCCATCTATCTTCTTTGGAGAATTGCCTCTTCATCTCTTCTGCCCATTTTGCAGGGAGGGGAAGATTGTTTTCTCATTATTGAGTTTTAAGGGTTCTTTGTGTATTCTGTGTACTAATCTTTAGCAGATATATGATCTCCAGTCATTTTCTCCCTGTGTAGTTCATCTTCTGTTATCTCAGTAGTACCTTTCAAAGAGCAGAAATTCTTTATTTTGATGAAGTCCAATTTATCAATTTTTTCTTTTACACATTGTGCTATTTGTATCATATCTAAGAAATCTTTGCTTAGCCCAAACTCACACGTATTTTCTTCCAAAAGTTTTACAGTTTTTGAAGTTCTACATTTAAGATCGGTGATCTATTTAAAGTTGAGTTTTGTACAGTGTGAGAGAGGAGGGCATGAAGTTTATTTATTTGCTGATGGTACTGTGTACCTTTGTTACAAATCCATCAACCGTCTGTATATGTTCAGGGGAATACTTTTGAAGTGAGTTTCTGCCTACTTGCTTTTGGAGAACAATTGTAAAAATTGTTTCTGTAATTGCGTAGTATTTTCCAGTGTTCAAAGTGTTACCCTATTCATTTTCCAATTTGATTTTGAGCTTTATTGCAATTCCTTGAAGTATCTGGCATGAATGTTATTTTCCCTCTTACTTAAAGACACAGGTATAAGGTGGCAGAGCCAGAGTCAGATCACTTAAAATCTAGCAACTTTTCCCAACAGAAGAGAGCAAAGGGACTCAGGGTCTGACTTTCCCCTGACTGAATTTAATTCTAGCTTAGTTCAGTACTAGCTTTGTGAACAGGGACAAAGTAATTAATGTCTCCATTGTCGGTTTTTTCCTCCTTCCTACTCAGCTACCTTCTAATAGGAGGTGATATGGTTTGGCTGTGTCCCCACCCAAATCTCATCTTGAATTGTAGCTCTGATCATCCCCATGTGTTGTGGGAGGGGACCTGTGGGAGGTAATTGAATCATGAGCAGCAGGTTTTTCCTGTGCCGTTCTCATGATGGTGAATAAGCCTCCTGAGATCTGATGGTTTTATAAGGCGCAATACCCTTGCACAAACTTTGTTGCCTGCTGCCATGTAAGATGTGCTTTTGCTCCTCCTTCACCTTCCACCATGATTATGAGGCCTTCCCAGCCATGTGGAACTGTGAGTCCATTAAACCTCTTTCCTTTGTAAATTACCCAGTCTCAGGTATTTCTTCATAGTAGGATGAAAATGGACTAATACAGGAGGTCTGTAAGAATTAAAGATCAAATATACAAGGGTCCTAGCCCAGTGTGTAGCATGACAGGATCTATCATTAATATCATTACTCTGTTTTTTGAGGGTGTTTGTTTTCTAGAAGATACATTACTAAAGAACAAAATGATTCATAATTAAAATATATGCAGATATACAGGAAAACATTTTTGGAATGGAACAGAGACAGTTGACTTTAATCATTGAATGTAGAAGAGTTGAAGTGAATTTAATGGAAGAGGATTATTCTGAGGGGGACAGGTCTTCATTTTGCTTTAACCTTACAGAGCTCTGCAGGGGTAAAAGGAGAAAATCACATGCATGCTTAGCACACAGTATAGGCACTTAGGCCACAGGTGATAAGTGTTGGCTTCTGTTAATACTAATTTTATTATGTGTCAAGACAACCTGTAAGAAGTTAGCATTCTTTGAGCATTCTTTGTAGGTTAGAGATTCATTTTCTTTTTTGAGACAGGATCTTGCTCTGTTGCTGGGGCTGGATTGCCATGCTGTGAACACGGCTCACTGCAACCTCTGCTTCCTGGGCTCAAGTGATTCTCCTGCCTCAGCCTCCTGAATAGCTGGGACTACAGGTGCAAGCCACCAATGCCTGGCTAATTTTTTTTTGTATATTTTTGTAAAGGTGGAATTTCGCCATGTTATCCAGGCTGATCTCGAACTCCTGAGCTGAAGCGATCTGCCTGCCTCAGCCTCCCAAAGTGCTGGGATTATAGGTGTGAGCCACTGCGCCTGATGACTTTTGTTCTTTGCTCTATTTTCATCGTGTTAGCCGTCAGCCCCTCATCTGGAAGTGATCTTTCTCTTCTCAGTATTTCTGCTGTTCTTCTCATAAGGATTACAAATTGGTATGAACACTCCCTAACCTGCATGCTGCTCAGCCTTCTTGTTTCTTGATTTGCAGGGGGCAGCACTGAAATACTTACCAACGATCGTCAACGATGTGAAATTGGTGTTTGATCCCAAAGAGCTCAGGTAAGTATGCAGCCCAGGCGAATGCTTGTCACGTGCCGTGTGTGACCTCCTTCTCAGTGTGCTTAGTTTATGGGATGCTCAGGGTTCTGCCTCATGTCTCCATATGTCAGTGCCCTGGATCATTCTGGAACATGTGTTGCTGGTGGTGTCTGTGACTCTTTGATAATCATGACATTATGTGGAAAAGCTATCACCAGTCAACTATGACAATATTTTTTAAGAAGATTGTTTACAGTCTAATTGGTATATAATGTCCATTTGGCATTTTGCATACTTTGAGGTTTGAATTTCAGTATGTGATTGTTGGTTTTGCTCTTGTTTTCAGCACCTAAAAATCCTGACATAGGAGCTTTAATATTCCTGCGCCGGCTCCTGCTTCTGTAATAGAGGCAACTCCTCTTTGGGAGGGGCCCTGAGCCTCAAGCAGAAGACTCAGAAGTTACTAAGAAAATAATTTTTAGAAAACCCCACAAACAAACTTTGAGAAAGCTGGTCACTGGGCTTTCAGACCAAGGAGTGAGATTGGACACCAAATCTTTCCTTTTCTCTCCCTAACTTGCCGCCTCTCAGTGGCCAGGTGCGCTGTTTGTTTCCTAATCTGTTGGTATCACTGCATTCTGAAAGTGCCATTGTGAGCAAATGGGATACACAGCCTTTTTAATTTATTTTTTAAGAGATAGGGGTCTCACTGTGTTGCCCAGGCTGTAGTGCAGTGGCGCGATCATAGCTCACTGCAGCTTCAAACTCCTGGCCTCAAGCGCCCCTCCCGCCTCTGCCGTCAAAGCACTGGAATTACCGACGTGCGCCACCGCTCCCACCCCAGGGATGCACAGTCGTTTAAACCCCAGACATTCAACAGCACAATCCTCAACTACTTTTTGTTTTGGTTTTGATTTGACACAATAAACTACCTGTAGGTGAAGACACCATTTTTTACCGGCCAATGAAGCCCTCCTAAATATTAGTAGAGGGCCATCTGTCCACTGAGCGGTGAAACTGAATAAAAAATGATTATCCTTCCTGTACTTTATGTCTACCATAGGTCACTCGTGCCCTGGAATTGAAGGGCGAGAGGCTCTCTGGGAGGCGCTGTCCCCCACGAATCATTGTGAATCTGATGTTCCCTAGGATTTAGTGTCCTGCAGGGAAACATTTATTTTCTGCTCCCAGGGCGCCAACAGTGCTGGTCATAAGCTTAGCAGGCCCTACATGAGAAAAGGAGAAACACACAGGCTCACGGGCGGTGTCTGCCCACCTGGCGCGCTGTAGAGTCCTCTGCTTGGCACATGCTTCTCCAAGAGCGGGCCCCAAAATGGCAGCTCCGGTAGCCCTTGGGAACTTGTTAGAGAAAGCCAAACTTTGGCTTCCTCCCCAGACCTTCTGAATTATAAACTGCACAGTGGGGCCTGGTCATTTGGTTTTAACAACCCCCCTCCCCATGCAGGTGCTTCCAGGGCTCTCTCATATTTTAGTAGCTCAGGTCTTGAAAAACTGAGAGGAAGCAGAGAAAGCTGCAACTGGTGTGGGCTGTGGCCATACTCTAGGCCCGTCTCATGGTGCACACAGATCAGCTCCGCACCCGCGGAGGGGTATCGTCGATACTCTCGGTTTGCGCTTGAGCCGGGCCTGTCCTCACTGTACGCACAAATTAGCCCCTCACCGATGGAGGGTATCATCGACACTCACAGATTGTGGTTGAGCCGTGTGCTTGGAGGTCCTAGGAAGACCTGCTTGGCCAGGGCCGATGCAGGCTGCTGCTGGCCTCTCTGAGATTTGTGCATCCCTGTGTTCCTCCTCAATGCCTGTTACACTGATTTTTAAAAACGACATTGAAAATCACATACATATTTGTTTCTATTTAGAAAATTGGTTCATGTTTTAATAAACAGGAGAGATGACAGAAGAGGGTAACTCAAACTTAAGTTCACTACGCAAAAGAATCAGAAAGTGCCGGATCCCTTACATACATACGTACACACACACTTTAAAAAGTCACCATTTTTTGGTTAGGCATGGTGACTCACGCCTGTAATCCCAGCACTTTGGGAGGCCGAGGGGGACAGATCATGAGGTCAGGAATTCGAGACCAACCTGGCCAGCATGGTGAAACTCCATCTCCACTAAAGATACAAAAAATTAGCTGGGCATGATGGCGGGTGCCTGTAATCCCAGCTACTCAGGAGGCTGAGGCAGGAGAATTGTTTGAACCCAGAGGCAGAAATTGCAGTGAGCCTGGATCGCGGCATTGTACTCCAGCCTGGGTGACAGGGCAAGACTCTGTCTCAAAAATAAAAAAAAGAAAAGTCATCATTCTTTGTGATCAGCTCCTGCACTTAAGACATCTTCCTCTCCCATGCCACGAGGGCATCTTCTGCATCATCCTTAGTAACTTTCATGCCGATTCCGTCCCATGCTGGCCTATCTTTAAGCAGCAACAATAGACGCAGCATCTATTATTATGTGCTTTCACCATGTAAAATAGGTTTTGCACAAAGCACTTGTATTAGTCCATTAATCTTTACAACAATGGTATGACATAGGTTCTATTGTTAGCCTAATTTTATCCTCAATAACTTGTCCATGATAATTCAGCTGGTAAATGGCAGTGGTTCAAGGCCAACCCGGGCTTTTTGAATACAAAGAACAGGCCTCTAGCTACTGTGCTACCTGGTGGCTGTTGAGTTGTATTCAAGTTTTTTTTAAAAAAATATATTATAAAATGCTAGGATAAAATTTCCTGTAGCTTAGTTGTAGTTTCTGCTCCTACTTTATATCATTAGGATAAAAAGAGAAATGGCATTACTTGGTTTTGCATTTTCTTAAAGGATTTTCAGTAGATTTTATCTAGTCGCCCCCCTCCAGAGGGTAAAACCAACATTCTACCAGTATATGTTAGTGTCTGTTTTCCCAAAATGTTGCTGGTACTGGGAATTACCATTTTATAGAACCTTGCCAGTATGACTGGTGAAACCGTATCTGCCCATTTTAATTTGTGTTTATATAGTTACTAACAAGAGCTCTTCTAAAATTTCTTCATAGGTCTGGTAGCCTTTTGTAAAAGTGTATTTTTAAAAAATTGCTTTATTGTGGTATTATTTACAAACTATAAAGTCACCTATTGTAGACGGTTCAATTCAGTGGTTTTTAGTATATTTATGAAGATGTGCAGTGATCACCAGAGTCCAATTTTAGAACATTTTTATAACCCCAGCAAGATCCCAGTGTCCATTTCTGGTCATTTTTCCTTCCTAGCCCAGGTAACCCCGAATCTCTTTTCTCTCTCTACACATTTGTGTTTTCTGGGCATTTTACAGAGCTGGAATCATACAACGTGTGGCCTCTGTACTGGCTTCTTCTACTTAGCATAAAGTTTTCAAGGTTTCTCCATGTTTTAGCATCAGTGCCTCCTTCTTTTTGGAAATGAATTGTATGGATATACTGCATTTTGTTCATCCATTCATTAACTGATGGACTTCGTGTTGTTTTTACTTTTTCAGTATAATGAACAATGCCACTTGGATTCATGGACAAATTGTTGTGTGGATATATGTTTTCATTTTTTCTCGGGGAGGTGGTATATGCCTGGAAGTGGATGGTGACTATGTTTAACATTCTGAGGAAATGCCTAACTGTTTTCCAAAGTGGCTGTGCTGTGTTACCTTCCCACCAGCTTGGTGTGACTGTTCTCATTTCATTATATCTTTACCAACACTTGTTATTGTCTGTCTTTTGGATTATAGGCATGTTAGTGATTGTGAAGTGAAAACGAACACTTTCAAAACATCATTTCTTGGAATGAGTTATTGACCCCATAGTGCATGAGAGGCTGTGTTGAACATACTGGTGACATTAATGACCATGTGATGACCTTATATCTCAGTATTGTAACAACATTGGATCCTTGTGCTGTGTGTCTCAAAATTATTTCCCTTGTGTTTTTCCTCACAGCAAAATGTTTACTGAATTCATCCTCAATGTTCCCATGGGCTTGCTGACCATCCAGAAACTCTACTGCTTGATCGAAATCGTCCACAGTGACCTCTTCACACAACATGGTGAGTGGAACCCCAAGAATTATTCACTTGTCCTGTTATTTATTTTCTGAAGACATTGACCCTCTGAATTGCCTCCTCTTGACAAAAGGAGTAGAGGCTGCAACCAATTAAAACTGCTGTATTACAAGACAGGAAGATTTAGCCCTTACAAGAGAAGGGTAATTGACATGTAGTGCAGGTAATAGATCATTGAGAAATGAAGGCAAAAGCTCGTAGTTTGTAATTTAGGTATACGCCAAACTCCTAGGGTAATCAGCATACATTGTAGCCTTTAAGATATGTGATTGTCTGTCCTGGGGAGGCAATCACTTCGCTCCATTGTGATGATTGCAAGGAAAAGAATTCGAGTTTTCTTTAAATCTGAAAGTAATGGTTTTATCTTATTCTGAACTTTGCATTCTTTGACAGCATTTCTTCAAATCCTACTCAAAGTAATAAGAATTTCAATGATTCTTCAACTCATTTATCCTGCAGAACACTTTATATTTCCCTATGTTATCTCCCTGCCCTTTTTAGTAATCATTTTCTTTCTATTTGGACAGATTGAATTAATATTTTACCCTTGTCAAGCAGTTTTATTGAAAGCTTAAAACCTCTGCATAATTCCACAAACTTCCTCATTTATTGGAGGCAAATGTGAAGTCTGTTGAGTGACATTCTGACTGAGAAGCATGGATTTATTTGATTCCATTTGTGCCTGGACATTTGGCTGCTCCATTCATTTTCTGTTGTCCTCATTCTTGGTGTTGTTCTCAGTTCCCCTGTGCTTTCACGGATCCCAGATTTGGGATGTCCCTGTTAAGTTACGGTCTGGGTTTGGAACACACTCTGTGCGTGGCTTGGTCCTTTGTGCCTTCTGGGATGCGAATTTTAATCTTCTTTCTTGGCTTAACCTTATAAAATGCACCAGAGTGTACACGTATTGCTAAGGCTAATATTGAAAGAAAATGTTGACTTCATTTAGGTGAGAGTGTTCTTCTCTAGAAAAAAACACATCAAACCAAGAAGTGGGTGGCTTTCTGCAGCCCCTCCATGTAGACCTCTCTCTTTAGTCAGAAACCACTTCTTACTTTCATAAAAGAAAGTCAGTTCTTGCCATGGTCTGGGACTCAAAGCACATGACTCTCCATTGAGCTATTATTCCTGACTGTCCATATTTCAGTTTCTCACTGGAAACTGAATTGCCCACTCACCAGGTGTTTTCCAAGACTTGGGTACTCTAGGGGGGCTTAAGGAAAGGCTGATGATAGAGGTGATGGCCAGGCACCCTGCTTCAGGGTTTCCTCCTACAGTGAATAAGCTTTGTACCACAGCAAGTAAAATCCTCCGAAAATTTTATATCTGGGTCTTATTAGGTGGGTTACTGACGCTCCTAACCATTCAATGCCAAGACCCACACAGCGACATACTGCATCACCAGCACTACCGTCATCAGTATCTTCATCAAATTAACAGCTGTCAATGAGTGTCAACCGTCCATGAATAACAATTGTAAATTGTCGATGAATTGTGCTTGATTTTTCTTAAGTGTTGATTTAACGAAGATCTTCTTCAGGATATATTTACATATATTTTTAAATTTCTGTTGCAAAACTTTGTTCTGTATGTCATTTAGTTTCTTTGAATAAGGATGTAAGCCATGAAAGATTCAATTAGATTTTTTTTTTTTTTTTTTGAGACATAGTCCTGTGCTGTTGCCGAGGCTGGAGTGCAATGGCACAATCTCAGCTCACTGCAACCTCCGCCTCCCAGGTTCAAATGATTCTCCTGCCTCAGCCTCCTGAGTAGCTGGGATTATAGGCACCCACCACCATGCCTAGCTAATTTCTGTATTTTTAGTAGAGATGGGGTTTCACCATGTTGGTCAGGCTGGTCTCAAACTACCGACCTCAAATGATCCACCTGCCTTGGCCTCCCAAAGTGCTGGGATTACAGGCGTGAGCCACCGAGCCTGACCCCAGATATGTTTTCCTCTATTAAAACTTGCTCGTTTTTTAAGGTCGTGGAAAGCTTGAAGGAAACTTACTGTTTATATTCGATGATTTTGTTAGCTTAGGTGTTTGTAATTGTGTTCTGTCCCTCTTTCCTATGCCCCATTTCTGTTTCATTCTTGTTCTCTAAGCCTTTTATCTTAGACAGCCTGAAGTCCTGTTTTGGAAGTATGCAGGATGTGAATAAATGCTTAGCTTTGTTTAATATGGAATTACCAGGTAATGTAATATTTTGAAATAATTAACCTACTATCATCTTTTTAAGTATGGAATTAGGATTTTGATCTTAGTATAAGCAAGTTGTACCCAATGTAGTAAATGAGATTGTATGAAATATATGAATCCCAAATTATTGTGGGCTAAATGAACCAAAATTAGCCGGAAGCTTCGTGTCTTACAAGCAGCTCCAGAATTGCCCTATCAGTAGAAGTTGTCTAAGCCGTAATTGGCAGCTCAGATGTACTTCTAAATGCTTAGTGGTTGCCTAGAAGCATTTCGGAATGCTTTGGCCAATGTGAACATGGTCCCATTTACTGTCTTTGAGTTTTAAGCGTTTTTCTTAAAACAACCTCAGTTTTTCTCATCTGCAAGCTCTCTGCTTGTTCAAAGCAGCCAACAGACACCTTACCTCCTGGTCAGGAAAGATTTATCACCAGAAATCTTCCAGTTGGTCCATTCTTACAAAAGACGTCATTACTTTTGCAAAATATTCTGTGCTACCTTTGGTATAACAAGTTAAAGCCAAACTGTTTTCTGATGAGACATGTTGAATCTGATTTTCATGCTTTTTTCCTGTTTCTTGTTAATTTGTAGTGTTTTTGTCCTGTTTCCTGATCCCAGTGGAATCAGTCAAGTGAACTCTCTTTGTGTTCAGATTTCTAGAACTTGGTATAACTGGATTTAGCTGCATGTGCCACTGAATGCACTTGCCCTTAGTAAACATCCTCTGGAGGATGTGTTCAGAATGTGTCACTGTATGTGTCCTCCAGGCTCCTTCGTGGGGGCTCCCTGGGTGAAGTGAGATTCCCAAGTCTTTGCTTCTCAGCTTGTGTGTTGCCTTACTCACTGAAAGAGACCCACTGGTTGCTTTGCACTAAAATATTTCTTTTTATCTCCGCCTGATATAATGACAAGTAGATCTGTTTGCAAGAGGCTGGCAGTGAACTCTGAAACTGGTGTTGTTCCTCTGCAGAAAAGCCTTTCGTTGCCAAGTCTGGGTCCCAGTAGGCCAGGCCTTACAGTGCCTTGGTTGTTTCTGGCCTTGTTTTCCCCATTTGTCTCTCTTGGAGAACATGGAAACTGTAGGTGTATCCTGAGTTTGTTGGGCTTCATAGGAGGCACGTCTTTGGGCTTGTCAAAGCAAGACAGCTCTGTGTGGTCCAGTCCATGTGGGACTGGCCTGAATGAGGACACCAGGCCTGCGTCACTGCGGCCATTTGCTCACAGAGCATTCAGGCTTCCTCTGCCCTTCTGTTCTATCCAGGCCCTCAGGGATTAGATGATGGCCACCCACACTCTGCAGGGTGGATGTGCTTGACTCAGTCCCCCAATCCCAATGCTAATCTCTGCTGGAAACATCCTTACAGACACACTCAGAAATAATGTTCAGCCAGCTCTCTGGGCATCCGTGGTGCAGTGATTTGGCATTTAAAATTAACCATCACAGAGTATGTCTTCCAAGAGGCCTGTGATTACCCTGCTTAAAATACCCCCCTACATGCCACCTCATGGCTCCTCATGGCATGCTGCCCATGTGGAATCATTGTATTTCTTACTTGCTTATTTGTGGGTCTTCCATAGGATGAGAGCTTTCCAAGCTGGGCCTTATTCATCTAGATTTTGCTCTTCTGCTGTTACCTAGTGCATGCCTGGCTTCAGCATGCCGGTAATGGATATTTATTGAATGAATGAAATGCTTATGGGTATTCCTAACCAGGAGGCAGTACAGAGAAAGAAGCAGGACCAGCTACACACATGTGTAGTTGACTTGATTGAAGGGAGGTGAAGGTTTGGATTCACATGGGGAAATTGGCAATCTTTCCTTGTCTTAGCTTTGAATGAATTGATCATAGGGGAGAAAGGAGAGGTCTTAGAGGAGGAGTAACATCAGGAGAAAAGGGAGAGGAGAAGAGTGAGAGACTTGAGGTGTGAAGAGTCCTCTCTGAGCAGTTTTATAAAATCACGATGCTCTTCTATTTGCATCTGATCTAATTATTCCTCTGTTTTCTGGAAATAGGAGGGGGGTGCAGTTCAGATCTGTGCATTCAAGATACCTTTTGGCTATACCTTTTGGCTAAAACTATGGAAAATTTCAAATATACAGTAGGGCAGAGAGAAGAGAGTAATGCACGCCAGTGTACTCATCACTCAGCTCCACAAATTATCAACTCATGATCCATTTTTTTTTTTTTTTTTGAGATGGAGTCTTGCTTTGTTGTCAGTCTGGAGTGCAGTGGCGCGAACTTGGCTCACTGCAACTTTTGCCTCCCGGGTTCAAGCGATTCTCCTGCCTCAGCCTCCTGAGTAGCTGGTACTACAGGCGCATGCCACTACACTCAGCTAATTTTTGTATTTTCAGTAGAGACGCGGTTTCACCATGTTGGCCGGGATGGTCTTGATCTCTTGACCTCGTGATCCACCCTCCTCAGCCTTCCATAGTGCTGGGGTTACAGGCATGAGCCACCGCGCCCGGCCAGCCCATCTTTTTTTATCTATATGCCTGTCCCCGAGATATTTTGAGGCAAATCTCTGCCATCACGGCATTCCATTTTTTGTCATTTTAAATGTATGGTGGTAATACAGAGGGCAAACAGTGTTCCTAAGACGAGGTTGTGCAGAGGAGCTGATCCCCATGCTGATGAGGCATCCACCTTGGATGTTCCCACCCCTGGCCCTTTGCTGAGGTAGAGGGCCTGTGATGCGTTAGCATACTGTGTGTGAGTCAGTGAATGGGCAGTGTGCGTGAGAGTCAATAGGCTTTGATGGCTTTAAGCTTTGTCTCGCCATGAGACTTAACTACTTGAAAGCTGGTTGATAGATTACATGCTTCACCAAAAGATGACTCTTGCATATAATCTGTGGTGTGGAGTGAGCAGATTTTCAAAGCAAGATAGATACAAAGAGAAGGAAAAGTCAAAGCTTCATCATTTGTGCATTTGTAGCTTTGTTTCCATGTGATTATATTGTTGCCCACATAGCTGGCAAAAGCTGTGAAAATTAAAGCTTAAATCTTACAGAAACGAAAAGTTTTAGTGTAATTAAACACTAGAACACTGACATTTAGGATTTAAGCTCACAGAATTGTGTAACATTAATGTTATAGAAATTGGAATAAAATGAATCAAGCTGAGCTAACATTGACTTTTAAGTTAGTAAAGAGCATTGGCTATACTTGTAAGAAGCCTTTGAGTGGAGGTGAGAGTCCTCCTGGAACATGTTCTCTCACCCACTGGCCCCTTTCTGAATCTGACAGCTTTGGGAAGCTTGTTTCAATGAACACTGGGTCACTTATTTGCTTTGCAAGATGTAATTTTTCCATATTCCCATTTCTATAGTGGCCAAAGCAATGGACAGGTTTTCTTTGGAGCTTACTGTGTACTTATCATTTTGTCCTCACTTAGTTTGTTTTGGATGGGAGTATGAGACTTTGAGAGTAAATTTTAGTGGTAAGGCTACCCCTTTTTGGTCTTGCAAATAGTTGGATACTCTAGATAGATTACTTTTCTGTAAGCCTGCTCTGTGTAGTTTTCTGTTTGTCCGTTTGTTGTTTTTCTGGTGGTTGGACTCTGGCAGTGAGTAGGAATGGGAAAGAGGCCATTCCCTCATACCCTGGCCCTCCTGGGGCTCCTCCCTTCACTATAGCAAACAGGCTCCTTGTAGACAGTGTTCATGAGTCTTTTCAAACTTCATTTGCTTCCATTTTTGAGCTTCTTGAAAGTGTAAGCCTGGTAAGTTTAAATTATTTTCCTTATTCTTATTTTCAAGGTGAATGATTCTTCTAGTTATCAAGCAGAGTAAACTCTCCTTTTTAATGGTGGAAACATTAGTTACAGCAGCCCTTTGAAATCTGAGGGCAAAGTCCCAGACACTTATTGGGACTAGCTATTAGGAAATATTGAAGTCAGATTTCTACACTATTATCATTGTGATTTGATCCATGATAGAAATTTATATCTCAAAAAATTACCCTATTAATAAACTTATTATGCCTTAAATTATAGAAAAGTTGCGTGTTTAAAACAAACCCATAATATACCTTCTTAATGTTTTGATAAAAGCATTTTTGATTAAAAAAACAAAATAAAATCTCTTGAGCTTTACTGTTGTGGAAAATAGAAATATATCGAAAGGGATCTTAAACCTGGAGCTACTCTGCAGTAGTTTTGTTAACTTGATAGATGTTGTGCAGAAGGAAAAATTGGGGTTGGGGTCAATTTTGCCGCAATCACTTAATGTACCACTCATATAGCATTCTGCAGTACTTTAATTAGATAGTTGTGCTGATGACTTCTAATGAACGGTACCAGCTGTGAACCCTGAAGACTGATTCTTTTAAATAATGGTGGAATGTAAACATCATTTTCTCTTCTGTTTCTTTCATGCCTTGAGAAAACTTTTTATCTGTAATACTGCACCTTTTTCATCCCTCATTCTGTATATCATTCTCTGTCTTTCATTATATATGTTTTTGAAAAGACCATTTGTTATAACACTGCAGGATTTTAGAAATGACTTATTGAATGTAGGAGGGTGAACTCAATTTCAGGTTTTTAATTGTTTCCATTTCAATTCCATCATAATTCATTGAATATCTTCCGTGTGCTCAGGACCATTGATTAGCGAGTTTGCTTCCTTTGAGAGTCTTCAGAGTCATCTACTTAAAAATGTAGAATTGGAAAAGAGTGATTATCTCAATGCTCAGATAAGGACACCAGAGTTCAGCAAGAAACCTGGCAGGGAGCTGTCCACCGCCGTGGTGCTGATTGAGGAGGTGGCTTCTTACAAATCTATCAGCCCACTCTTTTCTTAAACTGTTTCACACCCACCATATGAGTAATGCATTCTGAGAACTGAATTTACTTAAAATGCCATATGGAACAAGACAAAATACAAATAAGTGAATAAATAAACATACAAATAAATTAAACGTATAAAGTATACAGTGTTGTGCTTATATGTTCATGGAGTTTTAATAGTTTTTCTCTTCTTTCTGTGGGGGACTTTTATCTGTGATCAAATTGGTGGTGCCAACAGTTCTTTATGGTATAGTTGGTGTAAACTTTATCATCGTCTGTTGAGTTCTGCTGTCACTTCTGGGTGGGCTTCTGTTCCTGTTGTTGGATGTTGAATGCAAGAAGAACAATCTGAGAAGAGACTGTGTTGGTTGTGCTGTATTTAGTCATGTGCATACTGGGCACCAGGAAAGCAAGTCCCTGAGTCTCTTTAGTACATGATTTCTTCTAGCTCCTGGTAGCTGATTTCTGTAACTGCATGATGTGTTATTTACAGTAACTAGCCTGGGACAGTGGAAAGAGCCCCAGGTCAGCGTGCAGTCTCCTAGGTTCTGTTTTAGGACCTCTGTCTTTTCTTGGGCATAAACTCTTCCCTGGGTGCACAGTCCTTCCGCTAAGATGAACTGCAACACAATATAGGGTTTTGACATATGTATTTTATTGTCAGAGCAACCAGGAGGGGAGTTTGTGCAGGACCACATGGGCCAAGACCTATGTTTTTTTGCTACCTTTATTCTCCTGGTTTAAAAAATACCCACCATTCCACAGCGCTGTATATTCTCTCTCGGTTTTCTCATCCTCCATGTGGTGAGATCCTGCCTGCAGACTGACAGCCCTGTAAATTCTTTCTGAACTTAACACAAGCCACATCCTTGATGTACCCCCTTCCACCTAGAGAACAGGCTATCTGCCTGACCAGTTCTTCTCACACAATGTTTTCTGCATTTTTCTTGCATCTTGCTAATTTTTTCATCTACTAATAAATGGGACTCATTTGCAATTTTTCTCCATTGGCTCTTCTTTCATTTCTTTCCTCTGACAACTTGTTACTAACAGAGTAATGGAAGTTTAATCCTTAGTTTTCCGAGTAAAAGATACAAAATATCTGCTACCCCACTGCCTTCCTTTAAAGGATGGCTCGCTTTTTTACAAAGCCTTGTGCTGATGTCCAGAAAACATATATTTGACAAACTTCTTTTTCCTGTTGTTCAATAGTCCACGTGCTACTGTGCCCCCTCCTTCCAATTTCCAACACCCTTTTACTTGCTCTGTCACCTTTTCATTTCAAATTCCATGATACTGAATACCTCAAGAATGAAGTGCAGATTACCGCATTTCTAACAATTTCAGCCCTCTGCCCAGTGGCCCTGTTCCAATCAGAACAGTAAAAGGTACTGCCGGGCAGCTTGGAACAGAAACACTGCGCAGGCCATTTGTGTTTACTCCATTTTACAGACTAGGAAACTAACCTGCAGAAAGGAAAAGTGACCTACCAAGGGTAACTTGATGTTGATTTATTCTCTGGTACTGCTAACTTTCATGACTTATTAGGTTAGAATGATCCTTGAAAAATTTGCTTTGCGTCTGTTATGTAAAAATGCCTGAATCATACAGGTTTACACACACGTGTACCTGCATGGGTCCTTCACTCTGGGGGCTCCAGCTGAGGAATCAGGCTTTTTTTTTTTTTTTTTTTGAGACGGAGTCTCGCTCTGTCACCCAGGCTGGAGTGCAGTGGCGCAATCTCGGCTTACTGCAAGCTCCGTCTCCCGGGGTCACGCCGTTCTTCTGCCTCAGCCTCCTGAGTAGCTGGGACTACAGGCGCCTGCCACCGTGGCCGACTAATTTTGTTTTTGTATTTTTAGTAGAGATGGGGTTTCACTGTGTCAGCCAGGATGGTCTCTATCTCCTGACCTCATGGTCCTCCTGACTCAGCCTCCCAAAGTGCTGGGATTACAGGCGTGAGCCACCGCGCCTGGCCGGAATAGACATCTAATAATTCTGACTCCGATGGTGCGTAGAGGTGCAGTCCTGAAGGTCCCTTCACTCAGCTCCCAGCTCCCACATCTGTGAAGTGTGGAGCTAAGGAGATGGCTCCGCGATTCCTTCCAGTGTCGGCACCGTCTTCTGTATTTGTGTTGTTTGAAGACTTGAATGGAGGGAGGAAAGCACGTGAACGTGTTGAAACCTGTGGGTCCAGGATTCTTAGATGGTTGGAAAATAAGACAATTGACTATACAAGATGAATAGCAAACACCCCCCATGTATATGGTTTTTACTGTTTAATTCTTATGAAAAGTGTTATACTGGATCTCAGTTCTGTGTAACACAGAGTTATTAAATGCACTTTATGGATCATTTATTTAATATGACCAAACTAAAAATTAAGAAGTACATTACTCTGTTCATAAAAGTGAATGTTTTCAATGGACAAATTCATTCTTGTATTTGCATCTTGCTTTAATGTAGAGCTGTAATGGGGTTATGGTCGGATATTCTGCTTGGGCATTTATAAGCTGATCATGCTTATTGAATACCTTTTATAAAGATTAATATTTTTTACTCTGTCCTCATTACCAGAGCATTAATCATCCTGGCTTCGGCCCTTGCAGCTGAGGATGAACAGATGTTGAATTATTGCTGTCTATAATCATTGTGGATCACACTGGGGAAGGGCTGTGAAAGGGTGGCTGGTGTGATCCTCACAGCTGATTTGCATGGAGCCTGGCTACCTTTATAGCTCTGTGCGTGGCAGAGGAAACCAGGATAGCTGTGCCAGCTGATTCTAGCTTCCTCGTAGGTCACCGTAGCCTAAGTCAGCACTGACAAGCACTGGCGGTCCTGGAGTCACGTACGTGTGACGGGGTGTCTGATAAGAGAGAGCTGTGGCCATGACTCTGCTTACAATAAATGCCAGTTCATAAAAATGAGAAGTCACATACAAGGTCTTTAACATCGGCTTTCTAGCATTCTCTGAGACTGTGCTGTCCAGCAGAAATAGAATGTGAGCCGTGTATGTAATTAAAAATATTCTAGTTGCCACATTTTAAAAAATGAGGCAATTGATGAAATGAATTTTAACAATGTATTTTGTCTAAAACATCACTGCAACATGAACTCTCTCTAAATATTACTAATGATACATATTTTACATTCTTTTTATCATGTGAAGTCTCTGAAATCCAGTATTTTACACTTACAGCACATCTCTGTTTGGATGTGAAATTTTCACCAGACACGTGATCTTTATTTTCATCATTGAATATAATTTACCTTTGAAAAATGAGATTCACATACCCCAATTGTTCCAAACATTGGTTTCTAACAAGTAAATCAAGTAGCACTTTTTACATTTGAGTTTATATTAATTACAATTAAATAACATTAAAAATTCCATTCCTCCGTGGCACTAATTAGATTTCACATGCTCAGAGGTTTCCATGTTGGATATCACAGCTCTGAGGTATTAGTTTTCTTTTGTGTCCTTTAGTTGAACAGCTGACTTTGTATAATACTATTCCTTCTGTTACCACCATTTGTTGTAGGCTCGTATTTGCTAAATACACACATCGTATCATTTAGTTCTCAGTCAACCTGGGAGACGACCAACAGCGTCCCCATTTTGCACATTAGAAAAATTAAGACCTAGAGAGTTTAAGTAACTCTTAAACTCTCTAGATACGAAGCAAAGAGCCAGCAGGGGGGACTGCATTATTTCTTTATACGTGTGGGTAAACTGATTAAAAGGCTTTCCCCAAATCCCATAAAGTGACCCAGGTTCCTGGACTTCTGGTCAAGTGTTTGTTCCAGAGTATTCAAAAGATGATGTGTTTTTCTTTAAAATATAAGACCCCTCCTCCTCTTTTTTTTTTTTTTTTTTTTCTCCTGGTGGATTATTTGTTGGCTTCCCAGGCCATCTGTTTTGGAACTAATGGGACTATCAGTGCCAAACCTGTAGAAATGACATTTTGTCCATGGGAAAAGTATTCAGGACATTTAGGTGTGTTGTCCATAGGAAGATAGGAGATTCCTCTTCCTTGGCTGCCAGAGACAGCTGTTCATACTTGAAAATAGGTCATTGTAGGGTATATGTATATGTGTGTGTGTGTGTGTGTGTGTGTGTCTTTCTGTCTGTCTGTCCGTCTGTTTTTGTAGTATACGTTCCTCAGTGCTCTTGATTTGCTATCTTAAGACAAAATTCAAGAGTCTTATTACTGTTACTTAAAACGTGTACTCCCACCACTTCTTGAAAAAACCTATCTGTAGACAGAAATATAGAGTAAGAGAAGTCCCTTAAAAAATGAGGTTTTAAGAAATTTATGTTTTTGCTTTTGGGGGAGGCAGCTGAGTGGCTACTGTACTGGATAGTGCAGCTGTAAGGCTTTAGTTTTCTTTGTATATTTTTAGTTGAAAAGGCTGACTTTGTATAATGATATTTGTATTATTGTTATTAACAGCTACCATTTATTGAGGGTTGAGAGCGGCAGACCTGCTTTTAACTGCAGACTTTAATTTGATACCATATGTGCATAATTGTAAGTTAATCCAAGACACACACACTCATACCACCACTATCATCAGGCCTTGGTTTATGTGCTTGGATAAGCCATTTAAGAAAAATAAGAAGGCTTCTGCTCTTATGGAGATTGCATATCAGCAAGGAGGAACAGATAATTAAAGCAATCAGTATTTCAGTGTTCTGATAACGGGGCATTGGAGGCCTTCCTGTACCTGGCTGAGTCCACTGGGGGCTGTGCTGAGGCCAGCAGATCACAGGTCACCAGGGAGGTGCACTCCTTGGCTTTGCTGCCTTCAGCTTCGGTCCTCCCAGCCTCTCCTAGTGGCTCTGGGGAATTGCCTTTCTTTGGGGGCCTGGGATGGGTTGCTGTGGACCAGGTGATGGACGGTACTGTAAGGTGCCACAGGCTGTGTGACCCTCTGCCTGGAGGCATGGTTGAAATCCCTGGCATGGGCAGAGTGACCTTTGGCCTTTAGGGAAAGCCTCGTTGCCAGCCTGGTCCTCCTCAGTGACCTGGTTCTGTTTTGGGGTCAGGGGTGGAGTTTCCTGATGCTGATGGTGCCAGGGGAGACCTCTCACTGAGGCATGTTGGATGGCTTTTTACAAAGTCCTTCCTCAAGCATCATCTCATTTTGTCTCAACGTTAAAGTAGACATCGCCCCACCTCCCCACTTGATCTTGACTGGCCATGGATGGCTGGGTCATGAAGGCTGAGGTGCAGTTGGATTCTGTTCTATCAGGATGGTTATAACAATTTTTTTTTTTTTTTTTTTTTTACATCTTCTTGGGGGCTTAGTGAATGAAATGTCTGTATATGGGACAAAATGACAGTGACATTTCTAAAAGTTTTGTTGTTTCTCATCAGGAGAGGCTGGATAGCAAACAGGTGAAGGTAGCGCAGTCCTCCAGGTGGGGTGGATGGTGAACGTTACCACCAGGTAACCAAAGATGGTTGATAGCATCCCCCAGCCAAAGATGAACAGACAGACACCTCTTTCTTCTCACCAGAGTAATTCTAACAAATGAGACCAGCACACTCAATTAGCTCTGAGAATAGCACAGACCACAACTGCCTACCCAGCATGACAGATAAATGGTGCGGTGAGGGATGAATTTAGGCCAGGACATCTGGGTACCAGAGCCTACAGGGCCAACTCTGCTGTTTCTGAGCCCAGTGCTATGTTCCTCTGATTTTCTGGAATCACTTATGGACACACCCTCCTTCCAGCCTGTACTGGCTGGTCCGTTAGACCTTTTCCCTCTCTTGGGTCCGTCCTAAGCTTGCTTCAGAAGACGGCTTCTAAGCTTATGTAGTCATTTTTTTCCTTAGTCACATTGTCAGGGGCTGTTATTACCTGCTCAGGTCTTAGTGGTTCTAACTGCTCCCTCTGAGGTTTCTTGGAAATTCAGCTTGTTTTCCAGAATAGTGGCAGTGCTAGGGATGACCAAGTGACAGGGTTGGGCCAGGGCTCTCCCCATGTTGAGGTTGGCACAGTGTGTGATGTGTTTCCAGCCAAAGGGCAAGAGGACTCATTTGGGAGATATTATGGTGGGCACCACGAGGAAGAGTGCTGGCAGGGCTAGGCTCAGATAAGGGTGTGCTGAGGAAGCATTCCAGCCAGCTGGGCTAGAGCATTTGGAGTTAAACCCTATGTCGGATGCTGTGTTGTGGTTAAAGGTCAGCAGCTCAAGAGTCACTAAAGTTGGATGTAGTTTGTAAACATCGAGGTTCTATAGGAAAGGCATTGAGATTTGGGGGTATTTGTGGAAATAGTGTGTCCCATGTGTTAGCGTTTCCAGGCTGGATTCACTCCCATGAGGTCATTTTCTTGTTCATTTCTCTTAGACTGGCTTTGTTCTCAGGTGGCTCTAACACTAGGGCAGTCTCCTACACGGGCAGCCCATCTTGGCACTGTGCTCTCCCTCACTGACCTCCTGTGGGATTCCAGACACCACAGCCTTCGAGGCTGACCTGGCCTCTTTCCAGAAGATGTGCAGCTCTTAGCACGTCAAACATTTCTTCTGCCTAAGTATTGACTACTGGCATTGTGAAATTAACAGGTACATTCTTATTTTCCTATATTAATTGGACAAAACTTCTTGTAAAAATGGAGTTGCTATCACTCCTTTCTTGGCGAATCAACAAAAAATGGAATTGGGGAAGGCCTTGGCCATGAGCCGCCCACATGTGATCCGCTGGAGACAGGGGAGTAGAGGGGTTTGTGTTTCTTCTCAGTCTTTGTTTCTTTCTGTCTGCTCCCCAGTCCTTCATTACAGTGTAGTTCTTGGGAAAGTTCTAAGTGTGCTCTGTGTACTTAGAGGAACCATTCCAATGTTGCATGCTTATAGTTTTCTTATATAAAAGAAACATTAACGCAAAACATGTTTTAATGTATCTTTAATGTTGTAAGTCTTAAAATATAAAATCCTGAAAACCGGCTAAGTCTGTTTAAGGTTTTAGAGCACTGCTGTCTCCTCTTGTGCTCTGCGTTTAAAGGAAACAAGAGTGGCTGGGCTAGTGTCAAAACACAGAACTGGTGTTGTAAATAGATAGTCCATGCTGGAGAGTGGATGATGCTCCAGTTAAGCTGGATTTCCCAACTGGAAGAGACAACTAGGAATTGCATTTCACCTTTCATTGTATTTGTATCTGTTTCCCTATTGCTCTGTTATTTTCTGAACATCCTTCCTATGCTCTTATTGAAAGAACAAATGGAAACCCAAACCTGCTTTGCCTCTGATCCTTACACCGTGGCATCCCTTCATTTTATAGCCATGCGTCCCAGAGTGGGGCCTCTGCTCCTGCTTTTCATTTCCTGTTCCTCCTCAGCCCACTCCAGGAAGCTGTCTTGAGAAGGACTCTGTGTGCCTTAAATTGCCACATTCCAAGATTGGCATCTTCTACCTAGGAGAAGGAAATCATACTTTGGCTCACCCTTGGAATAGATGAGAAAAGCTGCAATTCAAATAATTTGTGTTGTAGAAAGTATTTCTTTTAATGTTGCAAATTAGTGAATTTGTAGTTAGAGAAAATTCATTAAAAAACCCGTGTGTGGCTAACATGGTGAAACCCCATGTCTACTAAAAATAAAAAAAAAAAAAAATTAGCTGGGCGTGGTGGCAGGCAGCTGTAGTCCCAGCTACTCAGGAGGCTGAGGCAGGAGAATGGCGTGAACCTGGGAGGCAGAGCTTTCAGTGAGCCGAGATCACACCACAGCACTCCAGCCTGGGCGACAGAGCAAGACTCCATCTCAAAAACAAAACAACAACAAAAAAACAAAAAACCCATGTGTGTTTGTGTCTGCATTTATGTGCACACAGTGGGATATAAGTGTGTGTGTGTTTACATATATCATGTATGTTTGCAAATTATCTGTTTACCTGGGATACACACATAGATGCATGGAAGTGTGTTTGTATGTGAATTATTTACAATAACAGCAGACACGGTGTTCTCACAGTCAAGTAATTGACCTCCCTCCAGATATCAGTTCCACGTGCTGCACAATGTGAATGCAAACTGCTTGAAAGGGCAGACAAGCTTATAGCAAACACGAGTTGCATCTTGGTGGGTTTCACACTGACTGGCAATGCTGTGTCCTGTGTAGACTGCAGAGAGATCCTGCTTCCCATGATGACCGATCAGCTCAAGTACCATCTGGAGAGACAGGAGGACCTGGAGGCCTGCTGTCAGCTGCTCAGCCACATCCTGGAGGTGCTGTACAGGAAGGACGTGGTGAGTGATGGCTCTGTGCGTGACGTCCTGCCATTTGCCTGAACCTGCCATTTGCCTTGCAGTACAACTTTATTCATTTAAAAATGAACGGTCTTGATTTTAAGGTCTAGCCTCTCTTTTTGTCTCAGTAGAGTTGCACCCTTAAATTGTTTTTATTTATGTATATATGGTGATCATTACATTACAACATTTATCCTTCTGCATTGAAAATTGTTTTTTTATTTCCTGTGTCTTCTCGACGAAATGTCTCTCAGGACCTAAATTTTCATCCTTAAGGTCAGACAAAAAGGCTTTGATGCTTAAAGTTGGCTAATTACCTGCATTCTTTCTTCTTATTTTTATTAAAGTAATACATGCACAAAGTTAAAAAAAATAAATAAATAAAGCCAGGCATGCTGAGGGAGTCGTAAGAAGAGCAGCTCTTTTCCTCCCCCCAGGCTCTCTTCCCCTAGGTCAGTGCTTTGCTTTTGTAGCTCTACCCTATTCCTTTTTTTTTTTTTTCTTTTGAGACAGAGTCTTACACTGTCGCCCAGGCTAGAGTGCAGTGGCACAATCTCAGCTCATGGCAACCTCTGCCTCCCGGGTTCAAGCGATTCTCCTGCCTCAGCCTCCCAAGTAGCTGGGATTATAGGTGCCTGCCACCATGCCCGGCTAATTTTTTTGTATTTTTAGTACAGACGGGGTTTCACTATGTTGGCCAGGCTGGTCTCAAACTCCTGACCTCGTGATCCACCTGCCTTGGCCTCCCAGTGAGCCACTGCACCTGGCCTACCCTATTCCTTTTGCATTTCTAAATTGTATGCTTCTTTCAGGGACTTTTTTAAAAATCAGAAGTTGTGCCAGCCCAGCGCAGTAGCTCACGCCTGTAACCCCAGCGGTTTGGGAAGCCAAGGCAGGAGGATCGCTTGAGCCCAGGAGTTTAAGACCAGCCTGGGCAACATAGTGAGAGCCTGTCTCTAGAAAATGAAAGAAAAAATAAAAAGCAAGTTTGTGCCAGCACATATGGAAAAGTCCGACCCTGGGCCTTTCACTCCCAACATACCATTCCTGCTGGAGCACACACGTGATGCTATTGATTTTCCATGTGTGCCTGGAAAGGTGAAAGCAGGGCTTTGTCTGTCCTTGCCCCTAGCCCTGGACAGAGTGGCCAGGATTTCTAAGTAGATGAGGCTTGTCCCTGGCCGTTTCCTGCATGATCTTGAAAATCCCTCCTAGTCACCACGCCCATATACCTGGCCACCCACTCCCCTGTAGCCCTGGCTCATTCTCTCAGAGCCTGATTAGTGATCTGGAAGAAAAAGATCAGATTAAATCTGTTCTTGGTGATGCTGGAAACCTCACCTCTTACAGGGGCATTGCCTTTGGAGAGGTCTTGGAGGCCTTCACCCAAAGGCCAGCCTCCAGTGGTCCCACTTCAGGCTGTTCCCTGTTTTTATTGGAGAAAAGCTTGGGGTAAGAGCTTGTATGGCCAAAGCTCACAGAGGAGGTGGTGACGCTGGAAAGGGCCTAGAGCATGTGTTTAAGCAGATTCATAGTTCACGAAGAAGAATCAACAGTCGCATCCCACACTAATAAAAGAGTTAATTTTTACTGAATGCCACAGTAGTGTGAATTTTAGATAGTTTGCTAAATGCTGTTTGAACATTCTATCCTATGTGACTGTTTAAGTTATTTGCATTTGACATGCAGAACCATCTAGGACTGTTATCTGCCTGCCTTCCATTTACAGATGGCCAAATATCTTTAGAAAACTAATTGGTGGGCTAATCAGGGATCATAAACATTATATTGTTTAAACAGATTTTCTTTTATTTTTAAGGTTTGCTTAAATTAAATTACTATGATTATATATGTAACAAATTATCATTAGTGGACTATAATTAATAAAATTCCCTGAGTTTTCTTTGTGAGAGCTTTTGCCTTTGACAAGGGCCATTTTTCATCTCATTAAGGGTTATAATTGATTTACTCTTTACAGGGTAAATGGATTCAATGACAACCACTGGGGCTTGCATGTTAATGTTTCTCTGGTGTTGATGTTCATTGGTGTGTCCTTCCCCAGGGGCCAACCCAGAGGCACGTCCAGATTATCATGGAGAAACTTCTCCGGACCGTGAACCGAACCGTCATTTCCATGGGACGAGATTCCGAACTCATTGTAAGTGCTTGGTGACATATGTTTGGATATTTAACTGGGGCTGACAGCATCCTTCTCCAGCTGCTGTTTGAACATAGCTTATTATACTGCAATGTAGTGAGCAGTTGAGATACAGCTTGGTATATAAAATGTCCTCATTTTCCAAATGAATGTCAAAGTTGAAGGGTAAGCAAACCAACTTTAAAGATGGAAACATTTGGCTCTTGTTTTCTCATTACTTACTTATAGCAAAAGACATGTATTTTCTGCTGAGTCCTCATTCTTCTGGCAGTTTCTCCATAGTGTTTACATTTAAGGTGCCATTAATAAAATTTTATGAAGGACCCTAAAAAGTAATTGAGATACTTCACCTTAGTTATTTTATTGTCTACTCTAATGTATTGTAGGTGTTTCTCTTAAACAGTAATTAGGCAGGAGCCTATTCATTTTTTTCAAGACTATTTTACTAATTTAGACAGTCCATCAAGTTTCTGATCATGGTGCCTTTTCCCAGGGTTCACTGCTGTCCTCCCCACCCCCTTACCTTAAGTCTGTTTCCTTCAGCAAAAAACGCATGAGTAGGTCTCGTTTAATTTTTTTTTTTTTTGAGGTTCAAGGGGTTATAATTTCTTTTCTTTTTTTTCTTTAATTTCTGGGATACGTGTGCAGAACATACAGGTTTGTTACATAGGTATGCGTATGCCATGGTGGTTTGCTGCACCTATCAGCCCATCATCTAGGTTTTAAGCCCTGCGTGCATTAGGTATTTGTCCTAATGCTCTCCCTCCATTTGCCCCCCACTCCCCAGCAGGCCCCGGTGTGTGTTGTTCTCCTCCCTGTGTGCATGTATTCTCATTGTTCAGCTCCCACTTATGAGTGAGAACATGTGGTGTTTGGTGTTCTGGTCCTGTGTTAGTTTGCTGAGAATGATGGCTTCCAGCTTCATCCATGTCCCTGCAAAGGACATGAACTCATTCTTTTTTATGGCTGCATACTATTCCATGGTGTATAGGTGCCACATTTTCTTTATTCAGACACATGTACACGTATGTTTATTGCAGCACTGTTTACAATAGCAAAGACTTGGAACCAACCTGAATGCCCATCAAAGATAGACTGGATAATGTTTAAAATATTTAGCACACGTTATCATTTAAGTCATCTTGGTGGATCCTTTCCAAAAAATAACTTGAAAGGAGAAGACGTCCTTTTGGAGTTTTCCCTTGACATCAGAGGAGGCACCTGGTCCTTCCTGGTCCGTGACGGTTGTTGTTCTTGTTGCATATCTGGGGTGTGAACAGGGAGGTGATGTGCGTCTTCTTGGACAGCATAGTCAGAACAGAGCACTGGGGTCCTTTGCGTTTTTATGTCTGGTGTCACCACAGAGGACTCCGTGTCGTGTGCATCACAGACAGGTCGCACAGATGGACAAATGCTGCCTTAGTGTGTTTCCATCCAGTGAAACAGTTCATGTCTTAGAGCTTCAGCACATGTGAGGTTCAGATTTTCCTTTTTAAAGTGTTTAAACTTAAAGTGTTTAAACTTAAACACTTTTAAGTTTGGATTACAACATGTATGAATCAGGAAATAAAGTGTTTCCATGTCAATTGGCTTTATTTACAGTAGACTTTTCCATTATTACATAAACGTAAATTTGCCTGCCTTTTCTTATTCTCCATCATAATTATTCATAGTCTTGAAACACATTTGGAACACATTAATATGGAATGGGCACTGAGCCCATGGAGAAGGATTTGCAGTGACTCCACGAGCCACCTGTTGACCCCTGATGTCCAGCGTTGACCCCTGACGTCTGACGTTCCTGTCTTCTTGGAGTCGTGCTGCAGGTGCACTCTGCACAGTCTCAGGAGTGGAACTGGAAAGGGCCTTATGTACAGCAAAGAGCATGTGGCTTGAACTTGAACCAAGTGTGGTTCTGCCAAGACCCTCTTGGGATGGGCGGACTTAGAGAGGCTGAGGATGACATGATGGCATGCAGGGGTGGTGGCAGATGAGGGAGAGGGTAGAAGTGGAGGCAGGTGGTTTCATGAGACTGTTTTGTCTCTGTTTAGGGGAGCATGGTTCTGCCTGTACTTAGGGAAACATGGTCCTGTCTCTGGTTAGTGGGTCTTGGTCCTCTCTCTCCGATTAGGAGGTCCTGTCTCTGGTCAGGGGGGCACAGTCCGGTCTCTGGTTAGGGGGTATGGTCCTGTCTCTAGTTGGGGCACAATCCTGCCTCCAGTTAGGGTCTTCTTCTTCTTTTTTTTTTTCCCTGAGATAGAGTCTTGCTCTGTCACCCAGGCTGGAGTGCAGTGATGCAATCTTGACTCACTGCAACCTCTGTCTCCTGGGTTCAAGTGATTCTTGTGCCTCGGACTCCCGAGAAGCTGGGATTACAGGTGCATGTCACCACACTCAAGATAATTTTTGTATTTTTTAGTACAGATGGGGTTTCACCATGTTGGCAAGGCTGGTCTCAAACTCCTGACCTCAGGTGATCCATCCGCCTCGGCCTCCCAAAGTGCTGGGATTACAGGCATGAGCCACCATGCCCAGCCTTATTTAGGGTCTTTATGCTAGGTGTGTGTTCACTTGACTTGTAGCCCACTGGTCAACAGTTAAACTGGAGGGAAGAGGGCACAGAAAAAGCTCATAAAGTTTGGATGGGAAGCTGGGAATGTGGAGAGATTATAAAATGTGCTCGCAGCTTCATCAAAGGGTAGGATAGACCCTGCAGGGAATGATATCTCCTCTCAGACCATGTGGTCCAGGATGTCTTTGAAAAATTTCTCCTATCTCAGGCATGATAATAAGTGTGGTAGTAATAATGGCACCTCTTCACTGAGCATGCATTTACGTGCTATGCACTATATAATGAACAGGAAGATTCTCATTTAATTCTCACAGTGCCCTGCAGACAGACAAGAAACAGTTCAAGATCCCACAGCTAGCATGGCAGCACTTGTTTCCAGCCTGGATTTGGTTCCAATGTATGCTGTCAGTCCCTTCTATAAGACACAGGCACATGATGCTGATGGCCGTGGTCCACTTCAGAAGTCATCGAAAGGACTGAGCTGCTCCTAGATCCCTGTCCTGCTTAGGGAGACAGCTGTTCAGGGAAATAAGCACCTTTCTATTTTCTATCATGTCATATCCATGGTCCAACTCTAGGATCTCCTTGCTAGAAGGGCCAGACCACAAGCTAGGTGCCCATTTCCTGAAGGGCTTGGGATGCTCCAGCTTGGAAGAACCCCTGTGTTCTAAGGAACCCTGAGGAGTTCCTCAGGAAGAAGCCTTGCATGTTCTAAGAAGGGGGTGTGACAGCGAGGACCCATGCTTGGTCTTATCCGGAGCCACATTGATATCAAGCATTTGGCATAGGGGTCTAAGCACTGTCCGGGAATGGAAGAGGTAGAACAAACTGCCCACCTCCAGAACCATCCTCCACAGCCCTGATCTTCCCAAACAGAAGCCTCAAAGTGGGAAGAGGAGAGAGGTCTTAAACGGACTCCTCCCAATTCCACCATCTCTAAGATCTGTAAAGAAGTAAAAAAAATCCTTGGAGTTTCTTTTATAAAATGCAGCTGTCTTGAAAGGACTCGCAAAAAAATTCTGAATGAGCTATAATCATTTAATGAGTGATGACAACATCAAGATGTTTTCAAGAAGGGTGTTCGCCACTGAAAATTCGAGTTGTTTAGTGGGACCTTGTAATCCCCAACCAGCCACGAGCCCCCTCTCTGGAGTCAACAGAGCAGTGTGAGTGAAATTCTACCCTGTTTAGGATGCCTGCCCTTGCTCTTCCAATTTGCATCAAATGTAGATTTATGCATTAACTTTTTAAAGTCATTGTTGTTGCTCTGTGAATTTAGATTAGAGGAAGATCAAGGCAAAAAGTATCCCTGACAAGGTGGACAAAAACCTTAATCAGTAGACCTTCTAGAGTGGAAAAAAGAGTAGAAAATAGTTCATAGGTCTGTTTTGGGTAGGCTGTACCATTCCATTATATCTTAGAGATTTCAGCCTTTATGTGTTACTCATTTTTGCATAAATATAGTGGAAATTATGTAACTATGAATCAGCTTAAAAATTCTAAGTAATCACTGAAAATGAGTTTTTAAAAATTAAAGTGATTAAAAAGAACTCTGAAATTGATATACTTTACTTAATGATTTATTCCATGATGTTGTCAACAACAGTACTAGAAATGTGGCCTCTTTCCATCGGAATAAGGTATTAATTGGGAATGTGATTATGCCCTGACAGCTTCCCCCTATTTATGTAAGGAATAGAAAACTGGGGAACTTCACACTTAATTAGATAAATTGGGATATGCAATATAAGGCTTTTCTTTATCTGTGGGATTTTACAAAAAACTCGACTTTGCAGTCAGTTGTATATTGTTTGTTTTAGTTGATTATATTTGAAATGGGTGATTGGAATGCATCTCGTGCCTAGGATAATAATGTGCTATGATCCTAAGTATTACATCCTTAAGAAAAAACCAAAACAACTCCATTTGGCAGTTGCAGAATTGTAGACCATGTGAATACCTAGCACATGCCCGGAGACAGAAGCATTGCAATAACCTTGCCACAGAACAAAAAGGTCATTTTATCTTTACTCTGATGTAGTCTGATGCTGTAGAAACATGGAGTGAAATACTTATTTTTATATTAAGTCAGACTTCAGGATTTATTTTAGCCTTCCTTTTTGAGAAGCTTTCTAAGCCCTCAGCATTAAGCAGCATTTTTCCTCATCACACACGGGTCTGAGCAGGTGACCGCGGCTGGGATAGGTGCTGTTGTGTTGTGTGCAGGTGGGCTGGCCAGCCACTGGGTATGTGTTTTTCCTAGAGTAAGAAGCACTCCAGGCTGAGATGAGAGCTGTTGGAATGAGTAACATTTCCGTCTCCTGTGATACGCGCTGCTGTTGCTTCTTTCAAATGATCAGATTTACATTCTGTTAATGGGTCCTTTAAAAATGTAATCGAGTGAGAAGGACTTCTAAAGATTTTTCTTTGGCCTGGATACACATGAGGGGATTGGAAATTACTAATTCACGAAAATGAAAATGTGGGCTTCTTTTAAGGAAAAATTCCCTGTGAACATTGACAGAAGTGGGCTTAGGGAAGGGGAAGATTTTGCCTGGATTCTCCACTTAAGTCTTGTCGCCACTGGAACATCCTGACTCCCTAGACACAAGTGATGGAAGTTATTTTGTTTCCACTCTAAACACTGTCTCAGGGGGACATTGATGGGATGGGGGAGGGTGTGTTTCATTGTGACAACAGCATCTTTGGTGGGGAATTTGCTGTTGGTGAAAACCCAGTGCTTTCTCTGAGCCTGGGTGATTGATAAGGGCCTGACATGCTCCTTCATTTGGAAAACGGTATTAATAGAATTGGTTTCCCAGTGAATAGTGCCTTTTTCCCAAGACTCATAACCAAATATTTTCACAAAGATGTTATATCCCCATGCATGAGCATTCATTTTGAGATGTTCATTGTAATAGAGTTTAAGTATGAATGTGTTTTTAAAATGATTTTAAAATCATTTGCAAAAAAATGTGTTTCAAATGGACAGTGTCTGGCTTTTGTATAGTCATCATAAAAATGTCTGTAATTGTACTGTTTGCTAATAAACCTACCTGCTTTCAGAAAATCATCCTAACGTGTGTGTGTGCACCAATGGTTTTATAAGTTCATTTTTCTTTGGGGCAGCTACAGCAATTTTAGGTTTCTTTTTATATTCCTATGACCCTGGTATTTTTTCAAGGTTGGTTACTAGCTATGGGTTTACTGCAGAAGAAGTAAAAACCACATTATTGAATGGGCAAAATATGCTCTGCAGTCCTTACATATTCATACCAAACTGCAAAGGTATTTGCAAAACCAGACTGCCTTAAGTTAATTTTTGCACAACTTAAAATGACCTTGTCATTGACCAAAATGTATAGGATCCACTGTAGCATGATGACTTTATGCCAGTTCATGAAATGGATGTTCTTTCTGATCTTTGTACCACAGAGTTGTTTACTTTCAGTAAATAAAGTGGCTGCACATGCAGTGCCTGCAAATATGCTAGTGATAGAGTTTCTGTAGATCAAAGAAGACGTGCTGGTGTGGGAAGCAGCTGCTGTGATCTTTAGGTGACACTGCTCCAGCCAAACTGCCCTGATTCATAATGAAATCAACTTTCACTTGCTGATAAAAATGCTAAGGAATGGGTCCACCAGTGACAGGTTTTCTAAACAGGCCATGGTGTTACTAATATCATGACATAGAAAAGTTCATGCCTCTTTCTTGTTTCCTTTTCTTGCTGTCTTCTAGGAAAGGCCATTATTTGATGGTCTGTCTTCACAGTTTTAATTAAGAGTTGTGTATCTTGGTTCTGATATGCCCATGTGATCTCCAAGGAAAACAGTGTTGCAGGCCATCCTCCTTGTGACTGTTTATAGGTTGGAGTTGGTCTGCCTGAGGCTGGGCCATGACTGACACCATTTACACCCAATAGTCCAGCCACATCTCAGATCTCTGTGGCTGTAGATAACTAACTGCCTCTCAGGGTACATGGGAAATGCTGCCAACTGCCTAAGTTGTTTCCAAGGTAGCAAGGTTTTCCTGTACTTTGAGCCCCTCCCCATTTATCTTCTGCTGGAGGGTCGGAGATTGAAGGAGCAGATGCAGGACTACAGGACTTCTGCTTCTTGGAAGTGAGCTGCACACTTGTAGAGTGACTGGTGGGCACCCTTCATTGTATCTGGGTGTCTGTAGAACAGGACCTTTGAGGCAGCACCAATAGTTGGCTCAGAAATGATTATAGAATGAGACAGAACCCTCCCTCTGTCTTCTCTGGGCTGTGCATCGGGCCTTCCTTCCCTTTCTGCATGTGTCAGAAAAGGAATCCCTTTCTTCTCCCCGAAGAACATGCGATGGTAGCAGGAACCTTGAGTGTCGGTCTGCAGTGCCCTCTCCCTTGCACATGGACTCTGTGGTTGCAGATACTGGGAAAAAGCATTGTGGCCTCTCCTCTCCTAGGCCATCCAGGTGAGGCAAGCACCAGCCCACCTGTGCAGATGGGTTAGTATTAGGCTAGTGTCAGTAGGAGAGGTAGGCGCTCAGCCTATCTCCCACTAGGAAGGGGAAGAAGAAAGGAAGGAGGCGGCTGATCCCTTGAGGCTGGGGATGTGCTCGATGGAAGATCTAGAGAGAAGCTACCTCCCCTGGGCCATGGAGGCAAGATTTACGTGCCACAGTGTACTGTGGCACCACTCAATGTATTTAGCCATTTCTTCTGAGGTTATTTAAGAATTAAACCTCATACACCTCCTGCTGTGAGCCTGTGTGCATCCTAAAATGTCACCATGTGTTCCGGTGGTGAAACTCCATGCCAGGGTGCATAGGTGGGCAAGCGGCAGTCCCTCCCCTCCCCAAGCCAGGCCAGCTCTAGCTGGTGGGTCAGGCCCAGGCCTTACAATGCTCTTGTCTTCTGCAGACCGGATGAAATGCCTGTCGGCCCAAACATTCTTCCTTTATTATTTTCTTAGATTACTTTTATGTTCCCCAATTTTTGAGGCCATGAAATAAGTTTAATAGCCACATAAAACATCTTTGATTTTTTTATTTAAAAATTAATAAAGAACTTAATGACAAGTATAATAATTTAATCTCTATATGCAATGCCATGTGTACATCTACATAAGGGAACCCTGTGCATTTTACCTTGCTTTTGTATCAGAGTTTTTACTTGAACCTTTCCAAGAGAAGAATCACCATCTGTTAGTGACGTGTTGCAATTAAACTATGAAATGATTTTGACAATAGTTTTTCTATTTTGAACACACTTTAATTTTTAGGGAGGAATTAATTTATCTTCAGAAGTTCCTTTTTGACTCTGAACATTTTAATTTTATTTTTTTTTGGTCTAGACTGGTGTGAAACAGTGACATTATTTTGTGTACTAGGATGTCCTCTTGTTTAGACAGATTTGTGTTACTAATTAGAAAACTGCTAATACCCTTATTTCAATTTACTGAGATAGTTGGGATTCTTAAAACATAAGGAGAGAGAACTTGTTGGAAACATTTTTATAACTTTAGTTAAAAACAGTATAAAAAACATGAAACCCATTTTTAAATGTTTAGTCTACGTGAAACGGTTACACTTCCTTCATGTTACAGGATCAACTTCCTCATTGTTCTTGCACCAAAATATTTCTCAGTTCCTTTTACTGATATTCAGGGATTCGAACCTCATATAGTGTTTCCGCAAAGGAAGTGTGTGTGCACGTGTGTGTTTTAAATTAAAGCATACAACTGCAGTGTTGTTTGGCCCCCGAAGAATGTTTACACGATATACTCTTCATTTTTTTTTCAAGGCCCGATCCGGTTACTGATCACTAGGTCCTTGTAGAATCAAAACACTTAGAACTAAAACAGATTTGCTGTTGAGTCAGGAGGAAAATACATGGCAAGAAGCAGCTCCAATCTGATAAAAGCAGGTGAGATCCTTTTACCAAGGTTAGCCACTGTGTGTTTGGCATCTAATCAATGAGGTGTGCATGTCAGCACTCCGCTAGATGTGAAACTGCTGGACAGAAACTTCAAGACTAGGTTTTCCTGTATGCTCACAAACTATTCACAATTTAAGTTGTACAAAAAAAAAAGGCAAAGGAAGATCCCTACTTCCTATTGTGAAAATAAAAAAATTGATAGACAAAGTCATTAATAGACTAGGGGATTTGATTTCTATAAAAAGATACTTGCAAAGGTGCAAAGAAATGAGTGAAAAAATAAAGAAACTAAGATTTACATTGCAATGTGTAATCAAGAGAGAACTCTAAGTGTTACTGTTGATTTAAAAAATACCTAAAAACATTTGATTCACAGCTTTCCCCTAAGTATGTTGTTTAGTACAACTTACTAATAGGTTAAATGTAGGCGACATTGTCCCTTGGTAGCAGCTAAACTAAACGCACTCTTTCTCTTTGAGATGGTCAGGTCTTCCACCATTAATACAAAGCATAACGAATTGTACATAACGTCTGGCTGCACTTACCATGGCTAACAGTGTCTTGGAGGATCGATCCACAAAAACACTGTCTGCCATGGCACAGAATGCCTGTGATTTATTGGTGGGTGGATTATCCATTGTGTATCTCTATGTATGTTCTCAGATTCTTGCCAGAATGTATTATTTGGCCTTTGGGTACCAAAAGATTAAAAATGAGATCTAAGAAAACTTAGTGTCCAATAGCTCTGACCCTGTCTCCTTGCAGTGATTAAAGGCATATCCTGACTTTGGGGGACTCCTGGCTGCTGGCCATTTGGAAAATGAGCAGTAAACATGTCGTAAGTCTGGAGATGAAGAGGACGCTAAATTTGAGGTGTCATTGTGACACTGAGATGTGGTCACTTGGCTTAGCGCTATAGCACATGAAGGCAAATATACATATAGTCACATTTTAGAGATTATTCATGGTCTCTGACCACTTGAAAAAATTGTGCTTTCTCCGGAATTTGATGTGCTGAAAATTGCACTCGCCCCCTGCTTATTTGCAAAATGAAACATAAAAATGAAGTCCTTCGCAAACATAAGGCTTGCTTTTTCTTCTCATTATTTAAAAAAAAAAATCAAGGCTTGAAAATAATTATGAGTTATAGCTGTGTACAGGGTGACAGCCTGCCATCTCGCAGGTTGATAATGTATTACTTGCAGATCGGGGTGGGGGGAAGATTTTTACTTATCGTCTTTGACTACGTAAGTTTCATTTCAGATTTTACATCCCACATCAGTGAACTGCAAAGAACAGCTGGCAAGGAGTGACACAGAACACCTTGCTTCTGTTAATTATCTGTTGGTACAAAGGCCTTTTTGGTACGCAGGGCGAGAAGTGGGAGGTGCCTGAATGGGCACCACAGTTCCCTCGATCCTATTCGTTTTGGAAAAGTATTGACTTAAACTCCAGTGGGTTCTAAAGACGGCCTCGAGACTCCAGACACTGTGAGTGTTAAAGGAACCAGAGTTTCCATCTTCCGTGCTTTTTAGATTCAGTTTTGGATTTTTGCTTGGGAGTTGAGGAGTAAGTCTCCTGAGAGTAAGGCGAAGGTATGACCTGAGTTTCCTCAATAGGGTGGAGTTTTCTCAGAACTGGCTGGAGTTTGTCTTCTTGCTGCTTAAAATCCAGCTCCACACTAGAAGAGAGAGAGAGTGAAGACTTTAGCATTTGATCTTTTCCATATGAAGATCCCTCTTAGTGACAGCAAGATTTGGGCATGATCAGTGTTTGTTTGTAATGTAATTTTATGGTTTAATAATAGCAATTCGATATACTATGTTTCAGCTCTGTGCTCCCGTGAAATAGTTCAAGGAGGCTCACTTCCTTTGGAAAATAACTTACTTGCTTCTGTAGGTGAATCTTTAATATTGTGTTAATGTGCACAGTTGGTGTATGTATTTGTGGAAATGAAAAATGTGAAATATGAATAACCCCATTGTTTGTCCACAGTCTGTTCACATGGGCCTCATGGAGTAAAACAAAACCAAAAGTATGAGTGGGCAGGGGTCACCTTAGTACATCTTTACCAAGTACACGCAAGGTCCGTTCCTGTGCAATGTGTCACAAGATCAGAGAAATCTATTTCTCTGATCTCCCACCTAAAACAATTCTGAAAGGAAATGACCTTGGCTGACATTCTCCTTGTAAAAGCTTATCTGTCTGAAAATCTGATAAGGGCCATAGTGCCCAACGCTGGGGAAAATAGTGTGTTCATGGAGTCAGCACCATTGAACGGTACTCCGCCATTACTAACCACAGTTTCTTTGGGAGAAGCGTGGGGAGTGTTCAGTAAAGACAACGCAGAAGTAAAATTCCATCACTCAAGCCACGGCGTGCAAGCACAGAGCCGATGTGGAAGCACATTTGCCAGCAGTGATAATGTTTGCATTAGAAGATGGTGTTAAAGATGATTTTTGAACTATTATTTCTTACAACATTTCTCCGAAAATTGCTGTCAACTTGTCTAGAGCCCTCTCTTGTCTCCATGTCTTTGAAAAGGACCACATTTGATCTTCTAACTTTGAGTCCTAACAGGTCTCCTTGGCAATTGGGATAGGACCCCCGGTCCATGCATCGTTTTTCTGTGATGATCTCTGCATTGAGGAGTTCTGCTTCCCTTCCCACTCACCCTGTCCCTCCTTGGGACCTCTGTGGTCTGGGCCAGGCCTTGGGTGGATTCCGCTCTGTCCTCCTTCCATGTCTGGTCTGGATGCCAGACTAAATGTCAGTAGATTTCAGTAAAGGCTCAGCGTTGATGATAATGCATGAGCTCATAACATTTTATAACCAGTGGAACCGTAAACCATTTATAAACATGAAATCCTATTGATTTAGAGAACCATTAATCCTAGACAAATTTTGACATTTTGGAAAGACAAAAACAGCCAAGCTATATTATCTGGAGTTTTAAAACAAGTTCAGGACCCATCTAATGGGCCATTTCATGTTTTAAATCCACTGTTCCATTTTTCTCATTGTCAGTGACTCTAATATTACTCAAAAAATTAAAAAAAAAATTGCCAGAGAAGTTTATGGCTAGTGACCTCCTGCTCCCAAAACAAGTTATCCTTTTCCCTTTTTTCAAAGAGCCTCTTTGAGTTATGCTCTAATTTATAGGAAGTAGAATAAAATCTCATGAATTTAAGTCTTGCTAATCCAGACTACGTGATGATGGAGGCATAGTCTCTCCTAAGGAGAATTGTGAAAAGTGCAGTCTAAGGCTGTGCTGCATTAATGAAATTCGGGCCTCAGTTCTGTGATGTGGTGCACTAGAAGGACATGGGGTTTCCACCCTGCCTCTTCCACCTGATGCCAGTTTGGGAGTCGGGGGCTCATTAAACTTCAATTCTTTCACTTCAAGGGGGAGAAAATAGTTCCTTCCTGGGCTGTCGTAATTACTGAATTGTGGTGACAATCTCTCCCCACTGAAAAATGCCCATGAACGAGCCTCCTAAACTGTAAGATGCAATTTAAATATTATTGTACCATTATTATCTATTGATCACTAATCTTATAATGGAAACAGGAGCTAAGTAATAAAGATATCTATTAGGGATCTCTTCAACTTGGACATTTAACAAGGAAAACAAGAGCCTGTCAATCGAGTCTGTGAATATATGGTATGTTAGGTATAGAAGCGTAATTCTACCAAGGTGCTTTGGTAATATTGAAGGTGTGTTCTCCAGATCGTAACCGTTTCAACAGCCCCAGATTGGTTTTGGGTTATTAGAACAGAGAGAAGGCACTAGCATCTCCTAGGCTAACGGTACAATTCCGGCTACCTGTAATTATTGAATTCCCATTAAGCAACTACACTGGGAATCCTGTTATTAACCAATTTATCACACCAAGGAACCATGTAATCACAGAGTAATCTAATCTGAGTTCTTGTTAACAAAATGACTCGACTTTATCTGTCGAGTTGATTCCTGTTTGCACTCCCCATTACCCTGCCCTGGGAATCTGCAACCAGAGGCAGGTTCCTTGGTAGAGGGCACTTGTGAGTCTGTGAGTGCCCACTTGGAAACTCCTGCCAGCAAGTTGGCCCTGAGGTCCGCCCCCCAGCCCATCTCCCCATCTGTCACATGTGAGTTGCAGTGGATATGCGTGTGGGATGATGCCCGTGCACCAGCCAGGCAACGTGTGCAGAGGTGTGAAGGAATAATGTGCATTGTTCTGGACACTGCTTCCTGCTCAAGGACTTATCTTGGGGAAGCACACCAAGTCTCTCGGTTGAGTTTGACACACCAAGTCTCTGGGTTGAGTTTGACACACCAAGTCTCTGGGTTGAGTCTGAAGCAGAAACCTGACTGGAGGGGGCAGCATCAGAAGGTTAACGGTCTGGCCAACTCTGGCTGACATCGAACAAAGATCCCTTTAGTCTTAATAGCTAAATGGATCAAAAGGCAGCAACACCTGCTCTTCTGGTTAGAGTAGTGGACTTGGAGAAAAGCTGCCGGTAGATGTTCCAGGGCACTGGGACTGCCCTGCACACAGACCTCCCTCTGTATTTGAGACAGCGGCTTGTCCAGATAGTGCCTTGGGGGCCTGCCTGGTGGAGGGCCCATGGCTCTTGCTTCAGCTTCCCCTTCCTGCTGCCCGGCAGACCTGTGGTGGGAGTGTTGGTTGCCCTACCTGGGGCCACATCTTTGTCCGGTGCTGCCAGCTTCATGATTATCACTTTCTCCCCACCTGAAACGCCTTTCTGGGCTCATGGCATGGCTGGCATTCCTTGGCCCACTGTTTCTCAGGTCCACATAACCTCCTTGTTGTCTGACCACCTTCCGAAATGTTGCCCAATCCATCCTTTCTTATTTGTTTTTGCACTAACCACAGACAATTATTCGTTCCCATATTACTTGCCTTCATCTTCCTAAATGCATCTTCTCGAATGCAGGCACCATAATCAGAGATGCCATGCGGTCATCCTCTTTCTGTTCCCAGCAACTATAGCAGGGGCTGGGTCCTAGCAGTTGCCTACGTAATATGCTAGAATTAATGAATGAGAACAGAGTCTTAAAAGGCAAATTCTGGCCAGGCACGGTGGCTCACGCCTGTAATCCCAGCACTTTGGGAGGCCGAGGTGGGCGGATCACTTGAGATCAGGAGTTCAAGACCAGCCTGGCCAACATAGTGAAACCCCATCTCTACTAAAAATACAAAGTTTAGCTGGGTGTGATGATGCATGTCTGTAATCCCAGCTACTCGGGAGGTGGAGGTTGCAGTGAGTTGAGATCGTGCCACTACACTCCACCCTGGGTGACAGAGTGAGACTTTGTTTTAAAAAAAAAAAAAAAAAAGGCAAATTCTACCTCACTTTTAGTCCCAGTTGCCCTGGACTGCTTTATTTTGGCCAAAAATTATGTTGTGTCCTCCCCTGTGTTCTCCCACAATGAGACCCCGTCCTTGCCACAGACAAATAGGGCTCTGCCTGGAGGCAGTGTCAGAACCACTCCAGATGGAGTCTGTGGCCTGGTTCTATTCTATCAGAACTTATCGAAGATCCTGAAACATTTTTCTGCAAGACATACTCCAGGATCTTTTTGGAGCCTGGCTCCCATGCCACGGTCCCCTCCTTTCCGTCTTCTAGGATTCTACAGTAAGATCTTGGATAGGATGGGTGGGGCCAGCAGGGTCTGCTTGTGAGTGACCAGCTACCACAGTCGCTGTGCTAAGGGGAGCGTGAGAGTTTCTTTATCCCCTTTTCACTTTCCTGTGGACAGAAGGTGGAGGTCTAGCTGGATGTTTTCTGGGTGATGTTTGTTCTGAGCACCATCACGGTCCCAGGTCTCCAGACGTGCTGTGTGCACCTGCTTTCCCAGGTCGGCTCCAGTGCAGGGGCTCATTCTACAGCCACATGGGCACGTGGGAAGCCGGGGCTCTAAACCTTGTTGTGGTTTCTGAGGACTCTGGCTGTGGCTTTGCACAGTCCCCTTGCAACCTCCCAGGCCTCACTCTCCAGCAGCTCAGGAGGCAGGAGGCTGCAGGTGGTGCTGCTGCCCTCCTGCTGGAGGGATCTGGTGTTTGTAAAGCATGGGCAGGGGAGTGTCCATGTCATGAGGAATTCTTACTCCTGGGGAGGAGCAGCAGCCTGGAAAAAGTCCTGATTCTTGAGATTCAAAGCATGAGTCTGAAGCAGCTGGAGCCAGGCCAGCCTTACCTGTGCGGGGTGTTCTGTCCTATAAACACCTGAGTCAAACACAGGCTGTAGATTTTGCTGGGTGAGAAGGGAAGATCCCTGGATGGCTGGGGATGTTGACAAGACACGAATTCCTGGGGACTGTAGGGATTTACCTTTGTAGCCCTCTCCCTGCCTGCACCTCCATTCTCCCTCCAGATAAGGGAACCATCCACCCAAACACTCTGTGCCGTGGGGCTGTGTCGCCCTCGCTGTGCTCTTGGCAAGTCCCTGTGATGCAATGATTAAAGCAACTGAGAGTAGATTTAATTTCTTGGCTGGTCTTTCCCTTTTCAAAATGAAAGTTTTAAGTGTGGGGACTTTCTTACAACATGATTATTCTGTACATTTCCAAAGAAAGAAGAATCTGCCCTACATCTCAGGCTGCTCTCCAGCCTGCACCCAAGCTTTATTTTCTTCCCAGAGACTGTGCTAGGCTTTGTAGTAACACTTCTCCCCGTTGCCGCATGTGATTTTGCAGAGCGGCATCCTTCTTGCTTCTCCAGCTTATTCTCTGTTTGTCTCATGCTCCTATAAATACTCAGGCCCTGCCACAGTTTCTTTAGCAAGCTGTCACTGAATCCTCAAGATAATTTAAGAGGAACACATTTTTAAAGTTGCCTTCTCCGGTCGTCCATGTGTAACAGTTAAGAGTTAAAAGCAAGACAATCTGGTGCCCCAGAGCTTGCTTTCTGGAAGGGAAGAAAACCCTTAGTCTTTGGGGTCTCTAGCCTCGACAGGGCCATGTGGCTCGGTGGCCAGCAGGTCAGAGGCCTCTGCCTTTAATTCTCTTTGAATTAGATCTCAGAGTCTTCCCCAGTGCTAACCGTGGCTCTGCGCTGACTCAGGCTCTGCCACTGTGGATAAATCACCTCACCCTGGGGACCTGAGCTTGCTTGGCTGTGAAGTGATGGCTGAGATGTGCTCCCACTTCTCACAGCGGTCTTCTGGAACAAGGCCTGGGCCCAGGAGGGCAGGTGCACCAGGATGTGGGCTGGCTTTTATTGTGTAGCTTTGGGTAGGACTAGCCAGGTCCCCAAAGCACAACAATTTATGTCAACTGACATTGGCGCCAACTTGGCCGGTTTTATGTGAGTGCCATGGGCAACACCAGCATTGTCCAGAGGAAGCTGAAAGTTGGGATCCAGATCCCAGGCCTGGCTCTCCCCCTTGCATGGGAGGTGAATTCAGGCAAGTCCTTTCTGGGCCTTGGTTTATGGATGTGACCCTGGCCACCTCTCCAGGCAATAGAAGAACCAGGACCCCAAATATTTGTTGTTCTCTTCTGAACACATCTCCGTGTGCATATCTGAGGGGCGCTGGAAATCCAGCATGTCCAGAACCAGATCTTTCCCCCAGCCTGCATCTCTGTCCTTCCAGACTCAGCCTGCAGCCCCCATTCATCTCCCCGGACGACTGCAGACCCTGGAATCAAGCTCAACTTGCTCCTCCTGCCTCAGCATCCCTGGGTCGAGTGGATTTACCCTCAGAACACCCGGTGTCCTTCCTCTCCGCCCACCTTCCACTGCTCTAGTCCAGAACTCCAGCAGTTTCCTCCTTGGCCATTGAAACAGCTTAGTCTCCCTCACTCTCTGTATTCTCTCCCTCTCCAGTTACCAGAGTCACCTTAGGAAAACTGGCAAACTCCTTCTCAAATCCCTGCTTATCCTTCAAAACCTAGGTCACACGTCACTCCTTCTTTCTGTGGATTTTCCAGAATAACGAAGTCCACCCTCCCCCCTGCCTCATCCATACACCTCGGGGATGAGTTACTGCTCTGGCAGCATTGTCTCTAGGTTTTACGAGAGCCTGTCTCCTGTGGGATCGTAGCTGTCTTCCCCCAGGTCTGTGAACTCATTGAAGGATGGACCATGTTTAATTCATCTTTTGTCTGCAGTGCATTTAGCACAGTGCTGGCTCCGAACCTGCTCTATTTGTTTGTTGAATTACAATAAACTGATGAACTGAACCAAATCCCCTCACTTCTAATCTCAGCAAAGTGCTGCCACCCTATTTTCTGTTTTCATTTAAAATTTATACATTTGTATAATTCTATTTATACTGTCTATAGAATTTGTTATATACTATTTCTATATTATATACCTATATTAAATATATATGGATCTCATCCTAATAGTTTAAAATATCAGTGGTTTGTAGTTAACTAGCTTTTCAACACTTTAAACATAGAAATGATTCACTGTAACTTTGTATCCTTCCTTTACCACTATTTTACATGGTAGGTGCATTAATCAATGTTTATGGTATCACTGTAGGGCTTAAAATACCAGAATAAATGGCTAATCTGTGATACTGACACTCAAACTATAAGATCTGTCCCCTTTTCCTGGTATACTATGAACAAGAAATTATGATTATAGTTTTTTTTAAAAAGCATTAGCCAGATATCCTAGCTATATATTTTACTATGAAGGATCCAAAGTTAGAGTTAGACGATGAGCTGAGCTTTCCGAATGCATCTTGGATGTTTTCCGTGACCATACTGGAGAACTTGCTTGACTGAAGCTCATCCTAGGTGCCCATCTTACCTGTGGCACTCTCTGGAGTGCACCTGCGGCTCTGGGTCCTGAGCCTTACCTAGGTGCCTGGGTCTGAGGGCAGGTCAGACGCACAGGGGTCGGAGAACCTGGCATCCCATAAAATAGTGCCACCGAGGAGCAGAGTCAGACCCAAGTCATTTGGATCGCCTCTGCCCATCGTAAGTTCTCCATGAGGAAAGACACCCCATGACTAACAGCACCGCCATATGTCTGTGAAGCATATCTTACGCCATTCCCCTAGGAAGCCAGGAAGACGAGTCATGATAATCAGAGGAGTCAGTCCTTTCTGAGACGTAGTCTGCAGAACACTGCTGTTCCTGACCTCAGTGAAGAACAGCCAGTTTTCCAACTTTTGACAGAAACTGTGTTACAACTGCCTTGAAAAGGAGATGACACAGGGCTGTTGTCCTCCTGTTCTAAGCTGGTTGCTGTGAGTCCCTCGTGGCCAACCCAACTCTGAGTGGGCTCCCATGACCAGGGCCATCACCTTGCCTGCCTGTCTCCTTTTGAAGATGGGAGTGCATCTGTCTAGAGACATGGGTGACATCCCGGGCTCCCAGTGTTGGTGTGAAGGCTACAAAGCCACCCTGCCTCCCTGGGCCACCAGCCCAGAACCCTGGTTTCAAGATGTGGTCAGGAGCTCCCGCTCCATCCTGATACCCATTGAGAGCATCATCTCCACTAAACGTAGCAGTGATAGTTCTCATCACACACGGAAACCATTAGCTGCTTGTGTGTGTCATCTGGTGTCACCAGTGACCGGTCTAAACGTCAGCCTGTGCATTCCTGCAGGAGGTCCCTTCTCAAACAGGTTCTTTCAAGACGCCTATCTGTGAGGAAGAACCTGCCCTGGGGACCCCGCACCCTGAATTCCCTAGTCACTCTATTCCCCATGGAATTTCATACGACCCAGCCCTAGACATCATGGCCAGGACTGCATCCCGTATTTACCCCCAGAAAAATCTCCGTACTCTCTAAAAATGAATTATCTTTATCTTCCCATGAAACTGACAGCGTAGTCCCCTCATGCTGTTTTGGACATTGGTAAATGCCTCCTTAACTTTGACCTTGGGGTATAACCAAAGGCTGGGTCTATCAGTATAATTAGCCTTTCTCTGCTAATAAATTTTAACTAATTGTTTCACAAATAATATGTAGAGATGGGTAATCAGTTTTTAGTTTTATGGCTGTAACAAGTTTCATAGCATCTAAATAAGAGAATTAAGGCATTGCTAAACATTAGTAAAAATGACTAAAACCTAAATCCATACATATTCGAGGGACATAAATAATATATTTTTGGATTTCAAATAGAAAAGAAAAAACTTGGATTATTAGCTTTGGGAATTTTCAAGAAGAATTTAGAGGTCTGTCGGAATCATTCTTTTTTCCTGACGTCATTAACCAAAAGTATTTCCTTACCCCAGAATAACATTGTGTAAGGTGTTATCCAGGGATTCCTTTCTCTCATCTTCCTACCCTGTCACTCACCATAAATACTAAGAACAGAGCGCTAAACATTAGGCAAAAGGCGGATTTCCCCCACCTCAGTTTATGCTGCTAAAGAACTTAATATGCACAAGTGGTGGTCATTGAAGCAGGGCTGGAAAGGGCACTTCCATGAAGAGATAATCGCGGAATGACAAAGGCTGCAGAGACTCCACTCCAAGTGGGCTCCGGACAGGCTGGAATTGGCACGGATTCTGCATACAAATGCAATTACCACTCTTAACAATAGGTCTCCATTAGTCAGGAGGCGCCCGGTTCTGCCGGCTGTCTTGATCGTGCACTACCCTGACCAGCTTTCTTTTTGCAATACGCTCGGAATCAGTGAAGTGCCAGTGTGCGTGATTTTATCTAGAACTCTTTGCACCCTCTGTTTTGTGGTCTTATTGGTGTTGTAATAAATCACCAAGAATGATGTGAGAAAATACAACCCATCGCTTTTGTAAATTCTTCATTCAATCTCATAATGTTAGATCTTTTCCTCATCTTTCCTGAAATCCTCCAGTCATTTGGGGGAGGAACTTGCCTTCTTTTGGAGCTTCCTACTTGAGAAGCAGTCAAGGATTGTGATGGACTGGGATGTTCTCCGGCCTGTCTAAGGGGGAGTGTTCACGGGTCGCGAGGTTTCCCGTCCATCCTTGGGGGTGCTCTGGCTGTTTGTCCTCCTAGTTCCTGCCAGTTGTTCCTAACGCCGTAGCCTGGAGGGCTCTAGAGAGGCCATCCAAATCCTCCCTAACCTGGCCTCCCTCCACGATTATCTTGTTTTCTTTGGAGTCTGCTTTGCCAGGTCGGGCACCCTGGCTTCCTTCACCACCTCCTCGCCTGCCTTTTACGTCCTTGCACCTGTGGCTCTCACCGTCAGTACAGAGGGCTCTCTCTCGCCGGAGCTCTGTCCTTACCCTCATCCCAGGGTCCCAGGGTAAGGGGCATGCATGGAGTTGTCTTCAGCAGCTTCACACTCCTCCCAGTCTCCCAGGGCCTGGTGCAGAGCTTGTCCTTAGGAGGTCCCTTGAAAAACACCTGTTCAATTAATACCCTTTAGGACCCCAAATGGAAAGGGCTAAGGCATTTTTATCAAAGTGATTGTTTAAAATTCCACCTGTCCTTGTCTGGGCACGGTGGCTCATGCCTGTAATCCTAGCACTTTGGGAAGTCGAGGCGGGTGGATCATGAGGTCAGGAGTTTGAGAACAGCCTGGCCAATATGGTGAAACCCCATCTCTACTAAAAATACAAAAATTAGCCAGGATTGGTGGTGCGCGCACGTAGTCCCAGCTACTCGGGAGGCTGAGGCAGAATTGCTTCAACCCAGGAGAAAGAGGTTGCAGTGAGCCGAGATTGCACCACTGCACTCCAGCCTGGGCAACAGAGTGAGACTCTGTCTCAAAAAAAAAAAAAAAAAAAAAAAATTCCACCTGTCCTTGACCATCATGGATCATATCAAACAGTGAAAGCATGGAGTACACAGCAAGGCGTTTCACAAGCTCCCCCTCTCTGTGATGTCAGACAAGTGGCATGGAGCCTTGTGGCATTCCCATCCAGTCAGGTTCCAAGCCCACTCATTGATCCACTGCAGAATTATTAGTGTCACTTGAGGCCACTTTGTGTGGTGGCTGTGATGATCCAGAAATGAAGCAGACACAGCGTGCTCCAGGAGGATGTGGTCACTCAGGGCTTGCAACTAATGGTAGGAATTCTACCACTTTACGAGAAGATTCTAAATTCTGGGAAAGATGCTGTTTAATGAATCTGAGTCAGAATTCCTGTTATGTTTTAAATCTTGCTTGCATCTCCAAAAGCCCTTGGATTGCAGTTGGTCCATGTTATTTTCATGAAAATGTACACATTAGAATTCAGGCCATTTTGTTGCTGTACTATGTTACAAATTAACCATTTCAGCAAAGGAGAGAATGGCCGGTTTGCCGATGATGTTTCATTGTTCCTTTCTGAAACCACATCCGAACAAAAGGTGAATCATCCGTGGTGTGACTCATCAGATTAGTCTCACAAAAGAATTACCAAAATAGGGCTGGAGAGAAGAAATTTCAACGGCTTATGAGCAAAGATTATATTAGTAATTTATCCACACAACATTTTCTGAAATAATTACAGCATATTTTGACAAGAAATATGGAAGATAAGCCAGAAAAGTTTTACTAAAGAAAACGGAAACTGGAATCTCTTTTAATCTTCTTTCATGCTGAGATGGTTTTAATTAGAGTAGCACAGTCGGTCTACATCACAACCGAAGGGATGTCTGTCATCTTAGAAAAAGATGTAGCTGTGTCAACCATCTCAAAATTTGTCAGAAAGATCACTTTTGGTACTTGGGGTTTCAGTGGTCTAGGAGGAAGCCCATCAATCCTCTGCCGAAGAAGCGTTAGTTACTCAGCTCTGAGTCAATAGATTTGCCAATAAGGGAGAGGTGTTTTTCAGCTGAGAAATGCCTTGTGACTCTCCACACTTTTACCCTTCTGTGCAGTCTCTTGAAACCCATAGTTACATCCCTTGCATAATTGTAAAAAGCAGCTCCTGGGATTTCAGATCTGGAAGGGACCTTGATGATCCCTTAGTGCAACTCCAGAGGACCTGGAGACTGAACAGACACCCCATCCAAGAGAGAGGGCAGAAGCTCAGCCCTAACCTTGCAGGTACGCGGCAGGCTCTCACGGGCTGATGTTTCTCACCTTTCGCTTGTCATACTGGTGGTTCCCCCCACCTTGAAATTGCATCAAGACCTCGCGGCAGGCTCTCACGGGCTGATGTTTCTCACCTTTCGCTTGTCGTACTGGTGGTTCCCCCCACCTTGAAATTGCATCAAGACCGTTTGTCCTTTTGATGCTTTTCCCTAGTCTTCTATATTTCCATGACAGAATTATTTTTCATAGAGAAATATGTACCGCCTCCCATGGCAAAGATACACATTTATTACAGGCCTGTGGTGCTAAAGCCCCAGGCAGCCAGCTCTTGAACACAGTATCCTTTTCCTCTCCCTGGGCCAGGCATTACTGGAACCATGGTGGATAGCTATGCTGCTCGGATGGTAATTGGGTTTCGAGTGAAAAGCGGTGTTCAAATGCAAGACAGGCAGGGTCAAATTCATTGCCCTCCAGGGCTTTTGGCCTTCCAGAAAGCAGGGTATGACAAATTACAATGTGTGAACACTGGCAGCTGTGATGGCCCCACGTGTTCTCAAGCCTCTGGGACAACCACAGTCATGTGACATTTTAAGATTTATTTTGAAATTCCTTTAAGCTACCCGATCCCGGGGTGTTCCAGGCATCCCATTGTGCATATGGAGAAGTGGGTTGTAATGGTGGTGTAGGGACTCACAGGAAAGTTCCTGAACTCCCGGATTCAGGTCCTTGCAACTAAGAGCCAGGCTTTGATCTGACAGCAAGGACTGTAACCTGAGCTATACTTTCCCCTGCTGCTGGAATTGTGTTTCTACAGATTCATATGCAGGAATTCAAGGAGGACTTGGCTGTAAGTTTGCATGGGAGAACAAGACATGGATGTAGATTTGTAAAGCCTTTGAAATTTGGAGACACCCTCTGGCTCACTTGGAGTCTATACTTCCGAGATGCTGTGGCCACCCATGTACACTGCTACTGAGTCACCTGAATAGGTGACTCCTCCTGCCCAAGGAACTCACTGGGTTCTGAACACTTTTCTACCGAAGAAACTTCTATTCTTAAGCTTCTGACATTTGGGGGTGACTCACAGGACTGACCACAAGCTGCGAGGTCATCCAGCTCAATCCCCATTGCTCACCCTCCCCTTTCTCTTTGCTCAGTGGGACCCTGAGGGAAGTGACCTGTCCCTGTGTATCAGCAACTCTCAGCCACCAGGGCAGAATCACACAGACCAGTGCTTGGTAGTCAGACAGGATTACATAAGCCCTCTTAGCTGATATGCTAGATTAACCACATGGCCCTGTCCTTTCACGACATAAGTGGTGCACCCATGTTGCTGGGACCCTTAACTAACTGGCTTCTCTGTCTTTGTCCTGTGACTCTCTGTCCTTACTTCTCAAGGTTCATGCTTACTGAGAGGATGCTAGATTTGTTCCTGGACCTGTTTATACAATTAGTACTCACTATTGAAATGATGTGATTATTGAATGTCATGCAAACCACTGAGGCATGAGAAGATAGTCATTGCTGTGGATTCAGTGCTTTGGAAAGAGTGGGGTACCACAAAATATTCAATGAAAAAGGTAGAGACAGGCCAAGTATGGATTCAGAAGGATTCTGATCTCAGATTCTGCCACAGGACTTTGCTCCACTTTAAAGACAGGAAAATTGATGTGGCTCATGGCAGATCATTTGGAACTGTAGTGGGGGTGCCACATTCAAAGAAAACGTCTGGGCCTCACCTCTAAAGGCTGCCCTAACTTGAAATCATTCAAATGGGAGATTTCAATTCATGCGATTCAAATTAAAATAACATGTTTAAGTTAGGTACATGTCAATTTTTTATGATTTCCCCATTGATTGATTTTTCAATTAATGGACCAGAAGTGAACTTTCACTCCCTTTATCATCTCTTCCTGCAGACCTCAGAAAACTCTTATCCAACATAATAGCCACCTTAAGAGTAATCGTTAAACTTTAATTATTTCCATTATAACATGATAGGGAGTTTAGGAAGCAGCATTTGATGAGCTATGTTCCACTTGGTAGTCACAGTGCAGTCTTTATTTGAATACTAGTTCATTTCTTGAGTTTCACACTAGTTTATTTCATTGACAGGACTCAATGAAATAAGGACTTTGGGAGGCAGCAGGAGTCCAGCCGAAATATTACTCTGCAGACTGTCCTGGGACCAAAAGCCTTCCAGGGTAACTTCTGTTTGTAGCAGAAGTTTGGCTGTTGTAGGGATGTTTTGCCATTGTGACCACTCCAAAGGGAGTGATTTTAAAAATCAGGAAAGAAAGATCTAAAACTCCACTCTTCCTCAAACACTACCTCTTCTAGAATGCTTCTCCCATTTATAAGGGGGTGACAGTCGGGTCTGCAGGCTACCGCGGGCCACATCTCTATTCAGTTTCTGAAGATGCCACCAAAATCACCCGTCTGTAAAATCACATCTGCAGTAAAAGTTCTCGATGAGTAGTCATGCATTTTCCCTGTTCGTATGAGATAACCAGAGCGATCGCAGTGCCTCACCCTCTACCTAGTGAGTCTTCCTAAGTCTTGGCAAATTCCTGTGATTCTTGGTCACTCGCAGTTCTTGTAGCAAGTGGACCAGTGGCTGATGTATTGGGATTCATGTAGAGTGATGTTTGAGCCAGTTCAAAACAGTGACCACTCGAGTAATTCCTGAAAGGACAGATTTCTGTCCTTCAGAGACTTATTCAGTCACTTTTAATATCACTTTTTATAGGAGTGAATTCTGGATTTAGAGCTAAGTTCATTTAAATTATTTCAGTTACGTTAGACAGTGTTCATATATATATATATATATATTTTTTTTTTCCATCACCCACAGAATATTACGTAGGTTTAGGCTGAACAGCTCATTCTCTGAACCTACCCTGGATGTCTTGACTCACTGTTGCTTGGTTGCGTTAAAGACGGTATGAGCTTTAGCTTCCAAACTAACAGAAGCTGAACTCTGAGTATATGCCGGGTCATCTACACTCTGCACTTCCTAACGTACTGATGTTAATGGAGGGTAATTTTATGTCAGTGTTATAACCCTTTGTTGTTGATTCAAAATTCTCTTTTGCAATATGAGTGGAGTGAAAAGTTTCCCATTAAGCAAACTTCTCTGATCTGTTGCTATCATTGAGTTTCTAATTTGGAGGAATTGTTGAAGAAAAGACCTGCATGGATGCCTCATTTTAACCTCCTCATTGGCAATTGCCAAGAACAGTCAGCAGCTTGGCGTGCCATGCCAGGCTGCTGCAGGGGCCCCTCCTCCCTTCCTGCTGCCAGGAGGCCTTACCAGCTTGTGTGTACCTCTTACAACACTCTAAGGTGGGGGTGGTTTCAGTAAGGTAGGCTTTCTCAACCTCAGCACTATTGACATTTGGGACTGGATAGCTCTTGGTTGTGGGGGTTGCCCTGTGCAGGCTCACAGGATGTCAGCAGCATTCCTGGCCTCTACCTGCTGTATGACCAGCAGCAGCTCCTCAGTTGTGGCAACTGGAAACGTCTCCTTCCAGACTTTGCAAATGGCCCATTGGTTCAGAACCTCTGCGGTTAAGGAATGTGCTGATGTGGCCTTCGGTGCCTGTCTCTACCTGTGGTTTCTTCTGCCTCCTCCCAGACAAGGTCTCCAGGTGACCCAGCTTTGCTTTTGCTTTTAAGGAACCTGGGCCCTGTCTGGGATGCTCTGTCTGGATCGGAGGCATGGACGGCCAGATCTAGGCTTTCCCTTGGGAGAGAACCCTGATGGGTCCAAGATTGTGTAGCCTCAAGCCTCTTTGCTCTCCCCATGTCTGTGTTCTTAATGCAGAGGACAGTAACTTTGAATAACTTTTTAGAGGGTTTTTTGGTTTGATAATTGTTTTTTGATAATTTGGTGGATCACTAAAATTATTCTCCAGTCTAAACTTTAGAAAAAGAACTTACTCATAACATTTCTCACCGCTTTTATATTTTGTTTGTGAAAAATCACATTTGCAAAAAGAAAAGAAAAAAGGATAGCCATCCTTCTGAAGGTTTTGACTATATCTTAAAATCCTAAATTACTGATGCAAGCCAAACACAGCTTCTTCCTGTTGGGAGTTTCTGCTGTATTCTTGTTGATGTCAGTCATATAAACAAACTTCAAATTAAAAACCACAAGGAACAGCTGTAGGGGCTCTGGAGCGGGGATTCTGCCCCGAGACAGGCAGGCAGCACAATCCTCGAGAGTTCCCAGGAAATGAAATTCCATATGTGGTGTGAGCAGCCCAGGTCTTTCCATGGTATTCCTAGCACATACGGTGTGCTTTCAAGCCTTTGATCTATACCCTCTGAAGGGCCTGTGTTTTACAGCCTTTCCAGAACACACAGCCCAGGGCTCATGCCTATCGATTCCAAGGGAGCAAGCCATCAAACTTATACCAATTCTTGAAACCACTAAGATACATTTGCAAGATAAATGGGTTCAAGCTCTCCTACATCCCACGGTTCTATACTTGCGGTGGGGTATTTAGAGGTAGCTTAGAATTACAATCAAGTAAGGTCCTTCACTTTTTGTCTGATAGAATCATCCCAGCATAGCCCCAGATCGTTCTTGCATTTGTGGGTAAACATCATTTGTCACTCATAATAAGAAAGTGGGAAGAGGAGAATGTTAACATACCTATAGATAATACATGCACTGTTCCTGCATGTGTCACAATTAGCTGTGTCTTGCCCCGTCCGATATGAAAGCCTACAAGATAAGAACAGGAGAGCATTACAAGCGGTGGCTGGGGGTCACTGGCTTTATAGAGCAGATGCCTCAAATCAGATGCCTTCCCAATGCCAAGCTCATTATGGTCATGGAAATTGATTAATGCATGTTTCCCAGTTTGCTCCTGTCTCTGCTTTCGTTGTACAAAACCAATGCAACACCTACAGCTAAGATGATATTTAAATTAAATTTAGAAGTGAACATAAGCTCCTGGATGAAGTAAATAATATGATTTTGTTATAAGCACAGGGAATGTGGGATGTTTCAATGCAGACTTATGGTGTTTTAAAGAAACTCTGAGGAAAAACCAACCATATACACATATGCTGACTCCATGGCTTATGTTTGCTCTACCCCCGCCTGTCCTGCTACAACCGGGACTGGCAGAGTGCAGCCTGCAGGCCAAATCCCGCTGGGGCCTGGTTTTGTCCAGCAAACTAAGAATGGATTTTACATTTTTAAGCACTTGAAAAAAAATTGAAAGCATATAATATTTGTGACACATGGAAATGATCTGAAATTCAAATTTCAGTGTCCATGAATAAAGTTTTTACTTTTGACAATAAAATGGTGAAAGTTTTTATGAAAATACCTATTTCTAGTATCCTCAGTTTTGCCTCTTGGTCTGCAAATCCCTGAACATTTACTCTCTGGCTCTTTAGAGAAGAAAATGCCAAGCCTTATGTTAGAATGTCTTACTCCCATTGCCATAACTTCTGGGTTACTTTCCCTGGCTTTATTCTCTGGTCAGTTCTGTCAGACCCCCGAGGCCAGGCAGATTTTGGCCTTTGTAGGGGAGGTTGCTAATTCTCCCCCCTAATTAAAAAATTAATAATAATGACCTTGGGGTCTTTCTGTAGTATATTGTTGAAGGTTGTATAAACATAAAGGGTTGAGAATTTTCTGGACCAGGCTGGAGTTGCCTTGGCTATTTCTTGGTCCAGCCACCTAGGAACAGCTGGGGAGTGTTTTGTGCTTTCACAGTTTCTCCTATTTTATCCAGCCTTTCCTCTCTGACATTTTTAACATGCAGATGTGTATTTTCTGGATATTATTTTGTGTCCAGGCACAGACATGATAACCGGAATGTTAAATTTGTGGCAGGAGAAAAGCTCCCATCTGAATTAGCTTATAAACACTCTGGGGGCAAATTTCCACGTACAGAGCTACTCACCAGAGTAACAGTGTGCACAGAAGGTCTTCTGTCAACATTGCTAGTCAGTACTTTTTATCCCCTTTGCTATGTAAACTTCTCTGCATCATGGGTTTTAAATTGAAAATAACTTTTGTTTTCCTCATTATATTTTCTGTTACATCAACATTTGACAAAAGGATTGTCTGCTACATGCCATGATTGTCTCAGTGGGCTTGCAAAACTCAGACGTGACCTCATGGTTCTGTGCAGTTTGTTGATCAAGTGACCATATTCTGCTCCAAAGTGTTGCCAGGCACTTTCTGTGATTCATCATATTTCAACCGGAATTGGAATTACAGTATGGCTGTCTCTATCGTCTTTCCATCATCACCTCCCACATTAGGCGCCTTTGGAACCCCACAGCAGGCCATTCCATTCTCCCGTTGGCTTTGTCAGGAGAGAGGGGGATGAACAGCCTGTGCCTTATCCCCTCCCCTTGTTCCTCACCAGACACGGTGAATTTTTAGTCCTTACTCCTTTCCTTCTCATGGCAAGCCCCAAGAATGCATTCCTCCTGCACCTTCCCACCTGGCTCCAGATTTGTCCACCCTATGGCAAGGCTCTTCCACATCATGACATCACCCTTTTCCCTTCTCTCTTGCCCTATATAGACTTACAGCCTTTCTCCATCAGCTAATTCTACTGGAGCTTGGCTCTAAGCTCAGTGCTGACCAAGGTCATTTTGCACAGTGAAGTCAGTGCCATCCTTGAGCTCAGGTGCTGGCAATGGCACGGTCCACTGAATGTGTTGTTAAACTGTTAAACTGTTGGCTTGGGTGGCAGATGAGGTACTGCTCTACTATTGTGTTGTGCTAGTGGGTATAAGCCAGCAGTCAGGAGAAAGTACCTAGTACTTGTCTATATGTGCTAGTCATATCCAAATTTTAGGTTCTTACAGTGGGCGAAACCAGGGATATTTACAGTTTTCTGAAGGCACTGTTTTTGTGCTCATAGGAAAGTGTGAATTCTAAGCTTATAGAACCTTCCTGCCCTAAACCTCAGGGGAAATGTCTATCAAGCCTCATCAACATCAACACTCCTTCCTTGCCCAGTGTCCAAGTTTCCCAGTGCCTCACTTGCATTAGAGCCCTGAGCCTTCTAATTATGCTAGCCTCACTTACAGAGGAGCATACAGTCACACTTCAGGTCCAGGATCTCATTATTCTTAGGCCCCAGGCTTCTGATGCTCCCTGTCACCTTGCTTGTACGCTGGGGCTGGTGTTCTGCACTACATGTAATTGGCAGCTTGGGATAGGCAATGAACCTGACAATGAGAGGACAAAGGCTTCAGGCACCTGAAATGTACAAGAGGAATCTTCCAGGACCTTGGAGTACTTCAGTAAGAAATTGCTTTTCTGAATCTTTTCTTCTGTTTTCTTTACTTTTCTTTTCTCTTTTTCTTCTTCTTCTTTTTTTTTTTGAGACTGAGTTTCGCTCTTGTTGCCCAGGCTGGCGTGCAATGGGCACAATCTGGGCTCACCACAACCTCTGCCTCCTGGGTTCAAGCGATTCTCCTGCCTCAGCCTACTGAGTAGCTGGGATTACAGGCATACGCCACCACGCCCGGCTAATTTTGTATTTTTAGTAGAGACGGGGTTTCTCTATGTTGGTCAGGCTGGTCTTGAACTCCCAACCTCAAGTGATCTTCCCCCCTCGGCCTCCCAAAGTGTTGGGATTACAGGCGTGCGCCACCATGCCTGGCCCGAGATATTGCTCTTCCAAAGCCCTTCCTGAAAAGACTTTACTGCAGTCACATTGTAGAAAGCACATATTCCTCCATTACAGTCAGTAAGCAAATAGTTATTAAGTACATACTAAGTGTGAAACATTTTTCTGGCTCTACAGGAGACATTTGCGAATAAGATGGAGTCCTTGTCTTCACAAAGCTCACAGTGGCATGGGAGTGGCAGAAGGGCAACATAAATGCATAAATGAGCAAACGGTTAATTTTTGATACTGCTGAGTGTTAAGGAAGTGTTGTGAAGCAGTATTTTGGCCTGGAATGAACTCTAAGGAGGTGACATTTTTAGTGAGACCTGGATGGTAATGAAAAAGCAGTCAGTCATCTGTTGATCCAGGGTTGGATGTTGCAAACACAAAGACCATCACGTGTTAATATCCTGCAGTGGGAATGATGTTCCTCTGTTTGCAAGTCAGAAAAAAAGGCCAGTGCTGCTGGAATAGATGCAGCAGGTGAGAGTGGGGAGAGATGAGGACATGTGTATAAAATGAGAGGCCCTTTGGGCATTATTTTAAGTTGAATGGGAAGCCACTATAGTTTTTCTTACAGGTGGTTGAATGACATGGAAACACTTCTTGACTTTTACTCTCAATCCTCTCCTTCTATAACATCATTTTCACTCAATTTTCTTTCTCTTGCTTCTTTTATTTACAACCCAGCCCAATTCACCAATTCCTGAGAAAATGGCATGGTTTGGCTGACGTTTGTTGGTAAGAACCAAAGGAGTCATTATGTTTTCTTTGTTTGGAGACATATCTGTGGTCATTCTTTTTTTAGCTAGTTGAAAACAGTGGGTGGTCTGTCAATTTCTAAATATATGTATGTTTCTCCCATGTGTGAGAATTATTTTTAGGACCTCATTACCGTGAAGGTGAGGTTTTGTTTAAGTTTTGTTTAGGATCTTCCTTTTGTTTAAAGGAATCAATTGTTTGGAGTCCATGAATGTCAGCAGGAGATTACTTTGTGAATAAAATTTAAAGTGTTGACCTTGTCATGTGGTTAATTCACAGGCGGCTGCCAGCAGCTGATGTCAATCAGGGTATGCCTGCTAAAATTCTATTAAGCACGAGAGTGTTCTCAATAGAGGGCTTAAAACTATGTAATCCATTGTGCTTATTGCTTTGATAATCCATCCAATTGTCCTTGAAGCTTCCAAGCTGTAGGGTTTGGCTTCACTGATAATTTTATGGTCACATTAATAATTGGGCTGCAGCATCTGAATATGTTCACCAAATAGAGATGAAACAGATAAGTTATTTCTACAGGACAGGGAACACAGAGTGCTGTTATGGAATTTCCCTATTTTTTCCTTCTCAACTTGGAAACACATCAGAAAACAGTACTTTGAATGATTCTCTATATTGCCATTGCCATAAGGAAGAACAATCTAAAAACTTTAAACTGCTAGAGCAGATTCTTCTCCAGTGACAGTAGGGCTGGAGATCTTTTGTAGATTAGAAGTTTAGAGAGGAGAAAGCTTAGGTTATTGATGTAAAACCTGCAGCGGAAGAACATTTGGATCACAAATTATAAATTTTCTGTCTTGCAGATTAATTGCTACCTTTGTAAAGCACTCTTCCCTTTTGCTTTGAGGAGCCTGTATTATATATACATAGGCTTGTAACTCCATGCGTGATACAATACCTGGTACCTTCTGGGCGTTCAGTGAATGTTGATGTAGCTAAGTCATAGAGTCCATATTTGTATTTTCATAAGTCCAGAATAACACATTTATCTATTTAAAGAATTCCAACTGAGTGTGGACAAAAACCCTGACAAGTATAAATTGTGAAAAGTTCTAGTCTTCATTTTTCTCCCCATATGAACTCCTTTGGGTGCTAATGATAAGCATGTTCATTGTAAATATGGATTTTGTGGCATTCACTATGTATCGTCCCATGGCAGTTAGTTGTAAGTATTCTCTTAACAATGCATATAGCTTGGAAAACATCGCATTCAGCACCAGGGACAGTGTTAAAAGTCCAAGGAGCTCTCTTTTTTTGGTGCTTTTGTTTTCTGTTCTGTTGACCCTCTAGCCTCCCATCCTTCTAGAACTGGGTTTTATCCCAGGGACCAATTTGGGGACCCTGGACCTCTCCTTGCTTGATGCCTTTTGAACACTCCTTGGTCAAGGTAGGCTTGCCTGTTAGAGGAGCCTGGACATGAACTGTTAATAGGGAAGCTATAAGAACATAGACTCTGCGACAGTGCATGAAAGAGAAGGTGATGCTCTGTCAGAAACAGAAGGGATCTAGACAAGCCAGTTTTACAAGGTGGTTTTTGTGGAGTCCAGTTTTTGAGTCATTTACATTTCTGTTTTGTAGTGAACCACCTTTCTTCACAGGACTTTGCTCTACTTTAAAGAAAGGAAAATAAACTTGGCTTACAGAACACAGCGTGGAGCTCTAGTCAGGGCTACCTCTCTGTAATGGCCTGGACCTCTCAGGTTTAGCTCAGCATGCAGTTCCCCAGTTTCTCTAGCTACCTTATACCTTTATAATAATCGGCTCTAATTCTTCAGTTGTTACTATCAGCAATTCCTGAATGTATAAATACATATATATACTTGTATACTTACAAGTATATAACATACCTGAATTTTTTTGTGTGTAAATACACACACACACACACCTTTGTAAATTTATTTTAAAAAGTAGTGACAATTCGGGGCATGCAGGTCTTCAGTTAATCCTTTTTGGACCAATAGCAAAAGAGGGAATATATGCACCTTTGTATATTTATTTTAAAAACTGGTGACAATTTGGGGTATACGTGTTTTCAGTTATTCCTTTTATGGACCATTGGCAAAAGAGGGCATCACGGGTAGACATTTGAAAAGAAACAAAGAAGGGCAGGCCCACGGCAGAGCTGGTGCTGCAGTTTTTGTGACACCACTGCAGGAACGATAAAGGAGGAGGGTGGCTGCCGGCCTCAGCCTGAGAGCCGCACCATGGCCACGTCCTGGGCGGCAGGGACTCCGAGGAGCAGGGCGTGGGAGGGCTGGACGGCATCTGCTCTTTCATGCTGACACCACAGGGAGATCTAAGTCAGCAGGGCCCTGGGTGTTAGGAAAGGGTGTTGAGAAATGTCAGAGAAAGGTCACTGCAAGCTTTCTTCCCGGCCACATATCCAAGCTCTGCTTAGTGTCTCTGAGACCTTGAAGATAGGGCCTGAGAGGCAGGACTAACAACTCTGAGGCAATCATAACAAAACATGAATTGTTTGGTTAAAAGGTCAGGAAAGAAAAAAAAAAAAATGTCTCTCACTGTGCTGTCATTAGAAGCAAAGACCGAGAAAGTGACAAGCATCTCCTAGAGGGATGGTTAGCAAGTGGAAACTAATTTTACAGTACCTAATAGTAATTACAGTACTAGTATTGGGTTATTGGATTGATGTAAATGTGCTGTTTTTACTGCCATAGTCCCACAACACTATTTCCTTCATAAGATCTTAAATTCTCAATGGAAAGTTCTCTTCTCACATTCCTGGGTGACTGGATGGGGCATTTGTGTGTGCCTGGTCTGGTTGCAGAGTTCAGCAGCATGCTGTGGGCCCCTCCCTGGAAGATGTGTTCAGTACACAGTGCAGGGGAGGGCAAGTGACCCAGTTGTTGATTTGCTGCTCTTTTAAATGACTTGTTAATTTTCAGCAAGTTCAGAGCTTCTAGCATGTCAGGGAGCAGCACGTTGGATAATGCTGAAATCAAAGCATGACCTTCTAAGTGTGGTCTTCAAAATGGTCATTACATAGGGTATGGCAATTGTCACACTGAATCAATTCAGAGGCTGTATCCTAGGTTTACCTGTATGGACCTTAGCTAGAGATGGTGGTGGTTGCAGATATAAAAAAGGCATGGTCTCTGCTCTCAAAGAAAATGTGTTTGCCGTTAATTTATTCTCTTAAGTTTGATCTCTCTTGTTCTTTCAGTTTTCTTACTGGATGCAACAATCGTTTTTTTCTTCTGCATTCTTACCCAGGTTTGTGCACTAGCTGTCTCTTCTCGATAACTAAGCCATCATTTATGTCAGCATCTTGAAGGGCTTTTTCACTCAATAGTCTCAAAGTGACATTAATTAGAGGCATAAAATGATACCACCACTATTGCTGGGAGAAATTAAGTTTCAAAAAGTAGTAAAGGCACTTGTTTTCAGTGATTCCCTCCTATGTTTGAGAGCCACTCTGAGCAGTAGATTTGGCTTGTTTCTGAATCTAAGGTCTCACCAGGAGTTTGCCAGATTGTGCCCTGGACATGTACTTAATTTTAGATGTCAGCTGTTTACAGCTAAAGTGGATTTAGACTTCACCATATACTCATGGAAACGCAAGTACATTGTCTTAGCATTTGAGCTGTTAAATGCTAGAATTTGAGGGAACAGCCAATTTATGGTTGCTAAAAGAATATGAAGTTGATTTTCGTAACCAACTCCCAAGATCACCCCTTCGTCAGTCAAAGGCGGTACTGGCTTTTGGTGATGGTTTGTCTGTTCCCTTTTTCCCAGTAGCTGATAGGACCCATCTGTCAGCCAGCATCCAACTTGCTAAAGTTAGGCTGAGCAGTTATGAGATCCTTGCTGGCCTTGGATCTCCAAGTAGACAAAGTAAGTTGTTAGTGGTAAAAACTGAAGTTGCAATTTGAAGAGCACAAATTGTGACCCTCCATACTGGCAAGGCTGTTTGGAGTACTGCCTCTGTTCTCCCCTGCTTTTGGGATGTCGAACAGGGTTGAGTGTTGACACCTCTCCAGCTGCCCGGCTGCCACCTTTTGAGAGTTCTGCTGGAGCAGCTGTTCTTTACGGACCCTTTGGCTGGCTCTCCCCCACTCTCCTCACCTCTGCTCCATTTCCTCTGCCAGAACACCTGTCTTGCCATGTTGTCATGGCAGGCTAATCTTTCTTTGTTCGCCAGTCACAGAGGAGATGGCAAGAAAGATCTGTGGGTACATGGAATGATGAATGAATGAGCACATGAAAAATATAATTGAGAAGGTGTCTTTGTCTCAGATCTATGGGGGTTGGATTGACCCCTGTTCCAGAGAAACTTAGCAGCTTTTTCCTGACAGTTAAGTAAAACTCTGGAAAACTGTCTCCCATGTTTTCTGCTCAGGACGTTGATGATGGGACAAGCAGTGTCTGTGGTAGAGTTACTTTAATATAACCACCACTCATGGGTTTCGAGAACGTTAATGCAATTTGATTTTGTCTGATTGGTTTCTCTTTTCTCCAGCTCTTTCGCCTGCAGATGTATGTCAGGTGGTAAGGCTGATCCCATTAGCTCTCAGTATTCTCCATTTGTCTAGAATGTCTTTCTGGGGAAGGGCAAATACTTCTTTTTCAGACACCCATGTAATCTCCCTGAATATGAACATGCATTTTCTATAGTGTTTCTTGTATACAGTTGTGTCCCAATTGATTACTTTAAGGGAGATCTAGTTTTGTCATCCCATGTGAGAACCTGGAAGTAATATCTCTCTAAGAACATGATAGTTAGATCTGATAGCATTCTAATGCTGAATCTCCATATAGATTAAAGGATTTTGAGGGCTACCCTGGCAACCTCAACACAAATTACTTAGCAATGATGTTTGGAGCACAGCTCATTCAGAAGTTGAGGTGGGTCTGTCTTCATCCCATTTCTCTTTACCTTACTTTTTTTCCATGGTAGGGCAAAGTTCTCAGAATCACACACATCCCATTCCCCTAAAGCCAGGAATCGAGATTTAAACCCTGGAAGGATCACCTGTACATGTAAACTCCATGTGGTCTCATTTAACATGTCAGGATAATTTTCAACAAGCCTAGTTATTTCTACTTAGTGTTCTAATCATAGACCTTAACGGACTTTGCTACAAAGGAGCCGACATAACGAGCCGGCCTCCCCAGGCCTGCCAGTCCCAGTTCATCAGGGGCTTGCTGTGCGTCAGCACTGTGCATGGCCTGTGCTGGGGAACAGTTGCTTGGAAGAATAAAACACAGGTCTCGCCCCCAGACACTTAAAATCCAGAAGACCTTTGTTTCCAAAATGAAGGAATTCTTGATGGGTTAAGGAAGCAGAGTCACATAACCCTGAACAGTAGCACTCCTTCCATGGGACTGTTCTAACCCGCATGCAAACCTGCATCCTTGGTCCAGGCCCGGCTTCTCTCTTCCCTCCCGGACAGCACAGCACATCCTCAGTGCAGCACTCCCAGCACCTTGTTTGTGGCTCTCTTGCAGACCATGCCACTGTGGAATCTGATGATCAGATGCACTTTCTCTGTCCTATGGGACTGGGCATTTTGCTGGCTGGGAACATGTCTTTGTTCCTCTTCACAATCCTAGCTGATAGCTTGGTGACTTCTGCAGATCGGGGCTTGAGGTGCATCAGCAATGCCTGGTCGTTTCATGTCCAGTGAAAGTCAGTTTCCTTCCCACCTCTCCCTCCCTCCCTGCTTGAGACTTCTCCACCACATTTATCGCCATGGAGTATACCGGGAGCTGTAGCTATTTCGCTTTCCCTGTCTCCCTCCACGAGAAGGTCAGCACGATGTGGGCAGAGGTTTTTGTCTGTTCCCGGGTGGGCGAACTTTCAGTGCCCACCTCAGGGCCAGAAGTAGAGTAGATGACCGAGAAATATTTTTTGAATAATGCTTGAGTGAATGAATGAATGAGTGAATGAATGAGGAGTCTGTGTGAGTGCCCTTTTGGGTGAACTGATAACATACCCTTTTGCTTCTGAAAAGGAAAATAGGACTCTCACAATTTTGTAATGTGTCTGTCTAAATAGTATTCATATTAGCCCATTTTAAATTTCCTCAAACAAGTAGAAAAAAGATCAGTCCAGTCGTCTTCTGCTTCCGACACCCAGTTTTGAAAATAAATAGCTTGGTCTTGCACCTAAACCAGGCCCACTTCCGTGTCTGGATAAAGGCTTCTTTTTTTTTTTTTTGCCCTGAAGCAATCCTGGTGGATGTGTTCCAGGAAGAAACACCCTTAATGAACTCAGTGGCTTTCTTTCGATGGTGTGGACAAATTAACTTTTATTGGCCTCGCAGCTCCCCAGATGTGGTGACACTATAATTCTGGGGAGGCTCTGGCTGTTAGGGAAGCTTTTAATGCTTGTTTTCATTATCAAGAATTAAAGGGTAACAATGCTGGTGGATCGTGGCAAAGCATCACAGTTAGCAGGGAGATTCCAACCTGCGTGGCATCCCAGGGGATGCAGGGGTCAGCCGGGCTCCCTCTCCTCTCTTTCTCCCTTGGCCCTTTGTCTTCCCTGTCATTTGCCTCCTTTTTTTTTTTTTTTTTTTTTTTTTTTTGAGACAGAGTCCTGCTCTGTCACCCAGGCTGGAGTGCAGAGGTGCGATCTGGGCTCACTGCAAACTCCACCTCCCAGGTTCAAGTGATTCTCCTCCCTCAGCCTCTTGAGCAGCTGAGATTACAGGTGCCCGCCACCACACCCCACTAATTTTTGTATTTTTAGTAGACACGGGATTTCACCATGTTGGCCAGGCTGGTCTCAAACTCCTGACCTCAGGTGATCCACCCGCCTCGGCCTCCCAGAGTGTTGGGATTACAGGCATGAGCCACTGCGCCCGGCCGTGCCTCCTTGTTTTTGTTGCTCCTCTCTGTAGCCGTGTCCCAGCAACTTGTATGCTTCCTTTTTCACAGAGCCATCATGCATGATGAAGAAAATGGAATGCATCAGTATTTTATAGACATTATTATTGCAGATTTGGACAGAGACAAATACAGAGATGAACACTATTATTAAGGCAGGACTTTTTATTTTTTAGCTTTAGTGCCTTTTAATCATATTTTCATAATATAAAATCATAACATAAATATCAGGAAAGCTAGTAATTATTATTTTGTGTGTGGACTGCCTGGCTATATTATAAACAGGGCAAAGCTTACATTTTCCTTCCTTCATTCATGCAGTCAGAGAAATACTAAGTTGCAAAATGATGACAATGATACAAACAAGTCATTTGGTCCAGAAGGCACCAGGAGCAGCTATTAATAAGGAAAACAACTTTTTCCAGCTGAGGCCGAGTTGATTAACTTATTTTCCTGGAGGAGAGATAAAGCTCAAGCTATAATTTATTGAAAATTAATGAAAATGAATTTTGGTGGCACTGGCTATCAAACTAGAATGAAAATAAGAATGTGAGTATACTGTATTAAACCAAATTTTCCTTCAGGACTCCCCTATTTCTTCAGCTCTTGTACCGTCACAGAGGTTCGAATTTGAAAGCATTAATGTTGTCAGTTTTTGCCAGTGGTTCTGATGGTAAATATCCACAGAGTCTTTTATCTTTAATTTCTTTTGATGTGTGTTTTTAGATCAAGCTTAGTTAGCAATGTTTAATGAGAACTTATACATCTTGGAGCTTTAGTGCTTTGTTTCAAAAGCCTGACCTTGCATTTGCTTTTTAAACAAATGTTTCAGAGCTCTTGTTGCCAAAGACTAAAATCTTGAAATTTTGGTGTGATCATTTATAAATTTCTTGATGTCCAGTTATGAGACTCTTCTAGGGGGATAACCTAGTGCTGTAAGCAATGACATACTGATAGAAAAAACTTCACTGCCTTTTTGGTTAAAGGATTCTCATTGTTAGATCATTTTTTCCCCCAGGATCTCAATTTTCATGAATGTTCTTTCCAGCCTATCTTTAAGGTTTATTTTTATATTGTATTGCAAACAATGCAGTATCAAATGTTTGTTGTTCACATGGATGTGGACATCAATATGAGGAAGGAAGAGCCAGACAGGCATGTGACGGTCCTCTGAAGGACCACTGATATTACAAATGGCCTGTGAACTGGGTTCCCAGGCAGGTTCCTCAAGGAGAGACGTTGCATCCTGGCACCCAGATCCCTGGACTTAAAGATCAGTGGCCTTGATTTGTCTGAAATTACTTCACAGAGAGGATTCCTGTTAATGATTCACAGAGAGGAATCCTGTTAAGGATTCCTGTTAATGAGGATCCTTCCCAATACACTTCATTTATGGGACCCTCTCAATGGAGGGATCTCTGCTGTCTCTAGCACCGGAAAGATGCTTTCTCCAGAAGATGAATTGGCATGAACCCTACCAGGCCTGGAAGGGTAGGAGCTTCTGTAGCCTTTTCAAGTAAAAGGGAAAATCCAGACTTGCATTAGCAAAAAAATTAAAAAATTTAAAAAATGCCTGCATTTTCTTATTTATTTATTTATTTATTTATTTATTTATTTATTTATTTATTTTCTGAGACGGAGTCTCGCTCTGTAGCGCAGGCTGGAGTGCAGGGGCACAATCTCGGCTCACTGCAAGCTCTGCCTCCCGGGCTCACTCCATTCTCCTGCCTCAGCCTCCCAAGTAGCTGGGACTACAGGTGCCTGCCACCACGCCCCGCTAATTTTTTTTTATTTTTAGTAGAGACAGGGTTTCACGTGTTAGGCAGGATGGTCTCGATCTCCTGACCTCGTGATCCACCCACCTCGGCCTCCCAAAGTGCTGGGATTACAGGCGTGAGCCACCGCACCCGGCCCAAAAAATGCCTGCATTTTCATTAGTTCATGTTGGTTCCCCATTTTCAGGGGAGAGAGAAGATGAGTGGGCCGGTCTGACAGCCCAGATGTGAATTCTGGCATTAACATGTCTTACCAGCTTTTTGACCTTGGAGAAGGTACTGAGCATATCCAAGCTCTAGCTAGCTTCCTCATGGAGGGCATTCCCACCTTGGACTGTTACTCTAAAGATTAAAGAAGATAATACCAAATGGCTGGCACATTGTAGGTGCCCAAAATAGGTGACCTCTGTAGGTCGCCTGTATGGGGATTCTCATTTCACTAGAACGCTCCCTCAGCTCCAGTGGGAAATAGAGCTCAAACCATTTTTGCATAGCTTAGCAGGAATTGCATGGAGTTTTTAAAATTATTTGAAAATTAGAACTTGCATTTCATTTTTTTTTAAATCCAAATTCTGGGACACAAATCCATAAATTCCATAAATGTTCATGCCATGCCTTGAATTGCTCATTTTATCTGCAAATGGGCTGTCTGGATTGCCTAGTGGCTCGGTGGTGAGGCTTTTATTCACCTACCAACTTAAAAGGCTGAGGAGGTATTTGAAATCTATTTTGGCATTCTGCACAGGAAGATTATTTAAATTACATTTTCATGTATGTGTGATACCTACATGAAGCCCAAAGCAAGAATTTGAAATGTGTTTTATATTCTTACAAATATATTTTGCTTTATTTTTCATATTAGAGATGGAAAGCCTTATTATTTTTTAAGAACTTAAAAGTAGTGTTTACAAAGTTATATAAATATAAGCTATAAAAAAAGGCTTGCTGTGACCCTGTGAATTAAATGAAGAAAATGACAGAAAGAATATGAAATGTGCTTCCCATTTCAAAATCTCAAAGAAACGATAACTTATATTTGGGGTTTCGAACTTGAATATTCTATTGCAAATAAATAAAAGCCATTAGTTTCAACAGAAAAAGAAAAGAAAATGGCTTCCCTGAAAACAATTCAAAGGATTGCAACCTTGCAGGACAGAGACCAACTCTAGCATTTGTAGTACTGGGAGAGATAAGGAATTGATGAAGTGTCAAGAGGAAAAAGAAAACAGAACAGTGGGATCATTGCACACTTTTATTGATGGAGATCTGCAGCGAGGTTCCGCCCCGCCCCCGAAACTTTTATGAGTATTATAAGGCAGTGGCTGAAATTGTGATGTTCTCAGACATCTCTATAGAATATGTTCTTGGAGCAGAAAGGAGCCTCTAGGGCCTCTCCTCTTATTTGGACCATGTTCCTTTCATATCAAAAAATGTAGCTCAGAGGCCAGGCCAGGATGAACTAGAACAAAATCCAGGTCTCCTGATGCTACATCAGCTCCCCTGCCTGTGACACCAAATGAACTGGTCCTGTCCTTTTCTCTGGAAACCACCAAGACAAAGCTTCATGTCTCCATTTAGTGATCCTCACCACCACCCCCCATCCCCAAAATACACCACCCTGTAAAATAAAGCAAGAAAATCTCTTCCCTGTGTTCAAGCTCCTCCCCTGGCTTCACCTCCTTGAATCTTAGCACTTGGAGGGTTGCTTCCCAGTAGCAAAGTAACCTCGAAGGGAGTAACTTACTGAGTGCAAACATAGCCTGAGGACTGAGACCCTCTTTGTCCATAATTCATTTCATCTCCAAGAGAAGCCCAAGAGGCGGGTATTCTCAGCTGTCTGTTACAGAGAAAAGCTGAGGTCCAGAGGGGTTAATAAGCCTGTGCACGCAGGTCAGGAGAGGGAAGGTCAGCATCTCAGGACCTGCAGAGTGGAGAGCCTGGTCACCCCACCCTATCCCTCTCCTGAATCTCACTCTGGAAAAATGGAAGAACCAAGTGCATGGGAGGCTGACCTCAGCCAGCTGGCTGGAATGATTTAAAATGTTTTGGGTTATGATAAATGTGGAGAGAGACATCGAAGCTGATTTATCAAGAATATTGGAAAATGAAGTGCTGACATTTCCATGCCATTCAAATAGGGAGAGCTAAGGCACAGGAGAGCATTTGGCAGCAACAACCTTTTTGCTTCTGATCTCGGCTCAGCGCTGCTTTCTCTCTGCTGCTCACAATGCCCTGCTTTTCTGTGATGCATCTGGCCAGAGCCAGGGAACACAGCACTCAGTATTCCAGAGAAGAGCCACAAGATCGTTTTCAGGACTGCAGAGGCTGTTGAGAGACCATCTAATGTCACCCACCTCCTCTCCTCAAAATTGGGCCATTCCCAGCTAACCAGGTGGAAGACTTCGATCTCTATTAAGTGGGTAGGTTTTGGCAAGAACAACCTAATCATCCTGCTAGAGAGTGCACAGCCAAATTGGGATGGGATCACCTCACTGTGCCCAGCTTTCCCCTTGGCTCTTGGAGGGGTGAGCCTGGGAAGCCAGGAAATCAGACTCTAAGCCCACACCTTCGTGATTCCTCAGCGTTTATGCACAGCTGCTGCAGCGGTGCACAATTTTCCATGTGGGTTCTTTCTGCTCTGTAACTTAAATAGTCCCCTTATGCTTCCTCTGTAATTGTGATGCAGTATTTATTCTGTTTGGGCATAGGTAATTAGAGCAAATGCAGAGATTTCTTATCCCCTGACAGGTCTCTCTGATTCTGAGTGATTTGTCAATATGAGGACATAAGATACAGCAAGTGTATCATTTCTGCCCATCTAGCATCAATATCTAGGTTAACGCAAGTCACATCACACAAACATGTTCTGTGATGGCTTTTTATTCCTGCTGCTGGGAGAATGAGACCTTTTTCATGTTTCCAAGAGATGCTGTCATATACATTGTACATACATATTAGGTATATGTGTATCATACACACACAGAGTTCCAAAGCAGGAACCCAGGTTGTATGGGCTGATGAACAATTAAGCGTCTATTTGAACAGCCTGAATGCCGATGAACTGTGAACCCCTCAAAGGCTGGGCCCGAATTCCTTTGACTCTCACATCCCCTCATTGCCTGGCACAGTGTCCATCACTTCAGTGATGTTTGGCAGAAACCTTCTAAATGTGTGAATGAATGATAGGCCGGTGTGCTTGGCAGTCACACACCTTGGACTGCCTGCACCCATATTCTGGCCTGAACATTTTTAGCTGTATGAATGTGGTCCCTGTATTTACAAACCATATATCAGGAGTCCATAACCTATGGCCTGTGGCCCAAATCTGGCTACCACCTGTTTTTGTAAATAAAGTTTTATTGGAACACAAGTATGCCCATTCATACAGATTCTCTGTGGGTGCTTTCAGGATACAATGGCAGAGTTGAATCATTGTGACAAAGACTGGCTGTCAATATGTATTTACTATTTGGCCCTTTGCAGAAAAGTTTGCTGACCTCTGCCATGTAGGAGCTGACCCTGAGCCCCTGCAGTAAACACAGATGTCCATGAGACTAAGTCCTTACTTCTTAAGTATGTGTATGTGCACATGACCTTCCATTACTTGTTGGCTATTCATTTTTTTTTGGTAAAGTTGAGCAAACCTTGGTACAGGATACCACACTTTGTCTGTATTAACTCGTTCCATCCCTCAGATCTTTCTTCCTCTCTCCCTTGTCTTGAACACCACCGTAAACGGCACCCTCACAGATCCCCTGAACTCAGGAGGTTCCTTTAGCTTCTTTTTTTACCACTGTGTGCCCGAGACTCGGGAGAGCTGGCCTCACACCACCAAGAAACCACCCTTTCTCAATGAGGATGAACAGAACCCCTGCTGACAGGGAACTGCCCCCATGATGGGGTGGCAGGGATGATGGGAGGTGATAAATGACTGGGTTTGCCACCCTTCCTGCAAGGTACTAGACTCTTTGGGTTGGTGTGTCACTTAGGATTTTCTGTTTTTAATCATGCTCTTGCCTTTGCTCAAGCCCCGAAGCCTCAGGGTCTTATCACTACCTGCTGGTCATGTTTAAGGGCCTGGGGTCCTCTTGCTCTCTTCCCCTACCCCAAGCCTGCAGGTAACACCCGGCAAATGCTGAGGGAGGCCTGGCCCGTAGAAGAATCTGCTTCACTCTGGGCAGTGACAGATTCTGATCATGTGCTTGATATCCTCAAGTAAAGCTTCTCACGATCATTTCTGGTCTTCTCCAAATAGCAGAGTATCATTAGGCTGTCACCAGCCAATGGACACTTCAAGAGACTAAATGTTTGGTGTAGGAAATCTAAGAGGCAAAGAGCGCTGTCGGGGTTGCCACACTGTAGTTGCTGGTGAGTTTACCCAACGCGCCGCCAAGACCTACACCCCACTGGTCTGAGGATCTCCTGCCCAGGAATCCCATAGCTGCTACAGGGAATTAGCACTGTTCTAATAATTGATTGGGTTTTTTAAATCCACTGTCCCATTTGCCTTGTTCTAAGCCTTCAGTGACTCCCATTAGTGACTTATTTAGGTAGCCTGTGTGACCCTGAACTTCCCCGGAAGACACAAGCATAATACTAAGAGCTCTGAAATAAGCAGGATAATTCTCGGCATTCATGCAAGCCCGCACTGCATACAGCAGAGTGATTTTAGTGAATTGCCTCAGTGTTTTACAAGGGACTAAAAGGCGTGAGTTTGCATACTTTTTGCACATCTAACCTACTTGCAGAATTCATCCCACTGAAATGCTCGTAACAGGATATGTCCTTTATTCAGCGCCAACTGTGTGCTGGTTATAAGTGGGAGCTTTGTAGATACCGTATTTCAGTGTCTACCACCCCTAGTTGATTTCAGACAAAATTGAAGCTCACAGAGGTTAACCTGTCTCAGCCATAAACATTCTCTGCCGAAGCCATTTGGAAATCTACATAAGCAAATGAAAATAATGAAGGAGAGTCTCTTACGAAAAATAATTTGGAAGCTACTGAAAGCGGTTGTAGCCAGTGACACAGAAATTCCTGCACAGGTTAAGAACGACAAGGAAGCACTTGCCTGACAAACTCAATAGTGAAAAGAAGTCCTATTAAAGAGATTTTACAATAAACATGTTCTAAGAAACATACATTGCCCAGGGCCATCAGCGGGATTCAAAGAGTACTGGCTTCCCAAGGAGCAGGCCCATGGCCCCTTTGGGCCAGGTCAGACCTTAAGCATAGTGTGGAAATGTGGGGGCAAGATTTGTCACTTGCATTCAAACTCATGGGCTCTGAGGTGCCTGCCCTCACTAGGACTCTTCTGAATGCAGATAAAATTCTGTTGGAAGCCCCTGTATGCTTTATTGGGGTGGCAAGTGGGGAGAGGAACTGACTTCCGCCAGTTTCAAGAGTGTTCTCCAGCACCTGATTTGTACGCTTTAGAATATTTTCCAAGAAAAGTTCCATTGATTTTTATTTTTTTGAGATGGAGTCTCGCTCTGTTGCCCAGGCTGGAGTGCAGTGGCGTGATCTTGGCCCACTGCAACCTCCACCTCCCGGGTTCAAGCAATTCTCCTGCCTCAGCCTCTGGAGGAGCTAGGATTACAGGTGCCCGCCACCACGCCCGACTAATGTTTATATTTTTTAGTAGAGACGGGATTTCACCATGTTGGCCAGACTGGTCTCAAACTCCTGACCTCAAGTGATCCACTCGCCTTGGCCTCCCAAAGTGCTGGGATTACAGGCATGATCCACCGTGCCCGGCCTCCACTGATATTTTAACTTGGTCATTTGAGTTCATTGTCCTATCATATAATAACTATGTATCAGTGTACACAAAGCAGAGTGCATTTACCTGTTTTTTTTGTTTTTTTTTTTTGTTTTTTTAAACCATGAGATGCAACTAAAATACCTACTTCCCAGTTCAGATCTGGTACATAAAGTAAGCCCTGTGAATCCCTCGTTCTGAAGTCCTAGAACTTGCCCTTCAAGGTATTGGTTGGGTGCTCAGTGGAGCAGAGTGTTACACTTTTAGGATTTCATGAGATTGAAATTGGCCACGGTAGCAGTATTTACACCATGGAAATCAGCAGATGCTACTTCCCTTCCCTCTAGAGCCTGTTGTTCCAGATGTCCCAGCGCAGTGCTGGCTGCCACTGCTCACAGCTGTCACTCCTGGGACTCTGTGCTGTACCCAGGGTCTGGGAAGGGATGGAGAATGAGTTTGCATCTTATCTGCCTGTCTCTGAGGCTGCAGTCCTCTCCTATGTTCTGACATGGAGAAGACGGGTGGGAAATTTGAATTTCAGCCAAATTAACGACCCTGGGGCATTGAGCAAGAGGGGGCCCCATAAGGTGGCCTTGAATTTTGGAGCCCATAAGGTGGCACTTGATTCTTTGCTATCTGAGTCCAGAGGGCTCTGAGAGAGAGGAGGAAGTGAACGTTCCCAGGAACACAGCAGAGACCTGCCTTTCTACCTTCCACCGTGAGCTTGTGCTGGCAGCAACTGAACTAGGATTGATTTTAAAGTAAAACCATCCTTTGTCTTGATTTAAGGTGCCCAAGTCCTCAGATGCTTAAGAACCAGGCACTGTGCCATGTTCTGGGATACCGGAGTGAAGGACATTTCGTGATGATGGAAATGTGCCGTAGCTGCACTGTCTTATGTATGTGGCTGTCGAGCATTTGAAATGTGACTGCTGTGACTGTGAAGTTTCAATTGTCATTGAGTTTGAATTTCAATAGCCACGTGCAGCTAGTGGCCACTGTATTGGATAGAGCAGCTCCAGAGTTTCAGGGACAGTCTTGTGTGGCAGCCTGTGTGCCGGGCATATAGGGGATGCATTCATCACATTGGACGTCCACAAGACCACTGAGTCCTCCCCAGACCCCTGCTCCAGCATTGCTGGCCAGCAAGATCGACACTCATGCCACTAGCGGACATCTACCCATTCAGACACACCTGCCACTACTAGGCTGAACACATTAGAAGGTCACCCCATGTCATTCCATCCCGTCTGCAGGACAGACAGTGATCTCAACTTACAGGTGAAGAAAGAAGGCACAGAGACATACAGCCCTTGCCCAAGCCCTCAGTGCCAGATTCCTACCCAGACATGTCTTAGTAAACTTAGAACCACACTGCTAGATGGATGGCATCTCAGAGAACCCTGAGGATCTTATTTAAAGCAATCTTCCATACTTGTTCTAAGAGGAGTGTAAGAAGGCGCTCCCGTATATCGTACGGTTTTCCTTTCTTGTGTTCGTGGGTGTTCAGCCCTCTCAGGTTCTTCTTTGGGCACACACCCCTGTGAGTATGCACATTAGTGTACATATTTCATTTTACACCATTTGGTGAACTTTATTTCACCAAAGATGTTGGCATCTTTCTCTTTTGCTGTCTGGTTTAATTCACTACCAACTATATCAACGTCAGTGACTGGGTCACTGTTTGACCTTTTAATTTTTTTGCAGGAATGTGGACTACTGATCAGTAAATCACTGGTCTCCCCCACCCCACCCCCGATGAGTGTTGCTTTTGGATCTGTACTGATGGAAATGGGATGAAAATGGAGATGTAAACCCAAGATTGAACACGGCCTTTTGGAAATATTATATGGTGTTAGATTACCTATGAATCTACTGTTAAGATTTTTGTACATTTGGCTGGCAATTCTTTTTGCTTAAGAGCATCAAGTTGTAGACAGGCCTCCTGCACCAAGCTGGAGCAGCCAGAGGCCAGGGCAGGACCTGCCCCAGCCTCTCCACTGCTGGAGCTGGGCCTTTCGCCTCAGCCTCCACCTTAAGGCAGGAGGTGTTTCCTCCCCATTCTTTGCAGTCAGCAAACTGTCTAACTCAGCCACAGCAATCCTCTTAAGGAAACTTTGTGCCCAGGTGGTTTTCTCTCCTGGAAATACATTACTTGGCTTATTTCAGATTGGCTTCTAGCTTGCTAAACCCAGGGCTCAGGGCTCACAGAGTGAAGAGTGCACATCACATGAGGCAACAGGGCGCTGCCTCCGATGTCACCTCCAGTACACAGGCTGGCAGGAACACAGACACTTTCAAGGGGCAATGGGCAAGAGAGGTCTCGGCAATCCAGGCGAAGTCTGATAACCCCCGGACCCAGAGTAGAACAGGCTGCTTTGTATCAGCTGAGCACATGCTGGCCTGTAGGAGGCTTCCGCACTGGGGAGCTCAAGAACTAAAGCCCCACCTTTAGGTCATTTGTTTTTAAAGATGCTGCTGCACAGTTTAAACTTCAAAAGATGAAGTGCAAGATGGTCTTATCAACGCAATAAAAGTATTGGCCGTGAAGTTAGTATCATTCTTTCTGCAGCCCCACTGGACACATAGGGCAGCCCGTGGGGAAGGGCATCTGTCTCCTAATCATATACAGTCAGGACTGGTCTCACGATGCCCATTGCTTCTTTGAGTTCCAGGTACAGAATGGAAAACACACTGTCTATGATGTAAAGCCTTGTACAGTCCTGAATACCAATATTATTTCAATTATTTATTATAAGCAAGTCAGCATTTACTTTTCCAAATGTCACATGAAATTTCCTTTCTCTTCCTAATACGATTCCTAAGAGGCCTGTGGCCTCTTCTCTTCCTAATATGATTCTATTCTTATTTAGAATAGATATATTGGACTGGCATATGTTGTTATACATTATCAATATCATAAACCTTTAGCCCTAGCAGAATAAAAGGAAAGATCTGTCAACTCATTCTAAGCATAGGTATGGTTTGAATTCAAGGCCAGAAAGATGAACATTAACCAGAAAGCGTATCGTGCAGGATGCAGTGACGTCTAGTATCATAAAATAATCTGCGACCCCTTGGAGCTCACCACACCCTTAGACTATGACCTGTTTACGGAAATGCTGGCTTTAGTCTCATTACAGACTTGGGTTTGGGGCTACAGATGGACTCTGCGGTGTTGAGCCTGCATAGCTTCCTAAGACATGGGTGAACATACATACCCTTCCCGATGGGCCTCTCCTTTTTCCAACTCCTGAATGACCCCCAAGAGCACTTTGATGGTTTCTTGGCTTGAACTGATCAAGTTCTCCATCATCTGAAGTTGTGCTTTGAGGTCGACCACTTCCGTATGAGGCACGATTTGTTGGCATTCTTCACCTGCAGCAACCGCTGTGGGACTAGGCTGGTTCCCCAGCCCTGGCGGGGTGTGAGTCTGCGAGGGCTGCTCACTACATTCGGGGGACAGGCACTGCATCGGGGGTGAGCAGGCCAGGGCAGTTTCCGAGGGCACCTGGAGCCCGTTGAGATGTGTGGCTCTCCTCCGCTCATCATCTGCCGGGCAGAGTGACCACTGGCTGGCGGCTGCAGAGTTTGACAAACCAGGCTCGGGGGCCATGGCACTGAGGGCAGGTGTGTAAACGGTGGCAACCTCCGTTTTAAACACCCTCCTGAGGGCAGGTGGAGCGGGCTCCTCGGAGTTTGGCCTCCCCCGGTCCTGCTTGGCCCTCCCGAGCAGCTGGTAATCGGGCTCTTCGGATGGAGGCCGAGTGGAGTTTTGGAGCGCAGCTTCTCCATAGCTGAGCGGCTCCGGGCTTTTACAGGGCTCTGTGCAGTTGACCCCCAAAGGCTGGTCCGCTGTGTTCATGTGTTCGTTAGAATGGAAAACCAAGGCTGTGGTCTTGTGCACCCGCCCTGCGCCACATGGCCGGGCCTCCTCCATGGGCCCAGCCTCGTTCTTCTCTTTCGCATCTGTTAGAAACCCATTGTTTTGGCTTTTAAAGGGATCTGCAGCTGGGAGGCTTTTGAGGTTCCCCTTTTTGCGGTCCAGAGGGAACGTCTGGTAACACTTCTTAAGGTCAGGCGAGGTCTGCACGCCTGTGCTCTTGGTGACGTTGGGGATGGACCTGCGTGCGGGCACTGTCATATATTTGCGGTAGGCTGCTCTGCAGGACACAGACTTGGCCTCCCGCTTCTCCCCCAGCTGGCCCGAGGACAGCTGTGTGTCCCTCTGCTCATTCTGTGCCTCGCAGATATCCTTAAACCGCACCTGCAGGGCTTTGTTCCGTTTTTTAATCTGCCGATTGGGGTCCAGGGCGTATTTCATCTCCAGGGCCAGGCAGGCGGCGGGTTCCACTTCACTCTCCGACGTTGTGAGTATGCATTTGCCGGTGTCCTTACTGACCATGGTTCCTGCATTCAGAAACAGCAACAGAGGTGTCAGTGGGACAGAAATACACACGCAAGCACCGGCCGCACAAACTTTTAGCCACCACGACGACTGCCTGTTTCCTAATTATATTTAAGCAGGTGAGGTCGGCCTTTATGTTAAGGAAAATCACACGGGCTGAGAGTCGCTGGCAGCACAGCTTGAAATGCTTCTCAGATATTAAAGCCTGCTTGCTTTTCCAGGTGAGATACACTCGCTTTTTCTTTTGATAGTAATGCATGTTTCCCCATTAGACAAACCTGTTTTACTACATTCATCAAGAAACCCAATGATGCTGCCTCTTCTGCTTTGCAAATTATCTTTTCACACGCGTGACTCCCCTTCTTAGGCAGATGGTTTACCAAGTGCTACTTATTTGGTTTGCGTTTTGACTATTTTTTGAGGATGACGTCATTAATCTATTGCTGGAATCTGGGAGAGCTGCTGTTTTAAAGACTTACTGGAGCTGCTACGTCTCGAGCAGATAAATGTGGAGAGCCCTCCGAGGAGGAACGGAAAGAAATCTATTTGCGTGAGCCGTTATGGATTCCGTGGGAGAGTTGGCCGTGCTCCTGGGTGGGAACCGTAAAGGAGAAGTCGTCGAGGGGTGGTCGCTTCTCATGGGTTAACATCAGCCCTAAAAGGAACGTGGGTTTCCCTGCATCTACAAAGGCCATGTTTGCAACTCTTTTTATTCCATGGAGAGTGGTACTGGAAAATAATTCTTAAAAAAAAAAGAAATTACTCATTCTAGAATCAAGTTTTGTGTTGTGATCACAACCTCCGAAAATGAAAACAATGGTGGTGGTTTCAGTACTTAAATTCTGAAAGCAAATAAAACTATGAGGCTTTATGTTAATCATGCAAATTCATCCTGGGCTGAATTATTAAATGCAGCTAAAAAGATGCAGGTGGCCAGTGACTCCTCTCGGGGAATACCAGTGGGGTAAAATGCCTTCACTTTATTAGGCAGATTCACAGCTGTTTATTGCACATGGAAGAACTTATTTGATGGTTGCACTTAAAGCAAGAAAATAGAGTTAAGTATGTTGTTTGTGAGTGAGGCTTCGCCTTTTGCCCCCCTTGTGTTTGAGAAGAAAACAGTCAAACGGAAGGCACCGGGGTGTACAGGGCCCGAGTGGCTGGAGCTGAGTGCCCAGAGAGGCAAGGTCATGGACATGGGCCCGTGAGAGCTGCACAAAAACAGACTTCGTCCACATTGCCCCCAGCCCGGCTGCCGACCTTGTGCCCTGTCCTGGGGGTGTCTGAAAAACCAGCCCAGAGACCTGTGGCAGCACTCATTGGAAAATGCCACAAGAACTATGACATGCGCAGCATGGCCACTGCTTCTGGAGTGAGGTGGTTCGAGTGCCAGATGCTCTGTTCGTTCACATACAGAATGCCTTGCTTACAAATGTTCCTGAAGGTCAAGGCTACACTTCCCATTTCAAGGAGGATACTAGGGTTCAGAGATGTTGCGTCATTTTTCAGTGTCACACAGGAAATAAGCAGCGCAGGCAGGAGCAGGACCCTACTTTAGTGGACCGCTGAATCCATGCTGTTCTCATAGACCCAGCCGTCCAACAGACAGAGGCATGACCCCTCCCCACATCCTTAGCCCTTACTGAGTTAGCATGACAGGCCGAGGTGCACAGTGGTTCCGTAAGGGGGAAGAAGAGACAACTTCACAGCCACCATCTACAAGTAAGTGACATGACTGGCCCTCTATTAAAATGACCTCTATGTCTCAGGCCAGCCTGGTCCTGTCACCTTGCTGGCCTCCACTGCTGTTCACTGGATGAAAGAGTGAAGGAATCAAATTCTTCATACATTATGCTGTGAACAACTAACAGGTAATCATGTGTAAGAACAACAAAAAACAATCTCTGCAGCATTTGATTTAGATGGGACCAGAGTTTCTAAATCCTGGCACTACTGGTATTTCAGGATGGATCATTTGCTGTTGGAGGGGCTGTGCTGTGCGGTGCAGGGTGGTCAGCAGTCCTTGGCTTCTCCCCACTGAAGAAGTAGCACCGCTCCCTCCCAGTGTGACAACTAGAAATGTCTCCAGCCATTACCAGATGAGCCTGGGAGCAGAGTCTTGCCTGGCAGAGAACCACTGCATTAGCCCTTGCACCTCTGGATGCCTCGGGCTCTTGTTTGATTATCCTATAGTGTGTCCTGAATTCAAGGTGAGGCTTGCGTAGACAGCAAAGGAAGTCCTTGGTGCTTTACTAGGTGCTGGGGGTATTTGGAGATTGCTGCAATTTGAAACTTGAAAAACTGGGCAGTTTTAGAGGAGAGAAAAGGCAAGAAACAGACTGGAGATGCACCAATATCTTGGCTCCGTTTGGGATGGCTAGATGATAGGTGGAAGGAGGGACAAGGCGTGCCTGCTCAGGAGAAAGCATCGATGGCTTTTAGAGATTCTTATCCCAGCAGGTTAAACAGATGCACACAAGACAGCTTGGTGTGGGGGACAGTATGGGTGGCAGTGGGGGTGGAATAAGAAAATTAAATCTTAACCTTCACTCTGATCTCCTATTCATTCTTTAACTGCCTTTGTTGTCCAGGTATGTCAGAATGTATTGTGCCATCATTCTGCAGAAGACCTTCATACTAGGGAAAATTTGAAAGAGAGAGCATTTTTACAAAAAGCAATTTACTAGTAATTTTTCAGCCTTTTCCCTGCTACTTCTGAAAAATGTGTGTCTGAATAAGTTTGTCCTGCCATGCTATTCATCATCACCATTTGCCAGGGACTGCACTGAAATAATTTTCTTACATCAGTTGGCTGGGGTAAGAAATATTCTAGGTCTTGGACGCAACCATCAAACTAATACAACAAATCAGAAGAATTAATTGCTGGTGGCCAAATAATAATAAAAAATTCTAAGCTCTTCTCTGTTTTATAGAGAGTTGCTGGTACATAAAAATCATTTCGTTGTTAGTAAAAAAATGATGGTAATACTTAGGATTTTTAATCACTTTAGTTTGTTATTGCTGACTTAAAAAAAAACAGTAATAGTAATTGAGTTGTTCTTATTCTCTGATAGGGAAAACACCAAGGAATTTTTGTGGCTGGTTTATTTTGGCTTCAAATGAGGTTATGAGTTCTTTCTGACGGCTGGATGACATTTTCTAAAGCTTTAAGATTGAATTTCTGGACATTAAGAATTACTAAGGTGGACACATCTTTTTGGGGTGTTCATTTGCTCTTTATTGGGGGTGGAGGGTAAGGCTTACAGTGATTACCATTAAGAAAATGATTTTGTTATGAAAGGAAATGGGGCATTCTACAGAGGACTGTCCCTAAGACAAGTGGAACCTTCTCCCACACTACTTCATTCATCATTCCTTCATGCATTTATTCAGCAAGTGAATGTACATACGTTACAGTGTAGCATTAACATTCAGTAAGCATGCAGTTAAGTGCTCCTATGTGCTAATCAAATGTCACCATTCCCCTATGCATAGCAGTTGTGTTCTCTAGATTTGATCCTCATCATATCCTTACAAGGCAGCCACTATTGATATCCTCGTACTGCAGATTGAGAAACTGAGGCACACGATTTTGGGATTTTTTTGCAACTTGCTCAGAGTGACAAGGCTAGTGGGCCACACCCATTGAAACAGCTGAATCCGTTGGAATCACATGCCCTAACCCACTACCCCTGCTCAAGGAACTCTGTAACTTGAAGTGATCCATGATAAACTTGAAAACATCAAACAACTGAAACTCATCTGAGCAATGTCCTTGTCTTGTTCCCACAGTGTATCTGGGTGCTGGTTAGGCAAGGACATCCAGGTAGTTCCGGTAACACAGTGGGTGTTGGAGCACTGAGTGAATGTTGCCTTGAATTCTGGACTGAGCATGAAGCTGCAAGAGGATTCTTCATGATGGCTTGCCTTAGCTGGGTCACCCTAGAGAACCATGGACTCTGGTTTGGGGAGCTGATCTCTTGGCTGTAAAGCAGCAGGAGTTCATAAAGTTTATTTTTCATAAGAAAATTGTGTTTTAGAATTCACTGGACTGTGCTCTCTTGAGGTGAAAATGGCTAGTCATGGTTGTGCCTGTTTGGCTCGAGAGAGCTAGATGTCGAGCTGTCTGGAATATAAATGTCTTAATTACCCTCAAATTAAATTTCATAATCAAATGTGAGTTGTAAATACATAAACCTTGCATTTTTAGATTAGTGACGGAGAACCATCTCTGCATGCTGCTTTAAATTAATGGCTGATATGAAAACGTGCATTCCAACTTAAATAAGTGAAAAATGGAAGCAACTAAATGGCTAACAATAGGTAAACAGTTAAGTAAATTATGGTTTACATTCACTCTGGGCGGCCATTAAAAGGATAATTATAGAGATTATTTAGTATCATAGAAAAACACTTACGAAATAATGTTAAGTGAAACAAAGCAGTCTACAAATTATACTGGAAAAAAATGAACAAAAACGGTCATCGTTGTGGTATTAAGATAGCACATTCGGAGAGATTTATTTTTCCTTCTGTTTTCCAATTTGGGGAGAATGGAGGGAGGTACAGCGTCGTTCTGGTTTTGCCAATGAAAATAACACAAGGTAAAATCCAGTCCACACCTGAAGCAGGCCTCTGGAAGGCATAACCACTAGTATCAGAATAAGAAAAACCCAGAAATGATGAGATGGGGCTGTAAGTAGTTTGTCAAAGGTCATCTTTTATTGTTTTGAGGGAGCCCTGATAAAGAATGAAAATGAATTTCAAGTGTGTATATGTATGTATATATGCATAGGTATATACGTGCCTGCGTATGTATTTAGCTATGTATAGTTAAGTGTTTAGCAGAAGATATGTCAATATTTGAGCAAACGTACTGTAAGGAAGGAAGTTAGCATCTATTTTAATTAGAAATAAAACGGATTCAATAGTCTGAAGGCAATTTTGTGGGGTTCCATCAGCTGCCAAGAGAAACTCTCCGTTGGATTCTGTCCATTCTTAAAATGTCCGTGCTGATTTGCAGGTTTGCAGTTTGACCCTGTGACGGGATTTGTGGGGGAAGATGCAGGCAGCTGCCAGTCTGACCGAGACACCTCCCAGGGCCCAGCAGTCTCCGCATATAGTAAGATAGCTAGGCAAGCAGTCAGAGGAGTGCCACAAGGGATTGTATGAAATTATGGGTTTTCCTAGTGGCTTTCTCACTGTTCAGACACCTTGGAGTCAAAGATGCTGGCGGGGATTCAAGATGAACTGGGTCAGCATTTTCTTCCATATGCCAAGGGGGTGCCTGAACATGAGGCTACTCAGAATGGGAGAATGGTGAAAATGAACATCCCATTCTTCACCACCGGCTTCCACCGGAAGGGGAGGTAAAATAGAACCTCACTCACTAAATGAAGTCACTCACATTGTGAAATAGTTAACTTAGAGACCTGTTTCATAGGTGCCAATTGAGTCTTCAGAACTGGAAGTCCTCTTTTCCTTGGGGCAAAGCCAGCTGCCATAGATGGTGGACTGTGTCTTAGATTCATTGTCCGGTTTAATTTTCTTTATATAGTGAAATGTTATTTTTTCCCTATATTTGTTGTTTTCTGCAGAGGTCACTGATGAGGACCAAAAAGGGGTGACTAGATGAATTCAGACACCCTTGTGTGACTGAGCAATGCGTGAGGAGCTGTTTTCTTGCAGAACTATGGCTCCTTGGAGGAAACACGGAGATGGCATGCCCCGTTCCCTCGATGTGTAGAATATTGCAGTGAAACCTCTGTCATTAAGAACTGATGACCACCTAGTCCAAAGCAGGGAAAAGGGGCACTCACAGAGGTTAAATGTAGGCATCGAGGCAGAAGAAAACCTATCTTAGGTGCAGCCCCCACTCATGCATATCTGCGATTTTAGAAAACACTCTTAACGAACAAAAAAAACCTATGGTCAGTTGCTTTAGCCACATAATGTATACCACAAAGGCTCACACTGGCCTACTTCAGGGAGTGAGAACAAAGGAGGGAAAGCATGCATGCTTGGGGTTTGGTGCTCATGTTTTAAAAGAACCAGGGAATGGTCCTCTTAAATGGTCCAGACTTTTAATTTATGTTTCACTACCCAGTTCTTTGATTTTCAGCTTATGTTGATGTTAACCTTTGCTCATCCTGTCTAAATGGAATCTACATTCATAGAGATGAATTACCAAAATTTTATGATGTTGGTGAAAATCAACTGGAAAATATGCCTCCTTGAAATGAGACATTATGTCAATGTAAAAAAAATTTTATTTGCAGCAGTTAGCTATGCCAGCTAATAATGGCCAAAAGGAGTTCAGTACAGTTGGTTCCAACAACTCACCAAAATCACCTGTGAGATTGGTAAAAGGAACTAATTTCCCTGCCTCCCTGTTTCCCATCATCATGACAGTGACAGAGTGTGAGACAGGAGGGCTGTGCTTTGAACACAGCTCGTGAGTACCTTTAGTTACGATAGCAAGTGTCCCACTGACCCTGGAGGCTTCCTGGTGATGAAGCAACAATCAGCTGGTAGTTTGGGCCCCATCAGAGGCGGGAGTTGGCAGGACACAGAAGAGGTGGTCTCCCTTTTTTGGACTTAATGGGAATCTCGCTCACATGAAAACACAAAGATACATACTAGAATGTACTTGGGGAGTGCTTTGCCTTCCTGATTATGCTGAATCTTTTTTTTTTTTAAACTAAACAGCATGTTTTGACTCATGATTTATCTGAAACTAAAACTAGGACATTGATTTTTTCCCCCCTAAAAATGACTTATATGAAAGGAGTCTGTTTTCCCTGCCACTTCCCAGTCTTATTTGAGGATACCCTATTGGAACACTCAGGGCAGGATATCTGCTTGGAGGTAATGGTCACTACAACGGAAGTCATTTAGAGTTGAAGATGCAGTCTGTCTTTCTGGCAAGGCCATGGGAATGCCCATCAGCTCGACCATCAGAATGGATCCCTCTTGTATTTTCATCGTAGTATGAAAATACCACGATGTTTCCTTGGTTTGGCCAAATCCTAAACTTTGCATGGTCTTCGGTTCACTGCAGAGGTAGCTGTGCCAGGAAGAAAAGGAGACTTGAGCATTTCTTGTAATGAGCTTCTATTCCTAAGCTGATAGCCAAATGTAGAGAAAATAACCTGCCCTTGGGGTCCATGTACACAATCCTAACCGAAGTCTGCAGAAAGAGTTAGTGCTTGTAATCTTCTCGGCCCTCATACAGTTTGCAGTCCATGGCCTAGTCTGAAAAGACTGTCTTGGTTTGAGTGAGCTATTCATTGCAAGTGTGCACAGAGCGAAGTTTTAGCATTCATAACACAAAATGTCATTTTTGTTGGGGGAGTGGTGAAGAGAAAATAAACAAAAGGTCTATATATTGTATACTTTAAACTGTATATTTTATTCCTTAAAAATAAAATCTACCTCTTATCAATCCTGGTATTACTCTGCCAGGTTAGTTGGTTGTTTAATTTTTTCCTTGACCAGCAGCTGTTGTGAACCTGTCTTCTCTGTGCATGATAATAAGTAGCTACTTTTAAAAACATGAAACCATATCCTTCCCTCACAAAGTTTCATCTAATGTCTTCAAAGGTTTATCTCTTTGTGCATGAAAAACTTGGCAGTGTCTCTGGTAATCTGGAGGAGGAGGACTCAGTGGTCTTTCTTGGGAAGCAGTCTGACATGATGTAATGCCTGAGACCCAAGGGTGGCCTGGACTCAACCCAGCAACACAGCTACTGTGCTTACCCCAGCTGAGCTTGGAGCAAAAGACACCCCATGTTAAAGGCAGGAGACCCATCTCCAACTTAGTAGATTCTTTCAGTATTTTTATGCTGAAGGCTTCCACCAAGTGCTGCCAATGGCTTGCTCAATTCATTCCCCAGTCTAATCCCCCAAATCAGTCATCACCATGCCCTATTCATTTTTGTTTTTCCTTCCTGTTGCTTCTCCTACTGATTTCTTCCCTTTAGTTCCACACTGTTCCCACCCTGATCTTGGCCTTCATAACTCTCCTGCCCTCAGCTCTCCATCCCCCATGCCCCACCCCCGTCCCCCATCCTGCAGGTCCTGCTAGTCTTGGCTTCAAGTGCACACGTCGCTTCTCTCTGCATATACCTGGATACATCCCAGTTGGTAGCACTTCCAAAGAGGCTCTTATTATAAGATCATCTATACTTTTTCCTACCTGCTCATCTTTCTAGATTTCTCCTGGCTACTCAGAAATGCTCCATCTGCTGACTTCCATTAAGCCATTTCCTGCACTGTCTCCTGAACACACCATGGTCAGTCTCTACTTTGTGTCTTCACTTCTACTGGTTCATTTTCCAGGACCGCGCCCTGGTCCTCCTTCCTCATGGATAGTCTGTGTTTGGTGGTCTAGATCTAGTCTTATCTTCTATGCCTTCTCCAGTCCTTACCTGTCACCTTCATTTACTCACTGAACAGTGCATGCTTGGGGTGACCTAGGCACCATACTGGATGCTGGGCACACAGGAAAAAACAAGGCATACTCTTTGGCAGTGTCTAGTCCAGCAGGGGAGAGACACGTTGATGGCTGACACCAGTCCACTGTGCACAGGACCATGTAAGAGGAGGGAAGTACTGAGAGTGCTCCCTGGGGAGTCAGGGTAGGCTCTACCTGGGAGATGTGCAAGAGCAGGCCTGAAGGATGCTTACTTTGCTTTGCTATGTGTCGGTTTTCTCTCCTTAACACAAATATAAGTGTTCTGTGGAGTAGGTCCCTCTAAGCACCGTCTTCCTCCTATGCTCAGTTATCCTTCTTTACTTACTGGTTTAAGAATCTTAACACTGGCCGGGCGCGGTGGCTCATGCCTGTAATCCCAGCACTTTGGGAGGCTGAGGTGGGCGGATCACAAGGTCAGGAGATCAAGACCATCCTGGCCAACATGGTGAATCCCGTCTCTACTAAAAATACAAAAATTAGCTGGGCGTGGTGATGCGTGCCCGTAATCCCAGCTACTTGGGAGGCTGAGGCAGGAGAATCGCTTGAACCAGGGAGTGGGAGGTTGCAGTGAGCCGAGATCGCACCACTGCACTCCAGCAAGAGAATCTTAACACTATACATCACAGTATCCTTAGAGCTGGGACCTTAGCTGAGATACGGCAAGAAGACTTAGGATGAGTGTACAATATTAGTGGCTTCCAAGGAGTCTTTTTACATTATCTGGATCCTCACATTAGGTAGAACCTGGCTGTATAATGAAACATGAGTAGGAATTAGAGAAGTGGAAAGGAGAAGGGATAGTTTTGTTCGTTGAGGTAAAACCATATCCAGAGATTTTTATCTTCTGAACTTTGGCATAACTACCTTGAGTGGTTGTTGTACAAATGTTTCCGGTGCTGACGGGAGAGAAGGAGATGGCACACACACTCACAAAAATGAGTAGATGGCACAGAAATGGTACAGGTTCTATATTTAACCATGCAGTATATTGGAGCCCCATACTGTTGTAGAAAATGTGACTTGCTAGGAATTATCAGAAGGTTTGTTCTTATATTACTCAACTTTCTTCTTGGGTACTCCCAAGATATGGTAGTGGCAAAATAAATTGAGTTTAATTAAGAAATCTCAATAGCTTGGAATAACAACGTTTTAGAGCATGGCACCTTTCCTAAACTCAGTTGTCTAATCTGCTCTAGAGGATGAATCACTGGCTTTCAGAGGGAAAAAAACAATAGAGGGTCTGGGGCATACCCAGGGGTCTAGTGACTTCCAAGGGTGTATTAGTCCGTTCTCACACTGCTATGAAGAAATGCCTGAGACTGGGTTATTTATAAAGGACAGGTGTTTAACGGACTCTCCGTTCTGCATTGCTGGGGAGGCCTCAAGTAACTTAAAATCATGGCGGAAGGCAAAGGAGAAGCAGGCACCTTCTTCACAAGGCGGCAGGACTGAATGAGCACAAGCAGGGGAAATGCCAGACACTAGACATGCGTGCCTGTAATCCCAGCTACTTGGGAGGCTCTCCTTAACACATCCGATAGACAACCATCAGATCTCCTGCGATTTCACTCACAATCATGATAACAGCATGGGAGAAACCACCCCCCTGATCCAGTTACCTCCACCCAGTTCCACCCTTGACACATGGGGATTATGGAGATTACAATTGGAGGTGAGATTTGGGTGGGGACAGAGAGCCAAACCGTATCAGAGGGGCATAAACATATGAATGAAATAGCTTTCATTTTCCTGTTCTTTGGACTGAGAACAATGAATATAAAATTATACTAAATAAGGAAGCACAGTACTTAGGAATCTCATGCCACACTGCTGTTGTCCATTGAGATGAACGTGGAGAGGAAGGAGAAGGGCAATGGGGATGTATAAAGAGAGAGAGGTTGTTAGGGGAACAGTGAGTCGAGAGAAATGCACAGACAAACAGACACATGCACACACAGATACAGGAGGGGAAGGGGATGTGTGCTGGAACATAAGTCCAGGTCAGCTGTGGGACATCTGTGGGCTGTTCCTTGAATCAGGCACATAGAGTTTTGATAGCCTTCAGCCATGACTCCCAGCATTTTGGTTGCTCTTAAAGGGCCAGTTGCAGCAACCCCATCTCCTGTCCAGAAGGGAACGTGACAATTCACCCCGGGGCAAAACAAGAGCCCAGGCTCGGGCAGGCACCCGAAGCAGGACATCATACAGTTTCCTGTTCTATGAAGCACCCAACACATAACACATTAGGTGTTAAACTCAATGAAGAGTCCCATTTTCAGCAAATATTCCTGCGTTTGCCTCTATCTTTTTATCTCTCCAGCACCTCCTTGGAACAGATGCCCTGCTACTTTACAAGGCTTGTGGAAAAGAGAAAGAGAACAGTAGCAAAAGCCTGTGTAGTTCATGAATAGAAGTTAGCATTGTAGTGAGTAAGCAGTACTGATGATCTGTGAAATGATTCTCTGTGGACTTGAGCATGCTAAAAAGATCTTGAAAAAGGAAAACATAAATCTTTCCAAAACCTCACATGACCCCTGTATGCTTTCGCCTTCTTGAAGCTTTGGAGGAGAGCATAGGTGTGGATGAAATGGAGTCTTTTAAAAGTTGTTTTGGTTTTTGTTTTTGTGCGTGGGTTTTTAAAGAGAGCATATCCTGCCACGTAGAAGAAAATCCAGGGGGTGGCTGTCCTCCTACAGGAAGGAGGTAAACAAGCATTTTTCCTTAAGGGCTCTATTCCCTCAGCCTCGCTCCCTCGAAGGCCACACCTGGAGGCCAGGAAGTTAATCCATTAAAAAACAAGGAGAAGAAAGAGAAAGAGAGAGAGAAAGAGAGAAAGAAAGAAAAGAGAGAGAGAGAAAAGCAAGCAAGCAAGCAAGCAAGCAAGCAAGCAAAAGCATATTGGTCTCTACCCCAGTCCAGGTAAATCAGAACTTCTGGAGGATGGAGACTGGGTACCACTTTTTGTTTTAAATACCTAATATAATTTTAATAATGCACATACGATAAAGAACCAATGGCCTTCTTCGTTTATCTTTTTCACCCTTTGTTGTCTTCTATTTCCTGCTGTATCTCCAAAGCTTAGAGAAGTTTGTGGCATACAAAAAGTACCCAGAAATATTGACTGAACGAAGGGCTTAATGAATGAGTGAATGTCACGAGGGAGCAGGGAGGTTGAGCCCCTTCCATTTTTTTCTAGAATGAACCTAGACATCAGCCAGGTGTTGGGATGATCACCAGCAGATCCCACACAGGCCCACAGAGTGTCTGTGCCCTGGCCTGGCTGGGCTGTGCTGTGCACCAACAGATGGGGTGGATTCATGTTCCACAGAGGAGAGAGCTAGTGGCCAGTTATTGTCATGGATGAAAATCCAGGTCTTTCACAACGTCCATTAATTATGGGATGGCAAATTCCAAGTAAATTGTCACTGAGCAGACCCATAGTAGGAATAGGGCATATTCACACTTTATATATATATATATATATAAATATATATAAATATATATAAAAAATGAATATATATATAAATATATATATATATATATTTCTGGTTGGAGACGCAAAACATTTAGAATTCTGTTCCCTTCTAGAAATTCCATGGCTTGGGGCAGCTCTTTTCAACCATGGATCTGGGGTTTGAGACCGGTCATTCGTACACTGACAGTCTTTGCACAGTGAATAACTCTGGATTTTCTCCATTAGAGAGGGGTGCTCAAGGTCTTCCCATGCTACCATGGTTTGCTAACATGGTTAATTTCTGGCCGTAGTCCTTACGAACTGGGGCTTTGAGACCACCTGCTTGGTTTTGAGTTCTGGCCCTTCCCCTCCACTTAATAGCCCAGAACTCTGGGCAAGTGATCTAACCTGGGAGAGCAAAGATCAGAAAAGGTAACACTTGTGTATAACACTCAGCACAAGCTAGGTACCATTCTGTGCTTTGTGTATGTCTGAACCTTTCATTCTCCAAACACCCTCTGAAGGAGAAATTACTATTTGTAATAAAGATGGGGAAACAGAGGCACAGGTAGTGGAGTCACATGCCAAAGGTCACACAGATAGTTACTGGCAGAGCCAGGAGGGCAAAGGAGGACAGCCTGGCCTGGAGCCTGTTATCGCACCACCACGCTGCACTCCACTGTGAGCTGGGTCAGGGCTCAGGTGGTCGGCTCCTAGGAAGCGCTCAGTACACAGCCCTGGTGATGAAGTGGATGTACACAAAGACAGCACACCTTGGGATGTGTTGTGCATGTGGATGACACTGGATGCAGGACCTACGAGACACAAGCTTGAGAATCACTGCCAGAAGGTTCCAACCTTGAGTGGCTGATTAAAAACTGTACGGTTGTCTTAGACTTATACTTTAAAGCTGCATTTGCCAGTGGTCACTCTCACTGCCTCTCAGATACAGTTAGAACTGATGCTTCCATGTGGAATTATTTTAAATAATTACTAGGAGTGAGTTGGGGTCCGGGCTCTGCCACTCACTCATTAGCTGACCTGCCCAGTGCAGTGTGGGGCCAACCCTGCCAGTGAGCCTGGGCACTCTGTCTGAGGCTCCAGTGTCCAGCCACCTGCTAACTTCTGTCATTCAGCCTCACCCTGGGTGTTTTTGCCACATGGACAAATGTGATAGACACAATAAATAAAGTAGATATATATTCAGAATAAATATTATATAGCAAGACTAAAATATAAATAGCAAGTGCAAAACAAATTAAATGAGGATGTGAATGACTTCAGTGAAGCCACTGAGCTAACAACTACCTTTAAAACTAAAACGGTAAGTAATTGAGAAATGCAGTTATCATTGGGCAAGAAGTCAAATGAAAAATACGGTTTGAAAGTGAACAGCATATTTTCAGCATTCCTGTGATTTCACACAGTACGTTTGCACATGGCACATTATCTAAGCTATGGGAGTCTCAAGTGCACGGTTAAGTGGACGCTGTGCAGTGTGATTTACGCAAGGAAAAAAGACAAAAATAATCTTTATGCAGCACTGTCATTGATTTTTAAAATGATAAATTGGTGGGACTGGCACAGAGATCAATGGAGTTGAAGTCACGACGTCAAATTGAGATGTGAGGTTAAGGCTGGGAGACAGACATCTCCTTCTCTCATGCTGGCCCGATGAACTCTCCAGTTTTTTTGGTGAGCTCTGGTGAAAACTCTTTTTAACCCAAAATGTCAGCATTTGGGTTATAAGAACATTAATTTATCTGACTGCAGTGAGATACATTTTCTCAATTCTCCTTATTTGCTTCTTTTACCCTAATACTAGGTCACCAAATTCAAAGACGTTCTTTCTCTAAAAACTCAACTTCTACCCAACTGAATTTTCACCAAAGGAATTGCTGAGGTTGAGTTTCGTGGTAAAGAACCCAACCCTTTGGTGCTTTTTTCTTTTCTAAACACTGCATGGCCAGACATCAGTACTGTTCAGCCCTGGAAGCCGTCTTCCTCTTTACTGCCTTCTCACGGTGTTTCCTTTAATTCCTGCTACACAAAAAGTTACAAGTGGAAATGGAAGAAAACAATTCTTTCCCAATCAGGATTCCCTGAGTTGGTAGCAAAATCACTGGCTAGGTTTGTGTTAGTAGCCTCATTAAATATTTATTAAGCACCTGTTATAGATAGTACTACGCTTAGTCATTTAAGGATTTGCGTTGTGAATCGCTTCATCCAATTTCCTCCTATTTCAAAGTATTTCTTGTGGACATTCTAGGAGGTAAGAGATAATGAAAAACTTATTTTTTAAATAATATTTCCAGTTGAAAATTCACACTCAAATATTTAATAGAAATCCTATCTTTTCCCCCGTTCCTGCTGGCTCCCAGACTTCTGTTTCCATTAAAATCCCCCACCGCCTTGCTGGCCTTGGGTAGCATCTTTAATCCCTTCTTTCTGTCTTGCCACATTACAAAGACTTGTCTGCCAGAAGGTTTTTCTCATAGCTGCCCACTAACTTACTTCCCAGTGCTACTGAGACTGGCACATTCTCACCTGTGACACCTTCTCAATTGGTCTCCAATGGTTTGCCTCTAGTTATACCGCCTTAATCTTCTGAGAATATATGTTCTTGTTTCAAACATCAACAGAGGACCCTCTTGCCCTGCTGGTTCCTCCTCAAACTGACTCCAGACTATGCCTCCACTCTCTGATTCCAGCACCTCAACCTTTGCTGAATGTCACTTCTCACTCTTCCCATATAAGTCTGTAGCCCTGAGCACCCTGCCACTTGGCTTAAGCTCCAGGACTAATGTCTGCTGGGCTCAGGAGTGCAATCTCAAGCATCACCCACGAAGTCAGCCGGGGCATCGCTCTCTGCCTGTAATCTCCTATCCTGATTCTACCTGGGAGTCTTTAGGCTCCTGCCACTTCCTTGCCACCTCCTCCCCTCCTCCTGGACTTGAGCTTCTTGGAGTCCTCTCACTTGGTCTTGTAACACCTTACACATTGCCTTGGCCACTGCTGCAACAGCTCAGTACATATCCACAAATCAGAAGTCCTCTCTGAACAAAGCCATCTGCATATCCATCTACCTTCCCTATGCTTGCCCCATTTAAAAATCCCAGGTTTTATATTTTTGCTGCATTTTTAAGGATGCTAAAATCACTTACTACAAAAATAAGCAGATTTCACTGTACAAAATGCAGGTAGTAAGAGGTATCTAAAATGTAACCACTAAGTACACATAGAAAAGATTTTTAAAAACATGAAGAAGGACCATTGACAAATACAAGATCTTCCTAGAGAAGAACAAGGGTGGGGGATGTCACATCACCAGTGGAATGACCTAGAAACACAAAGACTGCTCAATTTCATTAAGGTTGGCAGTGAATATGATATAGCCCCATGCTGCTTCCTCAACTGAACAGCTGTAAAAAGGCCCTCATGCCATCAGCCTGTGCTTTTTCCTCTTTCTCTCTGGGATGTGCCTGTCCGTGGAACCCCTGCTTTGGGATATAGCTGTGATCATCTCTGCTGAGATGGAGTGAGAGCAACTTTTATTTGCAAGGCTGCCTGTAGTATTTTCAGCATTCCGTAGCCTCCTTCCCATGTCTCTCATATGTTGTAGTTTACTGCATTTCATTTCATGGCCAAAGCTAGATTATTAAGGGCTGAACTGGAATTTTCCATATTAAGTAGAATATAAACTTCAACAAGCATTTTGATATGGTGGGGTTTTTTTTGTTTCTTTACCATTCTATTGGATAGAATAGTATAATTCATATGAATGTATGCTGTGCAGAGATGTAAGACTCTCTTCTTTTCTTTTTTTGCTCAAACTTCCTAACAGCAGGATAGTGTGGTAAAGAGAACATGTCTATGGATGTGCGATACTTTGAATAAACAGTTCAGTGCTCTATAAAATAAATATTCACAAATAATGACTTTGGGGAGAGTTATTTCCAAATCCCTTTGAAATGTGTTGTTAGCCAAAAGGTTTATAGAGTAATTTAGAATCATAATTCCTGCTTGTCCCTAGTATCTGCTGTTCTACATTCAAGTTAATTTTCTCTCAGTCCCAATTAGAGCTGGGAATACATACTCAGCAGAAAGAGACACATTTGTCAGGTTAGAATGTTTTGTTTTTCTTCAGGTAGTGATTTGTCATCTGATAACATCTTTGTACACCTCAAAGTCCCTCAACCCATTCATTATGGTTTGAATCATGTCTAAAGCACGTATGACTCAAATGCACACTGAATATCCTGTGACTTACAGTAGAGGGGTCTCTGAAAGGACTTGAATTTGGAGCCAGGAAATGTCTCTGAAGTTATGGTTTTTCTCAATGTGAGAGGTAAGATCCTTGGTTGCCTGGAGATATCTTAGTTAGTGCCTTCCGGATCTGAAACAGACACATTATCGCACATGGTCCAAAGGTTCAAACCTATCCTTTCACGGCTTAGTGCTTAACACAAGACATTGTCCAAACAACTTGTTTACAGCAATCCTGTCAGGGTCCCTATAGTTTGGTTCCTGCAAGTCTGTATTCTGTCCTTAATGTATAAGAACAATGTACATTTTAAATAAACTGATTAAAAGTCATGAAGTTTCACTACATATATATCATAGGTTAGCTCCAGTATTCGAATAAAGACTTCTCTCAATGTTTGTATGAGAATTTCACGGTAATGAAAGTGTCGTCATGTAGTATCAATCATATTAAATTTTGCTTTAAAATATTGAAGTCACCCCATAATGTTATGAAATATTAAAATCAAATATGTGAGGAGACAAAAAAGGATCTGCTTCATAAATCATGCCAGCTAATTTCTGGTTGGGGAATGTAGGTCTCCAACCAGTGGAGTCATGGTGGGGAGGGGTTGTGGTGCTTCACATTTATGAAGGACTGTTGAAAATGACGATGACACTGGTTTTATCTGGGGAGTTTTTATGACCTCACACTCCCAGAATGACGGTGGTTTGCCTCAAGTATATAGAATTTGCCTGCCTTCCCAACTGAGCTTCTTGGATGCTATGGACGCGTTGAACAGCATCCTTCACAAGCGTTAAAATCCGTGGTGAACCTGTCACTGCCCTCCTACATAAATATCTGACCACAGAGCTGCTGCTTTGGGAGGTAGCTGTGATCATTTTTGTATCATGAGTCTCTGAGAAGCATAAGTCACCTGCTTCTCATATTCCAGAGTTCAGTAGTTGTCTCTAAATGAGATAGCCATGGCTGGGTGCAAACAAGAGAATACAAATGTCTACATTAACGGGTCTGTCCTGCCACTCTGCTGCGATCCATTGTTATTTCTGAGAATCATTTTGATTTTTGGACTGCTTATTTCAGTGTGTAGGAGTCTTCCTTGTAGATGAATGCCTTTCACGTACAGGTCTTTCTCTTATTTATTGATTTATTTTAAAATTTTTCCCTACAGAGGGAGAAACAAAACACAAAAATTCCCTTTCCTGCCACAGGGGAAAACAACTGTGGCAAAACAGAGAAGCCCCCAAAGTAAACAGAGTAATAGAGTACCCAGCCTCCCATAGAGCTTGCAGAAATCTCATTGTGCAGACATGGAGCTTCCCAGCTTTTGCCTTGTTAGCCTATCTCTTAACCAGTAATTCTGTTTCTTAATAGGATAAAGGGCCTGACTTACATGAAAGCTCAAAGTCTTAATCACAATGATAAAATACAAAGTCGTGGCAACTGTAATAAGTTTGAAGACATATGTAGCTTTTCAAGGACATCTTGTCTTTAAGGAAAAGTCTTTCATTTAGCTAAAGAAATTAAACTGAATTGTTTAGTCTTTTAAACAAAATGATGAATTTAGTGAAGAAAACAAAACTCTCCATGGCTAACGTAATTTATGCAAAATCATGCAATTAGTGATAGCTGTGCTAGACTTTTTTTTTTCTTAACCAAATGCGCCTCTAATAAAACCATCGTGAGGAGCAGTGCCATCTAATGTAAGTAGTAAACATGGATAGTAAATGATTAATATCTGGTGAGGCATGCAGATGGCAGGACTTCCATTTTTTCTTTGAGCTCCTTGTGCATGTTTGCTAATCATTCTTGCAAAAAAATTGCAAAGATAAATATGAACTTTCAAAAGTAACATTCAACAGGATATGAATGTAAGAAATAGCACAGTGTGGGGGAATAGTAAAAACCAGCACTTTCCGCCTCTGCATAGTGAAATGACGGTAACTTGCTGTAGCGTAAGCTTAATAAGGGTTATATCATTTTCATGTATGTACTACTCTGGGAATGGCCCGGGTCTTGTGAGTGGTATTTTTTAATCAAGTACCCAGCCAGCGCAGTCACCCTGACAGTCCCCCCACTGAGATAAGGAATGGAAAGGTAACCCTCTAACAAGTCCTCGTTGAGGGGGAAGCGTTCAAGTGCACAGACGTCTACCCTGTGCTATCCTGAGCTGTAGTCTTCTGAAATGATCGCTTGGCTTCCCAGCCAAGGCAGGGCTCCCCCAAAGTTCATTCCCGCTCTTGCAGTTTCACCTCGGGATGCTTCCGCAGAATTTCAGCGCCTAAGCAGACAAGGTCAAAGTAAACCGCTTCACCGCTGCTTCTGGCGCAGGGGCCCAGAGCGCCTCCAGCTCCCCAGCACAGACCAACAGCAGGAGAGGGGTCCGGGCGGGAGCCCTGGGCTGTAGATAAGCAAAACGCACCCATTTTCTCTCCTATTTACTCCAGAGGCACCTCTCCTCCCCCACTCCTGGCATCTCTTTATCACTGGCTCCCTCTCCCTGTGGCATATTTTTGGGTAGTAGAATGCTGAGGTCACAGGGAGCGGCTCTTTATCCAAGCAGTGAGGACATCAGCCTGGAGCCCTGAGCATGAACCAGCAAGATGCAGGCTCTCGCTCTTGACTTTGGGCTCCAGGAGCTGCCCCGACCCCGGGCTGCCCGCGGGCTCCCTCCTCCCTCCTGCCCTCGCCCGCCAGCTCGCAGTCTCTTAGGTCTGCAGTGTTGGTTGGTTTCCCACGCCTGTCCCGGTCTGACTCGGGCTGCCAGGCACCGGGAAGCCCCGCGGCGCCGACCCCAACCCGCAGCCCCGGGAAGCTGCCAACCCCAGCGAGTGGAGGAGACGGGCATTTCACGTGGGCATCTGCCTTCACTGCTGCTCGCGCCCCTCCTCAACGGCCGGCGTCAGGGCCCCTCTGTTCCAACTCATCCCCCTCCGAAGTTAATCAGCCGTACTTGTACTTTCCAGGGCGCTTTAGTTTGGAAAATACTTAAAAGCCTCGAAACCTTCCGGGGAGACGGCCGCCCCCAGATCCCCCAGTTTTGCCTGGCTAGGGCTGTCGGGCGCTCACGAAGCTGTGGCGTCTGTCTGGAACCCACATCTTAGAGGCGCAGCCCCGCTCCTCCCTGACGTCGCCAAAGTTGCCAGACGCCCCTCAGCGACCCGGTCGCGCCAGATGCAGTTGCATAACCTTACCCCCCACCTGCGACCGCACCGGGTCCGCTCCCGGCTGCACCGGGGTGTCCCGGCCCCGGGAGCCGCCGAGTTTCCGGCCAAGCCGGTTTGGGGCCGAGTGTGTGCGCCCGAGTCGGGGTCGGCGCCCGTCCGAGCGGTGCTCTGCCCGCGGCCAAGTACGACGGGCGCGGTGGCGTGGGAGCGCGGGAGGAGGACACGCGGGGCTCCGCTTACCTTCCGCTGCTTACAGATAAGTCGAGGTCGATGCAGCGCCTGGCTCGGGCATGTCTCGCCACGGACCCTGGCAAGCCTGGCGCGGCACGGAGCACTCCGGGCAGGGCATCCGCGGCCAGACTCGCCGCGCTCGCGCGGAGGAAGGCTCGGCTCCGGGGACTTGGCCCGCTGCGCGCCTGCTGCCCGCCCCCTCCACCGCCGCCGGCCCGGCCCTGCTGGCCCCCGCGCCGCAGCTCGCGTCGCTCGCGTCCCTCCGGCCCCGCTTAGCGACGCGCGCCGGGAGGCAGCGGCTGGGCCAGCTCCGGGGACGCCCGCGCGCTCGCTTGCTCGCGACGCGGCGGAGCCAGCCACAGCCACCCGGCTTCGCGCTCCTCCGATGTCCTCATTTACTGCAATTGTCTTCGGCGAGATCTCAGAGCCAGGGCCAGAAGGCGGGGGCGGGGCGGAGGAGGGAGCAGGAGGGAAGTCCTTTCCGCTGCTCCAGGTCCCAGCTACTCCGCGGAGCCGGGTGGCCAGAGGCGAGGGCGCCCCAAGCCGCGCGCCTGCCGCCTGTGCGCCCGGCTGGCACCGAGGCGGGCGGAGCCCCGGGCCCCGCGGGGCGGAGGTGGGGCGGGGGCGGCGGGGGGCCGGGCCGGGCCGCGTGCGTGGGGTGGGGGATAGGGAGGGAGTGGAGGAGCCCCCTCCCGCCGCCGCCGGAGCTGGAGGAGGAGGAGGAAGAGGAGGACGAGGTGGAAGGAGCTGCCGCTGGCTGCCGCCTGCGCGCGGGGCTCCACCACAGCGCGTCCTCCGGGTTTCTGGGCTGCAGGCGGCGCTGCATGGCCCGGGAACTTGTTGAGTCTACCCTGGAGCCGCCCCCGGAGCAGCTGGCGGGCGGGGGACTCCGTGTGTTCTCTCAGGGATGGGGGGTCGCTGGGGACCCTGCTGCATGACTGTCTGCTGTGCCAGCCAGCCTGGCCCGGCGGGGCTTTGGGAAGCCAGGCGCGAAGGGTGCGGGTCTTGTAGGTGCCTGGCCGCTCACCTGCGGATGCTGCCTTGTAGAAGCAGGAGTTCGGGGATCCTTTCAGTGCCTGCTCCAACCTGGTGTCAGCCCCTCTACATGGGGACAGGAGGTCCTATGAGTGGCCTGAGGACTGAAGTGGGAGGGCCTGCCTGGTAATGTTGCATGCTGACATTTAGGGACACTCCAGAGCAGGCGCCACTGCCACTCCTAGCCAGGAACCCTACCCCCCCTCCAGAGCACACACCACCCGTCAGCAGAAGCCACAGGGCGCAGAGGCTGAGTTCCTTTGTGGCAGAGTAGAATTCTCTTGGGAGAGGAAAAGACCTAGGATGCACACGGAGCTATCCCCGCCCTTAATTTCCCACCCACCAAAGAGTATTGGGTGTTTTGAGCTCAGAGCAGCAGACCCAGGGGCCCCTCTGATGCCTGTCAGGCCCTGGGGCCTGGGCCAGGGACTAAGCAGCCAGCCGAGTGCAGGGCTCCTGGCCCCCTGGATTTGCTCCTAGAACGTAATGTAAAATGTAAGTAGCCACATTTATTAGTCTGTTTCTCAGGAAAGGACAGAGAAGTAGTGGACCCCAGGGAAGGGACAGGCTTCGGAGAGGAAATTGGGAGGACAAATGGAAAGTCCTTTCACCCACCCACCTCTCCAGACACATCAGTGGGCAGTGAGACCTCTTTGCCTATACATCCCTGAGTCTCTGCACCTAGCACCAGCTCTGTGCCTGTGGCCAAGCCATAGCTCCATCCTTGTTCGCTGAGCTGAACTGAGCCTATCACTGCCTTATAGAGTGTCTGTTTTTTATAAATGACTTTATACGAAATACCTTCTTTGTATGTGGATGCTTTGGGCAGTGTGTCCAGACATTTCAGAAGAAAAAAAAATCTAAAATGTCATCTATTTCCCTCTTACCCCGCAGCATCCTTTGGTATACGATTTTGCCAGCCTTGGGGATCCAGATATGCCCAGGACGGGAGTCCTGAGCCTGTGGATCCAAACTCTGCCCACCTCACTCTTCTTGTTGTTCTTCTTAACTCAGATCCCCCAAGCCCGATTTTCCGGCTTACCAGGGAGGCTGTTGGGAGCTGGCTGGAAAGAGATGCTTAATTATGTGTGAGCAGTATGGAAACTGCAGTCCCCTCTTCTGCCTGTAAGGGGCCTGGGAAGGGAATGTATAGGAGTTGGGGACGTTTAAAACCAGATAGGAGAAGTTGCCACTCTCCAGCATGTTCCCTTGGGGATGTGTTGTTGCAGCTGTGGGCTCCAGTAATTTTCCCAGTGGTCTGGGGAACTTCTGTAAATCTTACTTTATTGGCAATCCATAAAATTGAAATCTGCCTTCCGTCTTTTAAAGTGACTGTAAATAAAGCTGCCAGGAAACTTGGGCATTGGGCTGGTAGTATCAGAAGGCTGAAGTTTTCCGGGACCAAGAGTGAAAACAGGTCAACATAAATGCATGCCCAGCAAGGCAGTGCTCAGCCGCAGGTGGCACTGTGAACTGGCAAGAAAACAGCTCCAAGGATAGTGCTATCTGAGATTCGCATGATGTATAACTCCAGGAAGAAAATGGAAAGCCGTAATTGGCAGGTTAGAAAATCCACTTATATGAAGAGGAGAGTATAACGGAATTCTGTAGCATCATCAAGACTGCTTAGAATTGTTCAATTGTGTAGTAGACTTACAGTTGTTTTGCTAAGTCTATTAAAATCATTGGCGTCCCTTCTTTTTTTTTTTTTTTTTGAAGTAAGAAACCATTTACGTATTGTAGTACTTAAGTGCATGTCTTCAGCATCACAAATCAAAATATTGGTGAAAACTTGCCTCACCATACCTTCGGCTCTGGAGAGATACTCCACATGGGTGAGGTGTGTGTCATCGTGCTCCAGACTTTAAAGCAAGCATCATGCTGGGGGCTGGCTGGAGAGAAGGGAGTTTCAGCCATCTTCCTGCCCACAGATCCCTCTTGCATTTTTTTTTAATAGATGGGATGTAGGCATATTTTTAGGGTCTAGAATGAGTCAATATGCTCGGCTTCCTCAGGAAAAAAAAAAAAGTGAAACTTGATAGATTCATTTTAGGAATCAATTGGTATTGGCTTTTTATATTTTGCTTAAGATTTTTGTTGAAAAAGATAGCCTTGCAAAGGAGAAAATAGCTACTTTTCAAGTGGGATTTCCTAAAAGCAGAGGAATAAAAATAAAGGAAAGTTCAAGACAGCTAACTAAGCAAAATATACACGTCTCTCTTCTTTTGCCTTCTTCTTGGAATTGTGCAGGGGTTGTACAGAGAATTGCTGGAATTCCACCCCTATGGTATAGTAAGTTTGAGGTCTCAATTTCCACATAAAAAAGGCAAGAATATACAAGTCAAACATGTTCAAGAATGTTCATAACAGGTTTATCTATATCTGTTCCAAACTGGAAATAATCCAAATACCAGTCAACAGTAGATAAAGATTTCTTGGTTCTTCGTATAGTGGAATACTAGACAGCAACCCAAAAGCACTAACTGCTGATGCATGCTTTGGCATGGAGGGCTTCTACAAAGGTGCAGAACAAAGGAAGCCAGACGCCCAGTGTTTATGACATGATTCCATTTAGATGAAGTCCAAGAATGCGACAAAATTATCAATGGTGGAAAATATCAGAATGGGGATTACCTTTGAGGCATACTCGTTGCCCGGGACCACAGGAACTTCACTGGTGCTGGATCATTCTGTCTCTTGCACTAGTTGCTTATGCAGTTTTCCACCTATATAGAAATTCATGGAGATGTTTCCTGTCACAGTGTGACCTCATTTGTCTGAGCATCATCACTGTGTCATTGCAATGTCCACATGCATGCTCCCCAATAACCCTTACCCCTCAATGAACCAGCGTATCTGTCAGTGTGATTAACCTGTATCCTCTCCAGTATGCAAGGCAGGAGAAGAGAAAAGTGTCTCCAAACTAGCAACTGCCGAAGAGGAAGAGGAGCCTTCCAGTTTAGCTACACAGCAGAACTTCCTTCTTTAGGAGACTGCCGATGAAACGCCTGCCCTCCCAACTGTCCGATGTCGCTATGGCAGAGCTCACTATGGACGTGAATTTTTCTTTCCCATGTCTTTGTTACACGAAAGCGGTCCCGATCCAGATCCCAAGAGAGGGTTCTTGGATCTCACACAAGAAAGAACACAGGGTGAGTCCACAGTGCAAAGTGAAAACAAGTTTATTAAGAGAATAAAGTAGTGAAAGAACAGCTACTCCATAGACAGAGTGGGACATTCCCAAAAGTAAGAGGAGGAATGCGTCCGGCCTAGGTACAATACTCATATATATGGGGAGCTCTGCTCTGCTACGAGGGTTTGTGATAAAGGATTAAATTTCTTAATTATTATATTTTGCAAGAATCGATATTATCTGTTTTCGTTTTTGTTTTTGTTGAGACAGAGTTTCGTTTTGTTGCCCAGGCTAGAGTGGCGTGATGTCAGTTTACTGCAACATCCATCTCTCATGTTCAAGCAATTCTCGTGCCTCAGCCTCCTGAGTAACCTGTAACCACGCCTGGCTGATTTTTTTTTGTATTTTAGTAGAAATGAGGTTTCACCATGTTGTCCAGGCTGGTCTCCAACTCCTCAGCTCAGGCAATCCACCCATCTCAGCCTCCCAAAGTGCTAAGATTACAGGCGTGAGCCACTGCGCCCGATATTACTATCTTAAAAGTAAAATTAGGAACGCCTTTGTTCTCAGGATGTCTGGATATTAGGACACTCCCAAGTCTGGGTCTGTTTAGTAAACATCACCAGTGTGTTCCCTTAACCTTAAACATCTAGAGGTGAGGAGTGCCTGACTTTCTAAGAATGCAGCCCAGTAAGTCTCAGTCTCATTTCTCTAGTCCTCACTCAAAATGGAGTCGCTGTGGTTCGGATGCCTCTGACATCTTCATATGCCAAAGAGACTCTCAGATGAGCCCAACCTAAGTCTGTGATGGGCAGGTTACACCCGTCAGTTCAGAAGCTGTGGTAGCAGATCAGCCAGTGCTCAATGCCTACAAGGGAAAAGTAACTCATATCGCCTTCGACCTGTAGGGTCGAGATCATTCCCCTGGGGACACTTTAGCCTTGCCTTTCAAGAACAAGACAGACACAATGCTCAAGGTGCCCCAGTGGGGCCTCCTTTTCTGCTGAGAAGCCCTGCAGGAAGGCTTTCTGCATCGTTCCCCTTGTCATATTCTGCTCGAGCCTTCACTCTCCTCTTTCTGGGCTTATTTCTGGTTTAAGACTCTCGCTTTGTGTAAAGCGCCTTGCCCATGGCTCTTCCACAGTCCTGGCAGCCGAGCCGTGTTTCCTTCTGGTGGGAACCAGAGCTGTTTCTGAGGTGCTGGTCCATGTTCCAGGGCCATGCCACTCCTCTGGCTTTCTTTTCCTTTCATGGTAAGAAACTAGAGATGGTTTATTGGCCTGAAATACAAATTTGTTTTGAAAAACCTGAGCATCGTGAGGACTAGTTGAGATCCCTGGCTTTCTATGATGCATCATTGTGAATCTGATTTATCCACAGAAATGGAAGGTTTTCCTTCTGAAAGAGAGGGAAGTAGCTCTAGGTTTTTGTTTTTTTGTAATGCTCCCTACAACTGAGGCAGTGATATATGGGAATAAGGAGGAGCAGGCGTGCACTCTGGCTCTCCCCTCTCCCCTCACAATCCCTTATTTTCAGGGCTCTGAGCAAACCCCAAGGCTTTCCCCTCCCAACTGCAGCGTCTCCTTTCTTTTAGGCGGACTCCTGGGGAATGAAACAGAAACGCTTTATTTTGTTGACCTTTATTTGGTCAGTCTTGGTTGCTGGTTTCTATAGGGTTTCTTACTATCCCATTCTCGTCACTGGGGAGCCAACCTCTTCAGCACAGGTAGATGGCTCAATGGGCTTGTCTTAATCCTTGCTGGTAAGGCCACCAGTCTCATTGAGCCTGCTGAAGCCACCTTCTCATAAAGCGGCTGACATGCCCACAGAGAGTGACACTTCTGATCAGAACTAGGGCAGGAAGGGGCCAGGCACGGTGGCTTATGCCTGTAATCTGAGCATTTTGGGAGGCCAAGGCGGGCAGATTGCTTGAGCTCAGGAGTTCGAGACCAGCCTGGCCACTATGGTGAAAGCTTGTCTCTACTAAAAATAGGAAAATTAGCCAGGCATAGTGGCTCATGACTGTAATCCCAGCTAGTCGGTAAGCTGAGGCAGTAGAATCACTTGAACCTGGGAGGTGAAGGTTGCAGTGAGCTAAGATCGCGCCACGGCATTCCAGCCTGGGTGACAGAGCGAGACTCTGTCTCAAAAAAAAAAAAAAAAAAAGAAAGAACTAGGACAGGAAGGGGTAAGAATGGATTTCACACTTGAGTTTCCACCCACCAGCGCTCTGTGCTGGTGCTGGAGCTACTGGCTGCCCTTCCCAGGCCATCTGCCCCGGTGCACAGGAGGCTTTTCTTTAGGGAGCCGCTGCAGGGAGACCTGCAGTCTTCTCCCAGCTAGGGGGTGTAGGAACTTCCTTGTTTGCCCTCCATCCCCACCTTAGGTTCCACAGGCATGGAAGAGGGATGGGGTAAAGGGGAAGGCAAGGAACATGGAAGCCTCCTTGTTGTACTTTTTTCCTTCCCCAAGCCCTGACTGAATATGAGACTTCGATGAGAATGATGCTCCGCTTCGGTTGTGCGCCTCCAGGGTGGCAGGTACTCGGTCCATTGTGGGTTATATACTTTGGTTCTTACCAGATAACTGGGCACTTGATACTGTTAAACTGTCTCCACAGATGTGGATCAGAGAACGTAAGTGATCTCTCCAAGGTCACACAGCGAGGAAGGGGTGGAGCCTGGATTCAAATCCAGTTCTGTCTGATGCAACCAGAGGACAGATTCTGACCAAAAATGCCAGCTGCTCATGCCAGGCTCTCAGGAAGCTGATGCTGCGTCCAGGCTGGCTGCAGAGTAGCTTTGACCAGCATTCTTTTGTCGTCATTAGCCGTCCCTCATTATCTCACTGTATTAGTTACACTTTGAAATAAAAACAGGCACTGAAACAGCAATATACTCAAATCATTTTGCATTTTGATAGCACTCTAAGCTTCCCCAATATAATTTCAGTGATATTCTCACGTTTTCTTCGTTGAATAACAGCTATTAAAATGATTCATCACAATATACGTATCCCATCTATACCACAAGAGGCCACTTCACACCCTTCTGGTGCCATGTATAATGGCATCGTATTACCATGGCCTTTAAATTATCCTGAACGCCTCTTTGGTGCTGTCATTTGCTGAGATTCAGTCATAGTGGACAGGATATGTGTTTTTATTTTTTTTAAAGATGACTAACACACTGTGCATATAATTCTAATTACCTACCCTTGACATTTTATGCGCTTAGTGCAATAAATTATTTTGCTAATTTGGTCTAAGAATTGACGACCTGACTTTAGATGTATTTATTTCGCAGCGTGGCTCATGGGTGATGTGATAGCAAGCTATGGAACATTGGAAAGCAAGCATTTTATTCTTGAACACCAAGTTCCAAATGGGAAAAGTACAGAATTAAAAATAAAAAAATCTCTAGTTATGTTTGATGACCTCTGAGGGCACACAGACTGTCAGTTCCATGTTTTCCATAAACGTTTTTTTTTTTCATATTATTGAGTCTTTGGAGAATTAAACCGTCTTCGCTGTAATTGCACTGCACGGTAGGGCTGCGGATCTCCCCATGTCCAATTCACCTAATTTGTGTTTTGGCACATTCTGCAGCTGTGCCATACTCTAAATGTGTGTGCACCCCTCACTTCGGGGTTCTCATATATTAGTCCATTAACTAAAGTTAAAGTAAAAAATCAAAAACTTATTTTAAGACATTTCTTACACAATTTTGATTTTTTTTTTTTTTTGAGATTCAAAGAAAGGCAGGGAATTTGGCTTGTAAATGTTGCTTAATGTTTTTTTCTCTTTTTAGAAACTCCAGTGTCCATAGTTTAAAGTGAATATGGCTAGAATGTTGTACAAACGCTCCTGGCTTCATCCACATCCCTGTATCTCGGCAGTCACAGCTCCCTGGCACCTTCTCCCCCTTGCCTGGACGGAGGCTGCTGAGTGATCTCCTAGGCCTTCCTAGATTGAGAGGGGAAAGGGAAGATCTTAAGATTCCAGAATATTCATTTCATTTAAGCGAGGGAGGCAAATCCGACAGAGCTTTTTCCCATTTGTGTTCATTTATTGGCTGTTTCCGTGGATTCGAGAAAGAAACTTGAAAATCTGTTTTGTTTTGTTTGGTTTGGTTTTGAGATGGAGTCTCACTCTGTCACCCAGGCTGGAGTGCAGTGATGTGATGTTGACTCACTGCAACCTCCGCCTGCCAGGTTCAAGCAATTCTCCTGCCTCAGCCTCCTGAGTAGCTGGGATTACAGGCATGTACCACCACACCCAGCTAATCTTTGTATTTTTAGTGGACTTGGGGTTTCACCATGTTGGCCAGGCTGGTCTCGAACTCCTGACCTCAAGCAATCCACCTGCCTCAGTCTCCCAAAGTGCTGGGATCACTGGCGTGAGCCACCGTGCCTGACCGTTTTTTTAAAAAAAATAGAGATGGGCGTTTGGAAATTGAGTCACTCAAAAGGTGAAGTAGCTTTGTCCCACAGATCTGTTACTCAGTATAAAGTTGAAAGGAAACCTAAATTCATTTTATTTGTGTTTCCAGTGTGCATCCCAGACATTTGTTTCAGAATTTGTTAAACATTGAAGAAGATCACCTAGGGTTGAGTAGGTAAGAAGTAAATGTGGGTTTGAGAGGCCGTGATAGCCAATACCCTCAATGGCTGCTCTTGGCCTGTTGGACAAGCCCTCCTTGCACATGACTTGCTATCCTATGACCTGCCTCCAGATCAGTCACCCTCCCCATTTGACTGTGGGTGGCCTGGCTCTGTTTGATGACCATGAGCAATAAAGTTACCCTTTCATTACCATGCCTTGGGCTATCTGAGCTGGATGCCCCTAAGTTCTAATAGAAAATAACATTTATTGATGGTTTTTTTTCCTTCTCTGAACCCAAATATGACAATGAGGAAATTTATTTTAAAGGTACTGATTTTTTCCTTCCCCACAGAGTAAATATTGTCACATGGAACTGCTGATGATACTTCTGAGTCCCTTAAAATAAGACTTGTGATTCATTCACACCATGAAAATGGTAGAGAACCAACATCTTCACCTTCAGATTCATACGTTATTGGCTCTTTCCTTTTTGGTCCGTGGGTGTTAATGAACATTTTCACTCTGGAGCTTTCTCTGCTTCCGACTCCAGCGTGGATGAAGGAGTGCAGCTTCTGGCCTGCCTGGTTCATCCTCTGGGTCTCTCAGCCCTGGGATTTCCACGTTCCATCTCTGTTGCAGTGGGCGAGTTGCATGATGCATTCGATTTGATATTTTACAGAACCTCTACTGAGAAAATAGGGTAAGCAGATTAAAGCTGAACTCAGACACGTGTTTGGCAACCACCCACTCTTGATGGCGTAAGTGGATGGAGGCAGGTGGCCACAGCAAACACCATGTGGCTTTACGAAGAAATGTTCCTCTTCCATACATTAGGCCTGTGTAAAGTTCCTTGTTGGACTTTTGCTTCTTCGATGACAATACATATTTTGTTAGTATTTAAAGGACATTTTTAAACATTGCTGAAGTGCAATCAGCTTAAATTGCGATTCATATGACAAGTGTTGAAACAGGGTGATGTTTGCCATGAAATTTAAATAAGCTCCGTTAAAGCAGAAATGTCTATATACCATGAAAGACGCAATGGTCTCCCATAGCCTTCCCCTATTCTTTACTTCTTGACAAGCATGAATAGTCTCTCTGTTTGAATACAGAGGAGAGTCAGTTATTTTAAAAGAGTTATCATCTATGTGTATAGTGCACTTTAAGCAAACTCTTTACATGCAAGTATGACTTACCAACAAGTAAACCTTACCGAATAAGTGCTCATTTTGATTAAGGCTACCTTCAGATAACCACTGTTTATCATGCACTTAGAGGGATTCAGTTTTCCAAAATAATTTAAAAGGTGACTTTTTAGAACATCATCTATTACATTGTCATCTACCATATATTATTATTCTTTTTTTTTTTTTTTTTTTTTTTTTTTTGTGACAGAGTCTCACTCTGTTGCCCAGACTATAGTGCAGTGGTGCAAGCTCAGCTCACTGCAACCTCCACCTCCCAAACTCAAGCAATTCTAGTGCCTCAGCCTCCCGAGTAGCTGGGATTACAGGCACCCGCCACCATGCCCAGCTAATTTTTGTATTTTTAGTAGAGACAGGGTTTTGCCATGTTGGTCAGGCTGGTCTCAAACTCGTGACCTCAAGTGATCTGCCCACCTCGGCCTCCCAAAGTGCTGGGATTAAAGGCGTGAGCCACCGTGCCCGGCCTACTGTATATTCTTGTATATACATGTGTATAAGAATATGCATTTACTTAATACGCTATCAATGTACAGAATTGTTTGTTGTGGATTTCTGCACACGTTCCTTGGGTAAGAGAGTCTTGATGTGATTTGCGCTGTGAGAGCAGAACTTAGGTGCTCTATGTTCTCCAAAGTCCCCCTCCACCTCCTGGATGGCATTTATTCAGTAGAATCCGAGCTCAATAAATAAAGAACCTCGTGTACTTCCCAAAGAGCCAGACACTGTGTTAGCTGCTTTATACATACATCTCTTAATTTTCATTTTCTGACAACATTATGAACTATGAAATGTTGATAGGATATGAAAAATCAAGAGCTGGTCTTACGGAATAGTGCAGGATTCCTTCCCTGCTCCATTTTTCAAAGCTTTGCTCCACTGGAACTTAACAATGTGCTGTCTTTCAGTACGTCTGAAGGTCTTTTTCAATTTAAATCAGTTTATTCCTGTTTTTACTATATCCAACACCTTGCTATTCCTAATATAAACAGACTTAGTGGCCTATTAAGTATTTTACTTCTAATGCTTTTGAGTTTCTTCTTGGCGGTGGAGGTGTAATCTCTCCCAAAACCTGCCTGCACTTCACAGAGAATAGGACCACAATTGCCAGAAGAAACTGAACCTTTGTGGGGGGAAAAGAAAAATACAGCCTTCCCTCATTCTCCAGTCTTAATTGAGCTAACTCAGTTTATGCCAACCAGTTCTTGCTGGTCATAGTTCTAGAGCTTTATGAGAATTAAATCCTGATCTCACCTTAATCCTCCTAAAATCTCCGTGAAACTGGGCACTGTTATCAGTACCATTGTGAAATGAGGCAGCAAGTACAGGGTGGTCCCTAAATGTGACTAAGTCAGGAATCTTATGTAGAAAGCTTTACAAGGAAGTTGGGGGGTGATGAGGAATTGTCTCCAGAAATACCAGATAAACAGTTCAAATTTTAGTGAAGCAAAAGATAGGCATATTTTGGCCTTGTTTAACTTGTACCTGAATGTACCAATAACACTTTTGGAAGACTTGGACGTACTCTTCCTCTTTTCCCAGGAAAATGGGAGTGTATTCATTCCTGTACATGTTGAGAACACGGACAATTCTCACATTTTAGGATTGTCTTAATAGGCAACTGACTTTATTATCTACGTGTTGATTGAAAGAATAGCTCATAGCAGGTGTTAAAAGTTTTTCCTAAAGAGCTACATTTTCAGTATTTTAGACTTTGAAGGCCATAACATCGTAACATTTCAAATGTCGTGAAAACCCAACTCTGCTGGTGAAGCAGGAAAGCAGCTGTAGAGAATATGTAGACAAATGGGCAACTACTGAGTTCCAACAAAACTTTATTTACAAAACCAGGAGGTGGGCCAGATTTGGTCCACAGGCTATAGTTTTGTGACCCCTGGCTTATAGCATAAGTTGTTGGACAGAATTTTGATACCATATGTAGACCCAAATTTTAAGAATGAATTGATGCGTTTGATTGATCACAGGAGAATTCAGTGTTTTCCCCTTTGCTTCTTACATACGCTAGATTGTAGGCTCACCCGGCCTCCTCTGCGATTTGGGCAGAATTAGAGCAGTATATCCTATCAAGAATTACTTCTAGCAGGGGATATGGTGAAGGGGCCATTCATCTGTTAGTATTTGAGTAAGAAACAGTTCCATACAGACAATTGGGAATAGTAATGTCTTTGTCATTGTGAAGCGGAAGAATTTTGCTGTCTTAGTTATGGGAATGCTCCAGTTATGGGAACTAAAGTGCAGTAATTGCTTTAAATGGACGTCATATATGTTTGGCTCCGTAGTCCAGTAATTTTATTCACCACGTTCCCCTGAGAGAAGACTTGACAAGACAATCCTGGACAGTCAGCATTGGATTTTCATCTCCAGCTGATTTATTTAGTATTTCATGCAACCCAATGGAGTATCTTTGCTGTAGGGTTTTAATACTGGAGCTATTATGATGACTGATGTAATTTAGTTTCCTGTATTGATGGTTTCCAAACAATTGAGATGAATAGTTAAGTTTCTATAATTGTTCTCTGTAACCATATGAAAAATGATTTTGTATTAGCTTAACAGGAGTTTTTTCACTAAAATAAGAATCAGTAATCAGTTGGTTATCCTTTTGAATATTATATTTAATGCCTCAGATTTGAATATTATCAGGAAGCCAAGATTTCAAGACCCCGTTTCATTTTTTTAAAAACATGACAAAATGTGACATAGTGAACATTGAGATCACTGAGCTTCATTGTGGATTAGCACCCCACTTTCAAATTTGTCAACACGATATCATCTGTTAGATGATATCTAACGTTGAGATGTTCTCTAAGATAATAATGTTGAGATATTCTCTAAAGACCTAGGATAAACTTCTAATTTAATTTCCTATTGCAGTATTTTTGTGTTGCCTGTCATTAAGACTGTGGAGCTTCCTTATTAATTAAATTTAGTTCACTGTGTATATTGCTACCACTTACCAAGTGGTCGCTAATACAGCCTCTCTTAGGTGATGGCTTTTTGTTTACCTAGCGATGAAAAGCTTAACCTACACTGCATTTTTTTCGTGTGTGTTTAACCAAAGGAAACATCTTTGAATTTATCTTCTCACTGCATAACTGGAAACACTGAAATTTATTTGATGATCCAGAATCAGTTCCTTGGTTTTTAACTTTATTTCCATCCACAACAAGTGGCAGCTTTGAGAAGCTTTCATGTTCTTCACACTGAGATTCCAGTGGATGAGTCTGAATGTTTAACTCCTAGAAGTTAGGAGAAGATTGAGCTTGCTTTTGGAGTTTAAGAATGAAAATGCAAGTGCATGTGCCTATTTTAGGGCCTAAGTTGGATTTTCATAAAATAAAGCAAAATCTGAGGTCACCCTGTGTGGGAAAACCTCATCCGAGATTGGAGATTGAAAATAGGAGCAAGGGCCAGAAATAGCCGCCTGGAGAGCAGAGCTAAGGACTGGGTGGTGCCTGTGTGTCCTTTGGGCACCTGGTGACTTTCAGGACATCATAGACGCAAGGGTGAGGGCCCATCTCATCCTTACTGTCAGAGGCAACAGTACAGCCCTGGGGTGTATTTCACGTTATACCACTAGAGCTGAGTGCTTAAAGGGCATCATCAAATCCATTTTTCTTTCCTTGAGTGGAGCTGCCTTTCATTTGTAAATGATGGATTTGAAAAATGGACAAGTAGTGAAAATGCAGGAAAATGATTCACATCAGTAGGTGCTCCATCAGATGTGGAGTAAAAATCAACATGTCCCACAACTGGGCAATTAAAGGTTACACATAGAATTTATGGAAAGAACTTTGGAGTGTCCCAGGGATTGCAAAGGTGGTTATAAATGCATGTGCTCACCTCTTCCTGTTAGCACACACACCTAAATACGCAGAATCTCTCAGCAGAGACATTCCGTTGAGAGCCTACTTAATAAACCTCATTTTAATTTTATTCACCTTAGTAAGGCTGCAGGAGTTGGTAAGTCCCGTGGACTTGGAGACTTAGGTTAAGGGAATTCCAAGCTTGACTGCTAGGCTGCTGGTACAAATCATCTTTCTCTCTTTCTAGTCACCTGGATACATTACGATGTGATGCCAGACTTCCCCAAAACCCCAATCAAGAAATAAGAAGAGATTTTTCTCCATTTCCTGGTTCCCTCACAGTGAGAATGAGATTTTTTATGAAGTCTTACGTTTGGTGGTTATTGGCCCATTACCTATGGAAACCGCTGTAAAGACCTCACAGTGCTGCCATCAGCAGGCGCTGTGGCCTTCGGCGGTGCCACATAAGGTGGCCCCAGTGCTCATCCCAGGAAGAATGGCCCCTGCTTGTCTCGGCAAATGACTCCCACGGAAGCTGTGGAGAGCCACGAAGGTGACAGGCGGCATTAGAGGGGCTGTAAAGGGACCGATGCCTGAGAATTTCTTCTGCAGGATGTAGAACCGTGTGCATTTGGATGATAATGCAGTCAGAGGAGGGCTTCCTGTGATTACTGTGGAATAACTCTCAGGCTGAGCCCGGGAAACCAGGAAATGCACGTCTACCAGGAGCCGAAGCAGAGGGGTTTCTTTTTCCCTCTTGCTCTGTCTCGTTGAACCTTGGTTCTTCTATCTGTCCCTGAGTCCTGCCTCTGAGCCACTGCCTGTTCCCTGGGTGGCTCCAGCCATGGACTGCATGGGTGCCAGGCACATAGCTGGTGACTCTGCCCCTCTGGTGAGTGCAGCATGGCCTCTGCTCTCTCCCCCTGCCTCTTTTTGTTTTCCTTCTCTGAGGGTTTCTTAGCCTCATGAAGTTTAAAGCCTAATGCAGATCCTCTCCCTCCGCTGCATTGTTCTACGTGTTACTGAATTTCTCCAAAGAGAAAAATAAAAACTCAGAATATTCTTGTGACTGATTTCTGAATGTGACACGTGGCGTAATGACTTAAACGTATTACAGCCAGCAGCTCTTGGTATAGGACCCATGATATTTTATTATATTTTGTTTAGCATTTTGTTGTACTTTATTATTTTATTGTCTTTGTTTTATTTAGAACACTTTACATCCACCCTTTTCACAGAGTTTTAAGTGTATGTTACGGTACTGTTAACTCTGGGTACGATGTTGTGCAGCAGATGTCTAGAACTTACTCATCTTGCGGAAGTGAAACTGTACAGTTGTGTCTGTGATCCTTCTTAAAGCCTTAGCTGGGCTGCTGAGTCCTGCGCTCTAACTACAGGAAGGGCAGCTAAGGAAAGCCAAGTGCAACTTGCCAGACAGATGGGATTTTCATGTCTCATCTATCAGGCAGGACATTGTCTCAGTGTACTCAGCAGACTCCTAGACTCAGGTTCTGGGCTGATGCTGTCAGACATCATAAAAGGAGAGACACTCCTCTCAGCCATGCTCCTAATACCCCTGATAAGCATGCTCCTAATTCATCTACTGCCCTTAGCAAAGCTGCCGTTTGTGTCTCCGATTTGGTGTCTTTATAGACATCGCCATCCCCTGTTAGTGAATTTGGGGTCTTGAGACGTCATCTGATGAGGACCTGCTGTTTCACAGAGGAAATATAACTGTCTGTGTGCTTTTTATTATTGTCATGTTTGCTGCTGACATTTCACAGCTTTCATTTATTGAATTTTGAAGACATTGATTTTTTTCTTCATAGCAGAAATTATGGATCAGATAATTGGCCAAGTAAGAAAAATTCAGACAGCATTGTTTTTCTAAACATACTGAAAATAACGCATGTACCTGGTGAAAAGTGAAGATGTCATGGCAGAGGGTCCAGCCCTGCTGTCCAGGCCACTCCTGGGATGGGAGCCCTGAATCCTCACGGGATGTGCGCTGAGATACAAGGAGGTCCCTGCACACACCTGCCTTTCCCCGCTGCTGGACTCTTGCAAATCATTTCCTGTGAGTGTCAGCCAGCCCACTGCATGTTCCGAAAGCTCTGCAGAGTGTGCCAATATTCCAGAGTTTCAAAGTAGTGCCCTTTGAAAAGATTTAAACCTGCAAATAAAATTAAATTTGCATTTGAGAATACAATGTGTTTTCCTTCTTGAAGGACTCGATGCTTTGGAGAATAAGCATATATTACAAAATTATTCAATCACCCATCACAAGTGGGTGTGTCATTCCGGCTCTGTGCATCCTTTCAATGACTCCGAGGATGATATCCTCACGGAAGCAGAGTTATTTAACCCCAGTTCACTGATTTCTCAGAGTTGTTTACAAGGCGGCTTTCTGTGATGTGTCTGCTTGGGTAAGGCATTAAATTATTTCAAGAATCATTTTGGTCTTTGCTCTCAAGTAAAAGTGGATTTAGAAGGAAACTTCTACCTGGCCATCGTGTGGCAACACTGGCTGCATATCAAGAAAAGTGAGACTTTATTTTTGCACATTATTTTATACTCATGTATGCTTGAAGGAATATGCAAGCGTCGTGAGATCTAATCCATACAGAAGTTGAGAATGTGTTTCCATTAGAAGGTAAAGAGCCTCTAGTATTCAAAGCCTTTGATTCAGCGGGCAGGTGCGAATGGTGGAGGACTGTGCTTCTCGCTTGCAGACACCTCGATTTATTTTTCTTTAGCTCCCTCTGTGCTTTCAGGGAGCCTGCGTGAGTTAAGCCTCTCCTTGTAGTGATTTCGTGATGCCCAGCAAGGCCGAAGCTCTCATTTCCTTTAGGAGTATTTTTTTTTTTTCTCAATGAAGGATGAATTTTTCTAAATCCATAATTACACCTGTCCATGATGGCAGCTTCTCTGTTAAGGGCTTGGAAAGTACCTTGTTAATTATTTGACTTATTTTGTCAACATTTTTTCATTCCCACTCTCCCCACCCCTTGCCAAAAAAAAAAAAAGGATGGAGAATCTCATTTTTGCTTCAGCGTCTCTTCTGTGATGATTTCTTGCTTCTTAAATTCACGTTTGGAAAAAATGTTTTCATTTAAACAACCTCCCTATTTAAAAAAATTTAACAGTAATACCTGCTTTTTGTAATGAGTGAAGATAATACAGTAAGGATGTATGAAGTCAAAGCTAATCATTCTTCTCCCCCACCCCCTTTCTATCCATCCCCTTTAGATTACTCAGGAAATGTCGACAGCTTGCAGTATGTCTTTAGACACCTTACTTCTTGTTTGTGTGTACCCATGAAAGCTTTTATATGCATAGATATTTCTTTTACATGTATTTCAAAAAGCTCAGAATATTGTTGGGAAGGGAAGAGAGAGAAAGATGTTTTCTTTGATTTTTAAGACAGTACTTGGAAGTTAAGTGTGGGCATCAGTGTAAGTAAGAAGTAGGATGCTAGAGACAGAAAGAACAAGATGGGTAGTTTTTCTTTTTATTCAAAGCAATCAATGGTATGTTCTAATGCTTTGGAAAGGTTCTATGCCTAGAATGTTCCCAAGAAAGGTCTGATTTATTCTTCATAAAGTACTTTTGTGTATTTCTGAGCTAGGGTGGAATTTACATGATTTGGAATCATTTTTGGGGGTGTTTTTCAAATGTTTGATTGGAATAGTGATAAGTTCTCTTTAAAGAGATTGATCACGTGAGACTGAGTAACACCAAGATGAACAGAATGAAAAATGTTTCCCTATAGCAGTGCTTTCAGAAACGTGAATACATTAATGTACACCAAGCATTTGTAGAAGTGGGATTAGGGCTCAGCATTACAGTGTTTTCCTAACTTTCCTTACTCACGGGCTCCTTATTTATTTATTTTTTGTTAGGCTGCTGGGGCCAGCGTTCCAGGAAACACACTTTGGGAAATGATGCCCCTTTGGCTGTGCAGTGCACAAGGGGCTGTGAGCTTCCCCCGTAGAAGTTTCTGCCTTATTCCAGCTGATCAGTAATATTCATCAGCATCATTTCATTCTTTTTTTTAAGACGGAGTCTTGCTCTGTCGCCCAGGCTGGAGTGCAGTGGCGCCATCTCAGCTCACTGCAAGCTCCGCCTCCCAGGTTCACGCCATTCTCCTGCCTCAGCCTCTCAAGTAGCTGGAACTACAGGCACCCGCCACCATGCCTGGCTAATTTTTTTGTATTTTTTTTCTTTAGCAGAGACAAGGTTTCACCATGTTAGCCAGGATGGTCTCAATCACCTGACCTCGTGATCCACTCGCCTCGGCGTCCTAAAGTGCTGGGGTTACAGGTGTGAGCCACTGCGCCCGGCCTTTTTTTCACTTTTAAATCAAAACAGATCATTCATGCAGGAGAAGAAATACATATGTAGAGATGACAAATCATTCAGTGGGCCTCTCTGTACTGCTTCCCGCTCCAGTCCCTGAGTAGCTCCCCCCGCCCAGCTGTGCACTTCTTCTTCTTTGTGATGTGGTCTCTACACAGATTTGGGATTCATTTTCCCTCGCTTCTCTTTTTAGTTTTACCACATATTAATGTATCCTTAAACAATATGTTCTTAAGCCTTGCTTCCTTTCGCCGCTTATAGAAGCAGAGTCAAACAATATATATTTTTCCATGACATGCTTTTAGCTTTCAGCACTGTGGTTTTGCAGTCTCTCCAGGTTGATGGGTGCAGCTGTGGTCCATTCGTTTTCTTAGCTGAATAATACTCCTGTTGTAGGAATAGACGGCAGCAGGCGTAACCCCTCTTCATGGATGGGTACCTGGGTGATGCCAGTGTTTGCTATTAGGACAGCGTGTTAGATCTTGCATTTAGCGATCTCCAGGCACACCTGCGGGAGAGCGCCTCCAGGAAACACACCCCGGGGTAGGATTGCCAGGCCAGCAGGTCCTTAAGGCAGATGATTACCTAGGGAAACAGAGGCCCCCAGTGTTTCTTAGGCTTCAGAAGTGTGGTCTACACAGCAATAGCAATATGAAGACTCAGCTACCGTGATTCCTTCTCAGCCACTCCTCCTCTTTTCCTAACCCAGAATCATATGTATGATATTGTCATTTTAAACATATGCGTGTAGTTTCTGTGTGATGGAATATGGTAGTGAGAATCTAAGTATCCAGCCTGGTCACCCGTTCCTTTCCGCCTCGCGTGCAGGATGGTTGCCCTCATTTAATCATCGTGTACAGTCTCCCTCGGGCACCCTGAGCCCTGCATCTGTTTCACCCAGGGCCTCCGTTTGGTTCTTGTTTCGTTCTTTGCCTCTTCCAGGACTCCTGCCTCCCTTCCTGCCTCGCTATCAGCCTTCTTTAGAATACATCCCCAGCCACGTTCCACACCCAATGGACAGCTTGTGTAATCGTGTTCTCCCACATCCCTAGGAGTCCTGGGATCCGTGAGTGGCTGTTTGTAAATCTCAGGAAGCTTTCCCTGTCTTCCTGCCCTGCCCTGTCTTCCTTCCCCTGGTCCACTGGCCTCGGGTTTCCTGCAGCATCCATGGAGCACTGGGGAAGACCCAGCCACACAGCTCCATGTGATCCCTCTGTGGTCCGCCTGGTGCTACTACTGAAAGGAGGGTCTCTGTTACGTGGCGCTAAGCATGGCAGGTCCAGCTCCCACGGATAGCCAGGGCATCTAACCAAGATAATTTAGAGCAGAAGCTGTAGCTACATTCTGTACCTGTTTATCTTGAGTTCCTGCTAGCAGGTACCAATAATGATGGATTGTGAACAAACAGCTCTGCCTTGTTTTTTTAGACCCTGAAATAGACAGGTTGACTTTGATAATGCTTTTTGACTGATGGGCACTTTTTGTAACTAAATCCCATTCAAAGGCTTAAAATATGCCGCCCAAGGTTGATTTCAAGATATATTAAATTGACCTAAAGAAAAATAAGTAGGAAAAAACGTCCTACCTACATATGGGATGATGTATGGACATTTTCAAAATAGTCACAACCCAACTTTACCATAGCAAAAACAAGCAAACAACACCCCCCCCCCACCCCCCAGAAAACAACAAAAGTAAAAACATCAAAATAATCCCTGCAGTGAAACAAGATTTCCCCTTTATTACTAAGTACCTTCAGCCAAAAGGAACTGCACCACTTCATTTAAATGTGGTTCTGAATATTCGTTTGTGTTTGCATTGCTGGATTATCTAACTGCTGCTTTCCATCTGAAACGTAAGCCTTCAGAGATGTTGCTCCCCAGTAAACTATCTTAGCTTTGACAGGACGGGGCCTTCACTGAGTGTAATAGAATCCCTGATCCCCAGGAGGTAGGGAAGGGGCTGACAATGACATGCATGAATGATAATGTTTTCTAGAGAGGATGTAGTCTGCCATGTCCTGGAGCTGCTTTAGGGAGAGCAGAAACCAAAAAGTCCCTTTTGGCATCACTTGTGAGCTACTGGAGACCTGTTTGTATCTTTCATTATATATGCTTTTAAGTACCCAAGTTAGGAAGTAGCTATCTGTGACCTTTTCTACCAGTCTTCATGCCAAAGTGATAATTTAGTAAAAAAAAAGAAAAAGATCAAACAAGCCCTCGAAACCAACCTGAAAGTGCAGGATACAGATACTTATGGGCAGAGAGAGACTATTGCCTGTCTTTGGAAGCATTGCCAGTTATTGCTGGGAAGACCACTCCTGCTTAGAGGGGTGGAATTCTTTCTGAGCTAGCTTGTCCTGGAAGTCTCTGCCCCAAGAGTGTTCTTGATGCGTGTGCCTTGCAGCCGTTGGGCTGGGCAACCTCGCCTTTCCATTGGCTGGAAAATGAAGAGGATAAACCCCACTCTCATATGCAGGCAAAAGGTTCCTTTCGATAAAGTCGTGATTTCTCCATCTCAATAATAATAGTAATGCACCCATCCCAACCTCCCCAGAGCTTTGCTGTTCAGGAAACACAGGCATATCTCAAAGTACCCTTTACCTTAATTTTCAAAATCAGTGCCTTGTCTCATGACTTTTCAAGGTTGGTGAAGTTCTGAAGTACTTAAAAAAAAAATGCTGATTTAATAAACTTGCTAGCTGAATAAAAGAGTCAGACCAAGTAGAAAGTCGTTTTACCACAGATGTGACTTTTTCTTTTTGTGGTGAGTACATGTCCTGGGCAGTGCATGGGGCCTGTCACAACTGGCATCATTTCCATTTGGTTGAAATCCAAGCCTCTGCATCCTGCCTTGAGATCAGGGCAGAACCCTTGCTTTTTAGTTTCATGGAGGCTATATTATAACAGAGAGGAAGAGAGGGAGAGGGAAGGAAAGGAGGAGAAAGAAAGAGAAAAGAAGGGAAGGGGCACAGGCAGGAAAAGAATAGGAACATTCCAAAGCCATGTCTCAGGACATTAGAGCTAGAACCAGTGTCTGTGCTAATGGGACACTTGCAAACACCCTCTTATGTCACTTTACCTGGAGTTAGTTTTTGATTTCCTGCTTTGACAGATGAAAACAGGTTTTTTAATTGGATTCTGCATATTACCCCTGTGAAACTGCAGAACATAAGCGGTTTAAGTAGTTTCACACTGGGCTTTATTTCATTAGTGATATGCTATATGGATTGTAATTCTCATAAACTGATAATATGCTGATTTACTGGAAACCAAATTGACAAGAAGCCTATCGTGTATATTGGCAGTCTGTTCAGCTTGCTGGACTTGGCCAGGAGACCTTGAGCTCCTAAGAATTTTTCATCCTTCTCTTAAAAAATAGCAAAAACGTATCTTTATTTTCAGTTATTAAATTTTGAGTTCACTTAACAGTTTCTTGTCTGTTTGCAGAACCACATGGAAGTAATGATAAAGTCTTGTTTCAGATATATAATGCCAACATACTAAAAATCTGAGCATACTCAAATATGCTTCTGCATCTTGAAGAATAAGGTTGTCTATATGCTAGTAACATTTATCTGAAAAACATGCCACATAGAAATACCTTTATGGGGACTTGGCCATAAATTCTTTGCCAAAGCCAATGTCAAGAAGGGTATTAACTAGGTTTTCTTCTAGGATTTTAATTGTTTGAGGTGTTAACATTTAAATCTTTAATCCAACTCAAGTTAATTTTTTTCATATCACGGAAGTTAAAGGGCCAGTTTTATTTTTATGCATATGTTAAGCCAATTATCCCAGAACCATTTATTGAAAAGGAGTCCTTTCCCCATTGCTTTTTTCTTTTTTTTTTCTCAGCCTTGTTGAGGATCAGATGGTTGTAGGAGTGCAGCTTTATTTCTGAGTTTGCTATTCTATTCTGCTGTTCTAAATATCTGATAAAATAAAAGTTGAAATTTTTAAAAAAGTATCTTTATGAAATCTAAAAATTGTGGAAAGTAATTAATCTCATTAATCTAAGAGAATCCTTGTTAATGTATTTGAATACAGATATTTATAGAAATACAACTATAATTTGACCTAATATGCAGTAGTATACATGAGACTTAACAATTGAAACTGTTGTTTTATCTAAACAGAATCTGCTCATTTCCTTTTTACACCAGTAATGGTAGAGCCAGAGAACTTTGGTTCACAATGGAATCATCAAGTCATAAAACTTTTGAACTTCAAGGGATTTTTCTATTTTTTTTTTGGTTGGAGGTGGTGATAGGGAAATCTTCTTCAATGACAATAAGTTAATGACTTGCATTACTTCTTGGCCAAAGTTAAGACTAGAACAGAAGTTTTCTGACTCCCAATCTGTTCAGTATTTTCCCCATCATACCTGTGATTATCAACCTTTTCTCACTCTGCCAACCAAAAATGTTCCCTTGGAATGACTTCTGACTGTTTGTGCTAAAATGAAGCAGTGGTTTTTCAAAGCTCACACATGACCGTATGGACTCTGCACAGTTGGTGCCATATTAAAATACAATGTCTCTTACCTTTTTTTCCCTCCACTTTCTGTTGTTATTTCCCAGTCAAAGTAAAACCAGTATTAAGGTCTGTCTTAGTTCACTTTGTGATGTTATAACAAAATTACCTGAGACTGGTAATTTATAAAGAACAAAAATTTGTTTCTCGTGGTTCTGGTGGCTGGGAAGTCCAAAATCAAGGCACCAGCAAGTTTGGTTGTCTGGTGAGGGCTGTTCTCTACTTCCAAGATGGCGCCTTGTTGCTGCATCCTCTGGAGGGGAGAAAGCTGTGTCCCCTCCTGGTGGGATGGAAAGGCAAGCCAACCTAGGGCTAAGTGAAACCTCTTTTTTAAGGGCCTTAATCCCACCTCTTAAAGGATGCACTTCTTAATACTATCACACTGGCACTGGCAATTTTGGAGGGGGCACATTCAAACTGTAGCAAGGACTAACTTCTAGCATATTGTTTATTTAATTCCCCAAATTAAGTAGTGGGGACTGCAGATGAGTTCTGAAGTTTTCCTTTCAGGAGAAAGTAGAATAAAAGGGTAAAGAAGAAACCATAAATTCATCTTGGGTGGAAGTGGACTTTCTGAATATATTCTACACATCCCAACAATTGTGAATGTGCTTTTCCATCTTATCAAAGCAGTATTATATTATAGAAGGAAAGGCTTTGGTTGAGCATATGGCTATTTCTGAGTTACTTAGCTTTATATTAACTTTCTCATCACCAGTTGGCCTACTTGCTTAGGCCAATTAGTCCTTGGCCATTTTGTCTATATGGGCATGCTAGGTCATGTCAGGGCTGATTTTTTCTTTTCAAAAATTTTTAATTGTGGTAAAATATATATCACATAGAATTTATCACCTTTGCCATTTTAAGGGTACAGTTCAGTATTGTGAGGAACATTCACATTTGTGCATGACTAACTTCCAGAACTCTTTTTATGTTATAAGACTAAAACTCTCTACCCGTTAAATAACAACACCCCATTTCTCCCTCCTCTCAGCACCTGTAGAACCACCATTCTACTTCCTGTCTCTATGAGTTTGGTTACTCTAGGTTATTGGGCCAATTTTGACAGCCTTTCTTGAGGTGGAATCCTCTTCCCAACATACTTATTTCCATTGCCAACCATGACCCTGCCCATGGAGCTCTATCCTACACTCTATCCCATCCCCGTCTTCAGCCCATCCTGTTTGGCGACACCCACCATGGCCCCAGCCCACATCTTCAGCAGGTGCAGAATGTCTCTTAGTGTTGACTTACACCCTGGCAGTCCTGTGCACCATTCACAGGACAGTCTTACTTACAGATTGAGAATCTACAGTTTTGAGATCGTTATCTTTACATTTCTGTATCCTCCATCCTTCACAGAGTCTTCAGCACAGAGCATGAGTTCAAAATCAATGCTGGGAGCATTAGGAGAAAATTACAGAGAAAAAAAAGTTCAAAGATTTCATGTAGTTAAACATTCATTCCTTCCACTTTTGCATCCTAGATTGACCCCTGTTGTGTCTTCCTAGATAAATGGGAAGTTGTCTGTCTCAGTCGATGTGATATTTAAATATACCAGAGTTTGGCGTTTGCAGAGAAAGAGTGTGGAGAAGCTAAGTAGGGAAACTTGATGAGTCCCTAGACTGAGGATACAGGAGAATGAAGAGGAGGCAGGAGTGGGGAGGAAAGAACAGAGAACCAGGAGGCCCAGGGACGTGTGTGTTGCAGCAGCTTTGAGTGTGAATGGGCGAGAATGAACTGCATGTGGGGCTGCCACATTTAACAAATAAAAATATAAGATATGCAGTCAAATTTTACTTTCAGGTAAAAAAAAACTTAAGTCTATCCATGCAATATTTAGGATATACTTAACACTAGAAAAAATGTTGCTTATCTGAAATTCCAATTTTACTGAGTGTCCTGGATTTTGTCTGGCAACCCTAGCTGCAAAGGGAGGAAGGAGCTTTGTAGGGTAGAGGCAAGCATTGGACAAAGGCATGGATGGAGGAGCGATCAGTGTCCCCAGTCCAGTTCAGTAATATGGAGGGAGGAGGGTGGAGATTACAAGAATTACAAGCAAAGATGGGGGCCGTAGAATTCCATCTTCTACCTTTAAAGAATTTGCCCTTTTTTTTCACTTTAATTGATTTTTCCCTCTGTTTTTAAGTTGTTCTCTTTTGAATACTCTGCTTATAGATTTATTTCCTAAACAAGTGCTGTTAAATGGCCTCCACTTCACAGGCTCCATGGAGGAGCAGAGCTCTCCTCTCTCTATGCTGATGCTTTCAGCATCCTCAGAATAGCAGCTGGAAGGCAGTAGGTTTTATGGGGATAACTGTGCACTCACCAGTTTAGATGTGTGGTTGCTAAGAGTCACGGTATTTGTTTGCAAACCTGTTGGTACCATTGGTCCATGTTTAGCTTTGTTTAATATACATAAACAAAAAAGTGTAACTGGAAGCTATGGTATTTTATTTTTCAATTAGCTATGGAAAGTACAAGAAAATAAAGTTGCTAAGCAATTTCTGTTGAATTGGATGTGGGTGGAACCATTATCAAAGGTTGGAAGAAATCGTAAAAATGGAGGAGCATTTTATATTCACGTTGTTTTTCCTATGTCTTCAAGTTCTTTAAAGGAACTGAAACTGGAAATTGCAGAAAATGCATTATGGGTGTGATTTATGAGGTAAAGAAGAGTACACAGTGCATGGTGTGTTGTTATGGCAACCCTAGGAAACTAACATCAAGATCTTATCTCAAGATATTGATCCTCATGTATGTTAACGTGAGAGGCATGTGTGTCTTGTGTGGAGGGCCTCTCCAGGTGAGAGGGTGGCTGTGCTTTCACTCATGGTCAGCTCCAGTCTGCTCAGGGAGCTCTGGGCATCCATGTGCCCATGTGTCATCCTTGTGACATCCCTTCAGTGTCAGCTACTTTTATCCTTTGATCCACTGCTCCAGGGCTCATAATACATGATGTAATTGGTTGGAAACGTGGATGTCCAAAAGGTGCATCAACGCTCAAGGTCACGTGTCCTTTGTTTTGAGGTGTCACTCTGGGCAGAGCTGTCCGGTGCAACTCAGGGGAAGTGGTGTCCTGGTGAGAACCAAGTCAGAATGTGGCTTGAAATGAGCTCTTGTATGGAGCTGGCAAATTATGGCTTATCTTTCCTTTAGTTGGTTTTCTTCATTTATTTCCTTAATTTAATGGAACGCCTTAGTGCTATTTCAGTTAAAAAATATTGATGGTAAACGTTTGGGAGGACGTCCTGCATCCTTTGATGCTCAAGATTTTCTGTTCTCCAAAGCAATAGAGACATTAGCCTCACTCAAAGGAGAGTAAAATTATGTTCAATGTGTAAACTTGCTTGCTGCGTAACAGAGTAATATTATGGCAGGGTGTTTGACAGAGACTCTTTAGCTTAATGAAATTCTATCAGGGAGACGCAGTTTTAATAGCGTCGTTCATTGCGTTTTGTCCCTGTAGTCTTTAAAGGCTCACATGTGGGGAGGACAGTGGCTGCATCTGAGCTGCCAGCAGCAGTGCAGGAGTTCAGATGTGAAATTTCACTCATGCCAGCATTTCCAGCATTTATTTTTAATCAGGATCTGCGCTTACCGATGGCCTGTTAAAAAGGAATTGTGTAATTAGCCTACTAAATCACCTTTTCTTCCTCAGTCTCTTCACATCTCTGAAAAACAGCCCCCATATCACTGTGGCTTACTCTCTCTCTCAGTATGTTGTAGGAACTACAGAAGTTTCAGCACACCCACAAATACTGGGTTAAATACCTCTTTTCAAACATTAGTTTTTGAAATTGTAGCCAAGTTTTTAAAAAAACGCTTGAATCAGAGTATATCAAATTGTCATGTTAACGTGGTAACGTCAGAAACAAGTTTCCTTGGGAGATAAATTTTGTGGTTTCTGTACATAGAGACCACCTTTCTTTTTGGTCGACATTTCATTCCTCCTGTGTTTTTGTGTTGTGTTGTGTTGTGTTGTGTTGTGTTGTGACAGGATCTTGCCCTGCCACCCAGGCTGGAGTGCAGTGGTATGATCGTGGCTCACTGCGGCCTTGACCTCCTAGGCTAAAGTGATTCTCTCACTTTAGCCTCCCAAGTAGCTGGGACTACAAGCACTTGCCACTACGCCTGGCTAATTTTTTTCTTTCTTAAAACTTTTTTGTGGAGATTAGGTCTCACTGTGTTGCCCAGACTGGTCTCAAACACCTGGGCTCAAGCGATCCTTCTGCCTTAGCTTCCCCAAATTCTGAGATTATCAGTGTGAGCCGCTGTGCCGAGCCAATTTCTCCTAGGTTTTAAAAGATTGACTTTATAGTTTGGATCTGCAAATAAGTTTTAAAAAATTGTAGAACCTGTTCCCATGTATCCTTCATTCAGTCTCTGCCCTCATTATTGACATTTTGTGTTACCATGTCACAGTGGTCACAACTAATACATCAATACTGAAAATCTCTTTGAATTCATAACAATGTCTGATTATTTAGTTTTACTAATCTCAAAATTTGGAACAACATAAATCAGCAACTTTCAAGGTTTTTTTCTGAAAGAAAGTAGCTTAGAAATGTATACAAAAGCAAATCGACTCAAAGTGTGTGTTTATCATTTAGAAAGGTAAAAATCTATTTTTCCTATCAAAATTATCTCTTAATGCTTTTTAAGTTAACAACATGGTGTTAGTTAACTCAGGATTTTCTTGAGTTTAGTAATTCTATCTTGCTAATGTACCTTCAATTTCTACTTACTTAGTAGAATGTTAATATTACAGATCGAGCATCCCTAATTGGAAAATTCGAAATCGAAAATGCTCCAAAACCCCAAAATTTTTGTGTGCTAAGATGATGCTCAAAGGAAATGCTTATTGGAGCATTTTGGATTTCAGATGAGAGATATTGAACCGGTAAGTATAATGCAAATATTCCAAAATCTGAAATAATCTGCAATCTGAAACATTTCTTGTCCCAAGCATTTTGAATAAGGGATACTCCACTTTTATTCTTATTCACCAAGAAACCACCAGAGAAAACATCGAGCATCAAATGAAAGCTACAGATGAGCACTTTACTTTTTTGGGAGTGCTGTTTGTTCGTATAAAGAAGTGAGGCTTTTTAAGAAGTGGCCTTTTTAGGCCTTAGCACCCTTTTAAGCTGATCACTGTCTCCTTGTCTATAGAGGGGACCCAGGAAATCTTAGGTGACAGTGAGGCTCAGGGTGGAGCTTGGTTACTTGTGTCAGCATCAAGGGACAGGATCAGGGGAAAGGATGCTGAGCTGTGCTTGTGGGTGAGAAATGAGTTAATTAAGCCCTTTCAGCCATGATAACTCTGGTGTTTGTTTTCTGCTATTTAGGCTATCAAAGTTAGTTAGTGACTCACAGCAAAAAGAAGATACTGATATTTTCTTGGGTTTTGTTTATAATCATGTTTTGAGCTTACATAGACATGCTCTTTCTTAAAATTCATTTATTTGCTTTTCATCCATGGAAAACCAGTTTTTTTTCAATGAGTTATAAAGTATTTAATAAGAAGAGATTCTGATTTAATTATATCCAGAGATGGCTTTGGATCATGTTATTTAAGATGGAGAATGACTATTTAGAAATATTAACGTTTGGCCGGGTGCAGTGGCACACACCTGTAATCCTAGCACTTTGGAAGGCTGAGGCAAGCAGGTCACTTGAGGTCAGGAGTTCAAGACCAGCTTGGCCAAACATGTTGAAACCCTGTCTCTAATAAAAATACAAAAAATAGCCAGGCATGGTGGCACACACCTGTAATCCCAGCTACTTGGGAGGCTGAGGGAGGAAAATCACTTGAACCTGGGAGGAGGTTACAGTGAGCCAAGATCACGCTACTGTACTCCAGCCTAGGTGACAAAACAAGACTCTGCTTCAGAAAAAAAAAAAAAAAAAATTGGTGTGGTAGTGCATGCCTGTAGTACCAGCTGCTTGGGAGCCTGAGGTGGGAGGATCACTTGAACCCAGTAGGTTAAGGCCGTGGTGAGCTCTGATCACACCCCTATACTTTAGCCTGGAAGAGACAGCAAGACCCTGTCTCAAAAGAAAAGAAAAGAAATATTAATGTTCATATGTATCTATATATTATCTATATCTGTATATTTTTATATTATAATTTAAATTATTTCAGTAGAAATTTGAAGTAGGAGTTTTAGGGAGAGGGAAAAAGGAGTGCATGCATTAAACATTCCTTTAGGGTCAAGAGGATGGAGCCATTGAGTACATTTTAATGAATGTGAATGTTATCTGGGCTGCTAGAAAAGAATGAAAAAGCCATACTTAATTGTTTAAGGAAACCATAGAAGAATCTACTATTGGGTAAGTTGCTACCCAAATATACATACATTCTTTTTCAAAATATATCCTGAAGTTCATATTTTCCACCATTAAATCTATTCTCTTCCTGCCAGGAAACCTGAACTAGAGAGGTTTGGAGGTCTTATGTTGTTACGTGCCAAAAATATAGAAAGTAATTTATGAGAAGGACAAGAATTGTGATACATTACTAAGGCGCATGTAATTTTCTGAGTACTAAACTGACGGGTGTTTTATATATATTTTTATGTTTTATTGGTAAAGACAGAAAACAAATACATCTTAGTCAAACAGTGTTCCCCGACTTACCCCATCAATGCCAAGGGCACTGGAGGGGGTCTGCAGTAACTTCCTGAAGCAAAGCAGGGAGGAGAGCAGGTAACCCATGACATGACCTGGCTTGTGAGTCTTGATGTTTTCTGTGGGTTTCATTCTTTCCTTTGAGATCCCAGGCAAATGACACAACGTAGGTTGTAATGGAACCCCTCCTTTTCCTTGTTTAGACTCTTGAACATCTCATTTTGCTCCTGACTGCCAGCAACCAAATGAAGGGCTTCATTAGTTATAGCTAATTAACTACACACCAGACTGAAGGATTTCTAGCCAAGGAGTTCGGGGTTGCTTTGGAATAGTAGCGAGAAGCTAGTCTTTTGAGTTTTAACTGTTGGATCCCTAGCTTAGAAAGTTACCAGTACCCTTTTTAATTTTTTACTCTGTAATGGGCAGGAATAGAAATTATGTACAAAACAGTGGAAAAGTAGAAAACCATATCAAACCTGATGTACCCATAAGAAGTAGTTGGACGGGCATGGTGGCTCACGCCTGTAACCCCTGCACTTTGGGAGGCCGAGGCAGGTGAATCACGAGATCAGGAGTTGGAGACCAGCCTGACTAACATGGTGAAAACCTGTCTCTACTAAAAATACAAAAAGTTAGCAGGGCATGGTGGCGGGTGCCTGTAATCCCAGCTACTTGGGAGGCTGAGGCAGGAGAATCGATTGAACCCGGGAGGCAGAGGTTGCAGTCAGCCAAGATCATGCCACTGCACTCCCGCCGGGGCGATAGTGCGAGAGACTCTGTCTCAAAAAAAAAAAAAAAAAAAAAAAAAAGATGTAGTTAATAGCATATGCTTCTCCTTAAGTGATCACCCAAGTTGTTGGAGTTTCCTAATCACCAGTTTTTTTCTCTGTCATTTTGAGCTTCCTGGAATAGGACTGAATTTGCAAGTTGAATGATTATGCGTAAGGCTCAGGAAAAACTTGAAGGCAGATAAAATTGATTTATACTCCTTAGCTCTACCCTACCCTACCTACAGGTATTTCTTGGCGGTCAGTGAAGGATCAAACAAGAACAGGGTTGGGTAATGCTGTCAGCCAGGCCCACTACATCCCATGCCAGGCGCTCATGGCGTCCTGTCTCTGCTCCTGCCTCACTTTCCACCTCTCTGCCCAGCCCCCATAAATAGTATGTGGGAAGCTGGGCACAGTGGCTCACACCTGTCAGCACTTTGGGAGCCGAGGTGGATGGATCGCTTGAGGTCAGGAGTTTGAGACCAGCCTGGCCAAAATGGTGAAACCCCATCTCTACTAAAAAATGCAACAATTAGCTGGGCATGGTGGTGCGTGCCTGTAATCCCAAGTACTCAGGAGGCTGAGGCAGGAGATTTGCTTGAACCCGGGAGGCAGAGGCTGCAGTGAGCCAAGATGGTGCTACTGCATTCCAGCCTCGGTGACAGGGGAAGACTGGGTCTCAGAATGAAAACAAACAAACAAACAAACAAAAGAGTGGGTGGGGCTCCTGATGCCTTCGCCATTGTGATTACACAATACTTCTACCTGGACTGCCTTTCTCCCGCTCCCATCCCCACCTTCACCTGGGAGGCATGCTATTGCGTTCCCCACAGCACCCAAGTCACCCCGTCATGGCTCTGTCACGCTGCATACACCACTGCTCCTTTAAAGGGTCATTTCTCATTAGACACAGGGGCAGAGACCATGTTGCGTATTTTCTTCCATGCCCCAAGCCCCAGCACCGGACTTGGCCTATAGCAAGTGACAATGCTTGTTTTTATTAACGAATGAGTACATGATCCCAGGAATCTCGTTGAAGTCCAGTTCTCCACGTGGCCACCCTTGACTCCCACAGCTGACCTGGGATTGACACCGTGGCCAGCCCTGTTCCTCACCTGATGCCTGCCTGTAGTCTTTGGCCTTGCTGCTCCAGAACTTTTCATCCTGGCCCCTTTAGGGTCATGGCATCACAAATACACTTAGTAGGTGAGGCCATGAGGACACCTACCACCGTTAAGGATGCCTGTGGGGAGTAGGGAGATGGAGGATAGGCTGGTAAGACCCTGCCAGTGCGGGCCTGCCTCAGTGCCTTGGAACGAGGTATTCCCAGTGCCTCTGAGCTGCATCCCAGTGTGTCCTGAGCACCCATCTGGCCTGGCAAGAAGCAGGCACGAAAGGCATATGGGCCGTAGCCTCTAGCCTCCTGCCACCTGCATTCCAAGCCACGTTCCAGTAGCACTTTAACTGAAACATCTAGCTACACAAGATGGGCTGAGCACTCTACACAGATGCTGGTCCATGCAGAAACAACCCTACCCCTTCTGCACCTGAAAGGGTTCCCTCTGATTAGAAAAGGTTTGCTTCAAGTTTGGTTATAAAGGAAGGCTTGTGCATAGTTAGTGGGGAAGCCACAGGGATGTGCAACTTTTCCCTACAGCCCTGAGGTTCCAGGCACTAAGAACTTGGCACGTCTTTCCATGCTGGCTGAAATCAAAATGAAACCTTCTTTGACTTTTGCCCCTTCTGCTGGGGCATTGATATTGGGGTTTGACACTGGCTCAGACAGTCAAATCTGGAAGCCAAACCTTAGAAGCCCAATCTCAGAGTGGCATTAGGACTAAGCTGAGAATAAATTCTCAGTGATCCCATGCATCTGCCTCCCAGTGTACTAAAGTAGGACTTTGAACCTTCCAGAAACCTGATATGTTGGCAATTTCTCAAGCTTTGACTCTTTCTTCCCTATTGCCTCTAAACCCTAGCTTGAATTTTACTGGCTGCCTTATAATTGCTATTTGTTAAAAATCAAAACGATTTTCCATCCTGGTAAAATGGTAGAAATATCAGTAGTTTGCAGACAGTAAATATCTGTCTTTAATATTTCAAAAACAAGCCATATTTGCCTCCTGCCTGTTTTCCTTATGAGGGAATTATGCTGTGGGGTGGTAGAGTGAGAAGGGTTAAATCACTGGGGACCCAACTTCCCTCGTTCCTCATGGAATTTAGATGAATGTGCTCTTGCTAAATTCTCCAGAACGTGTATGTGCGTCACCCCCGTGCTGCCCGGCCCGGAGGTGGCTGGAAGTCTCACTTTGTTTTTCATCTGCTGGGTGGTGACCAGCAGAGAGCACTGAGCGGACTGTTCTTTCCAATGCTATAAAAAGCCTGTTTGCAAAATGAGGATTTCTGCTTCCAGGGGCTGAGTTCCACGTCTGCATTATGCTTGCTGGGTGGGTACCAGGCACAGTCTGTGGCTTGGTCGTAGCCTTTGCCATGTCTTTTGATGATGTGACATGCCTGAGACACATGGTGGAGCTCTGCAGGTGGTGAGCAGCCACGAGGCTGTGCTTGCATGCTGGAGCAGAACCTTGCTACTGCTGATTCAATAGCCTCGCAGACCCCTTTTCTGTCAGACACAAAGCCATGTGTTTTTGTTCCATGTGGAAAATCACACACATTCTCTAGCATATTAGATTGTCATTATGTCAACATTTTTAAATTTTATTGTTTAAATTGACGAATAAAAATTCTATATATTTATGATGTACGACATGATGTTTTGATGTATGCTTACATTGTGGAACAGCTAAATTGAGCTAACGTGCATTCTCTCACATACTTATTTTTCACGTGTGGTGAGAACACTTAAAAACTACTGTCTTTGGCCGGGTGCAGTGGCTCACACCTGTAATCACAGCACTCTGGGAGGCTTAGGCGGGTGGATCACCTGAGGTCAGGAGTTCGTGAGCAGCCTGGCCAACATGGTGAAACCCTGTCTTTACTAAAAAATACAAAAAATTAGCCGGGCGTGGTGGTGCGCACCTGTAATCCCAGGCTGAGGCAGGAGAATCGCTTGAACCCACCAGGCAGAGGTTGCAGTGAGCCGAGATCGCACCGCTGCACTCCAGCCTGGGTGACAGAGCAAGACTCCGTCTCAAAACAAAACAAAAGCAACCAACCAAACAAAAAAGCCCCACAAAACTACTGTCTGCAGTTTTCAAGTGTGCAGTATATTGCTATTAACTAAAGTCACCGTGATGCAGACTTCTTGAACTTATTCTGCCTGTCTAAATGACATTTTGTTTTCTTTGACCATTGTCTCCCCAGTCCCCCCACTCTCCAGTCCTTGGTAACCACAATTCTACTTTCTGCTTCTATGAGTTCGACTTGTGGAGTCCACTTAGAAGTGAGATCATGCTGTGTTTGTCTTTCTGTGCCTTACTTATTTCCCTTAAAATAATGCCCTCCAGTTCCATCTATGTTGTTCCAAATGATGGTATTTCCACCTTTTTTAAGGCTGAACAGTATTCCACTGTGTTTTTAGATCACATTTTCCGTATCCATCCATTGATGCACGGTTAGGCTGTTTCCCTATTTTGACTATTGTGAATAACGCCACAGTGTACCTGGGAGTGCAAATATGTCTTCAGCATATTGATTTCATTTCCTTTGGGTATATTCTCAGAGGTGGGATTGCAGCATCATTTGATAATTTTAGTTTTAATTTTTTGAGGACCTTCCATTGTGCTTTCCGTAATGGCTGTTTACAAATTTACACTCCCATCCACAGCACACAGGGGCTCCCGTTTCTCCACGTCCTAACACTTGTTCTCATTCCTTTTGTTGATAGTAGCCATTCTAACAGGTGTAAGGTGATAATTTTATTCTGGTTTTGATTTGCATTTCCCTGATTATTAGCGATGTTGAGCATTTTTTCATACATATGTTGGCCACTTTTTATTTTGAAAAATATCTATCCAGTGATCACTTTAGCCACACATGTACTAAATATGTCTGTCCATTTCCTTTGCCCCTTTCTAAAACAGGTCATTTATTTTCTTGCTATTAAGTTATCTGAGTTTTTTATATATTTGAGATATTAATCCCATTTCAGATATATGAATTGCAAATATTTTCTCCCATTTTGTAGGGAGTCTCTTCACTCTGCTGATTGTTCCTTTTACTGTACAAGAGCTTTCTAGTTTGATTTAACATCATTTGTCTGTTTTTAGCCTTATTTTTTATTGTGCTTTTTAAGGTTATATCCAAAAACTCATTGCTCAGACCAATTTCAAGAGGTTTTTTTTCTTTATGTTTTCTTCTAGCAGTTTTACAGTTTCAGGCCTTAGGTTTTTAATACATTTTGAGTTAATTATTGTATATGGTATGAGATGAGGTTATAATTTCATTCTTTTACATGTGGAGATCCAGTTCTTCCAGCATCATTATTGAAGATTATCCTTTCCTCATTGTGTGTTTTTGGCATCTTTGTTGAAAATCAATTGACTGTAAGTGCGTGGATTTATTTCCAGGCTCTCTATCCTGTTTCATTGGTCAATGAGTCTGTTTTTATGGCCAGCACTATATTGTTTTGATTACTATAGCTTTATATTAGATCTTGAAAAATCTGGTAGTCTGATGCCTCCATCTTTGTTATTTTTGCCCAAGATTGCTTTAGCTATTCTGGGTTTTTTGTTTTTTTTTGTTTTTTGTTTTTTTTTGTTTGTTTGTTTGTTTGTTTGTTTTCGGTGGTTCCAGACACATCTTAGGATTGTTCTTTTAATTTTAGTGAAAAATGTCATTGGAATTTTGAATAGGACTTGGCGTTGGATCTGTAGAAAACTTTGCATAATATGGATATTATAGCAACGTTAATTCTTCTAATCCATGAACATAAGGTATCTTTCCATTTATTTTTATCATCTTCAGTTTCATCAATGTTTTATAGTTTTCCGTATACAGATCTCTCTCTTTCTTGGTTTAATTATTCCTAAGTCTTTTATTTTTTGAAGCATATTTTATCACACGTTTGATTACTTTTATTAATGCAACTTTCATTAAACAACCAGAAATTTTTGTTTTAAGACTCATCTGGTAATTCTTTTCTATCAGAGCAGGGTTAAAGTTTGCTTTGAAAATGATCACATGGAGATCAAACTCTCTTTAGCGAACGGGTAGACTGAATCCAAGGCTTTTTTTTTTTTTTTTTTTAACATTTAAATGCCCTCTCCACAAGCCCCACCACAAAGTTATTTTGAAAATACGAATTCAATACTATTCGATACAAGAAAATGTTGGTATAGTCAGTGTCTTACAATGTATATTTTAAGTGTATTGTAAAAAAGAATATTCAGTGCATGAATTTCTTTTTCTTAGTCTTTTTTTTTTTTTATTTTGAGGTGAGGTCTCTCTCTGTTGCCCAGGTTGGAGTGCAGTGGCACAATCATGGATCACTGCAGCCTCCACTTCCTAGGCTCAAGCAATTCTTCTTCCTTAGCCTCCCCAGCAGCTGGGACTTCAGGCACACACCACCATGCCTGGCTAAACACATTTCTTTAGAACAGTGCCATTTAGCTAGAGGCTTGGGGATCTTTAAAAGTACTAGAAATGACATCTATAACTTTGTCAGAAGCACATTCACTCATTAATTGATAGAATCATTGTCCCCTTATTTAGACTCAAGGCTTTTGTTGGAATAAATGTTTTCCCTTCCTTCTTGTTTGTGTCAGGCTTTCTTCTTTTCTTTGCCTTTTAGTGTTCTTTAAAACAAATAGAAGACTGAGTGCATTCGCTCAGACATCTTCATTTGTTGAAATAAACTTCTCCATTTTTTCAGACAGACTTGAACAAATGGAGAGACAGTTCGTGTGTCACCTAGGTAAAGGCTGTCTGCTAGGGGTCCTTCAGCAAGCAAAACCAAGGTCCCTGCACACATGGAGTTCATATTCTAGTGAGGAGAGACATAAACAATTTATGCAATTTGTGTCAACCTGATTGGTGCATGGAGAAGGTAGAAAAGGAGGGAAGGAAGTGAGCCAGGTGGTCAGCTGGCAGAGAAGCGTTCTGTAAAGGGTACAGGTAGAGTACAATCCTGAAGGGTGCAGACCTTTTAGTTCTGCATCTTGGTGGTCGTATGTATTGGAAGAGCTTGAGAAAAATGAAAATACCATTTAGCTTAAGAAGTTGTGAGTTATCTGCAAATCAACTCATTTCAGGAGTGGAAGAATCCCTGGAATGATTTCCTAATATCAAAATGTATGCAGGTTTCTCTTTTGAATGTCTTGTATATTTAGAGAGGGTGCTGTACAAAGTCTCCTGTTTTCCATACAGCAAATTCCAGGATCCCTTGCTGGATACTGTGGCTGGAGCAATGTGAGCAACAGAGGCAGAGTCCGGGAGGTGATGTGGGGCTGGGGCACTCATCATGGCCTTATAGGTCTGCGCCTTGGTCCACATTCGTACTGCAGTTATTGTTTTTATTTGTGATCATGATTTTATACTAAATAATGGTGATATTCCTACCATATTTACCACGTAGTAGTGTCTGAGGTTTCTCATTCTTTCAAACAAATGCCTCCTGTTGACCCTGTTTCCATTTAACCAATCAACCTAGATTTCTGCTTTTTGCCCCTTCATGACACCAACACAGTGGGTTGAAATTCAAAACAAGTGGACTTCATTTCATGATCTCATGTGCTTCTTATTTAAACAGGAAATAGGAGCATTGCATTTGACAACTTTTAACTGTGTAGCCAGATAATTAGCTTGTGAAAAACATACTCAGTTTTACAAACAAGTTGTGATTCTGGAAAGTCATTAAAATTAGTCATTATAGTACTACTTTGCGGATTTACCTTCCACTGCATGCTGTTAAGATCTCATCTAAGCAAGATTAATAAATAATAAAAAATCTTGACTGAACATCTGTTGCAAAGTGACTTTCAATTTGGCTCTTCACTGTGTGACTGGTGATTAGAGTTTTTGGTTTAGGTTAAGGGAATTTGATTTGATTTGGCATGGTCCCTTTTTAATTTTATGTATGAGGCAAATAACTGAAATGTCCATGATTGTCATAAGTGAAAAAATATCATTAAAATATTTGAATTTTGTTCAAGGAGATTAATCTCTATAAACCAATGTTTTGTATTCCCTAATTGGAATTATGATAGTCACCAGTATGATCAATGCTAAGTGTTTATTTGGTAATTCGGAAGTGCAAGCTCTAAATTTTGATAAGATTGATGAAATGGCCTCTTCTCATATTTTCATTATGTCTGTATAAAAATAACTTAGAAGTTGGAAATATGAATTTTGTCTACATAACAGTGGACATGCTACAACAAACAAATATATAGCTACAAACAAAGCCATATATTTACATTGATATCCCCTTGATTATTTTTCTCAATGAGCAGACATTCAAGAGACTTTTTCCGCCACAAAATGTGATGTGAAACATCTACAATGTATACTTGCCAAGTGCATAACTATTAACTTACTCCAGGTACCAGATGGTCTTATTAAGATACTAATTAATGTCAACTCTGACGAGTGAAGCTAATGTTTAAATTCAGCTGCCAGTAAGTTCTCTGTCAGAGCACTCCCAATAGAATGTGAATTATATGCGGGCTTCTAGAACAACGTCCAAAACACAGTGTGCCTTCGCAAAGGTTTCAGCGAACGGATAAATACTGTGGCTACATTCCCTTTCTAGGAAATAAGAATTATAAAAAATGTTGATCTTCTAAGTTTAATTTTATTATAGTTTGACCTTACATATAAGTTGTGTTTTGAAGGTACCATTCTTCCCTTCTTAGTAAAAATGTAACGACATCCATACGATGTGATTTCGGCTGCTCCATTTTATTGTTGATCTACTTGTTCTTCAATAATAGAACTCTTGTTTTATAATAATTTCCATACCATGTTTGTTAACCAATAATATCCATAACCATAACTTGAGGCACTTTGTTATAGCTGATCCTGAGGTTAGGAATACTTCCTTGACATGATACATACAGTATATTAAACCAACATTCAAAATAATAGTTAAAAATTAGACACTAAAAGCGTGCCCATTAAAATCACTTAAGAAAACAGGCGCTTGCTGTCATTATTATAATTTGACATTACCGTGATAGTGCGGCCTGAGGAGTAAGTCTAGAAGCAGAATTAAGACCTACAGTGATTAGAAAAGACAACACAAAAATATTGACAGATGTTGGTTTGATGTATTTAGAAACCCTCTCCAAAGTGGGGGAAAAATAGTTTGGAAGTAATAGGAGAATTCTGTAGGTTCAATTGCAAAATGTACACATCAAATTCAATAGTTTACCCTAATATACAAATAAAAATACACAAAATGTTCAAAGTGTTATTTAAAAAAGCACTCCCTCCAAAAGAAACAAAAATAAAAGGAGCTTTTAAAGATCCGTATGATGAAAACCACAAAACATTCCTGAAATGGCATAAAAATAGACTTGAACAAATGGAGAGACAGTTTGCATGTCTAAATGGGAAGGCTGATATTGTAAGCCTCTTCAATTAATTTAAAAATTCAATGGAATTCCAATTTGAATCCCAATAGGACCTTGTTTCAGACTCAATAATGTGTTTCTAAAGTACATGCAAAAGAATAAATTGGCAGGAATACTCAAGAAAAATGTGAAAAACAAGGGTAATGTGAAGTAGGCCTTGCAATACTGAATAGGAAAACCATTTGAAAGCTACAATAAAGTATTAATTAAATTGAAAGTACTCTGTTTCTATATAAGTGTAAGAGCAAGAAGGAATCGTTTCAAATACAACATTAATTACATATGGCTTATAGGACATGGTGATTTTCAGATTTTCTTCTTTATTTAAAAATATATAAAATATATACTTTATATTTTATACATATAAAGTATATGGATTTTATACATAAAAAATAATATATGTATATTTTATACATATATAATAAATACATAGAAGTATATATACTGTATAAAGCATATATACTTATACATAAATCTATATAAAGTATACTTTATATACTTTGTATAGAATACTTTATATATGTATACTTTAAACATTATATACTTTGTATACTTTATAAAGTATAAAATACGTATATTTTATACATTATAAATGATATACTTTATATTTTATATAGTAACATCCATTCTTCTTCTTTCTAAATTTTGACAGACAATACAGTTGTGTAGCCACTACCAAATACAAGATTTAGAATATTTCCATTTCCGTAAAAATATTTCTCATGCCCCTCCATAGTCAGTTCTCTCTTCTTTGTCACTCTAGTACTGCCTTTTCTAGAACGACATAAGAATGGATTCATACAGTGTCTAGCCTTCTGTATCTGGCTTATTTTGCTTAGCATGATGTGTTGGAGATTCACTCATGTTTATTTACCAGTAGTTTGTTCCTCATTCTTGCTGAGTACTATTCATCATGCAGATATGCCATAATTTATTTGTTTATTTAGTAGGTAGTAGGTGTTTGGAGTGTCCCCTATGTGTGGCAATTATGAAGAAAGCTCTATAAATATTTGTATAGAAGTCTCTGTGTGGGCATATCTTTTCCTTTCTCTTGGGTGAATTCTTAGAAGCAGCGTGGTTGGGTCATGAGGTGAGTATATTATCAGCTGTATATGAAGCTGCCAAACTATTTCCTAAAATGGCTTTACCATTTTGCCTTCAGACCAGCAACATGAGTTTCCATTGTTCTGCATCTTTGTGGTGGTTGTTTTTTTTTAATTTTAGCCATTCTAATAGGTATATAGTTATATTTCAATGTGGTTTCAACTTGCATGTTCCTATTGACTAGTAAGATAGAGCATGCTTTCATGTGCATCTTGGCCATTTGTGTTCCTTTTTTGATTAAATATCTGCTCACATTTTTTGCCAATTTTTGGTGGGTTATTTTCTTCTGATTGGTTTTTGAGAGTTTGTTATATACTGCGGATGCAAACCCTTTGTCAGATAGGTGTTTTTAAAAATATTTTCTCCAATTCTGCAGTCTGTCTTTTTACTTTCTGTATAGTGTCATTCAAAGACCAAAAATTTTTAATTTTGATTTAAGTTCAATTTATCAATTTTAAGATTTTATGTTTCATGCTTTTTGTATCCTAAGAAATATGTTCCTATGCCTAGGTCACAAAAGTTTTCTATGTTTTCTTTAAAAAGTTTTGTTGTTTTAAGTTTTGCATTTAAATCTATGATACATTTTGAGTCAATTTTTGTATACGTTTTAAGGTATGGCTCCTTTCTTTCTCCCTCCCTCCCCCTCTCCCCTCCCCTCCTTCCCTCTCTCCTTCCCTCCCTCCTTTGCTCCCTCCCTACTTCCCGCCCTCCCATCCTCCTTCCTTCCCTTCCTTCCTTTCTTTCTTCCTTCCTTGGTATTTGGGTATCCAACTGTTTCGGCACCATTTGTTGAAAGTACCATTTGCACATTGATCTTTCTTGACACGGTTTTTTTTTTTTTTTTTTTTTTTTGAAATCAGTTAACCCTATGTGTGTAGCCAGTTTGTTTTATTTGTCTGTCTGTCCTTTCCAGTACCACACTGTCTTGATATCTGTAGTTTTATAATAAGTCTTAACCATATTGAGTCTTCCATTCCATGAATATGGTATATTCCTCCAATTTTTAGGTCTTATTTGACTCCCTTGTCAATGTTTTGTGTGTTTCAGTATACAATTTTGTGACTTTAAAATATTCTTCTGTATATGGTTTTGTGTTTTATTCTTCATCACCATCATCATCACCACCATCATCATAGCCACCATTCATTTATGTAGCCAGCCACTGTGCAAATATCCTTAAATACATATCTAATTAAACTTTTCAAGAATTCCAGATTTTAGAATCATGATCCCAGTTTTACAGATGAGGAAAATGAGGCTCAGAAAGGTTAAATAGCCTGTTAAAATTTATACAGCAAACCTACCCTTGGTCAAGTGATTATTCCAAATTGTCTGCCTTTGAAACCTTTACTCTTGACTCCTAAACTAATTTTCTATCATTTATCTATATAACTTTTGCCTTAAGACCAAAAAATATTGGCCGGGCGTGGTGACTCTGGCCTGTAATCCCAGCACTTTGGGAGGCCGAGGCAGGCAGATCATCTGAGGTCTGGAGTTTGAGACTAGCCTGGCCAACATGGGGAAACCCTGTCTCTACTAAAAATATAAAAAATTAGCCGGGCATGGTGACGGGTGCCTGTAATCCCAGCTACTTGGGAGGCTGAGGCAGGAGAAGCACTTGAACTCGGGAGGCAGAGGTTGCAGTGGGGGGGGGCCGAGACCACACCATTGCACTCCACCCTGGGTAACGAGCAAAACTCCATCTCAGAAAAAAAAAAAAAAAGACAAAAAGTATTATAAACTAATGAAAAGAGCGAGAGTGATGTCGGGATCCATATTTGGCAGGGAAGCAAGATATTTGTACTCTTTCTTACCACTTCCACTGTATTTTGTTAAGACCGGAATACACCTCTACAGTGGACAGTCCAAATAAATAAGCCATTCCCGTACTTAAGAAGCATGCATATGGTGGAGCTTTATGTGCAAAAGCAACAAAGCCCTCTAGTTATATTTTAGCTCCTCAGATACTTTTCTGAGTGATTATTCCTGCTGCTTAAATCTCTGTACTACTCCCTTTTGCCCAAGTTAAAATACCTAAATCATTGGTTGTAGTTCTATTATTATATTCAGTAATAGTTCCTTTGATTGGAAAAGAAATACCTCCTTTTTAGAATTCCCTGGCAGTCTGTAATAACTCCCTTTTATAATATTTGTAACGTTGTGTCTTAATTAATTGTTGTCATGTAAGTCTTCTCACTAGATTGTGAGTAGAAGCTGTTTTCCTTTGGCTTTTTGCGATGTTTCATATGTACAAAAATGTTGAATCAGTATTAGTGTTAAACACGCGTACCCACCTAAGTTCACTACATATTAACATTTTGTCATGTCTGCATTATCCCTGCATGTATAAACTTTCTTTTCTGACATACCAAAAAGTTGGTCACAGACACAGGGACGCATCATTCCTCGCTTCATGCAACTCCTATGAATAACTGCTCTTAGGCACAGGAATATTATGATGCCTATGAAAATGAACAGTGATTCCCGAATAGAATGTAAGATCTCTTCCCTGTGAGGTTTTCCCTTTGACCTTAAGGGTCCCCACCATTTGTCTTGTCAAATGCTGTATATTCTGAATCTGTCTATTCATTTCCTCATGATGGAACATTTTTGGCAAAAAAAAGTAACTACTTAAGTGATCCTGTGTGCTTAGCATTCTACCTAAAGGCCCAGACTATAATTAGGAAGAATCTATAGGGTGTTGCTTTCAGATTGAGTGAGTGTCTTCGTCCCCAAAGACCTTTTACCTCGAGGTTTCAGTGCCCATTGAGGAGCCTCCTCTGGACCAACCATTCCTTTAGGAGTTGAAACCTTCAGTTATCAAGTTCTCTTCTTCATTCCATGTTTTTTTGGCTCATAGTCTTCCACAGGTCACAGCTTTACTTTTGCCCTCAACCCTGCCACGTCGCCTATATGTCTGTATAGACACATGGATTTTTTTCTCATTCAATTTGCTACATTTGTTTGTTGTCATTGTTCATTTTGATATTCAGATTGTCTCAAGCATCCCACACGTGGCCAGGGGAGCCTCCCCACACCACCTCCTGTGTCCTTTTGACATGGCCCCACTAGCCTAGAAGAAAGACGTGACCAAGCCTCCCACTGAGGTCATCCTGGTGTCATCCTGGTCAGGGGCTGTTTTTATCTCCTGCTGACCTACTCTTGGGAACTCAATGATGTCAACACACTGCACACTCATTGAATGTTGGTTGAGTGTTGCACTTGGCAATGCTCTTCATGGTTTTGAATCTTCTTGTCATTTTAGCCTTATCCCCTCCATTTCTCATGACCCATTCTAGGAGGACCCATTTAGGGAAGCTTCAATTTCCCCTGGGGTGTGGGGAAAGTGAGACAAGGGGTGGAAGTAGAACCTCAGTGGGTTGTGCTTCCTGTGTTGCTGCTTTCCTGCACACCCTGCTGGACAGGTACAGGGCTACTGCAGAATTCCTCGTGGGTTCCCAGAAATTGAGTCTCAGTCCACCACAGTAGGCGATTTTGAAAATAAGCATTAGGCATTTATGGCTAAAATCACTTTGGTAGCTTATGTAGTTGTAAGTAGATAAGCTATTGGATGATCACTTGTCATGTGCAGCGTTTGAGCATACAACCGCATACAACATATGTATGTATTATGAGTACATACATATTTATAAGAAATACCATAAAAGATTATGTTTTTATTTACTATAATCTCATATTTCAAAGTATCTTTTATTCTCCTTACGATCATTTATTTAATGTTTTAATACTTTATAATACTTAAGTATCATCATAAATATTTAATACTTAATATTTAATGATGTGTGTGACATTTCTCCTTAATACATCATCCAACCAATGTTAACAATGTTGAGGACAGTATCCTTTTATGATTTATGTAAGGCATTCCATTTTAGCTAAGAAAGAGTTTCAACTTTCATTTATAACAATGATAATTGTAGTGTCCTTTATCTATGAAAGTCAATTTAAAAACATGTATAGACATATTGATCTTCTCTTCAATAATAAGAGTTTTTTTAAGACCGAGTTATGCTTGTGTCTATTATAGTGTGTTTCCAGATCCTCTATATCATGCGATAAGACTTCGAAAGGCTCTATTATTACCTGATATATTGAGTATATAAAAATAACATAAAATTTTCTGCTTTGCTGTCTTGCTTTAGGATCAAATGAATTATATCAAGAAGCTGCAAACAAAGTATATAGTCCTCATTACACCATAAACTATAATTTTATATGTAATATTTGATTATAATTTATTTTTATTCTTCATAACAAATGTGAATATGTGTTTAAATTATTATACTTTATAAGTAGCAAATAACTGTTATGGGTAATTTAAGATCCAAATATTCCCTTTTGGTATATTTGTCCAATAAACATCTTCTGCAATTACTGCCACTATAAAAATGAAATCGATTTTGTTTTTAAGTTATATTTCCTTCCTTATAGTGCCTGGAATGGTATGAGATACTAGTACTCTATGAATTCAACTAAGCACTCAGTTTAAATTTAAGATACAGGTTTAATTTTGTTGTTAGTAGTTCCAAATAGCTAAAAGATGACATTAGTGTAAGTTATTTTCTGTTTTATATAGTTTTGGCTTTTTTTTTTTTAACAAACATTCCTCACTCTAAAGTTCTTTATAAAATAAAGAAATTGTAATATTTGGGAGATTAAATGAGTAAAAATTAATTATATATTGAATAAAGGCATCATGGGAATGAATTCACCTTTAAATGAAAAAAGGAACAATTTCACCATGGGTTGTTTATATGAGGAAGGTTTTATGAGTTCACTGATGAGAATGGACACCCATTTTCCGGTGAGCTTCAGTTTTAACAATAATACCTGAATCAGCCTTTTTATTATGTCTTATGCTTAATCAAATATTTAATTAATAAAACGTGACATACTTTTTGAGGGCACAGCAATGACTCCTGACATTCAATGTATGTGGCACTGCACACTATCCTCTGTCCTCATTTTACAACATCGTTCTTTCTATATTTTTAATTATTCTTTCTTTCTTATATTCCCCACCCCCTTAATCTTAAAAGGATTTTGAGGTAGCTTTAAAGAAATTCTATGTAATATGAAAACACGTGTGAGAAAATCAAAGCAACAAGGAGAAGCTATCTCATTTTTATTTCAACAAATATAAGTGAAAGAACAACGTTACAAGGATTATAGAATTTTGAAAGATTTTTCCAAGTATGTTATTATTTTAAATCTGAGAAATATGATAGTTGTAAGGTCAAATCGTTTGACTTGTCCTGAAAATCACTAAGCTGGGGGAGGAATATAAGGAAGATATGATGATCATGAATATAATCTCATATCTACCTGAGGATAATAATTATAGTTCTTTGGCTGGGCGCGGTGGCTCACGCCTGTAATCCCAATGCTCTGGAGGCCAAGGCGGGTGGATCACCTGAGATCAGGAGTTCGAGACCAGCCTGGCCAACATGGCAAAACCCCGTCTCTACTAAAAATACAAAAAATTAGCCAGGCATGGCATACCTCTAGTCCCAGCTACTCCGGAGGCTGAGGCAGGAGAATCACTTGAACCCAGGAAGCGGAGGTTGCAGTGAGCTGAGATCGCACCACTGCACTCCAGCCTGGGAGACAGAGCAACACTCCATCTCAAAAATAATAACAATAATAATAATTATTATTGTAGTTTTTTAACTTCTCTTACATTTTCTAAATGTTCTTCCTTTCCTCTGAGTTCTGTTTTTGTTTGTTTGGGCCTCCTTTATTAATGCTGGATGAATTTTTTTCACAAGGCCCAGTACTCTTGCTCAGACCCTCTGTCTCCAAGTTTGTGCACAGAGCATGGAGGCACATGGGCTTTCCTGCATGGCAAGCCTGGATGGGCTGAGCTGTCATATTTTTGGAACCTCCATGCTTAGTATTAGCGCTTATGTTCTCTTTGGCTGGTCATTTTCACCAAAGAGGATTCTTCTGGTCTTCTTTCTAGGTTTGGTTTGGGACTAACGTTAGCAGGGGTTAGTTTAAGCCTCCTTGCTGATATGCTGGGAGCTGAGCAGAAAAGAGAGAGGGGAGTATACTGTTTGGTTTGACATCAAACTAAACAGATGTTTCTTCCAGGTGGTTCTTGTCATTGTCTTCTGCTTTTCAGGCACCTCCCTTGTCCAGAGAGTAAACATGTGGTCCTCTCCCCAGGAGTGAGTTGGAGAGCCCCTCACTGGACATGCGGGGCATAGGCAGACTGGATATAGGGTCACATTTCAAAGCCATCAGCACTGTTGTTTTTCACCTCATATGTAGCCTCCTGAGTACCTGGCACCCCCCAGTTTCTGGGCCTTCCTAGGGTTTTGCACCAGGGATTCACAGACTTCCTGTTAAATGTCACCACGTTCTTGCCTTGAGGGCAGTTGGTACCCACTCATCACCCTCTTTCCTGCTTCCAGAATTCTCTTGTCTTTAGTTGCATCTCCTCAGAGTCCCCTGGTCCTTGTGGGCTTGTGCAGTTTTAATATGTGCCTTACTGTCGTTTAATGTGAGGAACTGGGAATGCACGTTTTAAATAGTTTCTAATTTGTGATGTAGGCACCCCTTAAGTATATTTTGAAAAACTTCAGCTCTGTGCAGACTTTGCAGGAGTTTGGGGCTAATTTATAACATTTTGAGGTTTTGTTTGTTTTTTGGACTCCCTGTTTTTCTCTTTCATATTTTCTCACAGAAAATACCACCTATGAACATTTTGCCATTGGCTTTCCCTCTACAAAAGAGAAAGCCATTGTGCTCTGTTGGCCTTCTATCTTATCAGCTCTAAGAACTTACTCATACTTGGATTTATTTCGAATCATTTTAAAGAAGGACTTGACTCTCAGTTACATTCCCTTTTCCTATATTCTCTTTTTCATAATATTGCTTTACAGTATTGATTCTTTGGCTTGAATGCACCCCAAAAAAAAATCATCCAGAAGTCATCACCTTTATCGTTTTTTTTTGTTGTTGTTTAGTAATATATTTTAAAATGTTACTGGATAATTCATTTTCATTGCTTTTTATGATGATTATAAGATGGGTTTATTTTCTTTAATATATTTGAAATTTAAGCATTTGAGTGAGATTTCCTCTTCAAAGTACTTGCCTTAATGAAAACACGGCTAAACTTTTTAACAAGACCTCAGTTGAAATCATGAAGCATAATCCCGGATTCAGTCTTCAGGGTTTTCCTTTTATTGAAACCGGGCACCTACTGTCCACACTCGGCACTCCTGTGTCTCTGTTTACAGCTCCAACAGCTTCTGAGGCTGGGAACTGCCCAGAGATCCTTTGGAATTTAGAGAACTTAGAAGAACGTTAAAATTTCTGCCTGTGTTGTGTGTCCCAGAGAGCAAATCTGTGCTTTGTACAAAGTGTGAGCTCCAGGGTCGATTGAGACAGCTCTTGTCTGGCTGATGAAATTACCAGGAGCAATTTTATACCCTGCTATCCAAGTCACATGGCTAAGTCCATTTTTATTACACCTTCACAACTCCTCAAGAATATGAATTTAAAAACCCTTTGGATTTTTTTCTTCTAATTCATACTTAGACCTTCCACTAGGCATAGTTGACAAAGGCTCTGTTTAAAAGATACATCTCATCCTGAGTTTCCATTCACCAGTCTGTGCTTTTGTTAGCCTTTTGTTTTTATATCCTGCAATGACATCCTGCATTCAACTTGCCTGTCACCGAATGTCCCCCTGCTCCACCACCAGCACCCCATTCTACCTGTGCTGTTTTCCTTCTACTGAGACTCACTTCCACCTGCGCCCAGTTCCACCTGCCTTTCCTTCTACCCAGCCTCAGTTCTACTTGTGCTCAAATCCACCTGCCCTTCCTTCTACCTGTGCTCAGTTCTACCTGTTCTCCATTTTGCCTATCAACCTACCTAGTGAAATGGGGGCCCAAACACATTTAAAACTGGGGCACTGAGGTACTTCCAGGAGGGCTGGGGGTGTGCGGGGACGACTTCTGTCCAGGGCTCCCTCCAGGAGCAGTGCCAGGCAGTAGCCAAGGCCACACCAACAGGGGGAGCCCTGCGAGAGAGATTTTTTAAGACAGGAGCTTAAGAAATGGAACTAGATCAGGGGCAGGCAGGGAGAGTTTGTCCCTCCTGCCAGATGGATCCTTTTCTTTCTGGACCACCTTTAAAAATATTAACATACTTTCTCTTCATAAAAACAATCTGGGCTTAGTCTCCTTCCACTCATGACTATCTGGTATCTTTTCTAGTCATTTTTTGTTTTTCTTGTACTATATATTCTTTATATTGGTCAAATGTGTATACATAATTACTGCAGTTTTCCTCTTCAATTATTTTCTCATGCTATTAAAATATTCCATATTTGCATAATGTTTAATGATGTAATGGTTGCACCATATTTCATCATAACACAAGTTATGATTGCTTGACTTGCCAAATAAAAATATAGGACCCCCAGTTCAGCTTGAACTTCAGGTAAACAACAAATTTTTTTTCTAGTATATGTATCTCTCATGTAATATTTCATTGCAACGTTTGGGACATATTTATTTTTTTTTGTTTATCTGAGATTCAAATGGAACTGGGCATCCTGTATTTTATCTTGCAACCCTACAAAATATCATATTATTTACACAGTTTCTTGTGGTGGATGTTTAGAATTTTCAGCAATGCTATGGACATCTTTGGGTATGAAATTTTCTATTTTGAATTACTTCCTTTGGTAGATTATCAGAAGTAGAATTACTTAGGAGATGAGTATTTATTTTCAAGACTTTTCAAACCTATCTCCAAATCACTTTTTAAAAAGGTTATAGCAATTTATGTTCCCACCAGCAGCACACAAGAGTCCTCGTTCCCTGCACCCTTGCTCACATTATCATCATTGAAATACTTCTTTGCTATTTTGGCAGGCAAATAATGATGTATCATTTTCATCTTTGATTACTAATGAGGTTCACTTTTTTTTGTTGTTTATTAGGCATTTAGTGTCCTGGTTTTTAAATTTTCTGCAAGTATATCCTGACTTCTGTGGCCCCATTTTGCATTGCTTTGAAGTTATAAGGAATATGTCTTATTTTTACTTATTGACTTATTTTTACTCAGCTGCTGGTGCTGGAGCCTAGTCCCTATGTTCAGGCTCAGGGATGATTCTGCACAGTGGCTTTTGCTCCCAGCCTACCTGCTAGCCTACCCATTGTCTAGAAGATAAAAGCTTCATTTAGGAGTCACCTCCCAACTGCATTTAAAATAAATCAATTAAAGCACAGAATAGTAATTTTCTTCTGAGCACACAGAATTAAAGTTTTATTTTCACAGAGCTGGCTCACTTTTGTTCCTAATAAATGAATGGTTTCAAAAGGCTTCCATAAATACCCGTTTTATCCACCCTTGTAAGCCCACAAATATGCTGCAGGGTTCTGCTGTGTTCATGGAAACCATAAGGCTTCATGGTATCTGCAGTATTTGCCCAAAAAAATACTGATACCCCAAGCATGGGACTCCATTCCCAAAGGGCAGGGAGGAAAGGGAGGGGCATTTCAGTGAATTTTAATATGCAGATCATCCCTTTCCCAATGGAGTTCATGCTTCACCTTAGAGCTGAAAAAGCAAGACTTACTTTCGCTAAGAAAGGAAAGACTGAACGATGCAAATGACTTCTGGAACATTTCCTTAAGTTTGGTAAAGAGGGCACTCACAGTGCCCGGCAGCGCCGCCTCTAACTTGTGGAGATGGCCCATCCTTCTGGCCCTTCTGGGCCTCCTGTAATTAATCCCCATCGCGGTTAAACAAGGGGCCGTGTGGTTGCCTTCTCTGATACGCTCTTCCAGAGAGACTTCCCCACGGGGCATTTACATCCTCCCAGGACTTGTTTTATGGAAATTGCTGTGTTCGCTTCAGTTTTTCGTTTTCTGTGTTACAACGGTTTTGGCATTTGTTGCCTTGCATGAATTTCTCCGCATGACGTGACAGTCTGCTGCCTGAATTCAGTATGTCCACGTCACCTGTTCACGTCATCTGGCCTGAGTCTGGCCGCACTGATGTTTCTCATTAATGTTACTCTGTGCTCATACCCTCAGCATTTTGAGACCCCCTCAAGGATTATGCTTTTCTTTCTACTTTCAGCCTGATCATTTAAGCTAAGCACATTGATACATTGCTTCTGGTGATAAGTAGCTGACTTTGTGATTTCATTTATTCTAATGCGTAAGTCTCCATTGTGTAACTGGTTTGACCTGCAGAAAATTGATTTCAGCACCTACTAGGTTCACCTAGGCTGATATAGGCCTCTTCTTCAGCGGGAAAAGCTCCTCCTCTCAAGGGGAAGAGTCCGGGTCAGCGACTGCATCAGGGTCAATTGTGGGCAGAGGACTTCGAAGCCTCTTCTTCCTCACCCTCTTCCGACTTTCTCTGATGACTGCAAGAGTAGAGGAAAGTGAATCTCTACCTCGTGTTGGTCGTCAGAAGTGGCTTCAGATTCCTTAGAGGAAGAGTTAAAATGTGCATCTGGATGAGGGGTAAAGAAATGAGGTCAGCCAGTAAGTACCTGTCTTATAGTCCTAGAGTACAGCCTCCACACCCAGCTTTGCCATTCACTCCTTCAGAGAGTGAAACCTCTAAGCCTCAGTTTCACTGCCTGTAAAGTGGCACGGGAAGAGAAATTTGTGTGTGATTGAAAGAGGTCGTATTCTGTTAAAGTGACAGTGTTGTTATTAAGACGATTATCCACGGGACACATCTCATTGTCATAAGGAGTAGACAAGATACAAAGACAGCCTCTCTTGAGCTGAATGGTATGCCAAATATTTATATGTTTCAAAAGTTCACAAATTTTGCCGTTTTACTAATCATTGCCTCAATGGAAAACAAGCATTATTTAGCTGTTTCCCTGAACACCAACTTGGAATCTAAATCTCAGCAATTATCATCATTCACAAATAATTTATATTTCTGGGCAAATGGAAGATATCATATCATCATTATTGTGTGTGTTCAATTTGAGTAATGCGTCCTTCGAGGACTCATTTGGAAGTAGATATGTGTACTATAGGTATAAAATGGATTGGAGAAAATATTGGATTTTAACATTTCACTGTAAAGCCTGTATTCCAAATTAATATAAAAGACATTTAGGCATTCTGATATATTGCTGGTAAAAGGAAAGTTAGTAAAAAAATGCAATTTGAGAGCTCATTTAATAGAGAAAAAATAGGGATGTGTCTCAAAGTGTGTTTCATGGTATAATTTTACCAAACTTGTACTGGCTTAATGGGAAAAAATATATATCCTATGTTTCTTAAGATGTCATTAACTTAGGGGGCAATATTTAAAAGCAAGGAAGGCTTTACAATGTTGTTAGCTACAAAGCCTAGCAGTGAGCAATTGCAGTTAATGGCAACAGAACTGCCTAGCTCACAACCCACCACCAAAGCAAACACCCTTCAGGGCACGCAAACAAACGTGTGCACACCCACGTCCACACACATACTGGCTGCCTCCATTTGCAACAGCCAGAGAGACGTTTCAGCTTTGGCCCTTTACCTTCCCCATTCTTGATTTTCTGTGTTGCTTTCTTTTTTCCTCCTCCTTTTCCTTTCCACCCAGCTCCGTCTGGTCTGAGAAACTCCCAGCTCTCCCACTTGACATTCTGATGAGCCCACGTTCCTCCTGTCCTTCTTCTCGGGGAGGAGAATTGGGCCATAACTCATTGTGGAGTTGTGGTGATTGCCTCCACATCGGGCACGGGGGGATACGGGCTGATTTTGAGAAATTAGAGGCCTTTCTTTGCCGTGGCCCAAGAGGAGAGGCTGCACACACATTTTGCCGGATAATAAGGGCAGCAAGTTTCCAAGAGAGCACAAAACAGAAGTTCCCGTGATTTCCATCCTGTCTTTAATTTTCTTGTATTTAATGCAAAAATATTTCAAGCTTATTTTTCTAGTCTGGACAACCCTGTATCAGGAAACACTTGAGGTATGAATAGTTAGAGAGAATAAAATACAGCCCTGAGTGTGAGTGCAGCAGTGTTTCTCATTCATGTTACTGTGTACTCACGTCCTCAGCGTTGTGAGACCCACTCAAGGGTTTTGCTTTTCTTTCTACTTTCAACTTGATAGTCTAAGGACCTCTTACCAAAAAGCATTCCTGAGGTTGGAAGTGACCCATGCCTTATGCTGATCTTCCCTAGAGAGGGGCAGCAGAACCCAGGGCTCCCTGCCCATGCCCCGTTGCTTCTCCCTGACAGTTTCAAGTCCCAGAATCTGGGATGATTTCAGCTTTTCCCATGAGTGTTGCTCTGTCTCATCTAATTCTATCTTTTGATTCATTTACAGGGAAACTTCGTGGCTTGCATGACCGCTATTTTACGACAAATGGAAGATTACCATTATGCCCACTTGATCAAGACTTTTGGGAAAATGAGGACTGATGTGGTAGTAAGTGTCCCTTTCACCCTGTTCACATAACCATGTTTTAGGGCCAGCACTTTAGACAAAAGCCTGATATCAATATATTCATTTAAAATAGGATTTTGCATGAGAACTTGTCTCTGATTGATTTCAAATGCCTCCTGGGAAGGTCTGACTGAAGCCTTGTTTCTAACAAGGCAAGGGTCCGGACTTGCAGACTTGCTTCTAGGGCTGAATGGAGAATGACTCAGGGGCTGAGCCCAGGGAAATCTCTTGTCTTTCTTGGTGACAGTTTCTTCTCCTGTGCTTTGGGATAATTGGAAATTTGGAGATGTTATCCATGGATAGTCTCCCATTAACTCCTATTCATTTATTGGTTGACTTTTTAATAGCAGAAGCCAGAGTGACTTTTCAGCTTTAAGTTGTACTCCATTATTAATTAGCTGTAATCATGGAAGCTTATCAGCATTTCTCCAAATAATTCTCTAGTCATCCTCAGTAAAACTATGATACAACTTAATTAGGAAAAGTATAACAGAGGGGAATTTATTGCTTACGAACTACCTCCCTAATGACCTGAAATTACATTGCCATATGGCAAATATCCTCTGCAAAGCTGCAACCAAACTTGTTGGCAGACTTTGTGATTACATGTTGACTTGAACTCTAAGATTCCATTTCTAAGGATCTGTAAGGTCCTGTAGAACAGGGTCCCCAATCTCTGGGCCACACAGCAGGAGGTGAGTGGTGGGCAAGGGAGCATTACTGCCTGAGCTCTGCCTCCTGTCAGATCAGTGGCTGCATTAGATTCTAATAAGAGCACGAACGCTATTGTGAACTGTGCATGCGAAGGATCTAGGTTGCACGCTCCTTATGAGAATCTAATGCCTGATGATCTGAGGTGGAACAGTTTCATCCCGAAACCTGCCCCACCACCCCCTGGTCCGTGGAAAAATCATCTTGCACGAAACTGATCCCTGGTGCCAAAAAGGATGGGGACCGCTGTAAAAGAATACTCATAGATACCTGCAGAACATGGCAGTGTACTAGTGTTTCTAGAACAGGGGTTGTTGCACTTGACATGTACCTTATTAAGAAATGGGAAGAAGAGAATGATCTGTATGATTTTTTTCAAAGGAGTATTTCTAATACATAATTTTCTTATTGTTGCCACTATATATATAATGCATAGTTTTCTTATATATCTATAGTGGCAGCAATAAGACAATTATGTATTAGAAATGATCCTTTGAAAAAATAATATTTTTATATTTATATACACATATATACACATATGTACATATATACACACATATATACATATATACACACATATACATATATACACACATATACACGTACATATATACACACATATACATATATACACACATATATACATATATACACATATGCACATATATACACACATATATACATATATACACACATATACACATATGTACACATATACACACATATATACATATATACACACATATGTACATATATACACATGTACATATATACACACATATATACATATATACACACATATATACATATACACACACATACATATATACACATATGTACATATATACACACATATACACATATATACACACATATATACATATATACACACATATACATGTACATATATATACACACACACACACGCAGTCGTGTGCTGCTTAACAATTCTGCCAAATGCATCGTTAGGCAATTTCATCATTGTGCAAGCCTCATAGTGTGTACCCTTACTTAAACCTGGATGGTGGAGCCTACTACACACCTAGGCTAGATGGTCTAGCCTGTTGCTCCGAGGCTACACACCTGTACAGCATGTGACTGCACTGAATACTATAGGCAGTTGTAATACAATGGCTATGATGTCACTAGGTGATAAGAAGTTTCAGTTCCATTACAATTTTTGGACCACTGACATATACACAGTCTGTCATTGACCAAAATGTTATTATGCAGCACGTGACTGTACTTCAAGATTTCTAAGGAGAACAAAAATGGATCTAGACCTTAAAGCCCTAGCAGTTTCCTCTAAATAAAAGTAAGGGAACAAGAATATGTATATGTTTGTATTTCTGTGTCTGGTTTTCCCTGAATATTAATAAGTAGTTGATAGTAGGAGTATATTCAAATGTGTAACCTGTATCCTGTTTATATCCCATGACTCTTTGGAAATCATGGCATAGCGAAATCAAATTTTACATTTGTAACATTTTATTCCATAATTGAATCTAAACTACACCCGACCCCCTGCTTTGGTCAGTGTAAATAATAGTTGTAGCTTAAAGCTAGAGGAACGGTTTTGCAGATAACGTTCCAGGTTGAATAATAAAGTCTTCAGAAATAGAAGAATTACCCATCTGGAAAAGTCAGGACTCCAATTAGTACTTTGCCCTTTTTCAGAACAATCACTTCATAAAAGTCCCCACGTGCAAACATGTAATCTGAACTATTAAGTGCTGTAATTGATAAGGATCCTTCAAGGTAAGTGAAAAGCGATGATGCCGAATGGTATTTAAAAATTACTGTAGCTTGCTGAATTCCAAGTGTGTGCCCTCTGTCTTTGCTCAGATCCCAGGATCAGATGTTTACTGTGTGTTGTGGTCCCAATTTCCCAGGGGATGTTTTTCCATAGACACAACAGTTCAGAAAATCAATGATTTGTAGACAATTTGACTTCCATTAAGAAATGATGTTAGCCGGGTGTGGTGGCTCACGCCTGTAATCCCAGCACTTTGGGAGGTGGAGGCAGGTGGGTCACCTGAGGTCAGGAGTTCGAGAACAACCTGGCCAACATGGCAAAACCCCGTCTCCACTAAAAATATAAAAATTAGCCAGGCATGGTTGGGGGGCGCCTGTAATCCCAGCTACTGGGGAGGCTGAAGCAGGAGAATGGCTGGAACCCGGGAGGCAGAGGTTGCAGTGAGTCGAGATCGGGCCACTGCATTCTAGCTTGGGCGACACAGTGAGACTCCGTCTCAAAAAAAAAAAAGAAAATGACGTTTGTGGTTTTTTATACCACAAATTTAGACTGGAAAGTATGTGAACTTTTTTACTCTTGTTAATCTGACAGAACTTTTGTAAAATGTGTTTCTGTTTGTTAACTATACCGAGTATATGACTGTTTTTCAACTCTGACAACGATTTTTTTTTTGAGACAGAGTTTCACTCTTGTTGCCCAGGCTGTAGTGCAATGGCGCAATCTCGGCTCACCACAACCTCCTCCTCCTGGGTTCAAGCGATTCTCCTGCTTCAGCCTCCTGAGTAGCTGGGATTACAGGCATGCACCACCACACCCGGCTAATTTTTTTTGTATTTTTTAGTAGAGATGGGGTTTCTCCATGTTGGTCAGGCTGGTCTCCAACTCCCAACCTCAGGTGATCCTCCCGCCTCGGCCTCCCAAACGGCCTCCCAAAGTGCTGGGATTACAGGCGTGAGCCACCACACCCGGCTTACTCTGACAACTATTAAATAAAAGATTATTTTGTACAAAATTATTTGATGTTATTTAGTATTTCTATATGAAAGTGGCCAAACCATTTTCTATTTTTATTTTATTTTATTATTATTATACTTTAAGTTTTAGGGTACATGTGCACAATGTGCAGGTTAGTTACATATGTATACATGTGCCATGCTGGTGTGCTGCACCCAATAACTCGTCATTTAGAATTAGGTATATCTCCTAATGCTATCCCTCCCCCCTCTCCCCACCCCACAAGAGACCCCAGAGTGTGATGTTCCCCTTCCTGTGTCCATGTGTTCTCATTGTTCATTTCCCACCTATGAGTGAGAACATGCGGTGTTTGGTTTTTTGTCCTTGCAATAGTTTACTGAGAATGATGATTTCCAGTTTCATCCACGTCCCTACAAAGGACATGTACTCATCATTTTTTATGGCTGCATAGTATTCCATGGTGTATATGTGCCACATTTTCTTAATCCAGTCTATCATTGTTGGACATTTGGGTTGGTTCCAAGTCTTTGCTATTGTGAATAGTGCCGCAATAAACATACGTGTGCATGTGTCATTATAGCCTCATGATTTATAGTCCTTTGGGTATATACCCAGTAATGGGATGGCTGGGTCAAATGGTATTTCTAGTTCTAGATCCCTGAGGATCTAGAAGCCACACTGACTTCCACATTGGTTGAACTAGTTTACTGTCCCACGAACAGTGTAAAAGTGTTCCTATTTCTCCACATCCTCTCCAGCACCTGTTGTTTCCTGACTTTTTAATGATTGCCATTCTAACTGGTGTGAGATGATATCTCATTGTGGTTTTGATTTGCATTTCTCTGATGGCCAGTGATGGTGAGCATTTTTTCATGTGTTTTTTGGCTGCATAAATGTCTTCTTTTGAGAAGTGTCTGTTCATGTCCTTCGCCCACTTTTTGATGGGGTTGTTTGTTTTTTTCTTGTAAATTTGTTTGAGTTCATTGTAGATTCTGGATATTAGCCCTTTGTCAGATGAGTAGGTTGCGAAAATTTTCTCCCATTTTGTAGGTTGCCTTTTCACTCTGATGGTAGTTTCTTTTGCTGTGCAGAAGCTCTTTAGTTTAATTAGATCCCATTTCTCAATTTTGGCTTTTGTTGCCATTACTTTTGGTGTTTTAGACATGAAGTCCTTGCCCATGCCTATGTCCTGAATGGTAATGCCTAGGTTTTCTTCTAGGGTTTTTATGGTTTTAGGTCTGACATGTAAGTCTTTAATCCATCTTGAATTAATTTTTGTATAAGGTGTAAGGAAGGGATCCAGTTTCAGCTTTCTACATATGGCTAGCCAGTTTTCCCAGCACCATTTATTAAATAGGGAATCCTTTCCCCATTGCTTGTTTTTCTCAGGTTTGTCAAAGATTAGATAGTTGTAGATATGTGGCATTATTTCTGAGGGCTCTGTTCTGTTCCATTGATCTATATCTCTGTTTTGGAACCAGTACCATGCTGTTTTGGTTACTGTAGCCTTGTAGTATAGTTTGAAGTCAGGTAGTGTGATGCCTCCAGCTTTGTTCTTTTGGCTTAGGATTGACTTGGTGATGCGGGCTCTTTTTTGGTTCCATTTTCTTGAGACTATTTCCTTTTAACAAGTACTAATTCAGGTTCTCAAATTTAGCCCTTTTTGGTTGAGTGAGTCATTTTCATACAAAATCACACTTACTATCAACACCAGTGACAGTGAGCATATAGAGCACAAGCGGAATGACTGATCCAGAAGAGAAAAACAATAGACATGTTCAGCTCAGAACTCTCAGGACAGAGGCCATCCCAACCCTTTAGGATTCGAACCACAAAGAATCTGTAGAATCTTCTACACTGGAGATGCTGACCTGCCCAAGGGGCTGCTGGCTGCCACGTGTCCACGTCTCAGTAACAGAAGCAGAGAATGTGCCCCGATTCTCTGTAGTCAGCTGGAAGGGAACGATGAGGGCTTTGGGACTTCTAGCAGAGAGTGTTGTCTTGCCACTTGTCACAAATTCCCACTGTGTGGCTTTGGAAAACACACTACATTTTCCTACACTCTCACACTTCTGTGACCAGAAGTGTGTGGGTCTCTCCCACCGCAACCCATTCCCTGCCACCAGGTGGATGTCCTACAATTCAATTCAATTCTGACACCATCTACCTGGAGTTAGCATCAGATTCTGCAAGGAAAAGGGCTTATCTGACCTTACTCAGATTTCACCAGTGTTTTACTTATTCTCTTTCCCCTGTGGATCACAAAAAATTTTACAAATACAGAAAAGCTGAAAGAATAATACAATGGAGCCAGGCTCAGTGGCTCATGCCTGTAATCCCAGCACTTTGGGAGGTCGAAGCAGAAGGATCTGTTGAGCCCAGAAATTCAAGACCAGCCTGTGCCACATAGTGAGACCCCATTTCTACAAAAAATATAAAAAAATAGCCAGGTATGATAGCTCATGCCTGTAGTCTCAGCTACTTGGGAGGCTGAGGCAGGAGGATCACTTGAGCCTAGGAATTTGAGGCTGCGGTGAGCTAAGATTATGCCATTGCACTCCAGCCTGGGTGATAGCATGAGACCCTGTCTCAAAAAAAAAAAAAAAAAAAAAAAGGAAACCATGATTCCTGCCACCTCAGTTCATCAGTTGAAAGCACATTGGCATATTTGCTTCCGTCATGTGTCTCCAAGTGTCTCTATCTATACAGCCAACCCCTTTCAGTCAGTGAGAGACAGGGATGCACCTGCCCTAAGCTGTTCAGCAAACGTCTCTGGGGACTAAAGACATTCTCTACTGGTCTTATTGCTCCATGAGAATTCAGCAACAACCCCTCATGCCATTTGTATTCAGATTTCGTCCATTCTTTCCAAACTTTTTTGTCCTTTTCACGCATTGCATTTGATGATTGTGTCTCTTTAATCTTTCTTTTTCTAAAATAAATCCATCACCATCACACTGTTTTATTTTATAGCATTGCTTTTCAGTTTTTTTGAAGAGACCAATCCACTAGCTTTTGTAGACTATCTCCCATTCTGGACTTTTTTTGTGCTGCCTTGTAATATGCCTTTCGACTGGTTTCTTTATCCCCCTGTATGTTCTGCAAACCAGAAGCTTGTTCTGAGATTCAAGCTCAACTCCTTGGCAAGAGTGTTTCAGCATTGCTGTTGAAAGCTTCCTGCTGTGTTAGTTCAGGAAGTAACACAGGAAGTGGGCTTGTCATGCTGACCCACTACTGGCGATGCTGAATTTCACCGCTGGGTTCAAAGCTGATAACTTCCAGATCCCTCCATTGTGAAAATATGTACCTCTTCCTACCTTTGCAATTGTCAGATAATCTTTGGATGAAACTTTGAATCCACAAAAATGTGGCCATGTCCTATTTCCCTAATAATCCTTCATCGGATGGGTTGAAAATCTGTGACTGTTCCTTGTCCATAATGGTTACTCCTTTGGCTGAGCAGAATGGAAATTTCCTAAGTCTAAGAGTGAAGATGCTTTGTCTTTCGTCTAAGAGCATTGGGAAGCCATTGGGGAAATGGGTTCAGTGTGATGTCTGGAAAGCATTGATGCCTTGATGAGATTTATCATTTGAAAAGTGAAGCATGGGGACAAGAAAGGACAAGGATGGACCTAAGTTGATGGGTTTGGAGTCCCCTGTGGCAGTCCAGGTGCGAGAGGATGGCTGTTTTATTCTAGTTGGTGGGCACAGGGATGGAAAGGTGCAGAGAGAGGTATGACACGATTTTGCCTCTGAAGTAGATGGATGGCTGCTGTTAGAGCAGCCTGCTTATTGTATAAGACGTCTTGTGAATAGTCAAACTAAAACATGCAGCCGGGCACAGTGGCTTATACCTGTAATCCCAACACTTTGGGAGGCCGAGGCAGGAGGATTCCTTGAGCCCAGGAGTTCAAGACCAGCCTGGGTAATATAGCAAGATGCCATTTCTACTAAAAATAAAAAAACTAGCCAGGCATGGTGATGCACACCTGTGGTCCCAGGATACTCAGGATACTGAAACGGGCGGATCACTTGGGTCCCAGGGTTGAAGCTGCAGTGACCTAAGATCGTGCCACTGTACTCCAGCCTGGGTGAGGGAATGAAATAAATAAATAAAATAAATAGAAACTAAAACAAAAAATGCAACAGGAATAAATTCACATTGAATGATGAAATTTTCACAAAATATCCCTTGTTGACTTGGAGACCCTAGTGGAACAGTCCGGTAAGCCTCATCAGCTGCTCAAGGCAAACACAGTTGTTAGGGGCCACCGCCATGGCTAGTGAATTATGCAGAAAACAAGGACGCCTTGCAGAACCTCATCTTCCACTAGATGCAGCATTTTGTTTGATCAGCAAAGTACCAAAATTTAACAGCTGAGCCATACTAATGAAGTATGGGACTGTGTCTCTTAGAAAAGAAAGAGAATTGGGAAAATATGCTTCTCTTCCAGAATAATAAAAACGAGAGGCTGTAGCTCAATTATTAGGCTTTGAGAAGTAATCATCAAGAAAGCCAGCAATTTCATGCAAATAGAGATGTGACTGAATTACGGTACTCAGCCTACAAAATATGCAGCCTGGTCGTTAAAATGGGAAACTCTTGACAAAGTGAGGAAACTCAGTAGCGAAATATGAATTTCAATAATTAAACTGGAAAAGAAGCCATTTGTTGTGTCGGAAGGGAGGACTGGGATGCTCCCGCTCCTGAGAGCAGGTGGACACAGTGCCCACGTACAGAGTTTGGAGGACATCTGGACTGACTTTTCCAACTTGATTTTGTCCGGGTCACTAATGTCTCCTAGACTGGAGGCATCTGCTCTAATAGAGTGATCAGGATCACTCATTTTATTTATGGTGGGGGCACAGCAAACTCCTCACACTGCAGACTTCACCTGCTAGGACCTGACTTTGCCATTAGAGTTGGAGAGAAAGTATCTTAACTTTGAACATTAGCTTGTTATTGTCATCAATTTTAACTTGTGCCTCTTTGCAGGAGCTGCTTATTTAGAACTTCGTACTGGGAATTGCTTTCTTGGCTGCTTAAATTCTGTTCACCACCTTGGCCTTCACAGCCATTGCACCTAATTATGATTCAGGAGATTAAATAAATGAGAAATATCCACTCATTTGGCAATCCCTGACCATGGCCTCATTTTTCTAAGACAGTTCTCGGTTGTCTTTTCATTTCCTACCTTGAGTGTTGAGTGAGCTTGGGGCTACCAGGGATGTGTGCTTTTTGGGATAGCCACTTGTTTTGTTCAGGTTAGCTCAGAGCACCTGTCAAGCTCTCGAAAGTAGGAAATCTTCTAATTCTGATAGACACACACTGGAGTCCCTAGGAACCGACTACCCCTTCCTGATGTCAGGCACATTCCATGGAAGCAGGGTAGAGCAGCTGGGTGTGTACCGAACCCTGCTTCTTTTCAGTTGCCCTGCGAAGTACACAGCATCATCTAAGACATCAGAAGCATAACTCGGTAGCTTTTGGGGATGTAGCTGCCACCTAGGAGAGTTGGGCAACACGGCCGCACACTCAAATGGTTTATTGCATGCCAAATCTGTGCACATGGTCAGGAGTACCTGTTGGAGCCTTTCGTTTTGAAATTCCGTAAGAGAAAGGAACAGACAGTAGTATCCCGTATTCAACCTGATGTGTCCTGTTCATCATGAAAAATTGATTTAGAGCAAACATAAGGAAAAGCTGTAACCTGCAAGCCTTGTTTGTAAAAATCATGTTTTCCTAGAAGCAGAAAGGGTTTGAATGCCTATTCCTAACCTTTGGGGATTTACTCTTTAACTATTAGAGAGACATGCTCAGGGACTGTTTCAGAATATATTCTTGAAGAAGCCGTCTCAGACAGCAGGTGCTCAGGTAAACAGAAAGACAGGTCTAATTCACAGCTCCTATGAAATACATCTTCATTACTTTTCAGGATGTTTTCATTCAGCCTTTAAAATGGGGTCTCTTGTAATCTAATTGACAGGAGGGTATCATGTTTACCTTTTTCTTTGTGGGCCATTTCAGTGTTTTGTTTTTTTATTTCAGGATTTCCTAATGGAAACCTTCATCATGTTTAAGAACCTCATTGGAAAGAACGTTTACCCCTTCGACTGGGTGATCATGAACATGGTGCAAAATAAGTAAGTGTGGGGAGAACGGCTCTCACCTTTTCTATGGCTCCCAATTCATGTCTACTGGGAACAGTGGTGTTGCCTGGAGACCAAGCTGGCTTCAATAAAATGTTCTGCAAACGCTGTTCCTAATTCTGTGCTGCAAACAGTTCTAGGGAGACAGGGACTCTGAGTTTGTGGTGACTTCCTTATGACAACACAGGGCTCTGGCTCTAAGAACTTGAGCTCCGTCCCCTGGAGAAAAACAACCTGAAGCTGGATCTCCCCTAGCCGTCATCATGGGCACAGGGGTTCTGCTCGGCGTCGCTCTGCGCTCTCATGTTACCCACATATTTTTATCAGCCCTAGCCACTGTCAGCTCCATGCAAGAGGCTTTTGCAAAGTGTTGACATTTCACATATTTCAGTTTTTTTAATCATGAGCATTTTCTTCATACTCATTAAATATTGAACTTGTGCCTTGTTTATAATCTCCAGTGAGGGCTGTTGGTTAATTTTCTAGCACATTGGGTTTTATCATTTCTGTAAGCACTAGCAATGACCATAGAATTCTCAATCACGTGGGATTTTTAAAAAGAACTTTCTGTTCATCTCTGTTTTTCTTTCTCATTGCAATTTTTATGGAGATAATTGTGGGTTCATGTGCAGTTGTAGGAAGTCATAGAGATCTTGTGTATAAGGGAGTCGATGATGCGATTCACTGATCTTACTCAGATTTCCTCAGTTTAATTTGTATTCATTAGTGTTTGTGTTGAGTTGTGTAAAGTTTCCCCACATGCATATACTGTGGACTCCACCACCACCGTGAAGCCACTGAGTGTTTCCATCACCACAAATGTTCCTCTTGTTGCCCAGTTATAGCCACATATACCTCCCCCTCCCCACTCCACCATCCCTAAGCTCTCTCAACCACTCGTGCGTTCTTCATTTGTATAATTGCTTCATTTCAAAAATGTTACATAAGTGTAATCATACAGTATATAAGCTTTCAGCATGGCTGTTTTCACTTTGCTTAATTCACTGGAGATCCATTTAGGTTGTTGCCTGTATCAATAGCTTATTCCTTTTTATTGCTGGGTAGTGTCCCATGGTACACCTGGACCAAGTGTGATGAACCATTTTCCTGTTGAAGGACGTCTGGGCTAGCCCCAGTTTGTGGCTCTTACGAATAAAGCTGCCACCGGCCTTCGTGCATCAGTTTTTGGGTGAACATGAGTTCGTTTCTGTGGCATAAATGCCTTCCTGGACAAATGCTGGCTTGTCGGGTAATTGCACATTTCGTGACGTAGGAAACTGCCAATCTATGGCTGTACCATTTTACATTCCCACCAGCCGTGTAAGTGATTCGGTTGCTCTGCATCCAGCCTTTGCTGTTGACACTGTTTTTGCCTTTAGCCATGCTGATAGGTGTGTAGTGTATCTCCCTAGGATGTTAAATTGCATTTCCTGTGATGGCTTTGCCTCTCTTTAATGCCTGTTGTCCTTCCCTTCGACAAATCCAAAGCAGCACGACCTTTCCTTTGGCCTCCTCTGGGTTTTTCTGCTTTCTGGGGCAGCAGAGACAGATTGGCCTTGTGTACCATGGCTGCGGGAGTCCTACAAACCTCCCCGAGGGGTAAGCATGAGGGAGGGAGTGATGTTCACCCCGCGTCGGATGTTACTAAGCTGGAAGTCTCCTTCCACACATCAAAGACGGCATTTGAGAGTAGATGGTGAGGAAGCCCCGGAGACCCTGGTATTGCTGTAGCCTTAGCTCTGGCCCGGGGAGCAGAGTGGGGGTCCTGACCTCTGCTCCTCCTCACTCTTCCACCTGCTGGGTGACTTTAAATTATTCCTGTGGCCTTCTCTCAGCTTCTGAGTCGTCATCTAGAAAATGGTGGACTTAATAGAAAGCACTGGTCTTTTCCCTTTTTCTCTGTTAGGGTGAACTTTTGTGATTGACAGTCTAGATTTCCTCTGAAGAGCTCTAGAGCATTGTGTTTTTAATGGCTGTATTTTGCACATAGCAAAAACAAACAAACACATCAGCAACAATAATCAAAAACCCCGCTGTCCTGGAGCCATAGATCTCATGACATCATTGGCCAGGAGCAGAGGTGTGGCTGAGCAGGCGCCTGAGCACAGGGTGTGGAGGCGGCCCGTGTGGATGCTGTTCTCCACCTCTTGACTCCTCTACGTGTAGACCTGACCTTCTGGGTCTCCCAGCAGAGCAGCACGTCCTGGCTCTCAGGCTGTGGATTCCGTGGCCCTGGGTGAGCACTGCTCCGACAAAGGTCAGGCGGGATGGGCTCCCTGAAGTTGCATTCATGTCGCTCCTACTCCGAGGGTCTCCCGTTTAGGAGGGCATAGTCAAAATCTACTTAGTTCATGATTTTTTTTTTTATAATTGAGAGCCTGTTTTCAGTTGGAACATCATAGCCGCATCATTCTCTCTTCCTACTTCACTGTCTTCCTCCTGCCGCCAACCCTGCGCTACATAAGGGTTGCTGCAGCACTGGCCGAGATGCAAAGCCACACAGTAAGTGGTCTGGGGCTCAACCCTGGGAGTGCTATGGTTCTGGTTTCCTTCTCCGGAGACCCTGTCCAGCTTCTCCTGGGATATTCTATTGTTTCTGGGGTGAGCAGGTGGCTTGATCCACATTCCTTGGAATCATGAATTTGCTGCAAACCAGTGGCAACTTCCCTGGCCAGCACCCCTACTCACTAGAGCCCCTTCACAGGGTACGGCGCCTGACAGAGGTACCCGCGCTGCAGCAGCAGGTTGGTACAGTGGCATTTTGGACCAAAGCCTTTGCATCTTAGAAACCGGGAAGAGAGTCTTTTGTTTTGAGGACAGGGAAACTCTGGGGAGAAGCCACAGTGCTCAGTGTCCTCTCAGCAGTTGATTGGATGAGACCTCTGAGGATAAAGTCTACCTTGGTGATAATAAAGTCCACCTTGTTCTCTTGCTTATCCTGTACACGGACTGCAGCTGGAAAGACGTCTTGACAAGGGAAGCAGCCTGAATGTAAAATCCCTACAGTTTATTTTCTGTTTTACATAAAATGTTATCCTGAACCTTCTAATCAAGGATTCTAGTACTGCGAGGCCAGGTCGTTGAGCAAACAGTGTTTCCTCCGTGGGAGCTTCCTGCAGAGAAGTGATGTGTGCCTGTGTGTGTACCCATGCTCATCTGTGTGTGTACCTGCATGTGTGTGCATGTGGGTGTGCGTGTGTGTACCCGTGCTCATCTGTGTGTGTGCTTGTGGGTGTGTGTGTGTGTACCCGTGCTCATCTGTGTGTGTCCCTGCATGTGTATGAATGTGGGTGTGCATGTGTGTACCCGTGCTCATGTGTGTGTGCATGTAGGTGTGTGTGTGTGTACCCGTGCTCATCTGTGTGTGCATGTGGGTGTGTACCCGTGCTCATCTATGTGTGTGCATGTGTGTGTGCGTGTGTGTACCCGTGCTCATCTATGTGTGTGCATGTGGGGGTGTGTATGTGTACCTGTGCTCATCTGTGTGTGTGCATGTGTGTGTGTGTGTGTGTGTACCTGTGCTCATCTGTGTGTGTGCATGTGGGTGTGTGTGTGTACCCGTGCTCATCTGTGTGTGTGCATGTGGGTGTGTGTGTGTACCCGTGCTCATCTGTGTGTGTGCATGTGGGTGTGTGTGTACCCGTACTCATCTGTGTGTGTGCATGTGGGTGTGTGTGTACCCGTGCTCATCTGTGTGTGTGCATGTGGGTGTGTGTGTGTACCCGTGCTCATCTGTGTGTGTGCATGTGGGTGTGTGTGTACCTGTGCTCATCTGTATGTGTACCTGCATGTGTGTGCATGTGGGTGTGTGTGTCCCTGCATGTGTGTGCATGTGGGTGTTCGTGTGTGTCCCTGCATGTGTGTGCATGTGGGTGTTCGTGTGTGTCCCTGCATGTGTGTGCATGTGGGTGTGCGTGTGTGTACCCATGCTCATCTGTGTGTGTGTATGTGGGTGTGTGTGTGTGTGTGTACCCATGCTCATCTGTGTGTGCATGTGTGTGTGCGTGTGTGTACCCGTGCTCATCTGTGTGTGTGCATGTGGGTGTGTGTGTACCTGCATGTGTGTGCATGTGGGTGTGCGTGTGTGTACCTGTGCTCATCTGTGTGTGTGCATGTGGGTGTGTGTGTGTACCTGCCTGTGTGTGCATGTGAGTGTGCATGTGTGTACCCATGCTCATTGTGTGTGCATGTGGATGTGTGTGTGTGTACCTGCATGTGTGTGCATGTGGGTGTGCGTGTGTGTACCCGTGCTCATCTGTGTGTGTGCATGTGGGTGTGTGTGTGTGTACCCGTGCTCCTCTGTGTGTGTGCATGTGGGTGTGTGTGTGTGTACCTGCATGTGTGTGCATGTGGGTGTGTGTGTGTACCCGTGCTCATCTGTGTGTGTGCATGTGGGTGGGTGTGTGTATACCCATGCTCATCTGTGTGTGTACCTGCATGTGTGTGCATGTGGGTGTGTGTATGTGTGTACCCGTGCTGATCTGTGTGTGTGCATGTGTGTGTGTGTACCCGTGCTCATCTGTGTGTGTACCTGCATGTGTGTGCATGTGGCTGTGTGTGTGTGTACCTGTGTGCTGAGGTGTTGGTTTCAAGTAAAGACACTTTTATTTGCGGAGATTCTTACTCTCAGAAGCTCAAACAAACCCATATTCCTATCCCAGTTGACACATTCAGCAGAAACAAGCTCCCAGGCCCACACAGCACAAGAGTCAGCCACCGAGGAGGCATTTTAGGTCCTGATTGGAGTTGGTCACTGATAACTGTAACTTTTATTCCCACATCCTTCTGCCCCCAAATGCTGCCCTTTGTGTTGAATAAACAACATGAATGTTTAGAAGCTGGATCAGGTGGGTTTTTGAAAAAGGTTATTGCCTCCATGTGGTAAGATACTTGAAACTGTCTGGAGACAGCTGGTTGGGAGACCCTTAAGTATTCTTTGACACCTTTGCTTCAATACTAGCTTCAAAATGAAGGGTTTGCATCACTTTCCCTGTACATACCCATTCTTTGTGAGGCGTTGCACGTTTGCGTTCTGGAGCTGAGAGTGAGCTAACATTGGGCGTGCCTCCCAGCACCAGGCACTGCTGTGGGGATGTCACATGCCATCACGTCCTTCATACCCTCAGCAGCCCTCTGGGACAGCTGTTGTGTTTAGGCCCACTTTACACATGGAAAAATTGAGGCATGGAGGTTGGGTCACTTGCCAAAAGACACAGAGCTGGGCGGTGTTAGTGCCAAAATTTAACTCCAGAGCATCCACCCCAGAGCCGTGCCTGAGCCACCTAGCTACCCTGCCTCTTGGTCTTAAGTAGGTCTCCTATTTCCCAAGAGAGTGTTAGGAGTTTTTGTTTTGTCTTTATTCGAGTGTCCATAAAACATAACAACTTTTCCACAAGGTTTACTGCTTACGTGAGTGAATTTTGAGTGTGGAATTCATTACATTGCTACTTACTTTCTTCACCTTTAGAAGTGTATGCACCGTTTATCAATGTGTTTCATAAGAGCGAATCTTACTGTGCAGTCTAGAAAAATCACGTCTCCCTAGTATTGTCATAAAGTAATCCTCTTACGGAAATTACAGATACCATATTCTATGTCTTTATCTACCTGCCATATATGTGTATATATAGATTGCCTCTTACTAGATTAATATTTTATGTGTTGCCAGACTTCCCTGCTCCCTCCACCCCTTAACAAGTACCAGAGACTTCCTTGCCTCGGCTGGAGGAGCAGTGGTTCCAGAAGCTTCTGGAGTCTGTATTTCAGTTTTAATGGCACAGTTGGACATGTAGTTTTACCACCTACGGCTTAGAAATGGACAAAATCAGCCTCTGTGGTCTCTTATATATTTGTGTGCTTGTTTGTCTTTGTCTCTGTGAACATACCTTTCCTCGATACACAGGGCTTGTAAAATGTAATTAAAGACAATGTCTATTAGTTTTGGTGATATAACTTGTAAATCAAGAATCAAAATTACAGGATTTAATGACTGTCCCAAAGTACGGTGTTCACTTGGTTATGTCCAAGATGGGAACTGATTGGCGATGGCCTGACATTATAGCTGTGCTCTAGGATCTGAGAGTACCAGATGGCAAGATGACATTTAAGATGAGCACAGCACAGAAAGAGTAGAAGTGTGCTTGTGTGCTAGCACCCAGAAGTGCTTTATAATCTTCCCAGAGGGGAGCAGCTGCTAAGTTTTCACTGAAGCTCTCAGGTTCTGTTGGGAGCACAGACCTTTCCCTGTTGGCACCTACATGCTGGTATCCATCCTGGAACTCTTATTAGCTGACTTGCTCGGATTCACGCTTTGTGTGTGCAGCATAGTCTAATGGCCAGCAATCATACCATGGCTATCATAGAGTTCTCCTTGGTTGTTAATGAGAATGTGACCACTTGCTTGAATTTTTGTGTCTCTTCTAGTCTTAGGGTTTGCCTTCGTGCTCCAGTAGGGTGCTTGAGTTTATGTACTACTAACCCCTACTGGAATTTTAAGTGATAGGAATGACCTGGTAAGAAGTGAGTCTGCCAGGTAGACCGAATCCCTTTGTCACCTCGAAGAAACCGTTTCTTATTAACTGCTTTACTTTTGCTTGAGAAAGACATTTCTACAACATGTGGTGGGTGAGAGAGAGGCCAGTACTGAATGTAATTTTCCCTATTTTGGAATTAGACTTTCTTGTTCATATTGACTACATAGCGTGTAACAAAACCTTATCCACAGTTGTCGGCTACTCAGACTTGTAACAGAATTTTTAAAAATTCAACTACTCCAGCTCACAGCTTCCCTATCCCTCCCTGCCTACTGTACCCTCTGCTCTCAGGATAATAAAGACATGAAACCAGCATTTGCATTTCCTCAGAGCTAGTGTAGTTTGCAACTGTGATTATCAATCGCTTCCAGGCATTCCTCTCTGTGGGCATAGGTTTTGTGTTTGAGACTTCCTGTTCTTTTTCAGGCTAGGCTGGGACCTAATAATGATTAGTGTTTTGAAGCCCACACACTTTCATAGAGGACTTGGTATGTCTTGCAAGTAAAGGTTCGTAGAACATGAATATAAAATAGAATATGTAAAATTGTAGAGAAAACGATGCTTTCTAGAAGTTGAAATACTCAAAGCTGACTGCAAGATAAAACATAAAGGCAAATAAGACCGTTGCTGGGTTCTCACTGGTTGGTGAAAATGATCCTTGCCATTTATCGGGGGAAGCTGGCAGTTTACAATGTAGATTTTGTTTTTTTTTTCCAAGACAGGGTCTCACTCTGTTGTCCAGGCTGGAGTGCAGTGGCAGGATCATGGCTCACTGCAGCCTTTAACTACTGGGTTCAAGCAATCCTCCCAGCTGAGCTTCCCAGGTAGCTGGGACTACCGACACCTACCACCGTGCCTAGCTAATTTTTTGTGGGTTTATTTTCTTAGAGAGATGGGGTTTCGTCATATGGCCCAGGCTGGTCTCGAACTCCTGGGCTCAAGTGATCCACCCGCCTTGTCCTCCCAAAGTGCTGGGATAACAGGCATGAGCCACCACACCCGGCCATGGTGTAGATCTTTGTATAGGAGACACTGAACAAGAGAAGATCATAGGGAAGGAATCAGTTGAGAATTCAAAATTCTGCCCATAGAAAACAGAAGAGATTATTCTCTCAGTTAGGAAATGCATAAGATGTTACCAGTCAGCATGTTGGTTATAACAGTGGTTGGTTATAATTGGACTTGTCTGAAAGACTAGCTCATCAAATGAAGGGGATTTAGCTGACCTGATCCATTCAGTCTCGCCTGGTCGTTGACCATTTCAACATCAGAGATTTTCAGTCAAAAACTATTGTTTGGTTTTGTTCTATCTGCAATCAATTAATCTTACACTTGTCCTTTCAAACTTTGAAATTTCATCCCGATTTGGAGTTTGTGAGATCATGTTGCTATTTATTTCCAGTGTCTATGTGTTACACATAAAAAAAAAAAAAATCATGGCCATATGGAGACCATCCCAAACAGATCAGGATGATGCTTGCAGTCTGCAAAGGATGGAGGATTTTGATCTCTTGACCACATTTTGACAACCACCTTGGCTCATTTCTCTGTGGCCTCTCCTCCTCTCCCCATGATTCATCCTTTCAGCCAGGAAGTGTTTTCCTCAATCCATTGACGTAGCATATTACATTTTCACCAGCCTGCCATATATGATGTCTATGGACACCTCATAATCGCATGCAGCTCCTTTCATGAGGAAAATCGTCCATGCTTATTTCTGTAACTTAACAATTTCTCCCTTTTTAAATAGAATGCATTTCCTCACTTATAAGTATTATCTACCAGATGTATCAGAGTCCAGGATGGCAAGCTCTCTGCTATTTCTGCCAAAATTAATTTGGCTTATAGTCAGGACAGGAAAGGGCCTTAAGCCCTAGAAAGGGATTCCACCTTGGAGATGCCAGTTCCTTAAAGATAAGTCGTGTTGGTGCTCAGAAGGCAAATTTGCAGGGTAGGCTGTTTGCAGGTACTTTGCCATTTGCTTTCGTTGCCGTGAAGGAATTTGAGTCATTGGCCGCACTGAGCTGAGGGCTTGGATCAGAGGAAAGGCACCGCTTACCTTAGGATGGGAGAGAGGGAAAAATTAGTGCCCACGTGCAGGGGACCTGCCCCCAGGACCATGGCACCAGTGGCAACCTGTGGATGGCCAGTCAGGAGGACTGCGTGTTTTCTTTCCTGTTCTACCTCCGTCCAGAGAAGCACCTCTGCATCCCAATTAAGGGTGCATAGTTGAATATTCTTTTTTTTTTTCTTATTAAAGTTTTATTTGCATCTTCTAAAATTACAAAGCAGTAAACATGTAATATACAAAATGTATAGTTTCCTCCTTGCAACAAGTGACAAAAAAAATCCTATTTTAACAAAAAGCATTTTTAAGTGAGTAAAGATGCAATTTTTCATTTACAAAATAAGTTAATAGGTTTTCTAGTTGGGTTTATAAAAAGCTGATGCATATCCTGTTCTTTTTCCCTATGACTGATGACATAAGTTCTGCTTTTGTTCATGATGCCCTCTCCTTGGCAAGGAGTGCCTCCCACCCACATACCTACTCACTCTTTTTTTTTTTTTAATACTTTAAGTTTTAGGGTACATGTGCACATTGTGCAGGATAGTTACATATGTATACATGTGCCATGCTGGTGCGCTGCACCCACTAACTCGTCATCTAGCATTAGGTATATCTCCCAATGCTATCCCTCCGCCCTCCCCCACCCCACAACAGTCCCCAGAGTGTGATGTTCCCCTTCCTGTGTCCACGTGATCTCATTGTTCAGTTCCCACCTATGAGTGAGAATATGCGGTGTTTGGTTTTTTGTTCTTGCTATAGTTTACTGAGAATGATGGTTTCCAATTTCATCCATGTCCCTACAAAGGACATGAACTCATCATTTTTTATGGCTGCATAGTATTCCATGGTGTATATGTGCCACATTTTCTTAATCCAGTCTGTCATTGTTGGACATTTGGGTTGGTTCCAAGTCTTTGCTATTGTGAATAATGCCGCAATAAACATACGTGTGCATGTGTGTTTATAGCAGCATGATTTATAGTCCTTTGGGTATATACCCAGTAATGGGATGGCTGGGTCAAATGGTATTTCTAGTTCTAGATCCTTGAGGAATCGCCACACTGTCTTCCACAATGGTTGAACTAGTTTACAGTCCCACCAACAGTGTAAAAGTGTTCCTATTTCTCCACATCCTCTCCAGCACCTGTTGTTTCCTGACTTTTTAATGATTGCCATTCTAACTGGTGTGAGATGATATCTCATAGTGGTTTTGATTTGCATTTCTCTGATGGCCAGTGATGATGAGCATTTTTTCATGTGTTTTTTGGCAGCATAAATGTCTTCTTTTGAGAAGTGTCTGTTCATATCCTTCGCCCACTTTTTGATGGGGTTGTTTGTTTTTTTCTTGTAAATTTGTTTGAGTTCATTGTAGATTCTGGATATTAGCCCTTTGTCAGATGAGTAGGTTGCGAATATTTTCTCCCATGTTGTAGGTTGCCTGTTCACTCTGATGGTAGTTTCTTTTGCTGTGCAGAAGCTCTTTAGTTTAATTAGATCCCATTTGTCAATTTTGTCTTTTGTTGCCATTGCTTTTGGTGTTTTAGACATGAAGTCCTTGCCCATGCCTATGTCCTGAATGGTAATGCCTAGGTTTTCTTCTAGGGTTTTTATCGTTTTAGGTCTAACATTTAAATCTTTAATCCATCTTGAATTGATTTTTGTATAAGGTGTAAGGAAGGGATCCAGTTTCAGCTTTCTACATATGGCTAGCCAGTTTTCCCAGCACCATTTATTAAATAGGGAATCCTTTCCCCATTGCTTGTTTTTCTCAGGTTTGTCAAAGATCAGATAGTTGTAGGTATGCGGCGTTATTTCTGAGGGCTCTGTTCTGTTCCATTGATCTATATCTCTGTTTTGGTACCAGTACCATGCTGTTTTGGTTGCTGTAGCCTTGTAGTATAGTTTGAAGTCAGGTAGTGTGATGCCTCCAGCTTTGTTCTTTTGGCTTAGGATTGACTTGGCAATGCGGGCTCTTTTTTGGTACCATATGAACTTTAAAGTAGTTTTTTCCAATTCTGTGAAGAAAGTCATTGGTAGCTTGATGGGGATGGCATTGAATCTGTAAATGACCTTGGGCAGTATGGCCATTTTCACGATATTGATTCTTCCTACCCATGAGCATGGAATGTTCTTCCATTTGTTTGTATCCTCTTTTATTTCCTTGAGCAGTGGTTTGTAGTTCTCCTTGAAGAGGTCCTTCACATCCCTTGTAAGTTGGATTCCTAGGTATTTTATTCTCTTTGAAGCAATTGTGAATGGGAGTTCACTCATGATTTGGCTCTCTGTTTGTCTGTTGTTGGTGTATAAGAATGCTTGTGATTTTTGTACATTGATTTTGTATCCTGAGACTTTGCTGAAGTTGCTTATCAGCTTAAGGAGATTTTGGGCTGAGACAATGGGGTTTTCTAGATAAACAATCATGTCGTCTGCAAACAGGGACAATTTGACTTCCTCTTTTCCCAATTGAATACCCTTTATTTCCTTCTCCTGCCTGATTGCCCTGGCCAGAACTTCCAACACTATGTTGAATAGGAGCGGTGAGAGAGGGCATCCCTGTCTTGTGCCAGTTTTCAAAGGGAATGCTTCCAGTTTTTGCCCATTCAGTATGATATTGGCTGTGGGTTTGTCATAGATAGCTCTTATTATTTTGAAATACGTCCCATCAATACCTAATTTATTGAGAGTTTTTAGCATGAAGGGTTTTTGAATTTTGTCAAAGGCTTTTTCTGCATCTATTGAGACAATCATGTGGTTTTTGTCTTTGGCTCTGTTTATATGCTGGATTACATTTATTGATTTGCGTATATTGAACCAGCCTTGCATCCCAGGGATGAAGCCCACTTGATCATGGTGGATAAGCTTTTTGATGTGCTGCTGGATTTGGTTTGCCAGTATTTTATTGAGGATTTTTGCATCAATGTTCATCAAGGATATTGGTCTAAAATTCTCTTTTTTGGTTGTGTCTCTGCCCGGCTTTGGTATCAGAATGATGCTGGCCTCATAAAATGAGTTAGGGAGGATTCCCTCTTTTTCTATTGATTGGAATAGTTTCAGAAGCAATGGTACCAGTTCCTCCTTGTACCTCTGGTAGAATTCGGCTGTGAATCCATCTGGTCCTGGACTCTTTTTGGTTGGTAAACTATTGATTATTGCCACAATTTCAGCTCCAGTTATTGGTCTATTCAGAGATTCAACTTCTTCCTGGTTTAGTCTTGGGAGAGTGTATGTGTCGAGGAAAGTATCCATTTCTTCTAGATTTTCTAGTTTATTTGCGTAGAGGTGTTTGTAGTATTCTCTGATGGTAGTTTGTATTTCTGTGGGATCGGTGGTGATATCCCCTTTATCATTTTTTATTGTGTCTATTTGATTCTTCTCTCTTTTTTTCTTTATTAGTCTTGCTAGCGGTCTATCAATTTTGTTGATCCTTTCAAAAAACCAGCTCCTGGATTCATTGATTTTTTGAAGGGTTTTTTGTGTCTCTATTTCCTTCAGTTCTGCTCTGATTTTAGTTATTTCTTGCCTTCTGCTAGCTTTTGAATGTGTTTGCTCTTGCTTTTCTAGTTCTTTTAATTGTGATGTTAGGCTGTCAATTTTGGATCTTTCCTGCTTTCTCTTGTGGGCATTTAGTGCTATAAATTTCCCTCTACACACTGCTTTGAATGCATCCCAGAGATTCTGGTATGTTGTGTCTTTGTTCTCGTTGGTTTCAAAGAACATCTTTATTTCTGCCTTCATTTCGTTATGTACCCAGTAGTCATTCAGGAGCAGGTTGTTCAGTTTCCATGTAGTTGAGCGGCTTTGAGTGAGATTTTTAATCCTGAGTTCTAGTTTGATTGCACTGTGGTCTGAGAGATAGTTTGTTATAATTTCTGTTCTTTTACATTTGCTGAGGAGAGCTTTACTTCCAACTATGTGGTCAATTTTGGAATAGGTGTGGTATGGTGCTGAAAAAAATGTATATTCTGTTGATTTGGGGTGGAGAGTTCTGTAGATGTCTATTAGGTCCGCTTGGTGCAGAGCTGAGTTCAATTCCTGGGTATCCTTGTTGACTTTCTGTCTCGTTGATCTGTCTAATGTTGACAGTGGGGTGTTAAAGTCTCCCATTATTAATGTGTGGGAGTCTAAGTCTCTTTGTAGGTCACTCAGGACTTGCTTTATGAATCTGGGTGCTCCTGTATTGGGTGCATATATATTTAGGATAGTTAGCTGTTCTTGTTGAATTGATCCCTTGACCATTATGTAATGGCCTTCTTTGTCTCTTTTGATCTTTGTTGGTTTAAAGTCTGTTTTATCAGAGACTAGGATTGCAACCCCTGCCTTGTTTTGTTTTCCATTTGCTTGGTAGATCTTCCTCCATCCTTTTATTTTGAGCCTATGTGTGTCTCTGCACGTGAGATGGGTTTCCTGAATACAGCACACTGATGGGTCTTGACTCTTTATCCAACTTGCCAGTCTGTGTCTTTTAATTGGAGAATTTAGTCCATTTACATTTAAAGTCAATATTGTTATGTGTGAATTTGATCCTGTCATTATAGTGTTAGCTGGTGATTTTGCTCATTAGTTGATGTGGTTTCTTCCTAGTCTCGATGGTCTTTACATTTTGGCATGATTTTGCAGCGGCTGGTACCGGTTGTTCCTTTCCATGTTTAGCGCTTCCTTCAGGAGTTCTTTTAGGGCAGGCCTGGTGGTGACAAAATCTCTCAGCATTTGCTTGTCTGTAAAGGATTTTATTCCTTCTTCACTTATGAAGCTTAGTTTGGCTGGATATGAAATTCTGGGTTGAAAATTCTTTTCTTTAAGAATGTTGAATATTGGCCCCCACTCTCTTCTGGCTTGTAGGGTTTCTGCTGAGAAATCTGCTGTTAGTCTGATGGGCTTCCCTTTGAGGGTAACCCGACCTTTCTCTCTGGCTGCCCTTAACATTTTTTCCTTCATTTCAACTTTGGTGAATCTGACAATTATGTGTCTTGGAGTTGCTCTTCTCGAGGAGTATCTTTGTGGCGTTCTCTGTATTTCCTGAATCTGAAAGTTGGCCTGCCTTGCTAGATTGGGGAAGTTCTCCTGGATAATATCCTGCAGAGTGTTTTCCAACTTGGTTCCATTCTCCCCATCACTTTCAGGTACACCAATCAGACGTAGATTTGGTCTTTTCACATAGTCCCATATTTCTTGGAGGCTTTGCTCATTTCTTTTTATTCTTTTTTCTCTAGACTTCCCTTCTCGCTTCATTTCATTCATTTCATCTTCCATCACTGATACCCTTTCTTCCAGTTGATCTCATCAGCTCCTGAGGCTTCTGCATTCTTCACGTAGTTCTCGAGCCTTGGTTTTCAGCTCCATCAGCTCCTTTAAGCACTTCTCTGTATTGGTTATTCTAGTTATACATTCGTCTAAATTTTTTTCAAAGTTTTCAACTTCTTTGCCTTTGGTTTGAATGTCCTCCCATAGCTCAGAGTAATTTGAACGTCTGAAGCCTTCTTCTCTCAGCTCGTCAAAATCATTCTCCATCCAGCTTTGTTCCGTTGCTGGTGAGGAACTGCGTTCCTTTGGAGGAGGAGAGGTGCTCTGCGTTTTAGAGTTTCCAGTTTTTCTGTTCTGTTTTTTCCCCATCTTTGTGGTTTTATCTACTTTTGGTCTTTGATGATGGTGATGTTCAGATGGGTTTTCGGTGTGGATGTCCTTTCTGTTTGTTAGTTTTCCTTCTAACAGACAGGACCCTCAGCTGCAGGTCTGTTGGAATACCCTGCCTTGTGAGGTGTCAGTGTGCCCCTGCTGGGGGGTGCCTCCCAGTTAGGCTGCTCGGGGGTCAGGGGTCAGGGACCCACTTGAGGAGGCAGTCTGCCCGTTCTCAGATCTCCAGCTGCGTGCTGGGAGAACCACTGCTCTCTTCAAAGCTGTCAGACAGGGACATTTAAGTCTGCAGAGGTTACTGCTGTCTTTTTGTTTGTCTGTGCCCTGCCCCTAGAGGTGGAGCCTACAGAGGCAGGCAGGCCTCCTTGAGCTGTGGTGGGCTCCACCCAGTTCGAGCTTCCTGGCTGCTTTGTTTACCTAAGCAAGCCTGGGCAATGGCGGGCGCCCCTCCCCCAGCCTCGCTGCCGCCTTGCAGTTTGATCTCAGACTGCTGTGCTAGCAATCAGCGAGATTCCGTGGGCCTAGGACCCTCCGAGTCAGGTGTGGGATATAGTCTCGTGGTGCGCCGTTTTTTAAGCCGGTCTGAAAAGCGCAATATTCGGGTGGGAGTGACCCGATTTTCCAGGTGCGTCCGTCACCCCTTTCTTTGACTAGGAAAGGGAACTCCCTGACCCCTTGCGCTTCCCAAGTGAGGCAATGCCTCGCCCTGCTTCGGCTCGCGCATGGTGCGCGCACCCACTGACCTGCGCCCACTGTCTGGCACTCCCTAGTGAGATGAACCCGGTACCTCAGATGGAAATGCAGAAATCACCCGTCTTCTGCGTCGCTCACGCTGGGAGCTGTAGACCGGAGCTGTTCCTATTCGGCCATCTTGTCTATAGTCCGAATATTCTTTGTGCAGGTTGAAATCATGGTTATAAAGCATTTGGGGCTTGAGAAACTGTTGGATTATTACTTCTTAACATCTTTTTTCCTTTCTTTGAAGTCTGGATTTTAGTTGATGTTGTGACTTCTCATTTAATTTATTTTTAAAATTTATTGGCTTACTATTGAAGTTTTGCACATCCAATGGCTTGATGATTTTAGGCACACTTTAGATATTTTTTTCCTTTGAAACAGTATACAGCAGTTGTTGACAGAAACACTGTCAAAACACAACTAGCTAAGTACCAACACACACACACACACACACACACACACATATGTAGACTATACTGACTATACATTTTGCTTTGCACTGAGAGATGTTTCATGCATAAAATAGAGAGGGCACTTGGCTTTGGTCCTCATAACATGAAGTGCCTCCTCTGGCATTAAGTGCCAGTGGAATGTGGCATTAACACCAGCCAGGTGCTCACGATGAGAATGTGCACGGTCTCTGAGAATTTGGGGTGAAAAAAATAGCAATTGAAACTCCGTATAGTGAAAACATTCTGGAATGAAGATTACCCTAGAGTTCTCCATACCTGCATTTTACTACAGCTCATGCACTTAATAATATTGCTCTTTGAGCCTTCTTCCTCTCCAAGAAAACTGGCCTAACCTGAGACATTTCACAGCCCAGAGTCCCCAGTTTGCAGGCACCAGGGCCACAGTTCTGCTTCCTAGGCTGGTTAACTGGGGCTGTACCTGGGTGCATTTCTGGCAAGTCACCCAGAGAAACACATGAGACTTTTCTGGGGGCTGTGTTGGCCATTGTGATGCATCAGGATTTCAAGACAGATACTGACTTGGATCCAGTAATGATGCTCTGGACCCTCCAGCAGGAAAAGGACCCCCCTGGGGCTACATTGCTATGTCTATCATTTTAGTTTTATCTCCAGAGGTTGCTTTTAGAGGGGACACAGGGCCGTTGGCAGTTCTCTGTCAGCAGCTTTTGGGCCTAGATATGGTTGCAGATGGTGTATCAGAGCCCACTGCACCTTGGGATGGAAACTGACCTACGACCAAATGCTACCTGTTCGAGTTCTGTTCATTCTTAAGGCCTAGTCATAAATTATTTCAGATAGTTTCCATAACAGTTATTCTATTTCATGTCTGCTTTTGCTCTTTGCTTAATAACTAAAACAAATAATTTCCAGAGTTTTACCTGGTTGTTTATAACCAATGTATTGCACATAGCCTAGATATTTTAAACTGTGTCGTCTTATTCAGATTGCCTGTTTTAAATTTTAATTCAGAGATGAAAAATCAACCTACTCTCAAAGGAGTAGCAGTGATGAAGAGCTCTCAGCAGGACTCTTATTTAGGGAAGCTTGCTTTAAAGGAAAGTTTGAAAAGGGCAAAGTCTGTTTAAGAATTCTCAGAGATCACGCGCACCTCGTCGGGAGTGCCTGGCTGGTACTGATGCCGCATCCCGCTGGCACTTAATGCCGGAGGAGGCACTTCACGTTACGAGGACCGAAGCCAAGTGCCCTCTCTATTTTATGCATGAAACATCTCTCCTCACAAAGCAAAATGGAGGAAATACACTTTATCATGATCCTCCTCCCGGTCCTCCCATGCTAAGTTTTAACCTCCTGTGCTCCTGGGACTTGGAAGAAGGTCTGTGCCATATAGGACCCTCTGGTGTGGTGCTTTTACGTCTAGAACAGGAGGAAGAGGCAGCCAAGTGAAGTGAGTCCTCGCAGGCTTGCCAGGCTGTGTCTTCCGTGTCTTTTTGGTAGTTCTCAATGAAGGACAGTTGTTTCCCCTAGAGGAAAATCGACAATGTCCAGACACATTGTTGTTGTCACAACTTGGGAAGAGAGGGCTGCTGGCATTTAGTGGGTAGAAACCAGGGATGCTACTAAACATCTTTTCATGCACGAGACAGCCCCCTGCCGCAAAGAGTCATTTCATCCAAAATGTCACTAGTGTCTCCATGTGATAGATGAAAAAAACAGAGTCTCAGTGATGCTCAGTAACTGTTAGAAATACATAGAAATATATGTGCAGTGGCTCATGCCTGTAATCCCAGCACTTTGGGAGGCCGAGGGAGTTCGAGACCAGCCTGACCAATATGGTGAAACCCTGTCTGTACTAAAAATACAAAAAAAATTAGCCAGGCATGGTGGCGTGTGCATGTAGCCCCAGCTACTCAGGAGGCTGAGACAAGAGAATTGCTTGAACCCAGGAGGTGGAGGTTGCAGTGAGCCGAGATCGCGCCACTGCACTCCATCCAGCCTGGGTGACAGACCGAGACTCCACCTCAAAAAAAAAAAAAAAAAAAAAAAAAAAGAAAAGAAAGAAAGAAAGAAATATACGTGATTTATTGCAGTGACTCGCTTCTCCTTGTTTCCCCATTTCTCAGCCACCCTTCTCTGCCATGTGACCTCAGCCAAACCAGCGCCCTCTAGAACAAATAATAGCAGCTAGCTGCTGAAGATAGGACTGGTCTTCACTTATTAGGGGGGTGTCCGAGAATTGGAGGTGGTTTCCCCAAGTCGCTCTGCCAGGGGCTCCAGTGTCTTTGCAGGAGATTTTTGTGGGCTTTGATTTGGGGTGGTGTTTGGGAGCAAGATGGCATTGGAATCACAGTGACATGAATGTACATGCCAGGGCTGCCTCCAGTCCTGCCTGGCATGTGGGACACGCATTGAAAATATTAGCAAGAGCCTGTTCTCAGGGTGCTTGGGCTGCCAGCCTCTACACCCCAGTTCTGCCGAGCCTGGGGTGAAAGAGTAGCCACATGCCTTTCCTCTCTACCTCTCCCAGCCAGAGGCCACCTTCAGTACAAGGGTTGGAAGCTGAGCCCTGGAGTCAGTTTGTCAGGTCAAATCCGTGCTCCACCACTTATGAGCTTTGTAAATTTAGTGTTGGGCAGATTTACCCTGTGCTGTAGTTTCTTCACCCGTAAATTAGAGACAGAAGTCAAGCCTCGCTGAAGTGTTTTGGGGGAATAAATGAGAAAGTGCATGTGGGGTGCTTTGTTCAGAGCCTGACCTCCTGTGACCTTGCAACAAGCGGTGTCTGTGGCCACCTCCATTTTTATGAAGATGACATGATAGTGTGTCATTGTCCCTCTGAATCTGAGAATTGAGCCCACAGGTAAGGGTGGGAAGCATAGACATTGCCCTGGAGATTCAGAGCACTTTGTACATGTATTGAGAAATTACATTATAAAAAAATACAATTCTTTGCTTTCATAGATTCACTCTCTTCTTGTGAAGATATTTGTATATATTCAAATTGCGGTTTCCCTTGATTTATAGGTAATTAAGTCAACCCATTTTGCTTGCTGTTTTCCTAGAAGCAGCATTTGTGAATTGCTTTATGTGACATGGCTGACACGCTGTCAAACATAGGTCTTGTGCAGTTGTCTCTGTTCAGAAGCCAGTCACCAAAATGGTGCTCCTGTCTGCCCTGGCATCTTGGAAGGACAGAGCTGCAGTCCCCACAGAGGATCCTGTGTTGTCCCTCATGTGCAGATGAGGTTCTGAGATTCAGGGGTGTTGAATGAGTGGCTCCGGGCCCCCTGTGTGAGTAGCAGGAGAGACTGCAGAACTGGTTGCTCTTAAGCCACATCCAAGGCCAGGCACATAAAATGTGGACAGTGACGCCCACCACCCATGCAGTCCTTGGGAAGCCCCATTGACATAACGAGAATAGAGAGCTTGACGAGGAGGTCCTCAATGAATGAATGCCAGCTCCTGACCACGCTCAGTTTTGGTAACAGTAAGTGGCACTGTCTACAGAGCCTCTCAGGAACCGGGGACTCCACCTGCCTCCTCTCCTTCTCCCACCCTCAGAGCCAATCATACGCAGGACCCAGTGGATAGGACTGGAGTTCCGGAAGCCAGCTCCCCAGCGCCTCCTCCGAGCTGCCGTCCTTCTCTCCTGTGGCAGGGGTGTCTTCCTCTGAAATCAGTGTCCATCTCAGTCCTGGCCGCACCTCCACAGGCTCCCGATGTCTGGCAAGAAAAGCTAAGCAGGGACTTCCAAACGTTTTTGAACAAAACTCCAATGAAGAAAAACATTTCCAATCACTGCTCGATGCACTTCCCACCCCCATCAAGGTGTAACTGAGCGAGAATTCCTTACTGTGCAGAGCCCTCCGATGTGTTTATTCTGTTCTGTTCTGTTCTGTTCTATTCCATCCCATCCATTCTATCCCTTTTCACTTAATAAGTAAATAAATACAATTTCACATTCTACCCATTCTATTGATTTCGTGCTCCACTGAATGAATCACAGCTGATGCCAGCCTGTGCCACTCAGCACGGAAAATGCCACATGGCTGACTTTCCTCCCTCCCTCCCTCCCTCCCTCTGTTCCTTCCTTCCTTCCTCTTTCCCAGTGTCCTTGCCTGTGTGTGGCGTGGTCATTATTTTTCATTTTAGCCATTCTCATGGATGTGCAGTGGTGTGTAGGCAGGGGAGCTGTGTGTCTTCAGCTTCTGTAGGAGCTGCCAACTTCCTTTCCAACAAGACTTCAGAGAAGGCTTCACTGCTGTCCAGAGTTGTTCATTCTACCTTTTTACACGTCCCTGTCCCCCAAGCAGTGTTCATGTTGCTATGCAGCCTCAGTCATACTTTGTACCATCAGACTGATTTTTCTTTATCCAGTCTGGTGGTGTGTAGTGAGATTGTGTTAAACTCGCCTTTCCTTAATATCTGATTAGGTTGAGCACATTTTTATTTATGAGAAATTATCATTATTTTCTCTTGTATTCAAGACTCTTGTCCCTTTTTTCTATGCTTAACAAAAGTTATATGTGTGTGTGTGTTATCTAGAACATAAATGTATCTATGTTCTAGATAAGATCCTTGGGTCAGGTATGTGTGCTGTAGATATCTTTCTCCACTCAGTGACTGCAGGATTTTTTTTTTTTTTTGTCACTTAATAGTGTTTTTTGTTGGATGACATTTAAAATGTCTTTTGAAGACACTTGCAGAAGGAACCTGAATGGACTCACCTGCTGGTGACTGTCTGGGTAGCAAGGCTCAGCATGCTTGCTATGTGGAAGCTTCACGAAATGCCATTTAAAAAAGAAAATTATCTTCAAAACCAAACATGCAATTCCACCATTCTTTGTCAAGCTCCTGCTATTTTTTCAACACGAAATTGGAAATAAAGTTGAATAATATACTTTCTCCATCTTCAAGAAAGCCTGACTGTGATATACTTAAATTTTTAAAAATTCACTTATGTAATACATCTTCAGGTCTATAAAAAAAGATAACGTTTAATTATAATTTTTCCATGGAACCGAAATGTTAACAGCATTGTGACATTTTCTATACATTGTTTTTCATGCAAGACCCTTCTGTGTGGCACTTAATATTTGTCATGTGCGATTTTGTGCATTTGTGCATGGGTCTTTGGCACTGGGGGGGAATCTCTTCTGAACATTTCAGTGGCTGCACTGTACACTGTCCCATTACCCAACACACAGTAGGTGCTCAACAGGCAGTGACCGTGTAACTGCTGGGCTGAAAGAAAGTGTATCCCTAGGAAATGTTCTAGGAACAAAGTGAACCAATAAAATACATGAAATACTTGTGTAGCAGTTCATTTTGGAGAATAAAAGGCAGTTACTCTTTTTATATTTGAGTCCACAAAGAAACAATTGCAGCTATAAATATGCAGTGAACAAATACCTCTTATTCTCTTTAAGATCTATTAGCCAGAGCTAATTCCTTAATTGAATGTTGTTCTAAATTTACCACCAAAATGCATGAGGGCGATCTGTGTTTGTATGTTTCAGCCAACTGCATTACATCAGTTCCATCACAACTGCAGGAGGATGCAGGAAGGCTGCTGTGCACGATTACTTGCTGTTTGTGGTCAACCTTTCCCATAAGACTTCAGAGAAGGTTTTTACTTAATACTGTACTTGTCAAATTCCCAGAGCTGCAAGAAAATTGAAGATACAAATTATGTTGTAAAGTGAAATATTTTGTGTTATTCGTGTTATTCTGCAGTTTGGTTGATTTAGGAAGAAAATGAACTCTGACAGCTTGATCTTTTCAGTTCAGTGGATTCTAATGTTTCAAAACAAAAGACCTGCACTGAAGCCTCTTTCCTCCATGCTTTGGCAGAGACACCATTGTGAGCTGTTCTTCATGCTCAAACCTCGGCAGCTCCCGGCTCCATGTCATGGACACACAGAGTCCTAGGAAGAGATAGATTCTGCTAAATGCTAATGTTTGTAAATATAAATATTAACCATACCCCGAAAGGGAAGGAGTTCTTTTGCTGGCTGACTGGATGGGTAGCTTTTAGCACCTGCCACTTTTCTCAGCATGCAATCTATTTTTTATAGACAGAAAAAATCTTTTTCTAGTTTTTCTGGTTTGCTGCTGTTGCCTCAGTGATATTGCTTGGGATGCAGAGGTTTGGCAAAGAAGGTTGGAGGAGCACCCCTGCATTAGTCCGTGTTCACGCTGCTGATAAAGACATACTTGAGACTGGGCAATTTACAAAAGAAAGAGTTTATTGGACTTACAGTTCTATGTGGCTTGGGAGGCCTCACCATCATGGCAGAAGGTGAAGGGCATGTCTCACACGGTGGCAGACAAGAGAAGAGAAGAGAGCTTGTGCATGGAAACTCTTCTTTTTAAAACCCTCAGATCTTGTGAGACTTATTCACTATCAAGAGGAACAACACGAAAGACCTGCCCCCATGATTCAATTACTTCCCACCAGGTCCCTCCCACAACATGTGGGAATTCAAGATGAGATTTGGGCGGGGACACAGGTCCCTCCCACAACACGTGGGAATTCAAGATGAGATTTGGGTGGGGATGCAGCCAAACCATATCAACCACCTTTCCTCTTCTGTTCTGTGGTTATGCTAGACGGCCTCACCTTCTTTTCTTATTCTTATTCAGGGGAAAACACTAAAGTGAAGTTTCCTGCAAGAGCCAGAAAATCCTAAGTTAACAAATTGAATTCTGCAACTGAGATGCAGTGGGTGGATGTAGGGCTGGGCTCCTTGGACCGAGGCTGAACCATAAATACCTCCCACTTTGGTATTGCTTTGAGGAGCTTCCCAGCATTCACCCTTCACCCTTTTGCTGTGTGCCTTCCTTTACCTTAGCTAAGGAAGTCTAGGCAGCTGTGCAGGATTTGATAGGTGGCAGCTTCAGCTCAGACTCTGGAAGTTCCCCGCTCCCTGCTAACTCCAAGCTGGCTCCTTGCAGCTGTCCCCAGTGTCCCTTGGACTATGGGGCCAGGAATCTGATTTGATTCTTCAAACTGAATGTTACTGCTTCTACTTTATTTAAGTAAATGGCCATCTCATTGCCATCTGATGCTGTAGCGTACTGTGCAAAAGGTATTTTGAATTAGCTGTTAGCAGCTGGCTGCGGTGGCTCACACCTGTAATCCCAGCATTTTGGGAGGCTGAGGTGGCCAGATTGCCTGAGCTCAGAAGCTTGAGACAAGCCTGGGCAACATGACGCAACCCCATCTCTACTAAAAGTAAAAAAAGTTAGCCGGGTGTGATGGCAGGCACCTGTAGTCCAGCTACTTGGGAGGCTGAGACAGGAGAATTGCTTCAACCTGGGTCGCAGAGGTTGCAGTGAGCCGAGATTGCGCCGCTGCACTCCAGCCTGGGTTACAGAGGAGACTGTCTCAAAAAAAAAAAAAAATAGCTATTAGCCTGCAGATGATTTGGATATGGGACCTAAAAAGCTAGCTGAGTAATTGTTAAATGTATTTATTTATGATATTCAGCCTGAGAATTAAGCTGGATTTAGAATAAAGTGTTTCTTTCTTATGAGATATGCTTGGGGGTAAACATGATCTGCATGTAATTCACAGGGCCTGGCATTTCAGAGCAGTATTCAAATGCATGTCTGCCATGGACTGTGAGCTCCCAAAAAAAGTGCATGATGAAGTGAGTTTCGAATACTGACAGAAACGGTAGAGAAAGGGCATGTCCTGGTCCTGGCTACCATTGATGTTCTGCTTGGAGCTTGGATTTGGGGTTGTGTTTTAGCTTAAAGAAACCATATATACCTCCAGTGAGAGAGAGACTTTTGGGTGAAGAGGGACTGGAGGGAACCCATGGAACAGAACAAAGGCTGGGCTTACGGTGATAGCCCGCATTCATTTAGAGATGGAAAGTTGCTGGAAACTTTAAAACGGAGCACTGCTGTCACTGCCTGATGTTTTTCAGGGACTGTTTGGGCCACTGTGCAGAGCACAGGGAGTAGGAGATTCGTGTGCAAACTGGAGGGCCAGCGAGAGCCCTGGGGATAAGCTACACCAGCGATGACCATGTCTTTGGCTAAGGTAGTCATTGGGAAGAGGAAAACAATGAGAGATTTGGGGCGTGTTTTGGAGGCCACATGAACCTGTACAAACTAGATGTAAGAAGTGAAGAAAAATGAACAATCAAGGAAAGGTCTTAATATTTTTGGCTTGAGCCAAAAGTGATTGGTGGAAAGTTTAAAGATAAAGAAGTGGGCTTGCGAGGTGGGAGTGTTCCCGAGCTCTGTTTTGGCCTAGTGCAGTGTTTCTCAACCTTGTTTATTTTTTTTCCCATTATGACCCTCCTAAGGAGAGAAGTAAATTCACTTTAATTAAGAAGAGAAATTTAATGCTAAGGAATAAGAATTTGTGGGGTAGGGTGTGCTTTGGAGGACCACAAGCAGAATAATATCTAAAATGTTCTTTACCCTCCTCCCAAGAATCAATTTCACCCCCTTACTGGAGATGTTTCCCCCAGTGTGGATGTGTGGCCTGGTTAATTCTGAGGTGCCCAGGAGGTGGCCCAATAGAGAAGTTTAGCTAGCAACTGGAAATTCTACACTGATGTTCAGAAGAAAGGTAAGGCTAGAAGGTACAATTTGGGATTTAGATGATGATATTCAGGCTACCTGGGGGGCAGTGTCTCTAGGGAAGAGAAGCCGACCCAGGCTAATGCCTCAGGGCTCTTTGATATCTAGGGGTTTAGCAGTGGAAGATAAGTCAGCAAAGGAGACCAAGAGCAGGAGTCAGTAATAGGAAGAAAAAAAAAACACAGGAGAGAGAAGACAGTGTTGAATTTCTGAGAGAGAGCATAGAAATTAACAGAGAAGTAACCAAAGGATTTGGCCACATAGTGGTCACTGCTCCCATGGACCAGAGCTGCCTCAGTGGAGTGGAGTGGCAGAGGAGGAGGCCAGCCTGCTGTGCGGCATGGAGGAAGGCATGGAAGGAGGTAGGCACCCTGGCTGTGGGCGTTCATTGGGTTTTCATGGCACTCAGGGTCAGACAGATGGTGTGTCGGGAGCTGTGATACCAGGAGAGTTTGTAGGAATTTGCTGTTGATTTAGGGCATGTTGGGAACACTGGTGGAGATGAGCGGATGATGGGTGAAGGTGGAAACGCTGGGATGGAGGAGGTTCATGAGGGCAATGAGTTCTAGATGAAAGGGATGGCAGAGGAGGGGCTGGCCTGGAGAGGAGCAAGGTCAGGTGATTTGTTGCAACAGGAGAGGACAGCGGGAGGTACAGGTGTCAACCTGTGTGTAGATGTAGGTGGTGGTTGGATGATGGAAAAAAACCCATGTGACTTCTGCTTTCCTACTGCAGAATGAAGTCAGGTAATTAGTGAGAAGGGGTGCAGAGAATAGTCAAATATTATGATCTCTATATCTCTGTGATGGCCATATTAATATTTCACCTCTCACCAATTTCCCCGCTAATGCCCACGCATGGCGTACAGGCCGCATTGGAGATCCCTGCGGCTCATGCTGCCTTATTATGTAATGCCCTGGAGAGGCCTCACAAGTAGAAGAGTCTAAAACGATAGATTGCTTTAAATAACTCATGCTAAATCATCCTCCTGTGAACATTTCTCGATGGATCTTGTCTTTTAAGCTTCAACAAACCCTATTAGCCATCAAAATCCTCCAGTCTCTCAAAATAGCCCTCATCAGACTTGCTCCCACATGCTTGCGTCATGGCTGGGTGGCCACTGGAGAGGTTGGGTGGAGATGCTGGCTGTGTACATAGGAACCAGAGCCCCTAGAGAGATGACTTGTGTCCGAGCACCATTCTTAAAGCTTTCCAATACATGGGCTGTCAGTGGCTGTATGGATCTTCTCTGTTTGACTTGGCTTAGGGATATTTGGGAGGGGACAGGGGGGACAGGCAGCATTAAGCATCCTTTTGCTGGTCCTCTATCTTTGAGTGCAGTTCTGTGATACTCAGGTGTCTTCCAGAACTATCGGCTGTTTGATTGTGGAAATTCCTGGAAGACCAGGGTTCCTGTTCCTTCTCTCGCCACCCATGCTTTTTGTCTTTCTCACCCTCTGTTCCTTTAAGACCACAAAGCAGGGACTCAGGACACTGGTGACACGGACATTTCAGGCTCTAGCTGTGGGACGCTTCAGGCAGGCAGCCTGATCTTTTTTCCATTTTGTTTAGAGGTATAGATTGTACACCTCTGCTCCGAGCTCCTTTATCAGGCCCCAGAAATCATGGATGCAGCAAAAATTTTGAAAATGAAATTTTTCCTATATTATCCCAATTACTCTTTGGTCTCCATGAAGCCATTGTTTTTCCAATTCCTCTATTGCAGAATGCATGCAGGGAATTTAGAAATCACATGGTAAACGTTATGGGCCATTTCCTATTCCTGACTTTACCTTCCTAGTTCCTCAGAGATGTAAGATGAATGTCCCTGGTGCCAGTGAGCAGCCAGTCAGTGTGCACAGAGCTGGAAAAACTAATAGACTAGATGCATCTTACTGATCACATTGGTGTGGAGGGGCCTCATCTCTCTGGTCCAGCTGGAAATGTGATTGCTGCCTGGGGTGGTGGCCATGACTAAGGGATTCCTGTCTCAGCTGCCTGTATATGGAGAACTGAGCTCAACTGGTAAATGCTCAGTTTCCCTTTCAGAAAAGAATGTTACTCTCAAGAGCAGCAGTGATTCAAATGGCCTTTTGACTTTAAAAAATTCTCCATTTAAAAATGTAGAAGCATTTTATCCTATACAATTATAAACATTATTGGTAGCTAATAAAAAATTTTGATAAGGCAGCAGATCATTAAAAAAACACATATAGACCTGGCACACTTCATTTTGACTTCCAATAGATAAATAGATCAATTTCACAAAGCATGTGCATTTGTCAAGTTGCTTTTTCTTGTTTTTTTTTTTTTTTTATTTGACTTAAGATAGGTCTATAGATGAGTGTTTGCCTTTGTTTTCTGTGAGCCAGTTTTCATACCTTTAAAGTTGAATAAGGGCTGGGCATGGTGGCTCACACTTGTAATCCCAGCACTTTGGGAGGCCGAGGCAGATGTATCACCTGAGGTCAGGAGTTCGAGACCAGCCTGACCAATATGGTGAAACCTCGTCTCTACTAAAAAATACAAAAAATTATTAGCTGGGTGTGGTGGCGGGCACCTGTAATCACTGCTACTGGGGAGGCTGAGGCAGGAGAATCGCTTGAACCCGGGACGCAGAGGTTGCAGTAAGCCAGAACTGTACCACGGTACTCCAGCCTGGGTGACAGAGCGAGACTCCATCTCAAAAAAAGAACTGAAGACAATAGATGAGTCTTTAAGTTGTCTCTCACCCATCTGACTTGACAGCAGTTTTTCAAGTGAGTCATCTTTTTAATCTTTTCAAATCTTCAGAATTCGTTTTCATGTAAAAGTCAACTTTCTTTTCATAGCCCTATTTTATATAATATTTCATTAAAACAGTTATAATAACAGATTTATTTGGTATAAAGCAGGTATGGAGCACGCACTCAGCTGTGTCCACTCACTAGTCCATGAGCACACGCTTCCCTCTTAGCTGTAGACACCACATGATCACATCACTAGGGGAGCTATTCAGTGGAACCCCATGCTGTCCTTGTTAGGTGGATTTTTACACACTCTGTTAAACTAAAAAAGTATATTCTCACTGGCCAGTGTCCAGTGTAAGCAAATTTGCACATGGCTGTCCCTTGAGTCACTGTAGTTACCTTTTAAAAGGAAAGAGAGGGAAACTCCATTGTGTAGATCTTTCCCCAGCCAAGAGACCATTAGCATGCAGTACAGTAAGGCAGCCACTCATTAACTGTTTGTTTACCTGGCAAAGAGGGCAGGTTGGTGAGCTCCCAGGTCCTCAGAAAATGAGACTAAGTTTTATTAAGATCTGAGGGGAAAAAGATAAAGAAGGTTTTGTTCTCTCTTTTCCAGCTAATCTCTCTCATCCAATCTGAGAGAATTAAGCAAGGGTGAGGGAGTTGCAGGTAGCTGAATTCAGGAAGTTACCAAAGAAGGCTGATTTAACTGAAAAGACGTATATTCTTCCCAAAGCCCAGGCTATTGAGCCAGAGTACCTGATCACCTGGCAAAGCACCACTCAGGCTGTGAGGCTGGCCACGCACAGGGAGGCAAAGAGAGGAGGAGAGAGGAACTTAACTTTGTTTTTCTTCAAAAAGATGTGTTGTTTCTTGGCAAAATGTAATCACCATTGTTAGCAAACCCATGAGATGCTCTCAGCAATGTTTATCAAATAGAAAGAGCTTCCTTCTGTGTGACAAGCAGGGGATCAGAGTGACAGTGTTTAGATCTGTTACTTACAAGGTGATGGGGCAAAAATTAATACCTGCACAGGCTGACTCCTGAAGTCTTCATCACCAGAAATGCCAGCGTGATGTCCAGGCCCTAAGGTGCCTACCATGTCCCCATGAGAGACACACAGTGCCATGAACAGTGTGGGTTTTCCAGAAATACTTGATTTGGTTAATTGACAAATTCTGTTGTTCCTCCTTTATAGTTAATTAATAATTTTCCAGTGTAGCGTTTCCTATAAGGGGGTGTGAATCCACACACGTGGCTTTTTCACAATAAAATAGCATTCATGGTGCCTTGAAACAGCTTGAAATACCACAAATTACTAGACTTGTAGGTGGATTTCTCACAAATTATTATTAAAGGTAATGAAAATCAAAATCAAAGCATTTCATATTTATTGTGTCTTTAGGGCAGGCCATACTTTACAAGTACCATTTTAAGAAATCCTCTCAATAGCCATAAGAGGGCAGGTCATATGATCTTTATTTTTCAGTTGAGGAAGCTGAAGGCAATACTGATTTAGTATCTCACACAAGTTCACATGGCTAATAAGACAGAGAAGAACCAGCTTTGCTTGACTCCAGAGTCCGTGTTCTGTATGTCAACTCTCCAGTTATTATTATTATTATTATTATTATTATTAACCTCCATTGTATTTTCTGTAACCTTTTTTGGGTGATTAGGAGAAAAGACAAAGGCATGAGGTCATCCAATAAGGTAATCGCTTGGAGAAACATTTTTCCCTGCTCGTTTTGATGTAGAACTTCTGTACCAATTGTAACCCTCTGCCGGTTGAGTAAATATTTGGGGTTAAATATAAAGCTGAAATTCAAATAAAGAAACATGTTACTGTTCTCTACAGGGCTGGTCCTCACCTTTTCACAACGCGCTTTGGAAAACCAGCACAGAACAAAGGCCCCTCCCAGCCTGGTGTATTCAGACCTCAGTGCTTTGCCTGGGCTTCAGCTCTGCTGGGAAAAGGTGGCAGTTCAGTTCCCGAGGCTGGTGCCCTCGGCAAGAATGGGAGAGCCTGGTAATTTATAAAGCATTATCACGTGCAAAGGCAATGTTTGTTTTATTCCATCATCTCTCATTCATTCAAAGCAGTGGTGTTTTCTTAGTATCGCCATGTAATAGAGTTCGAGAAAAGTGACCTTAAAATTGAGGCAAGTGTCACACTTTGAGAATGCATTAATTTTTTTAAAGACATTTTAGTGGTTTTAAAATTTTATTTCATATATTTTTATGTTGTAAAAAGGGGAAACCTTTGTTCTTTGAGTAAAATGCCCTGGTAGTGAACATTTTTTAAGGTTTTTTTTATTTTGACAGACATACCCACATTTCACACAGCCTCATGCTTACCCATTCACGTCATCTTGCATTCAGAGAGCCCTCAGGCACTTGCAAAATTGAAGGCCAGAATGAAGGGAGCTCAGTCATCCTTGACAACTGCTGGGGACAAAGTTGGCAATTTGTTCATTGTTCTTGCAAGCACTTAGCCTCTTGCCGAGCACTTTAACATCAGAGAATTCTAGGCATAGATCAGAAATCAGTGGCTGCAGAGGCAAGCTATGTGCAGGTAAGTTAAGGGCTTACAATAGAAATGCAAAACGCCATCATTCTTCACTGTGTACTGAGAGGTTTCATACTGCTGTCGACACCTGTGCTGGTGTAGAATTGTAGATCTCTTTCTGTCTTTTTTTTTTTGTTTTTCTCCTTTTCATTTTTTACTCCAAGCTAAGAACATCAGAATATTTTCAACTTTACCATTGGTAAAATAGTGCAAAGGAAGTGAAGATCACGTCAGCCCATGGTCCATATTTTATTCCTTGAGTTAGCAAATCACCAACACTATTTAGTTTAGCGAGTTACTCCTTTGGAATTTACAGTAAAGCCATATTTAATATATTTCCATTTCGCAAGTATTTGTTTTAAATAACAGCCTTGGCTTCCTTGTTTAGTTTGTGAGGGAGACTTTGCTTCTGTGTTTCCAACGTGGCTGGAAGTGGAGGCTCCAGGGCTTTGCCTCACTCATACAGTTTTATTTTTAAATTGAAAAGTGGATTTGTTTAACATCCTCTAAGAAGCAAACTCATAAAGCTCGGGCTTTCCTAAAATGCATTGCCAAAATCATAATTGGTAGAAAGTTAGCAAGAAAGAAGGATTAGCTCATCGAGCCGTGGCCTAGCAAATTGTAATGGGCTCAAGTAGTTTTGTGGCTTGTTGAGAAAATGATACAGAGTTTAGGAAGCAGAAGGACACAGCAGTGACACGGGAGAGCCTCACAAACAACAAACACTGCCTTTGCCAGGAGAATTGGGAATGGGACCATTCTTGACCTTCCTGGAAGAACTCAAAAGGACGTTTCACTCCAGGAGGCGTCAGGAGGGAAGTCTTTCATTGTTTTCAAGGAATCTGTTGTCCCTGGGAGTGGGTTACAAGTGCTGCACACACACTTGGTGTCTCTGAAGGAGCCTCACCACATATTAGAGATGAGGTTCCTCCTTGCCTCAGGACCCCATGCCTCATTGGCATTGCTGCAGGGAGACCCCAGGGGCTTGTGGCAGTCAGAGGTCAGCAGAAGACACGCAGGGTTGGTCTGTGCTCATGGACTCTGATCTCACATCAAGAGCCAGGTTCCTTTTGACCGGGATGATTTGAGAAATGGTGGGAGCAGGGCAGTTATCAATTCAGATGAGTAGATGCTGACTTAGCTCCGTACAGCTCCCTGGCACCACCCATGGTACAGGGAGGCAGGGATTAGGAGAATGCTGGCCTCCCTGTAGGTCAGTGATGTTGCATCAGTACTGGGATTAGGCTGGGGTGTCCAATCTTTTGGCTTCACATTGGAAGTATTGTCTTGGGCCACACAATAAATAAATACACTAATACTACAATAGCTGGTAAACTAATAAAAAGATCTGTGCATAAATCTCATGTTTTAAGAGTTTATGAATTTGTGTTGGGCTGCATTCAAAGCCATCCTGGGCCACATGTGACCTGTGGGTTGTGGGTTGGACAAGCTTGGATTAGAGGACAGAAGAACTTGCAGCTTTCAGCTTGGTTGGTTGCTTGGGTAAGGGTGCACTCTTGTGTTCTCTCTCTCTCTTTCTCTCTCTCTCTCTCTGTCTGTCTCTTTTCTCTCTCTCTCTCTCTCTGTCTCTCATCTCTCACTCTGAAAGAAGTCCTGTTGGGGGAGTCCCAAAAGCTAAACCATTGGCCTGGGGGAGAAACGTGTGCTGGATGGAAAAGAGGACAAAGGCATAGACTTGTTGACTTGCATCTCCGAGGTCCTGTGATGTGGCCAGGTGGCCTGCAACTCACCTGAGAGACACAGGCAGGATTTCCTCTCGCTTTAGAAATTGGGCAGCCTGCTTGGAGCAGGCTTGTTCTCAGATTCATTGACACTTCTGCCCATCAGGGTGATCTGCAGGAATGAAAAGTGGTTAGAATTCTGTTGCAAAGGTTAATTTTAAAAGGCCAGTGAACACCCACAAGGGGGTCACCAGGGCAAAGCCACAGCACACACCCGCCTCTCCGTTTAACTCACACTAGTCCAGGTGCTCTGCCTGCTCTTACCTGCTTTTCCTCTTGGTTGGGTAACAAGCATTCAGTTGACTGCATATTCTCCTTCCTCAGTTTCTTCTGACATCTTCGTGAGACCTGAGAGCAAGCTCTGCCTTGGCGACAACCAGTTATCATTTCTTAGTGGCAGCCTTTATTTTTCAAAAAATGAAGAAGGATAGGCAGTCTCTGCAGAGTGATAGTGGGGAGCTGCCAGAGGGGCAGCAGGGTCCTGCGTGTATCCTACCAACTGTGTTTCCATCCTCTTTTCTCCCACCACAGAAGAACAAGTAAGCGTAGAGCTGACAGGGAAAGGTCTCCACACAAGGGCTGTCTGTCCTGAGAGTTTAGAATGTGCTGGGAGAGCAGAGCATTCTTTGGGGCCTGTTTGGCGCCGACAAGGAGCGTTACGTGGTCTGTGACCAGCTGCTGCACCTCCTGCTTTGCTCTGGAAGGAGGCCTTGAAGGCCAGTTGGAAGTTCTGCTCGGCTGCCTTGAATAATGAACCATCAATTTTGTTTCCCAGCTGTGCTTCCACACCCTCACTCTTGGATGGGACTGCTGGGTTCCTTGTCTGCCACAGGCAGCAATTGTTGGAAGTAACAGATCAGAATTGGGAAAGGAGGCCTGGACTGCATAGCCAGGCAAGCCAGTGAGGTTGGAGCAAACCCTTGAACAGGGGCTGGGCCCACCTTTGTAGTCTTGTCACCAAGGAGGTTACTAAAGCCTCCAGAAGGCACACTGTCTGATCCAACTCACATGCCAGAGGAACACTGAATAGTTTCCTTCCGATGCATTACATTCATTAGTTATAGAAGGAATAAAGCCATCCTATATCTTCTCTGAAAAATGAAGGGTGAAAAGAGCACAATGTAATCCTATTATGGTTGCAGCTCTTCCCAGTTTGGTTTTCTGCAGATCTATTTACATGCATACTTTACTCTTTCATAATCATGGTGTAATATCATCTGTGTACTGCATTATTTTACTTACCATTCTATCACAAGCATTTTTCCATGTTACTCCAGCATTTTCATTGCCAACTTTCTTATTGGCTGCATGAGAGTCTATCCAGTGGGTATACCATAACTTGTCAGCACATTGTATCATTTTCATAAATTTAGGTTGCTCTCAAGTTGTATCTGTTACAGATAACATTGTAGTGAGTGTCTTCATGCATATGGTTTCTATATTTTGCATTATTTCCTAGGACACATTCCCAGAAGTCGGATTACTGGGGCTCGATACACATTGTCAAATTGCTTTCCAAAAGGATTTTACTGATTTTATTGCACTCTTGCCAGAATTCAATATTGTCTTTTAAAAAAATTGTTAATGTAATGGCAAAATGTTGTTTTATTTTTACTAAATTTTCATGTCGTCAGTGATTTGCAAGATAAAACAGTTCCCAGCCATTTTCTTTCCAAATGTAGTTTCTGTTTTTGTAAACTATTTACATCCTTTGCTCATTAATCTATTGGTTTTAGTGTTTTTTCTTAAGAACTTTCTTAACATTGTTATACTATGCTCATAGTAACCTATTTCATATTTCCAGTTATTTTTTCTGTGGTGGTGTTTGCCCATCTCATTTGGTTAGGTTTTTAAAAATTTGTTTTTATTATTTTACATACAAATATTTAATTTATATCTTTCCATCTTTTTTAATGATTTCTCCTTAATAGCACCCTCCCTCTATAAATTTGATGGACCATTTTAGGTTTTATTATTTTATATTAAACTTTTTGTTTATCTAGAATTTGATGCTTTGTATTAAATGCATGTAAGTTGATTTTTTAAATTGCAACTAGTTATTACAGCACCATTTATTAAATAATTCTTTATAGTTTAAAAGTGGTTCTTCCAGTTAAGGTTTTAACATAATGTTAGGGATAATTTCTGGGCAATTTGTTGCTTCAATAATAACATGTTTGGCCAAGCACAGTGGCTCATGCCTGTAATCCCAACACTTTGGAAAGCCAGAGTGGGAAGATCACTTGAGGGCAGGATTTCGAAGTTACGGTGAGCTATTATCATGTCACTGCACTCCAGCCAGGGTGAAAAAGTGAGACCCTGTCTCTAAATAACAGTAATCATCATCATCACCTTTTATTCTTGGGTTAGTACCACATTGTTTTAATTACCATTTCTTTATGGTGTGTTTTAGATATTTGGCATCGGCCAGGTGTGGTGGCACACGCTTGTAATCCCAGCACTTTAGGAAGCTGAGACAGGTGGATTGGTTGAGCCCAAAAGTTCAAAACTAGTCTGGGCAATATAGTCAGACCTTGTCTCTACAAAAAAAAAATTTAAAAATTAGCTGGGTGAGGTGGTGTGCCCCCTGTAATCCCAGCTACTCTGGAGGGTGAGGCAGGAGGATTGCTTGAGCCCAGGAGGTCAAGGCTGCAGTGAGTCGTGATCGTGCCACTGCACTCCAGCCTGGGCGACAGAGTGAAAACCTGTCAACATAAATAATAAATCAATATCTGGCAGCCCATCTCTCTTTTACTATTCATTTTCTGATTTTTCTTCTGTAGTTTAACCTATTGTTCTACCAAATGTAATTTAAAATCATTCTGTGAAATCCAGCAAAAATAGCTTTTTATTTTAATTTTGATTAGATTTGCATTAGAGCTCGGTATTAAAACATGCACACCTTTTGGTGCCAGATTTCATACTCAACATACTTTGTTCCTTTTGTGCAAAGGAAATTATGTTTATTATGGAAAACAGTGAAAGATGAGAAGTAAATGGCTCATCCTCCATAAATGGCCATCGCTGACTGTTTCATGTAGAACTTTCTGGTCTGTGCCCATATCTTCTCTCTTCAGGCTTTGGCAGTGGGGCTGATACTTCACAGGCTGTTCCAGTACCACTGCAGCTTCACTCTGGAGGTGGGAGTGGGACTCCATGCTGAGGACCCTAGATGCACATCTGTTCCGTTAGCAGGGAGCCGTGTCCAGAGAGTGAGGCATGCAGGGAGTGGTCATGTGGAAGGTGCAGTCAGACCACCAAGGTCATGCCATCTTCTGGGCACTGGTAGTCCCTATGGAGCTGCTGCTGGCCAGTGGGAAGATTTGGAGGATTTGAGGATACTCTTCAGAGTGTGCTTCCACAGTCCAGCCCTCCTGCTTGATGACCTGTTATGTGTGAGATGGTGGCTTTGTCACAGGAATCACCTGAAAGACCTCTATCTGGGCTCCGTGAAACTACCTAAGCAGGTCAGTCTTTCAGTGAACTGATCTGATATCATTGGGCTCTCACGAGCCTGAGGCTGGCTCCCCACTTTCAAATCATCCTCAAAAGGCAGGGCAAGTGTTTTCCTCTGGTTGGTGATGGTGTCCTAGCATGCCCTTTTTCCAGCTGGCTTCCCACTGGGCTCAGCCCGACGCACCTACTGCAATCCCCCTTTCCTGTGTTGCCCTCGGATAACTCCATGTGTAGGCCTGAATTGTGTTCATTTCCAGGAAAAGTAAATGATGCATATCTTACTTTCCATCTGTGGTCATTTTTTTTCTGCTTGAGAAACACCTGGGTCTGCTTGTTTTTGAATTCTCTTTTTGTTTGTCTGAAAAAGAAATCTATTTTATTTCAAAAATTCAATATTGAAGGATAATTCAGATTTAGAATTTGAGGCTAGCAGTTGATTTCTTTCAGCACTTCAAAGATAATTATTGCACCATCTTTTAGCTTTCATTGTTTCTGTTGAAGATAACATATCTTTTTCTCCAGTGGAGATATAATCTCAGTGCTTTTTCGTCTTTGTTTTTAAACTTTTTATTATCAAAACTTTCATACATGTACAGAAGTAGAATAGTAGTTATACTATTACTATTATATTATATAGTATATACTACAGCTCTGTTTTAACCATCGTTCACCTTTACCACTGTCAACCACAGCTAAGTTTCTTAGATTTATCATCCCAGCTTTGTCTTTCTCACCATTATGTTGAAGCAAATCTTAGGCATTATATCATGTCGTTCATAAATATTTCAGTTGTCATTCAAAAATCTCTTTTAAAAATAAGAATTTTTTAACACCTCTATATTATTACTCCTTAGAAAATGTTGTTTTATATATAGTTCCTATAGTTTGCCCAATTTAGTATCTAAACAAGGTAAAAATATTGCCTTTGGTTGTTATATCTAGTAAGTTTCCGATAATCTTTAGGTTGACACCCCTACTTTCTTTCTTTTTTTTTTTTTTTTGATAGAGAGTCTTGCTCTGTTGCCCAGGCTGGAGTGCAGTGGCACAATCTCGGCTCACTGCAAGTTCCGCCTCCTGGGTTCATGCCATTCTCCTGCCTCAGCCTCCTGAGTGGCTGGGACTACAAGCACCTGCCACCAAGCCCGGCTAATTTTTTGTATTTTTAGTAGAGGCCGGTTTTCACTGTGTTAGCCAGGATGGTCTTGATCTCCTGACCTCATGATCCGCCCACCTCAGCCTCCCAAAGTGCTGGGATTACAGGCATGAGCCACTGCACCTGGCCTTTTTTTTTTTTTTTTTGAAGTACATGATCTCACTCTGTTGTCCAAGCTGGAGTGCAGTGATGTGATCATAGCTCACTGCAGCCTCGAACTCTTGGGCTCAAGCAATCCTCCTGAATAGCTAGGACTATAGGTGTGCACCACCATGCCCAGCTAATTTTTAGTTTTTTTGTATAGCTGCAATCTCACCATGTTGGCCAGGCTGCTCTTGAACTCCTGGCTTCAAGCGATCCTCCCACCTCAGCCTCCCAAAATGCTAGGATTACAGGAATGAGCCACTGCACCAGGCTCCCCATTTTTTTTTCCTTATGATTTATATTGCAATGTTTGTTCAAGTTCTGTAGGAAATTCCACATTCTGGATTTTGCAGATTGAATCCACATGGTGTTATTTAACATGTTCCTCTGTCTGCTATATTTATGTAAACTGATAGATCTACAGACTCAGTGAGATTCAGGTTTTGTTTGTTTGTATGTTTGTTGTTGTTTTTTTAGCAAGAATACCTGATAAGTGGTGTGGTGTTCTTCCCATTGCATCACACCAGCAAGCACATCATGTTTTTCTGTCTCTCTTATAACATGAAGACTGATCAGTGGCATCAGGTGCTGCCAGCATTTATCCAGATTCCTTCAATATACAGTAGTTTTTCACCTAATTGTTATGGCAGACAATGATGATCATTGACTAGACCCATTATTTCCTTTGGAGTTAAAAAAATCCTTACTCTAATTATGTTATTCTGTCTGCTTTCATTAGCCAGAATTATTTCGTAAGATGGAAACTTTTTTCATAAAATAGATGGTACCCTGAGAGTGTTTATTAAAGGAAAGGAAGGATAAATGCTTGTCTCTTTCATTTTAATTATCTATTTGCTAAATAGTGAATTGGTTCCCTGGCATCCTCCAAGGATGACCAGTAAATTTTTTTCTTTAATACCTTCATGAATTTTCATGTGTCTAAGTCCGTTGTAGTTATGATTCTTTTTGCTGAACAAATTCTTCCGTCTTGGTCCACTAGGAGTCTTTTCAGGTGGATTCCTGGGTCCTTACCACCCTGCTCAAGTAGTCTTTGATAATGGCTTTCTTTTTGATGTGACAAAATATCTCAGGTTGATCTTTTACATTTTCCATCCCAAACCTGGAATAAGCCAAGAATATATAGTTGCTTTTAGTGGGAAGTGGTATTTAGAAATCATAATCTGGACAACGAGGGTGCTCACTGCAACTGAGTTACTCATTCTTTCCAAGCCTTTTAGTGGGCAGAGCTAGAAAATACATTTTCTTTTTTTTAATTCTCTTTTCCCTGCACCAGCATGTAAAGTAAGGAAATACATTTTCCATAGGAAAAAAAAATCAACATGAATTCATACTATATTTGCATTTCCAATTTAGGATGATGGAGATTTTAGTTACCTTCTTTGGTTTTATATGTGTAATTTGTCTCTTACACTGAAAATTTGGGTCCCTAATGACACAAACATGATGTCTTGTTGCTTTGTGTGTATATATAAAATATAAAATAATTTGTAATATACAGCATAATATAGAATACATAGTATATACTATACAATATGTATATTTCACACACACACACACACACACACACACACATAAAATAGTTTCAGAATAACAATACCAATTGTTACTTAAAAAGTTTGTTTTCTCCTTAGGATATATCCTGCAGACATACACAATCAAGTCATATTTCTCAGGCACTTGAGATGAATCCTTGCATGTAGCTAAACTCATCAACTGATATTTAGGATAATTTTATTTTGTTTTTGATTTTTAGTGATTGCATTTTTTTATTTAGAATAATGTGTCTCAGATATACTAAGCAAGTGTTTTCATAGTATTTTCACTTCTGCCCATACCTTTCCCTACAGGAAACCACTTTTATTCATTTGCTGTTTATATATTGTAATTTAACTTTTAATATCAGTAAATACACACCACACACACACGCACACACAGATGCGTGCACACACACACTTGTATTCCCATCCCTTTCTTATTAAATGGGAACATCGATACTGCTTTTTAAATCTAACTTTGTATTCTGGAGATTGGCATGTTGTAGTATATAGAGATATTTCTCATCACTTTTTACCACTGTGCAGATTCCATTGCATGCATATCCATACTTTCTTGCACCTGTCCTCTAATAATGGGCGTGTGATGGTTTTTCATCTTTTACTGTTACAGATGGTGCTTCATCTATAGCCTCATGCACACAACTTTACATGGTTTTGCCAGTGTGTCTTCATGATAGATTCTTTGCAGTGGGTTGATGTAATTGGAAGGCAAATGCATATGACAATTTTGGTAAATAATACTCAATTGAATGCCGTAAGGTTATTGAATTGTAACATCTCACCAGAAATAAACGAGCCTGCTTATTTCTCCACAACCTTTCCAACCTATTATGTTGCCAGACTTTTGTACCTTTGAAAATTTATCACATGAGAAATGGCATCTGAGTGCAGTTTTATAGATCTCAATGTGTGTTTTTTGGTTTGTTTTTATACTGCTTAGAGTTTATAATATTTTGGAAAATTCTCAGACAGTATCTCCGTTATCATTACTTCTACCTCATTCCCTTTCTCTTCTTCTTTTGGAACTCAATTACAGATTTGTTAGACCTTATCCCCACATCACATACATGTCTTATGCTTTTTTTTTTTTTTTACTTTATTTTTCATTCATTTTCTCTCTGTATTTTATTCTAGCTATATATTTCTGATATAATTTTTACTTTTGTATTTCTTTCTTCTGTCCTATAATCTGCTGGTAAATTCATGCATTTTTGTTCTCTGTTTCTATTATGGAGTTTTCGTTTGGTTATTTTTGCTAATTGGAAACTAAAATTCCCTATTCAGTCTTTTGGTCCCTTAAAGACTCTTGGTGGTTCTGTTTCCGTGGATGTGTTTCTGTTGAGTTTTTTGGGAAGAAGTCAGTCTTGTTTTATGATCACGTCCTGGTTTCTGGTATGCCTGGATTTTCCTGAAATGAATGCTGTAGATCATATGTAAAAGATATACAGACTTAATTGAAGGTACGATGATGTTATCTTACTCCAGATAGCATTTATTTTTTTCCATAATTTCCTGTGTTTTTATGTTGTGTATATTTGTTTAATACCATGAAACTCCTTTTCTGTGATATTCAAAATGAAGGTCGTGGTAGTTTTGAGTGGAAGGCAGTTTTGTATTGTGTTTTTAAAACTTTATTTTCCAGCAATTAAAGATGTCCACAGTTATGAGAAATAATACAAAGAGATCCTGTAGCGCCTTCTCTCAGTTTCCTCTAGTGGTAATATCTGGCGTAACTGTAATATATCACAACCAAGAAATTGTGTCACTCTTTTATGTCAAGCCGCTTTTCTCCTCCTCGCCCTAGCCAGTTTCTGACAACCACTAATGCCTTCTTTATCTCTGTAACTTTTTCACCGTATGAATGTTACATAAATGGGCTCATACAGTAGGTAACCTTTTGAGACTGGCTTCTTTTCCACTCAGCATAATTCCCTTGAGGTCCATCCAGGTTGTTGTATATAGCAATAGTTTGTTCCTTTTATTACTGAGTAGTATCCCATAATATGGATATAGCATAATTATTTTCAACCATAAAAGGGCATTTGGGTTGTTTCTAGTTTTGGATTATTTTGAATAAAGCTGCTTTGAACATTTGTGTGCAGTTTTTTGTGTGTGCACAAAAGTTTTTATTTCTCTGAGTTAAATGCCCAGGAGTGCGGTTGCTAGATCCCATGGTAATTGCATGTTTAGTTTTGTAAACGTCTGGCAGGCAGGACTTTAAGGTTGCTGGGGCCTCAGGGATGCATAGGACAGCTGGGGCTTTGCATCCTCGACTGCTTCAGCTGAAGACACAGTCTAGAGTCTGTGTACTCTGGCTTAGGTTGAGATTGGGAAGACATCACTTGTTCTCACTTCAGTCAAGACTTTTGCTTACAAAGGGCAGCACAGAGGCTCACCGTGCTTAAGTGTCACGTGGATTTACTGGACGGACCATTTGCACACATGTGAGGCAAGTGGTATCGAATTTTACCTGGTAGCAGGTGCCAGCTTCCTTCCTGCATGCCCTGTCCCCTTTATCCTCAAAGCAGGCAGAGAATATGGCCACTTGGCATTCTCAGTCTCAGCCCCCACAACCCCACCCCCAGACAGAGATGTACACTAGCCCCTTCCTTTGAGTTCCAGATGTCCTAAGGCAGAACTCTGAATGTCCCTTTGGGTCCTATGTCTAGTTCTGTCCCTGGTGGCCAGTGCCAGAGTCTTACAGCACTGCCCCATGTGTTGGGAGTGCCAGCGTTGGGGTAATTGTCATAGACAGTAGCGCCCTGTCGGGTCAGTTCCGTGTGAGAACCTGAGAGGGAAGGAGAGTTGCCCACGGTCAGACAGGAGCTCTCATCAGCAGCTGAGCCTGCATCCCCAGGCGTTTGCCTCCTTCCTTTGGTTTTGCTGATTTCGCTTCCTTGTGGGGAGACAGCTCGGCCTCTCTGCTCTCCTGTTGGCTGGCTGTGTCCTGTTTATTATAGCCTACATAGAATTGAGGGACAGACAGCATTTCTGGTGACAGGGCATATCCAATGAAATGCAGACATAAATCATCTTTTAAACAAGGGTGGGTTTGCGGTAGGAAGGCCTGTGTGAGGAAATAGGCCCTCTCTGGGCTCCCTCCGTCCTTCACAGAGTGCCTCCTGACCCAGGGTCGCAAGCCAGGTTCTGTGCCAGGCACCACTCCAGAGCAGGTATCAGTGGCTTGACAAGGATGCACAGGGCAGCCGATCCTTGGAAAGTCTGTGCGTCCAAAGTGCCTCTGGATATATTTCAAGGACCTGCCTGAGCTGAGTCACAGTTAGCCTCCGACAATATTTCTAATAGACCACTCTGTTGTTGGACAGTTTTTACCATTTGCACTTCCAGTATGACCACTCCAGGTCTCTGCATTAATTTTTCTTTTTAAATCCTCTGTTTTAATGTTTTCTGGGGGGGCCCACGTCTATCTGGAAATGCCCATCCAGACACTGTGGGTTCTGTGCCAATGCCAGGGAAGGAAGCTCAGGGTTCTGCCCTGGGCCCTAGGACCTTAGTGACTCAGGCAGCCCTGCTACTGGTTGGGAGCGCTCTCCACTGGCCACCTCTGCTGCAAAGCTCTTTTCTCTTGCTTCATGAGAAGTGGAAGAGTGTCATACAGTACACGGAGGCCTTTCTGGCTGTTTACAAGGGAGATAGGCCACCAGTGTTTGTCACCGGAGCTTCAGAGTAGCATGCCTAGGAGAGGAGCAAACAGGGGCCTTGGGGCTGTGGAGTCATGCTGGGAAGATGAAGAAAAGACAGTTGGTAACTGACAAATTGCAGGTGTGATCATTACTCTCTGTGACTCCCTGTTTCTCAGATGCACGGTTGCTTACATCTTTGTATGCTTTTGCATTCCTGCTGATTGATTCAAGGTGCAACGTGCCTACTTGTCAGGTATGCTGTTGATCACATTATTTAAGAAGAAATAAAGTCGTTCCCGCAGCTCCACCTGCAGTGATGGGCTTTATGTTTTGTGCTTCCCAAGGAAAACCTGCCGATGATGTGAAGTGACATTCAACCCGCCGAGAGCTGATACTGGCAGACAAATTTCATGTCCTGTCTCCTGGTCACCAGTTTGCTGCCTCCGAGTTGTTAGGGATATTAAAAACAGGAGTGGGAAGTCCCCACTTGACAGGTTCAATTTGTAATGTGAAAGGTGCTGAGAAACAAAGCAAGGACCCAGGCAGCTTCCTGCCAAGGCTGCTGGCCCCACACTCAGCAAGGCAAAGAGAAAGGGGATCTATCTGCTAGTAGCATGAGTGTGGGAGAGGAGGGGGCTGTTGTAGGGTGCCCTGGAGGACTCATACATAATCCTGGGAAGAGCGCTGCTGCTAGCCCAGGGCCACAAAGCGTCAAGGACGTTGAGCTCCTGTGCATGCTCCTGTAGCCTTGTGTCATCTGAAGAAGCACAGAAGTGGCGGGAATGGCCTTTTCATAGGGCATGGGATGCTGTAACTGATGTGCAATCTGTTATCTCAAAGGAGACCTTAGCACAAGTGGGAAAGGAAAAACTGCCCGACCATGGAGAGAACACAAGTGGGCTGAGTGTAGCTGCCTCTCCTTACCTGTGGCTGGTGCCGTGAAGGAGTGCTGCTGTCATTGGACACTGTGGGGCCAGCAGCGGGTTTTGTGTGTCACTTGCATTCTCCCTTGGTACACAGAGCCCAGACTGGTTTCCTGGTCTCTTCTCAGCGAGCACTGTGATGGCTTTGCCATTGAGGTGGATGGAGGTCCTTGACCAAAGCATGCTTCCCCCTGACCCCATCCCACCCGCAGGTTGGCAGCTCATCCTCTTCCACCTGCTGTGAAAGGGCTGGGTCTGGGGACATGGGATGAGGGTGACTTGCCTGCCCTATGAACCAGAAGATCAACCCCTCTGAAGCCAGGCAGCAGATTCTGCGGCTAGATCACCCTTAGATACAGCACAGGGCCTAACGTGTTGGTGGCACCCAGTACGTATTTGTGGGATGCTTGAGGAAATAAAAAAGAAACCAACACAAAAGAAAAGACTCTTCATTGTAAAAAGCCTGATGAGAACAGACAGGATGTGGCCTCTGCCAAAACCACCATCCACTTCCCCACCCAACTCTCTGCCTCCAGTATGCCCTGAGAACCCGCCTAGTCATCTGATCTGCCTCCATCATGCAGGCGTACTGAGCTCCTTCACTCCTCAGAAGCCACCCGGAGCACACCGCGGATATGCAGCTTGAGAAAGCCAGTGTGTGCTCGCCCACGTTACCCTCCAGGGCAGGTGCGGGTGGCCACTTCTCTCAGCCCACCTGGCCCCTCAACTCATTTTGTGTTACTGACCCTCTCTCTTCCATCCTCATGGTACTTGGGGTGTCCAGTTTAAGGCCTGTCTCAGATATACTTATAATGCAATAGAACAGATTTTATTTACCAGTTGAACTTCCTTTTCTCCCAGAGATCATTATTTGCACTAAATGTGGTTTTGTTTTGCTTTTTGTTGTCGTTTTTTGTTTTGTTTTGTTTTGTTTTTTGTTTTAGATGAATTCTCACTCTTGTTGCCCAGCCTGGAGTGCAATGGCACCATCTTGGCTCACTGCAACCTCCGCCTCCCAGGTTCAAGCAATTCTTCTGCCTCAGCCTCCCCAGTAGCTGGGATTACAGGCACTCATCACCACGCCAGGCTGATTTTTGTATTTTTAGTAGAGATGGGGTTTCTCCATGATGACCAGGCTGGTCTTGAACTCCTGACCTCAGGTGATCCACCCACCCTGGCCTCCCAAAGTGCTGAGACTACAGGCGTGAGCCGCCGCACCCAGTCAAATGTAGTGTTTCATGTGAGTTGTCCTATTTTTTTTTTTTTTTAAGATGGAGTCTCGCTCTATCACCCAGGCTGGAGTGCAATGGCGCGATCTCGGATCACTGCAACCTCCGCCTCTCTGGTTCAAGTGATTGTCCTGCCTCAGCCTCCCAAGTAGCTGGGACTAAAGATGCATGCCCAGCTAATTTTTGTATTTTTTAGTAGAGACGGGTTTTCGCCACGTTGGCCAGGCTGGTTTTGAACTCCTGACCTCAGTTGATCCGCCCGCCTCAGTCTCCCAAAGTGTCAAGATTACAGGCGTGAGCCACCACACCTGGCCAAGTTGTCCTATTCTTAAATAAGGATAGCACATATAGAATTATTATGGGGATTCAGGTGTAACCCCAAGGCTTTGGGAGGCCTAGGTGGGAGGATCACTTGATGCCAGGAATTTAAGTTTTCAGCCTGGGCAACAAAGTGAAACCCCTTATGTGAGTCCATTTTGTGTTGCTCTAGAGGAATACCTGAGGCTGGGTAATTTATAAACAAGAGGTTTATTTGGCCCATAGTTCTGCAGGCTGTACAAGCATGGTACCAGCATCTGCTCAGCTCTCAGAGGCCTTAGGAAACTTTTACTCCTGGCAGAAGGCAGAAGGAGAGCAGGTATGTCACATGGCACGAGCAGGAGCAAGAGAGGGAGAGGAGGAGGTGCCAGGTTCCTTTGAACAACCAGCTTTCGTGTGAACTATCAAACCAGACCTCACTCATTACCACAGGGAGGGCACCAAGTTATTCATAAGGTATCCACTCCCATGACCCAAACACCTCCCACTATGCCCCATCTCCAGCATTGGGGGTCACATTTCAACATGAGATTTGGAGGGGACAAAACGTCCAAACCATATCGCCCCCTCCCTACAAAAAAAATTTAGAAATACCTAGGTGTGGTTGTGTGCACCTGTACTCTTAGCTACTTGAGGGGCTGAGGCGAGAAGATTGTTTGAGCCCAGGAATTTGAGGTTGCAGTGAGCTGTGATTATACCACTGCAGTCCAGTGAGACACTGCCCACCCCACCCCGATAAAAAAAACCAAAAAAAAAGAACTGTGATTGGGAGGGTTTGGGGCCAAGGTCGCTTAAACAAACACAGCCCACGGCTCTGTGCCAATTGAGGTTTGGGATTCCTGCCTCACCCCTAGATAACCAATAAAGTAGCTATGATACATTAAGTTCCTTTTGTTCTTAAGAGAAAGTGATGGGTGTAACTAGAGTGTTGACAACATGAAAAACCTAAAATCAGGTTGGAGATAAATATTTAAATCTCCTCTATTGGATACTGATAATGATGCTCTTAAGTAAAAATAAATATAGCAGGGGCCTATTAGGGGAGACAGGCTCTGGCTTTCTTACAGCATGCTGTGTGGTTTGGGTCACGTTTCTTAACCTCTCTGGGATTTCCTTTCCTCTTGTCTGAAATGAGCAGTTGTTGTACTTGCCATATAATTTCTGAGGCCTCTTCTTACTCAGAACTTGTGACTGTTTTTAAAAGATGCAGCATTACCTCTCTATACCTGACTGTGCCGCATGCCATTCGATTTTGTTATCGAAGCAGGTCAGCCAGTTGTTTTTCACGTAGATTCTTACAATGCAACAAAGCATCACAGTTACTCACAAGGGAAGGCAGGGGAGGAGGGGGAATGTGGTGTCGGAAGCCAGATCCATCCTCACGTAGTGGAGCCGCACCTGCCCATCTCCCAGAAAGTCCTTCAAGCCCCTTTCAGCGCCTCCACCTGCAGGCCTGTTCTTTGCAAGCCTGGCTGTGGTCTGCTTTGCATAAAAGAAGGTTATCCAGCAGTGGGGTTTGCTTTTCTCTTTTTACATGGCTGCCACAGCAAGCCAACAAGAAACCTGCCGTGTGGAGTGACGGTCAGGAACCTTGCAAGATGCCATCAAGGCTCTGTCTACACCAGGCAAAGAATCTTCCAGATTCCTGCTCTCTAACTCAGATGAAAGTAGTTGCTGCAGAGTGTGTTTGCTTCTCTGTCTGCCTCAGGGCTGAGCTTCTAAACATACCTGGTCTAGTGGGTTGCACAGCTGATTCCAGGACAATGGGATGAGGGAAGGGGAAGAGAGAGGCTGGCAGAGGTGGCTTTTTGTGGCATGCATGGGAAAGCGGTAGGGGGTGCTCTCCACAGTTGTGGGGGAGGCTTAGCCTGAATCTCAGGGCACAGCTGAAGAAGGAGAGCAGCCTGGAAATGCGTCCTAAAGGGCCGCTCAGCCACGGCAGCTGTGAGCTGTGGCCCATCAGTGGCTGGAGGTGGGACCATTTGAGCTTTTCACTGAGATAGAGCCTGTGTCAAGTGTTCTGAACAACTTGCTGTGGCCTCATGTGAGCTTGGCTGTGGAATCAGGGAGGCCAGCACAGAGCGTGGGGCAGCTGTTCCCAGTTCATCAGCATCAGCCACGGTGTGCAGAGGAGGGGTGGGAGTGAGGGATGGTCGAGAGGGAGAACCTGTTGATTTGCCCGCAAGCTAGTTGTGGAAGACAAGCACAGGCCAAGAAATGTGGGTGGACACCATTAATGGAGATGGAAGGAGGTGTTGGAATGGAGGAACACAGTCACTGACTTTTTGGACATGCTTAGTCTGAGATGCCTCCAGGGCAGTAGGATAAGCCAACTTGTGGGAATGTGGAGGGACGAATCCATAGCTCGGAAGCAAGCGGCATCTGCAGGAATGGATTATACTGGCTGGATCATAGGGGGTCAGTGAGTCATAAGAATGAGCCCTAATTGTAGAGAGTAGGATGTGTGATGAGAGAAGTGGCGACGCATCGTCATGGGGACCATCTTGATGGAGGGAGGGAGAAAAGAGAGGAGAGATAGGCGGTGAGCACAGAAGGAGGAGAGGAGAACCAGGCAGGAGTAATGCCACTGACACCAAGGAAGGGAGCATTTGACCAGGCAGGAGCTATGCCAGTGACACCAAGGAAGGGTGCGTTTGCTGTGATGTGTTTTCATCACGTTTTCATAATTAACCAACAGACTAATATTCCTCAGAAATACAAAGCACCTCTCAATCATGCTACACCTTCTTCCCAACTTTACAGTAATACATTTCTTAACTTTCTAGTTATGTTTTACCACCTTAGAATATTGAAAACATAAACCAAACCCTCATGGCACTAGCATGGGAAGCCCTTGTGATGAAAATCAGCTCAATGAGAGGGGAAATGAGGGAAGCATTTTTAGCAGAAAGTGATGACAGCTTGGAGCATCCCAAAGCTATGCATTATTCAGACGTGTCGGAGCAAGAGTGCCCGATTTCACCACCCATTACCTATTGGGATGCCTTCTTCTCTGCTTGCTAATCTGAATATTACTCATTTCAAGGTTTTGTTTATATTATCTTGAGGGGAAACAAACAGTACCTAATTAATCCCACCAAACATAATATTGGAAAAGCAATTATTCCCACCACGTGTAATAAGCCATCTGTAGGGAAAATAATCCATTAAGTGTGAATCAGTGTGAATTTTAAAACTATTATTAAGATCAGATTGGTTCCTCGTTATGAGCACCATAATTTTAGTATTTGTTCATGCATACTGTGTTATGCCATGTTCCGTAACCTTAAATCCTTAATGTCCAAACAAATAATATGTATATGCTAATTAGTGTCAAAAATCACAGGTCAGCCAATCAGGTGTTTCACAGATGAGCCCCTTTTTGGGGGGTTAGCTCGAATCTGTGATTAATTAGGAAGTGAGTCCCCTACTTTGAAATTCTAGTGATAATTGTAGCAGAGGGCTGAATTTATTTGCATTTTCAGTAAATCATCCATTAACTGAAATGGAATCTTTTTGTTAAATTACTGCTCCTGGTTCAGTTAAGAGGGAGTTTTCCCTTCATTTTTAAATGTACTGGAGTATCCTTCAGTTCTCCTTGAGTGAGAAGCAATCGCTTTGACCATTGTCAACCAGAAAGAATTTCCCCACAGCATTTCTCTCTTTCCCAGCTGGGCCATAAATTGTCTCGTGACTGAGGTTGCTGTCTGCTCCTGAGCAAGCTGGAAGCAATGATGAGCTCAGAGCTGGGCTTTATTAAATCCTAGGAAGACACATAAAAATTGTTAGCGGTTGATTTCACAGGAAACACCTAGCAAACGTGTCGGGGTTTATATTACAAAGCCCAGGGCCTGCAGTTAGCAGATCATCTTTTGTGAAAAGCATTCGGGTACCTTTGTCAGAGCTTTTCTGCATTTTGACGTAGGAGGATACCTGAGGGCCATGGTTGTGAGAAAGGAGAGAATCCACCCAGGTGTCCTGGGGATTGTTTTATTCTTAAAGTAATTTGGATGATCTCGAGGTGGTCCAGGGAGATGGGATAGAGTCAGCCAAGGTGTCTATTGTAAGATAGATTGTGAACCCCTCAGAGATAGGCTGAAGTCCTTATTCCTGTCACCTGTGATTGTAACCTTATTTGGAAATAGGGTCTTTGCAGATATAATCAGGTTGAGGTGGGTGCATGTTGGAGAAGGATGGGCTCTTTATTTTTTGTTTGAGACCATGTCTTGCTCTGTCACTCAGGCTGGAGTACAATAGCATGATCTCAGCTTGCTGCAACCTCCACCTCCCAGGTTCAAGCGATTCTCGTGCCTCAGCCTCCCGAGTAGCTGGGATTACAGGCATGCGCCACCACACCTGGCTAATTTTTTTTGCGTGTATTTTGGTAGATACAGGGTTTCACCATGTTGGCCAGGCTGGTATTGAACTCCTGACCTCAGATGATCCACCTGCCTCGGCCCTCCAAAGTGCTGGGATTACAGGCGTGAGCCGCCGCGCCCGGCCAAGAAGGGTGGGCTCTTAATCCAATGGCTGGTCTCTTATAAAGAAGAGAAGACACAGACACACAGGAAAAATGCTGTGTGACCGTGGAGGTGGATCAGAGTGAAACATCTGCAAGTCAAGGAGATTGCCAGCAACACCAGAAACTAAGAGGAAGGCATGGGACAGAGTCTTCCAGACGGGCTTCAGAGGGAGCATTGCCCTGCCACCACCTGGATTTGGGACTTCTGGCCTCTTGAACTGCAAGAATAACTTTATATTGCTTTAAGCCCCCCAGCTTGTGGTCACTTGTCATGCCAGCCCTAGGAAACTGACATGTCATCTCTCCGTGTGACTGGTTAAGTCTTGGTGTGATCTCCTAGACCTACGTACTTTGGAGCTAGCCAGGGTATGATCAGCGAGAGGCTTAGGACTTGGTTAGTTCAACCAAGCTGTTGGAGCCCATTCTTGCCTCAACCTAGTAAAATCAAACCTTGCATCCTTTTCTCTTGCCTTTCTGAAGATGTGGATTTGAAAAAAAGAAAAGTATTCCTGCAAAGTTCCTTATCTCAGGCTCCGTGGCATTTCTCAGAGCATCCGGCCATTGAGAACTGACTCCGTTTCTCCAAATTCAGCCTTCCCATGTGAGTTCTGTCCTGAGATGTGATTGGGGAGTGGAAGCCAAGCAGACCCAGCAAAGGGAAGGTGACAAGTGGACTCCACCTGCTCAGCAAACACTGACCTGGCTTTTCCTTTCTGGGAAGTTCTGCAGGCCAGCTGGCATCCTCCCCGATGGCATTTCCTGGAGTCCTCACCTGAACTCTTGGGAATTGCTGCCTAGAGACCACCATGCAAAGCAGGATGTTGAAGACAGATTGGAAGGCTTCTTTCGCGCTGCCTCTCCTCTGCGGCTTCTCTCCGTTGTCTGTCTCCTCTCTTGTGCTTTCTGGATCTCTTCTAAAGCTTCCTGGGAAAAGCCAAACAGGAAATGAGCCACCAAGAGACTGGGCTTCGACAACAATGGCCAAGTAGAAAAGATTCTGTGTTCTAGCATTGGGGACTGCAGAGGAGACAGCTGCCCCTTTCCAGGACCTGTCGAAGGACAAAGTCTAAGGTCCGTGGGGATCAGCCTTCAGGAAGATGGCATCAGGCCACAAAAATAGAAAAGAGATATCGCCCTCCCTTTTATAGCACAAATGTTACCAGTCATGCTAGTATCAAAAATTATATTCCAGTTTACTTTCTGCTTCCCTTTCAGGCCTGAGATGCCTGATTGATCCATGTTCGAATACTTTCAGGGAGCTAGTTTTTCTTGGGCCTTTTTCCCGCTTAGGGGCCACCACAGAATGGCCTCCCCAGCCTTTTTCTCTCCCTAATTCTGGAGCCTGGCCTGCCTGTCCTCCCGAGAGCCCCACCTGACTTTCTTTGCTTTGCTTTGCCTCTGTGGCTGAGCTTGTTTCATCCGTTCCTCCTTGCCATTTTGAAGGCAGTGCCAGCACTGGAGAACCCTATCAGTGCTTGCAACCCCACCACGAGGCCGGCGGCCGGGAGGGCTGGGCGCGTCAGCTCACTGTAATCTCCAGAACAGATACCAGCTTTTCCTAACCCCTTAGCCTGTTCTAACCCTTGAACTGCTTGAGAGATGTCAAAATCATAACTCTCTGGGGAAGCGGAGTCAATGTTTCTGTCCTAGCAGCACGCATCAGTGCAATCAGAGCTCTGTAAAAGCCAGGATCGACCAAGGGGAGGATTTGTGAAGCTTTTTCCAGTTACAGTGAGAACTGGGCAGGCATCGGGCCTCAGTTTCAGTGCCGCCTGAATGCAGGGTGTCAGTGTCACTTGAGTGCTAGGCGGAAGTGCAGGTTAGGCCTGGATCGGAGGGTTAATGATTAGGTTTCTCCGGGGCTGCTTTTCACATCAGTGCTGTGCAATAAGCACTTTTATAAGTCAGGCTGCTTCCTTTGTTTGAGCTGCTAACCCTGTGTATTGAGCCTAGCTAAATAACTCCAATAGTGGGATAATATACAAATGAATGTGTAAAACACACTTCAGTGAGTACTGTGCTAACCGCTTCTTTTGGTGGGGGGAGGAAAGAAGGGTGTTTGCAAAACGGCTTCACTTTGCTATTGTCATGAGTAGAACAGGAATTTCTCAAGGCTGTGTGGTCACCGGTGAATATATGCATCTAGGTCTTAGTATTTATTTGGAAATCAAATGTATTATGGGCAAGGGTATGTAATGAACCAGCCATTTAAAGATCCTTGGACATAAAATGTAAGCTTTTGGCTGCACGCTGTGGCTCATGCCTGTAATCCCAGCACTTTGAGAGGCTGAGGAGGGCAGATCACTTGAGGTCAGGAGTTCGAGACCAGCCTAGCCAATATGGCAAAACCCCACCTCTACTAAAAATAGAAAAATTAGCTGGGCATGGTGGCGGGCGCCTGTAGTCCCAGCTACTCGGGAGGCTGAGGCAGGAGAATCGCTTGAACCCAGGAGGTGGAGGTTGCAGTGAGCTGAGATCGCACCACTGCACTCCAGCCTGGGTGAGAGAATGAGACTCCATCTCAAAAAAAAGAAAAGAAAATGCAAGCTTTTGACAAAGCCTGCCTGCCTGCTTGGTGTGTGCCTTCCCTTTTTCTTGCAGTGGCCCTGTGGGTTTGCATGGCCTTCTGTGGCCAGCCTCAGGATCTAGGGTCCTCTCTGCTTGCAGTACAAGCTTTGAATGCTGTGGCCCGGAGCTTTTCCACAGCCTGTGTTTCCTGCTTCTGGTCTGCTCTAGAGAAATTCAAGTCAGGTTTGGCCTGGCTTGGCCAACCCGAGCTTGCCATGTACCTGAGTCCCAAGCGTGTCTGTCCCCTAACTCTAGCCACCTGTTGGGGAGGTAGGAAGGTCTGGGAGGGAGATGCTGAGGAGAGCAGAGTCGTGTGCAGACCAGGTGGGACTGGACTACAGGAGAGACCAGGTGGGACTAGACTACAGGAGAGCCCTGGGGGGGCCACTCCTGGGGCCAGGAGCTGCTCCCTGAGGGAATTCTGAAGCTGGTTTGTGATTCTGTGTCACAGCCACCTGCATCCCAGTGAAAGCTATGGTTGCTTTCCATAGGTAAAGGCAATTTGAGGACAGCAAACATATTTTCCCCCACACAATCCATCATTGTCTGGTGATGGGCTGCCGGTCCAAACCGTAGCCTAGAAATCGTGGCTCAGGAAGTAGAGTGCTGAGAGGAACAATTCAAACAATTTTGTTTCCTACATGTATTCTTCAGTTGAAGTCTTTGTGGTTAATGTTGAGAGTTTGTAGGCACAATCACTATTCTATGCATAGGGACAGCTTTCCTAACTCTGGAAAAGAGGGTGTGTGTGTGTGTGTGTGTGTGTGTGTGTGTGTGTGTGTGTGTATTGTCGAAAACCAATGGAAGAGAAACACTTCAAAATGGGTGAGAACAGAGAACAGCATGAAATATGGACAGCAGACAGCCCTGAGTGCAATGAAAATGCAGGTGCGTGGTCACTAGAAAAGATGCCTCATTCTTTGAATTTTTGGCTCTTTGAAACACCTGTGTGACATTAAATTTTTTACTGAAATGTGGTATTATTAAGTCTTGCGTTTAAGTTTATAATCAGAAACAAAAACACCATGTCCTGTTAAGGAAAGAGTTATTCTGACAATGGTTAGCAGGATAAAGAAGATTTTACTCAGGAGTATTGCAATAGGTGTCAAGATTCCACAGAAGAGGAGAGAGATCAGTCTCAACTCTAAATACAGTACAAAACTTGGGATTTGTAGCCAACAACCTGGGTGGGGCAGGTGACAGTCAGTGGATGGAAAATTACTAAGAGGACACCTCAAGGATAGGACGTGTCTTGCTAAATGAACCTAATAGGATTCTTGCTGAAAACAGGCCAATGACTTAGACAGCAAAGGTGGAGGATGAGTAATTTGATCTCGTGTTAAGGGTGTGGATTCACTCTAAACTCTCTTAGCAGGATAGAGCCAAAGTCAATGCCTAGTTGAGAAGAGAGCTCAGAGGAGCCTGGCTAACATTTAGTCAAAAAGAGTCTCTGTCAGTGCTCGATTTAGTTTTATTACTCAACACTGATACTTTCTGAGCTAGGCACTGGGTTAAACCCTTAAAAAAAAGAAAAAGAAAAGGTTGGCCAGGCATGGGTGGCTCACACCTGTAATCCCAACACTTTGGGAGGCCACAGTAAGAGCATCATTTGAGCTCTGGAGTCCAAGACCAGCTTGGGCAGCATAGTGAGACCCTGTCTCTACAAAAAATTTTTAAAAATTAGCCGGATCATGGTGTGTGCCCGTAGTCCCAGCTACTTGGAAGGCTGAGGTGGGAGGATAGCTTGAGCTTGAGAGGTTGAGGCTGCAGTGAGCTGTGATCCCACCACTGTACTCCAGCCTGGGCAACAGAGTGAGATCCTGTCTCAGAAAGAAATAGTTTAGTGGCAGGTGAGAGAGCATCATGTAATCGCGATGTGTAAAAACGTGCAAGAATGGAATTGTGCAGAAAACCCAGTGCGGGCTCATCAACCGGAAGAATTCCCTCTGGGCCCCAGGGAACATTCAGCAAAGAAGCTACCTTGGGGATTGTTCTTAGATTTTAACAATTCGCCGGGATGAGAGTATTTGAGAGTGGAAAGGGCACTGGGCTGAGGGAACAGCACGTGCCAAGCGATGGGGAACACAAGAGCCGGGTTCTGTGGCTGCTCAGGGGGCAGAGCTCCAGCCAGGCCTATAAGGCACATGGGATGGGGGTGGGGGCAGGAGCTGAGGCTGCGGAGCAGTCAGGGGAACCTCTTCCATCATTGACAAGTGAGCCCAAACCATGCCGTTCCAGGAGTGTCACCCCAGCCGCTTATTATGAAGCCCTCTGTTACTTGGGATGATCTGAGTGGCCTTCCATGCACTTCAGAAAATAAATTCCTTTTTTATGGTGAGCAAAACTCTAATATATATTTGTATTTTCACTAACCTTACCAAAGAGAAAAACGTCAGACCTTTTCCTGAAGTTTCTTTTGTCCACTTGTGACTTTCAATTAAATTTTAAAACCTCCAGAGTAGGAGGAATCCCCCACAGAGACCAGAAGTTAGCTGATTAATTGAAAATGTGGAAGCTATTTTTATGATTACCACATACCTTGTATTTTATTTTTACTGAAAACACATAAGTGAGGTCAGGTGTGTTGGCTCATGCCTGTAATCTTAGCATTTTGGGAGGTGAGGTGAGAGGATTGCTTGAGCCCAGGTGTTTGAGACCAGCCTGGGCAACATAGGGAGACCTCATCTCTACAAAAAATAAAATTAGCTTGGTGTGGTGGTGCATGCCTGTGGTCCCAGCTACTCAGGAGGCTGAAGTGGGAGAGTCACTTGAGCCCAAGAGTTCAAGATTGCAGAGAGCCATGATCATACCACTGCACTCCAACCTGGGTGACAGAGTGAGACTTTGTCTAAAAAAAACCAAAACAACAACAAAAAAAAAACTCACATAAGTGTACCTTAGGCTTTTTTTGTTTTTTGTTTGTTTGTTTTGCTTACCTTTTATGTAAGTCCAATGCTTCTTTTTGAACGTGGTTCCACTGATGAGCTTCTGTAATGCCTCATCAACAGTTCTGCCTACAATTTTTTGAAGTGGAGTTAGTCACATTTTTCAGGTTTTCCAGTTGTCTCACCCCAGTCTAATTTTGCATACTTTTTAGCTGTTTACCTTTATTATAGCCTTTGTAAAGCATTCCATTTAGTTTTCCAAAACTGGTTCTTTTTCATGGCACTAATAATTCATTTTCTCATGTCACATTTAATTGAATTACGTAATTATAGTAGCAAGGAGAATTGGTATTAAGTTAGTTTTGGGTGAAACCCATCGACTTTGGGATTGTGCACTCTGATGAGTCGGGCAGAAGAGTCCAGGTGTTCTAGGGGAGCCTGTGGCTGCGAGTGGTCAGCGTGCCATGGACACTGATCAGTGTACTGTCCTGAGGCATTGCAAATCCTCGCTTATCTGAAGGACTTGCTTCCCTGGAAATCTTGTCTGAGGATTTCTGTGTTCCTCGAGTGCCCAACACACATTGCTGGACCTTAAGGGGACACTTGGATATACATGATCTGGTCCAGCCGTAAGGGCACACAGTGTGGGAGACAAGGGGCCATTCTGGGAACAGTAAAGAAATGAGATGTGCCCTCAGGGAGCTCAGACAAGGAGCTGCTGGAGACCAGCACGGAGGAGCAGTGACTGTGCTCAAGCCTCAACACAGATCCTCAGGAACATCATGCTGGGTTCATTGGACTCTGTGTACAGTCAGAAAAGAATCCAGAGGAAGCACAGCTAAGAGAATTGAGACAGCAATTTGCTGTGGCGTCTCCGCACAGAGGTAGAAGTTTATTAATTTGTTTCCTCTGATTTCAGAAGTAGTTTTTCGTTTTGTTTTTTCAGTTTCTGTTCATGTCATAGACCAGCGACCCCTGCTCCTCCATGCCCCTTACTCTGCTGGGTTGACCAGATGGCTGGCACCCAGCACTGGCATCTATGCATTTAAATATGATTATTAGAGGCTGAGGGTTTTATATGGTTAGCTCAAATACGTTTTATGCATTTTTTTTCCAGGTTTTTTTTTTTTTTTTTTTTGAGACGGAGTCTCGCTCTGTCACCCAAGCTGCGGTGCAGTGGTATGATCTTGGCTTACTGCAACCTCCGCCTCCCAGGTGCAAGCAATTCTCTTGCCTCAGCCTCTCAAGTAGCTGGGATTACGGGTGCCCAACACCGTGCCCAGCTATTTTTTGTATTTTTAGTAGAGATGGGGTTTCACCATGTTTGTCAGGCTGGTCTCAAACTCCTGACTTCAGGTGATCCTCCTGCCTTGGCCTTCCAGAGTGCCGGGATTACAGTCATGAGCCACCGCGACTGGCCCATTTTATGCATATTTGATTTTGAGTTGGTGAATCAACTCGAAAACCTCAAAAGGGGGCTGTGAGAACACTGGGCTTTATAGGGATAGGTTTCCACGTTCACCGATTTCATCTGAATGGACTGTTGATGCTTGGTGCTGTGGCCATGCCCTTGGCTTCTGCATTTAGGAGCAGTGAATGTGGCGTCCATCTGAAGACGTGGCTCAGCATCATACGTTACAAGCACAGCTTTTGGTACAGGAGCTCTCGGGTCGCTGGGAGATTGAGGATTATGAGAACTTCCTTCTTTCACACAGGGGTTTATCCCCTGTTCAGCATTACATCAGCTTTCTCTGACTTTGGCATGGTGTTAGGAATTTATCAGGGAAATACGTTCTGTTTATACTGACTACATTATGGGAAGCTTGGATAACTGTATGGGGGACTTTAAAATTTATCTCTCTGTGATAGTTTTTCAGCTATTATGAAACTAAACCAAACGAAGGCAGTGGGGGCCATTATAAAGGAAGTTTGAGAATCTGAAAGTCTTGATTTCTTAAAAGGAATTTTACCATAATCTCTCTCTCGATAAGAATTAAGAAAAATACTTACATGTATTATGTGCAAAGCGTACCCGTTAAATTCACCATAATTGAAAGATGCAATACTCTGTCAATAGTTTGGGAATTGTTTTAGGATTAAAAGTGAGATCTATTTGTAAGAAAATGTTTTCATTTTAGTAATGTTAATTTGATAACTTCATTATATTACTTCTCAATATATTACTTTGAGAGCAGGTAAAAAGAGTTTTCCAGAGCCTACTGGAACTATGCTAGTCAGATTTATGGTACCTCTTATTTTCCTGGCCTTTCTTCATTTTGTTTTTGTATTTAAGTCTTCTGTGTTGACAGCTGTCATTTGATGTGAGACAGGTGAAGCTCCTTCCTGCTTTGGCCCACAGTTGGGCAGCATTGTCCCCCACCTGGGCTGGCCTCATCAAGCGAAACATCATGCTGCCGTGTTTCGACATTTTACCTTTTCAGGTTCTGCGCTTTTTCTGTGGGACCATCCCCTCTTCTCCGCCTGCCCTCTTCTCTCTGGGGTGTTTTAGATTTTAACCCAGCCTCTAACACTGGACACAAAAGTCCTCAGTGGAGTTCTGTCGTTCAGTCCGCTGTCTTGGCAAACGGTGCCCAATCAAGAAACAAACGTGCTCTGCTGGCTGCAGGCTGCCTCGTTTCTCCCCGATCCGAGGAGGTGTTGCATGGTCCTGATCCTTCCCGGGCCTGGCCTGGGGCAGAACAGGATGGCAAACACCTCTGCAACCTCTGGGTTTCCAGTCCTGCCCTGGGTGGGCCTGGCTTCGCCTCATGAAACCCTGAGTACTGTTTGACTCCCTGCCATAGCTGAGTGCCTGTCCCAACCCCACTCTGAGTTCAGCGCACATCCTGGTGTGAACGCCACCATCTCTGGGACATCCTGCTGCAAAGCTCCTCTCTGTCTCCTTGGTCTCTTGCCACCTACAGTCTTTCTCATGGGAGCCCCACCCCTCAGAAGGCTCCCCGTCTCTCCTGTCCGTGAGTTTTCCTGGAATTGTCACAATGCAGAGAATGAGTTCTGTGGGGAGGGTGGGGAATGTAGCCCTGTGGCTGTCCCAGCAAGTGGCCCCTGTGGGCTGGTGGCTGCCCAGCTGGTGACCTGGCTCCATTTGAGACTGCCTTGAACCATGGGGACTCCTGGGGAGGGGCTGGAGCTGTCAGGCTTCTTTCTGCTGGATGACGTTGCTGTTTCTGGCAGCACCATTGGCTGCATCTCAGACTGTGTCCCTTCCTTCAATTATGTTGATGTCTCAGTTTGTGGAAATTCGGAAACCACATGCCTTTCTCTCTAGGCGTGACAGCATTGTTGGCCTCCATCCTCCTGTCGGTCCTTATGAGTGTCTTCATGCCAGGTGGTGCCGTCATGGCATGTGTTGGGCAGCTAACCAGTCCCTTCAGTGTGGGGCCTGGCCTCCTCCTTGCCACCTCGTTGGTGGAGGTGACCTGGGATGCTGGACCCACTCTCTGTTTGGACTCAGTGTAGGATTGTCTACCTCTTTCTCCCAGTTACACAGCCTTGACCAAGCTTCTTTATTCCTCTGATCTTTTTTGTTTGTTTGTTTTTACTTTAAGTTCCTGGATACAAGTTCAGAAGCTTCAGGTTTGTTACATAGGTATACATTTGCCATGGAGGTTTGCTGTACCTATCAACCCATCATCTAGGTTTGAAGCCCCACATGCATTAGCTATTTGTCCTAATGCTCTCCCTCCCCTTGCCGCCAACCCCCTGAAGGTCCTGGTACGCGTTGTTCTCCTCCCTGTGTCCATGTGTTCTCATTGTTCAACTCCCACTTATGAGTGAGAACATGGAGTGTTTGGTTTTTTTGTTCCTGTATGAGTTTGCTGAGGATGATGGCTTCCAGCTTCATCCATGTCCCTGCAAGGGACATGAACTCATTCTTTTTTTATGGCTACATAGTATTCCGTGGTGTATATGTGCCACATTTTCTTTATTCAGTCTATCATTGATGGGCTTTTGGGTTGGTTCCATGTCTTTGCTATTGTAAATAGTGTCACAATAAACATACGTGTGCATGTGTCTTTGCAGTAGAATCATTTATATTCCTTTAGGTATATACCCAGTAATGGGATGGCTGGGTCAAATGGTATTTCTGGTTCTAGATCCTTGAGGAATCACCACAGTGTCTTCCATGATGGTTGAACTAATTTATATTCCCACCAACAGTGTAAAAGTCTTCCTATTTCTCCACAGCCTCGCCAGTATCTGTTGTTTCTTGACTTTTTAATAATCGCCCTTCTGACTGGCATGAGATGCTGTCTCGTTGTGGTTTTGATTTGCACTTCTCTAATGATCAGTGATGTTGAGCTTTTTTTTCACATTTGTTGGCACCATGAATGCCTTCTTTTGAGAAATGTCTGTTCATATCCTTTGCCCACTTTTTGATGGGGTTGTTCATTTTTTTCTTGTAAATTTGTTTAACTTCCTTGTAGATTCTGGATATCAGACCTTTGTCAGATGGGTAGATTGCAAAAATTTTCTCCCATTCTGTAGGTTGCCTGTTCACTCTGATGGTAGTTTCTTTTGCTGTGCAGAAGCTCTTTAGTTTAATTAAATCCCGGTTGTCAATTTTTGCTTTTGTTGCAGTTGCTTTTGGCATTTTGATCATGAAGTCTTTGCCCATGCCTGTGTCCTGAGTGGTATAGCCTAGGTTTTCTTCTAGGGTTTTTATCATTTTGGGTTTTACATGTAAGTCTTTAATCCATCTTGAGTTAATTTTTGTATAAGGTGTAAGGAAGGGATCCAGTTTCAGTTTTCTGCATATGGCTAGCCAGTTCTCTCAGCACCATTTATTAAATAGGGAATGCTTTCCCCATTGCTTGGCTTGTTGAAGATCCCTTTGATCATTTTTAAGGCTGGTTGAGACCAGCCCTGTGGAGGACTTCCTTAATTTTCAACGGCAATGTTTTTAATCAGTGAGATGACTTACAACACTAAACAATTCCCCATATATGTTGTGTGTTAGGTTAAGGGAATACCATGTTCTTTTTTTTTTTTTTTTTTGAGACACAGTCTCACTCTACTACCCAGGCTGGAGTGCAGTGCCACAACCTCAGCTCACTGCAGCCTCCACCTCCCAGGTTCAAGCAATTCTTGTGCCTCAGCCTCCCAAGTAGCTGGGACTACAAGCACGTGCCACCACACCCAGCTAATTTTTGTACTTTTAGTAGAGACAGGGTTTCACCATGTTAGCCAGGCTGGTCTCGAACTCCCAACCTCAAGTGATCTGCCTGCCTCAGCCTCCCAAAGTGTTGGGATTATAAGCGTGAGCCACTGCGCCCAGCCTGCTTTACACTTTTTACATAGATCCTGGTGAGAATTGGACCTGGGATTTTTCTATGAATGAGAGCCTGTTGTATGCCATACCCCCACCCCACCCCCTTACCCCCACCCCTACAGCCTTCCTAATATAAGGAAGAAATGAAGCAGCTGAGCCATCATTAAGCAGATCACCTCTGAAAATGAAGGAAATGGGATGAAAGCTCTGCCCCGGCGGCTGAGTGCTAAATTAGGGAGAATCACGGGAGGCCAAGGGCATGACCGGCTTCGTCGCTGCCTTATTATGGATTTGATAAGAAACAACTTTTTTGACTGTTTACATTATGGAAATGTGATAACCCATTTGTATTACTTAAACTGTGCATTTTGTAAGTGTTGTCAAAGGGAGGGAGTAATTTGTAACAGAAGCAGAGTATGTAGAAACTGTTCTCGTAAAAGCGTTCTCTAAATTGCTTTGCTTGCAGCTGCGGAGGTTGCCATAAAGAATGATTTCTCATATTGGATTTTCAAAGCCACAGGAGTGGCCACAGAGCAGGCAATGGACAGCCCAATGATTTAAGATTATTTAATGCCCCAGTTGTCATGAAATAGAAGGAAATAAACTCCAGTGGGCTTCTAGAACACATTACTACAATCTCTTAATGCCCCAAACTAGGAGACTGATTTATCTCCTGTTATGTCTTATTAAGTGACATTCAGAAGAAGAAAAGAAAAGAAAAAAAAAGACAACCAAAGCCGATGGCTGAAAATTACCCTGAAATGAGTGTGATGCAGGCAGGCTTGTGTCGTTCTTAAGTTCAAGAATCCGAACTTGAACTCAACACTTTTTCAGTGTGTTTTATTTGTTAGTACAGAGATATTTGAAGATGACAGATTGGGCATAAGAATAGGCCAAAAGGCTGTCTGCCCCAGTGCTTCCCAGACTTCCTTGAGCACACGAATCGCCTGGGGCTCTTTTAAAATGTAGATTCCAATCCAGAAGGTCTGGGAAGGAGCCTGCAACTGCATTTCTACCAAGCTCCTCCGTGCTTCCAAGGCAGCTGTTCCTGGGGCCATGCTTTGAAGGAGCAAAGTTCTCATTCATCCTGCAGAAGGAACCTGCAGAAATTCTCATTCATCCTGTAGAAGGAACCTGCAGAAATTCTCATTCATCCTGTAGAAGGGACCTGCAGAAATTCTTACTCATCCTGCAGAAGGAACATCCTCCAGGCAGAACCAAAAACAGCTCATTGTCTTCCTTTATGCAGTACACTTAGGGCATCCCTAATCCAAACATCCGAAATCCAAACTGTTCCAGTGAGCATTTCCTGTGAATCTTATGTCAGTGCTCAAAAAGTTTCGGGTTTTGGAGTATTTTGGAATTTTGGATGTTCAGATTAGGGATGTTCAGCCTATAAGCATTCCAAAATCCCCCGAAAAGAATGAAATCTGAAACACTTCTGGTTTTAAGCATTTCAGATCAAGGATACTCAGCCTGTTGTTCTTTATTTCACAGTCGTCCTTTCGTCCTTTACATAACTGTTGTCCCTGTCTCTGCACAGCTGATTGTGAGTGATCAGATTTGAACTCCCTACACCCTCTATCTAACCCATTCCCCTCTTGCCTCATCCTCAGTGAGGACAAAGAAGGTTGCTCTGGGCTGCTTAAATTGACTCCTACATGCTCAATATATATCCTACATGTACCTGTTTTTAATTTTTTTTTATTTTTCCTTTTTTTGAGATGGAGTCTCACTCTGTCACCCAGGCTGGAGTGCAGTGGGGCGATCTCATCTCATTGCAACCTCCGTCTCCCGAGTTCAAGTGATTCTCCTGCCTCAGCCTCCTGAGTAGCTGGGATTACAGGCCCACACTACCACACCTGGCCAATTTTTGTATTTTTAGTGGAGACGGGGTTTTGCCATGTTGGCCAGGCTGACAACATATATTCTCATGGTTCAAATGGTGGCTTTTGTTTTCATGGCATTCTGTCATGAACCCAGAGCTCTTGATGGACCCGTTACTGCCTAAGAAGAAGAGAATTGGGGCTATTAAACTTGCAGGTTTGCAGGTATCCCAGGCGGCACTCTTGAGAGGTAGTGTCTGTAGAAATAGCAGTGATGATCACCAAGCTCTCCAGTACGGATTCCTAGGACGGGGCAGCAGAGCCATGCACTCCCCAGTGCACTGGCTGGTAGTGGGGGCTGTCACTGCCCCTCTGGGGGCTGCAAACACAAGAGATCTGGGCTCCCAGGCCCTATGCACTTCTGCAGGGCACGGGCTGCTTCTTGCATTCATAAGTCCCCATGGATAGGAAAGCCCAATGAATTGGGATGGTCTCCAGTGAGGGCTTCACACTTCCTTTACTCATGCAGCATTTTAGGTTGGTGACTGGTGTGCACTGGGCCAAGGATCCACTCTGTCTCTGTCCTTACCCCCGGGCTTGAGGACTAGCCCCTGCCAAATGTCTTAAAGTCTCATCCCAGTGGGCTTGTTCAGTGGGCTGCTGAGTTTGCAATGCCTGTCCCTCCTCTGTTTACCAAAAGCAATGTTTTCTCTCTTCACTTGCTAGGGTTTCCCATTGTCCCTGTGCCTCCACCCCCATCCTCCTGGCAGCCAGATGGTCTTCCCCCTCACAGCCGTCACTCCCTCCCTCCTTCCCTCCTTCTCTACCTCCCTTCCACCGAACAACTCACCTCCTGGTCTCTGGACCTCCTGCCACATAAACCATTTTCCACACTGAGACCACTTCTCTCTCCTGCTGGAAACCTTTCAAGGATTGCCATTTAGGAGAGATGTAAGTCCACTCCCCTAGCCTGGCCATTGAGGCCTTGGCTCCCTGGCCCCCGCCGAGTCCTGGGCTGCAAGCAGACTGAAGCTCTGGGCTCCCTTGACCCTCAGCCATTGCCCATGCCATCCTCTCTGCTAGACATCATGACTCAGCCAGACCTCAGCTGTGTGACCCACTCCAAACACCAGCTACTCTATGAAGTCTTCCCACCTGGATGCAAGCACCAGACCCTCGTCTTCCTCTATTTCCATAAGGCACCATGGGCACCCCTCACCTCCCCTCAGAGTGCCACCCATATGCGACGCAATCACTCTCAATAGCCCTGATGCACACAAGCAGGGACAATGTCCTAAGCATCTTTACATCCCAGGACAAGCTCACGAGTAGGCATGCAATGACGGAATGGAAGAGTGGGTAAATGGACAATAGATATCACTGCTTGGTACCTTCCACTACAAGCACTGGACTTTCAGGGAACAGCAGTTAAGCCATAGCGAGAAAATAGCTAATGGGATTTCTGAAATCCACAATGAAATGTCAGGTAAAATGTTTCCTCCTTGAGTCAATCAATGAGCTGATTTCTTATTTTCTGATATTGTTGTGGGCTTGCTTCAGACCTAACCGTACCCTTCAGGGGGCTTACTGCAGGTGCACATTTTCAGAAGGATGGAGTCCTGAGAGAAGGTCCTCATTCCTGGTCCTCAGCCATCCTCCACCCCTCTTGACCCGCAGCAGACACCCCCAGGTTTCCTCTTTTCCCCCCGCCTCCCTGGTTTCCCTTTGGAGGTACTTTCAGAGTGTGCTGCCAAATGCTGGTTCCTGTTAGACAGGTTTGCCTGAGGGCTGAGGGGTTTCATCTAGAACTACAGCCCCTCGAGGGGACTCCAGGAACTCTTGGCTCTTTGGCTCCCATCTGGCTCTCAGCTTTCTCGTATTTGTGTTTGATCCAGGCCTGTGTGTGTTACATTTTTATAGGATCTCCCTCCGATGTGCACATCGATTTGTTCTGTTCAGATGCTTTGTGTGGAACGTATTTTATGTGGTGGTTTTTGGAGTTTTGCACCCTCTAGAGAAAATGACCTTTCATGCCCATGAATAATGAGGCTGGAAATATTTCTCTTAACTCAGAAGCATCTGCACGCACTTGTTTCCACACTTGAGTTGATGAGCCTGCTCATGGCATGACTTTCCTCCAAAGACCTGGGGATCCGAATAATGCCTATTTTTAGTGCCTCCTGAAAACAGGAAAGGGCAGACCATGGAAGTGTTTCCTTTGTGGGAGTATTTAGCTTCAAGTTTAGCACTGGGCGGGAGTGTGTGTGTGTATATAAGTATGATTTGATAGATCATTTTTCTCAACTACACACTAAAGAAGGGGAAAATGATCATAAAGGACTACCTGGAGACCAGTAGTGGCTCCAGCAGTGGGTTCTGGGCAAGCTGTGGCTGCGCAGTGCCTGCCGGCCTCCAGATGAGCATCCCATTCATGCTGGGGAAAAGCCGGGACAGCTTGAGCAACTTCCAGTGTAAATGGGCTTCATTCATTGTGAGTTATTTTGAATGCCCTCCTGGCCCTCTAGGGAGTTGCAGATGGTAATGCGTGCATGTACATAGAGGCAAAACCTCATAGATCCTGTCTCCAGCACTAGGTTTTTGTTGAAAATTAGAGGTCACAATGTGACAAAATCCCTCTGTTCTTAAAGTAAGAAGAGCCACCCAATCCCAGAAGCACATTCATGGGAAGCCAGTTTTCAAAGTCTTCCCAGACTTCTTCAGAAAGTAGCTGTTGGAAAGAACCCTGTCTATCAGTGTCTGGAAGCTCATTGCCATGTGTGTGCTGACCTCGCACCCTCCTAGGGCAGGCAGGGGGCTGAGACCATCTGAAGCCACCAGCATTGTAACACACAGTAGTGGTGGTGTGTTCAGAAAGCACTTGGACTCCAAGATCAAGGTTTCTGCCACTCACATGGGCAAACAGTATCTAGAAACAACCATGACTGTAATAACAGCAGCTGGTCACCATGGAGCAGGGGAGTGCCCACAGGGGAAGGAGCAGCCCCTGGGAAAAGCAAATCCTCTCCTCCTGGCCCAGGGCCTGAGCCCTGGGAGGCTCCTCATCTTAGGATGGGCTAAGCTAGCTCTTTCTTCCTAATGTCAGTGAGGTTATGCACTTGGCATGGCGGAGAGCTGCCCCCTCCTCCGTGAGAGTGGATTAGAAGATGGTGGTGGGGATGTTAACAAGGAAAAATAACACCAAATGTACACAGCTACATCCACGGGAACCTGTTCTGTGGACTATTAAAAATCCAAAATTCATGCTGAGGTCCTACCTCTCAGTACCTTAGAATGTGACTATTTGCAGATAGGACCCTTAAAAAGGTAATTAAGGTTAAAGAAGATCATTAAGATAGGGCCTCATCCCATCTGACTGGTGTCTTTATAACAAGAAGAGACTAGGACACAGACACACACAGAGGAGAGGCCATTTGAGGACACGGGGGGGAGATGACCCTCTACCAGCCAAGGAGAGAGGCCTCAGAATGAAACCAACACATCTCACACCTTGATCTTGAACTTCAGCCTCCAGACCTGTGTGAAAAGAAGTTTCTGTTGTTTAAGTGCTGCTACCTGTGGCCTTTTGTTAGGGCAGCCCCAACGAACTAATACGGAATCCTATTACCAATCTTTGTTAGGAGAGCTGCCCCTGAAGTCACATCAGTTGCATTTCCGGATTCCAAATACCTTTTCCACATAGCTGGGTTGGGGTCTGTCTCTGTCGCCCAGGCTGCAGTGGCACAATCTCGGCTCACTGCAACCTCCGCCCTCCTGGGTTCAAGTGATTCTCCTACCTCAGCCTACCGAGTAGCTGGGATTATTACAGGTGCCTGCCACCATGCTGGGCCAATTTTTATATTTTTAGTAGAGACGGGGTTTCACCATGTTGCCCAGGCTGGTCTCAAACTCCTGACCTCAAGTGATCCACCCACCTCAGCCTCCCAAAGTACTGGGATTACAGGTGTGAGCCACTGCACCCCGCTGGGGACAGGCTTTTGAATCCTTACTCTTTAAAAAGAAAAAAAAAAAAGGTATATTTAAGGCCTACAATGGGATGTGTTGATACACGTAGTGAAGTGATGGCTACCTTCAAGTAAATTCACGTATCCATCATCTCACATAGTTACCTTTCAGTTTTTATTTTTTGTGGTCAGAGCACCTAAAATCTACTCACGTAGCAAATTTCCAGCATATGATACAATACTATTAACTCTGGTCCCGTGCTGTACCTAAGAGCTCTTGACTTGTTCATGGACAGATTGCAACTTTCTACCGTTTAACTTATGTCTGCCCATTTTCCCTACTCACCCCACCTTTATTTAGAATGTGGGGGAAACAGAGACTGATGCACTGTATCTATGTGATGATAAAACTCCATCATATTAGTTAGAAGGGAGGAGGGTAACGTTGCTTTTTTATTTCTGGAAATCAGAAATCATATTGAGACAAAGTTAGAAAAAGCCATCTGTGTTTTGTTTGGCCTTGTATTGGATTCATTCTGAATCGACTACTAAAAACAAAAGGCTTTGCTTCATTTCTTCTCTCCTTTTTATATTTGAAAGCACTGTTTGGGTTGTCATTTTTGTGATGCCTTTATTTTATTTTCTGGGACTGTGGGTGATTTTGGCAAGGATGTATGACCCTTAACTCAAAAGGGCGCGGTTTACAGGCTAACTGAGGGTGGGTTTATGAGCGGCATTATTCTGCAGGAACACAGAACTGTACAGACAAGGCGGACCACAGAGTGGGGCCTGAAGCAGCAACCTGTCAGCCTCCCCTTGCTGCAAACACCTGCTCTGCCCGACTGGATCCCAGGTACACTTGTGGCCATGTGTGTGGGTGGGCTTGAACATTGCCACTCCCCCACCAAGGACAAACACCCCCTCCCCAACACTAAGAAAAATATCAGCATGGAACATAAACGTTCCCCTCAGATAATCAAATAATTCACCCCAAACTGTCCACTGTGCCGTCACTGGCTAAAGCGAGCTGACTTTTCTGTATACACGCCGTATCATTTTTCTGGATTATTTCCCAAAACTTGACAGACCTTAGGAAAGCTATTTTGAGACTTTGCTGACAGTTTTTCTGGACCCACAGTATGTATTTCAGACATTTCAGTAATAATTCTGTGACCTCATTATATGCGTGTTTTTGTATGATCCTGTGGGTATTGGTGTGAAGACACACCTTGTATTCTTATTTAAAAATCCCAAGTTAAAAACAGCCCTGGCCTTTTCGAGTCATGTCCGTACATCTGAGTTTGGACTAGGAGAGTGACTTAGTTCACTACAACCTTTTACCAAAACATATTGAAGCAATGTTTTTTTCCAAAATATGGCATAACACAGAATTCTTGGATTTGCTGAAATCATACAGATTTTTCTATGTTCGTTTGTTTGCCATATTCATGCAGGTGATTTGCGGGTGTGCAACCTGGAGTCCAGCTGTCTTGCTCTTCATGCTGGGCACTGTTTGTTCTCTGCTTGCCCAGCACAATTTATATTACAGAACTCACAGCGAGGTGGAGAGAGGACACAGTGTCCGGAGTCAGGAGCTCTGGATTCGAGTGCACATTCACCCATTGATAATACTGAGCAGGCAATTCACCAAAACCACCTTGTGCTGCACCCTCTTGAATAGCAACTTAATACATGTCCGGGAGCCGCCTCATATAGTTGGGTTAGTTGAGATAATGAACTTGGCCAGCTTTGAAACAGGAAGTTTTTGAAACTTGCCGGTGTGCCTGCATGTTTGTGTGTGCCACTCTCATGCTGCTAGCAGTGCCTTGCCTGTTCTTGGTGTTCTTGGAAGATACCTGAGCTCTTACTTTGACCCCTCAAGGTGTTTGGTTCGCATTCATTGACAACAGTGCAGTTTGTACTCAGAGGCTCTGACTTCACTCTGTTGAAGGTTAAAGAAGATAGTGGCCTTAGGGGAGTCATCAGGCCATTCTACTGAAGGTGGGTGGCATCTTTAATGCAGCTGGCAGCCTGTCTGGGGCATGGTCCTTGCTCAGGACTTATTTCCCTTCTTTTTTCCCACCTTTAAGTAGAAATGTACATAAGGACACAACTAGATGTTGATTTGCTAAGTTCAGTGATATTCAAAGTGAAAATGATACATATACTTCTGGATTATTTTCGTTGCAAAATTTGTTCATTCTTTCCCTATTCGGTGTGCATTGAGTGCCTGCTAAGGGCTGGGCAGAGTGCTAGAAGACGGGAACCGTGTGAGCCAGCACAGGTGTGGAGCCTGTTTTCTGGGAGCTGAGAAGTTGGGGGTGGAGAGGAGGCACACTGGACATTGCTTGAGCAGCCAAATGAGATGACAGGTGTGATCCCAGCACACTAAAGGAGAGGCACACGGTTCTCTAAGAGCGTGTGAGGAGACGAGTAGGTCTGGGATGGCTGGGAGCTGTGACATTGGAAGGACTTAACCATGTGTGCAGGAGGCAGTAGCCTCCTGGGGAGAGGCAGCAGCATGTGCAAGGATGGGGGCCCAGCACTGGGTTCATCCTACAAGCATGTGTCTGGGCCTCAAGGCCACTCTGATGACTGCTTTCCCTCCCTGAGCCTCCTGCAGTGAGAGTGAAGCTCACGAATGCTTTGGGCGTGGCATGGCAGTGTGGTCTCATTGTATAAGGTGTTTTGATTATGTGTGGACTTTTGCGCCAGGACTATTTTAAATGCTGGGGATGTCGTGCTGAATAAGCCTGACCAAGCCTCTGCCTTCATGGAGTTTGCCTTCTACTTAGGCAGGGGCTCAGATAGTAATCCAGCAAACCTGTAACTGGGCCCTGCAATGTCAGAGACTATGAGTGTTATGAATAGAAATAGATACAGTGTAACAAGGGGCTAGAGGGGCCTGGAAGGCTGCATTGCTGTGGGCAGGGAGGTCTGGGAAAGGCTTTGGAGTGTGGGTGCTGGGGCTGTCCCTTGACCAGAGACTGGAATGATGAAGCCAGCCTTGCCAAAGGGTCCCCTCTGTGACTTGCTCTGACACCCTAATGGCAGGGATCTGCCTCCTTGCCTCGTCTCTACCACACAAAACTGATTGCCTTCCCCAAGGACAACAAAGGAGAAGAAAAGAAAACGAAGAAATCAGAAAGGATAAAACCAAGAGAGATCACCAAAGGCACGTGCTGCAAATACTGATCACATCAGTAAGAAAACCGTTTCCATCCCTGATTTGCTTTTCCTTTAAATAGGACATTCAGTCATAGCTTCACTATAAAATTGATTTATTGTGTTGAAATAATTTCCGTAGCAGGGGAACTAATTGGATTGTGTAGCATAAAGAAAATGTATGTGGGACAATGGGGAAGAATTGAGCCAAAATGAATCCAATATATTTTAATCTCTGCAATACAGATTATATTTTCAATTAAGAAGCTTAACTTGCATGTGTTCGGCGGGCAGGAGCTTCCCAGAGCACTTCCCGCATGTGTTTATGGGTAATAAGTCACTTAGCATTAAGAAGGTAGACGTTCATTAGCCCATGATCACCCAGTTGCCTCCTGTTAATAGCAAAGTCAATGCACACCATCGCTGTGGCCATATTCGGGTGGTAAAGTGTGGAGTTACATGGAAAGTGGAACTGTTATATTGGTGAATACGATTTACTAGACGGAACAAGGAAAACCTGAATTCCATCCCCTGTGGGCCATGGAAAGCCCATATTCACAGTCAAGTGTGAAAGTGGCTTTTGGGCCACCCGTGCCCTGCCTGGAAGCAGAGCATCATGTGGCCACGTGTCTGCTCGGCTCTGCCTTACTAATTGTGTTTAACCTGAGCTCTGCTGCAGACAGACTTTGGTCTTTGCTCCATGCGTGCTTCTGACGTGACCTAGGAGTTGCTTGCCAGCGATGGGCAGAGGGCGAGGGCAAGATGCTAGCTAGCCTTTGTCCAGTGGTCCACTTGTCTGGGATCGCATTTCATCTTAAAGCAACCCATGAGGTGGAGGAACCATGATCATCAGATTATATAGGCCATGGAATCTGCCTCATGGGCTGTCGTAGCAGAGCAGTCAACAGGTTAGAAGCCAGAGCCCTTGTGCACTCATCGGTGCCCGCAATAACTCATTAGGTTTTTTCCTTTTCTTCCTTTCAGTCCCAGTAGCCGTCTAAGAGCAGAAGCTTCTGGGGCCTGGCCTTGCAGACACTGACCTTTGACTCACCTCTTTATGATTAAGACAAGAGCATGGAAGAAATAAAGGGGTCATTAAAAAAAAAGAAAAGGAATCTGGCAGGAAAAGCAGAGGCAGATGTGGAGCTGGTTTAAAAATCTATTTCAAGTCTTTCCAGTGGCTGGCTGGGTAGGCAGGGGCCGCCAACACACGGGGGCCAGTGCAGCCAAGGAGCAGTTGCGTAAGTCCTTGCGTAAGTAGAATGAGATGCCCAGAGCTCCCTCGAGCGTGACCACGTGGCTGGGAACCTGTCAGGTTTTATAGCATCAAATCAGACACCGTGCACCAGGATGGAGAGCCCGGAAAGAGGTCAGAGCTGGGGAAGGTAGGTGGGGGCTGTAAACCCAACAGCAGTGTGAGGAATGGGCTCAAGGCGGATGGAGTGAGCAGAGGTGTCCCAGGGACGGTGGCGAGCCCGAAACTAGACATGGGGAGAGAAGAGACAGAGACAAGAATAACAATGGTAGTAAGGTGGCAGATCCTCAGTTTAAAATCTGGCCACAATGCCATTCACTTAGGCACTTGCTTGTTCTAGAAATATTTATTAAGCACTAGGTGTGGCAGGTGTAGAATGGATTTGCCCCCAGGAAACCCTGGATCTGGGGCTCCGAGTCATCTGTCTGCGTCCTCTGGAGCCTTCCTTGTCGATTGTCCCTTCACCTCCAGATTCTTCTACTGCAGGGAAGCTCCCTTGACCTCACCCTCACCCTCACTGTGGACACCTCTGTTTTGTCCTTCACAGCCAGACCACACAGAGTGGTCCCTAGGTCCCCAGCCTTCACTCACTCTTCATCTCCCCATGAGGCTAGTGAAATCTGTTCTACTGCAGTTATCAATGGTGTCCTCATCAATAAGCCCACATTACCGCCCTCTCCAGTCTCAGACACTGTTGATGGCACCCTTGCTGTTAAGTGCTCTTGTCCAGTAGCTTCCATGACCCCGCGTCTTGTGCTGTTTCCCTCTGGCATGTCTCATTCCTTCTCTCCCTCTCGCTCTATCTCTCTCCCTCTCCTCCCCTCCCCTCCCCTCCCCTGTCCTCCCCCTCTCTCTCCTCCCCTCTCCTCCCCTCGGCCCTATCCTCCCCTCCCCTCTCCTCTCCTCCCTCCCTCCCTCCCTTCTTTCTTTTCTCTATCCTCCCTTCTCTCGCTCTCTCTCTAGCTCATTTTTTGTTTTCTGCCCAGAAGAAATACTGGCATTCTCCAAGGCTCTTTTCTCAGCCTTCTTTTTTTAGGTTCTTATTCTAAAATCTCTCTTCAGTGCTCTCTCATTGATTTCCAAGGATTTCTTTATAAGTGGACTGCGATTGAGTACAAAATGTACCTTCCACTCTTGACCTTCACCTGATCCCAGACCCCACTTTCACCTGCGTCCCCAAGGCTGAGCACAGGTCCCTCCTATCCCCAAGGAGGTGCTCTGAACCCACTCCCCGTGGCTGTGGATGGCTCCCTCACCTTCTGCATGAGGTAGACACCCAGTCACCTCTGCAGCGTCCTTCCCCTCAGCCAAACCCCTCCCCTCCCCCCGCCCCTGCTAAATTTACTTTGTCACCCTTTCTAGACCAGGTCGGTTCCAGACATGACCTGGATGCTCCTTCTCCTTAAAGAGTGAATGAGCAAGAGGCTGGGCGCGGTGGCTCACACCTGTAATCCCAGCACTTTGGGAGGCCAAGGCGGGCCAGTCGCCTGAGGTCAGGAGTACAAGACCATCCTGGTCAACATGGTGAAACCCTGTCCCTACAAAAAATACAAAAATCAGCCAGATGTGGTGGCACACACTTGTAATCCCAGTTACTTGGGAGGCTGAGGCACGAGGATCACTTGAACTCAGGAGGTGGAAGTTGCAGTGAGCTGAGATCGTGCCACTGCACTCTAGTATGGGAGACAGAGCGAGACTCTGTCTCAGAAAAAGAAAAAAAAAGAGAATGAATAATGAGCAAGAATGATAGGCCATGGCAGATTGGCACACACATAATTTTATAATTTCCCTTTTTTTTTTTTTTTTCCTGGAGACAGAGTCTTACTCTGCTGCCCAGGTTAGAGTGCAGTGGTGTGATCTCAGCTCACTGCAACCTCTGTTTCCAGGGTTCAAGTGATCCTCCCGCCTTAGCCTCCTAAGTAGCTGGGATTACAAGCATGTGCCACCATGCCTGGATAATTTTTGTATTTTTAGTAGTGACGGGGTTTCCCCATGTTAGCCAGGCTGGTCTCAAACTCCTGACCTCAAGTGATCCACCCATCTCAGCCTCCCAAAGTGTTGGATTACAGGAATGAGCCACTGCACCCAGCTGGCACACACGTAATTTTCTAAACCAGGGGTTGACAAGCTGTAACTGATGACCCCAATCCAGCCCTCCATCTGTAGTGTGTATGTATGTGTGTGTGTGTGTGTGTGTGTGTGTGTGTGTGTGTGTGTCCCACCAGCTAGGAATAGTTTTCATGTTTTTAAAGGATTGAAAAAAGGCAAGAATAATACTTTATAACAGATGAAAATTATATGAATTTAAATTTTGCTGTCTATACATAAAGTTTTATTGGCACATAGTCATACCCATTCACTTTTTGTATTGTCAGTGGCTGCTTTTGCGCTGTTATAATAGCAGAGTCTATTAGTGAATGCAAAAGAGACCATATGGCCTGCAAGGCCTGACTTCTTTACTGTCTGATCATTTACAGAAAAAGTGTACTGATCCCTTGACTAGACTGTCAAGAATGGAAAGTGCACTGTTAAGAATGGGCACATCTTATTCACCGACTGCAATCAATAATCAATAATCAATCACTCTGATGTAACCTGAGAACATACTGTGTAGAGAGCATGCTGTAGAGGATAGCATGTGCTTCCCCTTGTGCTCCCCAGTCTGTTTCACAAGTTCTGGATGATTGATCAATGCTTGATCAATGCGAGCTCCCTTCTCCATCATGGGAAGAATGGGAAGCCTGCCCCTCCCCTGTGGTGCATCTGGCATCCGAGCTGGTGTTCATCGCTCCCCTCTCTGCTGGGTGAGGACCTCGTGGGTGAGGACTTCCACATAAAAATGAGGGGTAAGGCGCAAACATCAGACCAGAGTCACAGGAGACATTATCTTCCCCATGGCCGCCCTGCCCGGTGAGTTTACTGATTTGCCTAAGGGTGGTGCTGGTGTGTGTCTTGCACCGTGCCTCCCTCCAGCCTCTCAGATATGTCCTGTCCGGTGGGGACGTCTCTCCTGTGGATATTTCTGGTGGCTGAGCAAAGTGCATGTGGTTCCTTTCAGCCAATTGTGCTGATGCAAAGGCGGGCCACTAAAATTGCAGTTTCTCTGATGTATCTTCTAAAAGCCAAACGTCGTTATCCACAGAGGGTACTTTTGTGTAACACCAGGCACTCGAGTAGATCTGTGGGGTCTTCCCTCTGTGGGTGATGAGTCTGGGTTTCAGCATCCCGCTTCTCCAGACCACATGGCCACTGATCTGTGGGGTGCACAGAAGGACAGGCCGTCACGTGCCTGCTTCTTTGAGTTCTGCCACCTATGAGCTGAGTAACCTGGGCAAGTGGTGAACCTCATGGATTCTTTGTTGCCACCAGCAAATTGGGGAGAGTAATTGAGAGGGCATTTCTGAGCTCCTGGCTCAGCAGGTAGCATGTTAGAGCTGCTTGATCAATGCGAGCCCCCTTCTCCTTCATGGGAAGAACAGGAAGCCTGCTCCTCCCCTGTGCTGCATTTGGCATCTGAGCTGGTGTTCAGTGCTTCCCTCACTGCTGTGTGGTGCCAAAGCTTCCTGTGGAATAAGGTCCTGCACTGCTTCATCCTCCTGGGAGAGCAGGCAGTGGAGCAGGATGCTGCATACAGAGCTGGTTCTTGGTTCTTGAGGAGGGGGAGCGGTGGCTCTGCCAGCTCAGCTGTGAGTGGTCCCAGGATGAAGGAACAGCAGGAAACAAAGATACTCTCAAGGCCATGGAGAAGAAGTGTGAGGTAGATGCTAGCGCAGGAGCCCACGGTGGGGGAGAATCCGCTTCTGATGTCTTCCACCCTGGACTTCAAGTGTCAAACAGCAAGAGATGGGCTGAGCAAAGATCACCCGTCTCAAATTCAGTTGACAATCAGCACCAGCCACGTCTCCTGGGAAACATGAAGTGGCCTTAACCGTCACCTGCCTGTCATCTCAGGCTTGCCATTAGTCAGGCATTTGTTAAAGAATTCTGTCAATAATAGAAATCAGAAATGCCTGGAAAGTAGATTTCTTGCAGGGCAGATGGAGAAGACAGCCTCTGGGTCTCCAAACCCCTTTGGCTCTCACTGGGGCTTCTGGGCAGGACTGGGGACCCAAGTACATGTCATCTCAGGGCAGCTTTCTTTCTAAACCCATTTTGCAGATGTGGCGGCTGAGGTCTCATCCAGCACCCAGTCACGCCTCTCTTGGGGGAGAGCCCCACCATTGGGAGCTGAGCAAAGGCAATATTTCGGTTTTTTTTTTTTTTAAGATACTGTGAGTTGGTCATCACTAGACTTGGGTGTAAGTTAACTGTTATCTCACCACTTTGCTACCAGGTTATAATCAAAGAAAGTCTTAGATCAAAGTCAGCCACACACACAGACATTTATGAAAAACACTTTTGCACAATCAGTGCATACTGTCTGTTCTTAGGCTTCATAAAACCCCCTTCCCTGTTATTTGAGGTGCTCTGCCTGAGCCTTGATAAATGATTCATTAGAAGCAAATGAGAAAGTATTCTGCAGGCAAGATTCAATTTGCATGGATAGTCATCTTAGGGAACCAGCATCCTCCAGACCTACAGCTTCTTGCCACTAGAACACAGGGTCCAGCGTTGGGCACTGTCCTTCAACACTGGGCTTCTTACACACACACATCCAATCCACGCACAGCCCAGGAGCGTCCCTGAAACATTTTAGCTCATCCACATACCTTGCATGGTGTGGAATTCAACAAGGAGAACCCATTTCTCTTAATCATTACACTCATTAAGAAAACACAAAGCTCACAACAGAAAATAATTTCTAACTATTATTATTCTGTGGTTTCCGCTTTTGATCAAGATAAGAATAGCCAAAGCACCCACCCAGGTCACTCTCATGGAATGGGGTTTTCTGATTAAAGATTGGCAAGCAACTGACAAGCTTGTAGCACATCCTTTAAGCTGGCACTCGCTGTTTGAGTACTTGAGAGTTATTTGCAGACTTCCTAAGTCTTTCCTTTTGCTAACTGTGTGTCAGGAACTGTTCTGGGCACTCTATGCAATGTGAGCTTATTTAATGGTTACCACCTAGGAGGCTGATGTGCTCTTGACACCCATTTCACAGATGCAGAATCTAAGGAAATCTGCTCAGTGTTTACACAGCCAACTGGTCAGTGGTACAGCCTGGATTTCATCTCTGGGTGTTTATTCCTGGAGTCCCTGCTTTAACCACCATATTAACCTGCTTCTGAACACCAACCAAAGCTTGAATCCAGCCTTCCAAATCTCAAGCCTGGGCTTTTGTTAAGGAGGACGCTCAGGGTTTCTTGATAGCCGAACTCCTGTATGTCCAGGAAAGAATAAAGACCAGATGGTCTTGATATGAAAAGGCAGCAGATTTTAACTACAAAATGGGAAATGAGTAATTCGTTTACAAGGACAAAGTAGTGAAAACTGTTCTTAGGCTTAGGGTAGGTGATTATATCTTAACTCTTTGAATGTTCAGTCAAAGCTATATATTCAAGATATTGTGGGTTCCCTACCAGACCACCACGAAAAAGTGAAGTTTGCAATAAAGCAAGTCACACAGATTTTTTGGTTTCCCAGTGCATATATGTTATGTTTACACTATAAAGTATTTTATTAAGTGTGAAAAGTATGTCTTAAAAAAACAGTGTATATACCTTAATAGAAATACTTTATTGTTAAAAAATGCTAACAGTTATCTGAGGCTTCAGCAAATCTAAATCTTTCTGCTGATAGAGAGTCTTGCGTCAGTGTTGATGGCTGCTGACTGATCAGGATGGTGGTTGCTGAGGGCTGAGGTGGCTATGACAATTTTTTTAAATAAGGCAACAGTGAAATTTGCCACATCATTTGATGCTTCCTTTCACTGGCGATTTCTCTGTAGCATGTGATGCTGTTTGATAGCATTTTACATACACTAAAACTTCTTTTCACATTGGAGTCAATCTTCTCAAACTCGGCCAACTGCTTTGGCAACTAACTTTATGTAATATTCTAAATCCTTTGTTGGCATTTCAACAATGTTATCAGAATCTTCACCAGGAGTAGATTCATCTCAAGAAACCACTTTCTTTGCTCACAAGCATGAGTGGGAACTCCTTATCCATTCAAGTTGTATCATGAGATTGCAGCAATTCAGTCACATCTTCAGAGTCCACTTCTAATTCTAGTTCTCTGCTATTTCCACTACATCTGAATTTACTTCTTCCTCTGAAGTCTTGAACCGGTCAAAGTCATCCATGAAGATCAGAATCAACTTCTTCCAAACTCCAGTTAATGTTGAGATTTTGACCTCCTCCCGTGAATCATGACCCTTCTAAATGGCTTTTAGAATGCTGAATTTTTTCCAGAAAGTTTTCAATTTACTTTGGTCAGATCCATTAGACGAATCACTATCTCTGGCAGCTATAGCCTTATAAAATATATTTCTTAAATAATAAGACTTGAAAGTCAAAATTGCTTCGTGATTAATGGACTGCAGAATGGATGTTGTGTTAGCAGGCATGAAAACAACATTCATCTCCTTGTACATCTCCATCAGAGCTCTGGGTTGACCAGGTGCATTGTCAATGAGCAGTAATATTTTTGAAAGGCATCTTGTTTCTGAGTATCAGGTCTTAACAGTGGGCTTAAAACATTCAGTAAACCATGCTCCAAACAGATGTGCTGTCATCCAGGCTCTGTTCTTGCATTTATAGAGCATATGCAGAGTAGATTTGGCATAATTCTTAAGGGCGCTAGGATGTTCAGAATAACAAATAAGCATTGGCTTCAACTTAAAGTTGCCAGCTGCCTTAGCCCCCGGCTATAGAGTCAGCCTGTCCTTTGAAGTTTTGAAGCCAGGAATTGACTTCTTCTCCCTAAATATGAAAGTCCTAGATGACATATTCCAATATAAGGTGGTTTCATTTACATTGGAAATCTGCTTTTTAGTGTAGCCACCCTCATCAATGGTCTATCCTAGGTCTTCTGGAGAACTTGCTGCAGCTTCTCCATCAACACTTGCTGTTCACCTTGCACTTTTATGTTATGGAGATGGCTTCTTTCCTTAAGAATCAACCTCTGGTAGCTTCAAACTTTTCTCCTGCAGCTTCCTCACCTCTCTCAGCCTTCCCAGAATTGAACAGAGTTTTAGGGCCTTGCTCTCAATTAGGCTTTGGCTTGAGGGAATGTTGTGGCTGGTTGGATCTTCTATTCACACCACTGAAACTTTCTCCGTAAAAATGTTTCACCACTAAACTTTGCCCACTGCAAGCTGAGAAGATCCTTTGGAGACCTCCTTGGAAACACATAGCAAAGAAGATGACAGAAGCCACCATCTCTTGTATCTTTACCATGCTTTCAACAGTAGCTACCAATTATTGAACAGCTGGTAGGACCCAGCCTCTCTATAGACACTGAGGCTTCTAATCTCCTTCTTCTCAAGACCTCAATAAGGAAAATGAGTTCAGAGCTGTTATTAACTTGAGGAAGGTTGCACAGCCTATAAGTGACAGGACATGAATCAATATGACCTGTCACTTATAGATCACTTATGACCTTGAAGCTCCTGCTCTTTCTAGTTCTTCATTTCTTTGTGTGTTTCCTGTAGCTCTTCTCCAAGGGCACACCCCACATAGAGAGACCCACCAGGCCTGGCTTGAGTGAAACTAAATGCGTAGTGAGTAGAAGTTGCCAGGCACCAGTGAGAATGGGAAAATGTGGACAACGTTACCACCTGCCAGGCAGCAAGCACCTAGGCTCCTACAAATGGGCAAAAAAAAAAAAAAAAATCTGTCTCAGTTTTCAGCCTGTGGCAAATGAGCCTTGAGCAAATGACATGAGCATGCTAAATGATTACAGTGTCCATAGCAGGTCTTGAAAATGAACCCAGATAAATTTTAAGCATCACTGGTGTATGCTGAGCATGAAATACCTTGAAAGCAGCATTCTCTTTTGTAAGGATCCTATTTACTCTTAAGCATTTCTGCCTTGAACCGTACGGTTTGCTCAAGTCCTCCGACTACTTCCTTTTTTTCTGGGCTGACTAGGATTCATTTACACTGTTTTTGTAAGGATGCGTTGCTGGATGCTGTGGGGAATAAAGATTCTGCACAGATGGACCCTCACTGTATTGTTGTAGACCAGGGGCCATTCCCTGCAGGGACCGCTGTCCTGGGTGGTGTTTGGTGATCAGAGGCTTGCCAGGGATGGCAGGGACGCCAGGGACAGCAAGGATGGCAGGGACGCCAGGGACAGCAGGGATGCAAGGGACGGCAGGGACAAGAGTGATGGCAGGGATGGCAGGGACGCGAGGTCTCTGGTTGTCGTGATTGGGCTTCTGGGTGTGTGTTTGTTTATGCTTGTTTATTAATGCCCCACCTACTTCCAGAGAGATCTGGTTCTCTGGGAAGTGAAGGTTAGAGATTCTTATTCCCGGGTTGTTTAGATTTATTTTTTAATCATGAAACTGAGTCACACCAATGGTACAGATATGAACAGAAAAATTATGACTCCCATGCCTGCAGTTTCTGAAACATGCCCTCTTTCCTTCTTGTGTTTTTTCTTTTTTATTGTGATTTTATATATATAAATAAATATTATATATATATGTAACCACAATAAAAAAGAAAAAATACATACATTACAAAGTTTGCCGTTTAACCGTTTATAAGTGTATCATTCGATGGCATAATTACATCCACAGTGTCGTTCAGTTATCACTACTGTTGATTTCCAGAATGTTTGTTCACCCCAAGCAGAAACTCAACTCCCTGTTCCCATCCCCCATGTATATGGAACTAGGAAAAGACTCCAATGGCAGCTGATGACGCACATTCCTACACCCCGGCAAGCAGAGCATCCAGGGCAACCTGTCCTGTGCCCGAGGGATGGGGCACGGTCACCCCGACCTCCCCTGCTTCCCCTGCCCATCCATGGCTGTCCTTCACTCACCCAATTAGTGATCACAGGACAACAGGAGGAGCCTGGGAGAGGAAGGAGGAGGCCTGAGGGATGGACACTGGGGTGCTGAGGCGGAGATCTCTGGGGTGAGCAGACACTGGGGTGCTAGGGCAGGGTCTCTGGGGTGCTGTGGTGGGGGTCCCTGGAGTGAGCGGACACTGGGGGTGCTGGGGCAGAGGTCTCTGGGGTGAGCAGACACTGGGGTGCTGGGGCGAGGATTCTGGGGTGAGCAGACACTGGGGTGCTGGGGCGGGGACTCTGGGGCGACCCAAGACCCTTCTTTATTTGCCAGGATGGAGTCTTACAGTCAGGCTTTGCCCTCTCTCGCGGCCTCCCCCAGCAGTAGAGACTTCTCACTTCCTGATGTTCGCTGCTGGGCATTTCTGATGTGTTTGTCTTGGAGATGGTTTTTTTCATTACCCAAGCTGCTGCTAAATCCGTCAACATTTATTTTGTGAAGTTGAAATAGGTGGACCAGGCAGGATTGGGAGGAGGTAGAGGCGAATAAGAAGGACCAAGTAGTGGAGAGTAGAGGGAGAGTGGGTGGCCTTATGATATTTAAAACACAATCCTGAAATTAGACTGTTAGTGAGGACAGGCTTGGTGCTCTGGAGGTGAAGCTGAGGGTACCTGCCTACCTTGATTTCCAGACTGGTTTATCCCAACGCTTGCTAACTCCGCGTTAGGGCTCTTAGTGGCTAATTGACTCTAAGCTTGATTTCCAGACTGGTTTATCCTAATACTTGCTAACTCCACGTTGGGGCTCCTAGTGGCTAATCGGCACCAAGCTTTGGAGGGAGCATTTTAAGGTCTTTTCAATCAACAAATTTTATTTTCTGATGACCTAGAAACAGGTGTGAACTCTCCGACTCCACACCAAAAGAAAGTAGATGAAGAACTCTTCAAAATTTGTAGAGAGGACATATCAGAATTGAGTCACAACTTTTCAGGCCTTGGCAAAATTTTCTTTAAAGAACCAACACAGGCACACCTACTCAGCACTGCTAGTGTAGTGGGGAAATGGCTGGCTAATCCCTAGTAAAAGAGTTTTGCTGTGTTCTAATAAAACTTTATTTAAACCACCTCACACCGATTAGGATGGCTACATCAGAAAAAAAAAAGAGGGAAATAACAAGTGTTGATGAGGGTGTGGAGAAATTGGAACCCTTGTGTACTGTTGCTGGGAATGTAAAATGGCCCAGCCACTATGGAAAATAGTAGGATGGTTCCTCTAAAACTTTAAAATAGAATTACCAGATGATCTGGCAATTCCACTTCTGGGTATCATCAACTGAAGAATCATAAGGTACATAAATTTGGAAAGCAGAGCTTTATTTCTCATAAAGGGTTGCAGCCTGCAGGCCAGCCATTCCGCAGACCAGGAAGCATAGCCTCCAGCTTCTGCCAAGAGCAAGCACTTCCAGGGAGGAGGAATGAGACAGGAATTTATGCTGAGTGGGTTGGCTAAGTATACATAATCAATAAGCTATAGAAGAAGTCATGAATATTAATGAAGGAGAAACACACACGTGTGATTGAGCCATGCCTCTTCGTGGGTCCCATGTTCAAAAAAATACCAGCATTAGGATGACCCAAGGGTGGAGGTTTTGGCCCTCTGATGTCAAAAGGTCAAACAGAGGCCATGAAAACCCTCACTGCACATCCTCCTTCGACTGGCCAGAGGCACCCTGCAGTTGGTAGCCTCTCAGCAGGAGGGCATGCAGTGTCAAACTGGCAAGCTGTCACGTGGAAACTGCAAAGAGGGAGGGGGGGGAGTCCACTTATGGCTCAGACAAGTGGCTAACAGTGATATAGGAATGAGTTGTCTGCTTCTTGTTTTCTAGAGCCAGTTTCTGCTTCCTCCTTAGGAGAGAATTCTGGTTAAAGGCTATTAAGGAAAGGGTATACTGAAGCGGGTCCAACCTCCCATCTCGTCATGGTCATGGGCTGACTCAGTTTTTGTTGTTGTTGTTGTTGTTGTTTTTGTTTTTTGTTGTTGTTGTTTTTAGACAGAGTCTCGCTCTTGTTACCCAGGCTGGAGTGCAGCGGCGCGATCCGGCTCACTGCAACTTCTGCCTCCCAGGTTCAAGCGATTCTCCTGCTCCAGCCTCCCGAGTAGTTGGGATTACAGACGCCTGCCACCATGCCTGGCTAATTTTTGTATTTTTAGTAGAGATGGGGTTTCACCATGTTGGCCAGATTGGTCTTGAACTCCTGGCCTCTGGTGATCCACCCACCTTGGCCTCCCAAAGTGCTGGGATTATAGGCGTGAGCCACGGCGCCCGGCCCGGATTCAGTTTTTAAGTCTTCTCTGGGGTCCCTTTGGCCAAGAAGGAGTCTGTTCAGTCCGTTGGGAAACTTAGGATTTTATTTTTATTTCTCAATATTTATCCAAAATAATTGAACATAAGGACTTGAAGAGATATTTGTACACTGATGTTCATAGCAACATTTTTCACAGTTGCCAAAAGGTAGAAGTACTCAGGTGTCCATCAACAGATGAATGGGTGGTATACACGATGTGGCATATGCATCCCAAAGCCTCCATTTCCTCATTCGTAAAATATTGTGTGATTCATACCCCGCAAGACTTGTGAGCATGAAATAACATGATCTGTGTGAAAGCAACGACAGTGTCTGGAACTTAGGGGGTGCTCACCAATTGCTTAGCAGCAAAGCAGCAGAAACTAGAGGTGGTCGTGTGGGAGAGGATGGAGGAACCGGTGGCTGGGAGCTGCCTACTTTCAGGATTTCTTACCTTTGGCCCACGACAATTCCTTGGCCAGGAATGCTGTTTTGGTGGAAACTGGGATGGTATGCATCCAGCATGTCACTCTGTTTAGCAGGCATCAGACTAGTAGACAAGGGCCCAGTAATCTCGGCTCATGGAGACCCAAGTGGGGATGACACGGCCTCAGGCTAGAGCAGACGCACCCTGGGAATCCTCTATATTCTTGTCGGCATCACAGCCCAAGCCTGTGCCCAGTAGGGCTGACCAGAAGAAAGGTCTGGGGCATTTTAGGTTTTAGTTAAGAGTTTGATGGAGGCCTAAGCTTTTATTGATTTGAAAAAGAAAAGAAAGGGAATCTTGGAAAAAAGAAACTCGCTGTCGTGCAGACAGGAAATAATAGCAATGAAATCTTTTGGCTTTCCTGCTCCTGACCCCAGAGGTCCCTTCCTTGCTTTAAAATCCTCAGGCACCCCCTCCACCCCTGTTGCCCACAAGCAAATATGCAGACTCCAGAGCCCCACATCCCCATCTCTCACAGTCTGGCCCACTTGATCTCTCTCACCTCATTCCCAAAACTTTCTAGTGACATTGATCTTCCCACCATTTCCCAAATCCATCCCCATCTGTCACAGTCTGGCCCAGTTGATCCCTCTCACCTCATTCCCCAAAACTTTCTAGTGACATTGGTCTTCCCACCATTTCCCAAATCCCAAAGACACGAGGCAGATCCCACCCAGGCCCCCAGCTTTGCATTACTTTGCCCTTGTGATACTGGGGGACGTTCTTAGAAGTCACTTCTTTCCACATATACGGTTTTTGTTTCCCAGTCAAGGTCCCAAGGTAGGAAGTTTCTGGCCATGTGAGTCACCACCTGGATGAAGGAGCCACCCTGCCAAGTGTGGGGAGGTGCCAGGAGACGGAGCGGCTGAGATGAAGCATTCATTATCTCTCCTTCCCATGGAACTGAAGTGACATTCTCTGCATCTCTATTATCACTTCACCTCAACTTGCCTCTTCCCAGCATCCCTGAATTATGCAGAAATCATTTGAAGGCAAATTCCCAGCTACTGTTGCTAGACTCATTTTTCTGCAGGGATGGAGGAATGTGTTGCTAGACTCATTTTTCTGCAGGGATGGAGGAATGTGTCACTTTTAATTTGTTTCCTGTTTTCCCACCCATTTTGGGTAAAACATTGTGTTAAAAGATACATCGTCTCCACCCCCAAAGCAGCCTGTCTTCATGCCCAAGGGATTTAAATGCCCTCATATTGAAGTGTACAAGCTAATTATGTAACTTAAAGTAAGTTTAGGGAAGGAGTTTAAATACCCCCACAGCTTCACAATGTGAGAAATGGGGCTGCGCAAGCCGCTGGAAGTTCCCTGCCTTTCTCCACATTTCTCCCTCTGTAGTAATGAGGCTCCTCATCTTTCTGTTTTATTGGCAGCAAACACTGGGCTAACAGGGGTGCTAGAAGGGCCTGAGGCTCTGTCATAATCAAGGGCCTATAATTGTGCCAGGAGCCTGGAATAGTTAAATTGGTTCCTGATTACTTTTCACTTGCTAAGTTCCCCTTAGCTCAATTAACGTATAATTATTTAGGACTATGCTACTTTTATTACTGGCACATGGCTTTCCAAATAGGCAGCTTTGGGGGATGATCTCCCTCTGGAGCCCACGCACTGCATCCATCCACCCGCCCTTTTTGTTCAAGAACAAAAGCAAGGCTGGCGGGACCTCCTCCAGAACCTTCATGCTGCGGAGAGGCTTGGACCTTGGCAGGTGCCTCCTGCAGGCAGAGCCTCGCCGGCCACACCAGCCTGTCTCCCAAAGACGCGCAGAACTGCAGAATTCACAGGGCTTGTCTTTCTCTTTTACCAGATGCGACTTTACATTTTGTAAGGTGTCAGTGGAGATCATATCAGTGTTCAAATAACTTTGTATCATGTGGTGATGCCTCTTCCTTACCTTTAATCTCAAAAATAAAAAAAACAAAACCTGTAGGTTCAAAGTTCCAGGGAGCTCAGAGGCCCTGGGGTTGAGTGCTTTCATTTGTCAGTGGAGAAGATGAGGATCTCGAAAACTTGAGCAACATTTTTTTTGTTTTAACATTTTTAAAATTATATTTTAAATTGACAAATAATAATTGTGTATGTGTATGGTATGCAGTCGATGTTGTGATACATGCATTCATTGTGGAATGATTAAATCAAACGAATTAACATGTCTGTTCCCTCACATACTTCTCATTTCTTGGTGGTGTTGAACAACGTTCCGAAGGTCAGGTAGCTCCACGTTTAAATGGACATGAAGCCATCGATAGAGAGATATACTTGAATTAAGACTTTAATTGTACAAATGTGTGTATGTGTAGGCTACAATTATACTCATATTTGACACTGTCAAGAATTAGTAGTTTTTGTTTCTAATGGGGTTAAATGTCCAGGATAGGAAAGCTTACTGGTTTGTTGTTGCTTTAATTGCGTTGGCTTGGGAGTGAACCCATCTCCCTTTCTTATTGGCCTCACGTTTTTTTAAGTGGATAATGTTATGACAAGTTTGATAAAAATGATGCTTCTGACTTCCTGGAGACAGGAATCAATTACCGAGAAGAGATAACATTTCTCTCCATTGAGCCATTAAAAATAAAATTCACAGGCTTCTAGACCTTATGGCTTTTTGAATCTTTTTAGGTTGACATAATTTGCCTGTGATTCTTTCTGGATTATTTATTTGTATGTTTGGTTTTATCTCCTGAATTTTAGATTACAAATAATCCTTCCATAGATCTTGACCATTTTTAGGACAGCATTCCTGAAAGCATTTAATTCTCACAGCGTTTGTTATTTTTTTTTAGAAATTAATTAATTAATTCTCCTGGCTCAGAATAAGACATAATTTGTGTGGTTCACAAGGTGGTTGATCCCTTCCCCCTGAGTTTCTGGTATTTCTGGTGGAATCCCTAATGAGAAGTTTGCATAAGAAGAACCTGAAGAGAGCTGAATCCCACCGCAGAAAACCTACACGGTTTTCTGCAAGGACTCAGGGAGAGCCAGAGGCAACCAAACACTCTAGCCTCCCTGAGGCCTCTCATTTGGGCCAGAGCCTGACCTTCTGAGCCAGCTCTTTCATCCATTCATTCATTCACTTACTCTTCCATCCACTTATTCATTCATTCCTGTGTCAGTTACCTAGTGAGCATACACTGTGTACCAAATGCTGACTTGGCACTGAGGACACTTAGGTGAACAAGCAGATGTTGCCACTGCCTTCGAGATACCTATGCTTTACTCACAATCTGGAGGGCTTCTCTTACCTAAACCCAACTCCAGCAGTGTCCAGCACAGATAGAGTTGTCAGGATGCAGAGTCAGGCGCATTCATACCCCACACGCCCTCTAATTGCCTGCTGGGCAGAGGACTATGATCCTGCACTGTGTGGAGCCCCTCATTTCGTTTGGCAAGGCATCCTCCCATCCAAACACTTGGCTTAGCTTGCAATCCTTCTCATATTCCTCTGTAACAGAAAGCGGATTGGTATGCAAAAGCTTCTAATATGATTTTCTTATTTATTTCCCCTACTTTCACATTTATTAGAAATAACTTATGAATTACAGTAACTAACAGATTTTTTTTTTTTTGAGATGGAGTCTTGCTCTGTCACCCAGGCTGGAGTGCAGTGGTGCAGTCTCGGCTCACTGCAACCTCTGCCTCCCGGGTTCCAGTGATTCTCCTGCCTCAGCCTCCTGAGTAGCTGGGATTACAGGTGCACACCACCACGCCCAGCTAATTTTTTTTGTTTTTTTTTTTGAGATGGAGTCTCACTCTGTCGCCCAGCCTGGAGTGCAGTGGTGCAATCTTGGCTCATTGCAAGCTCCACCTCCCAGGTTCATGCCATTCTCCTGCCTCAGCCTCCCGAGTAGCTGGGACTACAGGCGCCCACCACCATGCCCGGCTAATTTTTTTGTATTTTTTAGTAGAGATGGGGTTTCACCATGTTAGCCAGGATGGTCTCGATCTCCTGACCTTGTGATCCGCCTGCCTTGGCCTCCCAAAGTGCTGGGATTACAGGTGTGAGCCACCATCCCCAGCCTGTAATTTTTTTTTTTTTAGTACAGACGGGGTTTCACCATGTTGGCCAGGCTGGTCTTGAACTCCTGACCTCAGGTGATCTGCCCACCTCAGCCTCCCACACCACATTCGGCCGACTAATAGATTTTCTTACCTAAAAGTTAGTCTCTAGTTATGTTTCTCCTTGCCTCGTTGGGTGATTGGCCCGGGGCATAGCTGTGTTTCCATCCCGTCAGGTGTGGGCTGTAGGATATCATTTATGCATGTCCTGGAAGTTTCTGTGCAAGTGACGCAGCCCTTGATGCATTGAGCCCAAGCATCATCTGATCTTTGTTTACTGCACTGATTATGGTTTTATTTGATCTTTCCTTCAGTTTTCCTCATGCTACTTGAATTTCCACGTTGTTTTTGTCCCGGCATTTTAAAAAATTTATAGGGAATCTGAATTACAGAATCTACCTCTCAGCCCTGCACTTTCTCAGTTGTCAGTTTCTTAAAAGGTTTTTGTTCAGCCTTCACATTATTTTAGCATGACATAGGTTTTTTTTTGTTTGTTTGTTTTTTTATTGGAGACAAGTCTCACTCTGTCACCCAGGCTGGAGTGCAGTGGCACAATCCTGGCTCACTGCAAACTCCACCTCCCAGGTTCACACCATTCTCCTGCCTCAGCCTCCCAAGTAGCTGGGACTGCAGGTGCCCACCACCACACCCAGCTAATTTTTTGTATTTTTAGTAGAAACGGGGTTTCACTGTGTTAGCCAGGATGGTCTCAATCTCCTGACCTCGTGATCCACCCACCTTGGCCTCCCAAAGTGCTGGGATTACAGGTGTGAGCATACCCAGCTGACATATTTCTTTAAGTCATTTTGAGAACTGTCTTTATTTAACTAGCTGCAGTTGTCCCAGAGCTTAATTTGAAGCAGCATATTGCAACTGTTTGGGTGCTATCTTGAGGCACAATAATTACCCTATAATAATAATGTGTGTTTTAGTAAACTGGTCATTATTGTCATAGAGGGCTGGAAAGAGTGTCTTCTTAAAGCTCATAAGGACCCTAGGGTACTCTGCAAATAGCACAGTTCTAAACCTGAAGGAAAAAATTAAGGGGAAAAAAAAACTGTGTTAGTGGTCAGAAGCCCCATGTCCTTATGCATCACGGCACAGCCCACCCTGTAATGACAAGAAGGTGTTGTATTCCACTGACACTTGGGGGCTTTTCTGTGATCCCTGGGGTTGCTGTGTGTACATCCTCAGAGGCTCTCTCAACACAGTTACCAAGGGTCAGGTGGGTTACTTAGACCATCTCTCTAGCTCATACTTTGTACTTCTGGGGGCTGAAGGTGACAGGACAGACCCCATCCCAAGACTGGGGGGCTGATTAGAGTTGCCAGGCATCCCGTATATACAAAGCACGTCCTGAATTTTGCAACTTTTGTCCTGGATCCTTTATTAATTTGTCAGGATGCTCTAAATGTCCTGTATTCAGCTTTTTTTTTTTCTAATCAATTACAGAATTCAGCAATAAGAGCTATTATTCAAATTTAACCGGGCATCCTATATTTGCAAAATCTGGCAACCCTGCGGCTGAGGAAGGTTGCTGCCCAGCCTGTGTTCTTGGTTAATGGACAAGGCAGCAATGCCTGCGTCCCTCCATTAATAGTCACTTAGAAACACTTAATTCCTCCTTTCTGGTTATATTTTAATGTCCCCAGGGAAGAAGTCAAATAACTCCGCCTGCAGTTTTCTTTAGTGACCAAAATTGCAAACTCTGTCACAGGCCCTTTGTCACAGCTGTTTTGGTCCCAGAGCTAGCCGATAGGTTTCTTGATGAAATAATGTCTGCGAATCCCTTTCTCAGAGCGGCACACAGTGTGAGCATGAGAGAATCTGCAGTGACAGCGGGTGATGGGTGGGAGGTGGTGGTGGCAGGTGGCGATGGAGACCTCCTGAAAACCCCAGGTGGTGAATTTCTTCTTCCCTCCTCCCTGGCTCACTGCCTTTTAGCGGCTGTGACATGGCCAGGGCGTGGGGAGCTTCTCCAGGCACGCTTAGCTGAAGAGAACGCTGTCAGAGGACAGCAGTTACTAGTAAGTAACCTACATTTCCCTTCTACTCTGACTGCTCCCTGCTGTCTAAATAGAGAAAGTGGAATTAAGTTTATTATCTGTGACCTCATACTAATTCCTCTTACATCCTGCCTTTGTGCAAAGGGAAAAGGGCCATTTAAAAAGTAGTGGACGAAGCTTTAGTATTGTAAACACTTTCAAGGGTTATAAAACAAATCTGTTGAATGAACAAGCATGTGAGAGTTGGTATTCTAGAGTCACGTGTGATCGCCCAAATTGTATATTTCATTACAAAAAGTATATAGTCATGGTATTATAGAGTATTAAAATTATATGTTATCAGTGAATCAAGAAATTAAAATTTCTGAGAAAATTCTTGTCAAATCACTTTCATGTCTACTAAAGCTTTTAACTTCTTCTCTAGTAAAATAGTGGTCAAAATTAGCATGTGGAAAGTAGGCCAATGATACTGAAGTCGTAAGCCATGCTTCCAAGCCTAGAGATATTGCAGCAACCTCTTCCAAGCCTGACAGCTCCTTGCGAAGAGTGCTTTCAAATGGGTAACTTGAAAAAGCCAGCTAAGCAAAGATCAATGGAATCATAGAACATTAAGACATGGCAACTTGAGAAAAAGATTTAATTTGCACCTTTTTTTTTCTTTTTTTAAATTAGATTTTTTTTTAAGTCATACTTTTCAAATGTTACTTTCAGAAGCTGTTATTTTGGTCTGTTTCTTTCATCCTGCATGTGCTAATTTCCTTGATTAATTTGGAGAACATCTGCATATAATTCCGTGATCTTTTCATTGGCAAAACCTCACAGCTTTGTGCAAGACTTGGAGAGTTCACATTCCAGACAGTCTGGGATTGTATCTAATTGAAATGCCAAACCTACCGAAGTGCCAGAGCGTAAGTGTGTAATTATGTAATTTTCTCTTGATCTTTCAGAGTCTTCCTGCGAGCAATTAATCAGTATGCAGATATGCTGAACAAAAAATTTCTGGATCAAGCCAACTTTGAGCTACAGGTAAGAGAAGAGGTAGACACGACCTTTGTGGAGAAATCATGTTAAAACAAATTGCTGGTCCGAGCCAATATCTTACAGTATTTCTAATCCTTGAACTTAATTGGTCTCCCATCCACGATGCGGAAACGGAATTTGTAGTACGTACTATTGGAACCTGAGGAGTGAAAATTATGCCTTTGGAGTATTCGCTTAATTTAGCAAGGAAAGAGATAGAGTTGTTTCAGAGAGAAGCTATTGAATCAGAGTGACAAGAAGGGACTCTCCAAGCAGGGAGGCCACCAAGTCCCAGTGTGTGTATCTGCCAAGATTGTCTCAGCCCATCTTACTGTGGAGGGAGGATCAGCAGAGGAGGAGACCCAGGTCTGCACCTCGAGCTCAGCTTGCTTTTATAACTCTGTGTTCCCCCCATATCCTCTCTGGGCCTTGTGCTACTAGCAGTGGCTTTTACCAGGCCAGAGACCCTGCCCCCCAGACCCCATGGTCCATCAGAAATGCTCCTTTGGTGAATGCAGTGTGAGAGAGAGAGAGAGTGTGTGTGTGTTTGTGTGTGTGTGTGTGTGTGTGTGTGTGTGTGCGCATGCATGCTGTAAGGATTGATTTTGCCTGGCCTGATTTCTTACTGTGCATCCAAAATGTGTGGCTCTCACTTCCATTGTACTCTGGATGTGTTTCTGCTAATAATGATTTTATCTGTCATTATTATTACTTAGTTTACTTTAGTAAAGTATACAAATTTTTGAAAAGCATGCAGATACAAATGGCATGTTTATTTCCTGGGCAAGATGATTCACTCTCTCAAAAGGAACCCGAAGGATTTTTGTTCACCCATTGGGTGATCCAACCCCAAAATAAGTTACCCAATAGCAAATAATAAGTTTACCCAATGCTCTTTCATTTGCATTGCCCTTATTTTTATGATTTTTTAATTTTAAATGTTTATTGTATTGGCATTACAGGATATAATTAGATAATAATATATCAGGTGCCATATATCTAAACATGTTACTTGTTTATAAAATTTTTTATCATTTTCTCTGCTGAATGCCTGTTTTCATATGTCATAATAACATACTTTCTCTTTATACAATATATATGTACTGAATATCAGTTTAGCAGGTAAAATAGGAAACATTCCTTCCTAACCCTTTGCTGCCTCTCACTGCCCCTCTGCAGGGATAACTTTTAACTCATTGTTCTGAATTCTTTGTCACGCTTTCAGCATTTATATGGGCCTGTGTGTGTTTTCTTTTGGCCTTTAACATGAACTGGATCATACCCTGTGTTTTTCAGCTCTGTCATATTCCACGATATGAATGTACCAACATTTATTCAGCCATTTCTGCACTGATAACCTAGAGGCTGTTTCCAGGTGTTTACAATCACAGGCTGTGCTACCGTGAGGGCTGTGATACATGTACCTCTTAGTACACGCATTGCTATGGAAAAGGTTGATCTCTAGGCCAAATGATATGACATTTTAAGTTTGATGGAAAATGATCAATTTCCTTCCTAACATGATTTTAGCAATTTGCCACCCCACCAACCTTGTTTGAGAGCAGCCACTTTCTATCTAGAATCTTCTTCAACACTGACTTCTTTAAAATGATTGATTTTTGTTTTTATTGTCATTTTTCTGATGATTATTTAGGCTAAGAATACTTAGTGGCCATGTGGGTTTCTGCTGTGAATTCTCTGATCGTTTCTTCTCCTCACATTCGTATTTGGCTGTCTTTTTTATAAGTTGGAATTCTTGATATAGGCTAGGCCTGGGTTTAGGCTTATCATATAGAAATATTTCATTTTTCTGTAGTGAAATCTGTTATTTCTTTTACAGCTATCTGGTTTCATGTTTTACTTGGCAAATCTCTCCTTGCCTTAATATTATATACTTCTAAATGTTACTGTTCTGTGTTAGTTAGGATCTGCTAATACATGTGTGGTTGTGTGGTTTTCTTTTTGTTTAATCTTTCAGGTGTTTAATCCATTTGGGGATTTCTGTAGTTGGTATAGGGGTAAGGATCTAACTTCACTTTTTCCCACGTCATTTCATGAATAGATGACTCTTTCCCCAATGATTTGAAATGCTACAGTTAACATAATTATAAATGTATGTGTATATAAATTCCATTTTCTGTGTTATTATCTTAGAGGCTTCATCCTTATACCTTTGTACCCAGCTAGCAGAGTCGCTACTTTTCCACTTGTTTTCTACTGCAGAATTATCTTGGCTGTTTTTGTGCATTTCCTGTTCCATTTGGAGTTTAAAATCAGATAGCTGAGTTTCTCTTTTAAAAACATACTGCTTGGATTTTAGCTGGAATCCCATTGAATTGATAAATAAATTTGGAGTAAGTTTATGGTATTTGAGGGAATACTTTGCAGTATTTTTTTCCCCATCTCATACTAGACTATGTAAGTATTTGTTTTGCCATTTTTCTGGTTTTTTCCTAGGTCAGGTCTCACACATGACTTGCTGGGTAGATTCCCGTGTGTTTTTAGTTGTGGCTGCTCTGGTGGGGGAGCCTGTTTCTCAACATGTTGGTTCTCCCTGGCTTTCGTCCTGTTTCATGAGGATGGCCCCTTGGACTCTCACCGTGAGCCCACACACCTTACAAGCCACGTGCTTCAGGGCCCACATAGAGCGTCGCCCCTTGGCAGGTGTGACACACATATTTATTGTTGTTTGAAGAGGGTTTAGCAGGAATCGCTGCCTGCTGTCGGCTGCATTCTGAGAGTCACAGTCGGGGCCCATCTAGCGTACGACCCATGTCTGCATGTACCCAGCACAGATCTTAATTTAAACACCACCGTCACCACCATGAGTGCTCTGGCTCAAAGGCAGCCCTGGTCCTATGTAGGAAAAGAAAGAATTAGGAGTTGGTGAAGCTGTCATTTAAAAAGAAGCATTCGTGTTTTGTTGTTGTTGCTGCTGCTGCTGCTGCTGTTGTTGCTGCTTTTGTTGTTGTTAAAGGGAGCAGGTAGAAAGGAAGATCTATTGTGGGTCCTTGCAGGCATGGGTCCTATTCTGGCTGAGCCCCTGACCATGATTCTCAGAATACAGGTGGCTGCAGCCAGTGATTCCTGCCGGTGCTGTGGCAAGGCTGAAATCAGTCCCAAAAACAAAAGGAACGACTTGTATTTTATTGACTGGCACTCCCCTTTCTTTATAAAGGGGGCTAAAAAAAGAGAGCCCCATTGTGGGCTCTGAGGTTGGGGGTGCCTGGCTCAGACCCCCATTCTGCTTCATGTGTTACCTGTAGCTTTGGGCTGGTCACTAAATCTCAGCTCTGCAATGGGGATAACAGCACCTACTTGGTTATTCTGTGGTAATCAAATGAGCTGGTGTGTCACTATAGAAAGTGCTGTTCATGGGAAGTGTTGGATAAATGCAAGCCCAACAGACTTTTCTCAAATCCTGCAAATGCTCTTAAATTTCCCCTTACTTCTCAGGTAATTAAAAATAGAGTCAATGTAATGTTCACACTTTATTGTTATAGAACTCTTTTCAGCTATCTCCTTTGATATAATACATATTATCCCTGGTTTGTAAATGAGAAACTTTTACTACAACTTTCTTCTTCTAAAGGCCATTGTCTTTTAAACCACATATATGTAGTCCATAAACCCTTGAAATATGGGTTTATTGAAACAAGAAATGTTTGATCTTTTTACATTTGTTTTCCTTGTCTAGTGTATGTATGATTTGGGGGTAAAGAGTCCTAAATTATGGAAATCTATACTATTCTTAAGTGAGGAGCTTCATAATTACATTAATAAAAGCTAACATTGGCCAGGCATGGTGGCTCACACTTGTAATCCCAGCACTTTGGGAGGCTGAGGGAGGTGGATCACTTGAGGTCAGGAGTTCAAGACCAGCCTGGCCAACATGGTGAAACCCCATCTCTACTAAAAATACAAAAATTATCCAGGCATGGTGGTGCACACCTGTGGTCCCAGCTACTCAGGAGGCTGAGGCAGGAGAATTGCTTGAACCCAGAAGGCAGAGGTTGCAGTGAGCCGAGATCATGCCGCTGCATTCCAGCCTGGGAAACAGAGGGAGACTCCATCTCAAAAAAAAAGAGCTAACATTGATGAAGTGCTTACACATGCTCTGTACCGCCTTAAATTCTGTGCATATATTTACTTCTTTGATCTTCTGAGCACTCCTATAAGATAGATACTCTTGAAATTCACATTTTATCCATGAGGAAACTGAGGCAGAGAGAGGTTAGAGTCTGAGTAAATGGCAGAGCCGGGATTTGAATATGTGCACCGTGACCTCTGAGCCCACACACTCAGGCCTGAACTACACCGTGGGTGGCTGGTTAGCAACATGTATAGAGTGAGTGTGGGTTTTTTTTTTTTTAACTTCAGAAGTGTGTGCTGAGCAAATGATAAATGTCTGAGAGCATTGTTGAGATCCTATATCAAGCTGTTCAACAACTTAGCATCTCCTCCTTTTTGGTTTTCAGCTGTGGAACAACTACTTTCACCTGGCTGTTGCTTTCCTTACTCAAGAGTCCCTGCAACTGGAGAATTTTTCAAGTGCCAAGAGAGCCAAAATCCTTAACAAGTAAGTTCTCATCTAGCTCTGAAACTGCAGGCAGGAGCCTCCAACTCTAATAGCATAATTTTCATGTCGTTTCTAAGCCAACTTGATACAAATTGAGATGTAATCATGGTGTAATGAAAGGGTGGTTTTAAATCACCAGTCAGGTATTGCCTTTTCTAACCCATGAATCAAGATCTAAAATTGCAGGACTCATCCTGGAAGGTTCCAGGTCAGTGTAATCCAAGACTATTAGTGCAACGCAGAATTTCAGCTTCCGGAGATAATTCCTTTTGCTATGCACTATTCTGATGTCGTTTCACATGTGGTTGACTTTATTGCTTAATTCTTCAATTCGAAAGGAGCTTCTGATGAAAGCTCTTGGCTCTATTGGGATTGTTGAACAACTCACTGGGGAGTTAGAGCTATCGGGGTTCCTTCTTGGCAGCAGATAACCCCTGTCTTCTTCCGGGCAGGAGCTTTGAATGGACTGAAGTGGCACCTTCTATCATTGTAAATAAACCTCTCCAAAGCTCCATGAAAGCCGAGATCCTTGCCGGCTCCTCCAGCTCTGTAACCCCAGTTTGCATCATGCACCGCTCATGACTCAGTATCAAGAAGCACCATTGCTGCATGGGTTTCCTTCCCCTGTTTGGACACCCGGAGGGTCTTGCTTCGTCTCTTTCTGCCTCCGTTTCACTAATTTCTCACTGCTGTCGGTGTTCCTTTCATAAGTCCTTTTGAGAAGAGTTCTGAAATTGCTTTGGTGTTGCCGAGTCATCAGTCTCTGTTTGTCATTTTATAAATACCTCTGCAATATCTCAACTGTTCTAAGGCTTGGCCAACTCCATGCTGCTAGCTGAGGTTAGAGATTCCAGAAAGAGTTTCAGAAGGTGGCAGCTGCTCTTATATCCTGTGAGTCTGTATCTCACTTTCAAGGCAAATCCAAAGCACATCATCTCTGGAGAGTAAGAATTATAGTCATGAGCTGGGCTCTGGTGCTCAGCCAGCAGTGGTAATACCAGCTACTTGGGAGGCTGAGGCAGGAAGATCACTTGAGCCCAGGAGGTCAAGGCTGCAGTGCACCACGATCATACCTGTGAATTGCCATGCACTCTAGCCTGGGCAACATGGCAAGACCCCCTTTCAAAAAAAAAAAAAAGAAAGAAAGAATTATAGTCACTCACTGCATAACCACAGACTACATGCTGTATTTTTACTGCAACTTTTCTTTGTTTAGATACACAAATACTCACCATTGTGTTACATTTGCCTGTGGTATTTATTGTAGTCACATGGTACATTACAAACGTGTTGTACAGGTTTGTAGACTAGTAACAGTAGGCTATACCGTATGGCCGAGGTGTGTAGTAGGCTGTAGTATCTCAGTTTGTGTAAGTTCACTCTGCAGTGTTCACACAACGACAAAATCACCCAGTGACATATTTCTCAGAACATATCCCTGTCATTAAGCAAAGCATGAGTATATTTCAGCATATCATTTACTCAGCCTGTACTTTATGTCAGTGACTTTCTAAGCATTTCATGTGCATTTTTCTTCTATAATCATTAAAAAGCAAAACCATTCCTTAGGCCCTCATTATCTGCCCTAGTTTCTAGATGAGGAAGGTCACACACAGTGACCGAGCCACTTGGCCAGTCCCACACCTAGAATGTGGCAAAGCAGCATTCTAATCTAGGCGATTCAGGGCCCACGATTTTCACCTGGGCTGCTTTTAGAACCTTCGAGCTTTTGGTCTGCACCTTTCTAAGTAAAGATCACCTTTCACCTGGCCATCTTTCCTTCAGGCCTCCTCAGCTGGGTGATTCCTGCCTGACAGCCATCTGTGTAAACAGTGATCATTGTTCAGAAACAAGAAATGCACTTGCTGAGCCAAGCACTGAGAATGGTGTAGGCAGAGGGGGTGCTCGCCTGTGACTACCGAAGCGGCACGCAGCAGCTGCAGCCCACCACCTCAGGGCCTGCACAGGTGTCTGTCGCTTGTCCTGGCTTCCAGGATCAAGAGACAGACTTCTCCAGGCTGCATCTTCTGGAGACTGGCTCAGCAGGGGCGCGGGCTCCTGCTTTGTGGAATGCACACTCCCTCAGGGCCCAGGGGAAGGGAGGGATGGTGCTTTGTCGTTGTTGCTGTTCTTGTTGATTTGCCTTTGTGCTGGGAATTGTAGTGCAGACGGTAGCGACCAGCACACACAAAGCACAGTGCGGCACAACGCACTTCAGTGCACCGTAATCCACCAGGTGCGGACACACCTCCTTCAGCACACGCCCCTTGTTGTCCCGTCCAGCAAAAGGACAGCTCGGCCACGGCAGGTGGAGCCGCCTGCCCACATGTCCAGCGCCCACTGTGGGGTGGAGCTGGGACCCAAGCCCAGCCGCAGCTCCTGGCCTCGGAGATGCCTGCGGGAGAAGAGAGGTGAATTTAAACTAGAAATCTGCCTCAAAAGAGCTGGCATCTTCTTAGTGGTGGGGCCGAGCACCCCTCAAGCCCCAGCAGGGCAGCTGTGTGCTGGGCCCTTCCTTCTGTTGGTGTGAGTGTTAAGAGCCTAAGGCAACATCAAGACATGCATTAACAGCGGTGCGGTGGCTCATACCTGTAATCCCAGCACTTTGGAAGGCCAAGATGGGAGGATAGCTTGAGTCTAGGAGTTTGAGACCAGCCTGGAAAACACGACAACACCCCCTTCTCCACAAAAAATACAAAAATTAGCCAGGTGTGGTGGCGCGCACCTGTGGTGCCAGCTACTCAGGAGGCTGAAGTGGGAGAATCTCTTGAGCCCAGGGGGTTGGGGCTGCAGTGAGCCATGATCACACGACTGCGCTCCAGCCTGGCTGACAGAGTGAGACCGTCTGTCTCAAAAACCAAAACGAAAAGAAAAAAAACATTAACCTCGAAGGGCCTTGGCTACTAAAGAAAACGTTTGCTTCCCACGTAGTGGCGTGGATTCAGAATCTTCAAAGCCACGGAAAATTACACACAGCCAGCTGGTGTCGCCCCCTCAGGAGCCACCCAGGGCCTCTGCCTAGGGCTTTCGTATTCTCTTTGTCACAACGATAGCAACAGGAGACTCTGGATTTCCCCCAGGAAAGTCCCCAGGCAGTTCAGAAGTTGTCTTTGCAAGACACTGGCAGGACAGCCTCAGGGCTTTGTGCTGTCTGAGGGGCCTCTCCAGGGGCATGAGTTCTGCTCCGCTTGTGGAGGTGACAGGAGATCCAGGACAGAGCCCCCGGAGCCTGAGATAAGGCTGCCTTGACCTTCAGGCCACGCGGCACACACGTGTGGAGGGTCAGCCCTATTTGTTGTAGTCTTCATGCCACTTGATAAGCCTTCAGCCCTTCATAGTCCATTTGCAAATTTTATTTCTAAATAGCAAAACCTGCATAAGAAATACGTGACGATGTCCTACCCCAATGCTTAAATTTTCTCAGGCACATACAGTGCCTAGAAATGTGATTTGTTTAAAATTGTCTGCGTAAAAGGGATTCAGTGCCCACTCTGTGCTCAGTCGGGCCATGGTCCCAGTGCTGGGGACAAAGACACAGACCTCATGACAAAGAAGGTCATGGTCTAGTGGGGTAAATGGAGAAGCAAAAATAATGAGTGGAGTGGGGCATGCATGGAGTGGTGACGGAGGGCCTTGGCAGCCCGGAGACGGGCTGTGGGGCTCAGCCGTGGGAGACGGAGGCCTCCTGGCAGCTTGGGCTTCCCGGCTGGGTGGTGAAGGCAGCTGAGAGGTTTGCCATGGGACATCGAGTGCCAAAGGGCATGGCGCCATCTACATATGAGCAGAGACATGATCTGGGTTGTCGAAGTGTAAGGGAGCAGCTTGGAGCTTGGGGCAGGGTGTGGGGGCTCGTGGTCTGGGAGTCAACCTCACACTCTGGGCAAATGATGGGCGCTGACTTGGAGCCCCGTGGAGCATGATGCATGCACCTGTCTGTTTCTAGGGGGAAAGGCATGTGGTATAAAGGTGGAGCCATGACACACCCACTTAGTAGGCTCAGCACTGCCTCCATCTGGGGCCTGTCTCTTACTCTAGGGCTTGTGAATCCAACCTAAGGCATCTGAGGGATCATCCCCAACCCCTCAGCCTTCCCTTCCCTTCCCTTCCCTTCCCTTCCCTTCCCTCCCCTCCCCTCCCCTCCCCTCCCCTCCCCTCCCCTCCCCTCCCCTCCCCTCCCCTCCCCTCCCCCCTCCCCTCCCCTCCCCTTCCCCTCCCTTCCCTTCCCTTCCCTTCCCCCTTGCTAAGCCCTTGCAGCTCCTCACCTCTGCTTGGTCCACAGCTTTGTGGCTCAAAACAATAGAAATTCCAGCATCAGGAAACCTGCCTGCTCCATCCTCCTAATGACAGGTTGGGAAGATAATTAGGATTTTCATTCTAAAGACATTCCCCAAAGTGCATGGGAGTAAATAAAAGAATGGGCCATACCACGCAGAGAACTGATTATGTCAGACCCAAATTGAGTATGAGATTCGCCAGTGTACCACAAAATAAATAACCCCTAGGAATCAAGTCCATAATATGAAAATTTAACTGGCTCAACCTTCAGACATCCTTGGTGCTAGTGACTCCCAAGGAAGGACAGAGATGTCAGCAGAATTCTAAGCCTGACCGGCAGCTCTTCCTCCCATCCCAGCCCCCTAGCCTTTTTTACATTATTGGGGCGCAGGAAATATGTCTAAAATGTAAAAGGGATGACTTTTGATTAGCAGCCAGCTTGATAATTTTGTTATGTAAGACACGTGCATCCTGGTGTGGGGCAGTGTGTTGAATGACTGCAAAGGAGCTTCTGTGTTCAGGACCGGAAGAGGAACAGGGTTCATGAATTGGGCCTCCCACATATCTAAGCATAAAATGCTCACTTAAAATTTCAGCGCAAGAGGTTAAGTTTGATGGCAAAGTCCAGCTCAGTGCAGAGAGACCATCCACAAAGACCTCCCCACCTGGTCCCTAGGCTGTTTTCAGTTTTGGCGGGGGCGGGGGGGTTGTTTTTGTTTTTGTTTTTTTGTAATTATAGAAGTCTGCAGTGTTCTAAGAGGATAGGTTTCACAATGGGACCAAAATATCCCCATCTGACCAAACACTGGGTTCTGCAGAATCTTCTCCAGAAGATTATGTCAAACTCTAGATACTACCTTTAAGGAAACTAACAGGAAATAAACATGCCGTGCATGCCATTTTGCAGCGTGACCTAATCAGAAGCTGCATTTGTATATTCCTGATTATAACAGGAGATACGATCAATTTAATTTGTGTCTGTGCTCATTTTTTTCAAGAGACTGAAATTATTCAAAATTAAATTCACTTATTAGAAGGAGACTCAGGGAGTTAGACTTAACAAGTGGTGACCTGTGCCAACTTCAAGTCAGAAGAGCTCACTGTGTCCCACATGCACCGGTGGTGTTGTTTTTGAGGTCCCGCCCACCTCACCTCTTTAGGAACCCACCAGTCTTTCCCATGAAGTTAAAAATGCCTCACCCCAGCCATCAGCTCCCTCCAGCTTCCTTTAGGTCCATCTCAGCCCTTTCCTTGTCTCCTTTCCCCACCTCCCACCCACTCCGATGCTGGCTCCAGGCACTGCATTCCCCCAGAACCTCAGCCAGGTCCTGGCTGCCCCCAAGCAGATGGAGGGTGTTCAGCCCCCTAGATGCTCTCCCCACATCCTCAACATGTTTCTTCTTTCCCTCCATCTCAGAACATGCTTTTCTTCGCTCTCAGGACTCTCCTGAGCCTTTCTCCAAGCTTTTTGGTGTCTGCTCTCTCTTGTCAGATTCCTACCCCTGTACCCCAGCATCAAGTGGCGGTGGGGGTTCCGCACACTTTGGTCTTAGGCCTTCACATTCTATTCTCTTTCCTTAGGAAAGCATTTTTCAAACTGCAGGTCTCAACCTTTGATTGGGTCAGACTATTCACTTAAAGGGCCATCATATCCATTTCCTAGGCTGATCTGCCGTAACAGTGAACACAAACCGGGTGGCTTGAATTGATTGTTTCACAGTTATGGAGGGCAGAAGTCCCAAATCAAGGTGTGGGCAGCATTGGTTCCTTCTGGAGGTTCTGAGGGAGAAGCTATTCCCTGTCTCTCTCCTGGCTTCCGGTGGCTGCCCCGGTCTTTGGCATTCCGTGGCTTGTGGCTGTGTCACTCCAATCCCTGCCCCATCTTCCTGTGGCCTTCTTCTTTGTGTCTTCCTATGTGTCTGTGTCTCTCAATCTCCCTCTCCTTATAAGGACACAGGTCACTGGATCTAGAGGCCACTCTACTCCAGTATGACTTCATCTTACCTTGAGTACATCTGCAAAGACTCTATTTCCAAATAAGGTCACAGTCATGGATACCAGGGTTTAGGACTTCAACATAGCTTTAAAGGGGACACAATCCAACCCACACTAGTCATGACCAATAGACTTTTCTTTTCTTTTTTCAGTGAAATAGAATCTAGGAAAAAATATCAGCATTCATTGCAGGCAGTAAGGTTAAGCATCATTTCATAAAACTTTATACACATACATGTATATTAATATATGTGCTGGTTAATAAATGTATTTTTTATGTCAGAAAAGTTTGTGAAACTTTAAAAGAAACTGGCGGCGGCAGGGGGTGCTTTAAAAAAAACCTGCCTCCTGCAGCCTCTGCTCACAGTGCATCCCCCTCACCCCCTGGTCTCTCAAACAGAGGAACCAGCTCTGTGTTCTGTAGCCCCACCCACCAGGCACTCACCTACTCCCTCCCTGCCACAGGGCCTTGGCGCCTGCTGGTCCTCCTGCCCAGAATGCTCTTCCCTACCCTCTTCGTCCAGATTTCGTCTCTCCTTCTTCAAATCTCAGAGCAAATATTATTGTCCTAGAGAATTCCTGCCAGAGCCAAGCTGAGCCCACTGTTAGATTTTCTCACAGTTCCCATGTTTCCCCTATAAAGCCATGATCCTGGCTTTCGCAAAAACAATTCCTCTATGTATCTATACATGTTTATCTTGTGTGATTATTTTATTAATGTTCATCTCTCCTACCATGCTCATAGCCCACTGTGGTTTGTGAGTCTTGTCTGTTCTCCATATCATAGTAATATTAATATTCCAATATGAATATTCATATTTCCACATTAGCTTTGTGTCTGGCCCAAGTGCCCAATAAATGTTCACTAAATGAATCGATCTAAATGACCATTGCAACCATGAGAGGAATATTGTGCCCAGCCTGAGATTTTAAGGGAAGGAGCTAGCGTGGCTCCAGTGCTTGCCAGATAGACAGGGACGTCATCACTCTCTTGTTGTTCACAAAAGCCTAGGATTGAGCACCATGCACCATTCTCGCAGCACTACAGATGAGGAGACTGAGGGTCAGAGTGGTCAAGTAAATTGCCCGGTGTGCTTAGATTCAGGCCCAGGCTGGCCTTACCCCCAAGCCTGAGCTATCACTCGGGGGTATGTTTCTTGGAGTGAAGGTGCAAGAAACCAGGTGCTAAGATTAGGCCACAGGGACCAAATTCACACGATTTTATGTCCGGGTTACAGCCTGGATGTGGGATCCCAGATCTCCCTGGGCGATAGGAAGTGTGCCTCCTAAGCATAGGTTCTCCTGCTCACTCACACCGTGGGTGGGCTCAGGTAAGAAGCTCCGGGCAGAGCACGGTGACCCCAGCTCTAGGCCATCCTGGCTCGGTGGAGTCGGGCATGTGTGTTCCCCACTGTGAATCTCAGCTCTTATTGAGAAAATGGGCACAGAAATGTCAGCTTGCTCAGCTCATAGTCTTATTCCAAAATCAAGTGAAAGGAAAGCACTTTGAAAGATGCGACGCTGTGTCGTGCTGTGGAGGCATGGAAAGTCCCTGTCCTGGGGGTGCATGCTGTGGGTGTGGGAGTCTGAGGACTTGGATTCTCTACTCTCCTTCCCGGTGAGGATGGCCATGTCATTTTGCTTCTCTCCTCTATGACTAGTGCAGTCCCCTTGGCTGTTTATTGCTAGAGAGGAACTTAGTTATGGTCCCCAGGGCTGCCACCAGCCCGGGGTTCTGCTTCCAGGCAATAAGCTTTATTAGCCCTATGCTCTCAATTATCCTTTTTTCCTCCTCCATGGGAAGAACGAAGAAATGGCTTGGGAAGCCCCCTTGAGGTCTGGTGACAGCTGTGACTTTATTTGGGGATTACTCTGGGGCATGTATAGATTCATCAAAGCTCCCTTCTTATTAAAACCAAGGAAAAGATCCCTCTCACTGCCAGGGACCTCCAGCCGGCCCTTCCCCTCACAGCTCCCCACTCTTCCTCACTGCCGCTGCTCCCTTGTCCTATTTGACAATTAAAACCGCATCTTTAGCACCTTGGTGCCCGCAGGCCCGGCTCTCCTGAGGGGTGGGCTCTTGTATCCTTGCTAATCCCCCAGTTCTCAAATACTGCCAGCAACTGTCATCTTCCACCTACAGGACAGTAAAGTCTATCTGAGAATGGAAATCCCTCACCCCTCAGCCTCCTTCACCACCCAAGGGAGAAGCACTGTGCAGGGAGGCGGGGAGGGGTGGGGAGCATCGGGGAGGGGTGGGGAGCATCGGGGAGGGGTGGGGAGAAGTGGGGAGCATCGGGGAGGGGCGGGGAGGGGTGGGGAGCATCGGGGAGGGGTGGGGAGCATCGGGGAGGGGTGGGGAGAAGTGGGGAGCATCGGGGAGGGGCGGGGAGGGGTGGGGAGCATCGGGGAGGGGCGGGGAGGGGTGGGGAGCATCGGGGAGGGGTGAAGAGGAGCGGGGAGGGGTGGGGAGGAGCGGGAAGGGGTGGGGAGGGGCAAAGAGGATGGAGAGGAGCGGATGCACCTGGCCTCCCAAATCCAGATTGTGGTGCCAGCTCTGGAAACACAGCAAGTCACTCCCGAATTACCCAAACCGCAAGTGGAAGATCCACTGCAGCTGAGTATCATGTACTTTAGGATGTCTGAACTTTAGGATTTCCCTGGGATCATTATCATTCTAATCATTCTGGGACCTGAGAGAAGTAACTGAGTCGGGGGCCAGCAAGGCACAGACACTGATGAAGTTCAGCCTAGCATTGGGCCGTTTTTTTTTTCTTGAGACAGAGTCTTGCTCTGTCGCCCAGGCTGGAGTGCAGTGGCGAGATCTCAGCTCGCTACAACCTCCGCCGCCCAGGTTCAAGCAATTCTTCTGCCTCAGACTCCCAAGTAGCTGGGATTACAGACATGTGCCACCACGCCCAGCTAATTTTTGTATTTTTAGTGGAGACGGGGTTTCACCATGTTGGCCAGGCTGGTCTTGACCTCCTGACCTCAGGTGATCCACCTGCCTCGGCCTCCCAAAGTGCTGGGATTACAGACGTGAGCCACCGCACCTGGCCTGGGCCTTCCTATTTTGAGGGAATCATCCCAGAATGAGAAGAACTCTGTGTAGCTGGGATGTGAGAAGCATGTGCAGAGCTTGAGTGGGTCAGTACATGCTAGGCCGATCCCACTGTGAGCATTTCACCTCTGCTGGGGGACATGGGCGCAGGGGGTGTTTGTGTTCAGGGGGGCCACCTCTTTCTGATGCCACTTTCCTGGGCTTGTCCAACACCTGCTTGGCTGGAAGGGGACTCACCCACCTGCACAGCGAGAACCTCACCAACCTCAGAGGAAAGATTAGAACAGGGCTTCGCCACAGTTTTGCTTTCTGTGTGTCCCACCCCTGGGAAATGCTGCAAGGACGTCAGCCTGCCAGGTCACCCTGCAGCCAACTGCATCCTTTCCCAGCCCTGGCCGCAGCAGCTGCTTGGATCCCTTTGTCATTAGTGCAGGAGCAAAATGGGAATGGGGGGAGCCAGCACTACAAGCCTCCAAGCAGTGTTCAGGTCGTGTGTTTCCTGGGCAATTGGGGGCATGAGTTATGCAGGGCACTTTCCTCTCTCCCACCCACCCAGGTCCAGTAGCTTTGCTGCCTGCGTGCTTTCCCCAACCATGGACAGCCCTTTCCTACCATGGCCTCAATGCTGGGCCGTCTCCCCAGCTGAGATGCCCCCTCCTTAACCAAGTCTGCCTGCATCAGTGCTCACCTGGTTTAGGGCTGCGCTTAGAGCTAGCGTGTCCTGGTAGGGAGTGGCCTAGGCTCCAGTTCCTTTTCTTCACCAGCACTGTGGGCCAAGGCGCATGGCCTCCCACGCACCGCAGCAGAGCTGCCAGGTGAGATTGATCTTCTGTGGTTGAGATGATCACTCTTGGCTGTAGCCCAGTCATGCCGTGAGTGACAGACAGGTGCTTAGGGCACCAGAGTCTTCTCTAATAAGGTGGCAGCTGGCCGCGGTTGTTGATTTACCGGCCAGGATCTTCGCCTCAAGAACCACAGTGCACTCGTCTGTAATCAGTGCTTTCCTTCTCACATCTCCTGACACGAGGATGAGCAGAGCAGGCTCGATGGCACAGCTGCTCAACTGTAATCCTGTATGATAATTTTGCAAATTATTATTTTTAATATAATCAGCTTTTTCCTTAGGCAATAAAAGAAAAAGTTAAATTGCTCACAAACTAATAAAGGTTTATCTTCTGGAGCATCAAATTCTGTTTACTCATGAAACACACACCTCCTCTATGCACCCATCGAGAGGAAAATTAGCATTTATTTTCCCTGATAAACAAAAACAATGGAAGATTTGTTGGCATCTTTTGGTGTTAAGCCCTTCCTTACATTTAAAATGACATAGAGGAATGCAAGAACTTTGGAAGAGGTCTGCCCTGACTCTGGATTTAATTTTAACTTTGGAAAGCAACCTGTTGTGTGCAGTAGGATGTTATGTGGTGTCTGCAGTGCCTAGACGCTAACAACATGCATGGAACCAAGCTCCCCCTTGGGCCCAGGAGCTGAGAGATTGAAGAAAGGGAAATGCTTTCATGACTCTCCACAAGTTCCTCCACGTTCCCACCCGGGGGGAAGATGTTGTGTAACCCTCAGTGATGAGAAAGTGAGATTTCCCCCAGCTAGATTCCTCCTCGTTTGATTCCTTTTGGTGGCAAGAGAAGTTGAAGCTTTGACACTCTCTTTATTTGTCTCAGTGCTAGAAGGCTTTAACTGCACTTAAAAATAATTCCAGTCCGATTTTCAAATTCTCTCCAGAGTGATTCAGCGTTTTTCTTTTCCCTGATTTCCAGGTACGGAGATATGAGGAGACAGATTGGCTTTGAAATCAGAGACATGTGGTACAACCTTGGTGAGTAGCCTGGATGTGGGGGCATGGTGAATATCTTGCATCCCTGGTGGGTCATGGCACTGGCCGTGTTCATCAGTGTTGGGATGTCTTAAGATCTTAATGGCTTCTATTCCTTGGACAGCAGTTGCTACTCTTTGTAGTAACTGTTTTCAGGAATTAAGAGATAGAAGACCAAAGGCAAGGAAAGAAAATCTCACGGGTGGGGCAAAAAGAAAAATCCACAGAGCACCCTCTTGTGTTGTGTGGACACGTGGCTTGGAGCTCCTCCCTCCCTGGTGTTGCCTCCCTCCCTCAGTTGCCTCAGTTCCTTCTGCGTCAAATAGGAAGCTCATCCTGCTGTGACATTTGCCATCACTTACCATATTCAGTTTTACAGACTCTGCCTTCTAAAGGGTTAATTCCCCTCCTCAAAACCAGATCGTGTATTTAGGTACGCTGCCACCAGGTGGTGGCAGCCTAACATGCTCCTGCACTCAAAGCAGTGAAGGGTCTGTGTGTGTATATGAAATTAATAGGAGTTTATTTGTAAATTAAGTAATTTTTTCCAACTACTTTTATCATGAACAGTAAGAATAAATTCTCTATTAAAATTTTAACCAATGTGACATGTAATTCTTATAGATAAGCCCCTTCAAGGAATCAATGACTGACAATAACTTGGTATCTTCCCAGCATCTTTACAGTACCCTCTAGGAATCTGGCCTCACTCCTCGTTGAGATGAAGCTCTCTCTGGCTCCTGCCCTCAGCCCTCGGGCTTGCTTTGTGCCGAGGTGTCCTAGGCCATGGGGTTCTGGTGGCCTTGCCTCAGTCCTGAGCAAAGCATCAGTTGCTTTTCTGCCCCAGGATCTCCAGGCCTCTGCTTCCTTCCTTCAAATGGACACGAGAAGCCTGCATTGGCTTGTTGCAAGAAACCCTCCACTCTCCCCTCTACCTCAGAGAATCTTTTCCTACTAGAAGGAGGCAGGGGTCTGTCCGCATCACTCTGTTAGCCTCGTAGCATTAGGGTTTCACTTGTTGCACCAGGGTTGGGACAACTTAGCTGCACCCCAGCCTGCTTACTTCCCAAGCAGCTGTGACTCCCTGCAGTGGCTGGAGAGCATGGCAAGAAAGAAGCAGAACCCAGCGAGCCACGCTTCACTTCTAGCTCACTGTTTGCTTTTGCATCTTCCTTGCCATTCTTTGGTTTGACATGAGGCCCAGTTAGGTTCTCAGGAATGGAAAGCCACAGCAGATGCTCCTGGGTGGGGATGAAGAGCGGGTCAAAGTGGCCCTGTCTGCCTGTGCCCTCCCAGTACAAAGAGAACCTGCACCATTGCATCCTTTCTGGGTGTCAGTCCTGGAGTCAGTGGAGGACCCCTCGAGGAAGCTCTGTGCTAGGTCTCTGCACATGATTTTGCTGCAGTAGCTCCTATGTCCAGAATCTGAGTACTGGGTCTCAGCTGTCAAAGGGCCTGCTGATCTCTGCAACATGATACCTACCAGGCACCATCCTGTCCTTGGCCTTACTGCCATCCCAGGGAGGAAGGTAGGGGCTCTGGGCTCAGAGGCAAGAGAGATGATAAGTCCCACCTTGAAGTTTTCATCCTCTCCCACTCCTGCCTCCCTGTGAGGCCTAATTCACATGGCTCAGTCTTTCTGGGCTGTTAGATAAAGTGGTTGGACTGAATTTTTCAAGAGCCTTCCAATCCCAAAACTCAATAATTCTATGACATATATATACGATGATCTCAGTAATAACGTGCTAAGGCTTTTAGAACAGGGAGGAGGACCATCCATGATTCATTCCAACTGATCTCTCTGTGTTCTTTGTTAAAATCCTGCTCTGACAGATGCATCTGTCATTTGCTCTGTTAGGCCAGACGGCAGGCCCCACACCAGGCAGGGACCCAGTGTGGTCCCATGAGAGAGAGAGAGAGAGGCAGGAGATGGGGGAGGGCTTTCACAGCAATGGCATGGAGGGGGGCTGTTCTCTGTTGGAACTCAGTGAGTCCAGGACTTTTATAGGCACCAACGTTCATGAAAGAGGTGATATGAGCTCCACCTGCCACAGTTGGGCTCTCAGGGCAGACCCCAGACCTCTTCTCTGGACACAGGCTCTCTCTGAGGCCATCTTTTACCCTGGCCCCTCCTAAAAGAGTGAGTCCATTTTCTTCTGTGTTGTTCCATTTCAACTCTAAAGTATAGACAGGGAATTGCCTATTTCCCCCAAGAGGACACTTGCACATATACGTTCAAATGAAGGTTCTCATTCTGGAATGGCTCGGTAACATTTCACATCATTTATGATAATTAGAGACACCACCCTAGCGGAGGGTCTGATGGGTCATTACATACTGAAATGCTTCCTTCTCCCCGTACACAGCTGCAGCCACCATTTGACTCACCCTGGCCCCTGAGCACCCCCAGGATCCTCCACTGCTCTCCATGTGCCAAGGTCATTGCCTAGCACCAAGGGAGCCTCTAAAACTCAGCTCGAGCCACAGCTGGCCAGAGGTCACCCTGACCGATGGGTGCTCCTGCCTTTCTAGTTTTCTGATTTGGGGTTGTTTTTGTTTTTGTTTTCAAGTATAGTTAATGTCACCTCTGTAGTCCCTGAGATTGATCACCACTGAAAGTGGCTCCATTTCAATTTGTGCTATGTGCCATGATAACAATGAAGGAAGGAAAGGCGGGCCCAGAAAGGGTGAGTTTCTCCGCGTGCCCCCTCCAAGTGCTTGGGCAGGCCTGGCCTTCTGAGGATACACTTGGGTCTGACACAGAGCACTTGGTTCTCTTGATGTTATCTGTCACGCTCCAGATAGGCCAAGTCAAGCAACAGGAGACTTTTGATTTGGAAAAGGTTGCAGTGAAGAGAGCAAGCTCCCCGCTTCCCTCCTATCAGTGGCTTTTTTGAATATGGTGATTAATGCATGAGGTGTGTGTTTTGCAGCTTTTTAGCCAGGAACACTGACTGTGGCCTGAGAAGCGGCCAAGAGGTCAAAAGTAAACCAAAGCCAATTAGGGTCAGGGACTTGGAAACAACAAGAAGTAACAGTCAGCCACCAGACTTGGGTTCCTTGCTGGTAAAATAAGTTATCTTTCAAAGTGAGGGAGGTGATCTTAAAGGCACCTGCAGCCCACAGGATCCTCCCCAAGCCCACAGGATCCTCCCCAAGCAGCCCCTCAGGATGGCTAAGGATAGCACCACAGGGTGGCCTCCTTCCTGCCATGGTGCCAGGTGCCTGAGTGTCTTTGCCAAGGCTGTCACACTCCAAATTTATGACAGCACATCTCAGTTTCCCAGGATGTATACAACCTACTTTCTACATAGTTTTTTTTTTTATTTTATTTTTACTTTTTGTAAATGGGTGCAGGTTTGGGAACATATTGGCAGGATGATAGCACCGACTCTGCCAAGAAAATAGAAGTGGAAATCAGATCTATTTATCTGCTTACAATTAATAAACTGTCACTTGAGCAGACCTTCAGCTGAATGCTCCATGAGTCTCCTCCTTGAGTCTTTCCAATAGTATGCATGGCCCATAGAGAGGAGCATCTCAGCTCTTGCCTCCTCCTTGCCCAGCCTCAGAGCAAGGATCTGGGGTCTGTTTTGCTCAATTTAATGCAAGGGCAAACATGGCACTGCCCCATGGGACAGAGTGATGTGTTTCTTTCCCTCCCAAACCTGTCATATTTTGAGTCTGAAAGGGGAAATCAAAAGCAGGCTCTCTCTCAAAAGAAAAAAGGGGGGAAAATGTGCTTATTTACCCAGCTCCTGAGTTATTTATCAAAGCGCACTCTGTGCAGCAGCCTGCCGGAGCACCTGATCTCCTTGCCTGTGCCGCCTCAATTTACATTTTGTTTATTACATCCAGCACACTGGAGCGAGCACTAGACCTCAGCCAGCCAGAACGAATGTGCTTGGAGCAAGATCTTTATCCACCGCGTTGGGTTTGGGATATTTTTCATGCAGGGATTCCCTTCATGGGTGTTTTTTGGCGACTAGGCAAATTGTGTGCTTTTCATTAAAACCCGTATACATTGTGGCCTAATGGGTTTGGCCGGGTGGTGGAAGCTTTTGCTCTGCCTACTCTTGTGTATACAGAGATTTTTCTGGGATAAGTCTATGTTTAATGTCCCAGATTTTTGAACACCAGTGATTGCAAAGAGATAATTTAAACACCCACAGGGAGGCTTCTGACTAGGGAGGCCTTGGCTTCATGAGAAAACAAGATGTTGTTCCCAGGGGAAAGAGCTCCACGTTCTGTAACTAAAATAGACTCTAGATGGGCTATGAGACCGGCAAGGACTGGAAGTAAAATATTCTCCTCGTCACCTTCCTTTGGCTCAAAAGTGTGTCCTCTTTTTCTTTAAGTCTACACTGCAGGAGTCACCTTGGTCCTCATTGGTTCCAAACCTGAGTTCATCATTAAATTTGAACAAGATATGCTCCAGGGGAAATCTATAATGCAAATGTCAAAAAAAAAAAAGGTGGATACCAGAGAACATTCCCCACCCACTCCTGCTCACCTTGGGGACCACTGGTTTACGAAGAGTCAATCCCCAGGGCTGTCACTATCCATAGAACCCAGTATCAGCTCCAGGCCAGTGTGTCTTCTGTACTAATAAGGAGGGTGATAATAAAAGGTTAAGCTACTGTCGTTTTGGTAGCTTCTTTTTCCAATCCCTGCTTCTACAACCACTTGTTACTGCTTTCTATGTTTTTCCCAGCTTGGAACAATAAAACCTGTTGGTGACAGACAGAACTTTATGACGCTGAAATTGTGGTTGATGAACAACTCGCTGTCACCATCATCTGTTTTCTGAAACATTGGCTCTGACATTTTTTCGGCATAATACAAGGGAAGTGTCACCTGAGAGATGGAATATGATAGCATTTTCAAGAGAATGCTTTGCAGCAGTTACAGGCCTTTCAAAAACATTAAGCATTTGGGAAAGTGATGAGAATCACACAATGATAGCCTTAGTCAAAATATTAATTATTTAGTAAAAGTTAAAAATAAGATGTTAATTACATTTTGTGTGTATGTCCACCCAATAAAAAGTAATTCAGTCTAATTATGAGGATTACGTATTCTCTTAAGTATCGTTATGGTAGCCACATTTCTTTAATGATTCTCTTTACCGAAATGTATATTCGCTGAGTTGCAAAGAAAACTAAAGAATTTGGTTTCCTGATTGTGTAGAAATATTAATAAGATTGGTTAATTCAGGATACATTGCTGGTGTTAAAATACTGCACATATTTTATTCAAATATTTAATTTCTTGGGCGTTCTTCTGTTATATGTTGGAAATGGTTTTAGTTACAGTGGGGTGAAATGAAAACAAAATCAAGATTTCTGAAAGGCAAGAGGGTCAGCTTTTAAAACACCACCTTTTTGATAGGACCTGCCTCTGAGTTTCATTATGTCACCTTAACTAAGGTTCGCAGCCCCATTTTTAGAAAGGAGTCTTCCAGGAGCTTCATTCCAGAGGTGCAGTGTCCAGGCAGTGAAAGAAGCTTGGCAGTTGCTGTGGTTTCCTCCCTCTCCCATCTCTCTGAACTTGCCTGGTTCACTTCAAGCTCTTTATGAGCTCACCCTGATCCTCAGGAGTACAGCAGCCACGCACCCACAGAATATGGGGTCCCCGGCTGGGGTGGGCACAATGGCGGCCAACCCACAACTAGCAGGAGGGAGGGGCTGGCCACCACATCAGGCCCAGCTGCCAGCTGCTCTGCCCGGTCGCCAGATTTCCTGATGGTGATCCTGCGCTAGCATCTTTCTAAGTCAGCGACAGAGACCCAGGAAGGTATGATACCAAGATTTCCAACAAAAACCATTGAAATTAAAAACATAAATTGAGTGCTTGTGAGAAGCCAGTCTCTACCTTCTGGGGGCTTATTTAGCATTGTAATGTCTCAACAGTGGGGGATAAAATGATGGAAAATGACAGATCACTGACCTCTCTGTTCATTTTGCAATTAGGGGGGACAAATAAGGGAGTGGACAGCTCAAACGATTTCTCTTTCAGAGAGGCGGGTAGGGTCCGAGTGCCATGCAAAGATCCTGAGACAAGCAAACAGGGAAGGAATTTGTAAAATGAGGGTCACAGCTAAGCCTTCATAATCTCAGACCCAGGTTCAAATCCTGCTTCTCCACTTCTCTGAACAGCTCACAGAACAGCTTTGGGTACAGCCCACTTTCCTCGTCTGTTTAACAGGTTAAGAAGGTACCCATCTCGCAAGGTTACCGTGAAAATTCAGTGAGATGATGCTTTATCTTGAGCTTGTCATGTAAATTGTAAATGCTAACTAATATCATATTCATTATTATTCACATTTGAAAAACTTTTGAGAAACATTTTTCTGAGTTCTTTAAAAATCATATCTGGAACAAGATAAGTGAGATGAGATTAATAAAGTAGTTCTTTTTTTTTTTTTTTTTTTTTTTTTGAGACAGAGTCTTGCTCTGTCGCCCAGGCTGGAGTGCACTGGCATGATCTTGGCTCACTGCAACCTCTTCCTCCCAGGTTCACGCCATTCTCCTGCCTCAGCCTCCCAAGTAGCTGGGACTACAGGCGCCCGCTACCACGCCCAGCTGATTTTTTGTATTTTTAGTAGAGACGGTGTCTCACCGTGTTAGCCAGGATGGTCTCGATCTCCTGACCTCGTGATCCGCCCGCCTTGGCCTCCCAAAGTGCTGGGATTACAGGCGTGAGCCACCACACCCGGCCTAAAGCAGTTATTTAAATAAGCATTTTCTTATCAAACAATAGCTCGAAAAGGTAGAATCACTGCTGTTTTTAGGGTTTCAGCCTCAGATTCCGGCGCCTTGAATTACTTTGATTGGAGTCATTTGGCATGTTGCAGAAATCACCCTGCATTATTTACAGAGGTGTCAAATGGTAAACTCATCTTCATAAGATGTGGGAGATAAAGAGGACCCAAGAGACTATCTGCTCTCTCTCATTTGTCGGCTCCTGTTCCTGTCGCTGTGCACAGAGTTAGAGGCTGAGACCCCCCAACTCGCAGCCCCTGCTCTATTCAGAATTGGGAATTAGCTGCATGTGTTCTGAATCCGTGTGATGGAACTGGCTACTTGTAAAACAGTGTTTATCTTCTCTGACAGAGAAGTCATGATTACAGGCTTATACCGCGCAGATCTTTGAATAGCTTCACTTATAAGATGTGGAATACAGGCCACTTCTTATACTAATGGCTGGGAAAGTTCAAAATCATCATCTGCAGACGAGAAATTGATGCACATTTTCAGGATCCTGCTGCTCAAAGTCACAGTGATCTGTGTTGTGTTGTTTTATCCATTTAAGCCCATTTTAGAATTCTATTTTTCTTTATTTCTGAATATTGTATCTCTTTTTTCCAAGGTCAACACAAGATAAAGTTCATTCCAGAAATGGTGGGCCCAATATTAGAAATGACATTAATTCCCGAGACGGAGCTGCGCAAAGCCACCATCCCCATCTTCTTTGATATGATGCAGTGTGAATTCCATTCGACCCGAAGCTTCCAAATGGTAAGGACATAGATGTGCAGCGAGTGGCCGGGGGACATGAGGGAGGCAAACCTGAAAACCTTCAAAGAAACTTGTAGACAGTTCTAGAGTTAAAGGTGCCAACGTGGAAAACACATTTTCCTACAGCTTGAGAGAGAAAAAGCCTATGATTTTCCTTATTGAAGAAGCTTATCATCCCTTGCACTCAATTTTCGGGAGGATTATTCTCAATTTTTAGCTCTTACTTACTTCTTTTAATCTGGGTTTACTTACACATTGCACCCTGGATAAAAGTCTCTTGCTCCCACTTCTTGGTACGTACTCTTGTAGAGTGTTTAATCAAATGTCATATGTTACATTCTCTCAGACCGGCTGCTTATTGCAGAATTATGGTATTTTGAAAGCTAAAGTCTTTGCTTTTATTCTCTTAAGTGTGTGTCTTGTTCTTTTGCCTGTGCAATGGAACTGATGAAAATTCTCTAAGAAAGTGTATATAAAGTGCTCAAAACATACTGTGACAAACAGCATGAGGGACAAACTCTGCTGAATAACTTATGCTCAAGAAGTAACAAAAATCTCCTTCTGGATCCCAAGAAAATAAGTATAGTGTTTATGTATTCTTGGGTTGGCACCCACACCCACACATACACATGCATGTCCCCACACACACACACATACACATACACATCCCCCCACACACACATACACATGTACATCTCCACACACACACATACACATCCCCCCACACACATACACATGCCCATCCCCACACACACACACATACACATGCACATACCCATCCCCACACACACACATACACATACACATCCCCCCACACACACACACGCACATCCCCACACACACGTACACATGCACATCCCCACACACACACACACGTACATCCCCACACACACGTACACATGCACATCCCCACACACACACACACGTACATCCCCACACACACACATACACATACACATCCCCCCCACACACATACACATGTACATCCCCACATATACACATATGTGCACACATACACACACACACGTGCACATGCTATGACTTTCTCCTTAGTGTACTAATGGTTTGGCTGTGATGCTTTGCAGGAGACCTGGGAGAAGCCCAAGTACTAGGGAGTCCTCTGAATTGAAAGATACCTTTTAAAAATCATTGTACTGGACCGGATGTGGTTGCCCACGCCTGTAATCCTAGCACTTTGAGAGGCCAAGGCAGGCAGATCACTTGAGCTCAGGAGTTCGAGACCAGCCTGGGAAACATGGTGAGACTCCGTCTCTACAAAAAATATAAAAATTAGCGAGGCATGGTGGTGCACGCCTGTGGTCAGGGAAGTCAAGGCTGCAGTGAGCTGTGATCACGCCACTGCACTCCCGCCTAGGTGACAGAGCCAGACCCTGTCTCTAAATAAATAAATAAATAAATATTAAAAATTATTATAGCAATTCAAGTAAGTCAACATACTAAGCATTTTACATAGATTTTAGAGGAATTTGGAGAAAAATTCCTATAATGAAAGGAAATCAAAACTTCATCAATCAAGATAGCTTGATGTTGGTGAGATCTAATATTAAAGGGTATATTATACTTACCCACCTCTACAGTTTTTCATTTAAGGGAGCTTTGAGTAGTTTATAGATTTTCATTGGTCATCTTCATCATATCACATGAAGGCGGTATCCACGAAGAATGATTCTGCTGTTTCCTAGAACAGAAAAGAGAGATACGAAACCAAAACAGTCTCCACACTGTGAGTTGAGTTTAGATACTGAGGGCAGGGAGACTGAGATTCACAGGCTTAGCCAGGTATTATCTGGGTCCTCAGCAAATCACTCAACATCTTTTAAGTCTCCAATTCAAGCTTGTAACATTGGCATGAAATAGAATCTACCAGAAAGGCGTGTTGTGAGAATGAAATAAAATCAGACCTGTACAATCCCTAGCACGGTGCCTGGCATTATAAAAGGTGGCTGTGGATGCTTCTCTTCTCTCAAGGCCGGAACCTCCCTTGGTCTGGGTGTTTGTGGAGTGCAGGGGGCAGCCTGCAGGGTGAGCCCCCAGTGTCTGCAGGACCGTGGGGCCCAACGCTGCATACAAACCTGGGCATGGCCATTTCGTCAGGGTTGTTCCAGAAGCCGGGGAGGAGCACACAGGAGATGAACAGAGTCTGACTGCTGGAGCCGTTTCCTTTAACCTCCACACACCCACAGCTGTGCTTGAAAACCCATTGCAGAGGAGCCTAACACCTGGCTCGGAGATCATTATTTGTTTTTTGCACTTTGCTCCACTAGGCAGTTTTTAAATTTTTTTTTTTATTTTTTTGAGACGGAGTCTTGCTCTGTTGCCAGGCAGGAATGCAGTGACGCGATCTCATCTCACTACAGCCTCCACATCCCGGGTTCAAGCGATTCTCCTGCCTCAGCCTCTGAGTAGCTGGGATTACAGGTGTGTGCCACCACGCCTGGCTAATTTTTGTATTTTTAGTAGAGACGGTGTTTCACCATGTTGGCCAGGATGATCTTGATCTCTTGACCTCATGATCCACTCGCCTCATCCTCCCAAAGTGCTGTGATTACAGGCGTGAGCCACGGTGCCCAGCCCTAGGCAGTTTTTTATAAGGTGACTGGTGACTGTTATTTTCACATTATTCCAACCGTGGACAGTAGAGAGGGCTTTAGTTTAACTTCCCCAGTGTAATGTCAGTTGGACTGGGATGAGTGGTGTTAGTACCTCCTCCCTTCTTCCTTCCTCCCTCCCTTTCTTCCTTCTTTCCTCCCTTCCTTCTTTCCTTCCGTTCTCTCTCTTTTTTTCCATGATAGCAGAAGGTCTCCCTGTATTTATTTTTAATAATATTACAGATAATTCATTTTTGAAAGAACAGCTGTTTTTGTTTCTCTGGCTCACTGTCCGTCTGTGTATATACAAAGTCTTTGTATAAAGACTGTACTAATACAACATTGTAAATACTATACCTAGATTTTTTTATTAATGTTCTTTCTGTTTGACAATATATCAAAGAGCTTTCCCTTAATTACAACACAGCAACCATGATATTAATGATGGCATAAAATTAACTATCACTTTCTTATCCATCGCCTATAAATGGGCATGTAGGTTGTTTGCAGATTTTCACTGTTGTGAATAACTGTGCGGTGAACACATTCATGCATATAGCTTGAATTTATTTTGAAAATTTTCCCAGTATACATTCTTATAAATGTAATTACGGATTTCAAATATTTTTGTAACTTTTGAAATTATTGCCAAATGGTTTGATGTTAATACGATAAGATTTGCCCCATCTCCGTTGCTGCTGGCACTATATCATGGCCCCAGTTTCACTGCCAACTCATTGGAACTACAAATTATAATTTAAATGCTTTTTCCTAGGCAGAAAATTCATCTGACTTTTTGAATTTTATATAAATCTAGCCCAAAGAAGGACTTTGTGAAAAATTGCTATTAAAGAATCAGGCTAAGGGGGAAAGTGTATTTATATAGATAAATGTCACTAGCACAGAAAACTATGGTCAAAAGTGTTTAAAACATCATTCTATTTGTCATTTTTTAATCAGTCTTTGGGTCAAAATAAGGTCAAGGGCAGTTAGAATAAAGAAAAATGAGAGTTTGGTTTCTGAATTGTTCCCCTTTTCCCTCACATTCTTTTGTCTCATGGCTGCCTTGTGGCAGTTTAAAAAATCTTACAGCAATCTTCTGAGGAAGTGCTTCATTTTCTCCAGTTTGCAGGGGCCCCAGGTTTGCTAGGAAATGGTCCGAAGTTAACGAGAGCCACAGAATTTGTGCCACCATTTTAAACACTGCCTTCCCATTGGGGCTTCAACATTGACCCAGCGTCAGGAGACATCTTTCCAGAAAACCAAACTGTTTTTGAGTAATACCATGAAGTAATTGGCACATTTAGTTCCATCTCATAAACAACAAACTATTTCACTAGCATGAAACATGCCGTGCTTGGATGTATGTAAATCCAAGCATAAGCCTGAAGACACAGATTCACCCACAAGAAGGACCCACTGTCAGGCTGAGCGTGGTCAGCTACCTGAACTGTTGGTTCAGAGTCACCTGTTTCTCTGTGTTGTCATCTGCTTGAACCTCTGCAGACGAGGGATAGCGTACATTAAAGATCTTTAAAATGAAGGCAGAAAAACTAACCCTTGTTTTAAAAAAATCCCTCTTGTATGTTAATCTGCTTCTGTAATTGGGAAAAGATCAGTTTTCTTCTGTTTGATGCGCCCACCTCAGCTTCCCAGATGGAATCCCCCAAGCCTGCAGCATCATCCCCTTTTCTGCCGGTCTCCTTGTCACTGGGTTTTCCGGCTGCGGGTCACGCTGGACTGGCCTTTGCTTGCTCCCCTGGCCTCCGTGGCAGTCGGTTGTGAAGCTTCATCAGTCCTCCCTCTGTCTCGTCTGCAGCCTCCATCCTCTGCGCAATCACCATTGCACTAGTCCGGGATTGTTCCTGGGCCACAGTATTTGTCTCTTGACTTGCTCTACGTTTTCTAAGTCCTTTCTGCCCCCAGTTCCACCCGTCCCTCTCAGCTGGTCTTCCTAAAGCACAAGGGATGGCCCCTATTGTCGGTGATGTGGGCGAATGTGTAGAGTGGGCATGTGTGTGGCACGTTGGTGCAGGGCTGGCCCCACCTGCTTCTCCATCCACAAGCTTCTGGGATGGGGATGGTCGGCTGCTGCCTAACTCCTCTGCCGTAAGCCCAGTTACCTCACCTGATTAGTCACGTCAGCAGGGGCTTAAGTTTTTTTTATAGCTTTTATAGCAGATGTGCAAACCCTACTGGAGTGGGGGGAAGATATTAGGGGGGTTTGTTTTTACAACACTTTAGTGTTTTGAACCCATGATAGAGCTTATGTTTTAAAGGTTGCTATGTCTTTTGGAGTAGAGCTGTCAATATGCTACTGTTTATGAAATATGAAATAATATATATGTCCAGGTGTATTTTACTCTTACAATTGGAGTAGAGAGGAGACCTGCTGGATTCAGAAGAAAAACCTGCTATGTTACTCAGGAGTAAACTGCACCAAACCATTACTGGAATTTTAAAAGCATGTGTTACAAATTGGCTTTTCAAACGTTGCCCGGAGTTTCTGCTCTTGTGCTCGTGCTCTTCAGCCGCAGCGGCGGGCATTTCATTAGAACGTTCTTTCCCTTACACCTCCCCAAGAGCCTACTGCTTTCCTGTCTCCACTTGTGCAAGAAAGAGCACAAATGTTCCTTCGGAATAGGCTCAGCCTTGCCCTTATCCTGCTTCTCCAGGGTCCATGTGTTGAATGGGCTCTCTTGGTGGCGGGATGGGGTGGCATGGAGTTATCCTTTCATGGGCCGTGTCCTCCTTGTGGCCTGGGACTCTCTGTCCAGCGCTGCAGTGAGTGCCTTAGGTCAGCTTGACAGCACTCGCTCTGGGGAGGTGGCGATGAAGCTCCACAAAAGGCTCCAGGCTGAAGGTCCCTGATGCTAGTGGAAGCCCGCTGTGAAGTGTCGTGCTCTGCAGGAGCTGGGCCAGACAGAAGCCTGTGAGATGGGAGGCCCCGGATGTGCACAGCGGCCTTGAATTCTTTTTAGAAATCCATCCTACCTTCAAAGTCATATGCTTCACTGTGGGCTGGGTCCACAGCCATAGAGCTCCGGTCAGTTGACAGGAAGGCGTTCCCAGCGACTGGACACTGCATGATGCTCTTGCAATCTCACACCTCTCTGCCATCCCATCCCTGTTTGTGTACGGCCAGGAGGCTGCTGCCTGTGGGGTTTCTTTTCCTCCTAGTGCTTGCAGTGTGGATACTCCAAGCCGGGGGAGGTGGGGATACGTGTGGGAAGCCCCAGTGGATGCCCACTGCAGCCATGCCCCTGGGGTGGCCCCCAGCCCTGTGGCCACTGTCATCAGCCACCCCCTCCATCACTGGGCACTCTTGTGCCACTTCCCTGCCCTGTCCATACTCAAGGCCATTGTGGACATCTGGGCCTCCTATCTCATAGGCATCTGTCTGGCCAAGCTCCTGCCAGAACATGGCCCTTCACGGGGGAAGCTCCATTAGCATCAGAGACCTTCCGTCTGGAGGCCTTGGCAGAGCTTCATCACCACCTCCCCAGAGCCAGCTCTGTCAAGCTGACCTAAGGCACTCACTGCAGCTCCTCAACAAAAACCCATTTCTTATTTCTTCTGCCTCTTTTGTCTCTGGGTGCTCCAGCTGCCTGTGGTCATCCTGGCTCTTCCAGCACTTTCTATGAATCTTTTATGATCCGGATGCCCTAGCCATTCTCCTGAATCATCCCCCCCTGCTGCTTCTTCCTGTCCTGGTGCCTAAGGGCAAATTCTCTGCCCCCTTTCCTTACAGCTGGCCAACTCCTCAAGACACCACCACATCTGTGTTCATCCCACCCCCTCGCCCTGTACCCACCCCAATCCAGAGAGTAGCATGCTTACCGCTAAACTCAGGACTCTAGGAATCTCCATTTGTTTGAAAGGAGAGGTTCTACTTGGGAAGATTTCAGGACTGATAAGCTGGCAGGGGAGATGTGGAGAGGCATTGGGGTCTTCGCGCCCCTTATCCCATCCAGCTGGATGAGCCTGCCCTTGGTCACAGGAGATGAGCCCTCTCCTGGCCTTAAGCTGACTCTCCCTGCCTCACCAAGAACCCTGCCCTCCCGTGGACCGCACTCCAAGTCTCACCCTCATACTGGATTTTGCTTCATAATAAAAAGCATACTTTTAAATTCCCTCCTGGCATCTTTTTAAAGAATTCCATTTGTTACGCCTTTGGAAAATACAGAACTAACAGCTGAGAATTGCAGCAAATGACCATATGGGCCATAGACCATTAATAAAAATGGAATGGAAAAAGCTGCCCAGCAAAAATAATATTTTCAATCATGGAGCTATTTTCTGTCATCTTTGTGAGGCTCAGTAAAATGCTGCACAACTTCCAGAAATTCCCATTTAGTTGTAACAGTATTAGAACATGAGTAATCTTTGTGTCATCAGTGTTGCCGAGCTCCTGTTTGAATAATCTCTTCACACTGCCCATGCCAGTAACCGGAAGCCAGTAATTGAATAGCCGGGTGAATGTCAGCGGCTTCTGCCACTTGGTGGAAAGGCCAATGTATTTTCCACTGTAATATGAATGTGAATGAGTTTGGTAGCAATTCTATCTTGTGTATTCTTTAATTCATTAGGATTTTATTTGTTGGTTTGTTTCTTTTTGCTTTCAATGTCAAAATAATTCTTGCCTAAAGAGGAAATATGGCACAAGAGGCTTCTGTTTCATTGAATCCAGACCCAAAGATGGTCTCAGAGGCCATGGAAACCAAGATCCTTGACTCCAGGAGCTGTGATTATATTGAATTTCATTCCTAAAAGCCCTGCAGCAAAGAGATTCTTCCATAATCCCCTTTAACCAGATTAAACAGGACTAATTTTGAGGCCATGTTCCCAGAGTCCTCTGGAATTGCATGCAGTCCTAAAGTCACTCTTTAATCTGTGTCATGTAGACATAAGGAGCTGCTGCACCTGTCTCAGGCATCAGCAAGGTGTCATGGCCTGCGATGGACAGTTCCCCAGCCAGGCAGCTCCAAGTGAGTGGCTCTGGGTCCTCCAGGCTCATGAGTGTTTCACAGGAGCTCCAAGGTCAGCAAGCCCCTTGCTTGACAGACGTAGGAGGATGTGGAGGTTTTTGAATGTGGGATGAAGTGCCACCGATTAATTAGTGTGTAATTACGTTTCCAGAGCAGTTAGGCAAGAGGAATGCTCTATACATAAAGATATGAATGTGTCTGAGCACAGGGACTCAAGGCTGAGTGATGGATCGGGAGGGACCAGTCACTTGTAGGATGTCAGCATGGGCGCCTAGAGCCCCAAGGGTTGTGCGGTGTCACGCTTCTCTCTGCTGAACCTTGCCTGTTTCATCTTCTTAACCATGTTTTCCACCCAGATACAGTCCAGCAACTTTCTCCCACCCACCTTCCCCTGCACATGCTCAGGGGGTAAGGTGTGGTTGCGCAGTTTCATCAGATTGGCCCCGTCCCAGGGAGAGAAGGCAGAGACAGTCTGATTCCTTGGTGCCCTCTGCCTGCAGTATCTTCTGAGCATTTTTTCTTTAAATACAGGAGAAACTAGAGCACTCTGGGCAAAGAGCAGCACTGTACTCAGGTTTATTTTTAAAGGGTCAAATAAGCCCTTCTGCTAATGTACTTAGCAGGCCATGTCCCTAGATTTCAGATTTCACCCAGCTCTTGATAACCTCGGAGCCCTCCGTCAAGGTAGTGAGTGGTCTGTGCAAACCTTTCCACCCTGGCCCAGCCTCCTGCTGCGCTCCCACAGAACCCTAGAGCTCTTCTGGTATATAAAGCATGGTCCTGGATGTCTGGCAAGTGCAGGCTGATTTTATACATTATAGATGTATAAAATTATAGATGCATTAGAGTAAGAATAGTAAATCTCACCCAAAACAAAAATTATGCATTCCAAACCAAATATAATTGGCTTTTGGATTAGCTACTACTGGGATCCTTCTCTCCATGATCTTTCAAATAGGTGCCAATAGCCTATGGTTAACTGTGGCAGTGAGTGGTAAAAGCAGTGTTTCCTTTTTAAGTTAATTGAATTAACAAGACGTGAATATCGCTTCGAGCACAGCCCCCTGACTCCGTCACGTCAATTTAACAGCAACTTTCCGAAAGGCCTTCTATTCATAAGTGTTCTCTTGTTTCATGTTCTCAGAGGGCTGCTGGTATCAGACACTGAGAGACTCTGTTCAGTATTTTCAGTTGGACACCCTGTGAATATTTTTGGAGCAATATTAGTGATTCAGAAAAGAGAAGAAAATATAATGGTTTTGCTTATTACGTGAGTGAGCCTCTGCCACCTTTTGAGCAACACAGTAAACCCTTGCTAATTTTATCCCAGCCATAGAGAACCTTGTTGCAAATCACCAGACAATGTGCATTTATGAGGAAGATAATAAGCATGATTTTTATAAAACCAGCTCTGCTCTATCAGCAAATGTACTATCTCCAATTTAGTGGGACAGGATCATTTAATTCTGATTATAGTAACAGTTCACAGCACACTAGCGAATCAATTCGAGTGTATTCTGTAAAAATTAACGAGGATCCTGGAATTAGAGGCTAGCTGTGGATCTCTGGTACTGAATCCTTGCTAATAAACAGATCAGGGTGGCCAGGTGTTTGTGTAAATTACTTAGTTTGGACTAGGGTTAGTAAAATTAGAATCAGCTATGTTGTGATTTACTTACCACTCATCCACCTTTTTTGGAAATCATTAAGTTTATCAGTCAGAATTTGATCAGCAGCATACCTAGGTAGCTGTTGCTTCCTCATTGCCTGTGTTTGTGACAGCTAGATTTACATGGAAGCAGAGAAAACATGCCGTTTTCATAACCTACACTCCGTGTTCAGATCCCTTCGGCTTGACCATTGATGGGCGTTTTAAATGCCTGTATGTTTGCCCATGTCAGGAGAAGGCACATTTCTCTGCATTCTCTGTACCTTTCTTGTTGTCTGTACTCATTAAACATACATGAAATTGAATCATGTTTTGATTGAATTTAATTTAATTTTGTGTCTCTATTATTTGTCCTGAAGCATCAGCCCTCATCAAACATTTAATCTTTGAAGTCTGTCTGGATCATGGCACCATCTGGGAGATGGCACTGCCTTGAAATGCCAACTTTTGGGCTACTACCAAGCGATCTCCCTTGTATGTGATTCCAAAAAGAACTACCTTTTGCAGAATTCTTTTCTGTAAAGGGCAGGATAGCAGTGGTTAGTATCAAAAGGTTGTTATTTTACAGTAAAAATCGTTAATGTGAGATTTCAAGAGAAAAAAAATCTAAAGCAATTCATTCCTCCTTCTTCAATAGAACCATCTGTCTATGCTGCTAAAATCCTTGAACTTCTTAGGCCAGACAGAATCAAAAAGAAGTGTTTATTTGAGGGAGGAGACCATGGAGAAGATCAAGAAGAAAATTGGAGAGATTCACTAAGGTCCGGGTTCTGGGGATGTTGCTGAGTCCTTGATGTCAGGCAAGAATCAATACTTCTCTCCAGCCCTGAAAGCCTTTGTTTCATCTGTAGCTGTGGCTTTGGGCAGTGTGTACTGATCGAGGACAGGCAGGGCGTCTGTGTCCATTTGGAGGCCCCTCCTTGGGTTTCACCATTCCTTGCTAATTGCTTCTCAGGGGGCCACAGTCAGCGTCTCCTGCAGGGGCATCCCCAAGTCTCCGGTGCCCACAGTGTCTGTCACAGGCACTCTGGATGAGCAGTTTTCACGACTGGGCTTGGCTTGGCCAAGAATGCAGGTTGTGATTTATCAACCCTCTAGACCGCTCCTTTGCTGACATATTAAGCCCTCTCCAGCTTTATCCAGTCTAAGCACTTTAATCCAATCTAAGTTGGTCTAAGACCAACTGTATTCAGTAGTTTATGTGCACACAGCACATTCATTCCATTAGAGCATCAAAGGCACTGTTTGAGGTTTTGGGGCTGGCTAGAGCAATGACCAAAGAAAAATTCTTCCTCTCACTCAGCTTAAATTCCACTGGGATCCTAATAACAGCGGGTGGCTTGAGAATTGTTGCCTGAGAAAGTAGGTGATTGAACATGGCTTTAGAGAGATCCTGGAGACCCTTGCATACATGCCCATGGCGTACTTGCTTTCTGAACCCTGGATTCAGCTTTCTTCAATTCTTCCTTTGTCCATCTTCCTTCAGTTTAGAGTGTGTATGTCTCATCTTTATGGGAATGAACAATCTCACAGCCCCTCCTTGCTACTGGCACAAGTTGATGGTAACCTCAGGGCCCCCTGCAGCATGGCTAGTCACCAGGCCGGAGTCCCAGTACTCAGATGGCTATGAACTCTGCCAGAGATGGGGAACTGGGCAGTGAGGATGGGGAAAACATGTCCATTGTTATCGAGGTTTTTTTCAGCCTGATCAGACACTTGAAGACATTTTAGAGATTTCCACCCCCCAGAATTTAGAGTTTTTCTAAAAGCATGGATCTGAGACATAATTAGCTGGTACTGGCGACCCTTCTGCACCCTGATTCCCAGGAAATTTAATCAGAAGCTTTGGGGATGGAGGATAGGCTGGAGATGGACCTTCTTGAGGTGCCTGCTGGTCTGTCTTTAGGGACATTGCTCCTCTTGTTCTTTAGAACATTTTTTCAACCAGAGTGAGGTATTTCACTAGGATCTATCAAGGAATGGCAGCTAAGTGGCCCCTAGGATGTTTTCAGATTGCCGAGAACTCTTCACTGGCAGGGGAAACACCATCTGTTCATTTCAGGAACCAACAAGCTATTTTAAATGTTACGTGTTTGTAGAGATGAAGTTTGAGACTTTTTTTCATGCTGCGCTTTGATTTTTTTTTCCCTCTATGGTTTCCTTGTCTTTCTTCCCCTGGTTCTTGCTCCTGCTATCAGGACGTGCATGTTCAGGCTCCATTAACCAGAAAAGGAAATGAGAGGTCCCCCTGTGGCAGGGGATCATCAGAAACCTCCAGGGGTTCTGTGTTGGCAACTCTTAAATGAGGCTTCAAAGGCAGAGGGTAGCCGTCTATGATGATCTCTCTTGCCGATTTATGTTCTATTGACACTCAAGTCATAAAATGAAATACTCGCCATGCTGATTATTTATGCTTCCTCTGTTTAATTATAGTTTGAAAATGAGATCATCACCAAGCTGGATCATGAAGTCGAAGGAGGCAGAGGAGACGAACAGTACAAAGTGTTATTTGATAAAATGTAAGTGTTGATTAGCAGTGGGATTTATGTCTGAGAGATACAGAGACAGAGAGACCGTAATTAGACTACAATGAACTTTGTAACCCAGAAATAATTAAAATGTGTTAATAATGGAAAATAGTTAAAATTGCACCTCTGTTGAGTTTCTTTTTCTGACTGTGATTAACAAGGTGTGTATAATTATTTTTCAGCCTTCTGGAGCACTGCAGGAAGCACAAATACCTTGCCAAAACAGGAGAAACTTTTGTAAAACTCGTTGTGCGCTTAATGGAAAGGCTTTTGGATTATAGAACCATCATGCACGACGAGAACAAAGAAAACCGCATGAGCTGCACCGTCAATGTGCTGGTGAGTGAAAGGTTAATCACGTTTTTTCAGTTTTCACAGCACACCAGAAACTGAAGCGGGGATTGCCGCAGCCCTTATCTATGACAGTCAGCCACGAAGCTTTCCACCGCAGAACAATCTCCTTTGCTTGTTTCCTCATCTGCTGCAGGGAAGGAATCATGAAGTCGTCCACTCTGAATAAGTCTGTAAAATTGTCCCATCTCTGGACGTTTTAACATCGCTCCTCTTGTCATTGTGAATGATGACTCACCGTATCTTGCAGCCAGGGTAGTACCTCATGGATTACAGCCTTAAGGCTTTGTGATTAGGAGACTATAAACGCGTGCTATGTAGTACATAGGCTGAATGGTGGCCTCAAAGGTAGAGCAATACCCCAGTCCTTAGAACCTGTGAATGAGACCTTATTTGGAAACAAGAGGCCCTGCAAATATAATTAAAAAGAATCTCAGATGGGATTATCCTGGATTACCTGCAAGGGGAGGGGAGAGGTACTGACTCCAATGACAGGTGTCCTCATAAGAGACAAAAGAGAAGACACAGAAACAGGCTAGACCTTGTGAAGATGGAGGCGGAGATTGGAGGGACCCAGTCTCAAGCCAAGGAATGACTGGAGCCACCAGAAGCCTGCGGAGGCCAGGAAGGATCCTCCCCTAGAGCTTTCTAGGGGAACGTTGTCCTACTCACCTTGATTTCAGATTCTGGCCTCTGGAACTGTGAGAAGAAACATATCTGTTGTTTTAGGTTTATGGTAATTTGTTACAGCAGCCACAGGAAACCAGATCTGGGCACCATGGAGAACAGACGCCTGGGCGACCTTGGCTGCTGCCATCTGTCTGCCTTTTGCATTCCTGCTATTGCCCTGATACAGCTGGGTTCTGTGGACACCCCCTTCCTGATGTCATTGTGGTCCCTAATCTAGGAAATCCATTACTACCAATGAGCTTTTGGGAAGCTTTACCACAAGCTCAGATCCCGGCCAGCCTCATGGCTCTCAGCAGCGTCGTGATTCCCACAACCTGGCTCCAGAGCTCTCTGCTTCTCCCTTTGCTGCTTCTCTTATAAAGAAACACAAGGGCTGACTCGTGGCCATAGTAGTGCTTTCCTCAAGTTTCCTTGCCTGTCCCATGGCAGGAATGCGAGAAAACACTACTACTGCTTTGCTCTACTTACCTCCCTTCTCTGCGCAGCCACTGGCCTCTGGATTTCAGAGTCGCCAACAACATGTGGATACATAGTCCTCACTGCCACATCCACCCCTTGTGTGGACTTGTGGGTGCTTTATGCTCATGGAAATGGACTTTCATGCCAGGAGGAACATGACACATCATTCACTCTTTAAAAAGCCAGAGTTGTGTGGATTAAAAAGATAAACGAAAAGCAATGCTTTCACTTTTCATCGACTATGGTATCAGTGCTGGATCTGTGCTTTGCCATGAGGAACTTCACAGCTGAAAGCTCATGAGCAGTCTTCGCCCCTTCATTGCATGGCTGGACAGCCTGTTTAGGCTAATGATAAACATTTCTGTAACAAGTTTTCTTTTCCTTAAAAATCTAAATATAAGGGACCAGTTTTTGGTCCAGCATGTAAAGAGCTTGCAAATTGTCACTCCCGTCCTCACAACAAGAAAAAAGCTGAACAAATTGAAAACAATCAACAATTATTAGTTCCATCTTCTTAGATCTGTAGATAAACTTCTGAACCCAAAGTCAGAGAAACAGGAGGATACAGAGAACCACAGAGTGGAAGCCCAAACAGAAACCACCACTGGAGCCAGTACTAGATTCGTTTTACCCAGTCCATCATATTCACTTTCAACGCATTAGTACAATGCACGCTAAAGACAAAAACACAGTGAAGGAGCAGAGCAGGCATTAGAACCAGACTCTGATATGGCAGAGGTTTTGAAATCATCAGACCTGCAATTTAAAACAGCTATGATGAATATCCTAAGGGCTCTAATGGGAAAAGTAGATAAAACATAAAAGAAGGTGGGTAAACTATGTAGAAACTCACAGAAATCATCAAAAAGAAATTCTGGAAATCTAAAACACTGTAACAGTGTGAAGAATGCCTCTGATGGTCTCATCAATCAACTGGACACAGAATCTGTGGGCTTGAAAAATCTGAATGTTTGCAGATGCATCATGGTGTCTTAGGCTACTTTAGAAATTACTGGTCTCTGATGTCTGGCCCTGAGGTCTGGGCTGTGGCTGTGTTTGTCTTTATATTCACCTGGAGACTGACCAAGTGGTACAGCAGCAAGCTCTGCCCCAGGTCAGTTGGTCTGATCTTACAGACAGAAAAGAACCTGGCGCTTACTTCACTGTCTTCTTGCATTCTGACCAACGTTCAAAGTAATTTGTTGTCGTGGTGCCAATATGATTGACGTGAAATAGGAACTATTATTTTTCTATGGGAAAGAAATGGAGAACTTTACCAAATCCTTCCCTACTATGGACATAACTTTATAGTGTTCCTTCTAATCCTTAAGGGGATCTAAGAGGCTGATAAGTGCCCAGAAGGAAGAATTATCAATAAGTTTATTAGTCTTCCAACTTTGATGATTGAGACTTTTATTTGTTTTAAGCAAGATCTCTTATGCTCACCAGGACATGAAACAGTGGAGAAATGGTGGTGTGCTCTGAATATGGGCTCTTACTACCTGAATCTAGGGTCAGGAAACAAACTGTTGTAATAAAACCTACAATCACGGTTTCTAATGTGAACCTGTGTTCCTCTTTGATTCAGAGCCAGACTCAGTGCCCACGTACTTTTACTGTGTTCAGCACTTGCTCAGTTTTAACTAAGAAACACACCCAGGGTTCTCAAGATTATCTGACATTATTAACTTTCTTCAAATGGGAATGTCCTGAATCATTTGATGAAAAATCAAGTGTTCTGCTCTTAACCATTTCCTGGGGATGATAAAATGGATCCCAACTGTCACAGTTTTTTCATTTAGAAAATAAATCTGTGGAATAAAGGGAAACAAGAAACCAGAGTTTTAAAGATAGGTAGATAGGTGTCCTAACCATAGATACTCACTGCCCAGCTCAATTTCCTGGTCAGTTTTTCCCTTTTCTCCTGGTACTTTTATTACAGAAACAGAGTGTAATAGAGATGGGTATGTATAACCATCTCTAAATGAATATAGATGTATACATATTGGAGATGTATAAAATATACTCTGTTAGTCACTAAGAAGAAATGAAGCCTAAAGTTAAAAAATTAAATTAATAAAATAAAGATCATAGAATTTACCAATGCTCTGTAAGTCTGTTGCCAAGTTTCCTTTAGAACCAGCTTCGTGGTTTCTTACAAAACACAGTCAGTAGAACATTGTAAGTTGTGTAGGCTCCTTCATGTCCTATTTTCTTGCCCTTAAAAAAACAAAAATAGGTCCGGGTGTGGTGGCTCACGCCTGTTGCACTTTGGGAGGCCAAGGAGGGAGGATCACTTGAGGTCAGGAGTTTGATACCAGCCTGGCCAACATGGTAAAACCCCGTCTCTACTAAAAATACAAAAATTAGCTGGGCATGATGTTGGGTGCCTGTAATCCCAGGTACTCGGGAGGCTGAGGCAACAGAATAGCTTGAACCCGGGAGGCTGAGGTTGCAGTGAGCCTAGATCACACCACTGCACTCCAGCCTGGGCAACAGAGGTAGACGGTGTCTCAAAAAAAAAAAAAAAAGAAGAAAGAAAATGAAAAAGTAAGAGACGCAGCAGTCACTCTGCTTGGCCACCTAAGTCCCCAGGACGTCTCCTGCAAGGATGTCTGCATGTATGTTGGAACTTGGATGTATATTTGTAATTCTTTAACTAGAATTTCACTGACAGCTCATAATCGAGCATCTTTAATTATTGGTCACTAATGTTGCTGAGTGTCACTTGGTGCTTCTGTGCAGTCATCCACACGTCCCATCTCTGTGACTGGTAGACGCGTCATTACTTTGCACATGCTGGTTACCTCTCTTCATAGCCCCTTGACAAGGCTAATTAAATGCAGAGTGGGGTCCAGTATTTTTAAAATCTTGGTATCTGTTTTAGTCCAAAATGGAAATATGATGCAGATGTCTGCATTCTAAAAGATCAATGCCTAGCGGTGGATTGGAGTTGGGGGGCCAGTCCCAATGGGGTTCCTCTGGGAGCTGAGCTGCAAGCTTGGCACAGACATCAGTCAGCGCTGGTGTGGGGGGACTTGAGAGACAAGGCTGCCTGCGGAGCCCAGGAGTGGGAGCACCGCGTGAACCTTTACATAATAAACACAAAGGTTTTATATAGAAATTGGGATTGGAGATGAGTGTACTTCGGTTGTGGAGAGGTTTTGAAGTCCTAGGAAGGGAACAGGACTCAGCACAGGCAGAAAATAGAAGACATTTCGTATCTCCGAGAGAGGAATGAAGGTCGCATGATATTCCCGTTGTGAAATTGTAAAGAAAAATGATCAAAACCTTAGAAAGGATTAAAAATACGAGTACAAAAGGGGATAGTGTGAAACCGTAGCTTGTAAATACTGGCAACTTTGAGTTGGAAATGAAGGGCTTATCCTCTGCCTTTGATGCAGGTTCTCTTTGTTGCGACAGTGAGTTGTCAGCTGAAAATATCCTCATTACTGAGCCGTGTCATATGAGCTGGAGGACAGTAAAGTGTCAGAGGCAACAGAACTTGAAAATCCTGGTGCATTTTTCTAAATGTGCCCCCGCTTATTTTCTAGACTTAGTTATCATTTCTTTTCAGAGACATCAATTGTGGAAGCAATGCTGGGTTTTGCTCATGAAATTAAAGAGCCTATGCCATTTCTTGGATAATTGTATGTCTCTGTAATGACGATATTCACTAGTTACTTCAGGCTCGGATTCTAGAGGGCTAACATCATTTTTACGTGCTAAATTTCACATTGAAAGTGACTCTGATGTTTCCTTACCTTAGGCCTTGTGAGGTGACTTCTGTGCCTCTCTGGTGGCTCCTGGGTGAAAAAGATTTTAAAGTGTTTATGGAGATGTTCACCTTAATAAATATAATTTTGATAGAAATGTTATTGCTCAACCAGACGATATTTTCCAGTAAATATGTAGAAATAATCCATTGGTTTTAATCTACTAACTAAGCTTTCTCCATCAGTGTTTATACACAGGGGGCTTTTTCAGAGGCAGCCCTTTTTTTTAACTGTGGTTTGGAAGGTTTGTCTGTCTGGAACAGTGCTATCTACCAGAAAGTTCTGGGATAATGGAAGTGTCTTGTGTAGACTGTTTGATACAGTAGACTAGCCCCATGTGGCTGTTAAGCACTCCAAGTGTGGCAAGTGCAGCTGGGGAAGTGAATTATTTATTCAATGTTAGTTAAATTTACTTTACCTTTTAATATATGTGGCTACTGGCTAGTGTATTGCATAACTCAGGTCTGTATTATCATATTGTCTTTGTAGCTCTTGCTGAGGCTGGGCCCAGAAAGCTTTAAATCATGTTGATGATGCTTATTTGCTTATTCCCAAATTTGGGATATTTATTTATGTATTCATTTATTCTGATGAGATTACTATGGCTAAGATATCATGTCTTCATGTCTTTTTGGGCAATACCTTGTTTTAATTGAAGACAAGCGACTTTCAAGTGACAGAAGTTGATTTTAGTCATCACAGTGTTCAGTGTAGAAATGTAATTGTGTTTGACTAGCAAAAAAAAAAGTGAAGAACCGTGTAAGATGGTTTTGCAATTTATGTGAATTTATGGTTCTGATCCAGAGAGCTGGGTCCATTTGGCTGTGTTTGACACAAGATGAAGTATCTTGAATTTTTATTGTGCGTGTGATACCTTTTGTGGAACAGATTTCTTAAAACAGTATTATGGTTTAACTTTTCAGAATTTCTACAAAGAAATTGAAAGAGAAGAAATGTATATAAGGTATGTATGCATCACGCTTGTCTGCATGTTAATTATAAATAATAACATATGTTGTATGTTTACGTATGCTAAGAAATGTGTTATAGCCACAAAGGTTAATTTTGTAGAAAATTGTGAAACGTATAAGGTAGAGTTTGGTGGAGCTCCCAGATACATTCTCAGCTCTTGCGTAGCTTGTCCAGACCAGTGCAGAGTTCTTGGTGGTCACCATTAGCCAACTCAGAAGCAAAACTACAAATAATTGTTTCACAGCGTTTTGTACCTGTTGACCAACTCATGTGGCCCTTTTGCAAAAAGATGAGCACATAAATTTTAATGTTTCACAGTAAGTTATATGATCCAGTGAGAAATCCAGTTATAACTTTACCAGACATAGGAGAGTTATAATTTTTCAGTCTGCTCTTAGGACGCCATAGTCCCGTGTTTTTTATGTCTTTCTTCCATGAAGAAGAGAAACATTTTGCATTGCCTGCTCTATTTTGCTCCCTTACTCGCCTTGCTCCCTGGAGTGAGGGACTGTGATTGAGCCCTTCTCTCTTGGTTAATTCTAAAGTCTCGTGTCAAATAATTAGCAAGATTACCACTCTGGAGACTAGGAGAAGGATGTAACCTACACAGCATGAGTTTTTAGTGATGTGTTTATTACACTGAGTGTGATTGTCTAATTTTCTATTTCTAAGATTGTTTTTACTTCTCCTTTTTAAGAACATACTATGTGAATTTAATAACTCAGTTACCTTTATTTCTTTATGGCAAAGAAATTCTTTCGATCACATTGACTGTAATCATTGGAGCTCTTTATTCTGATGGATTTGTATTTTTATGGATTTTTTTGTGCATTTGGACTCAGTAGAAATGCAGGAAATCACAATCAAGTATTGTGTGTTTCATTAAAAATGTTTAAGGGAAAATGAAAAGCAATGAAAAATTTGAAGGAAAATTCTACCTTTGTGTATCATCTTTATTTTTTTCCTGAGTTTTTCTTAGTGCTTTCTGTACCAAAAGTTTTTAAGGCATTTTGAATTATGAACATTGTAAAAAGGAAGTGTAGCCATGATTTACTGTTGAACATAGAATTTAGCTTTTGCAATCCTCAACACAAATTATTTAGTGACATTTTAAGGACATACCTCTGTTTTATTGTCTCAGGTATTTGTACAAGCTCTGTGACCTGCACAAGGAGTGTGATAACTACACCGAAGCGGCTTACACCTTGCTTCTCCATGCAAAGCTTCTTAAGGTAATGTCAATTACCAGTCACTTTGATGATTCTATTGTTATAAATTCTAACAGTATTCAGAATTGTATTTTTCCATGGCAAATTTTAGTAGGCCTATAACTTAAGGTTTTATGAAATTGACTAAATAAATGGAAGGATATGAACAAAAATATTTAGGAAGTACTTTGATTAGAGATTTGTCCCTGCTGAATGCAGATTTAATTAGATGTCATAGCAGGTGATCACTGAGCATTATAAACTCCCATCACTTGGCTGTGAGCTGACAGCAAGTTAGAGATTCTACAGTTCCTTGTCCAGGACTACAGGACTCCAGGATGGTGGAGAACAATATCAAGAAGGAATTTTCCTGGTAGAACAGCTAAGAGATAGGATGAGACATACCCCTAATTGTCTTAGTAAAGAGTTAGGGACCAGATCATGACTTTTCACTCTATCAGTTCACGTTGAGACCTCCTGCTAGTGCTCTCTGCCTGATTCTTCTAAAGAGTGTTGCTCCTAGCACATGTCTGGCATGACAACTGTCTACTCTTAGTGGTTCTTTTATTACTCAGATAGCTTCAGACATTGGCTTTCTTTGTTTACAGTGACGTGTGGATGGATGGATGGATGGATGGATGGATGGATGGATGGATGGATGGATGGATGGACAAATTGCTATACAGCCTCTAGTTTTATATTTCACAACTTCAGTAAGTTATTAGATGATCTTGCTCATGACATCCTTATAAAAATTTGAAAAATTATGAACTGGATAAATAAGAACAGTTACAAGAATTAGAATTTAGTTTGCTGGCATTCCACAAAGACTGCTCATTCAAGGAGTCATGTTTCCAAATCCAGGCCAGCCTCCCAAAAACCAAAAATGTAATGAAAGAAAACCAGAGAAAATTACATTAGATGGGCATTCAGTAGTGTCAATTAGGTAATAGGAGTTAAGGAAGACATTGTGTTATGGAGTAAAACTCTGGTAAGACTCTTTCCATCTTTGGCCCGATCCTGAAATTCCTGATAGTTTCTGTGACACAAATATACACAGGCTGACCTAGAGACCTGCGAGTATGGAAATTTGCCTCTGCCTGGAAACAGCAGTGTCTGTTACAAATAAAACACACAAAGCTCAGCTCAGTCTGGAGGGGCCTCATCAGTTGTCCTCCTGAGGCTGGCTGTCTGAGGACCCATTTTGCCCCGTGCCACGTGGGCTCTCCCAAGGAGCATAATTTATAAGGATGGAAATTTCAGTTGGTACATCTGATACCAGCTATCCCACTATGAATTCTGATGGCCTTCATTTATTCAAAACTCAAATTTCAGTAACAAGGTGTTTTTTGCAAATGTGAAGATATTTCTTTCACCCCAGGGAAATTAAAATGGGGTTGACAAACTGCTCACTCAACCCTTACTCCGTCTCTCATAGAACGTAAACTTTTATATGCATGTGTGAATGTAAAACATATATATGTGCATAAAAGCATCATTTGTTTAATCATTGGATTTATTGAGTACAGATGGGTTTGTCACAAACTGCATGATGGTTTGTTTCACAACTCAAATCGATAGGCCCAATTGCATTGTTGTTTCCCCTGGGCTTCTGAATTTTCCAGTTTAATGGGGAATCCTACATAATCTCTCTCCATATCTTTTGCCCCATTACATTTTGCAATTTTTTCTAAATATGTTTTGATATTACTGTAAATGTGAATTCATGCTAGTTAATCACCTCACCAAAGAACATGATTTATGTTGTTGCGAAAATTCTTCAGTATGACAGATATATTATTGTTTGTTAACTGAATATCCTTAAATAGAATCTTCTTTTTTGGTTAGGCATATCTTTCGTCAAAACCAAGAGCAATAAAAACTTTAGTTTTTTGCCTAGCAATCAAATTATTACATCTCCATGTGGAAGTGGAAGGTAGAGAGGATTTTTGCTTCCCTAGTCCATGTTTTCATTTGAAAAAGTGATTTAAAAATGCAAGGAAGTCATTTGGATTCTGAACTTGCTTGTTCTTAATTTATTTTATTGTGGTTACATTTCAGAATCTAGTTTTGCTTTTATTCTCCATCCTCCAATAAAAGTAGACCAATTATGTTGTACAAACTTCAAAGTTAAAGAGTTTGTCCAATTGTGTTGGAGATATGCAAGTTCAATTTTAAGGTGAAAAATCTTGCAGACTGCTTAAAGGCTTCTCACTCTTGCCTGACCTTTCTGGAAAGGCAGAGCCATACAGGGCTTGTGCCCTGTGCCTAGGAGCCCTGATGTCCAGCGGGAGGTGCTCCCCAGCCCGTGGTTTCAGGAAAGTGGGGCGGGACCTTTGCTAAGACAGTAAGCAGCTGACGGAGCCTTGCCCCGTTGCCTGGACCCCAGCTTCCCACTTAGTGCCTTTGCAGCACCCTCCCTGGCCTGGCTGAAAACAGGGTCAAGCTCCCTCTCCTAGGGCCAGCAATAGGCAAGCCCATGCTCACCATGTCCTCCCGTGAGCCTCCAGGCTGCCCAGTGGGAGCACATGCCTCCTGCCCGTAGGTGCCCATGGAGTCTTTTTCACAGTGTTCTTTTTCTTGTTCTGTTTTTTTTTTTTTCCTTCTTCTTCCTGTAGAAGGGTCTTGCTCTGTTGTCCAGGCTAGAGTGCAGTGGCCCGGTCCTAGCTCACGCAGTGTTGTTCTGTGTCATTATTCTCTAATGTAGAATCGCACCATCCTGGGGGTCAGGCATCTTCCGCCTCCTCTTTGACCTAGTTTGTGGCACACAGCAGGTCCTCATCAAATAGCTGCTGAATTTTATTGAACCTTATACTTAATGCCACTGAGGTGTTGAGCCCAAGTTCAGGAGCTGACACGTTGTATCTGTTAAGTGGCCTTGCCTTCCCTCTGGCATGTCTCCTCGCGCATCTTCAGCTCACACGCCGACTGCACCAATGCTTCCAGGAATACTGGCCAAACCCTGACTCTGTGCCCAGCACCTTGCCTATGGCTGATGGTGCAAAGACACCTCCCCATCTTTAAGGAGCTTGACAGCCTTTCTAGTCCCTTTCTGGGTGACTTGTGTGTTCCATGTACCATCTTTGCTGTTCATTAAAATGCCAACCCACGCAGCACTGAGACCAGAGCCCTGGGGTGCCGCTCTTGGGATGGCCCTGGATCACCTGGCTCCTGATTTGTCCCGGGATGTTAGGAGGTGTCATTTGCAAGCTGCCAGTTCCGTGCTTTGCAGAACCTGCTGGGTTTTTCTTTTGTCTGAACCCCACTGCAGCTGTGCCTCCCCTGTGTCTTTTATGCCTGTCGGTATGTCCAGACAGAGGCTCTGCCCTGGCAATCCCCAGCCTGTTGACAGCAGCCACACGTGTCTCCAGAACCGCGGCCCACACGAGTGTCCGATGCAAAGCTCACACCATTCTGACGTCCCTGGGTGTGTCCGCCTTGGGTCCGCTCATGCTATGCTTCTCCCTTAGTGGTCGGAGGATGTGTGTGTGGCCCACCTCACCCAGCGGGACGGGTACCAGGCCACCACGCAGGGACAGCTGAAGGAGCAGCTCTACCAGGAAATCATCCACTACTTCGACAAAGGCAAGGTAAAACACAAAAAGCAATTGTTCTTGTTTTCCTCTTTCCATGCACCTACCTGCAGTGTTGTAAACACATTTTTTAGCATGTGATTTTTGCAGAACCAGAAATTTGTTACAAATTGTATATTGAAATGTTTTATGCATGTTCCTTCAGCTTGCACTTAAAAGTAGAAATCTTCTTTTAAAAAAAATCAATAGCCCTTTTATAGATGCTCTAAAAAAGCACCAAGTATTTTTATAACCCTTACCAGAGGGAACTAAGTCTGGAACACTGATTCGGAGGTGTTTCCGTGCCCACAGAGCTAATGTATTCCTTTGACATCTGCATTTTTCTGTTGTCACAGAAGAATTAATCCCATGGTAGGATGGATATTGCTCCATCCTGGTGGCTTCTAGTTTAATTGGCTTAAACAAAATTATAGATTCCACTTGACTTCCACTAAAAGGAAACCTGCTGTCATTTCAATCAGCCAGTATTATATTTGATCACTGTAGTTCTTCTGATTAAGATATGCAGTAACTATTTAAAAAAAAAAGCTGTTTCAGTTTCAGAAGTTTTTAAAACCTGCCACTGAAGTGACATTGGAACTCCTTCTTTGGTTTCATCAAGATTCCTAACTCATTTCAGAACCTGTTTTATTTTTCTTCTTTTCCTTTGAGAAAACTGACTAGCACACTTTATGAAGGTACCGACGTTCACATCCTAGGGCTGCTGTAGCACAAACTGGGTGGCTTTCAACAACGGGAATGTATTCCCATAGCTTAGTGCTGGGAGCTGCAAGCCTGATGTCACGGTGTTGGCGTGGCCGCCCCCTCTGAAGGCTGCAGGAGAAAATCTGCCCCGTGCCTTTTCCTTTGCGTGTGTTGCTGGCACTGGTCATCTGTAACCACATCGCTCCAAGCCCTTCCTCCGTCATCACAGGCCTTCTCCTCATGCGAGTTTCTGTCTCAGTCTCCTTCTCCTTAGGAGGTACCAGCGGTTAGATGAGGGCCCACTCTCCTCCAGCAGGTCCTCATCTTCCCTTGATTACATCCAAATACCCTGTTTCCAAATAAGGTCAGAGTCAGAAATACCAGGGGTTAGGACTTTAAATATTTCTGGGGACACAGTCCTACCCACAATTGTACTGACGCCCGGGAGGGATGATGGCTGCCCCTTTTTGTGGCTGTTGACGTAAACCAAACCCCATTGAAAACAATGACTTGACAGAGTCCCCGTGGTCACGAGCTTGGGATTCTGCTCACATTTGGAGTAAGCGTTGCTGCATCCTTTATTTGTCCCTGCCATTCTTGACACAGGGAGAAAGTCTGACGTTTTCAGAATGGCATGTGGGCTCCCAAAGGCTGCTTGGAAATAAGGATTGGAAATGTTCTGTGAATTACACCCAGTCCTGTAGTTTAGGGGTCCCCAAACCCCAGGTCCTCAGCCTCTGGTACAGGTCGTGGCCTGTTAGGAACCAGGCTGCACAGCAGCAGGTGAGCAACGGGTGAGCGAGCAAAGCTTCATCTGTGTTACAGCCGTTCCCCATCACCCGCATTACCACCTGAGCTCAGCCTCCTGCCAGATCAGCAGCACCATTGGATTCTCACAGGAGCATGATCCCTGTTGTGAACTGTGCGTGTGAGGGATCTAGGTGCCATACTCCTCATGAGAATCTAATGCCTGATGATCTGTCACTGTCTCCCATCTTCCCCTGATGGGATCATCTAGTTGCAAGAAAACAAGTTCAGGCTCCCACTGATTCTACATGATGGTGAGTTGTATAATTATTTCGTTATGTATTACAATGTAATAATAATAGAAATAAAGTACACGATCAATGTAATGCCCTTGAATCATCCTGAAACCATCCCCTACCCCGGTCCATGGAAAAATTTTCCTCCCTGACCAGTCCCTGGTGCCAAAAAGGTTGGGGACCGCTGCTGTCGTGGAACAGGATATATTTTTGTTCTCTGGAATGAGAAGCTTTGAGGATTAGGGCCAATTACTAAAATTGTACTAGGTTAGCCAGGAGAATCCTGTTTCTCAGCAAACTGGTAAAGAAATGGAGCAAATGCAGCCATCCCTTCCCCGCAGTGGCTTCTTGGCTCCAGGGTGAGCAGTGCTACAGAATGGGCAGGGCAGGGGGCAGGGCAGGAGGCAGGGACCCTGGGGTGGCCGGGAGGCCCGAGGGCCAGAGGTCACGGGACTGAAGGAATGTGTGCATTTGTTGATGGCTGTTGCCGGGCTCTCTTTGTGGCAGCACATCCTCTGACCAGCGTTGGCTCCCGTGACCTCTCCACCCTCATTCCCTCCCTTGCCCTCTGCATTCCAGCCACACTGGCCCTTCTGCGTCCTGAAATGCACCAGCCCTCTCTGCCACTGCCCAGTGGGTTTCTGCTGCACTGCCTTGAGGACGTTGCTTGAGTCAGTTTTCCTTTTGCTGCCTGTACCATTTTGTCACTTGAATTAGCTTTTTCTAAGCCAGGCTTTCTCAATCTGGGCATGATTGGCATTCTGGGCTACCTGTTACTTTGTGGTAGAGGACCACGCGTGCATGGTGGACTCAAGGAATGTCTCCCTGCAGTGCCCTGGGCATACTCCTTCCTGTCTCAGCTTAAATGTCACCTCTTCTCCAGCCACGGAAACATCCTCTTTTCTCCTTTATGGCACCCACTATCATTTTCAATGATAGATTTGCTTGTGTGTTTCTTTAATGAGTTCCCCAGTAGGCTCTGAGCTCTGTGAAGACAGAGCCTCACGCGTCAATTCCCCACCATGCATCTAATGCTCGGAACAGTGCCTGGAACACAGCACATGCTCATTACATTATGGACATGTGTGGAAAGAATGAACAAATGAATGAAAAGTCAGCATTTAACAGTGCTTCCTGACAGATGAGAAATGCTCATGTATGGCAGGACAGGTGGCCTTCAATAAATGATAAATCAAAAAACAGAGTCTTGTTTTTTTTAGCAAAGGTAGCCAAATATCTTTTCCTACATTGTGATAGTTCATCAAAAAAATCATATGGAGGGGCAAAACGAATGTGTTCGGTTCAGAACAGTGGTTCTCAACTGAGATCTGCAGGAGGCATTGTGGGTTCTCCTGACTGGGGGAAGAGAAGGTGCTGCTAACCCTCCAGCAGTGCACACATGGCCCCCACACCAGAAAGAAATAGCCCAGAATCCCTGTCGTGTCCAGGTTGAGAAAGCCCGCCTTAGAAAAAATGAATTCAAGTGATGAAATGGAATGGGCAGCTAAAGCAAAACAGACTCAAGGAATGTCCTCAGATGTCCCTGTGTTTTGGTGGAGACAGAACAAAGGCTATGGCAAAGTGATCATTGGCTGGCCTTGAATCAGAATGAGTTTTAGGAGGATTTTCTTCGTAGTAGCTGTATTGATAAAACCGATGGAAAAGCCACTTCTGAATATCCATAATATTTCCACGAGAATGTTAAAAAGGAACAAAGCCTCCTTATCCCTCTAAAACTAAAGTGAGATGAAGAACAGGTGCTGGAAAGAATTTGATAAAATGAAATTTGAAGTATCTGAGTGATCAGCTGCAAGGCAAAAAATTCATTTTAACATCAACAAGCATTACATTTTCTGGGAAAAAGAGCAGTAGGAAATACTTCATCTTCCGTAACAATCTGGATGGCCTGCACTAGAGTTTGAACCTCTCCGAATCTCCATGGCTCCAAACAGCACAGGTGTGTTTCTCACACATGCTCCATATCCTCCTTTTCGCTCGGAACCCAGGTGAACAGAGGTTCCGCCACAGAGGAACACAGCCGGAGAGGACAGCAAAGAGTCCCCCGCCCTGGGGCTTCTGCCCCAAAATGACAGTGTTCATGTCATTGGCTGAAGCAGATCACATGTTCACCCCAGACTTCAAGGGGTGGAGAAGTGCGCTTAGGGGCAGGTGAGTGTGAGTGGCACCCACGTGCACCACACAGCTCGTTAGACAGGTGAGTCGGGTTCCAATCAAGAGCACCATCCAATCTAGATTAACAAAAGTTCATCTAGAAATCCCCTAAGTACGCATGTATTCTGAGAAAGACGACGTCCACACTAGTCTCCCAAATAACTCGGCTTCCCCGCAACTAGAGATGTGAGAATAGCATCTCATAAAACTTGTTGGGCCTCAATCCTCGTTTCTCTGTCGTGGAGTTTCCTTCTTCCATTAAAGAGGGGGCTTAGGTAAGCAGAACCCTGCAGGAGAAGCAGCCTGAGAGAATGGGCTCCTGACCCCCGTGACTGCAATGTGGGGAATCTCACCAGGTGGCCAGTGCAGGAGGAAGGGGGCACACAGTAGAAGGTTGAAGTGTGATGTTTTGTGCTGGACTTAGAATCACTTTTGTTTAAGAAACAAGGCTGAGGCCTGAGTATCCCCGGCTGCTTTGGGGATGTGCCATCATTTGAGAAATAACGTCCTCCTGCCTTTCCTAAATGCAGTGGAATGACAAAGGCCACGGCTGAAGGTTGAGAAGCTTGAAGTTGGGAGGGCCCAGGGCACACCTTTTCACACTCCATTCCCAGATTGTAATTATCTTGGGGGAAAAATACTTTTTAAATGGTCCACAGGTCATCACAGGCCTTAGTGGGCAGGTGACACAGCCCAAGGAAACTTGAAGGAGGGCCTTGATTGGTGTGGAGCCCTGATATGGTTTCGATCTGGGTCCCTGCCCAAATCTCAAGTCGTTGTAATCTCCAATGTTGGAGGTGGGGCCTGGTGGGAGGTGATTGGGTCATAAGGGTGGATTTCCTCCTTGGTGCTGTGTCGTGAGAGTGAGTGAGTTCTCGTGAGATCTGGGTTGTTCAAAAGTGTGTGGGACCGGCCGGGCGTGGTGGCTCATGCCTGTAATCCCAGCACTTCGGGCTGAGGCGGGGCAGATCACCTGAGGTCAGGAGTTTGAGACAAGCCTGGCCAATATGACAAAACCCCGTTTCTACTGAAAATACAAAAATTAGCCCATCGTGGTGGCAGGCACCTGTAATCCCAGCTACTTGGGAGGCTGAGGCATGAGAATCGCTTGAACCTGGGAGGCGGAGATTGCAGTGAGCCGAGATTGAGCCACTGCACTCCAGCCTGGGTGACAGGAACTCTGTCTCAAAAAAAAAAAAAAAAAAAGAGGGGGTGTGAGACCTCCCTGCCTTCTGCTCTTGGTCCTGTGCCTGCTTTGCCTTCCGCCGTGAGTATAAGCTCCCTGACACTTCCCCAGAAGTGGCTGCTGCCATGCTTCCTGTACAGCCTATGGAACTGTGAGCTGATTAAACCTCTTTTCTTTATACATTACTCAGTCTCAGATATTTCTTTAAGCCCTCTGAGCAGCTGAGCACCAGAGAAACCAACTCTCAATTAATTGGTAGGACTCTAACCCTCACTGTTGTCCAGTACTGAGTCCTGAGCCACATGCGGCCATTGGGCCCATGTGAACCATCTTTCTAAGACCAAGTACAAAAAAACAAATGTTCTTATGGGCTGAGTTGCATCCCCCCAAAATTCCTATGTTGAAATCCTAACCTTCAGTATTTCAAAATGTGGCTATATTTGGAGATAGGGTCTTTAAAGAGGTAATTAAGGTAAAATGAGGTCATTAGGGTGGGCCCTAATCGAATCTGACTGGTGTCCTTATAAGAAGGGGGATTAGGATACAGACATACACAGGGAAGACCATATTGAGGATACAGCAAGAAGGCAGCCGTCTACAAGCCAGTGAGAGAGGACTCAGAGGAAACCAGCCCTGCAGACACTTTGATCGCAGAATCCTGGCCTCCAGAACAGTGAGGAAGTGAATGAATGTGACTTGAGGCCCCCAGTACCCACTCAATGCTTCATTATGGCAGCCCTGGCCAACTAATACCAATACCAGATGTCTCATTCATTTGTTTGTATAGATTTCTTGTTGAAATAGTAATATTTTAGATAGAGTCAATATTACTAAAATTAATTTTACTCTTTAAAAGGTAGCAGCTAGGAAATGCAACATTCACAGATGTGGCTCCTATTGGGTTCCTGTTGGACGGTGCTGCTCTGAGTCAAAGACTTTGCTCTTGTTGAGCGCCAAGAACATCGTCAGACCAGCACTGCCGCCCACATGCGGCTGGGAAGCCGAAGCTGCCCACTGTCCTGTGGGGCCTCACAGGCAGTAGAATTGCCTGCCTGCCTGTTGGTATCTACTCCTTAGACTACAGGAATATTTAAACAGCGAAAATATTTCTGAAAGAGTTACAAAATGGGGACTCAAGTCTGGAAAGAATAAAATGTATGTCGAAATGGCAAGGAAAAAAGCATGATCACAAGCACCAAGATATGATGTTTTTTTCCTGTGACTCAATGTCATTTCTGTAGTGGTGAAACAGCTGTCAAGACTATGGCAGTTACCAGCGGGAACCTGGAGGGAAGGGTGACTTGGGAGTTCTCACATGGCCCTGAAGGAAATACAGATGAGGCAAATAGGAGAGAGGTAGAAACAGGCAGCTGCCAAGATAAAGTGTAAGAAATCAAGAAAAAGCAGCATCTTGTTGTTGGAGCAAGACAGAGTTTTCCGATACCTATTTTATTATTAAAATTTAGAATTGTGCCCCTCGGTGATGTTGTTTTCATTTGTGCTTTGGATAAATCCCATTATAATCTCATTTTTCGTTTCCCGGGCTTAGCAAGGATAAGTCACGTTTGCTCCTCAGGATCTGTCTATGCACGTGCCTTAGGGAATGCGAGCCTTCCCCGCTGACAGACTGGCTCTAAGATCTGCACCATCTTGACCCACTTCTACCTGGGCCACTTCTGAACAACTCGGGCCTCTGGGCAGAAGCCCTGCTGCTAGATCCAGTTCACTTTGTGTCTCCTTGTAAGCTCTCAGTCCCTCTCACCTGGGTCTGTCTGAGATCCCTACCCACTCTCCTCCCCAAAGCCCCATGCCTGTCTCCACCCTTCCGCTCCTGCAGATAGATAGCAGTCTGGTTTCTAATAAAGTGGCCTCTGGATCACAGCGTGAACTGCTTCAAAGATGCCCAAACCTCAGGGATTCCCCCATCTCCTCCGCAGGCGATCCAGGCCTCTCACCTGGCATGAGGCCCCTTAGAGTAGGAATCGAGCCTCCAGATGTACCCTCTCATCACCCACAGCATCTGGCCTTCTGAACATGCCCTCTGTTCCCCAAGCCCTTGCACCTTCCCATGGTCTGCCCCGGCATGGACCGGCTGCTTCTTGCTGCTCTCTCGTGTGACGGCAGCCATGACGGCTGCCTTCCCGCCTTCTGGGCATATTTCACTGCTCTCAAACTTTCGTGGCTTTTGGAGTTCACTGGGGAATCTTGTTAAAATCCAGATTTTGATTCAGCTGGTCTGGGGTGGGCCTCGAGGCTCTGCATTTCTGAGAAGCTCCCAGGTGATGTCCCAGCTGCTCCAGGGACCATCCCTGAGTCCCCAGGGCCCGTGCTGACTTAAGCTCCTGAGAGCAGAGGCAGTGGCTGTGGCTGCCACCTCTGGATCTCCCTCTGAGGGAGCCGTGCCGTGGCCTGGGGTCCACTCCATTTTTTTAAATAGCTTTTTAAGAGTGGTTTTAGGCTCACAGCAACACTGAACAGTGAGTACAGACAGGTCCCAGACACCCCCTGCCCACACACATACACAGGCACGGGGCTTTCAGGGTGGTCATTTGTTAGTGAGTTGAGCACATTCTGGCCAGCACTTGAGCAAACAGCACACGATCAAGAAGGTGGCCGTCACTCAGACTTTCCACAAAGTTCCTTATTTGGGGCATATTTTGTTTGTTAACGGATCTTGCATTCTGACTCAGACTGAGCCCCTGGGAGAGCGAAAGGCCATGTCTCCCACCTCCCCACCCCCAGCGCCGGGCCGGGGGCAGATCCCACCCCACTCTGCCACATGCCACATCACAGTTGGGTTTTGTCAGTGTGCTCCTTTCCCAAGGCTAACACTAACTTGACTTTAGCACCACGTTCACTGCAAAGGTTATGGATCAGACGGAGACAAATTCTTGCAAGAGCAGGGCTGGATTTTCCTGTCTAGAATCTTGTATGTTAAAAATAACAATCTTCCGTCCAAATGATTACAGCAGTTTATTAAGTGACCGAACGGGCAGACAAGCATGCAGGGAGGGCCGTCAGCATCCACAGAACTTACCGACCTGACTGAGAGCGCCACGTGCACCAGGCTCATGTCCTGAGCATGTGCCCGCAGCCCTTGGAGTGTTTACAAGAATTTCCTTGGTTCGATCTTACATGTATTTCATTTTAGGGGAAACAATGCAATTCCAGTTTTACAAATGTATTGGGGTAAGGAGACTTAAGACCTCAGTTAAGTTTGGAGACCAGTGATTACTGGGGCTTACAAGATGATAAAATGGAAGCCAAGTGGGACGTCAGTCTGGCAAAACCATGACCCGGCTACAGCTCCACTGACCCAGCCTGTCTCCTCGTGGCCCATTTCCATATGCAATTAAGGAAATCTTCATTACCATATGCAATTAAGGAAATCTTCATTACGTACTTACTCTGTGGAAAGGATATACACCCTAGAGCTCATTCACTGTTTGAAATGTCTACAGCTTCCTAGGGGAAATAGGGGCTTCCAGAATCCAGGACAAGCTTGCCTCTGGACAAGGCTGAGCAGGCTGTTAAGGGAGCAGGGGTCCCCATCCCAGGCCCCCTGCGATGGCGTCTCTCTGTGCTCCCCGGGAGAGCGGGCGGGGGCAGGGAGAGACGGGAATCGGGTGATATTAAAGTTTCTCTGCCTTTGTGCTTGGAAACCAGCAAGGCAGAATGGATTTGCTGCTGTTTTATATTGGACACGGGCTTTTGAATGATGTTCTGTTATCTTTCTGTATTTCTTCCCCACGGAATCATTCTTCTGTTTTTGCTTTTCCACCGTTTTTTAAAGTTTTGAATGTCTTTCAGCCTAGCTCTTGGTTTCTTAATCTTTTTCTTTCTCTCTGCAAAATGTCATTTCCATCTGTTTCCATTTTCATTCTTTTACGTTTCTTCCTTCCCGAGCTAATAATGACTCCTTGCTCCTTTTCCGTTCCATTCTTGCCGCCCGCCTGAGTGTGCCCCAAAAGCCTTCTGTTTGGTTTTATCATGGCAGACCAGTGTTCTTTTCTGAAGATGCTCTGAATTGTCTGTCTTATTGTGTTTGGTTGAGGCCTAGTAATTTTCGATAAAGCCCTTAATCCAAGTACTTGACTGAAAATTACCAGGCTTCTCTGTGGAGGATGAGGGTCAAAAATAGAAGTCCTTCTATGAGGAAAATGCAGTCAGAGTGAGACAGTCAGTATTAGCCAACACCAGCCACCTCTGAAATCAAGAAACAGCCTGGCAGGTTGACAAATGCGATACATAATTTATAGCCCAAATGATATATGAAGCCCTGTGACTATTTTCAGCTGGAGCTCTGTTGTATTTTCCCTTAAAATAACCTTCCCTTGACAAAGTTCACACTTTGCCTTGTACCAACATAAAAAAAAAAAAAAAGCGTTTTGCATCATTGTGTAAACTAAAAATAGGAGTTTGGAGCAAATTTCCATTTTTGGTCAAATGTTTGCATCTCTTTTCCAGGTATTTGGGGTGAAATTTTCACATCTTCTAAGTTTCCCTTTGGAAACACAGTTGTTATTAAGAGGGACTGCAGGTCAACATAATGAAGCCCTCATATGGGTTTCTTGTTGGCATTTCTAGAATTTTTGAAAATGTGATATTAGCAGAACCTATTCAGCCAGAATTTGGCCTGAATATTCAAAGAGATCATATGTTCATTATGATTTGCTCCTATACAGTAATTTATGATCAAAGCATGAGAAAGGCCATTTTCGAGTCAGTAACAACACTGCTCCCTTAGCTTATGTGGGATCACTAACAAGCTTTTCCACTCAAAGCCCACAGTGTGCCCAGTGCCGTCCTGCGCCGTGAAATACCGAGATGGAGCCAGGCCCACCTTGAGGCGATTCTAGCGTCAGGGCTCTCACATGAGCAGATAAATAACAAAACCCACCTTCCGCCCATCACACAGGTGGGCGCTGGGTCTCCCTATCTCACAGGTGCAGGAGTGATGCCTTCTTTTGGAGAGCTAGAGAAGACTTCACAGAGGTGGTCACATTTCGTGCTTCTCGAAGAGTGAAATTAAGTTTGCCAGGTGATGGCTGGGAGGAACAGGAATTTCAGAGTGTGAGAATAGCGCCAGAAGGGGAAGAGCTCCTGATGACATCTCGCTTTTCCAGGGAAGTAGAGCCATTCTGGGAGATAGCAGTGCAGGGGACTGTCTTCGTCCCTTCATGCTCCTATAACAAAATGCCACAGACTGGGTGGTTTATAAACCACAAATTCATTTCTCACCATTCTGGACCTGGGAATTCCTAGATCAAGGCACTCACAGATTTGGTGTCTGGAGAGGGCCCTCTGCCTGCTCCACATAAGTAGTGCCTTCTCTGAGTAGTCATGTCCTGGCAGGTGTGGTGGCGCTTTTCCGGGCCTCTGTTTTGAGGCCACTCATCCCATTCGTGAGGGCTCCACCGTCATGACCTAATCACCCTCGAAGGCCTCATCTCCTAATGCCAACACCTTGAAGGTGAGGATTTCAACCCGTGAATTTGAGGGAGACACAAATATTCAGAGCATAGCAAAGACATTGGAGCTAGTTTGTCAGTGGCCCTGTATTGTCTCCTGAAGATTTGGCTTACAAGGACCCAATGGAAATTTCATGGAAGTAGAAAATACTGATTTCATTTTCCTCTTTTCAGGGGGTAATTCTGGCAACATGGTGGCAGCAGACTTAGAGGAGGGAGGGTGGGGGCCAGAGACCAGACGAGGGGTGGGACATTGGGCCAGGCCTGAGCCCCACAAAGCCAGTGGCAGATGGAAGTGATATCATGAGACTTCAAGTTAGCAGATTCCACAGTGTCAAAGACCCTTGAACAGGGTTAAAGCCAGAAAAGCAAGTGGCAGGGGTGGCTGGGGCACCCACTGGCCTAGAAGCCAAGAGTTCTTGCTGGGAGGAAGATGTAGGGAGGGAATGCTTTACTTGCTGCAGAGAGCAGATGGAGGTCCTTTCATCCTTTCAGCATTGAGCAAGGCAGCGAGGGTGCACACTGAGCAGTCCTGTGCAGGGCATTTAATGGAGGGTGTCAAGGAAAGGGAGAAATGAGCAGGGTCACAGCTGCAGTGATGCTGGGTGCATAGAGAGCCCTGGGCCAGTTCACAGCTGCAGTGATGCTGGGTGCATAGAGAGTCCTGGGCCAGGTCACAGCTGCAGTGATGTTTGGTGACTCCCCAGCCTGTGCCATGGATCCCCCCAATCCCAGGACATCTCACCAGCAAGTCCGCACTCTCCCTTTGCAGCACCCATGTGTTGTTCTCTGTCAGCTCCCACCCTCCCACCTGCAACCATGCCATTATTGCTGTCACCTTTAAGAAGAGTTCTTTCTTGTTCCAACTCCCCTGTACAGCCACTGTCCATTTCTCCTCCTGTTTCTACAACACTCTGTAAAGGGTGGTCTGCACTTGCTGTTCCTCTCCTCTTGTTGTCTCTGGAGTCCACTCCCTCACCAGTGGCCAGTAGCTGCCTGTGGAAGGCAGGAGTGAGCAGCACGGTGTCTCTTTCTGTCCAGTTAAAGCACCGAGCAAGAAGCAACTGTATCTCTTGCTGCCTGCTTTAGTCTTTTCAAGGTCTTTCTTTGCAAAACTACAAATGTCCCGGCCTAAAGAAAAAATGCCATATCTCTGTTACAAAAAAAAAAAATTCTTCATTTTTTTATCTAGGGCATTACAAGCTGAGTGAGTAGTTTTCTGTTTTGACTAATAAGGACTTGCTGTGGAATAAAGGAGACATGTTGACGAGCATAAGTTACACGGGCAGCGACTCCTATGTGGTCTGAGCATAAGTTACCCAGGCAGCGACCCCTATGTGATCTGAGCGTAAGTTACACGGGCGGCGACTCCTATGTGATCTGAGCATAAGTTACACGGGCGGCGACTCCTATGTGATCTGAGCGTAAGTTACACGGGCGGCGACTCCTATGTGATCTGAGCATGAGTTACACGGGCAGTGTCTCCTATGTGATCCGAAGTTACACGGGCAGTAACTCCTATGTGATCTGAGCATAAGTGACCCGGGCAGTGACTCCTATGTGATCTGAGCATAAGTGACCCGGGCAGCGACTCCTATGTGATCTGAGCATAAGTGACACGGGCAGCGACTCCTGTGTGATCGGAGCATAAGTGACACGGGCAGCGACTCCTATGTGATCGGAGCATAAGTGACACGGGCAGCGACTCCTATGTGATCGGAGCATAAGTGACACGGGCAGCGACTCCTATGTGATCGGAGCAGCGTCTCCTGTATGACACAGGTAGTAGCTCTTGCATGACCAGGCAGTGACTCCTGTATGACCCGGGCAGTGTCTCCTGTATGACCCGGGCCGTGACTCCTGTATGACCTGGGCAGTGACTCCTGTATGACCCGGGCAGTGATTCCTGTATGACCCGGGCAGTGATTCCTGTATGACCCGGGCAGTGTCTCCTGTATGACCCGGGCAGTGACTCCTGTATGACCCTGGCAGTGTCTCCTGTATGACCCGGGCAGTGACTCCTGTATGACATGGGCAGTGTCTCCTGTATGACCCGGGTAGTGACTCCTGTATGACACGGGCAGTGTCTCCTGTATGACTTGGGCAGTGAGTCCTGTATGACATGGGTCGTGGCTCCTGGATGACACAGGCAGTGACTCCTGTATGACATGGGCAGTGTCTCCTGTATGACACGGACAGCGGTTTTTGCATGACCCAGGCAGTGGCTCCTGTAAGACATGTCCAGGGTCTCCTGTATGACCCAGGTAGTGGGTCCTGCATGTCCTGGGCGGTGGTTCCTGTATGACCCGGGCAGTGACTCCTGTATGACATGGGTCATGGCTCCTGGATGACACAGGCAGCGACTCCTGTATTACACAACAGTGACTCCGATTTGGCAAGACAGGGGTTCCCGTGTGCTGGGGCTCCTGTGTGACATGCAGTGGCTCCAGTATGACATTGAAGTGGCTGATCCATCTTGTGCACACTTGGGGTGACTTTGGCATCATTACTGCAAGATCAGTCAGCTTTGAACTGCAGACCATCTTTGCTGGAGCAGGGAGTCAGGCCTGATCTTTGTCAGAAAGGTCTTTGCAAAAAGTCAATCCTGCACCCAGATCAGTCAGTGCCGGTTGAGCACTCCAGGAGGACCAAGGATGAGACTTGGCTCAAGGAAAAAGCGAGGGGCCTGGAGAGAGTGGAGATGCTTGAAAAGGGTCTCCATTCCTTGCAGCATAGTTGCAGGCAACACCAAGACTAGCTGGGCCCTTGGAATCATCCAGGCCCACCTCACCAGGGCCGCCAGCCCCACACCTGGAAGGGACGCTGTCACTCAGCACGCATTGAGCAAAGAACGGACTGAACGCAGCCTCCTGCTAGTCCTGGGCCTCCCTGGCTCCTGTGCTGCTGTGGGACCTCCCCCAGAGTTACAGATTCTTCCACACCAGTGATTTTAATCCATTTTGATGTCGGAGACCTGTATGGGACTCTGGAAATTCAGAAGGTAATTGAGTATGACTATTTTCCCAATAACTGCTGTGAAAAAACAGAACAGATGAATTTTAGAAGAATGTCTGAAATTCAAGCATCCTGTGAAGTATCTCCACTGGTGAGTTACTTACAGCTAGTCAGCAAATGAAACCAGAGTCGCCCACCAGTATCCTGGTGAGTCATCGCCAGCCTGAATTATTAGAAAGGGATGGCTGTCCCGGCTGGCATCTTTCCTTTCATCTGCTGCTGTTCCCTTGTCCTGTGACATCCGTGTTGTCATCCTGTCAGAATCGTCAACATCACCTCATGGGTAAGAAATCAATTCCTGCTATGTTCTCTACAGCTGCTTCTGTCCGGGAACTAAGGAAGGAGTTTTATTATAAAAGAAAATTTTTATTCAAGTTTCTATTCATGGAACTTGAAGAAATGGAACTTCCTGAAACCAGGAGGTTCAGAAAAATAGAAGATTATCATCTCAAAAGAACACGTCTCGTATCATCTGGGGGAAAGCAGGGGTGGGGAGACCGTGCTCCGTGCTGCAAGTCAACTGGCAATTTCAAGAATGCCATAAATTGGATTAAGGATTTCGCATCAGAAAATAAAGTTTTCTGCTGATATGGGGCTTTTTCATTTGGGGCTGTGGCAAACCTCATAAGCCTGTAGCACTTCTGAGAATGGAGCCAAACCAGGGTGTTCAATCGCAGAGGTTAAAGTGATTCTTTCACTGAGATAATCTAAATCTAGATCATATTGAATCTGCCTTCTCTCTGGCACGGAAACATTTTCCAAGGTATTCACGTTGGAAGTATGAATTACCCACACTCACTTTAAAGCCCCATCCAATTAAAAGTAGATGAAAATCTCCTTAATGCAGAGTCCTTTAGAACATGCCAGGGGTAGCAGGGAGGGATGAGAGATGTATATTTATAGGAAATCTGATAGAAGATACCACCATGCAACCTGAGGGTGAGTCTGAGAAGATATTTACTCAAGACTTGTATTTCTTTTAAAAACAATTACTTTTGATATGTATCTAAAGTATCTCCTCTGTCATTTAGGATAAAAACAGATTAGGCTTTTACTCAGGAATGAATTAGAAGCCCTGGCATTCTAGGCAGCTACAGAGTTTGTATCCGCTTGCAGAAAATTAAAAAAAAAAGAAGAAGAAGAATCCAGTGTAAGAGACCTACAAGGAAAGGTAATGTTCTCTTTGAAATGGAAATCTGCTCAGAGAGGAAGTGGTCACTGGAGCTTTAAAAAAACATTAAAAGTAGGGAAGTTCTCCCTTCCTAGAAAATGTGAGCCGGGGCTCTGGCAGAGGACATACGAAACACTTAGAGCAGCAGACTGAGATATTCCAGGAATGGGAGGCAACTTTAAACCTTCAGCAGGATGGGGGAGACAGACAGATGGGGACTCTGGGAAGGGACCAGGTAGCAGAGCAGGGACCGTAGGCAGGATGTCTTGGGCCACCTCTTACCCTCCCTGGACACTGGTCCCAGCTCTGAAATCTTTGTCTTCTTTGGGCTTACTTTTATTTTGTTATTCAAAGTATTAAAATGCAGCTCTGATTGTAGAATAACTTTTACTCTCATCAAAAAAAAAAATAACAGATGGTTTCTTTATGTCGTGGCTATGACAAGAGTACTTTCGGAGCGTTTAAGTAAAACAGTGTTCTTAAGTTTATTGGGTGGCTCTGAAGTGAGTGAGGACTTCAGTGGGGTCATCCTAGAAAGAAAAGGCAAAGGCCAGTGAGCGGGTGGGGGCTCAGTGCCATGGGTGACCCAGGTTTGGGGCTTGGCAGTCTGTCTCCCCTGTGGGAACCTGGAGTTCAAGGCCAGCCTGGACTCTTTTCAAATCCATCCTGGCAGGAGGTGGGGAAGCAGCTTGGAAGTGCTGCTATGTGGCCATCAGGAGCAAGGACTTTCAAAAAGGCCACGCTGGGTCAAGCCCACCGCTTATCTGCTATGTGTCCTTGGCAAGCTACTTACCAGTCTGATCCCTAGATTCCTTATCTGCAAAATGGGTATAATGCAGATGTCCACCTGACAAGGTGATTGGAGGCCTTAAACAGGAGAGCACAGGTGGCTGGACATAGAGTAAGCTGGGAAAAGCCAAAATCACCTTTGCAAAAAACTTAACAGTGAGGAAATGATGGCAGTAAAAGAGATCTGATCCAAATCCTCACCCGCCTCCTACCCCTAGTCATGCCTCTCCTGTAATCATTCCTGGGCTTTGGCTAAGCCAGCTTTGGGAGACCTCTAGTGTATGGTTTAAATGATAATAGGCCTTCCCTAAAACTCAGCTGCCTTGATAAAGCTAATGAAAGGCCATCAGGCTAGGAAGAGGGGAGAAACCTGAATTCTGCTAAGGTGTAGTCTGCTCACAAAATATACAACTTCACTATTATAGATGAGCCTTTTGAGATCTTTTCAGGTTTTTTGCGTGTCTGACACCTGGCTCCACCCAGACCACCAGCCCCACTCCTGTGGCCCACCTAGAAGCAACTCAGCTCAAGAGGACAGCTCTGACCCCCTGTGATTTCATCAGCAGCAAGCATCCATTACCTGGCTGCCACCACCCCTTCTCCCAAACTGCCTTTGAAAAGCCCCTGCCCTAGGAACCTTTGGGGAGATTGATTTGAGTAATGACACCGTCTCCCGCGTGGCCGTGTTACTGGCCGCAAATCCGTATAGCTCTGCAGCAACCTCAGTTCTCACCTTGTCAGAAGAAGGAATTCGATTGAGGGTCGTAACGCAGAAGAAGAGACCGAGGCAAGTTTCAGAGCAGGAGTGAAAGTTTATTAAAAAGTTTTAGAGCAGGAATGAAAAGAAAGTACACTTGGAAGAGGGCCAAGCAGACATCTTGGAGGTCAAGTGCTCCATTTGACCTTGGACTTAGGGTTTGATATGCTGGCCTACTTCCAGCGTCGTGCACCCCTTTTCCGGTGGAATGCCCCTGGAAGGTTACCAGTTAAACTCCGCCATTTTGCCTCTCAATTCACATGCTTGAGCCCACTCACCCAGCTCCTGAGATCTTATCAGGAAGCTGCTGATCACCAGCTTGTGTTTCTAGCTCTTGGGAAACTGCCTTTCCCTGGCACTGTCTGTGACCAATTATTATTTTAGAGAGACAGTGTAACACCTGCCTGACCATCACCTGACGGTCACCTGACTTTCCTGGTAGGGTGTCAGGACAGCCCTCTCCTGCCCCGCTCATGCCTGACTAGCTACCTGCTGTAACAGCATGGCTGGCCTTATGTCAATTAAACTCTTTCTTTACTGCAATGCCTTGATCTTTTTTTGTGCAGCAGGCGGGTGGGGGCTCAGTGCCAAGGGTAGTCTAGGTTCGCGGCCTAGAAAGCCTGGCCTGTTGAGTGGTTCCAAAGCTGCGTGGTTCCCCTGAGGACTGGTGCTACCATCTTGTGGGAATGATGGAAGTTGAGAAGTGGTGATTCGTGGCTGGGAATGCAGCATATAGGAAGCTTTCCTGATTGTAAATCAGCATCCTGCAGTTCTGTTCACTAAACCTTGTTAAGCAGGCCCTGGATTAAGGTCCAGAGGTTTTACAGGTTGATAAAGCTGAGCCCCTGTCCTCAAGGGCTTATATTCTCTGAGGAGGAATGACAAAGGGGCATGCTAGTTTCAGTACCTTACCAAAAGTTTTGAGGCAGCAGGATCCTGGTTCTTTGTGGGAGCACAAAGGAGGAGAGTGGGCAGCAGCTAGGAAGGCTTCCTGGAAGAGGTGGTTCCTCTGACTTTTCCATGGTTTTCTCCAGTAATCCGCTTTGGTTTTCCCAAGAAAAATAAGGGAAATTCAGGCCAACTATCTATCAAAAAATTATTCCACATGTGTCAAAAGCTTATCAACATTTTAATCACTTATTTGGAAAGTTACTTACCTTACAAAGTTCCCCCTTTTCAAAATGATAACAGGCTTTATATCCATAGCATAGTCACACACATACATCAAACTTTCTGCAGGCTTTAGTTTAGAGTCGAAGTCTGCCCTGATATTTCTGATCATTGGTGATATTCGACATAGCATTTTTTAGGTGGACAGCTTGGGAAAAGAGCCAAGTCAGGCGCCCAGTTTCTACATAAATGGCACCCCACAGCCTCTCTTCACCCTACGGTTTCTTTTCCCTGGCTCCAAGGCTCCTCTGACAGACGGGCTTCGGGCCACAGCTGGCAGCAGGAGAGCAAAGACAGGAGCAGTGAGGACTGGCCGACAGACTGCTGTTACCACGGCCAGAGGCCTGCGTGATTGACATGCCAGTGATTGACCTCTTTGGCCAGCTGATGCCGCAGGTCACGAGCCAAAAGACATGAGCTTCAAGAAAATATTTGTATTTTTTCTGTGTTATTCCCATAATGTTTCATTCAAATGTACTTCTACACTGTTTTATTTTGAATGATTGCATTCCTGCTTGACTCTTTGCACAATTCAGGCCTCGGCTTCTCTTTCTTTTCTTTATTTTAACTCACAGATGTGGGAGGAGGCCATTGCCTTGGGCAAGGAGCTAGCCGAGCAGTATGAGAACGAAATGTTTGATTATGAGCAACTCAGCGAATTGCTGGTGAGTCTTTATTTCTTTTTATTTAAATGAACACAGGCAATCTCAGCTGGTTTTTCAGGAATCTCTCTTTCCATGTCAATGTTAGGGTTCACCTCAGGCACTCTGGGACCTTGGCCATGTCCCTCCGTTTTGCCTAGGAAGATGGTTTTAGTTAATTTGCTGGTTGATATTTGGCCCATAAATATTTACTTTTTAGTCCCAAGTCAGCTCTTATAACCAAACTCTTAAGGCTTCTATGAACAAATTGTACGTAAACAACTGCTGACCTTGTGTATAGCGGTCTTGACAGCCCAGGAGTCTGTGAGCATTTGTACTAGTTTAAAACTGACCCCAGGCCAGGCGCACTGGCTCACGCCTGTAATCCCAGCACTTTGGGAGGCTGAGGCAGGCGGATCACGAGGTCAGGAGATCAAGACCATCCTGGCTAACACGGTGAAACCCCATCTCTACTAAAAATACAACAAAGTAGCCGGGTGTGGTAGCACATGCCTGTAGTCCTGGCTACTTGGGAGGCTGAGGCTGGAGAATCGCTTGAACCCAGGAGGTGGAAGTTGCAGTGAGCTGAGATCGCACCAATGCACTCCAGCCTGGGCAACAGAGTGAGAGTCCATCTCAAAAAACAAAAAAACCTGACCCCTTCTATGAGAGGGGGATGGATAGATAATGACCAGACCTTTCTTCTGCCATGGGAACGCTATTAGTTTCTAATTGCTACCTCCTCCACCTTGTCATTTTTGTATTCAGCAGATCGCCTTAATGGTGTGGGAATGTCTGTCATGAATTTAGAACAGAACGATTCTGTTCTTTTAAATTCTCTTTGAACGTATCCCACTATCTGACCTATACCTTTTAAAAAATACTAAGGGCCAGCCATTTCTATGGCACTTTTTTGGTTATTGAAAACACCCATAAGTCACAACTTTTTGCTGAATTTGGGCTAGTTGGTTCAGATTCCCTTGCGGAATGATGGAGAATGAGTGAAAAATAATGTGAAAACGATGGAGTGAGATGAAATTCAGGTGCAAGCCTCAGTACCCTCTCCCACCATCTCCCTCTCCCACCATCTCCCCCCCCCCCCACCCTATAGAAGTTGCCAGAGCTTTTAAAGAGCCCGCAAGAAGAATCCAGAGGCACACATGCTTGAATACTCAAACCTGAAATGCATTTTCTTTTTTCCTTCCAGAAAAAACAGGCTCAGTTTTATGAAAACATCGTCAAAGTGATCAGGCCCAAGCCTGACTATTTTGCTGTTGGCTACTACGGACAAGGGTTCCCCACATTCCTGCGGGTAAAGTTTGATTCTGCCTAATCTGAGCCATGATTGTTCCCCCAGCAGAAAATCCCCTTCCCGTTCTGAGGAAGGGTGGGGAGTTTGCATCCGCGTGGGATCGTGCAACTGTCCACACTGCCATAGCTCAGTGGTTAGCCCGGGGGGCAGAGAGGGGTTGACGGGATTTTATTTGGTTGCATATAACCTTTCTGTCTGATTTTTCCTTAAAAGGAACCTCCTTCAGAGATTTACACGTATTATTTTAATTGAGGTGTGATATATGATATGTGATACTATTTGCCATCTTGACCATTTTTAGGTGTGTAGTTCGGTGGCATTAATACGTTCACGTTGTTGTGCGGCCAGCACCACCATCTACCTTCAGAACTTTTTCATCTTGCAAAACTGAAATTCTGCATCCATTAAACACTAACTCCCCATTCTCCCTCCTGCTAGCCCCAGCAGCCACCGTTCTACTTTGTGTCTCTATGAATCTGACTGTTGTAGGGACCTTGTATTAGTGGAATTGTACAGTGTTCGCCCTTCTGTGTTTGGCTTGTTTCACTCGGCCGAATGTCTTCCAGTTTCATCCAGGTTGTAGCATGTGTCAGAACTTTATCCTTTTTAAGGCTGAATGGTATTTCATTGCATGGAGGGGCCACATTTTATTTATTCACTGATCCATTGATGAACATTTGGGTTGTCCCCGCCCAATGTGCTGCTATGAAGATGTATGTTTTTAATTACATGGGAAATTGGAAATGGATCTGTATGGCCACGGTGCTAGAAACTCCAAACCAGGCTCCATCCCTGAGACAGGCATGTGCTTTCAGACATGTAATTGAAGCAGTAACCGTGATCACCTGCCAGGTGCCCATTTCCCAGTATTCACATGAGGCCAAAGGAGAAGTTACATAAATATTAATAGTGCTGCCTGGCCTACCGTAGAATTGTTTATACATTTTCTCAAGAACACGTTCTTTGGATGCCATTGACCAGTGGGTCATGATTTCCTGATATTTCTTATGACTTTTTTTTTTTTTTGGACACTTGGTTTTCTCTTATCCTAGGAGACCATGTGTGATTGCTCTGGCTTTAGGAAGCAGAAGCTCTGTGTCTTGAGCACAGCCGTCTGGGGCAGTTGAAACCAGTTGGGGGATTCCCCTGGTTCCAGACGTTGCTCATTTGGGGTCCTGTGTTTCCGACTCCACAGGAGTCACTAATAGTGTGACATCTCTTCATCACGGCACCCAGAGGATACAGACCTCCCCTTAGGAAGGGCATGTCACTGTTGACAGGGGAGCCCCACAGTTGTGGCCTGCTCTAGGAGATGAGGCTGGCTGCCCACTCCTCAGTGTCCTGCCTGGTGACGGAGGTGTCTGGCCCTGTCCTGGTCACTCCTGGTCACTGCTGGTCAGCTTCTCCTCTTGCCTTCATCGTGCGGCAAAGACAGTGGTTGATCAGAAGCACAGATTCTGAACAAAGTCTTCCCTTCCAACGAATGAATAAAGGAGGCTTAGTTACAAGCTCTAAATTAGAGACAAATTTGAAATTAGCTTCATTCTCAATAAAAAACAAAGCTGAAGGGTGGAATGAGCTTGGAGTTAAAGCCACTTACTGTTGCTAAAGGCTTTAATTCGAGTGTGTGTGTGCTCCGGAACATACGTCTTTAGGAAAGGGAGGCAGGTGGACCCTAAGCCATGGCAGCCTTGTGCAGTGCTTGGTGTTACATGGTGCGTGTGGCCCCTGTGGATGGAGATCTACCTCTGGTATGTAGGCACCAACTCTGGATCCATGCAGGATGGTTATCCCAGAATCCTGAGCAAGGGAGCAGCCTGCGTGGAATATTACGTGAGGGCAGTGCCGGGTGCGGAGGACACGTCGCAGCTCCTGAGCCAATAGATGCCAGGTTGTGCCAGGAGCTCACACACGGCAGGCTCCAGGGGCAGTGCTGGGTCATCCCCACCACCAAAAGGACAAAATGAAAAGTCCAAATGGAGGTAAACAGGCTCGATTAATATTGAACTGACTTTCCCACCACACCTGGATCATTCTGTGGGCCTGCAGCAATATATTTATCACACTTCTCAGATGACCTGGCAGGGGTCAATCTGCCAATGACACTGGCCGTTACCAAAACGTGGGCAGAATGTTTGCATGCTTCATGCCCTGCTGGAGAGGAGCCTCCAAGAACTGACTAGCTGTCCCTTTTGCTTTGTTTTTCTCTAAAAATTGATCTCACTGTTTTTTGTGCTCATATTGATATTTATAGGCCTTACAAGGAATAAATATCTTTGACTATATGTACATTTCCCCCTTGTTTTCATGTTCAAAAGGATCACTTCAGAATGCAAAGTAACTGACATTTTCAGAAAATGTTATTTGTGTTTTTATCTATAACTCACTAGCTTTTTTCTATTAAAGTCTTTATATACATTTTTATTATTATGTTTTCTCCTGTAAAGCATAAGAAAAATGCTTGCTAGTTTGATAGTAGTCTGTTATCCATTAAATCTTACTGAATTTTGGAAGTGCGTGGCTTTATATAGAAGCCTTAGAAGATGCTCAAACTGTATTTAAGACTACATATTATCTGGTTTCTGCTTGACTTTTTTTTTTCGGGGGGGGGGTGGGGAGAATTAGAACATTTTTCTTCCATAGTGGTACTTCTAAGACATATCTAAGCACAAAGTGAAAAAGAATTCAATTCTTAAACTGGTTCTTTTTTTAGCGATTTAGGAGAACTCAGAATAAGCTGGGGCAAGGGAAGGGGACTGTCTTAGTCCACTGGGGCTGCTGTAACAAAATACCTTAGACTGGGTACTTTATAAACAACAGGAATGTATTGTTCACAGTTCCGGAGGCTGGGAAGTCCAAGATCAAGGTGCCAGCAGATTTGGAGTCTGGGGAGGGCCATTCCTCATAGATGGCGCCTTCCACCTGTTCTCATGGGGTGGAAAGGGCAGGCAGCTCTCTGGGGCCTCTTTTCTAAGGCACTGATGACTTTCCTAAGGGTGGAGCCCTCAGGACCTAATTCCCTTCCAGAGGCCCCACCTTCTAATACTATCACCTTGGTGATTAGGTTTCAACATCTGAATTTTGGGGGCTACAAACATTCTGACCACAGCAGGGATCAGTTGATTCAGTGTCATAGAATCTCTCTTAATCCTTTTGAAAATCCTTTAGTTAGACAAATTTTAATTTGACTTCAATCTTAGTCTTTAGGGGGTAAGTGTAAAAATATGCAGCAAAATGCTGTCCTCTCTGTCTGCCTCTGTCTCTGTTCATCTCCCTCTCTGGCACCTGTCCAGGAATGACTGCAGATGGGGCAAAGCTGCAGCTGACTTGGGAGCAGCCAACCTGGAGGTTCTTCCCCAGTGTCCCCTGATCAAAGAACAGAAGCACCTAAGCAACCACGTCCCATCCTGGAAAGTGTTACCCCCCGACCCCAGACTTCTGTTTCTTGTACCCCTGTGGCTTCTGCTCACTGTCTTCTCCTTGTGGCAGTTTTCATTTCAGTTGAGACAGCCCCAGATGGGACAGGGTGGGTGGGGGGAGGCAGAAGCCTTCCAAAACCAGCAGCAGCATTACACTAGGTACTTATCGGCCCCTTTCTGTGACCCAGTTGACACTCAGAACACACGTGTTGAAATCGGGAAAAAAACGGAGACCTGTTATATCTTGCAAGAAAAACGTTCCTTACAGGTATATTTACAGAGGACTGTGTCACACTCACGCAGAAATGACCTCAACAAGACAGCCTTGTGGAAGGAAGAACACTTACCTACTTAACTCCCCTCCCCGCCCCGGGCTGCCTAGTCTAGCCTAGCCGTCTATAACAACCCCAGTGGACTGACATTCCATCTTGGAATTTATGGAGGTGACAAAAGTGTCATTGGAGATGGACCAAACTCAGCCCTTCCAAGAAGAGCTCTGTATGTTTTATCTTGACATGTGTTGATGAATAATGACCTGCACACACATTCTGAATGCAGGAGGGGAAGTCCTGCTCTCCGTCCATCTCCAGTCACTCACTCGGGGGAGGCCAGGAACTTAGTAGCTCTCGGCTCTGGTCTGCATCCCTTCCCCTCGGGTTCTGCTCGCCTCGGCTGTGTCTCACAAGAGTCAGCCCGGCGGCCGTGTTCAGGTGCTGGGGCCCCACCTTAGCTCAAGCTCTCTTAAATTCCTTATGGCAGAATGAAAACGACTTCATTAGGGCCTACCTGAGAAGAAAACAAAAACAAGAAAAAGTATGGACATCATTATCCACTTGTCCTGGCTGCCTTGCCCCCTTCTAACCATTTCATGCCCATTCTAGTGCGGGCTTCTGAGTGCTCATTTGGTTTTTCATATAGTCTTTAAATCAGTTGTTACTGTCAAGATGAAAACATATCACAGATGTTAGTAGCGCAGTGCTGAGTGCTTCTTAAACAGTATTAACTTACATGCTTGATGACCATGTGTTCTTGATTAACAAAGCCAACGCAAGTACAAAAAAAATAAAAATTACAAGTTGTTCTTAAATTTAATGACATTTTGTAAGAACCCGTTAAGGCATATTTTAAGGCCAGCATATTGCATGTGAACTCTTCCTGGCCCTTTCTCTGTGGTGTTATGAAATGAATGTCACCCTTTTCAGGGAAAAGTTTTCATTTACCGAGGGAAAGAGTATGAGCGCCGGGAGGATTTTGAGGCTCGGCTCTTAACTCAGTTTCCAAACGCTGAGAAAATGAAGACAACATCTCCACCAGGCGACGATATTAAAAACTCTCCTGGCCAGTGTATCCTTTAAGACAACCTCATCAACTCTGAAACCATGGTGATGCCATTCATTTGGGTGGTTGGGTGTGGTGGGGGCCCTCTCTCATGGTTGATGTCTATGCTGCCTTAGTGATCCTTAACCCCCTCACCTCAGATATTCAGTGCTTCACAGTGAAGCCCAAACTCGATCTGCCTCCGAAGTTTCACAGGCCAGTGTCAGAGCAGATTGTAAGGTAATAATCCCATTTTTCTTACCCAACGTGAGGGTTGTAAGAGGCTGTGTACAGATCTCTTGCTAATAATTCCACCTTTTAAAGGACGGACTTTGGCCGTGGATTCACTTTCCAAATGCTCTTTCTGTCCTCTTTGAAGAGCAAGGGAAGCTAATTATTTTCAGCATCCAAAAAAAGTGAGAGGAGATGTTAATCCATGTGCTGGGAGTGTGCAAAGCCTATTCCTTTCCCAAAGTCAGCTGACAGCAAAAAACTAAGAAGGCAGTGGAGGCCATCTGGTCTCCTTTATAGAACTGCTCTGTGGGGTACAATCCCCTAGGGAGCTTCACAGCAGTGCACAAGTCCTGCCCGTTCCCAGCAAAGCCGAGTTCATACATGTGAGTGTGGCCTGAATGTTTGCATTTTAGAAGGCGGGAAATGGGATTTGCACATTTGCTCCTGGTAACACACAGGAGAACCCTTCAGCCTTACAGCACAGCAATTCCATAATGTAGGGTTATGAGGGGGCTTTTAAACCTCCTGAGTCAACTGTCCATATTTGAGTGAGATTTTCTGCCTGTCAGTTGTATCGCACCTGACTTAGCAATGGCATAGAAAGACCTGCTTTAGCAGATGTGTTTGATATTAAGACTTTTCTGTTCTGTTTGATCCATGTTCTGGTGAAAATATTAATCTCTTTGATGACCTCATATTCCTTAGGATCGGCTTCATTTTGCTTCCTGAAGTTTGGTGGTTTCTTTAACCTTTCATCGTTTCTTTGACTTTCCATCAGCAATAATGGGAAATAAACTGGGACCCTGTTTATTTACAAATGATTGCTCTCGCAAGGCATACATTTTAAGGGTTGCAACATTTTTTTTCAGAGGCCTTAAGCAAATAGTGACGCTTAGAGCCTTCTCAGATGCAGTAGTTTCTTTTGCTGTGGAAGCCTGCCTGCATTTCAGTGCAGGGGAGAAATCAGTCTCAGTCTCTCCACGCCCTGCCCTGTGCATGCGGAAAGCCTGCCTCATACCCCGACCGCGGAGGCAGGTTACTTATGTTTCCTGTGTGTCACTCTTGGGGTGGTTGCAAAATCTGTGCTTTGTAGATCTGAAACTAAAGTATGTAATACTTTTTTAGAATAATAATTAACACATACGTTGAACACAAAAGCTTTTTTCTCTCTCCTTCGCTTCACCTTTCCTCTGTTTTTGCTCATTTCACTCTTACTCAGCTTCTGTTTTCCCTCGAGGGTTGGCGGGGACAGGGAAGAGGCAAAAACTCAAGTTAATTTTTCCACCTGCCAACATTTCCCTGGCTGGGAGAGGACGCCAAGGCGATGGCTTCAGGTCAAGGTTAGGGACATTTTACAGGAGGCAGTGACATATTCTAAGGCCAGACCCCGTGTCCAAAAGCAAATTGGCTATTTGCCGGGTTAAATGTCTAATGATCTGTCTGTCTCTGTACAGTTTTTACAGGGTGAACGAGGTCCAGCGATTTGAATATTCTCGGCCAATCCGGAAGGGAGAGAAAAACCCAGACAATGAATTTGCGGTAAAAAACAAACAAACCACCAAAACAAAACAACAAAAAATATCATTCCACCACCAGTAGAACTGCCATTGGAGAAGCGTGGCCTCGGAGGCAGCCACGGAGCCATATTAAATGTCTTTGTGTATTATGTGCAGAAATCTTAATCTATTACCCCCTCCAAAGTTAGAAAAACTAATTGCCATTTCACTAACAATATGACTAAGGTCACTGAGATATTTAATAAGGAGACTGTGCCGTCCAAATGCCGGAGCTCCCATATGAGTAGCGCACTGCCTTCCCTGCGAGCCCCAGGTGAGAGAGCAGGTGCCTGTCATCTCTAGTTAAAAATGGACCCACCGAGTGCTGAGGTGCTGGGTGCTGACGTGGCTTTCTGCAGGTGACACAGCAGTCAGCACATGAACTGGATCTGGACCCGGGTGCTCATTCCTCATTCAGTATCCAGCACCTGAACTTCACGGGAGCACAACACACAACTGCAGGGTTGACCCCAGCACTACTAGCAATACGGACCGGGTTATTCTCTGTGGTGGGGACCATCCAGTGCATCCAGGGATGTTTGGCAGCATCCCTGAACACTGCCTACTAGGTGCCCGTGCCACCACCCCAGTTGGGACAACCAATCAAAAAGGTTTCCAGGCCGGGCATGGTGGCTCACACCTGTAATCCCAACAGTTTGGGAGGCTGAGGCAGGTAGATCAAATTAGTTCAGGAGTTCGAGACCAGCCTGACCAACATGGTAAAACCCTGTCTCTACTGAAAGTACAACATTAGCCGGGCGTGGTGGCACATGCCTGTAATCCCAGCTACTTGGGAGGCTGGGGCAGGAGAATCACTTGAACCCAGGAGGCAGAGGTTGCAGTGAGCCAAGATCGCTCCATTGCACTCCAGCCTGGGGAACAAGAGTGAAACTCCATCAAAAAAATAAAGTTTCCAGACATTGCAAAATAAAACATCTGCCCCTTGTTGCAAACCATGGCATTCGAGTTGTAGAAATAACAGCAAACATCTTTAGAGCCTTTTTTCTTTATTTTTTTATTTTTATTTATTTATTTTTTTTGAGACAGAGCGTTGCTCTGTCACCCAAGCTGGAATGCAGCGCCATGATCTCGGCTCACTGCAAGCTCCGCCTCCCAGGTTCACGCCATTCTCCTGCCTCACCCTCCCAAGTAGCTGGGACTACAGGTGCCCGCCACCACGCCCGGCTAATTTTTTGTATTTTTAGTAGAGACGGGGTTTCACTGTGTTAGCCAGAATGGTCTCGATCTCCTGACCTCGTGATCCCCCCACCTCAGCCTCCCAAAGTGCTGGGATTACAGGCGTGAGCCACCGCGCCCGGCCCTAGAGCCTTTTAAAAATTCTACATACAAACTGCTTTCATGGATTCATTTGTATTTTTATTTTATTTATTTTTTTATATAGAGGTGGGGTCTATGTTGCCCAGGCTGGTCTTGAACTCCTGGGCTCAAGTGAGTGGATCCATGTTGAAAAGGCATCAAATAAGCCATAATTTTTTTAAAATGTTAATGTTTATCCATCTTGCCTGGGAAACCTCCGGAAATCCTTATGTACTCCTGTATTGCAAGGAGGCATTAGCCCGGGGACCCCCAAGGAGGACCGGCTCAGCTGAGAATGGCTTCTCTTGTGTGCCGTCCGAAGGCATCTAGGCTGCAAAGGTCAAAGGTGAATTAGCACCCTACTCCTGACCAGAGCAAAGCTCGTAACCCTTCCAGCAGGGTTGCCTCAAGTAAAGAGTGGCGGCTACCCACTCTCCCTCCCAATCCCTCAGGGGTCTGCCAGTCATGGGATCCTCAGGGCAGTACCTGTGAGTCTCCTATCTCAGCTCTTAAGAGCCATAGGGAAGTTCCTTCCAGCCCTGAGGCCAGATTCCTTGTGTGTCACCAAGGAGCACAAAGGAGCTTGGAGTTGGTGAAATCTGCAGTATTGTGCAGTCCCAGCAGGCTGGTTGTTTGAAGATTATGTTCACCCTATTTGTTGGTGAACCCAGCACCCTGGACCTCCTCCGGGACTGGTCACTACAGTGTCCATTGTCTGCAACAGTGCGGGCAGAACCTAGGCACGTCCAACCTGGACACCCTCGTTAAGGGCAGTGGCTTTCAGAGCAGACTGCACCTGTTACTGTCATCATAAGCACTAACGCTAGTGTTTATATGGAGTCCCTCAACTGTGGGATTTATAGGCAGTTCTTGAATTTCCCTCACACCTCTCCCATCTGGCAAGTAGATACATTCTTAGACTATAAAGAAATAGACACAAGGAGGTCAAGTGAGCCGCTGGAGGGTGCGCGGCCAGTTGGGTGCAGAGCTAAGAATAACGAAGCTCTTGACATTTTGAGCTATGCTGAGCATCAGAGGCTATGCTTCTTCTAAATGGCCCTGAAATCCCCTAATGGCCCCGTTGAGGCCCGGGCACTTGGACAAAGTGTTCGGAAGCTGCAGGATTTGGTCCTTCACATGCCCCACAAAGCCTTAGATAAGTGCAATGTCTTTTGCTCTACTGGGAAGCCAGGCTCGGCCCCTCTACTGGGAAGCCAGGCTCGGCCCCTCCAGCGGGGAGCCCAGCTCCAAGTGCAGGGGGCTGGGGAAGCTGCCCACCAGGCCGAGAGCAGTGCGAGGTGGCTCACCCCTGCAGACCTGGCAAGGGGTGACTGATGTGCTGGGGAGTGAGGGCACTGACAAGGAGGAAGATGAGACAGGGCCTGCGTGAGGAGGAGCTGGCCGTAAATCCCAGGATGGAACCCAGAGGTCCGTCTCAGGGCATGTTGACATGAGAGAAAGCACTGGAATCTGGTATAGAGGTGGATGTGAGAGGGCCAGACCTGCTTCCATTGCCAGGACAAAAACCTGAGGGAGCCGTCCCCATGGGGCAAAGAGGACTGGCATGGGACACGGAGGCCTTGCCTGTGTCCTTATGGCTTCAGCCAGCTCCTTCCCTTTCCTCCTATGGAACGTAAGAAGTTTGGGATAAATGCTTTCCAAGATCCAAGTCAGTTTTCTGAATTTTTTTTTTTTTTTGAGAGAGAGTCTTGCTCTGTTGCCCAGGCTGAAGTGCAGTGGCGTAATGTCAGCGCCCTGCAACCTCCGCCTCCCGAGTTCAAGCGATTCTCATGCCTCAGCCTCCTGAGTAGCTGAGACTACAGGCACATGCCACCACATCTGGCTAATTTTTGTATTTTTAGTAGAGACGGGATTTTGCCACGTTGCCCAGCCTGGTCTCGAAGTCCTGAGCTCAGGCAATCTGCCTGCCCTGGCCTCCCAAAGTGCTGGGATTACAGACGTGAGCCCCCCATGCTTGTCCCAGTTTTCTGGAATGACTGGCATTCCATTATCCCATCTGCTTAAGTCTAGATTCCTGTTGACACTCAGACTGCTCAGTGACCCTGCAGTGCAGGGAGGTTGGAATGGCAGAAGATTGTTACAAGCTAGACAGTACAAAAGAGGCGGTAGGATAAAGGATTTCCAGCTGACCCCTGCATTGGAGTTTTTGTGCAATCCCTAAAGAGTAGTAGAATTGTATTTATTGGGTTAGAAGAGTTTCCTGCAATAGGTAATATACTGTTTTACAAAGAACACATTGTCAAATGATGTTTTTATTTAAAATATGCATAGACACACTTTTTAATACTTAGTAAGAAGTCTTGAACAATAGATACTAAAGCATATAGGTTATCAGTTTCAGGTAGGGGATGGTTTTTCCTCCTGCTCTTTCCATATCTTTATGTTCTCATATAAACATATATTAGTTACGTCAAAACATTTTAAAGTTTAAAATACCGACTGGTTTTATCAGAACATCAGAGGTCACTTTGATTAAATCCAGTCTCCCAAAGATGTATTTGCCCCCTTTAGTTTCTTATGAACCCTGTAGCTAATGTAAGACTTCTTTGGAGCCTTCCTCAAAATCTGTTTGCTCAAGAGGGGCTCCCCATGCCTCATTCTGGAGTATACACATCTTTCTCACTCACCTAGTATACTTTCATTGTCAAATACCAGAGTGGTGGGCAATGTTGGCTAGGGGACAGAGGATACTTTGATGTATCCTGAGCGACCGTTAGGTAGAGCGTGGCTTGTGAGGTGCTACCTAAAGGCACACATGCCCTGTGCTGAGCACCACAGACCCTGTCCTGCTGAAGGACCTGACTCTTCTGGAGTTATTCTATAAATCCCCCTTAGGGCAGAGCTGTCCACCTGCTGACATCCTTCTAACCCATGTTGTGTGTGTGCGTTTCCTTTGCAGAATATGTGGATCGAGAGAACCATATACACAACTGCATATAAATTACCTGGAATTTTAAGGTGGTTTGAGGTCAAGTCTGTTTTCATGGTAAGGATGGCCCCACCCCAGAAGGAATTGTCCGTTCCCTTCCTCAATACAATCTGCCACGCCTTCTTCACCTGCTCATGCCCCGTGGTCACTGTGGCAGCGTGCACACAGCAGACTCTACAGTTCCCGTAACCACCCCACCTGTTCTTGAGAGCATCGATATCTCCTCGCCTAGCCATATTTTAGTGGAAATGCTGTGTAATCACGACCAACTCTAGCTTATCAAAAAACCAGAATGAAGATTTCATTTCTTCTTACAATGTATTTAAATTCAGTCATAGCTGTGCTGTTTTGACAATGCTTTGTGTTAACCAAGTGAAAAGTTGAAGACAAATTCCAATCTACATAAACTTTTTTACAGATTTTTTTCCTGATGGTTTTATTGCCATTTACATGACAAACAACTATTAATTAATAGTCCTTGCCCATTTCAAGTAAAAATCGCCTGAGAACATACCCCTCCCTGACCCTTTTTAAAGAAATAACGATTTCCAGCTCTCAGCAAAGCTAAACTTTGCTTTGCGATGGGACAGTTTCATTTACATGAAACTCACATTTGCAGTGAGCTATTGGACAGTTTCATTTACATGAACCAGAGTTGGGCAGCAGATTTATTGACAGTATTGAAATGTCAGGGCCAAGGCAACTGGCAATATAAAAACATCTGATTGAAATCTGTGCGTTTTTGTTCATGTGTCTCAGTGCCTTTTGTTTTCACCTGGCAAGAACTCACTGAGGGGGTGGCACTTGCCATTTAGTTTTCAATGAGTCCCCCCGAAACACCTGATTATTTGTCTCTAGGGGCCGGCATCTCTCTGCCCAGCTGCGTGTCCAGCGCTGAGCCTTCTCCTTTGCCCACACCAGCATGAGCTATGGGCAGCTATGGGCCACTCTCTGAGAGGTCGTCCGCAGTCAGAGCCACTTCTTTATACTCAAAGCACCCAGGGCTCTTCACCTACCCCTCCTGGGGTCACTTTCTGCTCTGGAGTTCCCTTTCTGTGCCCCTAGCAGCCAGACAGTGCCTGACAGATAGAAGGCTGTGGGAGTTATGTGTCAGGTGGTAAAAATGCACTCCCTTTGCTGGGTCCCTTTGTAGCTAGTGAGGCACTGTACATGTGAGAGACAACAGAAGAGCAGGCCCTCCACCTAAACAGGCCGTGATCCTCTTAATCACCCTCTGCCCATGAGCCCTTTGTAATTGGGGCCTGCCAGCCAACAGCTGCCGGATGCAGGAGCTTAGGGAGGTGGAGAGGGGAGCCCTGACCTTTCGTGAGGATGCAGCTTCTCCTCGGGCTGCTTTGGCCATTTTGAACAGACTAAGAGGGCAGGAAGGCAAATAATCCCAGAATGGCAGGACTCACATCCTGCTACCAAACCCTGATGCCCTCCTCGTGCCACCTGGGACCAACCCCCGTGGGATATCTGTGGGAGCAGCAGCTAACCTTCTTCAATAAAAATAGGAAGGGATTCTTTCTTAGTGCAAATGAGATTAGTAACAGGGAGGTAACAGTCAGTCCAGGTGGAATACTGCCCTGGAGTGTGCATTTGTTGAAGCTGTGTGCCCGGGATGAAATGTCGTAGGGCCTGGCAAAGTAAGTTGTGGGGTCAGGACAGCATGGCTATGCCTGCTGTCCAGGACACCGGACAAGGGGCCCTCTCAGCAGGGTGCACGTGGCTGGCCACACCCAGTGCATCACAATCTCCCCGAGGCTGTCCCTCCATCAGTGCAAGGACAGTGACATCGGTGGGCAGACAGCCTCTGTTATGTCCACAGCCACCTAGGAGTGCCAGTCTAGGGTTGCTGACGGACAGAATCGCCCATTCTCTGTTCATCTCTGCCCTGCCCCATCCCCAGCTCCCAGGCAGTCCCCTAGAGGCTGTAGCAGGAAGAAAGCCAAACATGAAGATACCAAGGGCTCTTGGGCATGGGTGGGGGCCCATCACGCTTCATTTGGAAGGAGCAAAGTTATTGCTGAGGTCACCCTGGGACATGGTCCCCGTGGCCCAGTGTGAGGAGGAGGTTTGGTCTGCTCAGGCAAGACCTCAGGGCAGCTGTGGTCCCTTCCTTAGACCCAGCCATGTTGCCCTGGCACCTTAGGGCTGAGCTGGAGGGCACTGGGCTGGGACTTGGCCAGGCCAGGCCCTGTGGTGCCCTCAGAGAAAGAGGGTGGAGGTCCCTGAGAGACATGCACCGGAGCCAGGAGGACAGTGGTCAGTCCCCTACCTCCTGCACTGAAGGTGGCGTTAACCATGGCAAGTGTGCAAATGAAGCCTGTGAGGGTGGCCTGGAGTGCTCCAAGCAGCCTTTTCCTCCCAACCCCAGGGGCCATGAGCTCTCTTTGTTGTTGTTTGTTTGTTTTTTGGAGTCTCACTCTGTTGCCCAGCCTGAGTACAGTGGCGCAATCTCGGCTCACTGCAACCCCTGCCTCCTGGGTTCAAGTAATTCTCCTGCCTTAGCCTCCCGAGTAGCTGGGATTACAGGCATGCACCACCACACCTGGCTAATTTTTGTGTTTTTAGTAGAGACAAGGTTTTGCTATGTTGGCCAGGCTGGTCTTGAACTCCTGACCTCAGGTGATCCGCCCACCGCAGCCTCCCAAAGTGCTAGGATTGCAGGCAGGAGCCACCACGCCTGCCCATCACTCTTCCTTCACATGGTGGTGTGTGGTGCCATGGCGGGGCCCTGCCTTGACCTCCTTTGCCCTCCCTAACCGGACAGGTAGTGCAGGCTGCCCGGGCCTAGATTCCTCAAAATTCCCGAACATCTTCTCCCTCAGCACAACAAGCAGAGAACAAGAACAGGATTGAAGTGTCTGTTCTGAAGCAGGTGTATTCAAGCACTCAAGGCTGCGTGTTTTCCTGGGATGACCACATATGTGCATAGCCACATGCACACACACAGCCCCGCCCCCAGAGCTGAGCAGCAGCTTTGCTTTGTTCCTTTGGAATTTTCATCTCTGGGAACAAACAATAATAATAAAATGCCCAGCCGCCCAAAAATTCTGTTTGGAAGAAAGGTTCATGGAGGAGCAGGAAGCCTGCCCCCAGAGAACGTGGCTCCTCTGGTGAGACCCCGGGAGTGGAGGCAGCTGTGGGGCTGACATCGGGCTCTCCTCTCTCCTTGCAGGTGGAAATCAGCCCCCTGGAGAATGCCATCGAGACCATGCAGCTGACGAACGACAAGATCAACAGCATGGTGCAGCAGCACCTGGATGACCCCAGCCTGCCCATCAACCCGCTCTCCATGCTCCTGAACGGCATCGTGGACCCAGCTGTCATGGGGGGCTTCACAAACTACGAAAAGGCACGGGACCCACCAGCTTGCTCTGGGCAAGCAGTCCTGCTCTGGGACAGACTGAAAATTCCCAAGAGTCCCCAAAGCCCAGAAACGCCCCTGGTCTCATTGAGCAATCTCAGCAGTGGCCCAGCCAAGGCTAGGCAGCAGCAGCCAGTGGTGGCCCCTGAAGCCTGCAGCAAAGTCAAGGCCTGAGTCCCGGCAAGGCTCCCCTGGGCATCCCCAGACAGCCAGGAAGCCCCCACTGACCCACCCAGGCTGGGCTTATCTGCACCCAGGCCTCCAGTTGCTTTTATAAGGTCTGGGATCTTAAAGGCCAAAAGATAAAGTTAGACAAAAACACCAGAATATCAGGACTAAGGAGGTAGCGCTTTGACGGTGGAGGGGGCCTGGCCAGCTGGTCTCCCTGTATCCTAGCTCTGTAGGAATGGGCAGAAGTTGAAGGACACAGGGTGTATCCTAGACCACCCCTGCCTGTGTTTGTAAATGCAGTTCTTTTGGAAGAAGGCCATGCCTGTGCACTTACTTACGCCTGAGGCTGTTTTCCTGATACTGTAACTGGCGAGTTGAGTAGTGGCAGCGTTGAGTAGTTGTGATAGAGACCTGTATGGTCCACAGAACCTAAAATGTTTACCATCTGGCCTTTCACAAAAAAAGCTTGTTGACCCCTGATCTAGACAGAGTAAAAACTGAGACAAGAAGGATACAGCCTGAGAGAAGGCTGCAAGGAGATGATTACCCACCCTTGCACAAAGAAGTTCGTTGCCTTCAGGCATAGGTCAGGCCTGGGCAGGTGCAGGGGCTAGGCGGGAGGCATGGGCGTGTGAGTAGCTGGGAGGGCTGTATTCACTGCCACCCAGCAGGACCAAGCCACCAGGTCAGCTGTGGCCTTCCTGGACCCCAAGAACTGGGGTTGCTGCTGTAGACAGCCCTGTTAGCTCCACTTACAGTGTTTGACCTTGTGGGACATTTTATCCTGGGTGCTGCGAAGGGTGTGACCCTGAGTCTGCAGTGAGCTTCGTGTGGATCTGTTTTATGCACAGCTCTATTCTCAGGGCCTGGCACACAGTAAGTGTGCAAAAACCTGTGTTTGCTGAGCAGGTGCACTGAGCGACTCTCCTTGTCTCCACCAGGCCTTCTTTACAGACCGGTACCTGCAGGAGCACCCTGAGGCCCATGAAAAGATCGAGAAGCTCAAGGACCTGATTGCTTGGCAGGTAAAGTGTCCAGCGAGAGCCCTGCATGGCTGGAGGGAAGGAAAGCTAGGAGGGTCTAGGCTCAGCACACACACCAGCCAGCACGGAGGTCCCTGGGCTTCAGTCCTGATGTACGTGGCTGTGATTGTCCCTGGGTGAACCCACCCACTGCTGTCGTGATCAACTCAGCTCCTGGGCTGCAGTCAGGAATTTGAACACCCAGAAAATTATCTCTTGCAAATGAACAAGGTCTCTTTCCTCCCCTTGGTCAATTCTGCCGGCTGCTGGAAAACTTTTTCTCTGTCTGTATTGATAGAACATTGAGGTGAGCTCAGAGCCATGAAGCCTTGAGCTCTAGCCTGTGCCAGGAAAGGCACCCGGGCCAGTGCAGTCCCTGTGAAACGCATGTATGTCAGAAGCTGCAGTGCACCCTCTCCCTGTTCTCCGTGCACCTCTGGCAGCGGTGTGCGTCCTCATCTGTGTTTTCCCAGCTGAAGTTGTGCAAGTTATTTCACTGTTCTACTCATGCTCCTGGGGCCTCGGGAGCCTTTCCCAGAGGGCCAGCGTCTTGAAAGGGCAGACCCTGGGTGCCTTGGGTTTAAGTGTCAGAACGGGCGGATGCGTCTGTGCTTCTCAGAGCCTTCCTGAGCCTGGAAGTGTAGGGGTCAAGAGCCAGTCCTCACAAGAGCTTGGCCGGCACCTGCCTGCTCTGCTGCTTTAGGCCACTGCCTCTTTAGGCTTCCTTTTCACATGTGGAAGGCAAGGAGGGTGCTGTCCCCGAGATCTTGCCACACTGTGTAAAGAGAGTTGAGGGAGGTGGGGGCAAAGGCCTGCATGGGTTTGGACCGGGTGTCGTAGCCCAGGCCACTTTGCTAAGCTGGGGTCCCAGGCTCCCAGTCAAGGCCCAGAGATGCTGTGCAGTTGATCTGCACCCAGTCCAGAACAGGGCAAGATACAAAATTAGCTGGGCGTGGTGGTGCATGCCTATAATCCCAGCTACTCGGGAGGCTGAGGCAGGAGAATCGCTTGAACCCGGGAGGCGGAGGTTGCAGTGAGCTGAGATCACGCCACTGCACTCCAGCCTGGGTAACAAGAGCAAAACTCTGTCTAAAAAACAAAAAAAAAAAGAACAGGGCAAGGCTGTTCCTCTTATGAGACATCACTGTGAGCAGTTTGTTTGTTTGTTTGTTTGTTTGTTTGTTTGTTTGTTTTGGAGATGAAGTCTCGCTCTGTTGCCCAGACTGGAGTGCAGTAGCGTGACCTCAGCTTACTGCAACCTCCTCCTCCGGGGTTCAAGTGATTCTCCTGCCTTAGCCTTCCGAGTAGCTGGGACTGCAGGTGTGCACCACCATGCCTGGCTAATTTTTTTGTACTTGTAGTGGAGATGGGGTTTTGCCATGTTGGCCAGGCTGGTCTTGAACTCCTGACCTCAGGTGATCCGCCCACCTTGGCCTAAGTGCTGGGATTACAGGCATGAGCCACTGCACCAGGCCACTGTGAGCATTTTTATTCTGACATCCCAGCAGGGCCTCTTCTTAGTGGCCTCTCTGTCGTCAGCACATTGGCCAATGAGACGTCTTAGAGTGGAGCAAGGCTGAGCTTTGGTTGTGAGCCAAGGTACGAGTCCTCTTAAATTTGTGTTTAGATATATAGGATAGGTTGGATTTTTATAATTCTAAGTGCTTATATTGATATATAAACATAATATACCTTATGTATATATTATAAATAATTGTGATAAAATATACATAACATAAAATTTCCCATCTCAAACATTTTTAAGTGTCCATTTCAGAGGCAATAAGTACATTCACATTGTTGTACAACCAGCACCGCCACCATCCATCTCCAGAGCCTTGTCATCTTGTAAAGCTCCAACTCTCTACCCATTGAACGACTTCCCCATTCCTCCCTCCACCCACCTCCTGGTCACCACCATTCTACTTTGTGTCTCTATGAATTTGCCTACTCTAAATACCTTATATGAGTGGAATCATGTAATACTTGTCCTTCTGTGTCTGGCTTGTTTCTCTTAGCAGAATGTCTTCCAGATTCATCCATGTTGTAGCGTGTGTCAGAACTTCATTCCTTTTTAAGGCTGAGTAATACTCCATTATAGGGCTAGACCGCAATGTGTTTCTCCACGGATCTGTCGAGGAACAACATGTGGGTTGTTTCTACCTTTTGGCTGGTGTGAACAATGCTGCTGTGAACGTGGGTGTACAAATACCTGCTCAAGTCCCTGCTTTCAATACTCCCATAGTTTGGGGTATATACCCAAATTTAGAATTGCTGGCTCATGTGGTATTCTGTGTTTTCCTTTTCGCGAAACTGCCAAACTCTTCTACGGTCGCAGCACCATTTGACATTACCACCAGCAGTAATGCATGATTCCAACTTCTCTGCACCCCCAACAAGACTTGTTATTTTGTTTGTCTTTTTTTTTTTTTTGACATGGAGTCTCACTCTGTCACCAGCCTGGAGTGCAGTGGCGTGATCTTGGCTCACTGCAACCTCCACCTCCCGGGTTCAAGCGATTCTCCTGCCTCAGCCTCCCGAGTAGCTGGGACTACAGGTGTGTGCCATCACACCTGGCTAATTTTTGTATTTTTGGTAGAGATGGGGTTTCACCATGTTGGCCAGGATGGTCTTGATTTCTTGACCTCGTGATCCGCCCACCTCAGCCTCCCAAAGTGCTGGGATTACAGGTGTGAGCCACCGCGCCTGGCCTGTTTATCTTTTAAGTAATAGCCATTTTAATGAGTGAGAAGTTTTATTTATATGTATATATAAACAAAAATTATATTAAAAGGGAAGAAATCAGACCTTGTCACAAATCTGCATTTGAAATCTGTTTGCTTTGGAATTATGGTTTTGAACGTCCTCAGAGTTTGACTGAAAGGGACATTGCTGGCCAGCTTTGGCTTCTTTGCATGGATTGTAAGCCTCATGTAGACAGTCTCCCTCTGTAACTAAAAAAGTGGGAGAGAGTTTAGAATTGTGAATGGTTCCATTTTAGATGTTGTAGTTTTTTACTAAAGGGTACGAAATTCAAAATTCCTCTGCAGGCTATAAAACTATTGCTATACAAAAACTAGTTTGGTCTGCAAAAGTTCTATTGATTTTTTTTTTCCTATAAGCTTTTACAGCAAATTGGATTTTAAGAGTTTCAAGTCCTACAGAGGAAAATAATTTGTTCCCCAGAGAGCAGCTTTATGTCAGCACTGTGTCATCATTCCTAATAACTATATTAAAGGATGAATTTTAAAGCAGGTCACAGGAAAGTTAAAAGAAAGAATCAGTTTTCTAGTAACTTCATTAAATCAAAGAGTGATGAAAAATGCATATTCCAAACATTACCTGTGATTTTGCTTTCATTTGCAAATGTTTGGAAAACCCGTATCTTGGTATTGGCAACTGAGTCATATGTTCATTAAAAATAAGAAGTTTGAATTTATCAGAATGCTTTGTTCTCTTTTTGTCTATTAGTTCATTTGGTTTGGTTTTTTCCTGAAACTGTCAGGGCAGAGTGAGGTTTTTCTCCTGGGAGCCCCAGGACTCATGTGCAGAGTTTTCATCACCGATATATAATAAGCTCAGCTCCGATGCATAAAATGGTTTGTGAAGGTTGGTTAATAAGTCCCAGGCAGCTCCTCCTCAGCCCTGCTTGCTGCCTCAGAAACAGAGGATGGGCTGACCTGCTCCTCGCTGGGTGGGAGGCGGCAGTCAGGGTGCACACTGTGTGGTGCCTCTTGTAGGTTTGCGGCTGGCACCAGGTCATGAGTCACTTCCTCAAAGGCACAATTCCATCTTTCTCCATACACAGCTGTCATTGTGGAGCATCCCTGCCGAGTATCCAAAGATAAATCCATAGAGTCTCATATTAAACTACTGTGATGTATACATATTTCTCTTTTGAAATGTACGAAGATGAAAGGCTGAACTCAGCCATCATCCCCAGCTGATGACAAGCATGACTGTTGTGTCCAGGGGTGGTGCTCCTGGAGCATTAAGCAAGGCTTCCAAATGTTCTGTGCTGCTTTCAGGGCATGAATCTGTGCAGGGGACAGACAGGAGCAGACTTCAAATACGGCCCATCAGGAGGGCATCTTTATAGAGCAGGCTGCAGGCTCGCTTTGATTCATTAGAGGTGTGACTTAGGGAAAGTCCTCTCCCATCTCTGGGCTCTGAGAAACTCTTTAGGAATGCAGATTCCTGGGATCTGCCTACAGCAAATCAGGGCTCTGGAGGTGGGGTTCAGGAATCCACCTGAGAGATTCTGATGCTTAGCCAGAGTGGACCCCACTGAACTACAGGGTCTCCAGAGACCATTTCAGACCCTCGGTCTATGTTAAGTGCTTTGTGCATTGGAATGTGTTTACTCAGGGCATCCTCTTATCTTCTTTCATTTAGAATCACACCCGCAGTTCAGCCCCAAGTAGACATATAACAGGGAACCAGTTCCTGTCCTATCAGAAGGTTATTTCCCGTCAATGTCAGGAACTGCTGAGAGTGGTGAATTCTCACACCTGGTAAATTTCACCTATCAGATTGCAGTTCGAGCAGCACCAGCGTCCTAAACCAAATGGTCTTAACTCTCATCTGGCAAGTACCTTCTTTGACAGAAAGAATCTGACCATTAAGAGTTTTATCACACCACCATCAACACCAACAACAGCAAAACTCAGGAACTAGATTACATTTTGTAGTTTGAGAAAGGCCCACCCTAAATCAGAAATGCTTTTAGTATCTAGGGTGGCTGTGCTTTCACCTTGCAACAGCACCTCCACACATCCCTGCCTTTGCATCCAAAGAGAGACACAACACATTCGACATCCCGCCAAAAGTTGTCCCGGTCTGTCTGCGTCATCCCCCAAGGCGGAACTCAGGAGGCAGAAGGCTGACAGTGAGCATTTTCTACTGCTGGCCCTGAGTAAACCGCGGCTAGCCCCGGGGAAGCTGCCATCTGCACGAGTAATTCATAGGGAATATTAAAACATCCCAAGTATTTTGAAATCTCTCTGTATGCTGTCCTTTCGGTGATAACTGGCCAGAAAGGCCTGACGTGTGCCTAGGGTTTGGGGCCAACTGTCAGCAAAACAAACTTTTGTGTCGGTGCAGCCTCCAAGCAGGCTAGGAGGGCTATGAGCAAGGAGAGCGCTGCTACTCCCTCCTTTCCTGGAGCACCAAGAGAGGCAACAGCTGCGTGCTATAAATGGTAACCAAATACATTTGATGCGTTGATTCATCTTGATAAGATTTCTTGAATTTGCTCACATGAAATTCAATTGTGTACTTATTATCGTTCATACTAATAAATCTGCTCATTTAGATTGGTGTTCTGTCCTATTAGGAAAATCTGTTTTTAATCAGTATTTTGATTTAATTATAAATTATTGAGAGGAAGCCTCTTAGCTTGATTACATGGAAGAATGTCTAACTGAGTCCTAGCCCTGGGGGGAAGCAGAGACCAGGGACAGAAAGGGAGACTTTTCCTTCTCCCACCCCACAACAGCAGCAACTCTGGTGGGTCTCTGCAGCTGGGAGAATGAAAATGTCTCTCTTAGAACGTTTTTAAAGGTCAGCTTCATCTCCACTCTCGGAAGTGAAGTGTTGGCATGGATATTTTGTGACAGCAGTGTCGGCAGAGAAGCGATTATTTTTAGTTTTAAAGAAGAATAAATTTGGTTTTCCCTTCCAAAAAAGGAAGATTTTTCGGGACTATAGATCACATGTAATTACCTTTTGGAACAGGGTTCTCGTAAAGGCAATATGCTTAGCTAAAAAATGTTCGCACTCTGACATGACCCTTTGCTAATAGAACAAGTTACATCTAAACGAATTCAAGGTGTAGCTCTTCCCAAACTCAAGTGAAAAGCACAGATAAGTCTATTCTGGGAAATTAACTGAGTAGCCGTGGTGTAGGGCGCACCACACTGGACATAGTCAATTCAGAACACAAATGGTTTTCATGTAAACATTTTGGTCTTTGATGGTAATATGCCTGCTGGTAAATTGAATCAGCTGGTTTGATTTGGAAACCAAAGCAGATCATTTTGCCAGTTCCCCTTTCCCCAAGTGTGTATTGCTCTTCCTAGACCATTATCCAAGAAATAAGGAATGTCAACCTCTGTGTTTTCCAGATTCCTTTTCTGGCCGAAGGGATCAGAATCCATGGAGACAAAGTCACGGAGGCACTGAGGCCGTTCCACGAGAGGATGGAGGCCTGTTTCAAACAGCTGAAGGAAAAGGTGGAGAAAGAGTACGGCGTCCGAATCATGGTAAGAGGGTAGTATGCGTAGTGTTGCAAAAGAGTGGGTGTCTGGGCATCCCACTGTTGAACTGGGACAAGCTTCCAGAGCAGAGGAACTCACATGTACACATGGTGCCTGCTTAGGCAGTGGGATGTGAGGGAGCTCAGCCCCCTTGGGCAGTCTTGTCTACTGGCAACCCAGCAACCTCCTTTCAATAACTGGAAATGCCAGGGCGAATAAACATTCATGAATTTCCTTGATTGCCAAATGCCCCCTCACCTGCTGTGAACACAGTCCAACCTTATTGTTGCAGAGCAATGGAGAAATCTCACAGCACCCAGGCAACTCAGCTGGTTGACAGTGCACGCCTACAGTCATACAATACACACAAAGGGTTCGGTCATCCACAGGGCAACAGCACTCACGACGGCCCATGGCAGAGGTGGCCCAGCCCAAGGTTGACATCAGAGGATCATGGCCATCAAGGGAGAAGTGACCAACATCTGGAGTGTGAAATTATTGGTGAAGATTTACCTATTGTAGGAAGGGGTAATTGATCTAGACCAAGGAAGATAAGCCAGATGTGGTCAGGGGAGGAGATCAAGAAGACACTGCCTGGGGAAAGGACTCCCTCAACAGAGGCTGAGAGGCAGGAGTTTGAATGGCAGGCCAGGGGCCAGTGCAGACACAGGCATGCTTTGGGCAGAAGAGAAAATTCAGAGCAGAGATGGAAAGGCAGCCAACCTCCAAGAACAAGGATGCTAGGCTGGGGCAGGAGGCTGTGCTCGGGATGAAGGGCAGAACTGAGCCTTTGCAATGAGTTTGTGGAAGGTTTCTGAGCAAAGGCTGGCATCAGGAGCAGGGTGGAGAGCAGCTTGAGTTTTAATGATGCAAAAACCTTGCAGTTCAAATCTTACAGCCCGCTTGAGACTGTCCCCAGGAGCCATGCCTTAGCAGATGTGGGAGCAAAGCCAGGCACCGTGAGTCACAGTGCTGCCCTGCTTTGCAGCTCAGAGTGGTGCTCCCATCTTTACTCAGTCTCTGGGAGCTTTGCTGGGCCTACCCTGTCTGCTCGGGAACTGTGGAGAGACCAGACACAGTAAAGGGTCCCCACTCCCCATTGTTCAGGGATGAGGGGCAATGTGGCACAAAGAAGCAGGGAGCTCTCATCTGTCTACTGGAATTCCATGCCTGCCGGCACTGAGGGGGTGTGCACAGGGCTTCAACTCCCCGGCAAAAGGAAGGCGAGCTGTGGGAAGTCGCGCTGCTTCTCCCAGGTAACATACGGCACTTTCCTCTGCTCCTTGAAGACCAGGTGTCGAGTGGGGTGTGCCATTTTGGTTTTTTTCTGGGCCCAGGGCCGCCTGTCCACCAGTCCCTGAAGTTCTCAGCTGCTCTCTGTTGAACCCTGTTTTCTTTCACACATTGATCTCAATAAGCAAACACTAATTTAGTGCTCCCCACGTGCCAGGGACCTTCCTAAGTGCTATATAGATACTCAGTTGCTTAATCTGCCTCACATTCTGTGAAGCAGGCACTGCAGTCACCTGCATTTTACAGTCAAGGAAACGGGGACATGGGAAGGTAGGGTAGGTCACACCCTAGCACGTGGCAGACCCATGGTTCAAGCCCTATCCATGTACCTCCAGGGTCTGTGCTTTTAGCCCCTACTTCAGGGGCTAACATTTGGCACCACAGAGCTTCTCCGCCTCTTTCCCACATGGTAGGAAATGCATATGAGACTTGGACAACCCCTGAGAGAAGGTAATTCGGTTATGATCACACTGCATGCTCTCCCAGTCTCCCCGCCTCTGCCGGACCGAACCTTGGTGCCTCCAAGCCTAGGACCTGGTGTCCATCAGATGAGAGGGTCCTAGGCGCAGCAGGGCTTGAACCCAACAAAGCCAACATAACACAACTGCTGCTCTGAGGTTGAAAACTCAGCAGGTGGGAGTCTGGAACTGCCAGCCCAGCGGGAGCTGCTGCAGGTGAACAGGCTTGGAAATCAGGGCGCTGTCCTTCAAGCCTGGGCTGGAGGATCCTTTGTGCAAGTCAGAATGCTAGAGTGGCGCTTGATAGCTTCAGAGCCTGCAACTCATTACAATCAGAGCTGAGTGGCAAGAAGCGTTTCGGAGTGCGTCACATCGCATCTCTTTCAAAGTTGATGCCTGTATTAATTCGTTCTAAGAAACAAACACTTGTGAAATCTTGACATTTTCTTCCTAAGTGAAAAGCTTCCTCTTTTCTCAGTCATTTAATGTATATTTCAAAATCACAGAAAGATGTCTGGCTCACCAGACATCCTGCGTATCCCCTTCTCTGCCACGTTCATGAGTTCTGAGTGTGCTTGCTTTGGACACAGGTGGAGAAAGCAAGGGCAGGAAGGTAGGGTGCTGTGGGTTGGTGTGCTGTGTGGATTGGGGTGCCATGTGAATTGGGGTGCCGTGTGAATTGGAGTGCCTTGTGGATTGGGGTGCCGTGTGGATTGGGGTGCCGTGTGGATTGGGGTGTCGTGTGGATTGGGGTGCCATGTCGATTGTGCCATGTGGATTGTGGTGTTGTGTGGATTGGGGTGCCATGTGGATTGTGCCGTGTGGATTGTGGTGTCATGTGGATTGGGGTGCCGTGTGGATTGGGGTGCCGTGTGGATTGGGGTACCGTGTGGATTGTGGTGTCATGTGGATTGGGGTGCCGTGTGGATTGGGGTGCCGTGTGGATTGGGGTACCGTGTGGATTGTGGTGCTGTGTGGACTGTGTCATGTGGATTGTGGCGTCCTGTGGATTGGGGTGCTGTGTGGATTGGGGTACCGTGTGGATTGTGGTGCTGTGTGGACTGTGTCATGTGGATTGGGGTGCCGTGTGGATTGCAGTACTGTGTGGATTGTGCTGTGTGGATTGGGGTGTCATGTGGATTGGGGTGCTGTGTGGATTCGGGTACCATGTGGATTGGGGTGCCGTGTGGATTGGGGTGTCATGTGGATTGGGGTGCTGTGTGGATTGGGGTGTCATGTGGATGGGGGTACCATGTGGATTGGGGTGCCGTGTGGATTGGGGTGCCATGTGGACTGTGGTGTTGTGTGGATTGGGGTGCCATGTGGATTGTGCCGTGTGGATTGTGGTGTCGTGGATTGGGGTGCCGTGTGGATTGGGGTGCCATTGGATTGGGGTACCGTGTGGATTGTGGTGCTATGTGGACTGTGTCATGTGGATTGGGGTGCCGTGTGGATTGCGGTACTGTGTGGATTGTGCCGTGTGGATTGTGGTGTCATGTGGATTGGGGTGCCATGTGGATTGGAGTACCGTGTGGATTGTGCCGTGTGCATTGTGGTGTCATGTGGATTGGGGTGCCATGTGGATTGGGGTACCGTGTGGATTGTGCTGTGTGGATTTGGGTGTCATGTGGATTGGGGTGCTGTGTGGATTCGGGTACCATGTGGATTGGGGTGCTGTGTGGATTGTGGTGTCATGTGGATTGGGGTGCCGTGTGGATTGGGGTACCGTGTGGATTGTGGTGTCATGTGGATTGGGGTGCTGTGTGGATTCGGGTACCATGTGGATTGGGGTGCCATGTGGATTGGGGTACCGTGTGGATTGTGCCGTGTGGATTGTGGTGTCATGTGGATTGGGGTGCCGTGTGGATTGGGGTACCGTGTGGATTGTGGTGTCATGTGGATTGGGGTGCTGTGTGGATTCGGGTACCGTGTGGATTGGGGTGCCATGTGGATTGGGGTACCGTGTGGATTGTGCCATGTGGATTGTGGTGTCATGTGGATTGGGGTGCCGTGTGGATTGGGGTACCGTGTGGATTGTGCCTTGTGGATTGGGTTGTCATGTGGATTGGGGTGCTGTGTGGATTTGGGTACAATGTGGATTGGGGTGCTGTGTGGATTGGGGTGCCGTGTGGATTGGGGTACCGTGTGGATTGTGCCGTGTGGATTGTGGTGTCATGTGGATTGGGGTGCTGTGTGGATTCGGGTACCATGTGGATTCGGGTACCATGTGGATTGGGGTGCTGTGTGGATTGGGGTGCCGTGTGGATTGGGGTACCGTGTGGATTGTGCCGTGTGGATTGTGGTGTCATGTGGATTGGGGTGCCGTGTGGATTGGGGTACCGTGTGGATTGTGCCATGTGGATTGGGGTGCCGTGTGGATTGGGGTACCATGTGGATTGTGGTGTCATGTGGATTGGGGTGCTGCGTGGATTCGGGTACCATGTGGATTGGGGTGCCATGTGGATTGGGGTACCGTGTGGATTGTGCCGTGTGGATTGTGGTGTCATGTGGATTGGGGTGCCGTGTGGATTGGGGTACCGTGTGGATTGTGCCGTGTGGATTGGGGTGTCATGTGGATTGGGGTGCTGTGTGGACTCGGGTACCATGTGGATTGGGGTGCTGTGTGGATTGGGGTGCCGTGTGGATTGGGGTACCGTGTGGATTGTGCCGTGTGGATTGTGGTGTCATGTGGATTGGGGTGCTGTCTGGATTCGGGTACCATGTGGATTCGGGTACCATGTGGATTGGGGTACCGTGTGGATTGTGCCGTGTGGATTGTGGTATCATGTGGATTGGGGTGCCGTGTGGATTGGGGTACCGTGTGGATTGTGTCATGTGGATTGGGGTGCCGTGTGGATTGGGGTACCGTGTGGATTGTGTCATGTGGATTGGGGTGCCGTGTGGATTGGGGTACCGTGTGGATTGTGCCATGTGGATTGGGGTGCCGTGTGGATTGGGGTACCGTGTGGATTGTGTCATGTGGATTGGGGTGCTGTGTGGATTCGGGTACCATGTGGGTTGGGGTGCCATGTGGATTGGGGTACCGTGTGGATTGTGCCATGTGGATTGGGGTGCCGTGTGGATTGGGGTGCCATGTGGATTGTGGTGTCATGTGGATTGGGGTGCTGCGTGGATTCGGGTACCATGTGGATTGGGGTGCCATGTGGATTGGGGTACCGTGTGGATTGTGCCGTGTGGATTGTGGTGTCATGTGGATTGGGGTGCCGTGTGGATTGGGGTACCGTGTGGATTGTGCCGTGTGGATTGGGGTGTCATGTGGATTGGGGTGCTGTGTGGATTCGGGTACCATGTGGATTGGGGTGCTGTGTGGATTGGGGTGCCGTGTGGATTGTGCCGTGTGGATTGTGGTGTCATGTGGATTGGGGTGCCGTGTGGATTGGGGTACCGTGTGGATTGTGTCATGTGGATTGGGGTGCTGTGTGGATTCGGGTACCATGTGGGTTGGGGTGCCATGTGGATTGGGGTACCGTGTGGATTGTGCCATGTGGATTGTGGTGTCATGTGGATTGGGGTGCCGTGTGGATTGGGGTGCCGTGTGTCCTTGGCTGGAGCTTATTTCCAGCACATCGTGAGGCAGCACCATCTCCATCAACCTCCCCACCCTTCTCTGTAGCGCCAGCTGGGGCACCCCGTCTAGGGGGTGGGAGGCTTTTACAGAATGAAGGTTGCATTTTCCACCCTGGGATACTGTGTTCCCCGGACCCACCTTGCAGAGTCCTGCTCCATCCTTCGACCCCAACAGCAGGCTCTTCAAGCATCCTTTGAGCAGTCAAGGGGACTGGCAGGTCCCCCTGTCCTTCCCTGAGAAATGTGGCAATAAAACGCAGTCTGGGATGTGGCTTTCCTGTCTTACCTACTTTGGGAACTTGCAAGCATCTCAGAGCACTTTGAAAAGCAACCTAGTATCACCCTGTTTGCAAAAAGGATGGATTTTAAAATTTAAAAATAAACCCATAGAAAGGACATAAACCATTTTGTCAATGTTTCTGAGCCAGCTTAAGCCATAGAAAGAGAAGATGTGGACGCCCTCTGACTTCTCGATACCCAGGCCCCTCTGCCACTCTGCCTTGGCTTTCATCTTCCCAGTCCTGGGGCTCCAAGGAGCTGCCATTCCCTGGATGGGAGCTCTGCAGCCCAGCTTCTGCTGACCTTTAGGGAGCGAGGTGTGCAGGGCCCCAGGGATGAGCCCGTGAGCACCTGCCACGTTCAGCATTGGCCCCCGTGCCCTCACCGGCCCACAGCACCATGTTCAGCATTGGCCCCCATGCCCTCACTGGCCCACAGCGTGCAGGAGGCATGTGTGTTGGCCTTCAGGCTTGTGAAAAAGAGCTTTAGGTTTCTCACCAAATCTTCATCTACCTCTTCAAGTCCGATTAGGAGCAGGAAAATTGATCCTGGTTCTGCATTCTCTCTACTCCCATCCACCTCATCACTCCAAACACCATGGAGAGCCATAACCCCAACATGCCATTGTCCCTCTCTCCCCTCCCCACCTACTGTCACAACACCCGCTGGCCACCCAGACCCGGGAGAGAACCAGGAGTCACCCTTCCTCCCTCAAGTTAGTTCTAGCCGTGGTATTCCCTGGTGGTGCTGGGGTTTACCCCACCATCTTTGCCATCACAGTTGGCCCCTGACCTGGCCCCCAGCTTCCAGGATTTCTCCTCTCTCGCCCTCCCTCCACAGCTGCCAGGGGGACCCATCCCAGTAGTTCTCTTAACTGGGATCCATGAGACCCTGGGGTTCCTCAGAGGCTGCTGGGAGGGATGTTGACTGGGAGGTGGAGCTGATAGCCCCTGCCTCAGCAGGAACATTTAGCTTCACCTATTCCTTGTGCTGGAGTTCCATGGGGAGGAGAAGCAGTGTGGCATGGCCTACAAGAACAGCCAGGGACCAGGGTTCTGTTTCAGATGCAGAGCTGATGGTGCAGTTGTGTCTTGTGGCCTGTGAGGGCCGGCCAAGGTTCTAACATCACACTCGCACCCTCCCTGCTGGGCCTGCCCATCTTCTGCCCCACCCCCCAGCCCCTCCTCCCCCACCTGCTCTCTCCAGAGGAAAATGTGTCACCCTCTGTGGATTTCCAGGCTGTAGCTGGCATTTGTATAGCATCTGGAAAGGGACATTCCAGATCACAATGAAGTGTGCCTGCTTCTCACCCTTCCTTGTACAGCACTGGTCCCTGTGATTAAGTTCAGCCAACCCCTTCAACCCAGCCCATTCCCATCCAAGACTCTGGGCAGTAAACACCTGTGGCTGGCTCAAGGTGGGACGTTACAGCTCAGCCAGGAGACAGCAACGTAAAACTCAGGGTCATTAGGCAGGGCCAGAGGGTCGCTTCTGGTCAGAGAACTGGAATGAGTGTTTGCTCAGGCGGTGAAGACAGCAGCAGCCATCAGGGTAGCGAGCCCTGTGGGCTTCCCCAGCATCATTTCATTTAGTTCTAATGCTGGCCCTCTGGGCAGGGAGGACTGCTCCCTGTGTGCTCAGGAGGAAGCTTGGGCTCCGAGTGGCTCGGGGTTTTATGGAGGGTCAGACCATCAGTGCCAGGGCCACAATTCCAGCCTAGTTCCAATGTTCCCAACTCCTACCCACCAGCCCTGCTTTCAGTCACAGTGTCTGGCCGTGGAGTCCCACCTCCCAGGACTGGGTGAGACCCTAATTGCATCAGATGAAACAAAAGTAAAGCCCTGATGTCTTGATTTCTAGAGGCTCAATCGAAGGAATTACGCGGCAGACTGCCCAGTAAACCCATGGTCGCACCCAGGGAGTGCCCTCTGTCCCTCCTTGACGGGAGTCATCCTCCTGCCAACCCCCTTCCTTTATTCCTTGAAATCGATACTCACACATCTCAACCAAGACCTGAGGTCACCTTCTGAGATTATGTATGGGGTAAGGTTTTCACAGTTGGGGATAATCCCCAAGCAACCATTTCCCTTTTGGTTTCTTCTAAAGGCAGAGTAATTACAATGAACATCTCCATGAAGCTATCCCCTGGCACCATCATTGGTGCAGGTCCAAGACTGACCAGCCCCTCTCTGCTGGCAAATCCCAGCTGCATGTCACTCAGAGCCAGTGGTCAGCAAACTGTGGCCCCTGGCCTGGTTGTGTAAATAAAGTTTTGTTGGCAGGCGGGCCATGCTCATTCATTTCTGTATTATCTGTGGCTGCTTTTGTGCTGTCGTGGCAGCGTGTGCTAGTTTCCACAAAGACCATATGTCCTGCAAGCCTAAAATACTTACCTGATCCTTTGCAGCAGGGGGCCCCAGCCCTCAGGCAGTGGACTGGTACCAGTCTGTGGCCCGTTAGGAACTGGGCCCACAGCTGGAGGTGAGCAGCGGGTGAGGGAGCATTACTGTCTGAGCTCTGCCTCCTATCAGATCAGTGGCAACATTAGATTCTCATGGGAGCATGAACTCGATTGTGAACTGTGCATGTGAGGGATCTGGGTTGCACACTCCTTATGAGAATCTAATGCCTGATGATCTGAGGTGCAGCAGTTTCATCCTGAAACCATCCCCTGCTGGTCTGTGGAAAAATTGTATTCCATGAAACCGATTTCTGGTGCCAAAAAGGTTGGGGACCACTGCTTTACAGAAAATGTGGGCCAATTCCTGCCCTTTTACAATTTTGAGCTTTTTATTATTAAAGAGATAGTTTACACATCAAATGCTGTTTTATTTGGGATCACATATTTAAGAAAAAGGCCCACTTTTCAGAAGGGGAAGTGGCGTTATATTAATATTACCTGTAATCTACCGCTTCTGGCCTCGGAGGGCTGGAACCATGGTCCACAGCAGGTCTTCTGTAGTTGATTGGCTGAATGAGATGGGCGGGGTGGGGTTGCAGGGTGGGGAAGTCAACGCCACACAGAGAGGAAGTGCCCTACAGGAATTTAGTTTCCACATCCTCAGGTTAAAGGAAGGTCCTTGTGCAGCAGCTGCAGTCCCAGATGTGCCAACATCTGGCTCGGGGTGCAGGTACACTGGAATTTTCTAGCTAATTAGATGTTGACACATGCTGTATTTCAAGGACACTTGCTTCAGTAATATGTCAAGAAGAAGATGGAAAAGTCCATCTAGAGATCTTTTTTTTTTTTTTTTGGCACAATGCATCACTAGTTCACTACCTAGCAAGTGGGAGAAGCTTTAGCAACTTCAGCAGTGGTTTCATCTACTCCGTGGCATCAGTCACTTGCAGAAAGGAAACGTACTTTTCATTAAGCAGCAGGAGCATGTTATTTTTGTCTAGAGGAGGTCAGTCATTATGGATTCATGCATTTTGATGGCCTGTGTAGTCTATCAACCTGCAGAGATATACAAAATGCATCTAAAGATCGAAAGACTCTTTAATCACTCTCTAGGTGTTACTCTACATTAAACTTTCTGGTCGGCACATTCTCCTGTGGCTTTGGAATGTGTTGACGCATTGTGGTCTTTGAAGAAAACTTGCACTGAGTATTAAAAGGCTAAGAAGGTTCCTTCCGATACTTTCACAGTATTGGGTTAGGTTTTAAAAGACTCGAAAATAATCATTGTTTTTGTCTTCCACTCAGAACAAGAACACGTACTGTTTACAGAAGTCTGAACGATGATGGTCTCGATTCCACACAGCTAAGGCCACTTTATCTCAGGAGTCTGACCATGGCAGGCACAGGCATCAAACAAGTCTCCTTCTCTCTCTTTCTCGCTCTCAGCCCTCAAGTCTGGACGATAGAAGAGGCAGCCGCCCCCGGTCCATGGTGCGGTCCTTCACGATGCCTTCCTCATCCCGCCCTCTGTCTGTGGCCTCTGTCTCTTCCCTCTCATCGGACAGCACCCCTTCCAGGCCAGGCTCCGATGGGTGAGTCAAGCTCACAGCAGGGCTGAGCTGAGCAGGGAGGGCTTGGGGGATCTGGAAGGAGCCACCCAGGGCCCTGGGTTTATTTTCTTACAACTGAGGATTTTGTGTTCATCAAAATTATCTTTGAAACTGAGACCCTCCGAGACTTTCTGACCGTAGTGCCCAATATTACTTTGAGGTCGTGTGAGTCGTTGAGAAAAACATCCTCTCTTTGGGTACCACTTTGGATAAGGTTTTCATCCAATTTAGAACCTCCAGTGAGTGTTCAGTCCTCTTCAGCATGGCTTAGAACAAGCTTGTCCACCCACGGCCCACGGGCCACATGCAGCCCAGGATGGCTTTGAATGTGGCCCAACACCAATCCATAAACTCCCTTAAAACAGTATGAGATTGTTTTTGTGATTTCTTTTTTTTTTTTTTTATAGCTCATTAGCTATTGTTAGTGTTAGTGTATTTCATGTGTGGCCCAAGACAATTCTTCTTCTAATGTGGCTCAGGGAAGCCAAAAGATTGGACACCCCTGGGAAGAAGCAAGGTGCAGTCCGGGCTAGCCAAGCACTTTGTACTTTTCATCTCCTGTTCACCTCCAGGGTGTTGTGCCCGGACAGGAGCTGGTGTGGTCTGAGCATGACACAACCTCCACTGTCCCCCTGTGACACCATTCTGCCAAGCCAACTGTCACAGAGTCAGGCTTTCATGATGGATGGCTGGGCCTTCTTTTTTTTTTTTCTTTTCCTCACTTCCTCATTTTTTTGGAGAGCAAATGTTTTGTTTATTTTTGTTTCTGCTGAGGTTTATTGCCTTTTAAAGGGAAATGGTGTTTAAGTGAATGCTTCTGAGAGTGACCATCTGTCCCTACTTTTTAGGACAATTCTGGAAAATAAAAGGCATATTATCCTTTTTAAAAAATTTTGTTTTTGAGGCAGACTCTCACTCTGCCACCCGGGCTGGAGTGCAGTGGTGTGATCACAGCTCACTGCAGCCTCCACTTCCCAAGCTCAAGCGATCATAAGCATTTGTAAGTGAACAGTTCGGTGGCATTGAGTACATTCACATCGCTGTGCAGCCATGGCCACCATCCACCTCCAGAACCCTTTAATCTTGCCAGACTGAAACTCTGTACCCATTTAACAACAATTCCCCACTCTTTACCTCCCATATCGATTAAACACTAACTTTGCATTCTTTCCCCCCACCCCTGACACCCTGACAATGTGTACTTTCTTTTTTTTTTTTTGAGATGGAGTCTCCCTCTGTCGCCCAAGCTGAGTGCAGTGGCACGATCTTGGCTCGCTGCAACCTCTGCCTCCCAGGTTCAAACAATTCTTTTGCCTCAGCCTCCCAAGTAGCTGGGCCTACAGGCACATGCCACCGTGCCTGGCTAATTCTTTGTATATTTAGTAGAGACGGGGTTTCACCGTATTAGCCAGGATGGTCTCGATCTCCCGACCTCATGATCCGCCCGCCTCGGCCTCCCAAAGTGCTGGGATTACAGGTGTGAGCCACCGCGCCTGGCCAGCGTCCACTTTCCATCACTATGATTTTGACTATTCTAAATACTCATGGGCCACCTTCTTTCTACAAGGCCACTTTGGAGATGCATTTTTGCTCTTGAGTACCCAATAGTTAACATTTATTGAGCACACACTGTGGCTCTGGCATTAGCTCAGATTATTGCAAAGAGAACTGCAACATTGGTATTTTTTTGTATTTTTGAGCGGCAAGCATGTAAAGTTTGTTCTTCTACAAGAAGAAAAAAATGTTGCATGCAATTTAAACAACACAGAAGAACCTCTAATTGTTTTACTGCCGATTTGTACAGTTGTTTGTGTGTCCAATCCCATTTTGTTTACAATTCATCACCCTATCAAACCCACAGGCATCTGGCCCCTTCAACACACAGACACAAACTTCCAGAGAGCCCCAAGGGACGGCTCAACTCGGATTGCCCTTTGTTGCCAACGACTGATGTGCCCAATGGATAATTGCAAACTATCCCCACATTTTTTCTTAACAGTAATTTTTATCAGCGTCTGATATTTATAAGGCCAAGTCCATATGGAAATTCTCAATTTAGAGGTATTTAAATCATGTGTGCTTGTCACTTACAGCAAGATTGCTAAAGAAATTTAATTCAACTTCTCCCCGAGAAAATCCCCAGGCTGGTTATGGAAAGGTTTTTATATTTCTAGGAACATAGGAGTTAGGGTGGAAATTGATGGAGAGGTTTTAGACAGAAGAGTGGTGAATTGCACATGTGAGCTCGGGCTGCTGGCTCTTCCCCAGAAGGCATTTGTTTAACCTTTAACTGGAAGGCATCTTTATTACAGTCCAGATTTGTGTTCATTCTTGGGGTTACCACCTTTGCTAGCTAACTAATGTGGGGAAAATGAGGCTTTGGTCTCAAATGGCACAGGTTACATGCAGAATAAAGTTCATCCTGTAGGCAGTTGCTTCTCGTAATATGAAAATTTAAAACTCCACCTGCCTTTCTCTGGGTTGTTTGTATACGCATCAGGATTTCACAGCCTGGGTCTTCTCCCTGAGCTAAACAGCATCTACTAATCCTTTTCTTACCTACATTATCTCAAGTTCTGCTAAACCTAGAATAAAATCATGAAATGTTTGATTGTTGCTTATAATAGATAAAATGTTTCTCATCTAATGGATATGGATGTATTGTATATCCAGTGCGAAAAGTCCAGATGTCCCAAAATGCCTTAATGATCTAAGTCAATATTGGTATATTTTATCAATCAGTTTAAATTTTTTAAACATTTTATTATAGAAAAATGTCAAAGCTGAGTACAGTGGCTCATGCCTAAAATCCTAGCACTTTGGGAGGCTGAGGCAGGTGGATTGCTTGAGCTCTGGAGTTCAAGACCAGCCTAGGCAACATAACAAAACCCCATCTCTACAAAAAAATATAAAAATTAGCTGGGTGTGGTGGTGCATGCCTGTAGTCTCAGCTACCTGGGAGGCTGAGGTGGGAGGATCACCTGAACCTGGAGAGGTTGCGGCTGTAGTGAGCCATGATTGAACCACTGCACTCCAGCCTGGACAACAGAGTGAGACTCTGTTTCAGAAAAAAAGAAAAATTTCAGATATATACAAAGTGGGCCAAACAGTATAATGAGGCCTCCATGCCCCATCATGCAGTCTTGACAATTATCAGCTTTTAACTAATTTTTTTTCAATCTGTATCAATCATATTTTCCAGCAAATCTCAAATATCATATTTTACCTATAGCTGTTTCACTATGAATTTCTAATTTAAACTCTTTTTTAAAACCATAACTAGGTTATATTATATAAACTATAGTAATATAGTTTATTTCACACCAAAAATATGGACAGGAATTCCATATTATAATAATACATGAGTGTTAATTTCCCATTGTCATGTCTTTTTTTTTAGTTTGAGGCAAAATCCAAATAAGGTTCCCACCTTGTACCTTGCACTTGGTTGATATCATCTCTTTAAGTCTCTTTTAGTCCCCTTTTCTCCCTTGTAATTTATTTGTGGGAAATCCTAGGTTGCGTATCCTGTCATGGTCCCCACCATCAGGACTCTGCTGATAGCGTGCCCTATCGCATTGTTTAATTCGCGTCTCGATTCTCCATATTCCCTGCATATTGGTGGTTGAATCTAGCGATTTGATCAGATTCAGATTTGATTTAGGGACAAGATGACTTCATAGGTACTTGTATGTTCTTCCATTCAGAGGCACATCATAACCTGTTATCTCTCTTATGGAGATGTTAACAGCTATTGATAATCAGTGCTTAGATTCAATACCACTATTGTTTACATAATGACCTGCAGCATATCCTACTGCACAGCCATATTAGATGAGAGAAGCAAAGAATAGGTGGTGGTGCTTGCTCTGCGTAGTCTGCATCTTCAGCAGATTTAAGCGCAGTTTTGCAAATGATCCTTCCCTTCCTGGTTCATCTTACTCCCCATTATGGGACACACAACATGGAAATAATCAACAGTGAGCAAATCAATGGGGAGCAAGATTGCTGCAATGACCGTCTTTTTTTTTTTTTTTTTGAGACAGGATCTGGCTCTGTCACCCAGGCTGTGCAATGGCACAATCTTGGCTCACTGCAATTTCTGCCTCCCGGGCTCAAGCCATCCTGCCACCTCAGCCTCCTGAGTAGCTGGGACTATAGGTGCACACCACCATGCCCAGCTAATTTTTGTATGTTTTATCGAGACTGGATCTTGCCATGTTGGCCAGGCTGGTCTTGAACTCCTGAGCTCAAATGATCCACCCGCCTCAGCCTCCCCAAGTGCTGGGATTATAGGCATGAGCCACCATGCCCGGCCCTGCAGTGGCCTTCTTAATGAAAATAGTGGCTTTCTTCCAAGTGTCCCATTCAGAAATACATGTAAGAGAAACTAGAGCTAGGATGAAAATATGACTGGCTGGCTAAATTATCTTCTCTTGAAATCATGCTCCCCTTGAAGAAGCCAATTGCTTCTCCAGGCGGTCAAGGAAGTCAGGTTTGGAAGTTGCTGTGAGGCTCAGAGCTCCAAAGAGCAGGCCGTATTTTGAAAATGTAAGATCCTAGTAACAGCACTGCCTTCCACGTGAGTTATGCTACATGGTTTTTCAGGCGGGCCCATGCCTTCATCCATTCAACCATCTCTCCTGACTCCTCCTCACAGCAGGAGCTGCTAGGGATGAGACTCCAGTCTTAGAGTTGGATCCATTTCTTCCACCTCCTGATAGGACTTCTAGGACCAGAAACAGGATGGACATGCCAATCTTGTGTTGGAGTGACAAATCACAATCGTGTGTGGATATGCTTGCACACTAACCTTTTGGTACATGCCTTAGACACTAGCCTAAGATTCATTTACTCCATGGTGTAACCATGAATGTGTCTTTACAGCAACTGTGGGGTAGGCAGAAGGGTGGTGGTATCTTTATACCCTTTTATAAGTGAGACAGCTGCCAGAGGTTACGAGGACATCAAGAGTCACCCACAGTGGCAGACCTAGAATGCAGGTCTTCTGTCTCCAGCTTAGTTGCCGGCTGGAAACCTCAGGGCATCTCCAAGCACCTGTGAGCTGGCCCTGGCTTGCTTCTGACTGAGCCATGCAAAGTGCTTTCACCTGAAAACAACCGTCTATCTGTAATCATAGAGCCTTGGTCAGGATTAAGGTAGCAGACATTTCTTTGCATCGACGTCTATTTTTCCCCATTAAAAAATAGACAAAATATTTCTATATAAATCTCTAAAAGACGAGGGTTCCCCTTTTGAAATATGCCCTAAATACCATCCTCCCATCGTAAATGAACAATTCCTTAATATCATCATCAAATATCCGGTCAGACTTCACATTTGCCCTGTCGTGCTAAGTGTTCTATCTTTCTCCAGTTTATCTATGTTGGGATTGAAACACAGTCCTTGCATCTGGTGACTATGTATCTGAAGTCACCCTTGGCCTACCTTTTAAATCACTGCTTTCATTGTAAATGTCTTCGATGGATTGTGAGTGACTTTACACGTGTCTGTGGGCTGGAAAGCAATTGCTCTCCTATTAAGACGTCATTGACCTTTCCTTTAGGTTTGCCCTGGAGCCTCTCCTGCCAAAGAAAATGCACTCCAGGTCCCAGGACAAGCTGGACAAGGATGACCTGGAGAAGGAGAAGAAGGACAAGAAGAAGGAAAAAAGGAACAGTAAACATCAAGAGATATTTGAGAAAGAATTTAAACCCACCGACATTTCCCTGCAGCAGTCTGAGGCTGTGATCCTTTCGGAAACGGTAACCTGACAGGGTATCTTTCCTCGCTCTGTGGTAGCTTCAGGGACCTACCTTTGCCCCACCTGTAGCCAACAGGGCTGACGGTGGGCTCTTATTGAACTTGTTATAAATTAGCAACTCAGAAACCTGGGGTCCTCCTCCCCTAACCTCAAATGTCCCAAGGCAGTAGGACAGCCAGAGCCGCAGAGAGACCTGGAGGAAGGTGGGCTTAGCATTTGTCCCCCTTCCGCAGGGCCTGGGGCGAGGCCGCTCTGCTGCTAGGCTCTGCCGCTCTGTTGGACTTGTTTCCTACACATGTCCTAATATCCCAGAAGATGAGCAGGAGTCCTTTTGTTGTCAGGAAACAGTCCTCGGTGGCAGCTCATGCCTTCCCCTCGCCCCTTGCTGACTGGAACTCTTCTAAGCTAGTTACGGCCCAAGTGTTAAAATCAGCGGAACTAGAATCCAAAGACCTCTTCCCACCGGGCCCCAGCAGCTGGACCTGGTCCTGGGGTATCCTGCTCTGTCTCATCTGCTCCACCTTTAAATCTCCTGGCCGTCTTTCACGAGGACTTCACAGGGACTTCATATGACCCGTACTGCTGAGCTGGCCTTGAAAACGGGTACCAGTGAGTCTCGTTCATTCCACAGTCGAGGGCGTTTGAGGGCGGTGAAACCGAGGAGCCGGCTCTCATCCTGGGGCTGGGCCTGAGGGCTGATCCTCCCAGAAGTGCACCGCATTGGGAGTCTGTGTTCGTCTGTTTTGTGTTACTGCAAAGGAATAACTGAGCCTGCGTCATTTATGAAGAGGTTGATTTGGCTCATGGTTCTGCAGGCTGTACGAGCACGGCACTAGCATCTGCTTGGCTTCTGGTGAGGCCTCAGGAGGCTTTTATTCTTGGCTGAAGGCAGGGGAGGGGAGCAGGCGTGTCACATGGTGAGAAAGAGAGTATGGGTGGGGGGTGGGGGGTGTGTTCCAGGCTCCTTTAAATAACTACGTCTCACGTGAACTGATAGAATGAGGACCCACTCATTACCCCCATTACTGCAAGGACAGCACCAAGCCCTTCACGAGAGATCTGCTCCCAGGACCCAGATACCTCCCACTGGCTGCACCCCCAACATTTCAACATGAGAGTTGGAGGGGACAGATATCCAAGCTGTATCAGATATCAGATATCAGCTGTGTCTGAGTGCGAAGATGAGGCACAGCCCACTTCCGGGGCGAACTTGATTCCGAAAGTGCTAGCTGTAGTTGGAAACAAAAATAAAGGAGTTCTCATGGGCTGTCAGCATCAAAGGCAAAGTCAGGATTGGAGCCGCCCTCCCTGGAAATGGGTGGGTGTCTGCTTGTCTCAGCCCTGGGCGTCGGCGGGCTGTGATTAGAGGGTTAGACATACTGCACTGCTTGTTTATAACTTAAAACCCAGAAGGTACGTTTTATCTATACTTCATGCCACTCAGAAAGCAGTCACATGCTACCTGGCTATCTAGAGGTGGAAGGCAAACGCCCCAGCCATGACTTGATGTCCAACAGGCCAGCGCTGCTCTGCGGCCTGTGGGTAGGTGCTGTGGCTGCAGCTGGGCTGGAGAATTCCCATGAGGGTGGCCGAGGATGTCAGACCAGGGGGGCACTGGCTGGAGGCTGGCCTGAAGTACCCAGACGCTCAGCGTCCAGCAGATTGAGGGGTTCCTGACCACACAGCATGCTCTGTCTGCTATTCTGGGAAGTTGAGATGCCCACCACCCCAGAGGCTGGCTGAAGTCTCCATCTCTCAAGCCCCAGGTAGATTTCTCAAGTCTCAAAACATTGTAGCTGGGTAGGGGAATGAACAGAAGCATTTTTGAATATTACTTAGTGCCAGACACTGTGCAAGTCTTTCATACATTTTAATTTAAGCTCCGTTTTAAGATGCTAAATTGGAGGGCCTCGGAGCAGTTGTGCCAAGTGGCAGAATTGATCACAGCTGACTTGTGTGAAAAGAAGTCCAAGGACACAAGCACACACGTGACAGGCACAGAGCCAGCAAAGTGCATTTTCTGTCCCTGCCCTTGGTGGCCCAAGCATCCTTCTAGGGTCCTTGCAAGCACCAGGGCTAGGGGCAGCCCCACGAGGGCTGCCTCCCCACGGCTGGCCCTAGCACCCTCAGCAAATCCACAGGAACTCACCAAGGTCAGAGCACAGAACCTTGGCGGTGCTTCTCAGCATCTGGCCCAGTGTCAGCTTGAACCTTCCAGCACCAGGAGGCGGAGAATCCGAACCTCCCACCGGGGACAGGCTTACTATTCTTGGTCCAGCCCAGCAACCTGTCTGTCTACGCAGAGGCCACCTCCTCCAGGGAACAGGTGCCGGCAAGGTCTGTGAGAACAGTCAGACACCTGAAGTTTCCTAGCAGGCGGCTGCGTGCCTGTGACCAGCCATGCGCAGGAGGGGAGGTGCGGGGGAGGAGGTTCACAGGAACAGAAGCAGCAACCCATTCCCTGGGGACAACACCAGCCACCCCCCCACCGCCCCCCACTGTAGTGTCCTCCTTGCCCTTCCCCGCTGCTGGCCTCCCCTGCACCCCAGCTTCTGCAAAGGTTTTCCCTCCTCACCCCTGTGGCTGGGTTCGGTTTCCTACTTGATTTGCATCATCAACAATTTCCTGACCTTTAGCTGAGCCTCTCCAGCCAGAGCCTCCAGGCTGTGATTTGCATCTCAGCAGTCCAGCCTCCTCACGCTCTCTGAATCAGAATGTGCCCGCCCTGGGATGCAGGGAAGCCAGGAGAAGCACCTTAGCAGACCCCAAATCTCTCTTGCCAGCACATTCACCTTCAGAGAGCCCAGCGCTTCACCCGGCCTTTCCTGACTTCCCACAGCAGTTTTGCTGCCTGGAACAAGGCCATTTCTTCAGAGGAGGTGCAGCTCCTGGGCGCTTGGCTCACCCAACAGCACAGGATAGTTCTGGAAATAGACCTGTTGGCCTGGCTCTGTCACTCATTTACCAGAGGGCCTGAATCTTCCTCCCAAGCCTAGTTCCCATTTCCTCCTTCCAGCCTCAGGAACCTCCAGACTGGCCCCGGCATGGCTGACTCCTCCTGGGGCAGACATTGAAGCCTATGTGGTCTGTTGCTCACCCAAACCAGCACAGCGCATCCACCAGGCCCCCAGACCCAGCCGCAGCACCAAGCCCAGAGCGGCCCACTCACCTGCCTGCCCTTCCTTGGGGGAGAACCTTGACCCCTCCTTTTTGGCTGGGTTAATACGTTTTCTAATTACTCCTGCGTCAGAGTATTTTGTAACTGCTCCTGTTCCCCAAAGCCTGATGATCTGAGACCAACCTGTAAGAAATATGTAAATACAACTTACTGATGGAACAAACAGGGAAAGGGCTTAGGTGGGAGAAAGTCAAGTGCCTCCAAAAGCCAGAGATGAGCAGGAAAAAAATGCATTGAAAAGGAGAGAAAAAGAATCCCTGCCCAGTAATGACCTAGGATGAGAGAAGAAGCAAAGGAAAGGAATAGCAAAAATCCTTCAGCCAATTCCTAGACGTTCAGGTACACGCCAAGGAGACCAAAGCATGCTGAGCACACCTGGGAATAATTCTGCCATGGAACAGGCCATTGATTCTGTTCTTGACCGCACGGATGTTGCCCCGTGTGTCCTTGCTGGGTATCTGCGTGGCTTGCAACAATACTCAGCCACTTTTGCATCTATATTCAGGTCACCTGCGATGTGCTGTCCAGCCCAGGCTGTGTGAGGACAGCAGTGCCAGCCCCTCGTGTGGGGGAGGTCTGCTGTAACCACATGCTGGGCGGCTCCAACCCCAGAAATTCATCGTCTCCCAGTTCTAGAGGCGTCGGCAGGGCTGATTCCTTCAGAGACTGTGAGAGAGAGTCTGCACATGCCTCTCTCCTCCTGTCTGGGGGTTTGCTGCCATCTCTGGCGTTTCTTGGCTGATAAAAGCATCACCCTGACCTCTGCTTTCATCTTCACGTTGTGCCCTCCCAAATTTGGACACATCCATGTCCAGATTTCCCTTTTTCATAAGGTCACCTGTCCTGTTGGAATTGGACCTGTTACTGGGAAGTGTGCAGGTCCTTGGTTCTTAGTCTTCTCAGAGGAAAGAATTCAGCCAAGAGACCAATTAGTAAAGTAGGGAAATTAGTAAAGTAGGTAAAGTAGGCTTATTAAGGAAATAAAAGTAGCATGGACTCTGGGAGAGGAGCAGGCTGACCCTGTGGAGAGCAGCCCCCAGGAGTTCTGTGTTGTGGTTTTTATATTGGACTGTTTTAAGCTCCCACCTCTGTCTTAAGCCTCTCCCTTTGTCTTTGTCTGTTTTCCCTGCTCTGTCTTAAGTCTCCACCTTTTCCCTGCCTAGTTCCTGCCCAGGTTTGTGGGGCTCTCCCTTGCTGCTAGTTGATGTGCACACGTGCGGCTCAGTGATCAATAGGAACCTACCTAATGGCAGCATTGCTCATTACCGCCACCCCAAGAAGGTCGTACAGCGATCAAATCTGTACATACTGTGCGTGTGTATCTCTTAGACATTAATCCCTTGCCCTGTTTCCCTTCTGATCAGCATGTAGCTAGTTACATTGTCACAGGTTAGCTACAGAGGGAGCAGTTACTGGGTGTCTTATGGGGTATTTCAGGATGCTGCCTCCTGCCTAGGTATTCTCCTCCCCTCTGCTCACACCTAGCATGTGTGTTTTGGGGGGTCTCTGGGGCATAAGGTTTTCCAGAGTTTCCTCTCCCGGTCCCCCTTTCCTTTTCATGTCTTACTATCTGCCCACTCTAACAGGCCCACCCTAAGAGCCACACCTTGGCTTGATCATTTGCAAAGACCCTATTTCCAGTTAAGGTCATATTCTAAGGTAATGGGGGTCAGGACTTCAACACAGGAATTTAGGTGGAAACGCAACTCAGCCCATAACAGACCGTAACTGTGCTCTTTCTGTCCTTTCGATGTAGATAAGTCCCCTGCGGCCCCAGAGACCGAAGAGCCAGGTGATGAACGTCATTGGAAGCGAAAGGCGCTTCTCGGTGTCCCCCTCGTCACCGTCCTCCCAGCAAACGCCCCCTCCGGTTACACCAAGGGCCAAGCTCAGCTTCAGCATGCAGTCGAGTAAGTGGAACACTCCCCACATACGAATCGTGCTATAGCTCCGTGACTTCCCCTCACTGAAGGCTCTGAGGTTAGAAGCGCTTCCTCCCTCCCCTTGCAGCTGAGGGTGGGAGTTTAGATAAACACCTGGCTTCCTGGGAGTGTCCCTTGGGACAGGCTGTAGAGTCTGGACTTCCGCAAATCAGGCCAAAATCCAGAGCCCAGGTCTCCAGCACTGGAGGGGCAGAAAGTGCAGGGTCTGTCCCAGGGTCCATGTGGAGGGGACCTGTGAGGCACGTGGAACCAGCACACTTTCTATCCCAGGACGCAGAGCTGCAGGAGGCCGTGGGCCTGCTTGTATCTAGGACTGTGTGCTGGAGAAGCACCTTCAGGCAGTTGGCAACAGCTAAGGGGCACAGCTTATTTTTCTAGTTTTGACCAATGTTTAAATTACCCTAGAAGTTCCCACAAAACTGGTGGCTCCAAACAGCAGAAATTTGTTCTCTGAAGGTTTTGGAGGCCAAAACTCTGAAATCAAGGAGGTGGCAAGTTGGTTCCCTCTGGTGGCTCCAAGGGAGAGCCTGTCCCGGGCCTCCCTCCAGCTTCTGGTGGCTCCCAGCAGTCCCTAGCCCTCCTTGGCTGTGGCCACATCACTCCCCTCTCTGCCCATGTCTCCACGTGGCCTCCTTCTTGGTGTCCTCTCTTCTTACAAGGACATCAGTCATTGGATATAGGGTCCACTGCAAATCCAAGATGATCTCACCTTGAGATCCTTCACTAATTACATCTGCAAAGACCCTACATCCAAATAAGGTACATTCTGAGATTCTGGGTGGCCCTAAGAGGTCTACATTTTGGAGAGACTCTACTCAACTTACTCTAAGTGGTAGACAGATTTTCACCACTAGATTCAGAGCCAGCAGAGAGGAGAAATCTTGGCAGGGAGAAGGTGCTGAGGATGGGGACGGCAGCAGAACCGGGAGCCCACTCTCCTTCCTGTGGCACAGAGAGGGGTCCCAGGCAGGAGAGCTCTGTGCCCTGTGGCGAGGGCTGTGCAAGGCAGTGAGTGATTGTCCTCTGCTCCTGATTTTCCTCTTGCTGAAAGGGGAGCAGTCATGATTCTGGAGACTGTCAGTGGGTGGGGAGGCTGGCTGCAGGAGCGGGTGCGTGAGTCTAATTGAGTAGGCAAAGAGCTTTCTGGGCACTGGATGTGTCTTTGGAGGGTGCATCTTCACATCCTTGCACTATTACTACATGATCTTTCTAAAAATGTGTTTAAAATCTATTTTAATATTGAAAACAGACACCATCACTGCTGCTGCGGAAAACAATTTAGTGGTTCCTCCAAAGTTCAACGTAGAATAAACCTGTATCAACTGGCAGTCCTGCTTCTAGGCCTGTACTCCAAAGAATTGAAGACAGGGACTCAAACAGATACTTCATATTCACAGCAGTATTTTTCAAGAGCCAGTAAGCAAACACAGGCCAAATGTCCATCAACTGATGGCCAGATTAACAAAATGTACGTCCAAAGAAATGTCCGTGCAATGGAATATTACCCAGCCGTAGAAAGGAGTGAAGTTCTGACACGTGCTACAGCACGGACGAACCTCAGAACCATGATGCTGAGTGAAATAGATCAGTCACAAAGGGACAAATATTATATGACTCCACCTAAATCAAATATCTAAGGCAAGTTCATAGAGACAGAAAGGCATGGCTCACGCCTGTCATCCCAGCACTTTGGGAGTCCGAGGTGGGTGGATCAGCTGAGGTCAGGAGTTTGAGACCAGCCAGTCAACATGGTAAAACCCCATCTCTACTAAAAATACAATAATTAGCTGGGTGTGGTGGTGCGTGCCTATAATCTCAGCTACTCAGAAGGCTGAGGCAGGAGAATCACTTGAACCTGGGAGGCGGAGGTTGCAGTGAGCTGAGATCGCACCACTGCACTCCAGCCTGGGCGACACAGCGAGACTTCATCCCAAACAAAAAGAAAAGGAAAAAAAAAAAGAAAGTAGAATAGAGGATACTGGGGCGGGAGGGAGGAGTGGAGAGTTACTGTTTAATGGGTACAGAATTCCGTCTGGGGTGATGGAAATGTTTCAGAAATACATCATGGTGATGGTTATCCCCCACGGTCGATGTGATTAATGCCACCAAATTGTCCCCTGAAGGATGGCTAAAATGGCAAGTTTTATGTCATGTATATCTTACCACAATAATAGCAAAGAAGTAGCAGCAATCATGAGGACAGTCACTCACCGAAGCCTTCGTATTTCCCTCAGCCCCATGGCAGAGCTTCCTTATAAGCTGACAGTGTGGCCTTCCTAGGATGCATTTTCCTAATAAAGGATTTTTCATCAGATGAATCCTAGGGGAAAACTCCAAAAGAGACTCATCAGTAAAAATGTCAATTTTTCTCTCTTTAATATAAAAGAAAACAAATTATTTTTAAGAGTCTCAACAAGGGTTGAGAAAATATCCTGCCTTAATGATTATTCCTCCGTTTGAAAACGGCTATTTTTTCCAGTTTACTTTAAAAATCAATTGTACTTCCCCTTGGCTTATTTAAAGCAACAGCCACAGTGACTGCTATGGCTAATGACTTCATGTCATACGACTGTGGATTTTCCTGTGGAAAGAGATGGGAAGCTGGGTGGCTGGTCGCCGTGTTAGACTTTGCTTAGTGAATCTCTCCAGGTGATAACTGCAGGGGTGACTGTAGGGGCCTGGCTGGGCTTTGAAAGCAGTAGCAGCAGCAGCGGAGACGGTCCTGTGGCACCCAGCTGTTTAACTTCCACCGAGGCAGGGGGCCCGAGCTGGGACAGAAGAGGCCGGGGTGAACATCACCCTTTCTACAGTGGCTCGATGCCTTGCTTCACACTCCAGTTTTAGTGTTCATGTGATACTTGCTATTCTCTTTCTAGAACATTGCTGTTAGGAGAGGGTCCCACCCTTTGTGTTCGCTCCCTCCCTGCCCTCATCTGCTCTGTTGACAAACGTTTTCTGCCAGATGAAGTGTTTCTGCTGTGCCTGCCTCTCTGGGAGGGAACGTGGAGCAGCTCCCTGAGCAGTCAGGCTCCGTGGGGAAGTCGGGCTGATTTTAAATAGATCCCGGTTTTCCAGGCTTGGAGCTGAACGGCATGACGGGGGCGGACGTGGCCGATGTCCCACCCCCTCTGCCTCTCAAAGGCAGCGTGGCAGATTACGGGAATTTGATGGAAAACCAGGACTTGCTGGGCTCGCCAACACCTCCACCTCCCCCTCCACACCAGAGGGTAAGTCGGCAATCTGAAACACGGGCTTCCATTGCTTCACCTGCACAAAGTAGGACGAGTCCCTCATTCCAGATACTGGCAGGTTTACTTCGGGCTAGTGAGCACATGAGGAAAACCATGTATGATGGGCCCGGGTTTGATTTTGCAAAAAGGTATCAAAGCAGTAAGGACTCCAGTGGGTAAGATCTGTGGCTCGGCGTCATTATCAATAACTGCATCAAAAAGCACGTTTTGATACCATGCCTCAGAACGAGGAAGAGGATAGACATTCCAAGGTTGTCATCGGTTATCATCACCATGGAGATCATTCCACTGGAGATGCAATTCTAATGAAATTTTGATTTTTGAGAAGTAGCTTTTCTATCAAGAGGTCTGACTTTTTAAAGAGGTTAGCCAATATCGCCCTGTATGGCAGGCACCTGTTGTACACCTGCTTGGCCCTGGAGAAGCTCGTCTCCAAACATCCCTCCAGGCACCCTCACCTGGTGCTGGGAGCTCCTGGGTGGTGACAGGCACTCACCTTACAGAGACTGCAGAGGACAGCCAGGTTTGGCTCCTGGGCACAGTCATCCTCACTGTGCCCCCACCCCTGGGCACCCTCCCCAGTGCTAGTTCGGGGGTGCTGACCTGGCTTCCTCCAGCAGCACTGGCCTTTGTAAGCCTAAGCAACCTGCTGGAACCCCTCTTCAGCGTGAGTCCCTGAAGCTGGTACCCCCCAGCAGCTGTTTTAGTCATTCATCCCACCTAAAGTGCCTTTTGCCGAACAGCCCCTGGGCCTGCCTGCCCGTACAAATATTAGTCAAAGTCATAAAAAGCCATTTAAACAAGCACCTCAGTTACCAGTTGACAGTTCTAGAAACATTCTTTTGAGATCCACCCCGTTCCTCTCCTGGTTCTCAAGGATGCTGTCGGGCATCACTCATCCCTGCGGGTCCCAGCCCCATCCTCATGTCGGGCCCAGGCGTGTGTGGAGGGCAACATGAGTGGGATGGAGGCGGGCGAGTGATTGACTCAGCCGCGGCGGGAACTTCTGCTTCTAGGCTCAGCCCTCCCCAGGCCATGTTATTCACAGCCTTTGACAATTAAATCAGTGGCGTCTGAAGGGTAAAATATCCCTCTTCATATGTGGACAGCTGGCCATATTTTTTTTGCTATCCAGCCTCAGTGAAGTAATTATATGGCCGCAAAACTCCTGTAGAACATTGAAAACATGAGATTGTTGGGTGGCTCTGTTTTTTTCATAATGGTGAGACATGGGTTTTTTTTTTTATTTAATAAACAATATAAATCCCATGTGCCATTTCTTTTTCTTTTTTTTTTATGGAGACTCGTTGACGGAGTGTTCCACAAGGTCATTACATCCCTTATGAGAGGAGTGGAAGAGAGAGGGTGTTTGTGTACAGCATACGTATTTCATCATTCCCTTTGTATCAAAAAACTAAACAAGCAGTCATCTTTAATATCAAAGAGGCAGATTGCTCTTCTGAGACCCAGGTGCCATTTAAACAGGCTCCCTCTCCCTAGAGATGCCTCGATGGGGAACCGGTCCTGGAGGAGGCACCAGGTTCCCCTGTGAAGAGGGCTTTCTGGCAGGCTGGAATGGTTTGTTGCACCACAGAAATGGAAGCCTGACCTTCCCCGGCCATTTCTAACTACTTGTGAGAGCAAAAGGAGATTCGGGGGATCTAACAAGAATATTGGGTTGCTTGGAGTATTGTTTCCCTAACAGCTTCGTTAATTGGTCACATTTTCATCTCTTTATTTTATTGCAAAGGCAGGAATGTTCCCCCTAGTCTCCCTACACTAGTAAACTGAAAATTCTAAACTTAGAATTACGGCCAATTCCTCTTCTTGTTACAAATCAACTCCGGGGTAACATTTTATTGTCTCAATTTCTTGGATACACCATTGTGGGTTACTGATGCCACATACAGTTGATTAAGTAAGGGATAACATGGATTAGCTCTCTCTCAATTTATAAAGGGGGTGTGAATTCAATTAGATTAATGACCCAAGTGTCTTTGGTCTTTGTTTCTTGTTTAATTTACTTGCAGCCTGAGTGCATGCTCAGGTGACACGCTGGTGGTTAGTATGTCATCATTAGGCAGAAGCGGTTGCATTTCCTGGGGTGCCTGCCTTTGCACAGGCCCTGAGAGCTGTTCTAGGATAATGATCATCCATCTGCCATGATGGGGGTGTGATCAATATCCTCCTGTCACTCTCATTGATCAGCCTCAGGCTTGTAGGCAACTCTGTCTCTAGCTGTTGCCACTAAGCTGTCATTTCTTTCCAAATGGCTCTTCCTGTCAGTAATCTGAGCTATCATTTTGCTTAATGGTGATAAACTTTTGACATGCTCATATCTGGCACAGAGGTCATTTGCAGCACTGTGTTGGATCAGGCTGTGTTAGTGTGGTCCTTACCTGCTCCTCATTGGCCTATCAGTGTGGCTTTCACATGTAAACAAACAGTTTCATCAGACCTCAAAATAGATGTCTCTTTTAACGGTTCTAACCAACCTTAAAAAGACTTAATTGTTGTTTTACCTTCCTTAATATAAGGTCATATACTCATAGGACATCTTTATATCAGCTTTACTTTTCCACATTTATTCTCCTCTCTGTGTTAAGCATTAGGTCATTTTTGTATTTACTAGTCTGTGAATCAGGAGGAAATTTGGGCGATGAGTGAGAGACTACTGCGTCACTGTCTATCCTTGAAAACCTCTTTTCTCACATTTAGCTAAATGCAAACCCACACCGAGAGGCTGATAAAAATCCACTCTTACCCTTAAGTTAGACGATAGTGTTCTGTGATTTCGTTCTGGTTCCTCTGCCTGTGGCATGCTCCCACTTACCCTGGTCTGTTCACTTCTTCATTCATTTACTTACCTGTTCATTTCTTCATTTATCCACTGACTCGTTTATTCACTCATTCATTTATTCACTCATTCATCCATTTTTCTATTCGATCGACCCATATTTCTAGAGAGTCTCCTGCACATCAGGTGTGTGTGATGGGCATGAGGGTCCCAAAAGCAATAGGGTGCAGCTGCCCTCAGTCATAACACTCCAGCCAGGTCCATCAGCAAGGGGTTTGCTATTATCTTCACATTGGAAATTAATGTTCTTTTTTGGAATCTAAAGTAATATATGCCCATGAGCTGAAGCCAGCCAGCCGGCCACCTGTTTCTGTGAATAGTTTTCTTGGAACACAGCCACACCCCTTTCTGTACACACTGTCAATGACCGCTTTTCGGCCACACCAGCAGCATTGACTGGCTGCAACAGAGACCGTGTGGCCTGCCGAAAAGCTGGAAATATGTACTGTCTAGCCCTTTCCGGGAGAAGCTTGCTAACCTTTGCCCGAAGCTCAGAAAGCAAAAGAAGGTCTCTCATCTCACCCTGGAGAGTGCCTCTAAGGACTTAATTTCTCCCTTAGACAATAGATGGATAAGTTGGTCGATAGCATCTAGATTTAAAAAGGCCACGCAAAGGGCAGTGGTACCTCTCAGGGGCTGTGCAGACGGTGGGAGAGTGCTCAGAGGCGTCAGAAAGGCCCAGGCCCATAGCAGCCCAGTCTTGAGCCTAGTAGACCTGCCAGCCCCAAGTCGGACAGGATGGAGCCCAACTCATGTGGAGAGGATGGTTCCGGCTGAGTGGCTGTGCCAGGTCAGACCCCACCTGGAGACGGTGTCTTTTCTGTCAGGACATCAGTTATGTGACATCTTCCCCATCCTCATGTTTTTTAGCATCTGCCACCTCCACTGCCCAGCAAAACTCCGCCTCCTCCCCCTCCAAAGACAACTCGCAAGCAGACATCGGTGGACTCCGGGATCGTGCAGTGACGTCGCAAGGCTGTCTGGAAAGAGTGTGCTGCCCCTCCCCATCTCCATGCCCTCTCCTTCTGTGTCCCCTGAGTCTGCTGTTTACCTCATTGGGCCTGTGATGTTAACATTTCGTGCGATTGCTTTTCCTTCAAAGGAGTTCAGTTCTCATCATGGAGTGAGTGGCCTTTAGCGTCATGGAGCAAGGTGGGTCTGGGAGGTAGATATGGGTCCGGGATGTGCCATCGTAGTTATCAGAGTTGGGGGCCTCTGAGTGTGTCTGGCTCTGCGAGAGTCCGAGTCTTGCCCAAACATTCTTTCTTTTTGTGCCAAATGACTTGCATTTGCAAAGAGCTCAATTGCTCTGAGCTCAGCCAAGTAGGAGAGGCTAGGCCATCACTCTTGGGAAGCTGTGTAGTGATGATGTATAAGAATCCTCCTCACTGTCATGGGATGTTGTATCCAGCCCCTCCTTGTTCCAGCCGGTGGTGTGACTTCGTTGGTTGAGGTGTGTCTCCAACCTACATCAGACAATGAAGTTCAACCCCTCCAGGGAAGCTCCTGATTTCCCCTGCATAATTGAAAATAGGATATTTCTCAGCTACTGAACAGTTACTAATTTATGGGGTGGAAACAGCATTAAGAATACTGAATCAAATGGAAAAACAAATGAATACAGGAAGATAAGTGTTCGTTCTTTTCTGAAAAAGAGTATGTGTACCACAAGAGCTGGTTTTAATTGGGTGAATTGTTTTTGTCCTCATTCTGTACAGAAATTTGTATATATGATGGTTCTTAGAACTTGTTTTAATTTTTGTGGTCCTTCTGTTTATTATAATAGGCATCCACCAATGATTATCCATATGTGTTCTTAATTTTTAACTGCTGGAAGTGTTAAAACACACACACACACCCACATTTTTTTTTTCAGAACTCCAAAGTCCTGAAAATTTTGGTGGACAATGATTTTTAAAAAACTAACTTTGTATAACCTAATATTTGTATTCTCTCATCTATATTTTTTTATTCACTATAGTCATGATACTCTTCTAATAGACTCAAAAGTTAATCATTGACAACGAAAAATAAAATGTTATTTTAAAAGACTCACAGTGTCTGACAAATTATGTTTTCATCCTTGATTGTAAAATACAGACGCTGCTGTTTCTATTCTGCTTTGTTAAAGTGCTTGGTGACACACATTTATATATGCACCTCTTCCTCCAACATTGTTTTTAATCCTCTCTGTTAATTGTGTCTGATCTGGAGCCCAGATGGGAAGTGCCCGTGTCCTGTGCATGACTGCACGTCCTGTTAGACAGGAGCTAAGCAAAGCCCAGCTGAGTGCTTCCCCATCACCAAAGCCAGAGGGCTGTGGGGCTGCAGATCATGTGGGCCTCTTTTCAGCTGCTAATTTAAGAGAGGGCTTTGGTTAATGGGTGTGTGATTTAGCTGTAGAGGTCTGGACATGGAGAGCTTTCTCCAGGGCCTATCTGGCTGGATCTGGGGTGGCAAGAAACAAGGAAGGCAGGAGGTCCTCTTCTCAATGGACGGGGCTCTCACCTCTGCTCCTGCCAGACGTGTGGAAGCCATAAGGATGTGCCCCTCTGCCCGTCTCATCCGGCCTAGAAGGAGGCTGCTGTGGAGCCCAGGAAGCTGGGAGGCTCTTCCTCCTACTCAGGTGCTGCCCCCAGCGTATTCATGCTTGTAAATATCCAGTCCACCCCCGAGAAACTGTAGGCCTGTGTGAATGTGGGATTTTTTTCTTCAAGAATCTTTACTGTTTCAACTGTTGCACCAAGATAAATATTCATCTTCTGTCAAGTGTGTGAGAAACTGAATATTATCCACAACCCTAGAAATCGTCGAATGGGCACACCCATGTAGGCGACCACGGAGAGCCCAGCCTGGGGACAGGTTGTTTTTGGGCAGTCTGTGCCCCACATTGTATAAGCGGCCACCAGAAACGGAAAGAATAGGCCAGGTGCAGTGGCTCACACCTGTAATCCCAGCACTTTGGGAGGCTGAGGCGGGTGGATCACCTGAGGTCAGGAGTTCAAGACCAGCCTGGCCAACATGGTGAAACCCCATCTCTACTAAAAATACAAAAATTGGCCGGGCATGGTGGCAAGCGCCTGCAATCCGGTAGGCTGAGGCAGGAGAATTGTTTGAACCTGGGAGGCAGAGGTTGCAGTAGCTGAGATTGCACCATTGCACTCCAGCCTGGGCGACAAGAGCGAGAATCCGTCTCCGCCTCTATCTCCATCTATAAAAATAAAATAAAAGTATTTATTTTTATAAATATAATTGTATTTATAAAAAATAAAAATTATAAAATTTATAAAATGATATAAAATATAATTGTATTTATAAAAAAATAAAAACACAGAAAGAATAGTGCCTGGCCCTATGATAAATGATGGTTTTCTTGTGGAATGACGTGTCCTGCTCTTCCCCCATCTACCGGATTAATCCTCGCGCTGCACAACCCTGGCTGGAATCCCCGCCCCACAACCCCCCAAGGACCTTATATCCCTCGGGGATCTCTAGAGCTGGGAGGTTTGCAGAGAACACAGAACAGAGTTAAAGAAAAGTGAAGACAGCCAAAATGTTGCAGACATTTCCTATTTATTAATATGAATTACAAATATGCTAATATATTCACCAGTGAGTAAACTTCTCAAACGTTTCATGCAGATGCAACATTTCCTCAGCTTGTAAATCCGTGGATGGGCTGCAACACAATAATCAGAGACAAACCGGCCTCTGCGCACAGTGCCTGCTACATGCATTCCTTCTGGAATGTGGATCCAGGGGAAGGTTTGCTTCTGTGCATGCGGGGACATATCCCTTCTACACAGAAACACTATTTCTTAACCTTTTTTTTTTTTTTTTCACAATTACCTTTCAAGGAGCCTTTTTAGACATTTTTTTCCCTCCATCACTCTTATGATGAAATTTTAATAGTACAGCCATACTGTGTATCACTTACACTATATACTGCATATCTATTATGTACTTTATGTATACCTATGCTTTTTTACATTAAAAAATAAGATTTTTTGTTTGTTTGTTTCCCAAGTACTAGTATTCAGGGGGTGATACTGCCTTTTTGCAGACGCATGCTCCAAAGCAGGAATGGGGAGCTTCTTAGGCTCTACTTTTGCTCTGGTTTCCAGGATGCTCAAAGCGAAATTTTGCCCTCACACATTCAGTTAAATTTTCGTTTTATTCTCCTGCCTTCCAAAAGCTTTCTGGACTATTAAAAATCCATCTTTACTTTAACTACCTAGTTTCATATGTGCTTTCATCAAATCTTTATTCAAAGTAGTTAGTATATAAACTGTATTTTATAAATGGAAAAGTCTTTTTCTTACTTGAAAACCACCCTTGGTGCTTGAAGATTGCTTCCTAGTATTTAAATAATTTATTTTTTAATCAATTTTAAGATTATTCTTTCATGCAAAGATTTGGTCATTTAAATTCCTTACAGATTTCATTATCTTCTGCTCTGGATTCTTTTATGTTATTGGACTTTGTTTCATGTCCACAGAACTCTTTGTTAGTTTAATGGATTTTCATTTTTGCTTTTTAGTTCCATCTCTAATTACTTTTTAATATTTTACTTAACTTTTTAAAGTCTGTTTGGGACCTTCTGCCACCACACTTTTTGGCAATCTGCCTTTTCAGAATTATTTAAACATCTACTGTTTCATTGATGATGGCTCAAAAAAATAGGGAACCTGTAGGCCAATAAGCCTTTGTACCCAAACAAGCTAGAATTGTCCTGCCCTATTTGTCTCCCACACACGAGGAAACCTCTGCTCCTCCAGGTTGTACAGTGGCCTGAGTGCAGTGTCACTAGCTGGAGAGGGGAGTGAGGACTCTCTGGATGTCTGATGTGTGGCAAACCTCCTGGGTTAGTTTCAGCCCCGGACAAAAGAGTTCTGATGTGGTCTTAAGTGTCCACCTGGCTGGACGGCAGTAGCCAGTTAATCAAAGCAACTGTAAGTGTTGCTGTGAACGTATTTTGTAGATGTGGTTAACATCTATCATCAGTTGACCTTACATAAAGGAGGTGACCCTTGATAATGTGGGTCAGCCTCATCCCATGCGTTGAAGAGGCCTTAAGAACAAAAACTAGAGTTTCCTGGAGAGGAAGGAATTCTGCCTCAAGACCGCAGCATCAGCTCCTGCCTGACTTCCTAGCCTGCTGGCTTGCCCTAAAAATTTTGGACTTGCCAGCCCCTACAATGGCTGAGCCAATTCCTTAAATCTCTCTGTACACACACACACACACACACACACACACACACACACACGCTCTGACAAAGGACAGACCATAGCAAACCTCCTCTCATAAAGTGGTATTTGGCAGAAACAGGTGACTTTAGGGATACCTGGAGTAGAATCCAAGAATCTAGAGACCCCCAAGCAAGCCACTTAGCCTCTCCAGTCATGAGTGTCTCTATGGGTCACGTCATAATACCTGCTGCCACCTTGTCATGCTGTCTTGAGGCTGGAACATCCAAGATGGCGTCCTTCACGCGCCTGGCACGCTGCTTCACTGCAGCTGGCTGGGCATTCTCTCCTCTCTCTCTCTCTCCCCCCCTCCCTCTCCCCCTTCCTCCTTCCATCCCCCTTGGGTTGTCCTTCATTTTCCAGGGCTGATTCATCTGTAGGAAGCTACTTTGCATGCTCGGGGTTTCCCTGTTTAAATTCCAAACAGAATTTCCTTTTCCTGGTAAACCACTGTGAGGTTGCCACCATGACCTACCCTTCATCTCAGTTTGCCTTGGTCATGGCTCTGCGGCTTCCCCGTGTTGCAGCCTCTCATGCTGAGCTCTTGGGTGAGCCTGTCCTCATTCCCCTGGCCCTTGGCGGGTGGCTTGGGAGCTGGTCCTGAACCAGCTTCTCCAGGCTGCCCACGCAGCTCTGCTGGCCTTTCCTTTTTTGACGTGCTTCGTCTGCAACATGAGACTCCGGAATTTGCCATGCAGACTCCAGTGGCCATGCTGCCCTCCCGCCACTAGGAAGGGCTCCATGCCTTTGTCTAGCCCCAGAGCACTATCTCCTTATCTCCTTCCTGTCCTGTCACTTTGTTCAACTGTTGGCACCCGGGTTTAAGCTGTTGCTACTAACTAATGTTTCTTTTCACTTTGGGGAAGTGCTTAATTCCATCTCTTCTTTGGCTTCTAAATACCATTCTCCAATCAAACAAACCAAGGCTTCTTTAAGAAAGATCATCCTGGCTAACACGGTGAAACTCCGTCTCTATTAAAAATACAAAAAATTAGCTGGGCCTGGTGGTGAGCGCCTGTAGTCCCAGCTACTTGGGAGGCTGAGGCAGGAGAATGGCGTGAACCCGGGAGGTGGAGCTTGCAGTGAGCTGAGATCGTGCGACTGCACTACAGCCTGGGCGAAAGAGTGAGACTCCGTCTCAAAAAAAAAAAAAGAAAAGAAATATGGCTGATTCTGGTCTGGGAATACAAGACAGCCTAGAACATTTTGTACCTGAATACAAGGAAGTGTTCAAGAAATAAGGGCCACACTTCAAAAAGACATTGGGGCCCATATGAAGTGGCTTCTATGTGATGGCCCACATCTGGGACAATTTAAGCATCAAAATCAATGATGACAGTAACAAATTTTAAAGCAGTTGAATGAAGTAGGCCTTTTCTGTAAGTCCATGCTGATATAAATCAATAAATGAATAAATTGAATGTTTAATGAAGAACAGGATATCTACATAGTTTCAAAGTGTCTTCCCACAAAACACTAATTACAAAGGGAAAAACAATTTCATAGTGGAAAAGACTGGCAGATACCACCTTAATCAAGAAATAAAAGAGAACATCATCCGTATTGGGACAAATTAAAATTACATGCTCCCCCCACCACCACAGTACTGATGCTCTGAGAACACATCAGCTCTGCAATATTCCTACCAAAGATACATAATCAGAATGAAATCACAAGAAAACATCAGCCAGACTTAAATTGGGAGGCATTCTATGAAACTGACCCTTCATATATGATTCCATTTACATGAAATGTCCAGAAGAGGCAACCCCACAGAGCTAGGAAGTAGATTAGTGGTGGTCAGGTGCTGGGATGAATAACTGCTAACGGGTACAGGTTTTTTTCCTTTGGATGATCAAAATGGTCTAAAATCAGATTATGGTGATAGTGCCCAACTGTATGACAAAACTAAACACCATTGAATTGCACCCTTTAAAGGGGTGAAGTTTATGATTATTGAATTAATTATATCTTAATAAAGCTGTTATTTTTTTTAATGGCCTATAATCTTGGAAAGGGTCAAGGCCATGAATGACCTAGTCCTCACTACAGGTGACTAAGGAGACACGACAAGTAAATGCAACTTGTAATTTGGAGCTGGATGTTCTCTACATTGGACGTATTGGGACAACTGGCAAACCTTGAATGGAGTCTGAGGATTGGACGACGGAGATATCTCAGTGTTCATTTCTTTACTGTGCTGGTTGTACTCTGGCTATGTAGAAGGATGTTATCATTTAAAGAGAAGGAACACTGAGCCATTGGGGATAGTGCGGTACCAGGCAGGCAACTTAGTTCCAACTTACTCTGAGCGGGGTGGGGGAGAATGACCCATATTGTACTTGTGCAGAATGCCATTCCTTTTCCACGCTAGAAATACTTTTCTTCCCCAGGGAATAATGATATCATTTCACTTGCTTCTCTGACAAAGCCCTCAGGCCATGCCTACGTGCTGGATTTTGCAAAAACAGTTTACAGGCACAGTGCCACCCTAACAGGAGGTGGAGACTCTAGCCAGCAACCACCTCTGTGCTTCTAGAACAATCAAGGCTCCACATGGAACCCAAAGGAGGGAAAAGTGAGTCCCTATCTCAGGAGCATTGGGCAGGCCACAGTAAGGGCAGTGTTTTCTTGTCTATACTAAATGTTTACAGAGTCCCTGCCAAGCCCAGCCCGGTTCAGACTTGGTACCGAGGTGGGCAGGACAAACGTCTCCAAAGTTCCTCCGGGAGATGACAGGCAATATTCAAGGAACCAAGTAAGGCCATTCCACATGGCCATTAGAACTAGAAGGGGTGAGACAGGGTAGTCATCCGAAGGGCAGGGCTCACCTCCCCTTCCAGGGGTCCTCCCTGAGGCTGGGAGACTTCAGCAGAGACCTGTGAGCTCAGTGAGAATCCAGGGTACAGGGTGGAGAAAGAGCAGGCACACAGGCCTTGCCTGGGCTTGGACTGACCTGGGAATATCTGCAAAACAGAAGCAGGAGGTGAAGGAGGGTCGGGGGAAGAGCCAGTGGATGCCACTGCGGGCAGGGAGCTTGGCCAGGGCATGCCATGGCCTTGTCCTCTAGAAGAGCTTGAGTTTCATGACAAAGGCAGGAGGAGGAAGAGATGACCAGCCTTCCTCAGGTGAGGGCCAGGTGGGAGGGAGTGCTACCCCTGCAGTGGGCTGCAGAAAGTAGAAGGTGCAGCCATAGGATCTCCTCACCGCCCCCACTGTGTGTCCAGAATTGGTTCCTTCTGGTGGCTTCTTGGTCTTGCTCACTTCAGGAGTGAAGCCGCAGACCTTCTCAGTGAGTGTTACAGCTCTTAAATGTGGTGTATCCAGAGTTATTTGTTCCTCCCCGTGGGTTTGTGGTCTCGCTGACTTCAGGAGTGAAGCCACAAACCCTCACAGTGAGTGTTACAGCTCATAAAGGTAGCGCAGACCCAAAGAGTGAGCAGCAGCAAGATTTATTGCAAAGAGCTAAACAACAGGCTTCCACAGGGTGAAAGCTGACCTCCAGCTGCCACTGCTGGTTCGGGTGGCCAGCTTTTATTCCCTTATTTGGCCCCACCCACATCCTGCTGATTGGTCTATTTTACAGAGTGCTGATTGGTCCATTTTACAGAGCGCTGATTGTTGCGTTTTTACAGAATGCTAATTGGTGCGTTTACAATCCTTTAGCTAGACATAGAGTGCTGATTGGTGCGTTTTTACAGAGTGCTGATTGGCGCATTTACAAACCTTTAGCTAGGCACAGAGTGCTGATTGGTGTGTTTTTACAGAGTGCTGATTGGTGCATTTACAATCCTCTAGCTAGACAGAAAGGTTCTCCAAGTCCCCACTTGACCCAGGAAGTCCAGCTGGCTTTACCTCTCAACTGGACAAAGCAGGGGTCCACACATCAGTGGAAACGAAAAGCCCCCAAAGCAGCATTTGGTGTTGGGATTTTTGTCCCCACCCTGAGAGTTCCTGATGTTCTTGCTGTGGGTGAGAGGGGAGAAAGGAGCGCCCTCAGTGGGAGCCAGTGGTTTCTCCCATGGCTGCCCTACCCTGAGAGACAAGGAGGCCCATGTGTCCTCGGAGTTGGAAGCCCCATGGTGCTGGTGATGTCCCCCATCCTCCCAATAGTCACGACAGATCATATGCATAGCATAAAACTAAACACACAAATTTGTTGTCCACGGGGTTCTGAGGCAAGCTGTGCATGTGCACCTGTGGACACCTCCCCTGCACACCTCCCATGGAAGTGACCAGGAGTCCAGAAGCCACACAGAGGCTTGATCACAGCACCCTGACTCGTCAGCCTTCAGTGAAAAAGTGTGGCAATTTGGGAGGTAAAAACATGCAGTTTGGGAACGGGAATCTTTTTGAATTAGCATAAATTAGACTATTTTAAAATAAATGTTAACAGTTAATTTAGCATTATGTACACTTGCGTTGGAGAGGAGGGCACTTAATATCAAATAAGGAGCTACCTGCAAAATGCAGGGTTATTTTTAAGCTCCTACGTATTTTTGGGTTTTTTGCAGGGAACACAGATGACATCGTGGGGTTTCACTGCCTTGCTAAAGCTTTTTCACATGAAAAGCAAACTTTGGAAGGCAAAGCAATTATCATGGAAAAGCAACATCAGAATCATTCCTCAGAAATGTTTCATTTTTCAGAAATGTTAGTGAAATGAGTGTTCTTTGACAGGAAGACCATATTATTTCAGCGCTGGAGCGAGGAGGTGCTGCTGCTTTTGGTCCTATGCCTCCCGAGGAGGCTCAGTTGGCAGCCTGGAGGTGAAATGGACAGAAAGGGCCTGTGGGTCACAGCTATTTTTTTAATGCTCCTTGGATAAATGCCCCCCTCCCCAGGGGAGGACTGCCAGGGATTAGAACCAAAAACTGACAGCTAGAAACGGCGCACTTCCCAAGTACCTCGGTCCTCCTGGCTGAGAAAAGAGATTTGCATGGAATTGTGGAGACTGTGAAGTCATCCTAGGAAGGGATGACCCAGCAGAGAGCAAACATGACCTCCAGAGCCCTGCTTCCTGGCAAAGCAACCTGGAATTTTCAAAATCTGTCGTGCAGTGAAGACTCAAATGCATTAGCCACCTTAGTCCTTCCAGCTGAATTTGTCATCAGAAGTAAAAGGAAAGGAGGGATCCACAGCTGGAACAGGCTCATATTTTAGAGAAGCCAAAAATGAATTCCAGTATTTGTCTCAGGAAGGACCCTGAGAACTCACAGTGCTCAATGCCCTCAATGTTTAGAGTCTTTATTCATCATAACACTCCATGTGAACCTGGGAGGGACAAGATACAGAATGGCCACACAGTACGCCAAGTCACATAGCTGGTTTGCTATTTGATGACATTTTTAGAGCTCACTTTGGATTAGAAATGGACAGTTGAGACTTCAAACTATACTACAAGGCTACAGTAACCAAAACAGCATGGTACTGGTACCAAAACAGAGATATAGACCAATGGAACAGAACAGAGCCCTCAGAAATAATGCCACATATCTACAACCATCTGATCTTTGACAAACCTGACAAAAACAAGAAATGGGGAAAGGATTCCCTATTTAATAAATGGTGCTGGGAAAACTGGCTAGCCATATGTAGAAAGCTGAAACTGGATCCCTTCCTTACCCCTTATACAAAAATTAATTCAAGATGGATTAAAGACTTACATGTTAGACCTAAAACCATAAAAACCCTAGAAGAAAACCTAGGCAATACCATTCAGCACATAGGCATGGGCAAGGACTTCATGTCTAAAACACCAAAAGCAATGGCAACAAAAGCCAAAATTGACAAATGGGATCTAATTAAACTAAAGAGCTTCTGCACAGCAAAAGAAACCACCATCAGAGTGAACAGGCAACCTACAGAATGGGAGAAAATTTTTGCAACCTACTCATCTGACAAAGGGCTAATATCCAGAATCTACAATGAACTCAAACAAATTTACAAGAAAAAAACAAACAACCCCATCAAAAAGTGGGCAAAGGATATGAACAGACACTTCTCAAAAGAAGACATTTATGCAGCCAAAAAACACATGAAAAAATGCTCATCATCACTGGCCATCAGAGAAACGCAAATCAAAACCACAATGAGATATCATCTCACACCAGTTAGAATGGCAATCATTAAAAAGTCAGGAAACAACAGGTGCTGGAGAGGATGTGGAGAAATAGGAACACTTTTACACTGTTGGTGGGACCGTAAACTAGTTCAACCATTGTGGAAGTCAGTGTGGTGATTCCTCAAGGATCTAGAACTAGAAATACCATTTGACCCAGCCATCCCATTACTGGGTATATACCCAAAGGATTATAAATCATGCTGCTATAAAGACACATGCATACGTATGTTTATTGCGGCACTGTTCACAATAGCAAAGACTTGGAACCAACCCAAATGTCCAACAATGATAGACTGGATTAAGAAAATGTGGCACATATACACCATGGAATACTATGCATCCATAAAAAATGATGAGTTCATGTCCTTTGTAGGGACATGGATGAAGCTGGAAACCATCATTCTCAGCAAACAATCGCAAGGACAAAAAACCAAACACCGCATGTTCTCACTCATAGGTGGGAATTGAACAATGAGAACACATGGACACAGGAAGGGGAACATCACACACCGGGGACTGTTGTGGGGTGGGGGAAGTGGGGAGGGATAGCATTAGGAGATATACCTAATGCTAAATGACGAGTTAATGGGTGCAGCACACCAGCATGGCACATGTATATGTATGTAAGAAACCTGCACGTTGTGCACATGTACCCTAAAACTTAAAGTATAATAATAATAATAATAATAATAATAATAATAATAAAAAGAAACGGACAGTTGAAAGGTGGGTCTTTTATTTTTCTTAAGGCTCCAAGCCTCCTTCACTGGTGTGAAGCACAACTCATAATTGAAAATCAGCAGCAGATTGGACTACTAGGCTGCCACGTTGTTTTTCTCTCTACAAGTGTAACAAAGTAGCTGGCCAGGCTGCAGTTCTTTTTCTAACAATGGTGTAATTATGAGCCAAAGCCACAGTTACCAGAGATGATTGTTCATGCTACAGTGCCTTACCAAATTGTGTACATATTAATTACTCAAAGCTATCACCCTGCCAGTGATTGGAGTAGCCATCCTTTCACATCACCCTCCACGGATAACCATGTTGAAAGAGAGAGAGAACCAGTTCTTTCCTTCCTCACCTTTGTGAGGGAAAGGGGAACGCCCAGTTGGCCAGGGTCCAGGGGAAGACAAATAGAGTTCTTAACCCAAACAGGCTGCTTCCGAGTAATCTAAATGTAACCCAGGGCCCCACAGGAGCCAGTCTTTGAGAAAAGCGGACTCAAATGAACAACATTTGAATAGAAAAAAATAATTAAAACCAAGGGTCTTGCAGAAATCCACTGAACTTAAGGGCTGGGAAGGAGTAGCAGGTACGGTTCTTAAAAGCCCTACTAGTCAGCTTAAAAACAGGCTTTCTCCTTTGTGGTCACTATTCATCAATGCACGTGGCAGCTGGGCCTCTCACACTCTGCCCCACTCCCAGTTCCCTCCAAAGCCCTCTGGGAACACTCACCCTTCCTATTCCAGACGTTTCATTTGTTTCTACCTGCCATTCTCCCTGATTTTGAAGGTAGCTCTCCTCCTCCTTCCAGGACTCAGCTCTTTGTTCCCAGGGTCCTCCCAGCCTGCCTGAAGCCCATAGAGGGATGAGGCGACCAGAGCCCCTTCCTAGGTGAGTATGGAGACCCCAGAGGGCTGTGCCTCCAGCACCATGGTTCCTGCCACATAGATCATGCCACGTGTGGCAACAGGGAAGAAGAGACGATGCTGTTGGAGGAAGGACTCCATGTCCTTTGCTCCCTTCCTGCATCAGGGGTCCCTGCTGTCCCTGTGCCCTCCCTTCAGCTAAGCGCCCCCTTCTCCCCCTGAGCATCCGTCTCCTTCACTGGAGCGGCACTCACAGGACCCTCCGCAAATCCTCACATTCTTACTGGAGCTGGGGAAGCTGAGTGGCCACCCAGCCCGATTTCATTGTGTGCCTTTGCCCCTATTACCATATCCTCAGAAGCCGTCTGGTCCTTCCCCAGGTGAAGGGGAAGATGGGATGCAGGGAGCCTCCACCCATATACACTGGAGCTTGGGTCACCCAATGGATGACGCCAATGGATGGAGAGCGTCACCAGATGGATGACCAGGAAACCCTCCTTGTCCTTGTCCTGCCCTGGGTGAGAGCAGCAGCCACCAGTGCTCCTCCCCTCCTGTTACCAGCAATTTGCCTTATTCTTATCCTCCAGCCCTAGCAACACCCTCAGTTGGAGAGTGAGTTTGCAGGGCATATGGGCTCCGGTTCCCATTGGTTGAGAGTTGCCTGTGGGGCTGTTAAGTGCCCCAACCCTCCAGGCTGAGAGAAAGCCTGAGCAGCTTCAGAGAAGCCTTGAGGCACAAAGCTGAGGGCAAAGGGGCAGTCGGCGTGGGTCCTGTCACTTCTTCAACTGTGCTGAGGTCATAGCTGAGCCAGAGAGCACGGCACGGCATCCTGAGAGTGTCCACTGTACTTGACAAAGACGCAGGAGGCAACGTCATCAGCTGTAAGCATGGAAGGTGAAGAAGGGGAGGGTCAGCAGGGATTGTAAAGCACCTGAAAAGAAGAACAGGCATTGAGGTGGCGAGAAAGACCAGACCCCAGGGTCTGGAGTTGCTAGCAACTGAGGGAGAAGATCAGGAGGTCAGCAGAAGACAAAAAAGTAAGGGATTGCAGATGGGGGAACTGGCTGGGATGAGGCATCTGGTCCCAGATATAGCTCAGGGCCAAGTACTGGTGGTGGTGGACATCATTTCTTCATAGGAGCAGGAGGAGGATGGGGGAGGAGTGATCGGGAGGTGGCAACCAGGAGCAAAGAGGACAAGTACATGTTCAGCACCCCTAGCCCTGACCAGAAGCAAAGAGGACGAGTACCTGTTCAGCACCACCACCCCTAGCCCTGAGGTTTAGGGGATGTGAGAGGAAACGGGGTTTGTTAAAGACGGTTGCAGGGAATCAGGGTCTGCAGGAGTCAGGCGGCAAAGCAATCCAGGTTCAGATTAGGGGAGCTGTGGAGGCGGTGGGGAGGGGCTTCCAGAAGGTGGGTGCGGGTGCAGGCCCCAAGAGAGCACTGGGCTTCCAAGTCCAGAGCAGCAGTGGCAGGGCGATGTGTGTCTTTGAGAACTCCTGTTACCACAGGCCAGCTCACAGAGGGAGAGAGTGGGATTGACAATAATTGAAGAAGAGAAAAAAGGAAGAAGGGAGGTAGAGGAAAAAGGAGAGAAGAGGAGAAAGGAAAAGGAGGGAGGAAAGAAGACAGAAGAGAAGAGGAGAGGAGAAAGGACAAGAAAAAAAGAACACCTGGCCCAGCTGTGCAATGGCAGCTCTACCTAATTCACACACTCTGGGGACCTGTCATCGATTTCACCGACTCAGAGGATGCACAGCCAAAGAAAGAAAAAGAAAGGAAATCCCAGTCAGTGCCCACCGAATGCCCAGGCTTGCCTATTTCTGACAAGGCTAATTCGCACCCGTCTCTGTCACTTGTTCCCTTCCTGATAGATTTCTTTGGTGGGGACAGGAAATGCCATCTTGAGTCTGAGGAAATGAAAAACAGAAAAATCTTAAAACTTTAATCACTACCATCAGCTTCCTAGAGCCCCTTAGTCATGAGCCAAGAAAATTATAATTATAATGTTGGTGAATTATTATTGTACATAAAGTATAATAATCTGCATTATTGTTATAGCAGTAATCGTTCTACTTTTTAAAATATCTTCACCTGTATTATCTCATTGATTTTTTTTTTTTTTTTTTTTTTTTTAAGACAGAGTCTCAGTCTGTCACCTAGGCTGGAGTGCAGTGGCACGATCTTGGCTCAGTGCAACTTCTACCTCCCGGGTTCAAGCGATTCTTCTGCCTCAGCCTTCTGAGTAGCTGGGACTACAGGCACGCGCCACCACACCCAGCTAATTTTTGTATTGTTAGTAGGGACAGGGTTTCACCATACTGCCCAGGCTGGTCTCAAACTCCTGACCTTGTGATCCACCCGCCTTGGCCTCCCAAAGTGCTGGGATTACAGGCATGAGCCACCACGCCCGGCTATCTAATTGAATTTTTATAAATATCTTGCAAATAGATAAGAGGAGTAACATATTTCCTTCCCATTTCATGGAGGAGGTACTAAAACTTGAAAAGTTCGGGTCCCTGTGGCTGTGGCAAAACCAAGCCCCCAGACTTTCCAGCCAGGCCTCCCATGAGGCTTAGAACAGGTAATGTCTCATTTAATCTTCTCATCACCCCATCAGGTGGCTGCAGCCTGACATATTCATTTATTCCACATAAGTCCATTTTTCTAGGTGCTAGGATAAGGCGATGGGAAAATGCCCATCCAAAAAGCCCTTCACCTTAGGGCTTACGGAGTGGTGAGGACTCTGTCTCTGGAACCTGACAACTCAGTGTAAATCCTAGTTCTGCCACTTACCACTTGTGCAAATTATTCACCTTGAGCAAGTTAATGAACCTAAGTCTCATCGTCATTATCAAATCATGATATAAGTCATTTGAATAATAATATGAATCTATGTCCTGAAGAACGGGATTGATGTGTCAGCTGGTCATTATCCCAGCCAGTCAACATGAGCATCCCCTGGCAATTTTTATTGGTCCAGAGATGGACATGAAACCTACATGGACCCAGTCAGACTGAAGGGAGATTTTTTTTTTTTTAATCCTTGGGGAAGAGGTTCTCCTGCTCTTGATGGTTGTGAGAATGACAGCTTTTGTTCCCAGTCATGACTATGCATGGACCCTGTTGTATAGCTCTCTTGCAATCAGGAGAACCAACCTTAGCACCAGGCTGGCCCTGTGTATAGTCTCTCAGTCACATGCAGTTATACACTACCCTGAAATCTAAGTGGCTGAAAACAACACACATCACTCACTCTTGCTACCTGATCCGCTGTATTCAGCCCTCCTGGAGGAGAAAGGGGAGCTACTCGCTGCAGAAACTCAGTGGCCCAGGCAGACAGAAGCTTCATCCAACAAGGGGCTTCCACAGTCATCCCAGAGAGGGGAAAAGAACATCCTGTGAACATACCCTCACTCGTAAAGCAGCCTCCCGGAAGTGACCCATGCCATTCTGCTCACACTTCACCGGCTAACTCAAGTGGCAAGCAGGAGGGTGGTGTAATGCTAGCAGAGAGTGTAGAAATATTGGGTGAGCATGGAGTCGCAAAGCAAAGACAGCCCGTGTCCCTGATGGCACTGCTGAGCTGTCGTCCTCGATTTCCAGTTACTGTATGTGAAATGGTGATTTTGCTTATTCTTTGAGCTGGGTATTTCTTTCTGTGAGGTCAGCATAGCCATGCCCCCTCTTTCCTGCCCGATTTTAATACTTTGAGTCCTCTCTCTTTTGTTCTTGGTCTGTCTAGCAAAAGGTTTGTCAATTTTGTTGATCTCTTCAAAGAACCAACTCTTGGTTTCGTTGATTTTCTCTATTGATTTTCTCCTCTCTATTTCATTTATTTCTGCTCTCATCTTCATACTTTCCTTCCTTCTGCTTCCTTTGAGTTTAGTCTGCGCTTCTTTGAGCCATTTGTTGTTTACAGCTGTGAGCATCCTAACTGGTCACCTACCTTGTGGTGGCAGTCAAGAGGCCTAAGTGATACAACATGCATGGAGCCCTCAGCTCTGTGCAGGGCACGGTGAATGGCAGCTGTCATGACTGACATCCAACTCATCATCCACAACCTATGGAGGCAGGCACTGCCATTTCACTGTGTCTGAAAAGACTGTTCCCCAAGCTGCCAGAGCTCTCTGGGGGAAAAGCTGAGATTTAAACCAGGATTAATTCCCTAAGTTAGACTATCCAGGCCCACAGCTTGCCATAGCACCATGTCCTCCGCCTCCCTTGCCTTTGTCTGGGGAGGCGTGTCCCTGAGCGGGAGGACAGCTTCCCCTGCAGATAGAAGCTGATGGGAGGCTGACGGGAGGGCAGCATCTCTAATGGGCAATGCCCACCGCTGTGGAGTTCCCGACAGTGCTTGCTAACCCATCATTATGTGTCTTCCCTGGGAACGGTTGCTTGTTCTTCAGGTCACAGTTACACCAAAGACAATTTTCCTCTTAGAACTGCCTTGCTGCCACTGCTCTTATTTCTGCCTGACAAAGAGCATTAGCGATGGGACAGCGTAATTGGAAGTGACTCTCACCATGGAATCATGTGGGGGTGGTGCTTCTTAATGAAGGAAGACACGTGGATACAAAGAACTCTCCTGCCTTTGAGGATGTTGGGGGATTGGCTGAGATGGGACAAGACCCTTATAGGGCCACTGCCACCTGTGCTTAACCCAGGCTGGTGAACAAAGTCCTCCTCAGGGGTCTGATGGAGCCCAGCCCCATTCATCCTGAAAGTTCTGAGTATGCTGCTGAGTTTCCCAAATTATCCTGAGAAGTAACCTCCATATTATGGGTGTTTTCACACTAACAAAATGCTGGGGACCCAGTGGGGGCTTTCCTAGTGCTCAGTCATCTTTTTCACTTAGAAAGTGGCCCAGGCTGCCTCATCGACGCAGAGTCCCCATCAACACACCCATGTGCTGGGTAATGTTTTACTCGGGACACACGTGCTCCCGTGATGCCTCAGAGTGATCACAAGTCTTTCTGAGCAGGAGTTAACGTTTCTGAGCTCCAGAATGCCCCTTGTCCCTGCCCATCTTCCTGATGTGCCCCTGCTGCCAGCCAACCTGGGGAACAGCAAGGGATGTCCCTACCCCTGCACAGAGTAAGGAGAGTGGTTCTCCTCTTCTTCTTTTGTAAGTGAAGATCACAGGGGAGAGGCAGGTGCTCTGAGCAGCAGCTGATGACTCAGGAGACTCATGGCCCTCCTTGCTTAGTTCCCGGGAAATGACAGGGCAGCTTATCTACTGTGACCTTGGGCATCTGAGTGTGTACTTTGTACCTGTGTGTGGGCACGTGTTGTGTGCACACATGTGTCTGTGTCTCTGTGTGTTGTGTGTGTGTTCATGCATGCAGGGTGCTTTAGAAATAGCTGTTAACAAATAGCTGTTCCAATGGAAAGGCCATTTCTTGACTTCCTGCTTTATGTTCCTCGGTGCACTAGACATTTTCTCCACATTATTAGGCAAGATTATATCCCCTTGACAGGAGAAGAAGTGAGCATAGAGCCGGCCCTTCAACCCAGATTAGAGGGGCTTCAAGTTCAGCCCTCCATTCCACCCTGCCCTCCAGCTGTTTCCAGGAGGTGATACAGTCCATGCTAAACCCAGCTGGGACCCAGTGGCAATTTCAGCCTCCCTCTCCATCCCACAAGGCCTGGATCCCACACACAGGGGCATAGCAGAAGCCCTTTTGCCCTTAGCAGCTCAAAATAGAGAGAAGGCAGAGTGACAGTGCCCACGAAGGGCATGAATTGGTGATCCATCTCAGCACCACGCATGATCCAGTGGGCTCATAGATGCTTGCCCACGAGGCTGGGCAGACGAGAGCTGGTTCCATCACCTCCTTCCACAGGTACATAGATCCTTCCAAAAACAACCAACCGGTCTTAAGCATCCCTTTATTGAGAGGACCTGTGCTAAAACAGAGCTGTGGCCCCAATGAATTATGGGTCAGTGTGAGCAGAGGCCACAGGAGTGGGGTCCCCCACCTACCCAGTGGGGGCAGCTACATGAGGATGAGCACAGTATTAGGAGCTAAGGCCAGCCATGCCAGCTTAGACACAGGCGGGACCGGTGACCAGGACAGAGCCACGTGCCACTTGGCCACCTGCAGCAAACGCTTCAGAGCTCCTCCACCTGAACAAGGAGCAGCCAGCAGTAAGGCTTCATTTTTTTTTTTTTTTTTTTTTTTTTTTTTGAGATGGACTCTCACTCTGTTGCCCAGGCTGGAGTGCAGTGGCACGATCTTGGCTCACTGCAAACTCTGCCTTCCGGGTTCAAGTGATTTTCCTGCCTCAGCCTCCCGAGTAGCTGGGACTACAGGTGTGTGCCACCACACCCAGCTAATTTTTGTATTTTTAGTAGAGACGGGGTTTCACCATGTTGACCAGGATGATCTCGATCTCTTGACCTCGTGATCCACCTGTCTCAGCCTCCAAAAGTGCTGGGATTACAGGTGTGAGCCACCACGCCCAGCTAATTTTTGTATTTTTAGTAGAGACAGGGTTTCACCATGTGGACCAGGATGATCTCGATCTCTTGACCTCGTGATCCACCTGCCTCAGCCTCCGAAAGTGCTGGGATTACAGGTGTGAGCCACCAAGCCCAGCTAATTTTTGTATTTTTAGTAGAGACGGGGTTTCACCATGTTGACCAGGATGATCTCGATCTCTTGACCTTGTGATCCACCTGCCTCGGCCTCCGAAAGTGCTGGGATTACAGGTGTGAGCCACCACCCCTGGCCAGGCTTCAGTTTTTAAGGATAGAGCCAGACTGCCTTTGGAAACTAGTCAGGGCTCCCCTTAGCTCCTCGCCCCTGGCTCTTTACACGTTAAGCACTCAACACATAATTGCTGCGTGACCAACCCATCACACTAAATTATGAAGGAAAAAAAAAGTCAGCAGAAGCCAATGTCGTCAGCAACAACAATAAGAAAAAGACCCTCTAAAACATCATCTTTAATATTCGGCTCTCTGCTGAGCATATCAACTTTGGAAACATCCCACACCTATCTTGCTGAACTCTTTATACTAAAACTTTAGGCTCCTCAGTAATGAATTTCAGAATCTAAAATATGTCTGTGTTGAGCCCTGCCCTACCTTGACAGATAAAGTGAGTCTTATCAAGGGATATACACTACACAACGTCTTTTGTTTCAGATCTTACATGAATCCATGTGTCCAGGGAAACTCTCTGAAATTCATGGTTCAGAGCCTTTTGTCTCACAAACTAAGTCATGGTCCAAACTCCAGTTCCTTCCCTCTGCCCATCCTAGAATTTGCTTGTGTGAAGGACTCTTTCTTCAAGACCTGAGAAGATGACAGCTTGGTACCAAAGAGCAGGCTGGATAGACCCATGAACGGATCCATCCCTGGCCATGGTGAGGGCAGCTGTTCTGGTCAGGGCTAGCTAGGGTCCACGCACACCACCGTCATCCTCTGACTCCTGATTTCTTTTGAGGGTCTTCTGCAGGGACCCCAGTGGTCCATCTCTCTCTGGTCACATGGCAGGCCTTCAGGAGGCTCTTCGGGGGTGGTTCAGAATCCTGCAGGGAAAGCTGCCCCCACATAGGCTCAGCACAGAGAAAGAACTCACCCTGCAGTTCAGATGTGCTGGCACTGATTCACCAGCTGAGCCCCACCACAGGCAGACGGGATTCCCTCGCATTCCCTGGTCTCTGATCTCAAGCACCGTTCCTTCCCTCGCAGCCTCCTGAGACCTGCCTGATCATTAAGTGCACTCTCTGCCCAGCATGAAAGCAGTGCTCTTAGGAAGATGGCAAACTGTGTCCTCAGATGGTCTTAATAGACCTAATTTCCAGGGAAGCTATACATCGTGCTAAGGCTGGATAGTATTTGTCAGTGAGAAAACTGTTTGGTTACTCCAGAGTGTGTATCACTTGAGTACTTAAAGGATGAAGTGTGTGAGATTTTAGCCTCAGGAGGGAAGGGTCTCCCTATCAGGGCAGGCCAGGGGCTAGTCTATCCTACAGCCCTCAGCACCTAGATCTTTGTTCATATGGGTGCTTGGTCAAAATGATGAGTAGATGGATGGATGGATGATAAGTGGCTCTGAGCAGCATCTTCCAAAGTGGGCTATGTTGAAAAGGGAGGAAATCTACCTTGAGAAATAGAAATAATGAACAGAATAGAAATGCAAGCTTGATTCAAAGAACTACACGGCAGGGCCGCTTTGAAAGCACTTCCTGCTGCTCTTTTTTGTGCTAGGAGTTAATCCAACCAGGACTTAAAACTTTCCCCAACAGGTAAATGACCCAGGGAGCTACTTCCTCAGGGACTCCATTCCCAGGTGCATGGCAAAGCTGTTCTTTTCCAGTCTCACCTGCCCAACCACCTGAAGGGATGAGATCATCAGAGCACAGAAAGTTTGATTTGGGGATAGAGAGTCCGCATGAACCATTGGCTTTAAATAAAAGCATCTTTTGGCTACAAATATATTTCTGGAAATCCACATGTAAAGCAAATCTGGGTGAATCAAACCAAATCTTGTCATGAGAAATAATGGTAAATGGAGCGTTATAGGGACATCCCTCAAACTCGCGGACATGCCTGCATGTATTTTCCTGGCTTATTTCAATATAATGAATAATTCATTGCAGAGTAAACCAAGAATTAGAACCTAGAAAAGAGGAATGTAGACAAATTTCTACAAAATAAGAAAAGAAGATGCACATATGACAGCACCACCCATTTGTACAAGTGTGGGGCTGTGTCAGGAGGGTTGTGAAGAGTATACAGGAGGGAGCAGATTATGGCAGAGGATGAGGGAGGATAGAGGGAGGGAAGGTGGACAAAGGAGAGAGATGAGGACAGGATGGTGCAGGGGAGAGAGAAGGGAGGGCAAGGTGTAGGAGTTCTGATGATCTCTTCCCTTCAGGTGTGTAGGGGCAGGTGAGACAGGTAAGTGGGGGCCACCATTTGTGGTAGATGGTGACGACATTAAACATGATGAAGAGGTTACTTTATAGTATTACTTCTTGTTGGCTTCAAAGACTTCTTCAGCTTCCAAAAAAAACAACAAATGTGCTGCTCCCTCCATGTTGGTTCTAGAATTATGGCTCACAGTGCAGTCTCAGGGTTGCTCAAGACATGCCTGATGGCTGCAGAATGTTTGCAGTAAAAAATCTAATTTCTTTTTTGTAGAGATCTCTGGAAGACAGAGGTAGCTTCTAGAGACAGCAGTTCTCTCCATGGTGATTCTTCTTTTAGCCTCTTTTCTTGGCTAATATTACCAACTTAGCCTCCCAAATATATTTCCACCAATTTATTTTTCCAAGTGACTTTGAGGATAATTTGGTCAATGTATTGGAAAGGAAAAGGTATTCACTAATTTCCTAACATTGAACTGTAATTTTATTTCTACAAATGCCTTCCTTGGTCATGAAGTAGTTATTCGTATTCATTTAATAAAGTTACAGATTCCACTTGCTAATATTATCACTAGAATTTTTTATTTCACCTTCATAAAGGAGATTTGTTTGTAGTTTTATTCTGGGTGAAATGTGGGCTGTTGGTTTCACATTTTGGTATTAGGACCATTGTGTGACTTTATAATATGTTAATTTGGCCTGGCTGAACTAAGGTTAGGCTGAACCAGTTCCTCAAATTTCCTATTCTGTAGTTTTGAGCTAGGCTGGACAACAGACATTTTTGTATGAGATGTAATGAGGCCACAGCCATTTTTACTTGTCCACCTGGATGGTCAGGGCAGGTGCTTTTGGAGTTCACATGCTGTCACTTGTCTGTTGATTCACCTCATTGGCACAGGGCAGCAGCTGGACCAGCAACTGCTCCACCCTCCCTCGAACCTTCCTTGGGTTCTCTGACTCCAGGGCCAGTTGTGTGCTTAGTCTCTTGATGCATTTTACCAAGAGAAAAGGCAGTGGGACTGTCACAGGCTCTCGTCTGTCCTCGTGGGTTTGATCCAGCTTGTGCCCAGAAACTCCAGCTCATGTTTGCTTTACTCCACTTGATATCTGTGCTCCCTTCCCAACTGCCTGCCCTGTGGACTTGAAGCTCCACCATCAGACACAACCATAATACAGACACAATTCAGCCAGCTCTCACAACCACCCGATAAAGTCAGATCCTTTTAGATATGTTCCAGTGGCTCTAATCTGCTTCTTTAATTGAACCCTAATGGATACAACATTTGATACCAAGAGTAGGGTGCTGTCATAACTAAAGCTTAAAATATGGAAGCAGCCTTGGAATTGGGCAGTAGGCAGAAGCTAAAAGGACTCTGAAGTTAGTTAGTGAAGAAAGGTTGAAAGGCCTTGAAGAACCCAGTTTTAGAAGCATGATGGCTTTTGACATAGGTGTTAAAGGAAAGTGAGGAAAATATTTCTTTTTTTCAAAAGGGACATCTCTTCATTTATTGAGGCCGCTTCAACATGTTTACACACACACACAAAACGCTTACACACAAAGTCAATGTCGTGATAATGCACTTTCATGAAGTCACATTAACAACAACAAAATGCGTAAAATGAATTGGAGCTTTCCAAAAGTGGAAAAATCTTATTAAAAACTGGAGGAAAGGCCATCTTTGGTTATATGTTGGCAGAAAGTTTAGCAACACTGTCACCTGTGATACTGTGGGAGGTAGAATAAAGGACTAGATAATCTAGCTGAGGATATTTCCAGGCAAAGTGATACAGATGCAGCTAGTGATAAATAAGGATTCTTATTGCTGTTTATAGTAAAATGTGAGAGGAGAGAGAGAATCTAAAGGAAGGGCCATTAAACATTAAAGGAGCTAGGACTCGTGTTTTTGGAACTTAGCCTCTCCTGAAGGCAAACAATGCTAAGATAAAGAAATGGCTTCCAGGTAAAAATCACATTCAGGGTGCTCATGGGCAAGTACTGCCTCCAGATAAATTTAGGAGGATTACTGTAGAGTCCTCTGTTTAGACCCCAGAAAGATATAACGTGGTGCCTCAGAGAATTGTTCAATCCAACAGTAGAGCTTCCAAGAAGCTTAGGGGAATTGTCCCTTAGCAGAAGCTCAAGGTAGAAAAGGATTTATCCTGAAGGCTATGGCTTTTGTATAATGGAATGAATGTTCAATTAGATTTGCAGAGACCCCCACAATTTTAAAAAGAAGTATATCAGCATAAATACCACCAGTTTGGACTGCAAGGGAGAGAGAAAATAGAAAACAAAAAGTAAACATTGGACCCACAAATGCTGACTGGAAGCAGGCTGAGAAATTTTTGCAGCTGCAAACATAGTTACCATTTATGAAAATGAAAGTATGATTCAGGAGGCAGAACCAGAGTTCAGAGGATAGAGCCAAGAGCCAAGGCAGGAATGGGACTGAGTCCTAATTTAAAAAAAATCTACAGCTTGCCTGGCTGGATTTTAAAATTAGTATGGCAAATCCTCCATGCCCTCCAATTTCCCTTTTTGAGCAAGTATCAATAGCAATTATTTTATGCCCACCCCACCATTGTACATTGGATATGTGAGGGTCGGGTAACTTTTCTCTTTGGTGCACGGGTCTCCAATCGAAAGAATCAGAAGGGAGTGCATTTGAGAAGCTGCATTTCAGGAATTGCATCCAATGAGCCCCATTCAATCTAGACTTGACTTAGGGGAAAACATTCTGGACATAGCTAATGATATAAGGGAATGGATCTTTGAGGGGGTCTTGGGGAGGGGTGAGTATATTTTGCCTGTGGAAGAAATGTAAATCATTTGTGGCCAGAAGGCAGGCTATGCTGGATTTAAAATATATCCACAAATTCTTTGACACACTTCCTTCAAGATGTGCAGCTTCATTCCCCTCCCTTTGAATATGGACTGGACTTAGTGGTTTCATTTTAACGAATAGAATAAGGCAGAAATGACAGTGTGTGACTTTTAAGCCTAAGTCATAAAAACCATTGCAACTTCACTCTTGTTCTCTCTCTCAGATCACTGATTCCTGGAGAAGCTGGCTGCTATGTCATGAGAATATCTAAGCAATCCTATGGAGAGCCTTACATGGTGAGGAACTGAGGCTACTTTCTGACAGCCTGAAAAGAATGAGTCCTCAGCCAACAGCCATGAAAATGAACCATCTTGGAATTGCAAACTGCAGCCCCAGAGAAGCCTGCAGATCAGTGCTTCCCCAGCCAACACCTTGACTGCAGCCTTGTAAGAAACTCGGAGGTCGAACTACCCACCTGTGTTGCTTCTGAATCCCAGACCCACAAAAGCTGTGAGCCAGTAAATGCTTCTTGTTCAAAGCCACTACGTTTTGGGGTAATTCATCATAAAGCAATGGATAACTAATGTAGCTCTGTTATATCAGAAAAATAAATTGGGACAGTTTCCATATTTTTTATGACATGGAATGGCTAAAATCGCAAAGAAATGATCAATTTCTTGGGAGTTTGATAGGACTCACTCACAAATCCATTTGGAACAGGAAGTTTTTTAAATTTTATTTTGAAAGTAGATCCTTGATAGACATAAAATTTTCTCTTTGGCTTGTTTGAGTTTTCACTGTAAGAGCTCCTTGATATATTTAAAATGACTTTGGTTTATTTGACTTTCAACCTCATTTTAAATTGATCTTGGTTTATTTATGCTTTCCTAGGAAAAGCATGCATTTCATTCAAACTTTAAAATGTCTTTTCAGAGAGTTGTTTATACCCTACCTTTAAAATTATTATATTTCTGTCTATATCCTTTTGTCATTCATAATGATGTGCTTTTGTTGGAAATAATTGTTCTTGATTAGATTTTCCAGAGATTATCTTTTTATTCTCTTTTTAATAGAAACATTGGTTGGACTCATCAATGTTTGCGTCTTCTTTGTATATTCCAGTTCCATTATTTTCTCTTTTATTTTGATTAATTGTGTTATCACAGCTTCCTCAGGTTTCTCTCTCTCTTTGTTAAGTCTTTGGTTGAAAGATAAGCCTATTTTTAATTTTTTTGATTTAATAATTAAAAAGCAAATGAGAGTGTGACCTCACCTAAATAAGGTTTTTACATTTGAAGTTTCCAGTATCATTATTGTATAAATACTCTGCAATGGCAATTTATTATTTTTTAAATTGATAAAAGCTATATCCATTTATCATGTACAACGTGATGTTTTGAAATATGTATACATTGTGGAATGGCTAAATTGAGCTAATTAACATATGCATTACCTCACATACTGTTTCTCGGGGGTGAGAACACAAAATCTACTCTTTTAGCAATTGTCAAGAATATATTATTAAGCATAGTCACCATTCTCTACAATAGATCTGTGGAACTTATTTCTCCTCACTGAAATTTTGTACCCTTTGACCAACACCTCCCAATGCCCCCACCTCCAGCCCCTACTGATCACCATTCTGCCCGCCACTCTCATGACTTCACTTTTTTAGATTCCACTTTTAAGTGAGATCATGTATTTGTCTTTCTGTGCTTGGCTATTTCATTTAACAAAATGTCCTCCTGGTTCATCCAGGTTGTCACAAATGACAGGATTTCCTTCTTTTTGAGGCTGAATAGTATTCCATTGTGTACATATACTCCATTTCCTTTATATATTCCTTTGTTTTTTTTTTCTTCCAACATTTTTTTATTGCATTAAAATACATATAACATGAAATTTACCGTCTTTTTAAAAAATTTTACTTTAAGTTCTGGGATACATGTGCTGAATGTGCAGGTTTGTTACATAGGTATACATGTGCCATGGTGGTTTGCTGCACCTATCAACCCTTCATCTAGGTTTTAGCCCCAGATGCATTAGGTATTTGTCCTAATGCTCTTCCTCCCATCGCGCCCCACCCCTCAACAGGCCCCAGTGTATGGTTTCCCTCCCTGTGTCCATGTGTTCTCATTGTTTAACTCCCACTTATGAGTGAGAATGTGTGGTGCTTGGTCTTCTGTTCTTGTGTTAGTTTGCTAAGGATGATGGTTTCCAGCTTCATCCATGTCCCTGTGAAGGACATTAACTCATTCTTTTTTGTGGCTGCATAGTATTCCATGGTGTACATGTGCCATATTTTCTTTATCCAGCCTATTATTGATGGGCATTTGGGTTGGTTCCAAGTCTTTGCTATTGTAAATAGTGCTACAATAAATATACATGTGCATGTGTCTTTATAGTAGAATGATTTATAATCCTTTCGGTATATACCCAGTAGGGGATTGCTGGGTCAAATGGTATTTCTGGTTCTAGATCCTTGAGGAATCGCCACACAATATATTCATTTGTTGATGGGCACTTAGTTTAATTCCATTTCTTGGCTATTGTGAATCATACTGGAATTCACATGGGAGTGCAGATATCTCTTTGACATACTGATTTAATTCTCTTTAGATATATACCCAGTAGTAGGATTGATGGACCATATAGTGTCCTATTTTTAATTTTTGAGGAATCTGCACACTGATTTCTGCATGACTGTACTAATTTACTTTCCCACATACAGTGTATGAGTGCTCTTTCCTCCACATCCTCACCAGCACCTGTTATCTTGCATCTGTTTGATATTAGCCATTCAAACAGATGTGAGATGCTATCTGATTGTGCTTTTCATTTGCATTTCTGTAATGATGAGTGATACTGGGCATGTTTTCATATACTGGCTGGCCATTTGTATGTCTTCTTTTGAGAAATGTCTATCTGGCCCTCTGCCTTTTTTTGAAATCAAGTTGTGTGTTTTCTTGCTATTGAGTTGTTTGAGTTCCTTATGTATTTTGGATATTAGCCCCCCATTAGACATAGGATTTGCAAATATTATCTTCCATTCCATAGGTTGTCTCTTCACTCTGTTGATTGTTTCCTTGCCTGTGTAGAAACTTTCTAGTTTGATGTAATCCCACTCGTCTACAATAGTCCGTGCTTATCGATGAGGATACGTTTTAAGACCCCAGGTGGATGCCTGAAATCTCAGAGAATACCAAACCCTATAAATACTGCATTTTTTCCTACACATACATTCCTATGGTGAAGTTTAATTTATGAATTGTGCACAGTAAGAGCTTAACAACAGTAACTAATAAAATAGAACAATCATAACAATATGTTATAATAAAAGTTATGTGAATGTAATCGCTCTCTCTCTCCCTCTCTATATATCTCACTCAAAATATCTTATTGCACTGCACTGAAACTGTAACTAAAACTGCAGAACGCAAAACCATGGATGAGGGAGGACGACTTCATTTTCACTTTTGTTGCCTGTGCTTTTGGGGTCATATCCAAAAAAGTCATTGCACAGATTAACATCATGGAGCATCCCCGTTATGTTTTCTAGCTGTTTTGCAGTTTCAGGTCTTATGTTTAATTCTTTAATCCATTTTCAGTTGATTTTTGTATACGGTGTGAGATAAGGATCTAATTTCATTTTTCTGCATGTGGCTATCCAGTTGCCCCAACAGCATTCCTTGAAAAGACTGTCCTTTCCCCACTGTGTGTTTTTGTAACTGCAATTTTGATTTTTTCTTGTGTCAAGTGTTATCTATAAGATTGAAATGTTTTACTTCTCAATGGTTGAATTTTCATCATCCATTTTTATGTGGTCTGAGAAAGTGATCTAAACACTCTTAACTTTTAAAAATATTTTAAATTTTTGTACATGGCCCAGGGATATTTCAAGATAATATGTATTATCTAGAGTGCAAAGTTTTATATATTTATATATATTTGTATGTGTTTAGATATACATAAGCATGTGAATAAATATAAATATATAAAGCTATAGATATTATATATATAGTCACCCTGTCCCTTCTGCCCCAAACATCCCCTCTCTACTTGGCATACTTCTAGTCTTCCTTCAGAAACACAATCAAACATCATCTCTTCTGCAAAGCTTTTTCTGACTCTCAGCCACAGGAGACCATTTTCTCAAATCATCTCTGGGTCGTCAGAATACTTAGTTATTTTGCTGTGATTGGAGTGATCCCATCCTATGCTAGTCAGTGTCCGTCTTTCTCCTTGAGGGCAGGCTATGTCTCCCTCCGTTCTGCATTTTCAGGGATTAGCACTGCACTGGGCATCAAGTAGGAACTTGGTAAATGTTTGTTGAGTAATATATTTCCAAGGTCAATGACTCTAGTGTCCGTTGAGCACACATTCTTTGTGAAATGTTATATTTTATTAAAAACATGCAGATTAGCTAACTTTTCATTTAAAGCATAATATTACCCTTGTGTTAAAATTCAGAGCTTGTAGCAGATTCATTGTTATCAACCCTTTTTCAACTTTAGTCTCGGCAAGCTTCATTATTCCAGTCTGACAATCCAGTCTGATATTTGGAGATTAGAAAGACATCCCCTGCCTGTCCCTAATTACCTGGTTATGCAGGTAGCAGACCAGGAGAATTGCTGCTGACTTTGAGGGTCCTGTGTACAGTGACTTTAAAATCCTCAGAATGTTCAGAACTATTTACCCAATGCTTGCCTAGTGGCATTAATGCTGTTCCATATGGTATATGCAAGTTATTTTCATTTTTTAAAATAGCTTTTATTTTTAAAGCAATTTTAGATTCACAGCAAAATTGGGTAAAAGGTACAGAGAGTTTCCATATACCCCCAGTTCCCACAGGCAAGATATTTTCTAAGAAAGAATATTTACCATTTTCTTCAATGTTGTAAGAGGACAATTCTTTTTATACATTTATATTCAGGGGCTTAGGTTGTAACATTTTCTTCTTGACGCTACTCAGGCATTTTCAAGGGCTTTTAACATGCAGAGTTTCTTTTTGTTTGTTTTAATTTACAAATGGTCCATGGATCAAAGCAAGGCTGTTGTCATCCTGCCACTTCCCTGAATGCTCATTGGGTCATCTCTGTCATGGAGGGAAAGGCACAATTGGAGGTAATGTATACAGAAAGTGTCTAATTATTGCTTGAACCCTGACCTGAGAGCTTTCTTTCTGCAAAAGAGAAGTGGCTAACACTTTGGCGGAATGATCATATTCTCACGTTCCTATCCCAGGCTCACATGTGAGATAATGACATTTATAGGTGAAAGAAAATGTTTCAGTTTACTTCCTTGTGCAATTAAAGTGATGTTGAGACATATAATCCTCTCTCTCTGACAAAGATTACTGTCCAAAGAATACAATGTAATCAGCAGGCTGGACACTCGTATTTTTTCTTCTAGCAGCTTATAATGGACACAGCTATGCCCTCTACAGAATGTCAGAGGTGAGTTTTGATTAAGAAAAGTAGATCAACTAACAATAATTTTGGAGTGTTTTGATCAATGATGGAAAGTTAAGTGTTTTAAAAATGTTTCCCTAAAAGGAACTTTATTTCCTATCTTTTTTTAATGTGGTTTTATCATTTCTTTCACTTTCATAGGTCAATAGGCACGAACAATCTCACGTGCTCTGTCCTATTTATTATATTATGAAGATGACTTCTAAATGTCCTAAATATTATGCTCCCATCCACAGACATGAGCGGCTGTTCTTGATAAGTTCGGTGGAGTGCATCATTCTCCCAGAAGCTCTCCAGGGAAAATGGAGGAACTTCCCCATAAGAGGCTGCTTTGAACAATTTCTTCAAACTCCTTCACCAGAAAATGTTCCCAGTGCAACAGAAAGAGGTTAAAATGGTTCATAAATGTGTAACAAATCTGTTGACAATAAAGTAATTCTTGTCAGACCAGAACAGTTAAGAGATAATGAAAAAATAGCATGCCCTCTTCAACTGTTTCCTGGTAGCTAAGTATTTTTTTTTAGCAAGTTTGTTTTAATTCTTTCCTCTGATAATTTAGGTAGCTTGAGCTTGAACTAATTAAAACAAACATGGAAACAAGGATTGAATAGCCTGACAAAAAGATGTATTCCATTTGTATTTTAAATGCCAGCTGAAAGGCTGTGTGTTAAAGCATTCTTCTTTTTTCGTTGTTTTTGTTCTACATCATTAAATATTTCTATTGTCAGAAAGATTATAGATTAAACTGTCCCTCTAAAAGAGACATTTGGTTATGTATTGTCTTAGAAGAAGGGTGAACTATTCTCAACCTCTTTCTCTATCTTGGTGACCAAGTTATTTCTTTTGGGTTTACAGCTTTTAAGGCTTCTTTGTTGATGGAAGAGGCAAGACAAGTATTTTCAGAAACACACATGGAGTTTGGAGAAGCAATGAACATGTATTGTGCCACTACTAGACATCAGTTCCTTCCCGGAACTTGGTAATCATCACCCCACCTGATTGTCACCCTCACACTTGGAGCTGGAGGTACGACCTTCAGTTAATGAATGGAGTTAGGGAAAGACCTGAAGGGGCTGAGGAATTTTCTCAAGGTCATAACACCTATAAGTGGAAGGCATCTCTGGGTTTTCTATGTAGCCTGGAAAATCTTGTGTGTTTACATAGTCAGTGTTCTCCCATTTTTCTGCAAAGCTGTGCCCAATACATCCTCCTTCCCTTCCACTCTCTGTACCCCATGAAGGGACCTTGCTTGTTACCCCCAGTACCCACAGCATGGAAACAAGGGATTGGACAGATGAGACATTCCACTCTCCTTTACTGAAGGTTTTGGTGGTTTATCCAGATCTAAACCCATAGAGTGTGGAGCTCATTAGACCAGGGAAGCAAGAACTTCTACGGGGCTACGTCTCTGCTCTGCTCAGCCCTCCAGGGAGGCAGGAGCCTTGTTCTTGACTCTGTATTCACCACTGGGGCCACACCCTCCAGCACGCAGGGAGAGCCGCCACTGTCCCTCAGTTCTGCCACGTCTGCCCCTTCACGACCAACCACACCTGATGCCTTTGCTTCACCTGAGTGCAGATGGGCTTTTCCCTCCCTCATCCAGTAAGATCCCTATGCTGAGCTCACTGACGACACATCTTTAATTATATCCATGGGCAATATTTGGTCCTTGGTTTCACCTCTGCCCAGCACTCCATGCGGTTCACCTTCCCTTTGAGGGACCTCATCTTCCCTGCCTCCGGGAAGCCAAACTCTCCTGATTTCCCTCGCACCTCACTGATGGCTTCTCCTAGTACCTTCGTGGAATTTGCCTGTGCTTGTCCCACATCTCGGCTGATGGCTCCTCTTACTCCGTGTCTGACCCAGACATTTCTCCTGAGTTTCAGGCACGTATATTCAACCACCCAGGTAAGGTGACACGAGGATGTCCCCTGGGCCCTCAGTGTCCCCGTGTCTGTGCTGGCTGCTCTCTGCCTGGCTCTCCCCCATCTCCACCCTGCTCCGTGCCCGGGCGGTGACCCTTGTGGACTGCACCATGGGCCCCTCACCCTTGGGCTTCCACAGGAGACTTGGAGAGCCCAGGCAGAGTTGGGGGCTCTCTCCCTCCCTGTGGGGCTGGGGATTGACTTTGTGTCCCCTTCTGCACAGCTGCTCCCTCTGGCTCAGTAACGGATACTCCCTTCACCTTCAGGCCTGGAGGATGTGCTGGCCTCCTGCCCCAATTTTCCAGCAGCTTCATTGTCCCTTGTTGCCCCTTCATCCCTGCCCAGGACAGTGCCATTGGTGCCTTCGCTACCCTCCCCTGGGTTCCCTGACAGGTGTGCCCTCTGCTTCTGTGGCCAGTGTGATGAACCCCCTGTCTCTCTGCCTGCTCTTGCCCACCTTCCCCCTTGTCCACTCCCTGTTCACCCCTGTTTCTGAGTTTAGTGACTGGCCCCTCACCACCCAGTTGCCCCAGCCAGGGCACTGTGACCCTTCCTTGACGTTTCTCTCTCCCTCACCACCAGGATTCACCCCATTCCACCTTCCAATCTCTGTTCTTGGGCTCTCCATCCTCATGGCCACAATCCTTGTCTAGACCACTGTTATATTCCAGCAGGACATCACCTGGTCTCCCTCCCTCCCCTGCCTCTGTGCCCTTCAATGACTCTCCACACTGCAGTCAGGACAAGTCTTTCTAGAATTCAAGCCTGATTGTGTCAGTGCCCAGTAAACCTGTGTTGAATTCCCACTGGAGAAACCCCTCATGTGCCTTCTACAGCCCTGACGTCCCTGCCAGCACTGTCTCCCCTGTGATCACTCCAGCCATGCTGAAATGGCCTCCAATGCACCATGCCTCCTCACTCTGACTCCTACATGAGCTATTTCCATGTAATTGTAATTGTGTGGAACTGTAATCCACCTGGCTAACACTGATCCTTCAGATAGTCATCGCAGACATCACTTCTTCCAGGACGCCTTCCCTCCTGCCCCCATAGCTGCTATTCTCGTGCTCCTATGGCGTTCCACCCACCCTCCCCCTCCTCATCATTAACAGCTGTGGCTTCCCAAACACTATGTGGCAAGAGTTGCACTAAGTACTCTGCATGAATTACCCTTTAATCATCACAACATCTCTAAGAGCTGGTGTGGCAGCTGTACACTAGATGCAGCCCATTTTCTCATCTAGAGCATGGATCGGCAAACTTTTCCTGAATGTATTTTCAGCTTTTTGGGTCTCAGGGTTTCTCTTGCAACGATTCAACTCTGCCAGTGCAGCCTGGAGGCTGCCCGGGACCATACGTAAATAAATGAGCCTGGCTGTGTGCCAAGAAAGTTATTACTCAACGAGGTGGCAGGCCCAATTTGAGCTGGGGGCTGTCGTTGAGCCCTGCTCTAGACTAGACTACAAGACTCATGAGGTTAGGGACGCTACGTCTCCAGCATGGGGACCGGCACACCATGGTGCTTCAATACCATTTCTCCTCCCACTGCCTCCAAGGACGGATTTGGGGTGGGATGAATATGAGGAAGAATCTAGGTGTTGGCAATTGCTGAGCAAGTTGACTTCTCTGCTCAATATGCCATCATGTCCCTAAGAAAGTCTCCCTTTTGCTGAGCCCAAGTTTGCTCCACGTGGCTCTTAGCCCTGGTCCTTCCTCTGCTTTTGGGAGCTGCAGACAGAAGGTATGATTCATCTCCTGCAGGGATTCCTTCTTTGGGGTTCCGGCTCCTGCAGGCCCTTCTCGGATTAAGCCTCTCCCATCAGTCCCCATCCCCATGGTGTCCAGACTGTCCTCATCCTCTCTCCCTCCTCTGCAGGCTCCCTACTGGCAATTTCCCCTTTAAAGGACACTCTCCCAGAGGGCAACAGAGCTCTCCAGACTCCTGGGATGCCATGGTGTAAACTCTGTCCAACCTTCTATGCAGTCCAGGCACTCCAAGGCTCTAAGAAGTCACTGCCTGGGCTCTAATGGGGTCACTTGTGGGCTCTACCAGGACCAGTGTCTTGGCAATTCCCAGGCCTTTCTTAGCAGAGCTGCTGCTTTGAAAGCAGGGCTTTCCCCACCACCCCATTTTTCTGAGATGTTTCTTAGTTCCATTGATTTTTTTTTTTAAATTCTACATGCAGAATCATGGCAGGATTTTCATCTTGGGGCGATATGGTGAAAACACTGTTAGGAAAATTCATTCAGCCCTGGATTCCAGGATGGATTGTTTAGTGGAGAAAGGGAGGCAGAGGGGAGATCTAAACGCAAGATCACACTTTCTTACAGAGTGGTGCTGAGATGATTTCATGCTGGAAAATATGGAAAACCATCTCATATTTCAGAAATTCTTATTGCAACGTGAGAGGGGCTCCATTTAAAATCACCCTCATGAGTCAAGGGCTCAGCCAAAATGCCAAAGCTTCCATGAAGCCTCCGTCACCACGAGACTCCATTGTCATTCCCTGTCTCCCCTAATACCTTTTCAGCCTCCTGTCACACACCCGCCAGCACCTGATTTGGGCTAGAGCTCATTAGATGTGTGGCTTTTGGACCTATGGGTCACTCTGAGTTCTTCAAGAATGAGACTTGTCCCAGCCCAGGGTCACGGCCTTGCACATGGTTGTGGACTTGCGTGGGCTCCGGTGAGTGATGGGACGCTGCCACAGGTAGAGAGCTTGTGGTTGGGACCAGCAGCAGCAGCCTGCCCCCTCTGTGCTCTGCTTCCCTGGGAGCAGCTCAGCACACCTGCTGTCCCAGCCCTCCTGCCTCTGCCCCTGGGCCCCAGCCTGGCTCAGCCTCCCCGCTGGAGCTGTGCTGCTGACCTTGGTGCTGAGTCTCCCATGCACGTCACTGAGTAGTGGCCTCTGCAGGACCTCGTCATCCCTGCTGCTCTTGCTCACGCTGAGTCATAAGACATAGGTCTTAAACCTCCTGGCATGAAGCTCTCAGCAAAATAATTTTGCAGAGGTGACTGCTCTGTGTTCCCAGCATTAAATAACACAATCACGGAAGCTTCTCAAGGTTCTCCCTGCTTTTCAGTCTCTCGGCATGTGGCTTGAATTTTCCCAAATCGCCTCCATGGGCAGGTTAGCTATGCCTGGAATGTGAAGCTTTGACAAACTTGTATACAATCAAACACCTGCTTGGCATGTGGGAGGGCTCAACAGAGGCAGGCTGAGTGAGTGAGTAGATTAGTCGATGATCGAATGAATACTTTCTCCAGGTGACCTTTCCTTCGATAGTCATAACCGGACACAGAGTTGAGCAGCTCTAAGCACAGTGCATCAGCGTCCTTTCAACAATTTCCACATTCTTTCTAAGGCCTCCATTCTTTTCCTCGAAATCCATTCACTGTATTTCCCATTTATTTTTTCTACTGATATTTCTGCTTCTCTGATGTCTCCTTGAACAATTGAGCTGCCAGATTAATTTTTCAGGAGTGCAACTTCCATCCCAGAATTATCAAATCGCTCACTCCAAAACTTCTAATGTCCCACTGCCTAGATGCTTGTCACAAACTCTGGGGCAGGTCTTTGAGGCACCTCAGTTTCTCCCAGGCTGCCTCTCTAGCCCTTCTCACACTGTTCCTTCCTCCTCTGCACAGCTGCTTCTTTCCAGAAACTTCTCTCTGTTTTGTTGCCTCCAGACCACTACTATCCCCTTCAGCAATGAGGCACTCATTCCCCGAGCTGCTGCTGGGACAGCTCACACCTAAGCCCCTGCCCAGGCACACATGCTCCAGTGGCTGGCCGATGCAGGGGTAAAAAGGTCTTGTCTCCTTGCCCTGCAGGTACCTCTGAAAGGCCTGCCAGCTCTCAGTATGATGAGCTGAGGCCTCTTTTGCAACCGCAGCTACTCAATTCTCCTTCTTCCACATCCTTCCAGGTGTTGGTCCTGAGTGTTCTCCCCAGTAAACCTCCCGAGCAAATCTCAGTCTCTCATCCGATTCCCCTGAGGCCTGAACTGCTGTGTAATATTTCACCGCATGGCTGCACCACATGTCATTAAACAGTGCCCTCCTTAGGCGCATTCAGCTTATTTTCAGCCTTTGACTATTTTAAACGTTGTTGAAAGTAACATCTTGACCACACATCTTTGAACAAACTTCTGATGACTTCCTCGGAATAGCATAACAAGGTGCGTCTGAAAGTGTGGACTCTGAAAGTCCCTGAGACCCTTTCAGGAGGTCTGTGAGGTCAAGATTCTTTCCACAATAATATAAGATGCCTTTTCTCTTTGACTGTGCAGACATTTGTACTTATGGTACAAAAGCAGTGGTGAGTAAAACAGTGATCTTTAGCAGGAATCAAAGCAGTGGTAGCAAACTACACTCCTGGTCATTTTGTGTACTCACAATTTTTTTAAAGCACTAGCCATACACAGTGATTCATGCCTGTAATCCCAGCACTTTGGGAGGCCGAAGCAGGCAGATCACTTGAGGCCAGGAGATCGAGACCAGGCTGGCCAACATAGTGAAACCCCATCTCTACTAAAAATGCAAAAAATTAGCTAGGCATGGTGGCACACACCTGTAGTCCCAGCTACTCAGGAGGCTGAAGCCTGAGAATTACTTGAACCCAGGAGGCAGAGGATGCAGCGAGCCAAGATCGTGCCACTGCACTTTAGCCTGGGTGACAGAGTGAGAATCTATCTCAAAAGAAAAAAAAAAAGCACCAGTTTCACTTAAGAATGTTTTTGATGAAGCAGCATAAACTATTAATTTTATTAAACCTTGGCCCTTGTGTACATGTCCTTTATATTATCCATGTTAAAATGCGAAGTGTACATACCCGGTGTGCACGTTATCTCAAGGAAAGGCACCTGTGCGATTGTTTCTGTTCTGAGCTGAATGAACTGCGTCTTCCTTGGACCGTCATTTTTGCTTCAAAGAAAGACTGACAGACATACCACGGCTATTCAGACTTGGGTATTTGCTAGACATTTTCTTTAAAATGAACAAAGCGAGCCTGTCACTTCAAGGAAAGCAACTGACATTATTTTTTGCCCGTGATAAAATTCAAGCTTTCAAGTGAAAATCGGAATTTTGGAACATTCCTTCAGCCACCATAAGCTTGACAGTCTCCCTTGACTTAAATACTTCACTGATGACACAGGTGGTGATTTTAACAAAGATGATTTTTTAATCCTGTACAATGAAATGTGCCAACATTTGGAAGATCTGCATAACAGTGACCTGCCATTTTCCAATGACCAATGCCTGGTGTTATGTGGAGAAATGATCCTTTCAAAGCACAAGATGGACCAAGAGTTTAATGTAGCAGAGTAAAAAATGTTCCCTGGTGGGGTTTCTGATTCTACATTGCAATATACTTTAAGAACCTATAACTTGCTGAGTTTTTATGTAGTCTGTAAGAGGAATATCCACAATGATTGGAAAAGGCTATTAAAATACTTCTTTTTCCAACAGCATATCTGAATGAGGCCTGAATTTCTTATTATACTTCAACTAAAACCACAGATCACAACAGGTTAATTCTGGAGATCCAGCCATCTTCTACTAAGCCAGACATTAAAGAGATATGTGGCAACGCCACTCTTTGCATTATATTTTGTTTGTTTTGGGAAAAATAGCTATTTTTTTAAATAAAATAGCGTATGTTAATACATCATGGCTTTATTAGTATTATTTTAAACTCTATCAAGAATTTAGAAGCATTTTTAGTTTTATTTTCTAATACGATAACATTAATAGATATAACCCATATTAACAAAAGTTATTTGGGGTCTTCAAACATTTTTGAGAGGGTAAAGTGCTTCTGAGATCCAAAGGTTTAAGAATTACTGGCCCAGTTAATCCTTGTCGTAATCTGGCTCTCACCTAGGGAGGAGAAGACAGTAGGCTGATAGGACAGTGACTGCGTCGCACCTGCCACTAAGCTTGGGGATCAGCGTGCATTGCACTAGACACAGAAGCACAGGATGCCCTCACTGCTTCCTACCCAGTGTGGATGGGGGGCGAGCGCTTGGTGCTGGCTGCCTGCCTGTCCTCTTGCCTCTCTTCCTGGCAGCTTCGACATCACATGGGTCCGGCATCCTTGTCGTTCCCGTTCTTGGATCTCCGAGCTCCCAGGAGTCCCAGTAGCTTTTTCTCTTCTCACTTCATACCCTAGACTACTGTTTTTCATGGAGTCCCATTGTTTTCCAAATATGTTGCAGTTTTTCCAAGTTTGTTATTTGTTTTTAAACTTTTTTGCTGGTGTCTTTTGACATACAAATCATGTCGATGTTTTATATAATGTAAATTTTTTTTTTTTTTTTTGGAGACGGAGTCTCACTTTGTCACCCAGGCTAGAGTGCAGTGTGCAATATTAGCTCACTGCTGCAACCTCTGTCTCCTGGGTTCAAGTGATTGTCCTGCCTCAGCCTCCCACCAACATGCCCGGTTAATTATTTTGCATAGTAATCATTTAATTTATAGCTTTTGCTTTGCTCTTTCATGTTGACTAAATTATTTTTTTACCATAAGGTTATAAAAATATTCTTCTAAATTTTCTTTGGGATTTTAATGTCTTCTTTTTTTTAGATTTATCCCTTTAACACAATTGGAATTTTAAAAAGTTATTTTTTGAAGTTAATCAGCATACGATAACATGAATGCACCCATACTAAGTGTAGATTTGATGTATTTTATATTTCCACTTAATATATTAAAATCTATATACCATGCATGTACACACTGTCAAATGTAAACATCACTGTATACCACTATTTAGACGTTCAACTATTGAAGCATAATTGAGTTGCTTCTGTTTTGGATTAGAAATAATGTTTTGTTATATTGTTAATAAAGCTGATAGGAACATTTATATACAAGTATTTTTGTGAATATAGTTTTAAAGATTATATATTCAAATTGGTTGTTACTGATATAAAGGAAAGTTGCTTTGAAAATGATTTTAACGTTATATGCGGGAATTTTAAGAAATGCTCTTGTTAAGGAGTTTTAATCATGTTTCTTAGAAATGCTCTTAGATTTTTCTGGGTAGACATCGAGGTAATCTTCTAATGATGATCATCTTGTCTTTTCCTTTGCAATAAACATTTTGCTTCATGTTTTTGCCTTATTATATTAGTTACAGCCTTCAGGGCAAAGTTGAAGAATAGCAATTATTCTTGTTCCCAACTGTATGAGTCATCGATTGTTGTGTGATGTTATGGTTGAATTGTGTCTCTTAAAATTCATATGTTGACATCCCAACCCCAACAACTCAGAATGTGATCTAATTTGGAAAGAAGGTCTTCAAAAAGACAAGCAAATGAAGATGAGGTCATTAAGGTAGGCTGTAATCCAATATGACTAGTAGCTCTGAAAAGGAGACATAGACACACACGCAGGGAGAACGCTGTGTGAGCCTGAAGACGGCCACCCACGAGCTGGGGAGGGAGCCCTAGAAGGATCTCTTCTAGCCCTCAGGAGAAACCAGTCCTGCCAACACCTTGATCTCAGACTCTGGCATCCAGAACTGTGGCTCCCCATAATGCCTGTTGTTTAAGCCACCAGTTTCTGGTACTTTAACACTGCAGCCCTAGCAGACTAGTACATTTAACAAATCACCCTAAAACATAGTGGCATAGAACAGTCTAATGATCTGTTATTGAGTATGATGCTTGTGGGATGTTTCTAATAGATACTCTTAATTTTAGAAAATTTAATTCTACTCTTGGAATGCTTAGAATTCGTATCAGAAGTGGATTGTGACCATACTAAATGTTTTTTTGGCACCTATATAGATGACCATATGGTTTTCTCATTTAACCTCTTAACATAATGAATTGCAGCGATGGCTTCCCTGATGTTCTGATTCTGCCCGTAGTACAGTTTATCTTCTCTCCCCTTAGGTGAGTTCATTGAGGGTGTAGCCGTCCCTGTATCCTCCGTGCCTGGTGCGGGGGCTGGCACACAGCAGACTCACAATTAGTGTCTGCTGAAATGCATTATATCAATTATCATTTAAATTCAAGGCCATCTTCTTCAGCTTAAATCAGACGGACCACTGGAGGTGACTTTTTTTTTCTAGTTTTCAGCACAGCTTATTCCTAGACATCCCTTGAGCAGCCCACCTGTGCAGCCACAAGTTTTTCCTTCTTCCCTCCCCCTCCCCAGTCCCCTTTCCCTACCGAGTACCTTCCTGTTCTGCAAACACAGCTATGTCTTCTCTTCTTCATTATTCAACAACGAGAGGTGTCTATTAAAAAAAGCTAAGGGCAAAGTGCATTATTTGTGTTCATAATGGCCCCTCTTTCTCACCTGAAGATGAATTTGCCTTTTTTAAAAAACTGGTTTTGGGGAATAAATAATTCTCCGGAGTAGTCTGAAATTCACAAAGAAGTAGCCTCTGGGAGATTGTAATGGGAATTTTGGTTCCAAAGTTTTTATTTTTCTCTTATGATTTTAGTGTTTTCAAAATTTCACTGGAAAAAAATGGGGGCAAAGTAAGGCAATTTCCAACTCTCTTTTTTTTAAAAAATAATTTTTTAGCAGTTTAATCACTGTTGTACCTTCGTTAGGAGAAAAGAATACGATTTAATTACCATGAGTCACTGCAAGGGCCAAAGCAAAGCTGTCTGGAGGTTTGCAGGCATCGGGCTTCATGCACTTCAGCTGCCTGCACAGACACGCCCTTGACCAGGAGTAACGATGGAGGCCCAGGAAAATGCATGCAGATTGCGCTTGAGTGGCAGAGTGGGGACTGGGACCCCAGCATCCTGATTTTACATTTTCACACTGCTGGATTCAATGCAGAGAACAGCTGCTGAGCCAGGCAGTAGAGAGTCAGCATTGCTTTGGAGGAGGATCAGCTGTGAGCTCATGGGCCTGGGAGAGAATCAGGCAAAGGAAGAAACGGTCCAGGAGAGATCCCTTGGGACCAGGAGCCAGGACAGCTTGAGGCACCCAGCCATGCTCTGCGTGGCCCAGCTTCTTCTCTTTCATGAGTCTCCTAACTCAGCCTAGAAGAGTCAGAGCCTCTGAGATGGTCTATAAGCCCCGCTTCTCCTCCCCTCTCTCTAACTGCAAACCCTCATTGGAAGCAGGTGTGTTCCACAAACCCACAGTCAGCAATAACCTCTCTATAACTCAGTTTCTTCACCTCTAAAATGGGGTGAATAATGGTGCTCTTCTAGGATTGTCGTAAGGATAGAATGAGGAGACACATGAATGCCTGATAGACAGTGAGTATTCAAAAGTATTTGTTGAGTACTCACTGTCTCAACTAATATATATTCCTTATATATTAGTTTTTTATTGCTGCTGTAACAAATTGTCACAAACACAGTGGCTTGAAACAACGCAGTTATCTCATACTTGTGTAGGTTAGAAGCCTGATACAGGTCTTACCGGGTTAAAATCAGGGCATTGGCAGGGCTGCCTTCCCTTCTGGAGGCTGTAGAGGAGAATTCGTTTCCTCGCTTTCTCGACTTCTCCAGGCTTCTCACATTTCTTTGTGTATGGCCCCTTCCTCCATCTTCAAAGCCAGCAACAGCAGGTCAAGTTTGCATAAAGAATATCTCTGATCTCCTCTGCAGCCTCCCTCTTCCACATTTAAGGACCCTTGTGATTACATTGGGTCTACACAAATAATCTAGCATAATTTCTCTATCTTAAATTCAGCTGATTAGCAACCGTAATTCCATCAGCAACCTTAATTCCCCTTGCTTATAACCTAATATACCATAGGCTCCAGGGATTAGCACATGGACTTTTTTTTTGGCGGTGGGGAGGGGGGGCGGTGGGGGGAGTAAGCATTCTTCTTCCTACCACCTCTCATAACTATTTTTATAATTGCTAAAACAAAATAATAAAATTAGCACAATAGATATGGTAAGAATTACATTGTACTCACTCTTGACAAGTGGCTGGATTCACAGTGTGATAACTGAGAATGAAGACTCGGGCCAGACAGCCTGGGTTGCGATGGCAGCTCCTGTGTTTACCCACTGCACAGTTTGAGCAAGTTACTTACTCTCTTTGTGCCTCCATTGTCCAATGTTTAAAGTGGAATGACAATCACCGTTCCTCCCTTATACAGACTACACGAAAAACCCTCCCAGGATGCTGGAGCCCAGCACTTGCTAAGTACTTTTTAAGGACTAGTTGTTAGTTGTTAACTGAATAAAGCTCCCTCAGCTCTGCCCTCTTGTGTGGAGCTCAAGGCCACACTCACCCTGGCCGTCAAAGGGCAGCTCCGAGCCCATGTCCCTGCTGTGCCTGCACCAAGCATTCACTGCACAGATGTTTCTTCTTGGTGTTTCACTTTGCTTTGCCCCTATTTCCAACACCCTCTGTTCCCAACGAGCCTCTCAGGAGGGTCTCCTGATTCTCCCATATTTGAATCCAAATCCTTGCAGTTCCCAAAGCCGACTGCTATGGTTTGAATATCTGCCCCCTCCAAAACTCATGCTGAAACTTAATCCCCAATGTGGCAATATTGAGCGGCAGGGCCTTTGAGAGGTTACTGGGTCATGGGGGCTCTGTCCTCATGAATGGATGAATCCACTAATGGATTAATGAATGAATGAGTTATCACGGGAGTGGGACTGCTGGCTTTATAAGAGAGTGAGGGAGACCTGAGCTAGCACAATGAACCCCTTCACCATGGGATGCCCTGTGCCACCTCGGGCTCTGCAGACAGTCCTCACCAACATGAAGGCCCTCACCAGATGTGGCCCCTTGACCTTGGACTTCTTAGCCTCCATAACTGTAAGAAATAAATTCCTTTTCTTTATAAAGTACCCAGGTTCAGGTATTCTGTTATAAGCAACAGAAAATTGCCTAAGACATCAACAGAAGTGAATTCATAGACACAGACACCTGTATCCTTCCTGACAGGTTGGGTTCTAAAGACTGTTCCTAAAGGCCACATATACACATCCACATATACAAAGGCTGTGCACACATGCACATATACACATATAAACATACTCTCGTCATCCTTTTTCAATTAAAAAGATCATCTTTATTATTATTTGCATGACCATACCTCCCTCTGTCTTCATCTGCTGCTGTATTAAAATACCATAGGCTGGGTGGCTTATAAACAATAGGTATTGACTTCTCATAGTTCTGGAGGCTGAAAGTCCAAGGTCAGGATGCCAGCATGGTTGCATTCTGCTGAGGTACTCTTGCGGGTTGCAGACTGACTTATTCTCATTGTATCGTCTTGTGACTGAAAGAGGGGCAAGGGCTCTCAAAGATCTCTTTTATAAGGGCACTAATCCGATTCATGGGGTCTCTACCCTCATGAACTGATTACCTCCCAAAGGTCCTAGCTCGTAATACCATCACAATGAAGGGTAGGATTTCAACATAGGAATTTGGGGGGAAATGGGGCACAAATATTCAGACCACAGCACCTTCTCATTCGTAGTCTCAGCATTTGTTTACATTCTGATTGGCTTGGTGCTTATCAGACATAATGAAGTTAAAACTATTATAGCCCCCCCCACCAACTTGAGCATGAGTTTATCCAGCCAGGGAGCAGCCCAATGGAGGTCTTGAAGACAGTGTGACCACTAATGTCATCCATTGATAGTGGACAAGTGGGTGCAGACAGGCTCTTGCTGTAGCTTTGTTCATTAGATGAAAGACCCTGTGCAAAGGCACGTCGGTGTTCAGATGTCACGGTTGAGTGGGATTGCTTCAGTAAGGCTACCCAGGGAGCCCAGGCAGCTGCAGACTCATTTTTAGCATCTCACTGAAGGGTTTCATCTCTTCACCAGCTTTGAGATATGAGGGGGATCTTATTGTCAAACTTCTATGATGCTCCCTCTGCTATAGAGTGGTCTCACAGGCACTGCAAACCCCAATAGATCAGAAGGGAATGAGACAGGCAAATTGCTCGGCATAATCTAAGTTCAGGAGCAGAAAAGTAAAACTGGGAATTTAAACATAACCGTGCTTTAGCAGAAATAAAACCACTGTGAGCTACACACTAGAAGAACATTGTCAGTGTCATAGAAGGATGTTTGTTTAATTGTTTTCTGCAATTTAGGGTTATGCTAGGTCTTTTGTGTGTGCATTTGTGAGTTGAATACGGAATTGACATTGTGAAAGTTTTAGAAATTTTGCTAAATTTCTATTTAGTCTGGCTCATGATTCCAAACGAAAAGTTCAATGATAAGGTATAGTTTTAACAAGCTATTTGGCAGGAGAAATTCCATCTGAGTTTGGGGACAAGTTCTATACTCTTCTGGCAGATGAAAAATGATGGCATTATTTTGCAAAATTTCCTCCTGTTTGTGTATTATCTGTCCAACAACAAGATGAAAACATTAAGTAAATGAAGTCCTTCATCAAGCAGGGAAACAAATATAAATGCCAAATCTTGATGCAAGTGTTCTGGAATCTGGAAAAGATAAAACCAAATTAAGTACATTTATTCAAATATGGAATTGTTTTACTATAAGATTAGAGCAAAATAAGCCATACCATGAGCTATGTGGTGATTCAGGGGTCGCTAAATAAGGACAGTGTCACTTGTATTTCACATGGCCTTGTCAGGGTTAAGAGCTTGATGCAGGCTCTCAGTTGAGTCCTCTTCATTCCCATACGGCTGCCTTTAAAAAAATTAACAGACTTTTTTTCTTAGAGCAGCTCTCAATTTACAGAAAAGTTGAGCAGAAAGAACAGAGTTCCCGCATTCCCACTCCCTAGTTTCCTCTGGTATTCACCTCTTGCACTGGTCTGGTGCATTTGTTACAGCTGATGAACTGGCGTTGCTATCTGATTATTAACTGAAGGTGTTGGTTTACATCAGGGTTATTCCTTGTGTCTTCTAGTTCTATAGGTTTTGACAAATGCATAATGTCACATATGCATGATTACAGTATCAACACAGGATCATATCACTGCCCTAAAAATGCCCTGTGTGGGCTTCCCTTTGTTGGAGCCCTGTGGCAAGCATGCATATTTGTTTTGTCTTAGTCTCCTAACGATCGTCCGTCTCAGGATCTTTGTTCCTGGGAGAGCCTCATGTCTGTGCTTTAGCCCCAGTCACTCTCCTGGCTCTTGCATATCGTGCGATGCTATACTGCTCCCAAAGTCCTCGCAGCCTGGCTTTCCTTCTCTGGCACTGCCTTGATTACTTTTGCCCTCCAACCGCACTTCCATGCTCCCTGTCAGTCTTGGGTGGGAGACTGACTTGCTCTAGACGCTCTAGACGGCGCATCCTACAGCCTATTGGATGGAATTTGATTCATATTTTGCACCTTGCCAGTCTTTCCATCAGTGGCCCTGGCAAAGCGTCAGTTCGGCTCCTCCATGGATAAGTAACATCTGTTTTATGTAATGATCCGGCACTTTCTCCATTCTCATGTCCCTGGTTGTATCCCCAGGGCTCATTTCCTGTGCAGGAACCTGCCACAAGGAGCTGTCTATCAGTATCTCTTCTGAAGAATCAAAATAGCTGATTCTGTATGCACCGTCACTGGCCACTCTTGAAGCCCGCCTGGATTCAAGGACATTAGTTCAGCTTCCATGCTGACCGTGGTACCCTCGCCTGCACTTTCCTGCAGAGGGGGTTTAATTGTTTTTTCACGATGCTGGGAAGTAAGTGGCTGGGCCTGCATTTATACTCGAAGCGCACATTCAGGCCAGGTCCCAGATGTGGTTCCCCTCTTAGCCAGCCAATCCTGAACTGTCAGAGTTTAAATCCACCCTGCCTCTGGCTCTGGGCCTGAGAGTCCTGAACCGAGATCTGAGACCCTGGCAGTGGTCCCAGCACTTGTTAGGATTTGCGCTCCATGAGAAATCAGCTCTTTTGAGATTCACAGTCCCTTTTTCCTCCCTAGTGGCCTTTGCCTCTCAAAAATTAATCTTGTCTGATTGAAGAGGCTTGTTAGCCTCCAGACCCCAGCAACAGCCACAGATTGGCGAGGTCCAGCGGGCCACTCAGTTTCCCCGTGTGGACTGCGGTAATCACAACTGCTTAACAAGCACTCATTGCATCTCCCGTGGGCCCTGGCTGGTAGCACCCCATGCAGCCGGGCCCAGGTAGACCCCCATTCCGCCCAAGCCCAGGACTTCACCTCTCCATGCTTGCTGAGCCCGAGCATATTGTGAAGGTTTCCAGAGGGGGAGACCATCTGTCTGCTCGCGAACGCGCATGGCCCTCAGGCAGCCGCCTCTTCCTAGGATCCTGCTCTCATACCCTGTGGGGCTGGAGCAGCCGCTGCACGGCATTTGGCAGCTGGTGCAGCAGTCAAGGGCACAGGCGCCCACAATGAAGACCCCTGACCTGGCTGCTGTTTGCATCCCAAGTGCAAGAATGCAAGTGCAAACATCTGCAGCGATGAAAAGGAGAACACAGAGGGCAGGGGCTTCGCCATCTCATCATGCCTGGGGTGAAATTTTGTGCCAAAATTTGTCTGAAAGATTTGGGAGGTGCAGGACTTTGCAGGTGAAGGAATGAGGACAGAAGTCTGGACAGAGATGCAGACATTCTGAGATCTCTTTTTAAAAACCAGAAACAGTTGCCACATTGTAAAGATGAGGAAGTGATTGGATGTGTGGACATGCTCTCCCCAGCGACCCAGTGAAGGCTGAAATGTGGGTTCATGTTCTTCATATTCCTTCTGTTGCCTCGCTAAGGTTGACAAGGCAAAGAGTCATGGAGCCAGGCTCTGGACTGCGCAGGTGTCTGCCTGCCCCGTGTAAGAGTAGAAAGCCGCTGGGGGTGTTTGGGCAGGGTTGGCGTCATCTGCATTGGGTAATCATGTGCAGGATACATGGGAGGTGGTGAGATGGATGGCAAAGGCCTACACAAAGGTGGTGGCAGCATCCACAGGAAGAAACAGGCAGCCTGGAGAGCTCCCGAGGGACAGGCTAACATTTCTAGCAAACTGTTAGATATAAAGAGCACTGTCAGTGACCTCTGGGTGTGACGAGGAAGACAGCAAGGCCATTATCAAAGCTAAGCAGCTCAGGATGGGAGGTGGGGTGAGGACACAGGCAAGAGAGGGTAAAGCACGGGCAGGCTTGCTAAGTGGGAGCTGCTGTTAGGCCACTGGAAAAAGTGGCCGTGGAGCTCAGAGCCAGGGAGGGACAGGATAGGTAGACAGAGCAGGAGCAGAGGGATTCATGGTGGAAATCGTGGGGCGGGCACATGATTTCTTCAATGGCTGCAGGTTTGCAGGAAAACTTGATGGTTAGGAACACAAAATCTTGAAGGCCCTGTTGAAGGGGACGGTGGCCCACCCTGAGAAACAATGACAGAGACGTAGGACAAGAGCTAGCGGAGGCTTCCACGGAGGGAGTGACCAACCATGTCCTGCACTTCGGGGAGGTCTGGAAAACCAGCTCAGGGGTGGCTGCAGAGGGCTGCTCCAGTATGTGCTGGAATGTGTCCAAATACTAATAGACTGAGGGCTGAGGGGGCGCAGTGATTCAGAGGAGACACGTTGCATGGGTTCTCCCATAAATGTCAATTAAGCACTGAGGGATTATGCCTGCCAGGGGCTTTCAATTAGGAGGGGAGACAGACATCTGAACAAAATAGATGAGTGCACAGCGTCGATGGGGCCACGGGCCCAAGGCAGGCCGTTCCTTTTTGGAGCATGAAGAGAGGCTTCTCAGAGAGAGCGTCTTCTGAGCTGAATTTTGAAAGCTTTCTAGCAACACTGGAATAAACAAAGCTATCTACCATAACATAGATCTTTGCTGTGTAAGCTTGTGTGCATTCCCATCCTCTCTAAAGACTGAGTTTCCTTATTTAAAAATATGCAGGGCCAGGCCTGTGTTCGGTATGAGTGTTTTTTCCTCCAGAAGTGAAGAGTTTAAAAAAAAAAAAAAACCTTGAAATATGCAAAACATTATGGATGTTCCTGAAAACATTAAAAATAGAATTATTATATGATCCAACAATTTCATTTGGGTATATTCCCAAAAGAATTAAACAGGGACTCGAACAGGTATCTGTACATTCGTGTTCATAGCAGCATGATTCATAGTAGCTGAAAGGCAACCAACAGCCAAAAGGTGGAAGTCACCCAGGTGTCCATCAACAAGGGAATGGATAAGCAAAACATGGAATATTCATGCAGGAGAATACTAGGAAGCCTTAAAAAAAGTATTTCTGACACATGCTGCACCACGGATGAACTTTAATGACATTATTCTAAGTGAAATAAAATGGTCACAAAAACAGATAGTGTATTATTCCACTTCTAAGAGGAACCTAGCATAGTCAAATTCACAGACATAGAAAATAGAATGGTGGTCAGCAGGGGCTGGGGGAGGTGAAGAGAGGGGACTTGTTGCTAAATGGGTACAGAGTTTTTGTTTGGCAGGATTAAAGAGTTCTGGGTGGATGGTGGTGACGGCTTCACCACAATGTAAATGTACTCAATGCCACTGAACTGGACATTTAAAAAGGATTAAGATGGTAAGTTTTAAGTTATATGTATTTTATCTCAATTTTAAAAAGTGACACTTGGGACTCCAAAAGGCAGGAGGATGGGCGGGTCCTGAGGGTTAGAAAAATTACCTGTTGAGTACAATATTCACCGTTCGTGTGGCAAGTACACTAGAAGCTCGAACCTCACCGTTATGAAATATATCCAGGTAACAAACCAGCGCATGTAGCCCCTGAATCTAAAATTTTTAAAAAGTGCTGAGAATACAGATAGAACTCATGATTCCTAAATTTTTGTAAAATTGGGATTTTGAATTTTTATGAAAATGAAACCATTGAAAAAGGCAAAGCACCTTAGACTTGGTGTCAGACTTGAGTTTTATTTAGTTTATTTAGTTTGGTTTGATCTGAGCATTGGGTGGGCAGCTCTGTCAGTGGCAGATCAGCACTGTGGCTCCAGGCTGAGGGTTTGGCACCTGTCCTCTTCACGTGTTGCTTCTTTGACCCCTGCTACCTGGGGCATAGCTTTCTCATAGCAAGAGTCAAGAATACAAGGGGCCGATCCAAGTGTACTGTGCTGGTAAGGCATCTGCTCAGGTCCCATTCACTAACATTCCATTGAGCAAGGCAAGCCACATGGCCAAGGCCAACCTAACTGGAGAAGAAGAGTCTGCTGGCAGGGTAGGGGCTGCAGAGTAACCTGGCAGGGGTGGAGAGGCACAGAATCCCATCACAGATGGCAAAGGAGCAGAATCAGTGGTCCAATCTATCTCCATCACACTCCAAAATGGAAGTGGTTTTCCTCTGACTTCAGAAACCCAATACTATCTCACAGTGAAGATGGCCATTTTTTGTTGCTCCAATTTATTTGATTTCTTGGACAATCTTTTCCATAACCAGCCCTTAATTTTCATATGACAGCGTTCGTTTTGCTATTTGGGTAAACAAATCACGGCCTCCTGGAGAAGCCACTGCTTCTCTGTTTGTTCTATTTCTGTCTGTGAAAGTGGCTCACAGAATCTGAACTCCCTGACTTATGTGTGCTCCGCCTGCATCCTTCCTGCCTACTGGAGTCACACTTTTAAATTCTTGCCAATAGCTATTTTGTGATTTCCACAGTACATCAACTTCATCACAGTGAGTAGCCTGACCCCAGTGTCTAGCTCTCGTTAATTTCCTAATACCATCTTGGTCATTAGTTGGAAACAAATTTAGACATTAAGCATTCCTGAAAATGCCTCTGACATGTAATCATTTACCATATTCGTCATTTCCACCTTCATTATGCTCTGTGTCGGGAAAGTTCCCCAATTAACACTGGGGAGATTGAAATCAGACATATTCTCATCACAGCTGAGCTTTCCTATCAGGGCTCTCCTGTTTCAAAGTAACTGCATGGGCAGACATGCAGATGGCAGAATTTTTATTAGATGGTATGGCCCAATTTTCCTGGCTCACAGAAAGTAAAAGAGGTAGCAACTCAGGAAGAACATAAAATGCTAATTCTTCTACTCAATTTCTCATCAATGGCAAACATTGGCGAACATCCAGGTGCCACTTTATGTGTCTGCACTTAGAGCTTCACCTGTTAATTCTGGGCTTCAAAACAACATTTTGGGACATGTTGTCTTGGTTTATTGCAAAATGAGTAGCTTTCCCAAGAGAGACCTTTCCCTTTGCCAGGATGCAAACATTGCTTGTGGGGGGATACACACCTGTGTGCTCCCGAATTCAGCAGCAGGAGAATGCAGTGTAGAGGCCAAGAAAGGGCGTGGACTCTGCAGATATTAAGCAGTAAGCTGAGATCTGTGATATCAAGTGACCAAGCCAGAAATACCTTGCTTGGAGTGATGGGTTCTGGTGGAACATCCTTGATCATGTGGTGACACTGCAGAGTGTCAGTTGATGCAGTGCTGAATGAGGACCCAAGCAGACACAGTGTCTTTGCAAGATGCTTCTTGTATGAGTGTCAGAGTAGAAGAAAGACAGTTGGTGATGATCAGGTCTGCAACTCTTGATCTCAGGCAGTCGAAAAGATAGAAACATTAAGTTTGTGCCAGGAGGGCCTTTACATACTGGGCTCCTCTGTGAGCCAGGCAAGCCCCCTGCTTGCTCAAAGCAGAGATGCCTCTCTAGGGCAGATTGCCCAGCAATAGGACAATCGATATTCTTCAGTCCCCATCCAAACTCACTCTCCTGGCACAACCTCTGTGCTGTAGCTGGGCAAATGCCTGGCTTGAAAACACTCATTCAAAGATGAGAAGCACCAAAAAGGAATCTGTATGGGTCTCAGAAGTAAAACTGCAAAACAAAAGGATAAAAAGAATATTTGATAAAAATCGAATGTAGGACCAAATTTATCAAATTGATAAAAATCAAATGTAGGACCAAAATACACAATTGAAAGAGTTATGCCCTGAAACAGCATGTACTAGTAAACAGGCACTTCTCTATGATAGCAAACAAATAAAAGACAGTGTGGTCACATGGAAACAGGCACACATAAGTGAGCTATAAAAACTCAAAAGGAGGAATGAATGTATTGGAAATATAGAATCAGAAAACTACTCAATTAACTTTTTTTTTTTTTTTTTTTTGAGATGGAGTCTCGCTCTGTTGCCAGGCTGGAGTGCGGTGGTGTGATCTCGGCTCACTGCAAGCTCGGCCTCCCTGGTTCAAGCTATTCTCTGGCCTCAGCCTCCCGAGTAGCTGGGATTACAGGCAGGTGCCACCACGCCCAGCTAATTTTTGTATTTTTAGTAGAGACGGGGTTTCGCCATGTTGGCCAGGATGGTCTTGATCTACTGACCTCGTGATCTGCCCGCCTCAGCCTCCCAAAGTGCTGGGGTTACAGGTGTGAGCCACTGCACCTGGCGAAAACTAATCAATTAACTTTAAGAGATGATTCTTTGCAGTGGGGGAGAGAAACCCTAGCTAGCATAGTTAAGAAAAAAGGACAAAGCTTAAATATAAGAAATCAGAAATGGGAGTGAAAAATTAAAAGCAAATACAATGTGATAAAAATAATTGTTATGGAAGTATACTTCATCAACACTATGCATAAATCTTAAATACCTGGATGGAATGGATTTCCAATTGGAAAGCATAAAATTACCAACATTAGCCCTAGAAGACTGTGGTCGCATATCTAAAACACTCCCCCACCCCTACCAAAGATACTCCACTCTGATCCCTGGAATTTGTAAATATGATGAAATATTTGTAAATATGATGTAAATATTTGTAAATATGAAATATTATTCCCATCATGATGCTCTCTTGTATGGCACAGTTGATCTTAAATTATGATTAATATTTGTAAATATGATGTAAATATTTGTAAATATGATGAAATATTATTCCCATCATGATGTCCTCTTGCATGGCACAGTTGACCTTAAAATACAGAGCTTTTGGGTCATCTAATCACATTAACCCCTAAAAGCAGAGCACCTTCTCCAGCTGGTGGTAGAAGAAAGTCAGAAAGATCTGAAGTGCAAGAACTCAGTGCACCATTACGGGTGTGGAGATGGAAGGGGCCACACAAGAAGGGATGCAGGTGGCCTCTAGGAGCACAGAGTAGAGAGCCCTGACAGGCAGCAAGGACATGGGGCTGTCAGTCCTACAGCCACAAGGGACTGAGCTCTGTCAACAACCTGAGTGAGGTTTTAAGCAGATTATTTCCCAGAGCCTTCAGGTAAGTGCCTAGCTGGCTGACACCTGGGTTTCTGCTTGGCATAACCCTGAGAAGACGACCCAGTTGAGTCTACCTGAAATGTGGTCTACAGAACTGTGTGATCATAAATGGGCTCTGTTTTAAGCTGTGAAATTGTGATAATTTGTTACAGCAGCAATAGAAAACAAAGATACAGAACATCAAAGTCGATAAATTTCCAAGAAAGAAACAGAATTATCAAGAAGTCTCAGAGGCAAATTTTGTCAAAACTTCAAAATACACATAATCAAACTTCTTTATTAAAGCCAGAGTAACATGGAAAACAAAACTTGTCAAACACAGCAAAACAAAACAATACAGATGACTAGGGCAATTTCACTTAAAAATATTGATACAGTAATTCGAAATTAAATATTAGCAACAGATTCCAGCAACTTATTACACAAACTGAAATCTACTACTATAAAATGTGTTTTTCCCAAAGATATATGGATAACATGACATATCAAAGATATGACAGAAGACTAGGGCAATTTCTCTTATAAATATTGATACAGTAATTTGAAATTAAATATTAGCAATAGATTTCAGTAACTCGTTACAAAAACTGAAATCTACTACTATCAAGTGTGTTTTTTCCCCAAGAATTTATGGATAACATGACATAGCAAATCCACTCATATAATGCAAGATATTAATTAATCAAAGAAGAATGATCAAATGACCTTCTCCATGGATGGCAAAGTACATACATGAAAAAGTTCGTATCCAATTTTTACAATACAAATACTTCTTAATAAACTAAGACATCATGGAAATCTTTCTACATTGTACAACCAAAAGCTAGCATCCAGCGAGTGGGGAAAATACAAGAAGCAATCCAGTTAAGTTATGATAAAGATGCCCCCTGTATTAGTTTGCTGGGGCTGCCATAACATAGTGCCACAGACTGAGTAGCTTAAACAGCAGAAATCTGTTTTCTTGCAGTTCTGGAGGCTGGAAGTCCAAGTTCAAGGTGCTGGCAGCTTTGTTTTCTTCTGAGGCCACTTCCCTTGATTTACAGATGGCTGCTTTCTTGCCATGTCCTCACACAGTCATACCTCAGTCTGTGTTGTCTGCCTCTCAATCTCCTCTTCTTATAAACGCATCTGCCATATTGGATTAAGGCCCATCCATATGACCTCATTGTACCTTAATTACCTCTTTAAAGACATTGGCTCTAAATCCAGTCCCATTCTGAGCTACCGGGGGTTAGGACTTCAACAAATGAATTTGGAAGGACACAGTTCAGCCTGTTTACTCACTATTATTGCCGTGATATTACGTTCCTTTGAAAAGTAGTAGATGGTAATCTGGCCACATTATTAAAAGTCAGAATGCATGTAACCTTTGAATTTGACATTCCAATGCTATATTATTATTTTTAAAGATAAAATGGCACATGTGCACAGACTGCTATGTTCCCTGCAGCTTTGTTTGACTAGTAATTGGCTGGACCAAAGGTCTCTCATTTGCTGAATGGATAGACAAAATGTGGGTTATCCATACGATAAACTATTAACCAACCATAAAAAGGAATGAAGTGCTGGTACACGCCACAACATGAATGACCCTTAAAAACATCCTAAGGGGAAGAAACCAGTCACAAAAGGCCGTATATTGTCTGATTCCATTTATATAAAGTTTTTAGGATAGGCAAATCTAGAAATACAGAAAGTAGATTAACAATTGCTTAGGGATGGGAAGGGGAAGTCGAGGGAGCAGGGGGACTGAGTACTAATGGCATATGAGGATACTTGGGAGGGGCTGCTTGATACTCAGAGGTACATCCCCTGAGCCCTCCCTCATGGGTTTCAGTTAACGGCAACTTTAGAGACAGAATCATGGGCAAACCTTGGAAGGCTGAGCTCCTCTCCCTACCTGCTCCCATCACCTGCCTGACAGATGTACCAAGAAACACTCCCAGAGAAGACGGCAGTGGGGACAGGGTCTGTTGCTACCTTGTGGTTCCCGTACTGACAACATGAGAACTCATTGTTCACACGGGAATCTCAACATGAAAAACTTGTAATTGATTTCATTCACCTATCATTATCTCCAACAAATCAAGCACCTACAAAGGGAGAATGATAATTGGGAGGAAAAAGAGGTAGGATGCTTTCCTAGATGGCTGAAGTTTCTAGAGCTTGCCATATACTTCTGTCCCAAATCTACTCGGAAAATAAAAAAGTCTGAAGAAACCACAGGAAACAACTTCTCTGGTCCACTAGACTCAGGTTTTAAGCAATTCCTTTTCTGAGACATCAAATGTCAACCTCAATACAATATTCAAAAATTATTTTTTCTTTGAATAGTTCTCCTGGAATGTCCTGTCAATCAGCTGGAGTTGGCAGGAGTGATGAAACCTATTTGTCACCTGAACTGTGATCACCTGGGGATACTGACCATTCTCCAGAGACTCTGTGGCTTTCAGTCTCCTGTAAAAAGATCAGAACGAGGAAGCTATATTTATGGAACATTCACCTTGAGCCTGATGCTGTGCTACACACATTACATGCACAGCCTTGTGGAATCCTCACAGCACCTTATGAGGAAGACATCCTGACACTTTTATTATATCCATTCTGCAAATGAGGGCACTGACCTTTAAAGTGATCAGTCACTTTCTTAAGACTACAGAGTAAATGGCTAGACCAGGATTTTAACCTTTTTCTGTCTGCCATACCCAAGCACACTATAAACCTCACACCTGTATCTCCCTTGGAGGGTGAACTCATGTGTTAACTTAAGGAGACTCCTAGCACAGGGCCCAATGCTTCTGCCTCAGTACACATTCAGAAGCAGGAATGCTGAGTGAAGGCAACCCTCTGCTATAGCCTGTAATAAGGGCTGGCATACAGGACACATATTTGTTGAATGAATGAATGAATGAATGATTATCTTTTGGGCCATTAACTCAGTCTTAGATAGCTGAGATTCATTAAAATCCAAAATTTGGGAGAGAGCAGTGAACTGGACTGCTTTTAACACCTGGTCACGTAAGCTTGTTCTTAAAAAGGACTTGGGCATCTCATGAATGACAGCGATGGCCTTGCTGTAATCTTGTAACCCCTTTGCAAATACCACAAGTTTTTCCAATGTTATATTGCAAGGGAAGATCAGATTTGATATTTAAAACCTTGTTACAGATTCTCATTTACTAAAACACTTTCTGTAAAGTAAAATTTTCCTTCTCTTTTTCCTTGCGATCTTGGCTCTTTAGAAGATGACTTGAAAGGATGGACGTAAGTCAACCCTTCGTGCAGCTGGAGCATTTGCAAAAGGAGTGTTGATGAGAGCATTTCCTCCATAACTCTCAGGAGAGCAGAGGTAGACGGCGCCCACACAGTAATCATGCACTTCCGCCTTTGGATGTGCAGATTAGATGACAGGAAGCGGCGTTCTTTGGAATTCAGTGAGGTGGATGCTTTAAGCTCATCATGGCTAGAAAAGTGACTCCACACTGCTCAGAACTAGAGATATATGGAAGCATCAAACAATATGCATTTTCAAGAAATTAAAAATGTTTTATGTGTTTATTTATTCTGAAAATCCCCCAAATGAAAAAAAAATGTAAGAATATTTCCAATGTTCTTTGATCACTAATTCTCCATCAGGCTCCTATGAGGAAAAGGTCATACTTGATTTACTGATGTTTTCTGGCAAGGACCTGCAAGGTGTCTGCACAGTGTAGGTACTCAGGTGTTCAATAAAGCCACATTAAATAAGGAAAGATTCTTGGAAGAAAATGAGATATAAAATGACTTAGCATGGACTCAGTTAGCCCACTCAATTTCATCTACATTGTTTGGTTTTCAAAGGAGAAATCTGGATCTGAGCTCATTTTTTTTCTTGATAAACAATCCCTCCACAAATAGCGAAACAGGCCCTGCTGGCATTTAGATAACCATTTATAGCTGTGGTGCTTATTAAAAAGACTCAGATTTCTGGTCTTTGCTCCTAGAGATTCTGATTCAGTAGACCTAGGCTTGTGTAGAAATCTCCACTTTTAAATACCTTTTGGGATGATTCTTAGCAGAACTGTATTTGGGGAGCACAAATTTATAATTATTCAAAACCAGCAGCAGGGTCAGCAATACTTTTAAAGAGGATTAAATCACGGCAAGGTAAAAGTTAGATCACCTTAGAGCTGAGCCAAGCAGTCAAAGCATCTCGGTCTTGAGTGCACATTACAACAACCTGCAGCAGCTTTTTAAAAACAACGCTTTGCCCTCTTTCCAAACCACTTAAGTCAGAATCCCTGTGGTGAAGCCAAGGCATTCCTCATCATTTAGAGCTTTCTTAGAAGATTCTAGAACAGCCAGCATTGAGAAAAACTGAGTTAAATAAAACCCTGTTCAAATGCATGTCGATTTGGTTGCCTTTTGCTGACTTTTGAGGTCATCCCAGAAAAAAGTCTTGCTTGTCGATTTCCTTAATCATATTCAATACCTTACAAAGTACACAGTGTGCACTCTGAATTAGGTAGGGCTGATCTTGCCAACTACATTTTACAGATAAAGAAAGTGGTGTTCAGAAAAGTAAAAGCATTTGCACAAATTAGCCCGGCTGCAAGTGATGGGACAAACATGCAGGTTTTCGGAACAGCCCAAGCCCGGTGGTCTTGCTATTGCACCACGTGGCCTGCAAACTCTTAAAGGTTTACTGCTGAGTTGAGCTTGCCCACGTTAGAAGTTGTTTGATAATTGCTTTTTATGTGAGTCTCTAAGCTTGACTGAGTAGGGGGTAGATGTCCAGGGTGTGGGTGTGGGTGAGGAACTACACAATCACATACGCTCATAAAAGACAGGCAGCCGAGGATGGACTGGCTTCCTGTGATGCTCATCATTTGCATCTTATTAAAAGATGCTAGGAAAAGAGAAAAAAAACCTTCAAAGACAAGCAGTTAAGTGAATCAAAAACTTGCAAGGAAAGGGATAAATGACTCAGGGAAAGAGAGAGCGAAAACAAGATAACATAATATATATATTTAGGATCAGGCTTCCTAATTTACTGCAATCTGTGATTCTCTGAATCTGACTACATTGGGTATAATTATTTCTGTCTAAATAATTTTGCAGACTTGCAGCATAATAACTCAGGATTACAAATAAGAATCAACTCCACTGTGCTCACAACACAGCAATAATTATGTTCTTGAGTTGGTACAGCTCCTTACAGCCTAGTGCAAAGTAATTATGTTTTTTCTTGGTGCAAAGCATATTAACCTGTGAAAATTACAAGCCGTGAAGTGTAAGAGAAGTCTGTGTTTCGAATGGGAAAAATGCCTACAGAAGAATTAGCTGGCACTGGAAGGACTTCCTGGTGGAAACTTCTGGTCACTGGTAAGGTCATCAGCTTCCCACACAGACAGACAACTTTCAGTGAATGAGATATAAAAGCAGCTACATTCTGCCCAGTTAAGATAGAAATGTGTGGCCAGGTGTGGTGGCTCACGCCTGTAATCCCAGCACTTTGGGAGGCCGAGGCGGGCGGATCATGAGGTCAGGAGATCGGTAACATCCTGGCTAACACGGTGAAACCCCGTCTCTACTAAAAATACAAAAAGTTATCCGGGCGTGGTGGCGGGCGCCTGTAGTCCCGGCTACTCGGGAGGCTGAGGCAGAAGAATGCCGTGAACCCGGGAGGCGGAGCTTGCGGTGAGCCGAGATCGCGCCACTGCACTCCAGCGTGGGCGACAGAGCGAGACTCCGTCTCAAAACAAACAAACAAACAAACATATATATATAAAAATATAAAAAAATAAATATATATATTTAATGTATATCTCTCTATCTACATATATAGAAATGTGCATTTGATTGTGGAAAGAGCACGGGAGTTCTTGAAATCTATCTAGGTGGATACCTGTGGTTTAAGCAATTCCTTTTCAAAAAAAGCTGTATATTCCAATATACCATGACTTGTTTATCAATGACCGGCTGCCTCTGGGGAGTGGTGAGGACTGGTATGGTGAGCTATGGAAAGTGATTGAAGAGGGATCCCCGGCAGGTTTCTACTATATTTGTGATGCTTTACTTCTTAAGCAGGATGGTGATTGTACAATATTTATCTTATTCTCTACATTTTTATGCATTTTAAATAATGTATAATTTCTTTTTTTTTTTCAAAAGAAAGAATGCAATTCAGAGAAGCTGTCGGGGACATAGCTTTTGAATTTTCCAGAATCTCCACGTAAAAACACATAGAGCAACTACATAGCAAATCAAAACCCATGGACAAAATTTACAGGAAAACTGGATAACAAGGTATTCCTGCAATTTCAAAAATGCAAGCAAATGGAGAAAAATCTCCAGTGGTTGCCAGACTTTTGGAGTCAGTATGGGAGAAAGTGGAAGGAAGACTTGAGAACAGGGGGACCCCAACATGGTCAGCAGGTATTCATGGGTAAGCACAGTGTGAAAATCTGAGAACAGTGGTTGAAATGTGGAGAGATTTGGCTTGTTCCAATAATGAGCAATGGCAAGAGACAGGGATTAAGAAGAATCTGAGGCTATCTAGCTCTGATGAATCTTGAAACTGACTCTTAGGAACCTCTAGGACAGAGCTTCAAATAGAGAATATGCTGTTAGAAGTGCAATCAAAATTGTGCAGGAAAGGGAGCCAGGGATAATAGAAATAGGAAGTGAGATAAAATTGTAGACGTGGAGGACACAGAGCCAGGAAATATCAAAAAGTAAGCAGTCGTATTTGAACACCATGTGAAAACAGCAGAAGTTAGAAAAGCTGTATTGGAACAAGCCACCTTCTAGAAGTTCAGAAAAACTAACTTCATGTAAAGAATGACAACAGATTACTATCAAGATCAAATCCCATGCCAAGGTACAGTAAGGAAAAATATATTATGGAGCAGAGTAACCTCCCCACCATGAAAGCACTCCAAAAAGCCATACTAAGAAAAAAGAAAACCATTTCAAAATGTGCTAAGACATTAAGAAAACAACACATGGCACAAAAGAACAACATAAATCAGAACTAGAAAAACTCGGAATGAGGTAACAGAACTCAAGAAACAATTAGAAATACAAACTTTAAAACGTAGTTAGAAATTAGCATTAAACTAGAAGGAATGCAAGAGTAAATAACCAAACAAATAATGTCTTATTAAAAATAGTAGGTGAAGGCCAGGCACAGTGGCTCATGCCTGTAATCCCAGCACTTTGGGAGGCCAAGGTGGGTGGATGATTTGAGGTCAGGAGTTCGAGACCAGCCTGACCAACATGGTGAAACCCCGTCTCTACTAAAAATACAAAAAAATTAGCTGGATGTGGTGGTGCATGCCTGTAGTCCCAGCTACTCAAGAGGCTGAGGCAGGAGAATCACTTGAACCCTGGAGGCAGAGGTTGCAGTGAGCCAGGATTGTGCTACTGCACTCCAGCCTGGGCAACAGAGCGAGATTCCATCTCAAAAAAAAAAAAAAAAAAAGTACGTGAAAAATACAGTCTTAAAATTAAAAAAAAAGAAATGCATAAAAATATATATTTTTTAAATTGAAGATAATGCACAAAGGATTAAAGATAGACAAAGAAGATCCAACAGATAAGAGTAGTCCCTAAAGAAGAAAACTGAAGGAAAGATATAGAATAAATAATACAAACTCTAATGCAAGGAAACTTTCTTGAAATAAAGATATATAAAACTACTTGCCAAAGCAGCACACTATTTGCCTGAGAATATCAACACAGAACAACCAATAAGAAGATATATTCCAGTGAAATCACTACACTTATTTTTTTTAAAAAAGGAAAAATCCTCTGGATATACAGCCAAAAAAGAAAATACAATTTAAAAGGAAAGTAAACATAGATTATTAGCAGATGATTCTTTTTTCAGAACATTTTGTGCCAGAAGAAAATGAAGTAGCACATTTAAGATATTTAAGAAATGAAAATATAAGTCAGGATTTTACATCTGACAAAGTTTATCTTCAAGTACAAAGAGCACAGATAAATGGTTACCAATGTAAAAAACTCAAGGAATCTTGTTTAAGTGAGGTCTTCCTAAGGAACTAGTAAAGAACATACTTCAGACAGTCAAAATGACCCGAGAGTCTCAGCGTAAGGACTGGCAGTGTGCATTACATATATATTTCCTTGTAAATGAAGACTCAATAAAAGCTGAAAGGGAAATATCATAGTGTGTAATGGCTATAGGTAGAATATAAGCAAAATAAAAAAATTAAAATGTTTTCAATGATGATAACTGGTGATGATAGTATTAGAATACTTACCATCTAACAAGGGGGTATAGCTGAGGGGTAGATCATTTGACTGCAGAATAATTACCATCTGACTCTAGTATGTGTAAATAAGATGAAACAAGTGAGTAACTATAGGTATTCTAATTTTACCATCTCCTTTGTCCTTTAGAACCAACACTCTTAGTGTAAAAAAAAAGGCCGGGGGGAATTTCAATGTAACAGAGTTCAAAACCCTGTAACTTTGAATGTAATTTTAAAATATCAGTATGAACTTACAAGTTATTTTATTTTTACTTGCAGTGGGGAGTGAGAAATCTATCTATCTATCTATCTGTCTATCATCTGTTGATATAGCCCCAACTCTGTCCATTGTAACTATGAACATCCAGTAGCAATGAAAATTGTAAGAACCCAGATTGTGGTCTTGAAATATCACTTTCCAATAAAAGAAACAAGAGCTTAGAGAAATAATTGATTCCAGGTCTGGAGCAAGAGATGTATAAGATGAATCTGGAACATCACATAATACTAGATAGTAAGGGATATGGTTTGCTGTGTCCCCACCCAAATCTCATCTTGAATTCCCATGTGTTGTGGGAGGGACCTACTGGGAGGTAATTGAATCATGGAGGTAGGTCTTTCCTGTGCTCTTCTCATGACAGTGAATAAGTCTCACAAGATCTGATGGTTTTAAAAAGAGGAATTCCCCTGCACAAGTTCTCTCTCTTTGCCTGCTGCTATTCATGTAAGACGTGACTTTCTTCTCTTTGCATTTGGCCATGATTGTGAGGCTTCCCCAGCCGCGTGGAACTGTAAGTTCAATTAAACCTCTTTCTTTTGTAAATTGCCAAGTCTCAGGTATGTCTTTATCAGCACTGTGAAAACAGAGTAATGTAGTAAGGAAGCTTGTAAGACTAACTCCTCTGGCCAAATGTGGAACAAGTAAAGAGGGCTTTGTTATGAATGAGAATTGCAATGGATTGAACTCCAACAAATATGTTTATATCTATGAATTTGCAATGACTTTTTAAACAATTAACTTGTCACCTTTGGAAAATGACAGGAACCAATTCATTATCTTGGAAGCTGGGAAAAAACAGAGAAAAGAATCAAGCATTTACTTTGCCTTTTCTTTAAGAACTATGCCACTGATAACCAAACAGTGGGAGAAGAAAGCATCTTCTTATAAAATTATTCCAGTGAGGCTGGGTGCGGTGGCTCACACCTGTAATTCCAGCACTTTGGGAGGCTGAGGCGGGGCGAATCACGAGGTCAGTAGATCGAGACCATCCTGGCCAACACAGTGAAATTCCGTCTCTACTAAAAATACAAAAATTTAGCCAGGCACGGTGGCCCCTGTAATCCCAGCTACTAGGGAGGCTGAGGCAGGAGAATTGCTTGAACCTGGGAGGCGGAGGTTGCAGTGAGCCGAGAATGTGCCACTGCACTCCAGCCTGGGCGAGAGAAAGAGACTCCATCTCAAAATATATATATATATATAACTAAATAAATGAATAAAATTATTCTAGTGAAATGAAATGATAGAATGAAATGAAATGATGGAATGAGAACATCAGCGTTCTGTAACGCCCAGGGAATTAATGGATACAGGCATTAAGCAACATGGCTGCTAACATTTAAAAAGACCATAAATCAGACCCTCTCTTCTCCTGATAAAAGAACACAACCTGTAGACTTGCCAAAATGTTCCAACCTGAGTCTGACCCAGCTTTGAGATCCAGCTGACAAGTTCCAGGAAATATAGAGGCCCAGGAACATGACGAACCACACCAGGATCTTGCAATCAGCAAAGCCCAATCTATGGGAAACTATAAGTCAAACAGCCTGGGTTCTTCTCCATAAAAATTGTAGGAAAAGAAAAAAGAATATGGATTACTCAAAACTTAAAAAAAATCAAGTTTCAAAATATGGGCAAGATTAAACGGTAATATCTGAAGATAATGCAGGTGACAAAAACATAAGGGATCCCAAGGATGTGATTACTTTAAACATTAGAGAGTGGTGACTTTTAGAGCAAGCAAGGGTCTAGGGTTGAAAGGGGGTGACTGGCCAAGTTCATGATTGCAGTGATGGCTGCAACATTATTTGCTTAAAATTATTCACTAAACTATTCAATCAACAAATGAATAAATGGCAAAAAGGAAGAACGAATAGTAGACTTGGGATTAGCCCACCTAGGATTAAAATCCCACCTCCTGCCCTTGTTAGCTATTTCACTTGGGCAAGTCACTCAGCTTTGCTGACTTCGTTTTTCTCATAAAAATGGAGTCCAACTTGCAGTGTAGTGGCAAAAATGCTTCCTGCCTCCATATTTTTGTCAACATGGAATAAAATGTGATAACGTAAGTACATTTCCCGGAGCCTCGCTGACTAGCACTAAATAAGACCCTGGGAAATGATCTTGGGATATGAATATGGATCTTAACTATCTAGAGTCAGCTTTGCTTTGGAAACAGGAGAACTGGGTCTGCCAGTCATACCCTTTGTGATGAGGGAAAATCACTTTAAAAATAGGAATAAAAATAACAATACCCACACAAAGCCCTGGGTGACCGTGACAACTGAGGGCAAGAACAGGTGTGGACACCCCGTCAGTGGTCAAGAGAAAGAGCCATCGTTCTTACCCTCCAGGGCCTGGGGAGGGGTACTGTGCCTAATGGCGGGTGGGAAGGGTAGCTGTGTTTCCGTGGCTGCTCTAGTCTATGCAACATTTTAAAGTTCACTTATTAAAACAAAATTAAAAAAAAACATAATGAGAAGCCTTTATTGGCCAATTGCTATGATTCAGGTAGCAGTGTGAGGCTATTTATATCAATATAATTTATACCGATTGAAGCATAAGCGACAGTGTTATTTCCACCGGTTATGAATGGGGAGACTGAGATACCCAGGATTAAGTCAGAGGCACAAGACCAGAGCCACAGAATGGGGAAGCAGGATTCAGACCAGGCTGGTTAGCCCCATGGCCTGGCTTTTCATCCCTAAGAGGCCCAATAAAGGATGTACAGAGGAAAAAGAAAAGCCCCCAAAATCTCATCCTCTTCCAGATCCTCCAGTGCCCCACCTCTGAACACGCTTCTGTGGGGAAGACCTTGCTCAGGGAATCACAGCCGCAGCTGGACCCGCGGACCGCACAGCTCCTTATCCTCCTTAGCACCAGATCACCTGGGAACCGTGGCCTTGTCTGAGTTCTCAAGACAGCTTGCTGTCCTCTGAACTCCAGGGCCATGTTTCTGGCTCCCCAAAGGGTGGTTCCTTTTCTCTTCTCCACCATGACGCTTGGACAAACTGCTGCTATGTGAACACAGATGGACTCTGGCAAGTGCTTTTATTGGAAAATGGTCATTCTGATCTACGGCTTCCCTTTAGAAGTAGGAGGCAAATAGCCCAGAGGTTAAGGGCTTTAGGTTAGGGGTTAAATTAACTGGGGTTCAAATCCCATCGCCATCCTCTGCTAGCTGGGCGGCCTTGGACATGTGCCCTAAATTGTCTGTGTGCCTCAGTTCCCTCACTGGTAAAAAGGGAATCATACTGCCTACTTCATAGAGTTGGTGGGAGAATTTAACATAAAGTGCTTAGCTTAGCACGAGGCTCATAAGAAGTGTTCAATAAATGGTAGCTATTATTATCATTTATTACAACGAGGTCCAAATTAGAAAGCACAATCTGCCCTACCTCTCCAATGCTCTCAAAAGCCACGGCTCCAAGGATCCTAAGAAAGAAAGCTCTTTACATTTCATATTTTATGTTCAAAATTCATGTGATTTTTACATTCTACTTCTGTGTTTTCTGGGAGAAAGCATTTCCATCTTAAACCCAAGGCAAATGGTTAATATCTTAGCATATAAAAAGTTCTCTAAAATAATAAGAATAAAAGATTCATAAACCTGATTTTGAAAATAGATGCCAAACACAGAGTTTAGATTAAAAGAAAGGTAAGTGGCCACTTGATATATAAAAATAGGCTCTGCCTCAGTCCTGATAAGAGAAAGATAACTGGCCGGGTGCGGTGGCTCATGCCTGTAATCCCAGCACTTTGGGAGGCTGAGGTGGGTGGATCACTAGGTCAGGAGATCGAGACCATCCTGGCTAACATGGTGAAACCCTGTCTCTACTAAAGATACAAAAAATTAGCTGGGCATGGTGGCGGGCGCCTGTAGTCCCAGCTACTCGGGAGGCTGAGGCAGGAGAATAGCCTGAACCTGGGAGGCGGAGCTTGCAGTGAGCCAGGATCGCGCCACTGCACTCCAACCTGGGCGACAGAGCGAGACTCCGACTCAAAAAAAAAAAAAAAGAAAGATAACTAAAACTACCCTGAAATGTCATTTTTTACCCATCATTTAAAAAATGCAGACATTGTAAAACACAGTCTGTTGGAAAGTCTGTGGACAGATAGGCTTTTATATATTTCCAGTAGGAACACACAATTATATGAATGCTATGCAGCGGAATGTGGCGTTAGCCAGCAAACCTACTGTATTTGTCCTTGACCAGACTATCTCCTTTCTAAAAAGCTACCTTGAAAATAAACTTCCACAAATACAAAAGCACATAGGGTCAAGCTTATTAATTGTGCCGCCTTTTGCAATAGCGGGTAATTAGAATCAATCCCAATGCCATGAACAAGAGACTAGCTGAATAAATGATGACAGAACCTGCAGCCATGAAAAAACGTAGTAGGAAGACCTCTCTGGATTGATTTGAAATGATGTCAAGCATATGTCATTCCATGAAAAAAAGCAAGGCACAGAACAGGATATCTAAAATACTACTTTGGGGATAAAAAAGTAAGAGGAAATAAAAATGATATGTGTGTTTGCCTACATTTGAAAAATTAAAAGAAACCCCCCAAGAATTTCTAGAAATGAATGGAAGTGGCTGCCCACAGAGGCAGGAAAGTGGACTAACGGTGGGGCTGGTAGAAAGGCAACGTGAATTCTCAAATAATACCTTTTATACAGTCATGTCTTTGAATCCTGAAAACGATTTATATATACAAAAAGTAAAATTTAATCCTAAAAGGCAAAAAAAAAAAAAAAAGAGAAAATCTAAAAAGAAAATTCAAATAGAATCAACGAAACTAACTAGACCTCAAGTTGGTTAAAAAAAAAATCTGCAGAAATGAGCTATCACTGGTCACATTTGGATGTGACTCTCTCCAGATGGCCAGCACATGGTGAGAGTTATAACCTCAACAAAAAGAACAACAAAGAAAGTTTGAATGTTCCTTAGTGATTTCATGAGTAGAAATTATATTGGTATTGTAATTTTGAAACAGTTTAATCTACATTGTAGGATAAAGTAAATAGTAAATACATTAATGTTATTAGAAACTAAGATATTCATGATATGGGAAAAGAAGTACGACTATAAAGTCTAAAAGGTTAAAAACAAAACTCTATAATGTTTAATTTGAATTGGAATAGCAATGTGAACTCAGACTTTTTAAAAATAAAATCCTACCTTCGCCTTCTGAGAGAGCCTAGAGACTGACTCTTCAGTAGCAACAAACCTATCTAACACCCAGACCTTGGTTTCTAAATACCATTTTCCTCTAAAAGGAAATAAGGATTCCTGGGGCAGATAATATTGATTTCAGATAAGAAAGATGGATGGTAAGCCTGGGACATCATTTTGATCCAAAAAACATGGAAATACTCAAAGGGTAAAGGGGTCTTACTAAAATGACTGGGGCTCTACTGGTTAAATGAGATAGAGGGAGACAAGCTGAACTTCAAAAAAAAAAAAGACTAATTCATAGAATACATAAAAATATATGAGTCCCCCAAGTGGTACACCCTGAGAGGGGGGCTGGTGGAGGGGGATAAGTTTTCTAGTGGCTTTACATTAACTCTTTGCTCTGAAAATTGGTAATTGAAGGGGAAAAAGCATGAACTGTGCATTTTTTGAGAAATGATCTTTATCTCCAGTTTATGCTAGCAAGCTCTCCTTTCAGAAGAATGCTGGCTAATAAATGTAGAAATTATGATGAAAGTTGCAAATCACCATTTTACAGTCCTCGAGGAAATGACTGATATAAGCAAGGAGACTTAAACGATGCTAAAACCATTCGGAAATGTTGGGGAAAAGAATATTTGCATAGTGCCAAAGTATCCCATGTGGATTGCTGACTACTCACAGTGGGGAATCCAGCCTTTACAGGGGGAGATCCCAGGGCCACCCTTTAACCAGCGGTCGGACTTAGCATCACTAATAGGGACATAGGCTGACATCCTAGATCTCTTGATGTGATGCAACGTGACCCACACGGTATCGCCTTTGAAGCATTCTTGCCAAAAATGTTTAACCAGAATCTAACAAAGCCCTTTGACCTAACTGTCAGTTTACAGCAAATTTAGTGGATGAGAGAACATAGACAACATCACAGGAAACAATAAAAGAAATCCAGAACATTATAGAATTTAGCAGAAGGCTATATTCACTCAGCAGTCCTGTTTCTGAATCTGTACTGAGGCAGAGGCACTGGGCCCTGTGCTAGGAGGCTAGCAAGGTTAAGACATGACTTTAAGAGCAACACAAGTGTGAGGCTTACAGTGTGCTTGGGCTTGAGAGACAGAAAGAGGTCAAAATCCTGGTCCAACCATTTACCCTGTGGCCTTAAGAAAATGACTGAACACTTGAAAGACTAGTGTCCTCATTTGCAAAATGGATATATTAAAAGTGTCAGGATGTGTTCCTTGTAAGTTTCTGTGAAGATTCTATCAGGTAATGCATGCAACACACTTTGCACAATTACCTGGATCAGAGTAAATTTTTATCCTTTTTATTATAATTATAAATAAATTACAAAGATTATAAAAATATGTACATATGAAAACATGACTTAAAAAGCTTGGCAGTCCGTGGATAAAGAAAAAATTAAGCAAAACCTCAAAGAAATAATCAGACCTAGAACATGGAATATTTTTAAAGACAACTGGAATTATCTTTTCAAAGAGTCAATGTCATTAAAACCAAGTAAAGGGGCAATTTCAATTTAAAGATATAACAAAGAAATGCCGTCCATGAAACTTGTTGGGATCCTGGTTAGAAAACAAATGAGCTATAAAAGACATTTGCCATAGATTAAATATGAACATGACCTGGACATTAGACAAGAAATTACATCATACTCTTAGCTGTGATAGTGATCCATACTTTCAATATTCATATTTTCTTTTCTTCTTTCTTTCTTTTTTTTTTTTTTGAGATGGAGTCTTGCTCTGTCGTCCAGGCTGGAGGGCATTAGCACGATCCTGGCTCGCTACAAGCTCCACCTCCCAGGTTCATGCCATTCTCCTGCCTCAGCCTCCTGAGTAGCTGGGACTACAGGCGCCCACCACCACACCAGGCTAACTTTTTGTATTTTTAGTAGAGACGGGGTTTCACCGTGTTAGCCAGGATGGTCTCGATCTCCTGACCTCATGATTTGCCTGCCTTGGCCTCCCAAAGTGCTGGGATTACAGGCATGAGCCACCACACCCAGCCAATGTTCATATTTTCAAGAGATCCAGTTGAAATATTTAACAGTAAGGCATCAGGATATGTGCAACTTACTTTTCAATGGTTCAACAACAACAACAACAACATCTGTCTGAGCCAGTAGGTTGATTTGGGTGGTAGGTATTCAGTTGGACATGGCATTCTTCCTTCAATGTCTCTGTATGTTGATTATGCTTAAACTCTTTGTATGTTACTTCAAAATAACAAGAGCCATGCATGACAGGTCCACAGCCAACATCATACTGAATGGCCAAAAGCTGGAAGCATTTCCCTTGAAAACCAGAACCAGACAAGGTTGCCTTCTCTCACCATTCCTATTCAACGTAGTATTGGAAGTCCTAGCCAGAGCAATCAGGCAAGAGAAATAAATAAAGGCATCCAAATAAAAAGAGTGGAAGTCAAACTATTCCTGTTTGCAGACAACATGATTCTATATCTAGAAAACCCCATAGTCTGTGCCCAAAAGTTCCTTGATCTCATAAAACAACTTTAGCATACAAAAATGTACAAAAATCAGTAGCATTCCTGTACACCAACAACATCCAAGCTGACAGCCAAATCAGGAGTGCAGCTCCATTCAGAACTGCCACAAAAATAATAAAATACTTAGGAATACAGCTAACCTGGGAGGTGAAAGATATCTTCAATGAGAATTATGAAACACTGCTCAAAGAAATCAGAGATGACACAAACAAATGGAAAAATATTTCATGCTCATAGATAGAAGAGTCAATATCATTACAATGGCCACACTGCCCCAAACAATTTACAGATTCAGTGCTATTTCGATCAAACTGCCAATGACATTCTTCACAGAATTAGAAAAACTATTTTAAAATTCATATAGAACCAAAAAAGAGCTCGAATAGTCAAGGCAATCCTAAGCAAAAAGAACAAAGCTGGAGGCATCACATTACCTGACTTCAAACTATACTACAAGGCTACAGTAACCAAAACAGCATGATACTGGTACCAAAACAGACACATAGACCGATGGAACAGAATAGAGAGTCCAGATATAAACCCAGACACCTACAAACATCTGATCTTCGACAAAGCTGACAAAAATATGCAATGGGGAAAGGACTCCCCATCCAATAAATGGAGATGGGATAACTGGCTAGCCATATGCAGAAGATTGAAACTGGACCCCTTCCTTACACTATATAAGAAAATCAACTCAAGGTGGATTAAAGACTTAAATGTAAAACCTAAAACTATAAAAGCCCTGGAAGATAACCTGGGAAATACCATTCTGGACATAGGGATGGGAAAGATTTCATAACAAAAACACCTAAAGCAATTGCAACAAAAACAAAAATTGACAAATGAGACCTAATTAAACTAAAGAGCTTCTGCACAACAAAAGAAACTATCAACAGAGTAAACAGACAACTTACAGAATGGGAGAAAATATTTGCAAGCTATGCATCTGACAAAGGTCTAATATCCAGAATCTATATGGAACTTAAACAAATGTACAAGCAAAAAACAAACAACCCCATTAAAAAGTGGGCAAAAGATATGAACAAACACTTTTCAAAAGAAGACATACACACAGCCAACAAGCATATTTAAAAAACCCAGCATCACTGATTATTAGAGAAATGCAAATCAAAACCACAATGAGATATCATCTCACGTCAGTCAAATGGCTACTAATAAAAAGTCAAAAATAAGAGATGCTGGCTAGGTTGCAGAGAAAAGGGAACGCTTATACACTGCTGGTGGGAATGTAAATTAATTCAGCTATTGTGGAAAGCAGTGTGGTGATTCCTCAAATAACTTAAAATGGGACTACTATTTCATACAGCAATCCCATTATTGGGTATATACCCAAAGGAATATAAATCGTTCTACCATAAAGACACATACACAAGTATGTTCCTTGCAGCACTATGCACAATAGCAAAGATGTGGAATCAACCTAAATGCCCATCAGTGGTAGACTGGATAAAGAAAATGTGGTGCATATACACCATGGAATACTATGCAGCCATAAAAAGCAAGATCAAGCTCTTTGCAGCAACATGGATGGAGCTGGAGGCCATTATCCTTAGCAAGTAACTCTGGAACAGAAAACCAAATACTGCATGTTCTCACTTATAAGTGAGAGCTAAACAAGGAGGATGCTTCGGGCGCAGTGGCTAACACCTATAATCCCAGCATTTTGGGAGGTCGAGGCGGGTGTATCACTTGAGGTCAGGAGTTCAAGACCAGCCTGGCCAACATGGTGAAACCCCGTCTCTATTAAAACTACAAAAAAATTAGCTGGGGGTCGTGGCAAGCGCCTTTAGTCCCAGCTACTTGGGAGGCTGAGGCAGGAGTATGGCTTGAACCCAGGAGGTGAGGTGACAGTGAGCCAAGATCACTCCACTGAACTCCAGCCTGGGCAACAGAGCAAGACTCCATCTCAAAAAAATAAAAATAAACAAACAAACAAACAAAAAAACCCACACAAAAACCAAAAAAAAAAAACAAACAAACAAACAAGGAGAAAGCATAGATGTAAACAGGGGAACAACAGACACCTGGGCCTACTTGAGGGTGGAGATCAGGAAGAGGGAGAGGATCAGAAAAAAAACATCTATCAGGTTCTATGCTTATTACCTGAGTGACGAAATAATCTGTACACCAAACTTACATGCCGTGTAGTTTACCTATTTAATAAACCTGCACATGTACCCCTGAACCTAAAATAAAAGTTAAAAATAAAATAAAATAAAATGCATTCATAACCACAAAAACACTTTGGGTATACTTGTTTACATTCTTAAGAAAACATGAAATCATTTTCTAATTAAATACTTAATTGTTTTTTTCCAAATCTTAAAAAGAAAATTGGTGCATGGGAAGATGTGCAATGTGTGCGTTTTGGAAACTTTAAGAGCTCCCCCTACCCCAAAGCGGGCACAGTAATGTCAGAAGTGGGGAACAGAATGGCAAACTGTTGAGGCTCAGATACCTTGGACACTATATTACCAGGGCTCAGGAAGGTTAACCTTGAATCCCTGGCTCAGGGTCTCCCCTCGTCCTGTGGCCTCCCCCTCAGATGCCCAAGGCCAGCTTCCCTCTTCAGGACTGTGTGAAGACAGACCCTTTTAAAAAAAATAACTCCAGACACAAACTGGTAAGATGGAGAATTCCTCACTGTGTGACCTGGGGCAGTGACAGCTCCTTTGAGCCTCAGCATCCTCATCTGTAAAGCAGACTCAGTGACAGAACCCACTTCATAGGCCTAAGGTGGCAAGTCGCTGAGATGACGCATGTGAAGTGGTTGGCCGAGTGACGATCCCATGGCAGATCCTCCATCAATGCTCGCCATCCTCATTCTCGCTCTCCCCTACACCCACACGAAACACTGGGCTGATGCTTTCAAAAAGCATTAAGGGGCCTTACAGGACTGGTGATTGCCAAATGACAGAAAAGACTGCAGCTCTCAGGCCAAACATTACCTCCCATGAGTGACCCTCACTGTAGGGGCCTAGACCAGGATCTTCCCTGAACATCCTTTGAAAAGAATTCTGCATCACTGTCCATAGTTTAGGTGTTTTCTCAAACAGAAATCACCTGCTCCCATTTTACTTCAGTCTCTGTAAAAATGACCTTGTGGCTTCTTGCTTTAAATGTGGTCAAAACGAGGCTTAAGCTGAAGCAACTCAGGGTCCTCTTCCCTCTTTGTCTCCCACTTCTTTGGGTTGCAGTCCAGACACCACACTGGGGTGGGTGGGGTGGTGAGGGACTTTGTGTCACCTGGCCCTGGGGGCACGGCCTGGGCCAGGCTGCTTCCACCCTGATTGATGACCTCCTCTGGATGTAGCTCATCCACCCAACTGCTGTGCTTGTCCATCAGTTATGGCTCCTGAAGGCTGACTTCTCTCTTTTCCTTAGACTTTGGGCCCTCTCATTCCTTTTCAGCCCTTCTGTTCCCATCTTGAGGGAAATGAGAACATCTCAGGTGCATTTCTGCCCCACTGTGGGGTGCATGGAATTCCAAAGCCCTCAGGATGAGAGGCCGGGGAGGCACCCACACCTGGCTGTCCTTGGAGAAACGCAAGGGCAGCTTCACAGTCCCATGGTGACCTAGTGGTTCCCATTGCCCAACCTTCTTTTGGAGTTTTGACCTAAGCAGTGGGTCAGGGCTTCAGACTTCTCAAGGTCCTACAAGTTCTAAATTCATGCCAGTCCCCTCTGGTCTTTCTCCTATAACCAGCTGGGCAAAGCCTTATCCCCTTTTGGACAGAAACAAACACATTCTCTTTCTCATCTATTATATATGGATTAACTTTATGCCTTCATCCTTCAGACTTCAGGTTTGATTTTCCCAACGAAGGTTTTTGGAATTCAAATCAGCCTTTTCTTCTCAAGGGCGTAGCTCTCACCATTCAGTGCTGTGGCTTTCAAGGCCATCCTTTGCCCCAGCTTCCTCTCATCTTCTTAGAGCTCCTCCAGGGCGAGGGAGGCGTTCATAAAAAATCCCTTCATGCTGCATGAGTGGTGGAGGGGAGGGAAGAAGTAAAAGGATCTCAAAGGAAAAACAGATGGTAATTATCGTAGGCTAAATAATAGCCCCCAAAAGACGACCACATTCTATTCCCTGGAACCAGTGAATTTACCCTACATGGCAAAACGGACTTTGCAGATGTGATTAAGTATCTTGAGATGGGAGATTATCCTGGATTATCAGGGTGGGCCAAACGTAATCAATGGGGCCTTATAAGAGGGAGGCAGGAGGGTCCGAATCAGAAAAAAGGAGATGAGACAACAGAAGCAATGGTTGGAGGGATGAGCTTTGGAGATGGAGGGAGGAACGAATCCAGGAATTCAGGCAGCCTCTGGAAGCTAGAAAAGGCAAGGAAACAGATTTTTTTACTGGAGTTTCTGGAAGGAATGCAGCCTGCTGACACCCTGATGTTAGCCTCATGAGACTCATTTTGGACTTCTGCCCTCCAGAATTGTAAGATAATAAATTTGAGCTGTTTTAAGCCACTAAGTTTACGGGAATTTGTTACAGCAGCAATAGGAAACACGTGTAGTAATACGTCAAAATTTTATGTAGTGACACGTCACTATTGGTGGGGTTGGGTGAAGAATGCTGCCTTTCCCCTAGTGGACTGTCAGCATCACAGGGTAGAATCCGGGTTAATTTTGCCTGCTCTTGTAGTCTACCTGGGGTAGGCACACAGAAGGTATTTACGAAAGGCATGAGTGAATTGTTCCCTTTGTCAAAGATAACTTTTGCTCTGATGATAACCATCTGCCAATCTCAAGGACCTATTTCCTTTTCACTCTCGTGGTGTCTGGCCTGTAGTCTCTGCAAGATGTGAGCATCTTACTCCCCCCTATGTTGTTATCGGTTTTCCAAAGTCAAAACACCCCCATCTCATGCCTCCCCACAGGGCCAGTTTCTGTCCCAAGGCGACATGCTTTATCTCAGCCAAATGGTAGCACTGGGATGCTTGCTACGACAGTGAAAATGCCCCTTCCAGGCAAGACTACACTCTCTGCCAATCTTTAGAATTATTTGTGAGGACTCCGGTAAGACCCTCTCATCCTATCCCCTCTTCAGTGGCCTGGTCCAAGTGGCTTTACCTCTCACTGGGATGGAACCATACCCTAGACTTCACATAACATCAGGGAATCTAAGGTTGCCTGCAGCAATCACGACAGTCCACTAGGGGAAATCCTTCCATGCTCAGGCATTTTGCTACAAGGGTTAAAACCCTTCTGTTGCTTCCGACTTAGCTCAGAAGAGGTGTGCTGACTGGCCTTTAGAATATCAGTAGATATGCACCAAGTCTGCCCAGAAAGCTCAGAAGGCTAAATGAATATTATCCCTGATACCTGCCACCCCCGTATTAATCAGTGGTGGAAGAACTATCTCAGAACTGTTTGTTTCAATTGGCCATTTCAGTTCAGTAGTAAAAGACTGGTTAATGATAACAATGCATCGTAAAACTTTCAGAAGGAAAGGAGAATGTTTTGTGGACCACTTTGGTTTTCTTTTTTGCATGTGGCAGTTTTAAGTTATTAGTTTTTAGGATCAGTACTTTTTAATGGAAAAAACTTGACCAAAAATTTGTCACAGAATTTTGAGACCCATTAAAAAAGTTTAATGAGAAAAAAAGAAAAAAGAATATCAGCAGACACAGATCTGTGGAGGAGTCTCCTTCTCCTTCCCAGCACTGACAGTCTACCCCAGGGATGGCACACAGGTGTCTTTGTACACAGCTGTAACTGATTCATAGTGGCTGCCTGGAGGACCACGCTGGGGAAAATTCTGAAGCGACATCTCAGTTCAGACACAAAGAGTGCTACAATCAGTGATTCCTGCTGTGGGCAGGAGGGGTGGGGAATGAATTTCCCATTTCCGTGCCACCCTGTTGGCACATTTATGCTGCTATGAGTCACCCATTTTCTTTGTGCATTCCTCTCTCCAGCTGTGTTATAAACTTTTGAGTTCAGAAACCAGGGCATAGGCTTCTTTGAGTCCCCAGTCCATGACACAGTGACTGGCACACAGTAGGGTTTTTATAGATGACTGTTTCATCACTCTCTGAGTATTAAAATATGGACTTAGAACTAGAGTTTCTTACTGTGTGTTATTAAACCCCTTGGAGAGCAGCCTTGTCTGGTTTCTATCCTCCCTGTTCACTGCCGAGAAGCCCAGGCACAAATGGGCGTGCTTTGATCACTGCTGACAATGTCCTGCTGATTTCCCCCAGTTCCATTTACATTCCTTTTATTCTGCCCTCCATGAATTAGAAGCCTTTCCTATTAGAGTTTGAGATATGCACAAATAGCAGAGCTCTAATTCTGGCATTCAAGTAGTTGTGGACAGGTTAATTCTCTAGGACAACATCTCTAAACTGGGTAGCAACATTGGTAGTTAGCAACTTGAAGAAACAACCACTGAAAATCCATGTACACACTAATAGGGTTCTTTATTACATATTTTTGAATTGAGCATGCGGAATAGGATGCCGATAAAGTAGCAATTGTGATGCTGGACTGAGCAGAAATAATGATCCCAAATTGTTAACCATGTTATGGTTAAGAATGAATCAACTATCATACAAATGTCAATGGAGACATTCTCCTAAATCATCCTCCCATATTTAACTGTCATTCATAGATGACTCAGCTCAATGAATAGATGGAGTTTAATTCTCCTAAAACCTTTCTTTAGCCTGACTACTAACCAGCTGTCTTACCTCACAGAGTTCTTTCTGGCTTGCTAAGTATACACCAGATGGCTTAAGCCCCATCTTTCCCCCCATACCAGTTGGGGAGACGGGCCTGTAACCAAGATATTTTATTAACTGTTGGAAATGCGTTGTATGCAGGCTTAAAGCTTTTAGCACTGCTTTGAATGTCAGGAATTGACAGTTCATGCTAAAAAGGGTTAATCAGATTTAGTGGATTGCTATCCAAGTTTTATCAAATGTCAGGCTTTTCTCAATATGCTGCACATCAGCAAGATGAGAGTATCATTGAGAGGAAATTTATAGAATATGTCTGTGCTGATCCCAGGACACGAAGGGAGTCATCTCCCAGGCAACAGAAATGTCTTCATATTCATTGGGTTCAGGGTCCTTTCTCAGACTCTTTGTTTCCTAGACTTGTGGGTTTTGTTGGGCGTAGGACACATCCTATTTGTTAGGAGGAAGGTGGGGCTCTCCTGGCCTAGCTGACCTGGGCTCCCAGCCTCCCATGGCCAAACTTTCGGGCAGAAGGGAGGGGGAGTATTGTGGATGGTCAGAATGAGGGGCAGATTGAATCCAGGCCAGGAAGGTTATTACCCTCTTGCCTGACTGCAGATAAGTGGATTTTGGAAACAGATGGTGCTGTCTGCAACCCAAATTACAGGAGGCAGGTACAATGAAGAGGTAAACAGTACTTACCTTCTTTGCCAACAGATGGACAGATTCTCGACTTATTACCCAGCTACAAGATACAGTTTCAATTACTTCTATTTAAAATTCCAACTGGGAATGGTTATATTGGTACAAAATAAGGGGAGGCAATATCAAGTGAGAGATTAAATATTTAGGAGCAAAGAAGAACTTGAAAATTAACACTATGCATAACCATTTCAATCACAGATTTTAAAAAATGGGACATGTAGATACAAGGCTCTTATGACAACATATTCGAAAGGCCTAATTTAATGAAGCGGTGCCCCAAACCCTTCTGGATGTTTCTGTAGTGCAACAAACATCAACCGTGATTTCTTCTCACATAGGCATGGCCTCCCTGAGCCCTCGCATGTGACTGATGATCTAAGGCCCTCAAGGCACAGTGCTCTGGGTCTTTCAGACGGGCAGTGACTGACCAGAGGTGCCTTCAGATTCTTCTCCTAGCCCACGGAGCCACATAATTCATATCTCAGCAGAGATGCCATTCTTCATCAAACCCCATTTCCTCCCCTTCCCCAGGAAGGAGAGAGAGACAGGGGAGTGGCAAGAAAGCCAAAGTTCAGTTTCACACATATGAATTCAGATCTCCCAGGAATATTCTTGTAGACATGCCAAACAGTTTGAAATATGAGTCTGGAATTTGAAGGGGAAGCTTTCGTTTTAGATGCACTTTTGAGATGATCAAGTTTGGAGTGGAACGTTATGAAAGCCACTATCAAAGTTCTAATAACAGCTCAGCCACCAGAAAGTGATTTCAAATCAACCCAAATTCCTTTCTTGTCTTTTGCACTCTTGTTGAATGGCATGAGTTGTGCAGGGCGGTATTTCTCCCAAGCCTTCCTCTTCCTCTGTCTGCCTTTCTCCCAGGCTCCAGTTCCCCAACATCCCTTCCCTACACGCCTCTCCCATGACTTCTGCATGTACCTATGCCACCTTTTTCCAGCTCTGCAACACAATGCAAAACCCTACAAGAGCTTTTTGGCAATTCCTCAAGGAGAGGAAAGAAACCTAACTCATAAAACCAGAATCTTTTAAGAGTAAGAAAAGCTGTCCCAGCAAATGAGCAACAGAACTTCTGATGCCAAAGTTTCTTCTGGGTAGAAGAGAGCACCTTTTCCTTACACAAGATAGAAGGAAGTTTTCAGAGGCAGCAGGACAACCAGCTTCCTAATCTGGCTAAGGGTCCCATTGAGATGATGAACCGACCCTACGATTTACTCCTTGTTCATCTGTGTCAGATGAAATGGTTGTAAGAGAATCCACATTCACAATAGAAAGCCAAATAAAATGTATGAGAAGGTATCTTTGCATCTTTTTGGCATATTTTGGAAAAGCCGCTTCCTGTTTCAAGCCGTCATTGTTTTCATGAGAGGAAGTGATCAGCATGGGGCTGTGGTGTGGAGCCAGGATGTTCACAGCCAGCCAAGCTCTATCCAGAGAAGAGCCAGCTGTGGGCGGGACTGCCACGCTAGAAACAGTTCAGAAAACCAGACTGCATCGAAACCTCCTGAAGTTCGTCTGAAAATGTGGCCCTGACTGTGAGCTGTGAAGTGTTACTAAAAGAAGAAAATAATACAGCAGTTGTCTGAAATCACGAATTAGCACTCTGATGTGAAAATAGGACTTCAGAATGTCAAATAGCTACAATAGAGAAAAGACTGGAAATTCTCGGTTGTACTCATTTGCCAAATTGGAATAAAGATTTGGTCTTGCTGAACCAAATGTGGCCTGCTTCCCACATCAGCAGAAAAATTTCCTCCTCCTAGTTTCTGATGCTTATGACAGTGAAGCATTATGAAGTGTGTGTGTGTGTGTGTGTGATCAAATTTCCACTTTGCTATGGAAATAGGGAGTTAGAGAGGTCCTAGGTCCTTATTAGAGATTGCCAGAATGTTTGGATAAACTGCAATTTTGTGGATTTAGTTGACTTTGAAAAGTACATCACATTTTCAAAGAACTGTCAGATTGTCATCACATGACAGAGCTCAGAGATTTAACAAGATTTTATTACAATGGGATGAAAATGTGATTTTTAATATAACCCTCAACTGATGCATTTTTGGAAGTGCCATCCCCTTTCAAAATCATCATTTTTTGAGTCTACTCATGTTTTCCAGGGCTTCTATGATCACTCAAACAGCCGTTTGATCTGGTGTTCAGAGCTACATTATTTGAAACTCTGGAAACTCCAGAAAATCATTCTCATCTCTTCCCAGCCGTGCCTCTATTTTTAGCCTAATCATACTGTATTAGTCGGTTTGATCCCCCACTGAATTCACAGCCCTGATTCGGAATGACTTTTCCTCTTTCTGAAAGTCAGCACCATCCTAGGCGAGATGGTTGAAAGCCACAAGGAAAATTCAAAGGTATCGTGTTTCTCATTTTCCCAAACTTGGAATTAAGCTCTAGGTTTTTTTCAGATAATTGTTTTTTGGTTAAAATGTTGTCTGTAGACTTTAATTTATCACAAAGAAGTATTCACGGATGAATGAATGAATTTAACAAGCATTTGTTTCAGTGTTTATATGTGTCCTTTATTATGGGTCCAACACATGCCTGGTCATTGGGACACACACTTGGACAAGGCGTGTCTTGGTCTTACGGGGTTCTTACACAGCTGGGGACAGGCTCACACATGGATAAGAGTGTGGGGAAACATGGGTGAATGTGGGTTCTACAGACACCGGGGCATCTAGGCTGGCGAAGGGGGACACAAGCAGAAAGCTCTCCTGGGAAATAGCAGCAGCAGGTGAGGAAGCAGCGCAGGGACCTGCAAGGGAGGGAGCTCCGGTGACAGCACCAGAGGCAACTTCTGCCCAGGATCAGCTCATCCAGGAGGCACAGTGGGACCTCTGCCTGGGGCCTATGGCATTTTAGAACCTGTGAAGACGCTTTAATTGTTTTTAGAATCAGAAGACTATAAACCAGCTTGATTATATTTGTCTTTATGCCACCATAGTCATAACATATAAATTTTAATATTCCTTTAAAACATTTTTTTTTTGAAGAAAGGGGCCTATGAGGACAATAATGGCTTTGACCCATGAAAGTCACAGCATGGCCTTGCTTCAGGCTGACCATCAAAAAGACATCTCAGAGTTGTCCCTAATGGAGTCGAGAAAGTTGGGTTTTTGCCCTCGTGCAAGGACTGTCTCTGATTAGCAATTGTCCAGGCAGTGTGAACTCTTTGCACTTGGCTCTCTACTCCAGGATCTCCCAAGGGCAGCCTCTGAAGGAGAGCAGCAGGTGCTGGCCCTGGGAGCCCGGAGGAGGAGCTGGGGCACAGAATCAGCAAACAGGGGCCTGAGGGCTGCCAGGGCCGACAGTGGACCCCGTTGTTTGCATTGCAAGAGAAGTGCTGAGGGCCGAGCTCACACCTGTAATCCCAGCACTTTGGGAGGCCGAGGTGGGTGGGTCACCTGAGGTCAGGAGTTCAAGACCAGCCTGAGCAATATGGTGAAACCCCGTCTCTACCAAAATATGAAAATTAGCAGGGCGTGGTGGTGCACGCCTGTACTCCCAGCTACTTGGGAGGCTGAGGCATGAGAATCGCTTGAACCCAGGAGACGGAGGTTGCAGTGAGCTGAGATCGCACTGCTGCACTCCAGCCTGGGCAACAGAGTGAGTCTCTGTCTTAAAAAAAAAAAAAAAAGAGATAGAGAGAGAAGTGCTGAGAAGTTACGGGGGGAAGCTGGGACCAGGGCAAGGATGGGGCTGTTATGGTCACCAGGGACCCAAGCTGATGAGCAGCAGTGCTGAAGCTCAGCAGGAAAGCCGCTTCATTGTTCTCTTTTGAAAAACACTGGGGACATGGGAGACTGCACCAGAGGGAAGGACATGCATTGGTTCTCCTCTGACTTCCAAGAGATGGTCTCAAATCACTAATGCAGACAAAATGGGACCCAGCCATCCAGAAAGACACCTGAGAAATAGAAGTCTGAGATTTGGTGAAAAGGGGACTGAGATGGGAAGCACTCCCTGGCCCAAGGTGTATGATATTCTTGGACAAGTGTCTGCTCCTGAGTGGAAACCAGGCCAGGAGCTCAGACCCAGACAAGGTGTCACTTGGGCTGGGATTATGCTGCCGTGATGCTGGCTGCTTTCTCTTAAGGAGACCTTTTTGCAGAAGACGATAGGCATCAAATCCTGGGCTCCCGCTGACATTTTCCTTCACGTGGCTCTTTCTCCTACCAGTCACTTCTTAATAAAGCCTGTCACCTTGAGATGCTGAGGTGCCAAGCTGCTTCTGGCCTTTCTTGCTCCCTCATGACCTTCTTTCTATCACTTGAAACCTAGCTCTGTACTCACAGCCTTTTCTCCCCAGAACCCCAAGCTGGAGAGCTTCTGGAGTGGCTGATTTTGGTAACTAAGCCGCGCCACAGTCACTCTGCGGTCATCCGGAGAAAGCAGCAGCTTCATCTCGGCTTCTCTTTCCGGGTTTGTGTGTCCCTGAGCTCCTCAGAGAACCCTGCTAGTTCCTGTTTGTAGTTCTTTAGAATGAGAAGAGGAACCCCATAGAGAGGTGATATGGGGGAGCCGAGATGGGCCAGCATCTTATTTCCAACCTTGGGTGGCTCCGTGGGTGTGTGAGCCACGCAGTCCGATGGGCCCATGCTCAGATAGGCTCCTCGTTTGTGTAATGCTCTGCTGTCCTTGTCTGGAAATTCTTAGTAATTTTTGAACAAGGAGCCTCATATTTTTATTGTTCACTGGGTGGCTCTGCGAATAGGCAGCAGGTCCTAGATCTCAGCCAAGATGGTGACAATAATAGCGACCCCGTTGAGCTGTGCCAGGCACTGTTCTAGGCACTTGTGTCTGCATGCATCTCACTGCAAGTCTATCAGGAAGTTATTGGTATTTATTATTAGCTCCACTTTACAGATGAGGAAACTGAGGCACAAAGAGGTTAAGCCACTTGTCTAAGGTCACAAAGCTAGAAGGTGGGAGTTCAAGGCTCCAGAGTCTAATACTCACAGCCTCACACACTGCTGCTTCTGAGGCAAGTATCTGATCTCCCTGAGCTCTCTCTGTGCCTTTGCCCATCTGGCATTCCTGGGATTCTGAGGTAGCAGCCCTCTGCGTGAACTCTGTGGAAAGGCCTGGCTACCTTCCCAGATGCTCTAGTGGAGTAGTTCATGCTTGCCCTGAGCCCACCCTAGCAAAGTCTTATGAGCCAGATAGGCCATTCTAACCTTTTCCTCTCTGGAATTTTCCTCGGGGGCAGAGTTGCTAAGTGGTCTATCACCTTGCTGCATCCATGCGTTTCTGCTACCAAGATCCCTGGGTCTGCCTGGATCTGCCAGTGCCAGGCCCCGTTGCTCGACTCCTTTCTTCCTGTGAGCCTCCCACAGGCTGGTCTGGTTGAATGAGCCCATCTCTGTGTCATACAGTGGAAAACCCCACCCTGTACAGGGCCTGGGGTGCTTGTCTGTGGAGCATGGTGATAACTGCCATGCTGGATTGTGGCGACAGAACATTGCCCGCCATGTGCCTGGCTCAGACCCTGCACACAGTAGGTGCTCAGAAAAAGATGGCCGTGGCCATTTGTGCTGAAAGTCAAGGACTCTGCTTTTCACATTCCTGCAACTTTACTGGCAATGTATTCTTGTGGCTGCTCAGAGAAATTCCGTGTTTATCACATGTTCAGCTGAGAAGCCAAAGGAGCTCTTTACTCTAAAGTGTGATGAGGCTTCATCTTTGACGGGTGTCTTTTCCATAGCGCTGACGTCTTTCTCAAGCAGCAACTTCCCGTAGAATCTCTCTGAGCTGCCTGCGAAATCGTCATCCGGGTTGGTGGACCCAACTTCCCAGGTTCTCTAGTTGCTGCCAAGTGGAGGAGGCACATTCTGGGCCTCCTAAGCCATATTCCAAACAGAAAGAATGTCCCACTTTCTGCCTGTAGCCCCCTGCCTTCCTCCCAGAGCTTCAAATATGAATGTAAAGGAAATGAATAATCTGCCATGTAGATGTGTTGATTCTTTAGACTGAATTGGCCAAGTCTTTAATGGGCTTTCACGGAAAATAAGTAAAATAATTCCAAAAGGAGTGAAATTCAAAAGTCCTCACAAATCTTTCAAAACCAGGTTATTGGTGCTATTCAGACATGAAGTTGAATTTGGCTGTTGGAGGCCCTGCCAGCTCTTGGCTACCAGCAAGGGCGGGCTTGGCACAAAGCAGCCCGGGGAAGACAGGAGGGCAGACACTGGCGGTTTCACTTCTCCCATGCTGGCATGAGGCCTGCGTGCCTCTGTGCTCCTCTTCCTCTAGAACTGCCTCAATCTTGTAGTTAGCAATCTCTAAAATATGGTACACCCTTCCTCCACCTTGTTCATTCTTGAAGATTCACCAGAAATCTGTATTTACAAGAAGAAAAAATATGCAACTACCAGACGGACTTTGAGGCTGATAAATCTCTTAGGCAAGCTTGTCCAATCCACAGCCTGGGGGCCACATGCGGCCCAGGATGGCTTTGAATGTGGCCCAACACAAATTCATACACTTTCTTAAAACATTATGAGATTTTTTTGCAATTTAAAAAAAATCTCATCAGCTATCATTAGTGTCCTAATGATATTTTGTGTATTTTATATGTGGCCCAAGACAATTCTTCTTCCAATGTGGCCCGGGGAAGCCAAAAGATTGGACAGCCCTGCTTAGGAATCACAGATTATCAGGGAAGGATGAAGCAGTGCTAAGAAGCCGTAAACACCTCCTAAAACTGAAGGCAAGTCCCTTCAGGAATGGCCACAGCACAGAGGAAGTGTGGTCGGTTCCTGGGGGTGGGCCTGGCATCAGGCAGCCAGTGAGTGCCATCCTAATGCGATTCCTCCCCAGGCTGGAATCTTGCCTCTTTCCTTTGCAGTGTCCACCACGGCTGTTTTTGCTGCCTATTTCTCAGGCCAGCAGCACTCAGATAGGCTGGCAGAGCTCTGGCTGCTGAGATGAGGTGGTTGACAAGGCTGTTGGGCAGTGCACTCCAGTGGGAAGGGGCCCCCGCCCCCATGCACTCCTGAGTAAGTGCAGAGTCTAGCACTAAGCCTGGGGGTATGTTCTGGCAGGAGGAGTGGGCATCCTCCACTCTCAGGGAAGTTGAAAGGCAAATGTAGGCCTGACGACTGACCTGCAGGCAAATCCCCACTAGCTCCCAATGGGAAATCAAGAGAACTCAGCCAGGGCTGTGGAAAGGGGTGTGAGGAACGTTTGGGACAGAATATGTCACCAGCAAAAGACCTGCAATTTTACCCTCCGGAATCCTAAACCATATCTGCTCTGACCCTCAGGGGCCTTCCCCTTTTATTCCAGTCTTTTGGGCCAACTTGATCAAGGCTACAATCTAGAACTTACCATTGTCAACAAGAAACCCTAACATTTTTTCCCCACCTAAGCTACATATTGCAGACATGCAAGCAAGTTTTAAAGAACTTTGCCAATTCCACCTAATTTCAATGCGCTGCAGTGGTCATCGTTGCTTTCACAGGCACAGGAAACTCTGAAATGTCACCAGTTAGAAGACGTTTCCTAGTTGGCTGACCTAGTGTGATGAGTATGTTTTCAGAGACAGTTAAGTAAGGAAGCTTACATAACTTATCAGCCATGTTTGTCTTTTGCAATTCCACTGGGGAGAGCAAGCATGAATGCTGCCTTACAAAGGCAGAAGCTATGACTTAGGGGATTCCTTGTAATTCAGAAAGTGAAAGTCACACAAATCCTTTCCAGTTCCGAAGGAAGGAAGGGGGCCAGTGGTGAGAGGTCAGCACACTCCCGTCTCCCCTTCCCATCCACAGCTCTGTCCACAGTGGAAACTTGGTGGCAGACGGGATCAGTAGAAAAGACTCATATAAATAGAAATGGTGCAGAAGCAGAGGGGTTTAACCTCTCTTCTCAGTCTCTGGAAGGGCTTCATTGTTGATTCCAGAACCAGAATGGGTGACCACAGGAGAACAGAAACCACAACTTAGGGTTTTCTAAGCCAGAAAGAGGACCAAAGTTAACTCCCCAGGGCTCCACGCACCATCAGGTGGACAGGGAGGAATAGAGACATTTCTATTGCTCTCAGTGGAAAGCAACTAAAAGTCAAAAAGCCATTGTTCCCGCCTGAGAGGACCAGAGCAAGATAGGCCAGGCCCCTTGGTGAGGCTGCAGGTGAGCAAGCTAGGGGCAGATGGAGCTGTCAGGACAGGGTGGGGACAGGAGAACACACCAGTCTCAGACGCCTGTGGGACGGCCCTGCTCCAGGAAGGAACAGCCAAGAAACAGGAATCCCTTACCTGCAGCTACCACAGAGCTGTTCCTACCTTACCCAGGTGCCTCTGGGAGAGGAGCAGGAGATGGCAGGAAAAAACCCACCAACACGTGGTTGACCTACAGGCTACTGTTTAAATACAAGGAGACCCTTATTGGCAACTGAATTAGCTTTCAATGCTAAGTTTAAAACATTTCCAGATGCCTCATCTCTCGAAGAATCCTGGTGTGAGCATGATGAGGAAACAGATAGAGAAAATAGAGAGACAATAGTTATTTCTCATTTACCTCTCTGTGTCTCAGGAGCCCCATGTGTAAAATAAAAATAAACATTCCCAAATATATTTGTCTGTTTTTATGCTGCTGATAAAGACATACCTGCGACTGGGCAATTTACGAAGGAAAGAGGTTTAATTGGACTTACAGTTCCACGTGGCTGGGGAAGCCTCACAATCGTGATGGAAGGCAAAGAGGAGCAAGTCACTTCTTACATGGATGGCAGCAGGCAAAGAGAGAGAGCTTGTGCAGGGAGACTCCTGTTTTTCAAAACCATCGGATCTGGGGAGACCTATTCACTATCAGTAGGACAGCATGAGAAAGACCTGCCCCCATGGTTCAATTACCTCCCACGGGGTCCCTCCCACAACATGTGGGAATTCAAGATGAGATTTGGATGGGGACACAGCCAAACCATATGACCAAATTTACAAGTTGTTTTAAGGACCAAATACCTGAAAGAGCTTGAAAAAAAAATGTGTGTGTTATCCAAATGCAAGACTCAAAACACATTGTTGTTAGTGGTTTTCAGGTTGGAGTCCCACAGGCGAATCCTCCACATATCTTCTTGCCTTTCTTGCAGCACAAAGAAGAAAGCAGGTGACAGCCATGGCTGATCTCTCCCTCCTTCTTTCAGGGAAGGGGGCCACTGGGTAGAATCTATAGATCACAGTGACACATCCTCGGCTAGAGGAAGGAAGGGCCAGGGAATAAACACAGCAGTCCCAACACCAGCCATCGCAAACCTTCTCCCTCCCAGGAAGCCAGACACTGCCCCCGTCCTGGTGGAGGGATCCTGTGCTCCGGCTCTTCTCCCAGCTTGGTAAGATTTTCTGCCAAAGCAACCCCATGCCTGAGCCTTCCTGTTTGCTCATCTTTGCCTCCAGCCACACCCACTCTTACTAGGCATTTAACTTTTCCTTCTGGCCAATTTCAGATGTGTATTTCAAATTTTTCCCACTTAAGCATCTGACAAGGTAAGAATAAAGGACATACATATTTAGAGGAAAAAAGCTGCTTTTATTGGGCTCAGCAGCCTCTCATTTGTGCAGGAGTGAATTGTGGTATCTGTTACTAATTGTGTGGTTAAAATATTTGTTGGATGCCCTTGCAATTTTCACAAGCAACTGTATTCATAATCTGTCTAAAAATGCAAGGTGGCAACCACCAGAAGTCCGCTCGAAACCCAAACCACATGTAGTGTAGACATCATGTTTATAATCAGGCTTTAGTGTTCATTTCACAGGGAAATTAATTATACTTAATAGTCACAGATAGCTTCAGAATTCTAAATAAAAAATTCAAAAATGGTAAAAAAAAATTCACAAAATAACAAGAGGGAGTTTGAGTGAAGAGATAAATTTATCGTTATCTTGTTTAGGGGTCTGAGATTCAGAAAGCTCTGTCTTTCAGAGGAGCTTGATAATGACACAAAATTATTTTAGCTGGGAGATCAGGATCATTCTGTAGGCCAAAGCAGAAGCTTCCAGTAGATAAAGTTTCAAGTGCCTGGTATTTATGTGTCCATGAATACAACCCTAATAAAAGACTGTAAAGTTTAAAGGGGTATGTAGTTGGAAGATAACTATGGTACTCATAAAAACTCGGTAGTAGAATCTATGGATGAGAGGTCTGAAACCTTGCAAAAACAAAAAAAAAGAGAGCGAGAGATGAGGACAGAGGTGGAAAACAGAACATAGCCAGCAGGTTTGTCCTGAGAGATGGGATTCACTGGCATCACTGAGGCCTGGAGCACTGCCTCCAGGGAAGAGGCTTTGAAGCTAGCAGCCCCTGAGGGGCCTGAAGATTGTTGTTATGTTGTTTCTGAGCCTTTCAGCTCTGGAGCCCAGACAAAATTCTGTCTGGGATGTGAGAAGGTGAGGACTGATGGGGGCTGGCTGGGCCTCCCTGTCCAGGCCAGCGTTGCTCCCTGCCCCGTCACCTGCTATCTGCATTGCCATGCTTAGGGAGATCATTCTGGAAGCTGTCTCTGGAGCAGGAAGGAGGGAAGCAGGAAGGGGAGGCAGGGCTGGGCCCCTGAAGCTGGTGGCTCCGCAGGCTCCAGTTCTTCCTTCGGCACAGCTGTGTGGGGTCACGCTCTGGCTGGGGCATCATGAGAGTGACCTGGATGTCTAAGCCGGACTCCAGATGATGCCTGGGTGTCCACATCTGTGAGCAGGGATGAGAACAGCCCCTGCTTCCCATCACCATGGGGAGGATGCAGTACAGAAGTGAGTGTGAAGCAACCACACGGCGCCCGGCACACATGGCTGTCTTCCCCAGTCATCTTAGTCTAATCTCTGAGAGGCACAGAAGGAAGAGGAAGGTTCTGTACCTTCCAGCAGGACGCCGCACCTGGCTCAGTTCTGCCCCTCTGCCTGGCCCACAGATGTCTTGAGAGGCCGTTCATGATCCTGGCTTCCCCTTCTCCGCGGTGGGAACTTTACATCCCCTTGGCTTCTCCAGCGTTGTGATGCCCACCAGGCGAGGGGCTGCAGTTTCCTCCTGTGGCCATGTCTCCCATTCTTCCTCCTCATTTCTGCCCCTTACGTCTGTGGCACCCTCTTCTCCCTCAACCCCATTGCCACCCTTAATCAATCTACCTTGTCCCCTAACTCCGGCTCTACTCAGCCATGACACTCACCTGAACATCTGGTCAAGCATCCTGGGCACGTCCTCATGGCTACCCCAGGTTACCTCTGAAGACTCTTGGACACCCATTGCCAACTCCCAGAGGCTGTTTCCAGTGCTGCTCCCTTTGCTGGAGAAAATATGTAACACACTTATGGGATGTATCCCACAAAGGTGACTCTGCTCTCCCCAGACTTTCACGGCAGTTTGGCCTCCTCACCCATTTCAAGCCTGGCCCCCACCATGGCTGGAAGAGAGTAGGGGTGGGTGATGGGTGGCACATCAGGCAGGGAAGGGAAGGGAGAAGGAAGAAGACAATCCCTGTTGCTCTCATCGTTTAGGCTTCCTCTTCGTCCACCCTGTGGCTGGTGAGAACAGGGCACGGCCCCGAGAGAAGCTCTAAAAGTACTTGTTGCATAAATAAACACACGCTTTCTCTAGAGTAAAACTGAAATATGATCTCCCTTGTGAAACAAAACTTTGCCATAATCCTTTTGCTGTTTACGATGCACTCATTCTCTTCTCTTTATTTCATTAATGAATTCATTTGACAAATGACTATTGAGATATTTCTGTTCTGGTCTGCAGAATAAAGCCGTGAACAGGATGATAAACTACCTGTTTCTGGTTGGAATAGGGCAGGATACCAAAAATAAACAAACAGAAGAAATGAAGACATCAATGATGAGGGTGAAGTGTTGTGGGGCAGGAGAGCATGAGGGTTGGGTGACTGGGAGCACCTCAGGTGGAAAGGGACTGAGTTGACATTTGGAGGGGGCACGTTTTTGAGTGGCTGCAGTGAGCTGGTGATAAAGATCTCCTCATCACACCCACACATCCAATTAGTAACAGTGTCAGTTTGCTCCTGTGCCCATCTCATTGCCACCGCCCTGGTCCACGGCCCCATATTCTCACCTGGGTTCCTACCACAGCCTGTAGGGTGGGCCCTCTGCCTCAGTCACTGACCCTCCCATCCCACTTGCTTCTGGCAGAGCACGCTTCCAAAACACAGATCTGTTCAGGCCCCTGCCCCTGCTTACACCCCTTTTTTGGCCTCTGTGGCCCTCAGAATCAAGTCCAGATGCTCTGGCCTGGCGCATATGCACGATGGGGACCTGCTGGGGCCACCCAAATGGGCCCTTGCAGCAGTGAGACTGAGCCACATGCAGGTCCTCAGATCACTGTGGGCTCCGTCCCTGCCCTGGCTGTAGCACATGCTGCTCCTGCCCCCTCCTGTGTTCTGCTCCACCCCAGTCTCACCCTGACATTCCCATATCTCCTGCTTTTACCCCTCTTTGGTGTTTGCTTATCACTGCACCCCAGAACCTCATCCAGTCCCTGGCATGTAGAGGACCCTCACTGGTTCTTTGAGAAATGCATAAATTCAGTGTTGGTTCCTGCAAAGAGTCTTCCTTGAAAATGCTTTCAGGAGGCTGTGCTGTCCCTGGCAGGGCAAGATGCCTTGTAGCAGGATTTTCCCTTCTTATGGTGGTTCTTTAGAAAGGCCATTACTTGGCTATGCCTGTAAACTCAGCACTTTGGGAGGCTGAGGCGGGTGAATCACGAGGTCAGGAGATAGATACCATCCTGGCTAACATGGTGAAACCCCATCTGTACTAAAAATACAAAAAAAAAAAAAAAAAAGCCAGGCGTGGTGGCACGGGCCTGTAGTCCCAGCTACTCGGGAGGCTGAGGCAGAAGAATCGCTGGAACAAGGGAGGCAGAGGTTGCAATGAGCCAAGATGATGCCACTGCCTTCAGCCTGGGCGACAGAGCAAGACTTCGTCAAAAAAAAAAAAAAAAAAAGGCTATTGCAAGATCCAGGCATATACATAGTAAACCATAGATACCACACCAATGATTGATGGGAATTTACTAAACAGAATGCCATTTAGGATACGATGAAATCATGCCTAGTGTAACATCTGCCTTCTTAAAAACAAATTCAGAGTATCATTTAAAAAAAAAAAGTACAAGAAAAATAAGACCATATGTAGAAGTTTGTAACTAAGAACATATGTCAGTGAAAAGAAAACCTAACAGCATATTTTATTACTAATTGTTTAAATCAATATGTAATACATAAGCCTTTTGTTCCAAATGCTGTTGCCTTCCATAGCATCTGAAAATAAGTACTATCTTTCATTGAATCTAAGACTCCATCAATCATAAGATGAGCTGTTATTTTACGTACAGCACTGCCCCGCTCATTCACCCTCCTATTCTTTTCTGCCTGCTTCTGGCAGCCAGATCATTCTTCCAAAACACAGATCTGATTAGGCCCAATCCCTGCTTGTGGCCCTTTGGTGGCTTCTGGGGTCCTCAGAATTAAGTCCAGATGCTGTGGCCTGGCACCCATGCCCTGCACTGTGGGAATCCTCTGTGTCCTCCCACTCGGTCCTTGTGGCAGTGAGACCCAGCCATCTGCAGGTCCTCAGATCGCCATGCGCCCCTTTCCTTATTTTATGCACTATCAATAAAGAAAAATATGCTGCCTATTAACTGTGACCCCTGATTGTAAAGCGTTATGACTGCCCTGCCTGTTCACCTCCACCAGGAGAGTCTGAACATCGAGTTTATCTCTAGAATAGTGGTTCTCAACTGGGGGTGCTTTTGCTTCCCCCTTGCCCGAGGGGATGTGGGCAACGTCTAGAGACATTTTCACTTGTCACAACTGGGGTACTGGTTGTACTGGTATCTAGTGGGTAGAGCTCAGGGTTGCTGCTAAATCTCCTCCAATGCACAGGGCAACTTTCAACAACCGAGAATCATCAGCCCAAAATGTCAGTAGCACGGGTGTTGAGAAACAGTGCTCTAGAACAAACAAGAATTACTTGCACTTTTTGTATTCTGCCACCATGAGTACTATCATCTTCTGGATTTTCTTTGCTTTTTTTTCTGTAGAGCATTGATCTTAAGCACAGGGCCCATTCAGAATGCATATATGAAAACTCTAACAAAGCATTTTAGGAGCCTCCGTGAGTTGGAGCCATGATTTATTTCAATAAATTAAACTAAGCTCTGCACAAGCCTTTATTTCTCCCACTCTAGTATAAAACCAGAAAATGCACTTGACACATTCTGCATTTTAATTATACTTTCAGAGGATATAACAGTTGTATGAATTAAGAAGCAGTAAAATTAAATCGATTTTTCCATACATGCAGAAAGATGCAGGACTTAATGTGCATTATAATTAGGGACAATGAAATCAGTTGTAGAATTTGTTTCAAAGTCACTAAAACCCTAAATTATATTGAACTGCCAACCTCTTCCAGCTTGTCACTTGTTTCCTTAAAATCAGTCTAACACCTGTTTAAGTCCTGCTTTTGGCAAGCTGCTAAACCCAGTAGCAATAAAGCTGGCCTTTGTAAGAAGTTTTTTGGTATGACAACAGGAAACTCTGGGAATAACAAAAGGCCTCCTTTGATATTTTCAGTCCAAAATATGTCTGATTTGACGTACTGAACTTCTGAGGGGTGATTCAGAAAGTGTCTCAAACACTTTAGCATTGACAAATGAGAAGCAAAAGTCAAAAAAAAAAAAAAAGAAAGAAAGAAAGAAATTGCTCACTCTTGCTCTCACACCGATGTTAGGAGGAAACGTGTGAAGAGGGCTTGGGTGACTCTAAGACAGTTACCTCATGACAAAGAAGAGGGTCAACGTTCCATGAGAAGTCTGGCAAATTCCAGGATGGAGCTGGGTGCTGACCTTCGCTTTTGGTGTGGACAGTTGGTCTTTGCACATTCTAATTGCACCCTAAATACTCATTGTAGACATCACACATCAGAAGCAGCACCAAGAGATGGTCCAGTGCCAGGCAAACCCTCATGATCTTGTACCAGACAGAATCCTTTTGAGGTTCCTGACACTCCGTTCCCATTTCCGCCCTCCATCGTGTGTGACAGGTAGTCACCTATGATTTTAAACATCCAGAGCACAGTTTTCTTTCTCTCCTCCCCACAACTAAAACCTGGTTGAATGAAATATCTTGCATTAGTCATTTGCAGCGGAGGGTGACGCTGCTGCTGGTTGGGACGTTCTGATCCTAGACACTAATTAGAGTGGTGAAAGTCTCTGCTTCTCATTGAGGAAGTCAAGCCTCTATTAATGATTTGGGAAGGAAGCTGAGATGCTGAGGTCTTGGCCCTGCCTCAGAAGTCAGGGCCATTTACGTAAGCTGAGCCCCATCCCTGCTCTCTCCCAAAGGTACGCACAGCTGCTTCCTGGGTGCTGCTTTTAATAAGCTCAGAATTAAAAAGCAAATCCTGCTATTTGAGCCTTCACTGAATGCTCCAGGAAGACAAGAGATAGGGGTCAAGGGCATCTTGTTCACTCCAAGTCCCCTGCATCTGGCACAGGTCCTAGTATGTGGGTGATGACCAAACAATATGGATCCAATGAGTAAATGGTAGACTGAACGCCTCTTGAGCTAAACATTGTGATTGATTCACATGGCAGAGGTTACTTTCAAAGGCAGGAGGTGTTCCTGTGGGCAGGCCCAGGCCTTGAAAACTTAATTTTATTATTTATTTATTTATTTATTTATTTATTTATTTATTTATTTATTATGTGTATTTTGGTAGGTCTTTGGGGAACAGGTGGTGTTTGGTTACATGAATAAGTTCTTCAGTGGTGATTTCTGAGGTTTTGGTGCACCCATCACTTAAGCAGTGTACAGCTGCTTCCTGTGTACTCAGTGTGTAGTCTTGTACCCCTCACTTTGTCCCAAACTTTCCCTCAAGTCCTCAAAGTCCATTGTATCATTCTTATGCCTTTGCGTCCTCATAGCTTAGCTCCCATTTATAAGTGAGAAAATACGATGTTTGGTTTTCCATTCCTGAGTTACTTCACTTAGAATAATGGTCTCCAATTCCATCCAGGTGGCTGCAAATGCCATTATTTCTTTCCTTTTTATGGTTGGGTTATATATATATATATATATATATATATATATATATATATATATATATATATCTCACATTTTCTTTATCCATGTGTTTATTGATGGGCATTTGGGCTGGTTTCATATTCTTGCAATTACAAATTGTGCTGCTATAAACATACGTGTGTAAATATCTTTTTCATATATTGACTTCCTTTCCTCTGGGGAGATACCCAGGAATGGGATTGCTGGATCAAACGGTAGTTCTACTTTTAGTTCTTTAAGGAATCTCCACACTGTTTTCACTGTGGTTGTACTAGTTTACATTCCCACCAACAATGTAAAAGTGTTCCCTTTTCACCACACCCATGCCAACATCTATTATGTTTTGATTTTGGCCATTCTTGCAGGAGTACAGTGGAATCGCACTGTAGTTTTGATTTGCATTTCCCTGATTATTAGTGATGTTGAGTATTTTTTCACATGCTTCTTGGCCATTTGTGTGTCTTCTTTTGAGAATTGTCTATTCATGCCCTTAGCCCACTTTTTGATGGGATTGTTTGTTTTTTTTTCTTGCTTATTTGTTTGAGTTTCTTGTAGATTTTGGATATTATTCCTTTGTCAGATATACAGATTGCAAAGATTTTCTCCCATGCTGTGGGTTGTCTGTTTACTCTACTGATAATTTCTTTTGCTGTGCAGAAGCGTTTTAGTTTAATTAAGTCCAATCTATTTATCTTTGTTTTTGTGGCATTTGCTTTTGGGTTCTTGGTCATGAAGTCTTTGCTTAAGCTAATGTCTAGAAGGGTTTTTCTGATGTTATCTTCTATAATTTTTATGGTTTCAGGTCTTAGATTTACGTCTTTGATCCATCATGAGTTGATTTTTGTATACGGTGAGAGATAAGAATCTAGTTTCCTTTCTCTACATGTGGGTTGCCAATTACACCAGTGAAAACTTAATTTTAAGTCGTTTCTACTCTGTAATCTTTATTACTGTGTATGAGGGGTGATCATTCTTTGGTCAGTGGTCAGTGTTAGGAGAGAGGTTCCTAACCCTATTCATGATGCCAGGAGGTGTTTGTGTTTGGGGAAGGAAGGCCAGTGGGATTACATTTGAGAAGGAGCTGCATTCAAGATTTTCAGTGATTGTTTACTGAACACCTACTGTACCAGTCTTCTGCTACCAATAGTCCCCAAAACTCAGTGACTTAACAACAGCCATTTATCATGGCTCCTGAATCTGCAGGCTGGGGTGGCTGATCTAGGTTGGCCTGTCTGGGCAGCTCTTCTCCACGAGTTTCTTATCTTCCTGGGATCAGCAGCCTGACATGGGCATGTTCTTCTCAGGGCAATAACAGACGTACCAGAGAGCAAGTGCCTTTCATACCTTTTGTAGCATTATGTCTGGCTGAGATCTATACACCAAAACAAGTTATGTGGCCATCCTCAAAGTGGAAGGGTGGGAAAGTACACTCTGCATGGAGAGGGGAGACAGGAGGGAGTGAATATGTCTGAACAAGGATCTCATCTATCAGCCCAAATACATGCCAGAAATATCCCATTAGCCTCATTCACGATAAGACCTTGGTCCCTTTATGAACCTTGCCCTATGAATGAGTGAATGCATGGATGTTGTGAGGATGATGGCGGAGGTGGGAAGAGCTGTCATCTGTCGAGCTTCCATCTGCCTGGGGGTGAGATGATTTGGATTGGTTATAGGTGTATGTCTAAACCAGAAGTTGTTATCTTGGAGGGAGGCCCAGTATTATTATTTTGTATTCAGCCTGGGGTATGTTAGTCAAACTTTTTCAGTTACAATCACTAGTTTTGTATAAAGGGAGTGTGGGAGCTGGTGTATGTAAATGGGGAATCGAAGGAGAGAAATCAGTTTCAAGCATGGTTGGAGCCAAAAGTTTAAACAATATCATCACCTCTCAATTTCTCTCTCTCTATCTCTGGTTCTCTCTCTGTGTGTCTCTCTTTCTCTCTCCTTCTCTGTCTCTCTCTCTCTATGTCTTCATCTTTCCCTTCCCCCTCCATCTTTCCAACTTTCTCTACTTCTTTCTCTACCTCTTTCTCTCCACCTCTCCATTTCCTTCTCTCTCCGCACCTCTCCATTTTTCTCTCTCTGCCTCCATATGTCTCTTGCCTCCTCTTCCTCTCTCTCTTTCTCTTCCTCTCCATCTCTCCCTCTCTCTCTCCCCCTCTTCATCTATCTCTCTCTCTCTCTCCCTCTTGCTCCCCTCCCTCCTTTTTCCTCTCCTCTCCATCTCTCAGTTCTGGCTTCTGGTGTACGCTTCCTTATCAGGCAGGCTTTCTCAATGCAGTTGTACAGGTGCTTTCTGGCATCTCCAGGCATACCTAGTCCATAATGATGTAATTTTTCAAAGCTTTAGTTTCATTGCAGTTAATGGTGCACCATATTTAAGGAATCAAATCTTTCTAAGGGGCATTTTTACAAAAACAGCAGTCTCTGCTTCTTGTTCAATTTCCTCCCCCGGAGTCATCACTTTCAAACTTTTAAGCTGATTATCTTACTATTCTTTCTAAATTATATAGTACATTTTGATTTTTAATTTTTCATCATGTCTTGAATTCCTTCTATAGAAGTTAGGCAATTCACCTCACCACAGAAATATACCCTTCCCTAAACCCAGCTCCCACTATAGTTAAATTATTCTATTGTTAGATTATTATTTCGTAATGACATTATTATAACCATGTAAATACTACTACAAGCTGAGTCAAGTGGTTAACTGTGAGATACATACTTCTTTTTTGTATATAATACTGTTTCATTGGAGTGAATACATGTTCCTATTTTTTCTTTTCTTTTGCTTAGTTTTCTATAGATTTATCACTAATTCAATCCCAAGTTCTCTAATTTTCTGATTCTCCACTCAAGACGTTCAGACATTCTATGGCTTTCATACTTCTGCAGAAGTGTCTCCCAGAGTTTTCTAACCCACAGCAATCTGGATTTGTTGCCCTCTAGGTCTGGTGTGCACTTCTCATTGGAGATCTCTCTTTGCTGTCATCCTGAAGTTTTTCTTTTGTTTCCTGTATTCATGGCCTGTTTATGTGTATCTCATGTTTTTCTCTTTATTGGTTTATATACTTATTTTGTTGGAGTACATCCTGAAGTAGCTTCCTGAGAAAGGGTTGGGGGAAGTATAATTTTGAGATCTTACATATTTGAAAATGTTTATTATAGTATTAATGGAGAGTAATACATTCTGGTTATTCTTGAATCATTGGGAATAAATTCTAGATTAAAAATATTTTTTTCTCCAGGGTTTTGAAGACATTGTTCCATTGTCTTCTAAGCTCCCAGGGTTATTTTTAAGAAGTCCAAAGTGTTTCTGACTTCTGAGACTCTGTAGGTCATCTGGAAGCTGGTAGGATCCAATTTGCTGAAATTTTATGAGATTTACCTTGGTTTGGGTTGAATGTTATTCATTGTGCTGGAAACTTGATTAGTCCTTTCCATCTGGAAAGTCACAGCCTTGTGTTATGGGACATGATACTGATTTTTTTTTTATTGATAATTCCTTCCCCCCTCATTTTTCTATTCTTGTTTGTAGAATTCTTTTGTTTCTGTGTTGGACCTGTGAAACTATTCTTATTTTTTTATTATCTTAATTTTCTCTCATTTGTTTTTTTTTCTCTGATATCTGGGAGATTTATTTAACCTTATCTTTTAATTCTTCTAAGGTTTTTTTAAATCATTTTAATTTTTCATGAGCTTTTTCTGAGTCCTCGATGTTTCTCTTTTATAGCTTTCTTTTCTTATTTGTAGATACAATATCTCAGTATCTTCCCTTTTCATGAACAATATTAAGGTGTTTCTTTTTAAGGTTTTCTTCTCTATGTTTTCTCTTACTTCCTTTGAATTATTTTTTTCTGCATGTTTTGGTCTCCATTTTTCATGATAAATTACTATTGCTCTGGAGTTCTTATCTTCTTTGTTTTTGTTAGATTATGACTTCATAAATATCCTTCATTCATTTTAGTGTGTCTCTGGGTTGTCTGCTTAAAAGTGGACACTAAAAAGCCTATGGCAGGATTTTGTGTGTTATTGGGAATTGTCAACTGTGGACTTCTGTGTACTGCAGTTGGCTGAGATATTTTTATTAGAAATCTTAACATCTGTATCTCTAGGTTTTTCCTCTTGGGCCTCTCATAGGAGGATCTTCCATTGACTTGTCTTGAGGTTTAAGACCTGTCTGGCAGTGTGCTGAGAGTTGTGTCAAGGAAGAGATCCATGAGTCTTGGCATTGAGTGTAATCCTTATTCAATCTTTGTTTTTAGAAAGATACTCTTTCATTTCACTATACCTGATTGCTTCTCTTTACCTTCTCCTTAGAATAAACCTCTCTGACTAGATGCAGTGGCTCACACCTGTAACCCCAACTCTTCGGTAGGCCAACGCAGGAGGATCGTTGCTTAAGTCCGGGAGTTTGAGTTCGAGACCAGCCTGGACAACACAGTGAGATTCTGTCTCTACAAAAAAATTAAAAAATTAGCTGAGTATGTTGGCGCATGTCTGTGGTCCTAGCTACTTGGAGGCTGAGGCAGGAAAATCACTTGAACCTAGGAGGTTAAGGCTGCAGTGGGCCATCATCGTGCCACTGCACTTCAGCCTGGGCAACAGAGGGAGATCCTGTCTCAAAAATAAAAAATAAAAATAATAAACCTGTCATCTCCTGCCAATTCTAGAGAGTAGACAGTGTCTGGCAATCGGAAGTTGGGAGGGGATGTGCTATTGATTGAGTTGATTCTTAAACAAATTTCCACTTAACCCTCCATTTTGGTACCATCTTCACTACGTGCAAAAATAACTTGAGTCTTTTGGGGGTATTTCAGTAAGCACCTTTCTCAGATCCACTTGATCAATTGTTTATCACTTAATAAAATCCTTCTGCATTCTTTTTGGGTTCCTCCGTGCATGCGTGTGTGTGTGTGTGTGTGTGTGTGTGTGTGTGTGTGTGTGTGTGTGTGTTTTAGCTAAAACAACCAAAAATAAATATGTGTGTTCAATCCCTTGGTGCTCTTAGGCCCTTTGTCTCCTAATATCCACACTATGTCCCATAAGAACACTGATCAAAGACGTTTGGATCACTTCCTCAGCCCCTCAACTTGGCTCTAATCCTGTGAGCTTGGTTCTCTTGAGAGTCCAGGTCATCTGCTTTTCCTTGTGATGGGCAAACTGTGACTGTATGATTGACAGCTACATAAAAATCATGCAAATGGCAGTTCCCCAAAGAAAGAAATGCAGTGCCAACAAATTGGCAGCAACTGTCCCAGACACAGGGCAGCTTTGTCCTCCAAAAGGTGCTGATCTTGAGGAGGCACGGATTATCCTTGGTTGCTTTGTATTCAAAAACTGTTGGCATCATCTCAGAAACACTAGTTATCCAAGCAGAAAGCACCTCCCTTGGTGTTTTTCTCCATTGTAAGCCTCAGCAACATCTGTTCATACTTAGAGCTCCTGAATCCATTTATTAATGCAGATGCCCATTGAAGTGCAAGGACAGCAAAGGCTTCCTGGAGAAATTCCATACCCTGGGGAGAAAAAGGAAGCCATGAAAAGCAGGCTCTCCCAGAACTGTAGGCCTGGGACTTTGGGAGCCCGTGGGACTTTTGAGAGCACATGGCATGGACAGGGGATACACAGTGTCCTTCCTTTATTTGGATGACTAGCGGAAAAGGTGTGACATTTATTTTCCTGCTTTCACTGCTGAAGTCCTAAAGGAAAGAAATCTAAGGTAGAAAATGTAAATAATCTGCATGAGTTGTTTGGGTAAATGTGTTTTTTTGTTTGTTTTTGTTTTGTTTTGTTTTGTTTTGAGTCAGAGTCTGGCTCTGTCACCCAGGCTGGAGTGCAGTGGTGCAATCTCGGCTCACTGCCACCTCTGCCTCCTGGGTTCAAGCGATTCTCCTGCCTCCTGCCTCAGCCTCCCAAGTAGCTGGGATTACAGGTGTGCACTACCACGCCTGGCTAATTTTTGTATGTTTAGTGGAGATAGGGTTTCACCATGTTGGCCAGGCTGGTCTCAAACTCCTGACCTCAGGTGATCCACCCACCTCGGCCTCCCAAAGTGCTAGGATTACAGGTGTGAGCCACCGCGCCCAGCTGGGTAGATGTTCTTTATTCCTGTAAGTATTTCTTTTGTGTTAGTTTCTGAAACATAATGTCTGGGACATTCAAGGAAAGAATGTCATCCTTCTTAAAGGTTTAAATTCTAAGCTAAAAAAACCTTTTGTTTCCTTTTGAGACCTCTGGCCACCCATGCCACAATGATGCAGTCTCGAAGACAATGGTTTTGAAGGACATTCTTAATGGCAAACTTTAAATGAAGTCGATCATTGGCAGCTCAATGACAATGCCCATATGTTATGTCCTTTTCTTACTTAACAAGAACAAAAGGCCACAGCCAGAACAATTAGTCATATAGGAGGGATGAGATGACATTTTTACTCCCGAACTTTTCTGGTATAAAAGGGCCACCCAATGAGGGTCTGACAGTAAGTGTGAGAAATTTGGCAATAAAACCACCTATCTTTATAGATTTTGGGAAGTCCAAAATGATTAGGTAAAAGGCTACGTTTTTCTGCAAAGAAAAATGTTGAATTTTCATATGCTGTTTCACTTATTCTTGCCTACATGATACTAAATCTTGATTGTGCTTTTTTTCTACTTTGCAGCTCATTAAAACTCAATCTCATCCTAGTTCTGTCGCTGTCCACAATGCATGTGTTTTGGTGTTATCCAGTTCCATCTTCTAAGGTAAGGATTTGCCTCCATTGTAGATACTTAAATAGATGACTAGAATTGTAAATTATGTAAATTCCAAATACTTTCAAGGAATATGTGACAGAAAAGTAATTTCCTTTATTATTAGAGTTCTCAATGGGAAAAAGTCAGCAGATTGATGACATTAGTAAAAGAAAATATTTGTGTGACAAGTAATACTGGACTATATTCAAATTTGTTTTGAATTATTTAGGGTTGGCTCCTGCAAAGGGAAATATTCATCTCAATCTGAAGTAATTTTTTTGCCAATGGCAATTTATTTATTCCACATGCATTCATTCATAATCAAAGTGAACACTTAACCATGGAAACTATATTAAAAATAAAGTGGTCATTTTTCAAAAACAGTTTAATTTTTTCAGATGCAGAATATAGATAAAACATTAGAACTAAATAAAATATCACATAAAATATTAATTCATATATTTATTAGAGAATATTGATTGAACTCCTATGTTCATTGAACTGTTCAAGCCATTCAGAAAATAAATATCTTTCTTTGGAAAATTTAATACTATTTCTACATAATATTTCAGTTGTCTTTATGTCAATATTTTGTTTATAATTTTAAAATATCTTTTGTCATTGACAGCATTTTGAACTTGAACTTTTTTTCACTAAAACATAACCTGTCACATTATAATTACAGAAATCAATGTGATTTATGAAACTACTTTTAGGATAAAGGGATGTCGCATAAATCCTAAATGATAACTATATGTCTGAACATAATGATCTAGTTATTTATATTATTGGCCTTTTCACTAATCTTTGCATCTGTCATTTTTCTATTTCTTGTTTATTTAATATAGCTTCTTTTTTCTGGTTTACTACTATGAGCATTCAACACTAGTTTAGTCATCAATTCTATAAGACACCACATTGATCAAGCTGATGAGTCACAATCCATATACTGGTATATTTTCTCAAGTGTCTTCCTAATTACTTTCTGTTCTTTCCCCAAAGGTTTACTCATGACATTTCTGTTGAATAACAGGCTCTTCTCTGTAGCTTTTTTAAAAGAAATTAAGAATGTACTTTGTTCTAAAATACTTATGAGACTTCCTTGTCCATAAATGAAATGTTTCTCCTTTCACTGCATTTTCCTTATTTCTATTTTTGCACATGACAGTTTTGTTCTTGTTATTACCTAGTTCCATAGTAAGAGTGCGGATGCTATTCATGCCAATTTGATTGCTTAGGGTGAATGATTATGCAGGCAGACGACACATAGGCTTTTATAATATTTGTTGCAAACTTCACTGAGTCCATTAACCAGGCAAATATACAATCTTATTATGTTAATGAGTCTGCCCTGGCAAGGGCTGCCTTCGACGATCAGCAAAGTGCATCAGTATCTTTTTAGGGATGTTTCAGGAATCTCATAACCAGAACTGATACATTCCTTTTGCAGTATAAAGGTGGCATCATGAGTATTTCTGGAAAGAACTGGCTTGCTTCCCTTCCTGCAATGACTCAGAGGCCCTTCCCTGCTGGGGATTTTAAATAGAAGGCATTCTCTCTATCATGTTTGGATTTCCTCTGTTAGCACACGTAAAAACACATAGTGGATGTCCGACTAAGAGTGTTTGATTGGTTTTCTCATGACCAATATTTCTGAAACTCTCTGACCAAACTCTCTGAGATGAAAAAGGGGGGAAAAAGCCCATTTTTTTTTCCCCAGAGGCCAGTGGGAATGATTTGTCTGGGATGCACTGAATCTTCAGTAAACCACCCATGCGTGGGTGAAGAATTACAGGGAACGCTTTATGCACTCTGGCCCCGTTTCAACTTCCAAACAGTAACCTGAGACCACACTTGTTTTCCTGCACCAAGATAGAAAAAAAAAAATATGAGTTTTACCTTGTAGTATGTCTCTTTATTGATAATAAAAGCACTCAGTTTCCTTTTCCTCTTGTAGTTCTAGTATAGTTGAGAAACCTAAACTTAAAGTCAGATGTCTTGAAAATAATAGTATCTACTTCACAGAGCTTTGTTCAGGAGTAGGACAAGATGATGCCCATAATGCAAGCAGCACACAGATCATGGATAAATCTGTGCTTTGCATTACTGGTGAAATTTGTATTAGCATCTTATCAGTGTGTTATAACTCCTCTGAAACCATGCAAGAGGGAAAACACGACAAGTGTTGATGATTCGTACCCAAGCTCTGGGTCAGAGCTGCCTCTTGGAATCTCCAGCCCTGTCACATGGGGCATGCACCTTTGGTCTTGTACTTAGTTTTTTTATCTGCAAAATATGGGGTTGAACTTCAGGTTCCTGAAGGCCAGTTTGAACTCTAAGATTGCAGATCTATTTCTTCCACCACTAAGCACCCTACACTCTCCTACACTATCCAGGCCTCGAGCCAGTGATGACGACCTGAACTAAAGTGAGAAGTTGAAGATGCCATTGTTCAAGTATCAAGACATCCTTATGGGGAAACTTGGCAAATGGCCCAGGACAGGCCCCAGGAGAAAAGTGGTTCTGATTGACACCTAGAGTCTGATCCTCATGGGTTGTTTTTCTAAGTGAATTTCAAAAACAATTCCCAGGGCTAATTAGTGCTGCTCGAAATATTCTTTTTAAAATAACAGCAACAAGATAACTTATGTGTAGTGCATGATGTAAATACGGAATAGCAGCAAGTATATAAGTAGTGTAAAAATTAGACAAGTGGGTAGATCACCCCAAATAATATTTTGTATCTAGATAAAGTAGATATTGTGTTTTAGCAAAACTTCTGCCTTTAAGATGATTGATATATTGGATTTATCGCCATAAGATTTTGAAAATTGTTACTGTTGAAATACACTTTTAACCCTAAGGCTGTATTCTCTTTCTCCTCACCCATCTGAATTGCCAGGTGTCTGGAAAATCTGATTACTTTTTCATTCTGCTGAACAGCTGCCCAACCAGATTGGACAGGAGCAAAGAACTAGCTTTTCTAAAGCCAATTTTGGAGAAGATATTTGTGAAAAGGTCCTTTCGCAATGGAGTTGGCACAGGGATGAAAAAAACTTCCTTTCGAAGAGCAAAATCATGACTAAGTGTGCAAAGGACTCGGGGAATTAATCTAACTGTAGAGTGTGACTGACGTACTCAAAGTCCATCGTCTCTTTATCATTGAGTGTTGGCATGCTCTCTATTCTCAAATATCTTTCCTCTCCTGACTGGTACAGAGTAAATTGAGTAAAAAAAGAAAAAAAATGTAAACATGTCTCAAACCTGTCTCAAACTTCCACTTGTGAGAGAAAAAACAATTTATGTGGTCCATTAGTAACTTTTTCCTGAATGGGATGGACACCTTTGCTTTGGTTTTAACTTGGCCGGAAAGCATGAGCATGCTGACAGTCATCACGATAGTATGATTTTTTTTTCCTGCCTATAATATCATAACACGAATACTGTGATATTTGTTTTTCTTTTTAATACCGTTTTCTCAAATGACTTAACAGGCCCAATTCTTGGGGTGGGGGGATGTGCTATTTCTGTTTCTAAGGGGCTTGTGAAGTTAACCAAAATTAAGGTGAATGGTACAGCTGTATCAATTGATTGATTAATCGATACCAAGAACAAACATCCCTGGAGCACTCTAGATGTAATTCTTGTCTCCCTTTTCCTATTCCAAATATACTTAGCTATAGGGTGTTGTTTTGTTGTCTTGTCTTGTAAATTTGTTGCTTTTTAAAATCTTTAAGCACAGAAATGCTGCCAGTAACAACAAAAACAGAGAGACTGAGAGTGCCCTGTGTTGTCAGGGCAGCCATTTGGAAACCTGTTCCCCAAACTATGCTGATTAATGCCCTCTCCTTTCCCCCGTCCTTCCAGGAAAGACTGCCCACTCTTTGCGTTGAAACTCCTGACACTGCTTTTTTAAAAGGATAATGCGACATTGGTTGACATGTTATTTCAAATGCATAATATTAATAAATCTGTTCACACATATTGGATTCTGCAGCACACTAAGGGTGTTCGCTGTAAGCCACACACAGCTCCTAGACTGGGGGCAGCAGAAGCCTTAGGATGACCTGTCCTTAGTCATCAGCTTCAGATAGAAACACAGTCTTCAGAAAACAGTACTCATGGTGAGCTGGTCTCACAGTAATCAGCTAGGTTCACACAAACAAATCGGTTTCTACACAAAGCAGTCTTTACACATGCCATATTGTTGGTGATGTGCCAAGTGCCCACCGAAAGAAACAGAGGCCCCTAAAGGTCTTCTGTGATTTGTTGCTGACTTCTATGAAAACAAGTGGTTTCATGGTTGTGGTGTATGCTTATTTTGCTCTTGTTACACAGATTCATCCTAAGTATTGGGGGATGAAGTAACATAGATCATGCAAATACAAGTTATGGGAAGCAGCATTTATTTTAAGGATCAGGGAACTTCAGGGAAACACATTTTGGGAAGCACAGAGGAGCTTGGTAGAAGTAGAAGCCATCAGGCAGCATCCCTGCCCTCCGGGGTCCTTTGCGCCCTTCTAGCTACGTTTTCTTCCCTGCAAACCGGATGGTCTGCAAGACCTTTGTTTCTGCTCTCCAATAACTTCCATCTGCCTGGGGCTTTGTGTTGCTCTATAGGGCCTCACAACATCAGGCCCAGCACCTCCCCTGGGCCAGCATCTTTGATTTCCCTTTGGGGTCAGGGATCCACTCCTGGTTCTCTCTGCAGAAGCCAGAGATGCAGACACGGTCATGTGTGTGTGACTGCAGCATGAGCTGTGGCAGGGCAGACCCCTAAGAAGGGGTATGAGAGAGCAAGAAGAGGAGGACATTGCTCATTCTGCTGCATCACCCACTGCACCCTCACTGTTCCCTGGATCCAAAAGTACACACGTGGCCTTCCGGTCTGGTCCTTCTTTCAGCAGATATTCCATGTATAGGAAAGCCAGATATACCCTTCAATACTTTTTAGAAAGTCTGCTTAAACAAATTCATATTTTATTTCTAAGATCACCTCCTTCACATCAGTGTTCCCCTAAAGACACACACACTCACAGGAGCACACACCAGAAGGGGCAGCTATGGGCTGATTTTCTAGATTCAGAGTCATGGGCTTGAGTCTTGATGCAAACGTGGCCTTTGGGCATCTGCGAGGACAAGCAGGTGGGGATGCAGGGCACGGGCGTCACTGGGAGAGGAAGAGCTAGCTCAGGATGAGCGTCCTCCACCTGCTCCTTTGCTGCTCCCTCGTCTACTCATGGGCCTGGTCCTTTCTCGGTCATGGTCACATTATCAGTGGCCCTGGCATCTTCCCCCCACCAGCGGCCACATAAGAGGTCATACCAGCCCACTGCCATCCCTTCAGCAGCACCGTGGCCCCTGTCTCTGTTCCCAGGGTGTGTGGAGTGGGGCAGGTGGGAGACTTCTGTGCAGGTGTTGAAATGAGAGATCAGCCCAGCAGTGCTCCAGGTGTTGGAGTAGGATCTGAAGGCATTTCCCTTATCCGTTAATGACATCCAGTTACTTCCTGCTTGGTGGCCACAAAAGTGGCTGAAGTCATTGAGATTTTAAAGAAATATTTGAAATCAGAAACAAGCAAAACCCTTTGAAGTGGATGTACCTTTAATTCTTTTTTAACCCTAAACAATCATTCCGTTTCCCACTTCTCTATATGTATGTGGACACAGATGCAGTGAAGTACTCAGGCAATCCTGTGTCCCTTGGTTTTCTGCCGCTATGGCCTCTGCCTTTGTTCCTATGAGGTGGCTTTAAAAATCTAAGCCATCAGCCAGTGGCAGCACCACTCTCCTTACCCTCGGCCCTGAAACTGGAGTTCTCTTGGAGCATCTGCAAATGTGGCAAAGGGCTCTGCAGCACCGTGAGGTTTCAAGGGTAACATGCAAAGTGCTTCCAATAAAATGTGCAAAATCTGACAGAAGCTTGTCAGGGAAATTGGCATTTCTTATCTGCCTAACGTTATTGGCAGGGAAGCTAATTAGATAGGCTGATAGGCGTTATTTACTCCTGCAGAGTAGAAAACAAGTTACTTCATTAATAAGCTCATGGTAAATGTGGTGTAAATGGGGCATCTTGTGTACAGAAAAGATTGCTATTTCAGGAGAATCTTCCTAATTTTCTATTATTTGCATTTATATGGATTGGCTGGAATAATAAAACACCAAAAACATAATTGGAAAAATTCACTTCCCACTTCTAGAGCTAAAATATCATTTTAACGTCAGGGGGAAAAAGGCCTATGAGAAACTATTTGCACTCCAAAAATCATAGCAGATGAAAAGCTGGTAGGAAGGAGTATTTTCTTTCTGAAGAAAAATTGCGCCTCTTGCTAAAGTTTTAGGAATAAAGTGTTTAAAAGCAAGGCCTGCTCTCAAGGCTGCATTGGCAAGTAGGAAAGTGGCTTGGGGTGACGGGGGCAGTGATGAGAGAGGGCCCTGGTGACCCTCTACCGTCCAACACCAGGGGTGCTGCTGGGGGCCTGAATTTCACCTTTAGATTTGGATGCATCAGGCAAAGCTTTGGAAGCCCCTGGACTGCAAGCATCCCAAGGGATGAATAATCTTTTAGTCAGTTTTGGCCAACTCTATCTGAATGTGATTGATCTTCATGTTCTATCTGGAGAGATTTTATTGGAAAGGAAAGAAAAGAACTCATGAGGGCCATGGATACCTGGAGAGAGAGAATGCTGGTGTGGAGGAGAGGAGTGCAAAGGGAAGCTTAGGAGGCCAGATACCAAAGGCACTGGGCCACATGAACTGTACTTGAATCCTGGGGTCCTTGTTCACTCAGTGGTGCCACCTTGCTCTAGCTTCTAGAATCCTTTTGAGCCCCAAGCTTAATCACCCTTAAAATGGGGCCAGTATTACTTACATTTGAAGATTGTTCATTTATTAATTAATTTATTTGTTTGACAAATATTGAGCACCTTCTGTGTTCTCGGTACTGGGAATACAGCAGTGAAGAAAATAGAGCTCAATTATTGGGATGGGATGGCGCGATGGAGTTAGAGAAAACAAGAATATATATTTAATATATAATCCTATATACGTGTGTATATATATATGTGTGGGTGTACATAGTATTTCAGATGGTGATAAGGAGAAACAGCAAGGAAGGGGGAGCTGCAGTATTGTGAGGTGGAGATGGGGATGCGATTTCTGATTCAGCGCTCAGGTAAGGGATCGCTGAGAATTGCGAGAATCCCAGTTTCCTGGCTTGGAGTGAGCAGGGTGAGGGTGGAGAGAGATGGCACCTTACAGGGAGGAGGGCTTCTGTGTGGCCTTGCAGGACTTTTGTTTTTCCTCTGAGTGAAACAGGAAACCACTGGAGGGTTTTTAAGCAAAGAAATGACATCATCAAATGTATTTTTGGTTTTCATAAATTCCTAAGAGTGAAAACGAAAATACACACCTAGCAGGTTTCAATAAAAGTAGGAGTGATTCGTGGTGTGAATGACATCCAGCAACACGGATTCTCTCCTTCCTTGCCTGCTTTGTGATTCTGCCCTGAGAAGTAATTAAGCGGCGATGTGAAGCCCTGGATTGGATCAGGACCCCGGGACAGGAACGCGGCTGCTCTCCAAGGTGCTGAGGGGATTTGGGACAGTAGAGCAGATTCCTGGCCCATCGCCTGAAAATGGTCTTGAGGCTAGAATGTCATGCCCCTGGATTATTTTTCATGTGCGAATGAGGAACGTTTTGTTCTCACAAATATCTACTGAGATTATCATAGAAATATCCCCCATTATTTTTTGGAGGGATGCATGTTGCGGTGGTTAATACTGAGTGTCAACTTGATTGGATTGAAGGATACAAAGTATTGACCCTGGGTGTGTCTGTGGGGGTGCTGCCAAAGGAGATTACCATTTTAGTCGGTGGGCTGGGAAAGGCAGACCCACCCTTAACCTGGGTGGGCACCATCTAGTCAGATGCCAGCGCGACTAGAATATAAAACAGGGAGAAAAATGTGAAGGACAGACTGGCCTGGCCTCCCAGCCTGCATCTTTCCCCTGTGCTGGATGCTTCCTGCCCTTGAACATCAGACTTTTCAGTTTTGGGACTTGGACTGGCTCTGTTTGCTCCTTAGCTTGCAGACAGCCTGTTGTGGGACCTTGTTATCCTGTGAGTTAATACTTAATAAATTCATGTATATATATTAGTTCTCTTCCTCTGGAGAACTCTGACTAATACACATGAGTATGGATGGAAAGTCTGTGGGTTAAAGCTCAAGCAAAAAAATAAAATAATTAAGATTTCTACTCTTGTACCTGACTTTTTAGGGTGCTCCTCTCATTTTTTTTGTTGGCTATTTATTTCTAACGCTAAGTCCTTAAAAAACAAACAAAGATGTCTGCTATAAAATTTCTACCTCAAACATTCATTCCCATTCATCTTTGAGTACTTGCAGTAAGAGATCAACATTTTAGGGAAGGAAAATCTGAAAACAATTAGATTTCATCTCCCACATGCAGTAAGGCTGAGAATATGGCAATTTGATATTAAAGGCCTGTTCCTACACTCAATATTCTCATCTCTCCTTTTGTCCCATCTGAAAATAACAGTGAGCATCTAGGAGCCTCCTCTCCACTCTTTCCCTCCTGAACTCCTCGTTGTTAATATTCAGACACACTCACATGGTGAGGAAATAGGCAGGCTTCTCTGTTGGTGGAAGATTTTGGCTTGACTTCTCTTTTATGGGGTAAAGATGGTCTTTTGGTTGAGCATGATGGCTCTCTCGGGGCTGTCTGGGATGGACTCTCACCTGTGCTTCTCCTCTTCATGTGGGCTGTGCACACTGTCAGCTTCCCCCAGTGCCACCTTCCCCCAAGCCAAGTGTGCAGCTTTTCTGAGCAGTTGACTCCACCAGCTCAGTGTTTTTCCCCAGCTTGCAAGGTCATTCTCATGCTTGCCTTACACAAAGGGAGATGAAAGGCAAGGTGCCTCTCCTGGAGCGCAAACCATGATGGAGCCACAGATGCAGCCCATGCAGCATAAATATCTCTCTCCAGAATAACAAAGACCAAGACCAAGTCCTGCAGGATCGTTCCACCTGCTGGGCCTTGCGCCTGTGAGTTCCATCTTGCACTGTGCATTGTTTAGAGTGTGTCTGAGCCTCTGGTTGGCACCTACCTGGCTGACATCTGCCTATCAAGTTTTAAATCCAGCTAATGCCCTCTATGGAGAAACTTTGCCAAGGAATCTAACCCAAGGAGATAAGTGAGACTCAACATGTGGGTACAAACAGTCTGCTCTTCAGTGTTCACCTAGCTTCTACTTGACAGGTCTGAAGTTTCTACCAAGTGCTTTCCACATAGTGTCTCATTTGCCCCTCCACAGCCATGTGAGGGGCACTAGGATGTTCTTAGTCCTGTGTGCGGACAAGGAAACCAAAGCTTACAGAGATGCAGTGATTTTCTTGTGGTCACATATCTGGTAAGTGGCAGATCTGCCTGGCTTCAAAGCTGGTGCCCTGTGATCTGTGATGTCCAACTACCCATAGTATAATCTCAAGGCTCAGTTGGGGGGAAAATTTGCTTCCAAACTCATGTGATCGTTGGCAGCATTCATTTCTCTGTGGCTTAAAGCCTGAATGCCTCAGTTTTTTTGCTGGCTGTTGGCAGAAGGTCACCTTGGTTCCTAGATGCTGCCATCAGTTCTTTGCCACATAGGTACCCACCGTGGCTGCCAGCTTCATCAATACCACCATGGGGAAGAATCTTCTAGCAAAAGGGGTGCTGCAATCTTAGGTAACATCATCATGAATGTGACGTCTCATCACCTTTGCTTTATTCTAATGGCTAAAATCAAGTCACTAGTCCTGCCCACACTCAAGAGGAGGGGCTTATACAAGAGAATGAACGCAGGGACATAGGGACCATGGGGGGGGGCACTGTGGAGTCTGTCCAGCACTGACATTATGAGTGGCCACCTCAGCTATGGGAGAGGACCATCCCATGCTGGAACAGAGCCCTAAGAAGTGAGATCCATACCAAATTTGAGTAGTATGTGAGCAACACCTGCAAAAAAGAACCTGTGAGGTGTTAAACCACAAGTATATGCATTATATTAGTCTGTTATTACACTGCTAATGAAGACATACCAGAGTTTGAGTAATTCATAAAGGTAAGAGTGTTAATTGACTCACAGTTCAGCATGGCTGGGGAGGCCTTAGGAAACTTACAATTATGGCAGAAGGGGAAGCAAACATGTCCTTCTTCACAGGGCAGCAGGAAGGAGAATGAATGCACAGTGAAGGGGGAAGACCCTTATAAAACCGTCAGAACTAACTCACTATCATGAGAACAGGATGGGAAAAACCGTCCCCATGATTCAATTATCTCCACCAGGTCCCTCCCACAACACATGGGGATTATGGGAACTACAATTCAAGATGAGATTTGGGTGGGGACACAGCCAAGCCATATCACACATGTAAGCAAGCTTCTCCTTCACAGGGTTTGTCTGTGTCTCTGCGTGCTGTGGAACAACCTTGAGGCTCAGACTTAGATTCTTTTAGGGCTTAAACACATATAAATAATTGAGTTATTGGAGTCCTACTATGTGCCAGTCACTGGCTGAAGAGTTTACATAAGATTTCATTCAATTTCCATAACAACTCTAAAAATACAACAAAATACCTGTTAGGTAGATACTCTTGTTAGCCCCATTTCACAGATAAGCCATTAGGTGCAAAGAGATTAAGTTCTCTGCCCAAGGTCATGTAGCTTGTGAGCAGTAAAGCCAAGTTGGGAACCCAGGCAGTCTGACTCCAGTATATGAACATGTCCCCAGCCCAGTGTCTGAAGCCTTTATCTTACTTGAGTGTCCCAACATTTTTGAATGGCACAGGCTGGTGAAGAAAAGTTGGCTGCATTTGATTACAGGAGAGACAGGGTGGAGAGTAAGTAAACAGAAATGGCAAAAAGGACACAGTGAGGGGAAACGAAGATGTCTTAGAAATGTTCAAGATATATTTCACATGGTGAAATGTATTCCCATGGGAAAGAACAAAGGAGCAATTAGAAAATGACTGGATCCAGTTTAAATAGAAAATTATGAAATTATAAAGAAGCTGCCCACGCACTTGGTAAACACTGATATAACGTGGTAAGGTAACTCTTCTGTAAAGAATGGATCTGTGGTGTCTTGCCATCTACAACAGTAAATGCACTAAAAGTTTTACTGGAGAAGACAGCCTGCGGGGGGTTTGTAACTCTTGTTTCCCTGTCCAAGATGGGACTCCGTGCATCCTTGGGCAAGCAGGTTAGTAATTATCAAAGTGAATTACGGTCACTGCCAAAGGATGACACTAGCTAGTATCCTGCTTCCTGCAACCATGATGGAAACTCTCCAGGTATATAAAAGAATTACGGGTTAAGATTCCTTTACAGTCTTTAAGAAGAAAGATCTGCAGCTCAGAGCTGGTGCATTGCATTCTCTCCCAGGATTCTCTGGGATTTGGTAACCCAGGCCAGATGTCGGATGTGTGGTCAAATCATTTTACGAGGTCTCACATTTCCTGGGATTTATAAGCACTGGCTTTACAGTCAGAAATAGCCGAGCTAAAATGGCATTTCACTTGACAAGGTCCATGACTGTGGCCATGTTCCTGGACCTCTCCAAGCCTCAGTTTCCTCATCTGTAAAATGGAACTCAGTGACATACCAGTGGGGCTGTAGTGAGAGATAGGATAAATAGTACATGCTATGCGCTCAACCCAGTGCTTGATCCCACGTGAGTGCTCCATAAATGGCAGCCAGCCACAGCTGGGGTGTTATGAACATTCCAGTTTAATGCTGAATCGAAAGTTGGCTATATAACTCATACTTATAAACTAAATCAGTAAAGAATAGAGGCAGATAATACTTGCTGATAATGGAAATATAGATTAGATATTATTCTGAGTATATCGCTAAGCTAATATAGATGCTGGTATGGCTGAGTCCCAAGGGAAGAATTCTATATTTTTTAGAAATGATGTGGCCAATAATGTAAATTAATTGCAGTGCATTGAGAGATGAATATACAAACGGGCAATGGTCAGAACATGTACAACGATGCACACCCACAAGGCTGCAGCAGCCAGTTCAGGAAGCCAATCGCTGCAGTAATGGGCTCAGAACAGCCAGGACATGGTCAATGACTGCCAGCATTCCTAATTCCCACCCCCCGCCCCCAACTTCCAACTCAGAACCAGCAGAAAAAGCCAAATATGTTCTCCAACCAATCACATAACATGTCTTACTTTACATGACTCCACCTCCAGTTTCCCCACACCAACACCCTGCCAGCATATCACACCGGAAGCCATTCCTTTTTTCACTATAAAACTTTCCAGCTCCTCGCTTGCCTTCAGGTCTCTGCCAAATGCAAGTGATGATGCCCGACCCTTGCCATGGAAGTTCTAAATGTATAGCCTCTGTTTGTCCTAATTTGGGTGCTCTTTATTTCTGGAACACTAATATGGTAAAAGTGGCACACAGCAAGACCAACGTCACAGGAACTCCCCAGTGAAAGTCACAATCTTTTTTCATAAAAAGATTAAGTAGTTTTTTTCTTAAATAAAGGCAGTTGTATTAATGACTCTTACTGTAAATTTAAAAGTTGTACAGTTAGAAAATTTACACTAAGAAAGGACAAAGAAGTAAAAATGTAACCCCTATCTCTCTTCCCATAGAGAACGACCCTCATGCGTTCAGATACCTGTGTGATATGGGTGGGACTATGCGTGTGTGCACACACACATACTTTTTTTAATATATAAAAGTGATTATAAAATTCTCATTCTGAAATCCAAAATATTGATGGATATCTTTCCAGGTCGAAGAATTCTGAAATACAGCATTGTGCTGAACATCTGTATGATATTCAGTTGAATGGATATATCATCCTTAATTAAGCTATCATCTATTAATAGACATTTAGCTCATTCACAGCACTATGCTAATGGGAAGATTGCTACAATGTATACTACTACACATCTATCCTCTTCTTTTATAATGATAGAATGCTAGAAGTGGGAAAGCCGGTCAACAATTATACACATTTACAATCTCAACACTTACTATAACTTACCCCCCAGAACAGTCATGTCACTATAGGAACACTGAACATTGTCTATCCTTTTCAATTTTGCCAATATGTTAAGTAAAAAGCATATCACATTCTTGTTTGAATATGTACTTTTTCATTATGAGTCAGAACAAATATTTGTACACACACACATGCACACTTGGAATTCTTTTATAAATTGCTTTTTCATGTATTTGGTCCATTTTTCAGTTGGGCTTCTTTTCTTACTGATGTTAAAACTTCCTTATGTAATTGGATATTAGCATTTTTGTCACATTTGTAATTATATTTTGCATTGTTTGTGTTTGCCTTGTAAATATCTTTCTTTTTTCTCCTTTACAGTTTCTGGCTATTGGGTCATGGGAAAGAAAATATGCTCCTATTTCAAGAGAATAAAAGGTTTTAAGGTTTTATTTAAATCTCTGTTCCAGGACAGTATCACTTACTGGGTGAGATTATATCAAGTGCATTTCAAATATTAATCCCTTTTGCATATTTTGAGTGTCCTACTGCAGACTTCTCATGTAAATAACAGTTTCTTGAGTATACAATCTTCAGACTTGCATTTTTTTCTGTCAAAATATTATAGACATTTTATTGCTCCATTTTATCCTGCAGTCCTATGTTGTTGAGGAGACATTCTACCCAATCTTTTATTTTTTATTTTTGCTTATGAGCCACCTGTTTCTTCTTATTGAATATTTATATGTTTCTTTTAGTTGTTTTGAAGTTTAGTAATCTTACCAGCATTAATCCCAGTATTTATTGTTCCCTAATACTATTCTAGGCCATGGTACATTTCTCGAAAGTCCTTTTCTCTTGCATTTTTATTATTAGTTCCATTGGCCCATTCTCCATTCTATTGTATTCTCTAATTCATAGAACCCAATATCATCTCCATTGTCATCACATTTTGATCATTATCTAAGTCTGAATTAACCCCCAAACAGAATATGAGCAAAACTTCATGGCGACCCTTTGGAATCCAATCCCAGGACAGCAAGGATGAAAGAACAACGGCAGTGAGAGAAGCAAAGGAAGAGGCAAAGCAAAAGCAAGGTGCATTCCTGAGCTGGTCTCACATCCATAGAAGACAGCTGGTGTTCCGCGGCTTCAGGAACCACTGTGTCCTGGAACAGTTCACCAGGCAGCGGGTGGAGATACAAATCATCTGTCACCAAGTCTTTGGTCACATTTGTCTGCTTGCTCCTTTCCATCCAAGTTTGCCACAGGGTTCACCACCTACTCCTTCATACTGGGATGTGTTACCTGGGCCCTCCGGCAGCTGCCGGGCAGTCATAGTCCTAGCCCCAGCGCATGATTCTTCATGTGAGTCTGGAGGTCATGGGAGGAGAAGGGGGTTGGATGCAGATGTAAACCTAAGCTTGTGGTATTAGGAGAAATGCCTGAGGCCCTGACCTGGTGCCAGGTGTGTGTGTTGGTTGTACTGTGTGTGTGGCTGCAGCCCCTGATGCAGGCTGTCTTCACTAGGGGGCAGCGCAGCCTCCCTGCTGAGGCTCCCCAGGGGGCCCAGAGGTGTGCAGCCCAGACAGTTTGGGAGGCTTAAATGTCCGGCCCCCGAACAGTAATTTTCTCTGTCATTTTTTTGTTTCTTTGTCTTCTGCCTCTATGTTATCTGTGACTTTTCAGTCTTGTCCTGAATGTTATTCAATTGGTTTCTGCAGTGTCGCTTCTGGTAACTGCAGCTTCTAAAACATTTGGGATTTCTGCAACGGTGCTGTTTTTCTCTTGGTTATCTTTACTTAGGCCTGCCAGGTCTATTTTAATCTCATTCTATTATCTTCTTTAGGCTTTTATCTTTTGTTCGTTTTACTTTCTAAGTATGTGAAGAAATTTTCTGATTTATTTGATTTTCTAAAGTGACCGCTTTGTGTCTTCCTTTCTCCCTTCTTTCCTTCTTTTCCTCCTTTCTAAAAGTAAAATTCCAGAATAATCATGCACTTTTGAGTGCTTACTAATTGGCAAGTATTTTGGTAAGCATTCTGAATCCTTGCGACAATAGTATGACACAGGTAGTGTTATCTCATTTAAGCATAGAGAAGTCCATTAAATTGCCCAAGCCACACAGCTAAAACACAGAGGAGACTTAAACCCAGCTGTACTTGCCTCCAAACCCTGTTTTCACATATTGAGGGCTTTCTATGTATAAGCGCTTATTATGCCTTCCCAAATAGACCTTTTAGCCTTGTTTATTCATCTGATTAGCTGCAGAACTTTGACCGAGTCATTGGACAATTTATGCTCAATTTCCTCATCTGTGAAACACCGAGCTTAAATTAATTTTCCTCTAGCTTTGAGTTTCTTGGCTCTATTTTCTCCCCACCCCATATTGTATCGTTTTGGAGACACAAACAGTACTTTCACTATGGGCTGCTGGTTGTCCAGGATTGAAACAATGGGGCTGCAATCTCAGCTCTTCATCTGCCAAAAGGAAGGTTTAAAAACCAGATAAAAATGCCCGAGTTTCCTCCCTGTCCCCAGCATTCATCTCGATTGGGTAGCAGGGTGCAGTGCATTGCTGATTACCAGACACAGAAGAGAACTGCTAGAATTTTGCTTCTCAGCACTCAAGAGAGGAACAAAGCTTTGGTGTGGACTCTTTCTTGGTTCCCGGAAGAACCAAGCCCTTCTGACCACCAGTGTAGGCCAAGCAGTCACTCTGTGTCCTCTGCATTGCAGCAGATATTGAGTGAACACAAATTCAAAGGCAAGCACCTCAGGCCAGGATAGTGAGTGAAGCATCTCTTTTAATAATATAAAATACTGTCCAAAGGGAGAGGGTGCATCTCTGTGGATTTTTTAAAAGTTTTAAAAATTCTTTTAATTGCAGGTTTCCTCTGGTTTTCAAGAGAAGACATTGGATGATGCTGGGGATATGGGTGGGGACACAGCTGATAAGATGGGTTCTCCATTAAGGACAGGAACAGGCCTGATATTTAACCACAAAGTCCAGGATTTGAACTTCATTTGTGGAAGTTAAGGAGGTGTCATGAAGTGAGCTGGTCGTGATGTCCTTATGCTTTCTCCAGGTTTGCACAGTAGATGCTAGCTCTTTGTCACCACCTAGTATCCATTCCCCCTTCTGGTAATAAAAGTTTGCATGTCAAGGACCCACATTCCCGTACTCTGGGCGCTGTGGTTTCTCTGGGCTTGGCCTCAATTCCAGGGGTGGCCATGTGACCAAGGTGCAGCTGGTCAGCCTACTAAGCTCCCTTCTACAGGGATGGGTGCAGGGATGATCACGCGGAGCCCAGACTTTTGCTGAATCTGCCTAGAAGGAAAACTCCTTTCTTCCATGGTCTTGGGGCTGTTGGTAGCCATTTTTCCACAGCAAGGGAAAACTTTCAATAGTATTGAGGGATATAGGAATTCGGGGAGACACAAGTCCCTGGAGACAAAGTCTGGGGCTCTGGAGTCCATCATGCCGGAAGCCATATCCACCCTAGCCCTTCACTTGATGTGATCCAATAAATTCTCTTCTTATTTAAACAGCTTTGAGTGGAGTTTTCTGCAGTTTGCTAACGAATGCTTCTACAGTACACTGTTCACCTTGGCTGCTCGGATGCTTAAGCAGGAGCCTTATTGTTCTTTCTTTCCATTGAAGTCAGATGTCAGTGCTTTCTCCAATGTCTTGGTTTCTGCTAAACAACTTTGATGTTCTCTAATAATTTGGCCGCAGCATTTCAGTTGTCCAACGCACCTGCCTTAGAGTGTTATTTTACTGGAAGTATTACATAAAACTTTCAACAAGCACAATTAGTATAAATTTGCCCTCTTCTTACATGGGAGACTTCCTTTCCTTAGCTTCTGGGGCATGTGGGTATGAGAAGGTTCTGAATTACCCTCCATCCGAAATGTGTACTGACTAGCTCTCTCACATAAATTGGGAGCAGGGAGGGTGAATAAAGGCAGTGGCATCTTTGGTTATAAAATCATGCCAATAAGCACGAAAAAAGATGATATACCAGAGGACAGGAGTAGGAGTTGAATGAGGCTTTAAAAATTCTTTTGTTTTATTTTGTGGTGATAACCATGAAAAAAATTGCTTCCATTTGGATAAGGTTTTTTTCTTTTTATATCTCAAAAAGCTTTCACATCGATATCTGAATTGATCCTTATAAGTCTGTGATGTAGGGAAAGAAGATGCTGTAATTTCAGTTTTTACAGTTGATGAAACTGAGCTCCGTAGAAATAATCCAGGGACATACTCCTAATTATTAATCCGTGCTCTGTGGGTTCTCAGGATAAGAACTTCTCTGTTTTCTGACTTACAGATGATATTATGTTATATTTCAAAAAGATCATGCATAAACTTACCACTGAGAATATGAACTGTCTTGTCCACGATCCCAGAAGTTCCAAATTATGAAAGAATTTTGCAAAGGACCAGTGTTACCATTGATATTATGCTTTCACTAGTAACTCTTCAAAATAATTAATTTTAAACACTACATTCAATTTTTTTATAAGAACTTTTGGAAGGTTTAACTCATTATCCTATTTCCAAGCTCTCCTTAAGTTTACCATTTCAGAAGCAGCAAATTGTATCAGGTCGGAAGAACAGATATTTGCAAGATTCCAGTTAAAGTGCAACTGCACTTTACTTAAGAAACAGACACAGCCACATTGCAGATCAAGGGTGGGTAGGCAGATCTCCCTGGGCTCCTGGCCTCAGATCAATGAGCAAAATCAGGTGGGACTGGAATGCATTGGATGCTATCCAATCCCCATCAGGGTCATGGGCACTGGCATTATAGACCTAGGAGTACTCCCAGCTCACCATTCACTAGCTGGTTGCCTTAGGCAAGTTACTTACTTATCTAGGAATTATTTCCTTACTCTGTAAAATGTCCTGAATAACAATAACGGTTTTACAGGGTTTTGTAAAGATTAAATGAGGTAATACACAGTACTCAGTACAGAGCCTGATACTCAGTAAGTACTGAAAAAATTGTTACTTTTAGCATTATTCTTGGCATAGCACTCCCCCCATCCCCTGAATCACCATCAGCAGTAGCAGCAGCAGCAGCATCACAGTCCTGGAAACCATGTTAGGTCTCTCTTTTGGGGACTCTAGTTATTGACCTTCCTGAGATTCAACAGGGTCTTGCTCTGTTGGCCGGGTTGGAGTGCAGCAGTGCAATCTCGGCTCACTGTAATCCCCACCTCCTGGGTTCAAGCAATTCTCGTGCCTCAGCCTCCCGAGCAGCTGGGATTACAGGTGTACACCACCGCACCCCACTGATTTTTTTTTTTTTTGTATTTTTAGTGGGGACAGGGTTTTGCTATGTTGGCCAGGCTGGTCTTGAACTCCTGGCCTCAATTGATCCGCCCACTTCAGCCTCCCAAAGTGCTAGGATTACAGGCATGAGCCACCATGCTTAGTTTGTGCTCTGTGTTTCACACTCCCAGCATCACACACAGGAGTCAACATAAAATATGACAAGAAATATAATTCTCAAATGGTGTCTTATGTAATTCCAGTTGAATGACTCAGTAGCTCTATGAACACTCCACTAACAAATTAGGGGCTCATTTGAATATTTACCATTTTGTAGTTATAATCCTAAATGATGGAAATTGGAAATTGGCCTTACTTGCTGACTGTAGTCACCTCTGTATTTTTCTCTCATTCTGCTTCGCACCGGGCTCTAATACTGCATAGCCCAAGAGAAAATCCAGGACTTTTCATTAGGACCCCAGACAGTCAAGGAGTATATTTTACTCGAAGCAGTTACTCCCAGGTGCAAATCTGATGACTTTATTTGATGATTATATATTTTAAATAGCCCTGGCTTGGAAAATCACTTGCCATTATGAGACCCCTCCGTCTGTGTATTTTCATGAAGAAAACACTGCTAAAAGCTTTTAAATTTTCAAAATATAATTTGGCTTAATGAGAGAAAAGGAAGTCTTTCTACTTGGTGAAATGGTCTGAGACAGATGTTGGAACAAGGTATGCTAAAAAATTTTTTAATAGATTAGAAAAATCTATTCCATTCCCACTTCCCTCCTCTCATCTATAGTAAGATATTCAGTTGCTGGAAAGAAGGAAAGCAATTGTAAGATTTAAACTACATATTTTTAAAAATCATAAGGTTTTAGAATCCTTATAGTAGAGTGGTTGTGTGGGATGTCTGTTTACTTTCAGCTAAATTTTCTTTGCTTAAGTTATGTGCACAAGTTTCTTTTTCCACGTTTAATTTTAGAATGGTGCTCAAGTTTGCAGAAAATATTTACACATAAAAAAGTAAGCATATTGCACTATTATTAACCCTGTCTTGTTGACACTCATAACACTTCTTTGTGAGCACACAATCCGTAATTCCAACCTTTGTGAAATTGTAGCCACAGCCCTCTCAAGCTGGTTTGGGGTAGGTTTGGGGATTTGGTGCAGGAGAAACATCAAGACATCATAATTCTTGTTCCTCAGATATAGGCATAAAGGTTTTTCATTAGGGAGCATCAAGAGATACATTTGGCTTGTTGCATGGTAACCAGTTCCTTGATGAAGGAAGACAGTCGATCTACTCATGTACAAGGATCTGTTGTGCGCCTCCTCTACTCTATATCACAGGATTCAAAGAAGAAGGAGGAGATGGGGGAGGAGAAGAAGATGAATCCCTGTCCGTCAGCAGTTGGCGCTGAGTAGGAGGCATATTAAAATAGTGCATGAGCTGAGTAAGTGAACCAATAAAGAAAGAAATGTGACAACTCACCCTCATTTGGCTCCATGCTCCAAAAAGGGACTCTCTTACAAGCAGAGGGAGAAGCATCCCCTCCGAGGGTGGCTTGACCACACATGCCAGTTGGACTCTCATTGTTGCTGGTTCAGAGAGATGTTTCCTGTGTATTTCAAAGCAACTTTGATCCCAGTAGACTCTCTCTTTTTCTTTTGTCTCCTCTTCTTTATTCTAATTTGAAATATCACTTGATGTGAGCTCTGGAAACAGAACAATTTTTGAGAAGTTTTGGCTCAATGTACTTGAGGAAGAACCACAGGAAATAAGCAACATCTGGTTATAAGGAAGACCAAACAGCATGTGTTGGCCGGGATGGGCTATCAGTCAAGGACTCCTTCAATGGCAGGTGGCAAGAGCCAAGTTCAATGGAGTTTCTGAAACACAGAGCATGTTCTCAGACATGGAGGAAGGAGTGTGGTCGGGCCTCAGAAGTCACTGATCTCAGGCCCAGCTTCAGCCGGACTCTGTCTGGAAAGTTCTCCTCCATTCTCTCTCTGTTGGCTTCTCTCTTCTCCCACTCAACAGAATAGCTTCCTTCGTGTAGTTGGACCTGGGGATACTTTGTGCTCTTCTAACAGCTTCAGCGGCTCAGGGAGAAGGAAACTCCCTGAGAAGGAAACCTGTGCTCTGAGTCCGTGGTATTTGGGAAACTCTGGTGGAAGGATTCTGACTGGCCAGGCTCCAGGCGGGCACTCTCTCCTGGCTCAATCAACTGTGGCCAGGAAAGACCCCTCTGTGTGAACACAGTGTATGGCCTGCTAAGTCTCATTACATATGAATCTCATTTATGAATCACAACCACAGAACCATGATGTGGAGGATCAGCCTCAGGAGGGAGCCATTCATGGAAGACAATCCCATGGAAGTCCACTGAGGGTGAAGTGTCCACTGGACTTCTCTTCAAAGACAGGCTTTCTCTGTGTCTTCCAGAGAGTCTATAAAACATTTAAACACCAGGAAGAATTGGTAGGAAAGATAAATAAGTCTGCCTGTTGCTAGAATGTCACGTGGACTGGACTGGGTCTTCAGGACTGATCATTCTTGATGTCTAACCACCTTCCCTTAGCTTTTTGGAATAGGACACGTGGCCTGAGTGACAGGAGATGGTGGGTATCACCTTCACAATGACCCCTGGGTGGGCCATCTTTCCTTAAAAAAAGCATATTTTCAGGGAGAGGAGGCAGCACCCAGCATTGCTTGCTTCAGGGAATATGGCTGTACCTCGATTCCAGGCCATGCAAAACAGTAGGCACATTAGGCATGGGTAGTCACTTCCACGGGGCGATTAGGAAATCCTGGGGCAATGTTACAGCTAAATATATCCACCAAAACCTCATAAGGACACATTTATTTCTAAATTTCAATATGGTTCACATATTTCTTGCTAGGTGCAAGTTTTATGCCAATTTTCCAGCCTGCAAAAATATAGCAAAATGCAAAATATAGCACTTGCAATGGATTTTTTCATAAACTGTATTCTCAATTTTTATTATATGCCCTTATAATAACCATGTCCCAAACATGGTTTCTATAAATACATAAATATCTTAACATAGTTTTTAGTGGCAAGCCAATACAAATACATTACATAAAATGTTTTTTGAAAACTGTAATTAAAGATGATAAAATAATATAAGGAGATGCTTCTTCTATTACATAACCATTAGAACTTGGGAAATAAGCTTTGTGAAGTGGAATTTCCATATTAATGTAAATATAACTAATGTGCCAAGAGGACCAGTGAAGTTTTCATACCAAACTGATGGAAACCAAAATCTAATCTTCCCCCCAAATAATGACATCCAAAACAATTACTTTTCTCTGTGAGAATTTTTTGACATGTTAATGGGATCCTTACACTGCATAAGAGAACTTCAAAAAAGAGTTCAAAGTGACAGCAAACACTAAAGAAATAGCCAGTCAGAAAAACATATGCTATGCCAAATTTTAATAATCAGTTTAGAGAATGACTACTAGAATTTAAGCTCCACTAGAACAGGAAATAAGGTCCCTGTGCACAAGACATATTTGTCTAATTCCCTGTTGCTATTTCTGTACTTAACACAGTGACTGGAAAATAATAAATACTTACTGATTAAACGAATAAATTATTTACTTACTTAAACCTTGCTTTATTTTTAAGAAGGGACTAACTAGGAATAAGTAGAACTAAAAAATATCTAAGGAATCACAGTGGATTGTAAACTGCACTTAAGCACAAATTAAAAGTTAAGATGATTCTTAATGAAAAAGAGGAGTCACTTCCATTTATGTTTAATGGTGCCTTAATGGAGTACTTGAAAATGTGCATAAGGAAATCATTGATTAGTTGTCTTTCATCATCATGGAAAATGGGACAAGAGAAAATGAGTTTAAACATTAATACATGATATTAGAGGTAGATATAAACAAGTGATTTCTCATGACTTCAACTGTTAAAGGGAAATCTTGGCTGACTTTCCACTAAAGGTGGAAGATAGAACATATACATCTATGTTTATAGCCTCCAGAAGCTCCACTAAAATCATAATAAAAGGATGTTTAAAACAAGCATAAACCCAAAGGATAAAGAGAATGAGGGAGGAAACAACAGCAATAAAATTTTGAAAGGGACAAAAAAGACAGAAAAGGGGGTAAATTACCTGTCAGATCCTGGAAAACTTAATCCTAAACTGGCAATGGAAAAAATCGAGAATTAAGATGATTTGGCCAGACATGGTGGTTCATGCCTGTAATCCCAGTACTTTGGGAGGCCAAGGTAGGTGGATCACTTGAGGCCGGGAGTTCAAGACCAGCCTGGCCAACATGGCAAAACCCGTCTCTTCCAAAAATACAAAAATTAGCTGGGAGTTGTGGCACATGCCTGTAATCCTAGTTACTCGGGAGGCTGAGGCACAAGAATTTCTTGAACCCAGGAGGCAGATGTTGCAGTGAACCAAGATTGCACCACTGCACTCCAGCTTGGGTCACAGAGAGAGACTCCATTTTGAAAAAAAAAAAGATGATTTATACCTCAAAAGACTTAATATTTAGTGGCATTGGATACCTCTGGAAGTAGAGTTAAAGTGGGTGACTAAAATAAGGAGTATTTTCAGAAGTTGGTTTAAGAAGCAATCAGACCCCAGATTCCCTCCTTCATTCTAGGTGACTACCTCTCCCCTGTGCCCCTTGCATGATACAAGACTGGAAGTTTATTCTTTGTCAGTAATAAAAAAGAGGGTTTCTGGACTGGAGGAACTAGGAATAATTGAATGCAGAGATACTCTACTGAGAACTTAGAGGTCAGGTGAATATGGACATCCTGGGTGCTGAGAATCTCTTTCAACCCTCTACCTTCACTCAGTTCCCACAAGGCTGGCACTTCACCCTCCAGTCATAAGATTTGGAGATTCTTCCCTTGGTTATTTGGCCACCTGAAGGAAGGACACAAATATGCTAACACCGGAGGTTCCCCAGCTGATCAGTCATCCATCCCACTTAGCAATGAGGCACATAGAAGAAAACCTCCACCTAATGTGTTTAGAGCTCATGGCCAACTCTGCAGTGCATTCTACTTAATAGGAGAAGACAACCAAATATTAAGGGACATCTGAGGAAAGCCTCTAGCATGGAAGATAGAACATTTACAAATTTAAAAAAAGCAACTTTTAGGAAATAGAACTATACAGGAAGAAGACCACGACAACATCAAAACCAAACCGGACCAAAGCAACATCAAAAAACTATCAGTAGTATCCTTAAACGGATAAGAGGATATAACGAAACCATGAAATAAGAACTGGACACTATAGAAAGAGAATATTCAAAGAACAGCAACAACAACAAAACATTATTGGGAATAAAAAACATCACAATAGAGATCACAAGTCATTAGAAAGTTTGAAACATAAGTCAAGGGAGTCTTCTAGAGAGCAGAACAAAAGATTTAAAAAATATAAAATAGAAGAAAATAATTAGTGGACAAGTCTAGGAGGTTCAACATTTAAATAATATGGAAATAGTGGTTCCAAAAAGAGAGAACACATGGAAAGAAATAATCAATGAAATAATGCAAGAAAATTTCCAATAATGGAAGAACATCAGTCTCTAGTTTAAAAGAGCTTGCCAAACATGTAACATAATAGTTGAAAATAGGCCTCACCAAATCTATTCATGTATCATAAAATTTCAGAACATTCAGGAAGAAAAAGAAGACCCTATCTATAAGCTTCTGTAAGTTAAAAAAAAAAGTCACATGCAGATCCAGAATCAGAAAGGCTTCCGTCTTCTCGATAACACTCATGTATAGCTGATAGCCAATTGCATGAGATCTTTGTAATTCTGAAGGAAATTGTGGGAGTGAAATAAAGATATTTTCAGGCAAGCACTATCTCAAAGATGCACTTCTCATGCACCTTTTCTCAGGAGTCTGTAGATGGATGTGCTTCACACCAAAATGGAGTATAGATCAAGAAAGTGACATAGGAATAAAAAAGCGTGTGATGAAGACAAAAGATAAAAGGAGGAACCCTGCAAATAATTCTGAAGGGTGATTCTAGGGGACAGCTGTGCCCCAAGCTTACAGGTTGACTGATTCAGACTGGAGTGGCTTGGAAAGCTCTGAGAGAGGTTTCTTCAGGAAGACTAAACAGACAAAGATCCAGATGTGTCTGAATGTCTTAAGAGGAGATTATTCCACTAATGAAGCTTTTGTTGTTGGATTAAGGATGAGTACACAGACAATTCATCAAATTAAAGAGATAAATGTATTAACTCCAGAGAAAGCAAAAGTTGTGCAGGAAAAGACGAGTACTCTTAGCTTACTATATGGTGTCCCTGTGTCTGATGTTACAAAGTCACAATATGTAAACAACTGTTGATCTCACAAAAATGATGACTTAACTCTATAATGTCTGAAACAGAAAAATAAAGAAGGAATACAGGCATATTTTTGGAGATATGGAGGTGATAAAATAATCAGCTGAAGGTGTTGAAAGTGATTGCTTCTGGGAAGGGGAAAGAGGAGTGAGGAAATGTCTATGATTAATTGGCTCTTTAACTTATATACATGTGTAAGTTTGATAAAACTAAAAACTAACTGACAAGCAGAGGAAAAGGACGAGGGGATGAAGGGTGGAAGACAGAAAGGGAGAAGTGGGAGAAATGGAAAGAATGAAACACAAGAGAAGGAAAAAGAGGGTGCACAGATTCTTTTTTCTGAGCAGATGATGTTTTGGTTGATTGATACCTGGTCTTGATCATGTATAGGACTTTGAACTTTAGGCAGCAGGGTTTTCAGAGTGCACAATTTGATCTGCAATGTGTACATAGGCACATTTTCTCCTGTCTTCACAACACTAATTGTAGGGTTTAGATCACTCTCAGTCTGCCTGTAATCATTTATTAACAAACCAAAGGAATATCACAGGAAAATTTTTCCAATTCATGCTGGGCTGTGACAGACATGTCTGAGACAAGTCCATTTACACCAGGGCAGCTTTTGCCCAGCTGTTCAGACATTCATGATACACTTGGGAGATCACAGCTGTGTTTGTAGAATTTATACTTCAGATTAAAGTAGAATTTAATAGCTATTTAGAGCATATTTTAGAAGACAACCCTTTGATCTTCTCAAGCATTATACACTTACAGGTTTAGCTGCTATGTGCAGAAAGGAGCAGGGCAGCTCTGTCAAAGAGTAAGAGGCAAACAACCTTTAAACTACTGCTGATCTCCTGGTGTGACCAGATTTCAGTGGGTGGAGACTTATAGGAAGATGTGCACACTTCTCTTCCGTTTTCTTTCTATTCTGCATTGCAGTGAACCCTGTTGGAATCACTGGGAATAACCTTTTCCCTTGACTAAGCGGGGTGTATGGGGGACCCAGAGAAGATAAGAGCCCCCATAGATGTGGGTTCCAGTTTCAGGGATGCCAGTCATCTGGGCAATTTACTTCACATCTCTAAGCCCCACTTTCCTTACCTATGAGAATTCCAACATTCTTTCAGAGGTTCTTGAGAGGATTATCTGAAATCATGTAAATGAACAATACAGTTCAATGAATAATGAATGAAACTATTATTACCCTATGAATTCCCTTGCTAATAACCTTGGTAACCACTGGCTCTGCTTCTTAAAAATGATGCCCACTTCAGGTGACAATATTTACAGTTCAAATTGGGACCCATCACATGCATTTGAACTTGACCACCATAACAATTCTGAGGAACAGAATGAGCAGGTGAAAGAGATGACCAGAGGGGTTAAATAACCTCAAGGTCATCCAGCTGGGAAGTAGGAAAGTGAAGATTTCAACCTGAATCATTCTGGTACCACATTTATGAATGTTCTTACTTGTGTACTATCAGGAGCAGTTTGAATTGTTCCTTATACTGAGTGGGAATTGGCCATTCATTGACATTAACCCCTTTCTTTGAAGCTTGACAGTCTTTCAAGCTTTTGAAAAAACAACTACTCTGCCCTGCAATGCCCCCCTGACCTGCTGCTCAATGGTTTGAAGCTAAGACTCAATTACCCTACTTGCAGGTCAAATGCTAAGTGTCTTCCAGGCACCAGCATCCGTAAAGACATGAGTGTCCCAGGTCATTGGCAAAAGTCCCAGCCAAGGGCATTGGAAGCTTCGGGTGGCCTTGTGTGGATGGTGGAGGACACTGGATGCTTAGATCCCTCAGAAGGCCTTGCCACAAAGCCCTTCGTGACAGCTTTTCTTATACACATTAGGCTTAGTTAGTCATCTTTGCAAGCTTCTAGGAGGCTGGCCAATGTGACGATTGGAGTAATCACCTGATAAAAAAGTGTTCAAGGCCCATTTCCCTTGGCCAGACTGCTCCTGTTCTTAGGGCAGGCTATGCATTCCCACTTGATTAAATCAACAATGTGCATTTCATTCACATACAATAGTTTTCATGAACTGAAAACTGCATCCAAGGCTGCCAGTTTCATTTTCCTGTAAATTTGCTGTGCAGCCCTCAGTTGGGTGACCCCAATCCTTCATCTGTATGGGCCTGGAGGGCTGTGCATCTTGGAGGCAGCAGGGAGGGCAAGGGAGTTTTGCCATACTAATTGGTAAAGATCATCCCAAATGCAATGCCAGTTAGAACAACATACCCTTGGAAATAAAACTCTGAACACGAAATAACACAATTCAAATCTCAGGGACAGTAAGAAGGCACAGGTTCTGGATGAGGAGGGAAAAATACAGACTCTGACAAATTACTTTGTGCTGTTCTGTGTCTCCCCCTGGGCCTAGAGGTCAGAGTATCTACTGGGTAGAGACATTGGCTTTTAGTACATCTGTGTGGGCTTAGGATCCAATTCCCAGATGGAGACAGTCCAGATGGTGCCAGCAGCACATGAGTGGGAGGGTTCAGTCCCTTGGAGAAGGAGTAAAATCATATTCCCAGATGGAGAGGTCAAGGCTGTGGATATTTTTGGTGCCTTTCAGTAGGAGGACAACGTTATTCCCACACCTGATTGGCAATCTCTTTTGGCGTAATTGAATTTACATGTTGGCAAGGATGTTGTCACGTGACTATGTTACAGAAATAAACCTCGGGGTGCTCTGCTTGTCTGTGACGTACGACTCCCTTCCCTGCAGGCAGACTTCCTTGTCTGCAGGGAGTGAGTGAGAAAAGCACTCGTTGGATAATTTTAGAGAAGAGAGCTGAATATGACTTCCTTTCTCCTCTTTGATAGAACACAGGAAAGAGGAACTGTTAACCTGTTAAAAGCGCATCTTATCCATATAGCTCAAGTCAACTTGTAAACCAGTCAACAGAAGCGTGTTCCCAGCCAAGCAGTGCTGTTTACCATTTCTATAAACCTTAGCAAAGAGGCTAGCAATAGAAAATATAACAAAGATTTAAATTTCGCATCATATACTTTATGTAATTTCCTGGAGGTAGAAACTTACTCAGGAACTCTTAAAAACTCTGTTTCCCATTGGAATTCCAAATCCTGTTGGAAGGTGCAAATATTGCTGGAATTTTAAGCATATTAGTGAGAAATACCTAAAGTCCATCCTCTTAAACATTTGATAAAATGAATCAGAAGTAAAGTGTGCATAATATCACTGTATCTTTTCTTAATGAAAACACTGCCACCAACTGGTTAATAAATGGTTTCGTCTACTTTTTTACTGACTGGAATAAGCAAAGTCTTTTTTTCTTCATTTAAAAAGGGATCCCAATTTCTATTAAAGGCAATTGTTTTCTCTTTTCATAAAAATTAATAGCACCTCATAACTGCTTGTCATTCTTCAGTCGTTTGCAGAGTAAAGATGACCTGAAAAAAGCGTATGCTTGCCACTCCCTAAGCAACAGTGGGCAGCGCTTTAGAGGACACACCGATGGTTTCCAGGGGGATTTGTTGAATTTCACAATTTCAGTCTAGTGACTCACACAGCCCAGTTCATTAAGCTAATGGGACAGTTGTCCTTGTTTTTATAAGAGTAGGAAGAGCCCAGCTTACAGAGTCGATGACCACAGAAAATACCTTTTAGCAGCCTGAAGATACCCGCATACTGGGTGGGTAAGTCCTTTGGTCCTTATTGAAAAGGAGTCCAGCTCTCTCTCTGCTTTTGTACTGGATATGCTCCAGAGGACTTATGTTGACTTTAGAACTTTAAGTGACCTAAGCTGTCTTGAAGTGTTAAGGCACAAAGAAAAAAAAATAAAACAGAAAAAGAAAAGGGAAGAATCAAAACATCTACATCGGATGAACATAAAATGAACTCAGGGCTTCTACCTGATCAGATTTTGTAAAATCTGAACCATTGTCTGGACACTGACATGCATTCATCCAGGTCAAGTGTGGCACCAGGAGCCAAGCTGGTGTGCCTGTCACTTTGCTGGGAAGCATCCCTCACTGAGGAGGGAGGGAGCTGTGAGAGGAGCTCTTGTTCTTGGGGAGCACAATCATGATGTTTACGCCAGGCTCAGTTCCAGGCGCTGCCTCAAGAGGTCTGAGCTGTACCTTCAAGGTCAGCAGGTGAGGTCTCCAGGGGTGGGCCTGGGAAATGTCCCAGAAAGTACCCACTGAATGTGGTGCCCCAGGTGAAGTCAGGTTCAAAGAAGAACCAAGAACAGATCTCGGGGTGGAGATCACTATGGGCTTGGGGTCAAAGGAGCATGAACTGGGCCAGCAGCCCCTCTCAGCCATGAAGACAGTGGAATGGGGAGAGGTGACCCACATTCGAGAATCTAGCCACGGAATAGTCTTGGCTTTGTTTCCTTGAAGTTTGGTTTTATTTTTAGTCACCCATGCCTGGAGTAGCAATTCCTGAGCTGTTCCTGACTATGCTCGTTCAGCAGGATGTTGGTGGGTGGGGTCCAATCATTCCAAGATCTGCCGAATTACACAAAGCTGAACAATGTGCTGTGGCCCACACACTTATTCCACTATGAAGTTCCTTTTAACAGAGCATGGGGTGGTACTTGTGCCGAGGAACAGGCACCAAGAGACTGGCAGCGCCTACTGCCTCCCACCCACTGGGTCCCCTCCACCTCACCCCACTACCAGCGGGATGGGCCCTGAAGGCCAGGGCCGGGTAACCACACCGAAGTTCCAGGAATCTGCTTTCACCGAGGCACATCGAAAGCCTTGTAAGGAAGACTACCTCACTCACCTCCAGCCTGGGGGTAGGTGACCCCAGCCCCACTGTGGGGTTGGGAAACGGGCTGATATTCAAACTGACGTGTTCCTGCTCCTTCCACACCACACAGTGCAACAGAAGGGCACGGAGTCTGAACAGTGACCCCAGGTCTGCTGGAGACCTTGGCCATCTCACTTGTCTTCTCTGAACCTCAGTTATCTCACATGGAAAATGAGGGCTTTGGGCTAGAATGATCTCTTGAGGACCTTAGCTGTTCTCACATTCTGAGGTTCCCCCAACCACGACTGTGTGTGGCTGTGTGGTACACACTCATCCACACACAGGGTGCTCACTACAGTAAGAGCTTGGTACGGGGAAGCGTGTAGCTGCGTGGTCATATCAAGTGAATTTTCCTGCTAAAATTTGATTCCAGTTATTTCAATGGAACACAGTTAGATAGAGGCAGTGGCAGAGTGGAGAGAAAGAGAAAGAGAGAGAGGCGGCATTCACTTTCACTGGAGTCCCTTTTCTTCCAACGAATGAGGAAAATGGTAAGGACTCCCTGAATAAAAAGATTCATTTCTCAAAATGGCATTAATAAGAAAGGGGGAGGGATCATTAAGAATTTAAAATATGAAGATAAAAAGCTCTCAAAGGTTCCTAAGCACCAACATTAAGCTGTAACATCATTTATTAACTACAAGATTTTGTAGGACTCTTTACAGTTAATATTTAACTCAGTTGAGTTCACAGGCATAAAAGTATTTATGCAGCACAATTACATTATTTAAGGGCAAGTGTCCTTTTTGGGATATTCGAAATGCCTGGCAACACTGGAATTCTGCAGCAGTTAATGTTCAAATAAGGTGCAAAGCAAACGTGTGGACTGGTAAGAGTTTCCCACAGGCTTTCAGATGATCCTGAGAAATAAAGCATAGAGAAATATTTGTATTAAAAAAGTCCATTCAAAAATATGCATTTTGATGGCACAGCGGGGTGAGTGTAGTCAATAATAATTGTATATTTTAAAATAGCTGAAAGAGTGTAATTGGGTTGTTTGTAACTCAAAGGATAAATGCCCGAGGGGACGGATACCCCATTCTCCATGACGTGCTTATTTCACATTGCATGCCTGCATCCAGATATCTCATGTACCCCATAAATATATGCACCATAAGGTACCCACAAAAATTAAAAATTAAAAAAAGAAAAATCTCAATACCATTCAATATGAAATTACTCTGTGAAATATGTGAAAGACCTGTCTGTACACAATAACAATCAATGTTCAAGAAGACATAATAAAGAAAAAAAATTGTCTTTAAAAAATAAAATATGGCTTGGTAAGTTTTTTAAAGGACAATTTGCTTGAAACATTCTTGCTTGCCTACTGGGATTTTTGCCATCCTTTTCTCTTAACACCATGTCAGCCTGACACTTTAATAATATCCAGACCTCATAGGATTCATGGTACTGGTTTTAGCAAGAGACGCCCTCAGTTACTCGACCCTCCCAGCTACCCCGCTGGCATCCCAGGTCTTGCCCGGCCACGGGCCCCTGGCTCTCCCTGTGGATTCTCCCAGACGTGTGACATTGACCTCCTTAACGCTGCTCAGCATCAGCCTGACTACTGCAGCTTCTCTACTCGAGTCATCAAATCCTCCGTTAAGAGGAATCTCCCAAAGCAAACACAACCAAACACTTCCCTGAAGAGCAGTTTCCCCAAATTGGATGCTCTTGGCCTCGCTGCAGCATCCCATGACCTCGGCTTTCGGGCTCCAAGCCTGAGAAAAGCCGAAACATCCTCTCACTGTGCGTCCTGTGGCCGGGGCCCCTGCACAGCCCTCCCTTCCCGGCGGTGAAATGACCTCAGCCGTGCAAAAGGACTTTTCTGAAATCTGAGACCCACGGGGCTCCACTGGATGACCTAGCCTTGATCTGCAGAGACCGAGAACCAGGCGCCCAGGGTTCCCCACCCCAACACACCCTGCAGCAGAGTCTGTCTGGAGACGCAAGGGGCCGCCAAGAAAACGCTGGAAAACGGGGCAACGATTTTTTTCTATTTCATCTGCTTTGAAGATTTAATTTTACTATGTTTTTAAATTCTAAGGGTAATACCCAATTAGAAAATGCTATCATTTTATTAAAGCATATTTGAAAATGTCTTCTTAATGAAGAGGAAGAGAACAACTCAGTGTAAGCCAGCGGTTTTGACATAATAAGGTAAATAACTGTGAATCAATGAATCCATCAAGGATTTGTTGAACTCATAGAATGTCCCTATGGTCTCACCCATGTTGTCGTCTTACTTACAGAGACTTGTTTTCAGAAATTCTTCTATATACACTGTTTCGTTTCTAATGCACTGCATTGCTAAACTCAAAAGCATTTTCAGATGTTGATGTGGCAAAAGTAAAATAAAAAATATATACTCAGCATAGAAAATTGGGAAATAGAGCAAAGTGTAAACAAAAAATAAATCCCATCACCAGAGACAACCTCTTTTAACTTTTTAGTGGATTTTCTCCTAGATTTTCTCTCCATGTATTAAAAAATACGTTTTTAGAGGGCTGGCACGGTGGCTCACGCCCGTAATCCCAGCACTTTGGGAGGCCGAGGGGGGCGGATCCGGAGGTCAGGAGATCGAGACCATCCTGGCTAACATGGTGAAACCCCGTCTCTACTAAAAACACAAAAAATTAGCCGGGCATGGTGGTGGGCGCCTGTAGTCCCAGCTACTCGGGAGGCTGAGGCAGGAGAATGGCGTGAACCCGGGAGGCAGAGCTTGCAGTGAGCTGAGATTGCGCCACTGCACTCCAGCCTGGGCGACAGAGCGAGACTCCGTCTCAAATAAATAAATAAATAAAAGTTTTTAGAAAGTAACTTCGTATGTACAGGTTTTTCATTTTGATTTTTTTTCACTTAACATAGCATAAGCATTCCCCATGTCATTAAATATTTAGCAAAACATGTTTAATATCTGCATAATATTCTATTACTATACCATAGTTAATGTCTGCATAATGCTCCATTATATTACTATGCTATAATTTATTTACCCATTATCCTTTAATGCAAATGCTCATTTGTTCAATAGAAATTGATTGAGTTAGGTGCCATATGTTGTTGGGCATTTTGGTACTTTCTAATTTGTTAGCTTTATAAATTTTATAGTGTTGAGTATATTTTCCCCACATCTTTGTGTATACCTTCAATTATTTTATTAGGACAAACTTCTTCAAAGCTCACTGTTCGATGAAAAAGAATTAACACATTTTTCTGCCAACTTTTTATTTGAAAAGTTTCAAACCTACAGAAAAGTAGAAAGAATAGTATAATGAAAATTTCATTCACCAAATGGGAACATTTTTCTCACTCCTTCTCTTCTCTCTCTCTCTGTCTCTCTCTCTCTCTCTCTCTCTCTCTCTCTCCACACACACACACACACACACACACACACACACACACACACACACACACACACACACACACTTCCCTGAATGACTTGAACCTTTAGAAAATAACTTGCAAACACCACAATATTTCACTCATTCCTAAACTCTTCAGCCTTCAACTCCATCTCCAAAGAAAGGACATTCTCTTAGATGTTCATGCTACCTTTACCATCCTGAAGAAATTTAACATGTGTTCCCTAATATTAACCCATATATAGGTCACTTTGATTTTTTTCCTACCTGTCCCAATAATGTCCTTTATAGCTGTTGGGTTTTGAAATGTTGTTTTGTTTATTCATTTGTTTGGCTTGGGATCCGATTGTTTTGCTTCCATATTGCACTTGGTTACCCCCACCCCCACAAATTTGTTGAGGTAGAATTTTCACTGAATAAAATTCCGTCTTTTTAGATGTTTAATTCTATGAATTTTGACAAGCTTACATAGTGATGCAACCACTTTGGTGGTAGTTTCAAGGTATAGAATTTTCCCATCACACCAAAATGTTCACTCTAGCCCTTTCATAATCAATAATGTTGCTTTCCCCTTCTCACCCCTGGGAAACATGGGTCTGGTTTCTATTTGTAAAGTTTCCCTTTTTCCAGAATGTCATATAAATGGAACTGTACAGTATGATGATGAGTCTAACTGTTGAGTTTGACTTCTTTCAATTTGCATAATGCTTTTAAGAGTTATTTACATTGTTGCATGTTTCAGTGGTTCGTTCCTTTTAATTTCTGAGTAACATTTCATGCTCTAACAAAATTTGTCCATCCATTTGCCAGCTGACAGACAGTGGAATTGCTTTCAGTTTTTGGTGATGATGAATAAAGCTGCTATAAACATTTGTGTGCAGGTTTTTATGCACTGCCTTTCTTTTAGGTAAATACATAAGACTGGGATTTCTGGGTATAATGCTAAAGATATGTCTAGTTTAATGAAAGACTATCAAACTGCTTTTCAAAGTGGCTGCATCATTTTGCATTCCTCCAGTAATCCACTTGCTGTGAATTCTAGCCAGTATTTGAAATTGTTTGGGTTTTCTAAAGCTATTCTAAGAGGGTGTCATGGAACTTGTTGTAATTCTAATTGGCAGTTGATGCTGACCATCTTTCCACATTCTAATTTGCCATCCGTGTATTTCTTTGGTAAAATGTTTTGCATGGTCAAAACATTTGTTCAGGGCAGGGGAGACGTTTGTTTTCTTATTACTGAACTTTGAGAGTACTTTATATTTTCTGGTTATCAGTTCTTTACCCATTATATGTTTTGCAAATATGTCTTCCCTGTCTGTGACTTGTCTTTTCATTTCCTTAATGGTGTCTTTCAAAGAGCAGAAGGTTTTCATTTTGATGAACTCCAATTCTGATTCCCAGTTTTTTCTTTATTGGTCATACTTTCGGTTGTATCCAAGAAATCTTTGCCTAATTCCAAATCACCAAGATATTCTCCTATGTTCTCTACTGGAAGTTTTATAGTTTTAGTTTTTACATTTAAGACTAGCCACTTTGACTTCTTTTTGTATATGGTGTGAGGTATGAGTCAATGTTTATTGTTTTGCATATATATGTCAAATTATTCCAGAACTGTTTTTTGAAAAGAATATTCTCTCTCCATGGAACCACTCTGCTTTATAAACAAAAGAATACAAAAACAAAGATTGTAGAAGGAGTGATGTAGATTCAAAATTATTTGATTTCATGGTACCTTACATGTGAAACCACTGAAAATGGACAATTCTAATTCATGAAGGCTACAGATGCAAGACTAAAAGCTAGATAATCCACTATTCTTAGCTGTCCATTTGCTTGATGAGAGTTTGGATTAAAAGGGCATTTAATTGCCAGTCCTTTAGTACCTAGAATTTAATGTTATATACAAAAATTAATAAGCCTTTATATATTTCTTGACCCTTCGAAAATATTTATGCTACTCTTCTGGTTTTTATAGATTAAAAGAAAGTTAATGTATAGAAAGTACTCATTTTCCAGAAGAACTGTTAGACTTTAAGGAAAATTTTATACCCACAGGGCCTCTTTGCATTTCACCACACACCCTAGGAAATACCAGTTCATTCCCTCCACCACAAGGGATAATTGGATGGAAACATTTTTAACTCCTTTTGATTTTTTTCCAGTTTTTAAAATGTTTTTTCCAGTTTTGGTTTTGTTTTCTCCCACCAGTTTCCTATTGCCACCCAATAGCAGTGAATCCTATATTCTAATTTGGTGTTTAGGCTTCCTTTAACATGAAAAATAATACTTTAAATATACCATAAAGAAAAATAGGAACCAAAGGTTTCCTTTATGCTTCATTGCTTAGCAGATGAAATGCTGTAGCAGTGAGTCTACCAATTTCAAAAACCTAGGCTCAATTGGATTTTTTTTGTGAGACGGGGTTTTGCCATGTTGCCCAGGCTGGTCTTGAACTCCTGGGCTCAAGCTATGCCCACCTTGGCCTCCCAAAGTGTTGGGATTACAGGTGTGAGCCGCTGCACCCAGCCTAGGCTGAACTGGAAGAAGCTATCTATGAGATTCTATAACCTGGCCCCTTCTCTTCCCTGACTTCTTAGCTCAGTATTTCAGAAATCCAGGCTGGCATCAGTATTTTTTACTTTTCTACCACCCATGTGAGTGTGATTGCCCATGAGAGGGAACTGCAATGCTGCCCAAGATGCTGCACAGTGCAAAGTGTCCGGGCTTCCACACGTGCGGATCTCAATGACTGCACCTTCTGAGTGGGGGCCAAGTGTTTGTATGTATGGCAGACTGAAGAGGTCTGTCACCCTCTCTGTGTTCATCCATTCCATAATATTTACAAGCCCATGATATGGCTAAGGAAAGGGATAAAACAGGAAATAAGAGAGCCACACCTCATTCTCCTGGAGCTCAGGGCCTGGGGTGGGGAAGACTGGCAACCACACCTGCTACAAGCCACATAATAGGGGAATCTGCAGACCTCAAGAGACATGGGAGAGAACTCCTGGTCAGTCCTTCACACTGCCAGCAAGACTATTTCTTGGTGAGGAAAGACGATTGATGATTTACTTTATTTTGCTGCCAATGCAGTAAATCTCATCACATGTAAATGAATGAGAGTCCCCAGTGATTAATCGTCCCCATGACAAATTGTCTTCATCCAGTTCCCAAGCTCATCTTCATTTCAGCAATCTTGTCATCTGCAATAAACATATTCCATTTCGCCTTGCAATTGTTGATTAAGAATGTTAAACATCTGTTAAAATAAACCAAATCTGTGAGCCATTCTTTATTGTTAGGATGAACAATGAATTCATTTCCCTTATCCAAGTGGTGCCTATTATTTTTCCTCCTTGAAAAAAAACACAATCCAACCATGAATTGGAAAACACTGACCAGTCCAAGTCAGCTAGTATCTACAGAGCAGGACAAACATTCAAGGCCACTTCCCATTTTATTAAAAACTGACCAAAAATAAATAAAACCCACCACCTATTTTATTAAGTGTATTTTTTTTACCACCTCCATTTAATGCAGCATTGGTTAGGAGTAATTTCAGCTTGAAATAAAAGAAACTGACTAACGTAGCTTAGCTCAAGATGTATTTAACCCACAGCACAAGGAGTTGGCCATCTAGGGCTGATGCAGGGGACTCCAGGAACCAGGCTCTCTCCATTCTTCTGTCTTTGCTTTCCACTGTGCTCATGGCAGACCTCATTGTCATGCTTGCCATCTCTTGTCACAACATGACCTCCATACCAAGCAGGAGGGAAAAGGAGGGAAAAAAAGGGAAGGCAGAGAGGTGAAGGTGCATCACATCAGCCATTTCTAGCTGCAAGGGAGTCTGGCAATGTGGATATTTTATCTGGGCTGTCTGTGCCTAAGGTGCCATCAGGATTCTATTAGTGAGGAAAATGGGCAGAAGAGATGTTGGCTATGCAACTAGCAGACTCTGCCATAAACACACAGAAATCAACAGACAAAGGTCTTGCAGGTGAGGTGTGCTTAATATGCTTAGAGTGTGCAATGGGTTGGAGCAGCTGCGTCAGCATCACCCACAGCCACTGCTCCTAACAATTTTCATGCATACCTGTTTTCACTCCTGAAAGGAAGCACCTATGTCTCTTTGTTGAAAGATTGCCTCAGGCTGCTGTAGCACCTTGTTTATATACAGGAGAGAAGACAAGTGTCTGGGAATTTACATGCCCTCAGGATCAGCCCTTAACCAATAGTGTAAATGCCTCCATTCTCTTTACACTAACTGGAATATTTCTGACATGTGAGTTACATATCTCTACAGTGTCCTGGGATGGAGGTGGGGGTGTGGGTTTAAACCAAAGTTTCACTGCTCAAGCCTCAGCCTGGCATTGCCTTTGCTTGGCTTCCTTTCCTTCCTGGTACCACTTCCCCATTCCTCTACGAGTTTTTCCTGGGATCACTTCCTGATAAACAACTTCCACAAACATCATCTCAGGGGATGTTTCTCAGGAACAAAAACTGTCATAATTTTAAGCACATCAGTGCCTCTGAATGCACGTGTCTTCCCTAGTCAATCCTGCCATAACTAAAAACACTCACACATTTAAAATTTCTGTCTTATTATCTAACCATCAGGTGCTTTGCATTGTAATTAGTGTTTACAGACATCACCATTATAAACATTGTAAACACAGATCAATATGATGGTCTTATCATTAACATGTTTGTGATCAACCAACTGCAAGGTTAAAGCATTGAATTAAACTCAATATCTTAACCATTTATTTAAGCAAAAGGCAACTCAATCTGAATAAAATGCATTTTTACCATGCCATTTGAGAAGGCTATGTTTTCCAGTGGGACTACTTATATTTGTTCCAAACTAGAATCAATCATACTGACATGGTAGGTTGTCATCAACTTCTCTCTCATAATGTGAATTTCACCATAAGACATTTCTGAAACTGAGCTTGACAGAAGAGTCAAGCAACTTCTTATTTTAGGTTTTATTTACTTGTACTTTTCATTCATTGTTTCTAGTCAAAACACCACTTTTTCTGGATTCAAAAAAAAACATTCTTACTCATAAATACGTAGACCTACTATGTACCCACAAAAATTAAAAATAAAATAAAGAATTTTTTTCTGACCTCAAAAAAAATTCTTAGATTTTCTTTAAAGCCAGCAGGTTTGTTTTTCAAACACTACATCATGATCTTGGTTTTGTATAATTTATTGCTCAGTTTTTTTGAACAGATGACAATAATATTTGAGCTTATTTGCATTGACACAGTGATAAAATTCATCTCTGAAATAACATTCTAAGAACACCTATGCATTCTGGATCGGTGGCTGCTGCTGCTTTTGGCTGTGTTTGAAGTGCCTTCTGCAATGTCAGCTTCAGTGTCAGAACTGCACAGACAAAGGCATGTCTGTCTTAATCCTCAGCAACTCCAGGAAGCTCCAAATGTCTTCATTACCTGGCATATTTTCACTCATTTCAAGCTTAGGCTTCTAACTTCCCTTTTAAAAGTAATCTGTTTCAAGTTCTCAACTGAAAACATAATTTTAAAAATTATAATGGTTTAATTGGGAAAATGGAGAATGGTACTAACTCAGCAAAAGCCTGATTTGCAGTCCTTTTTGTCATGAGAATTCATTGCAGCTGGAACCAGGCAAAGTTGCATTTTGATAAACAAAATCTTGAGCCAACGCACAATGGCAGGAAGCTAAACTGACTTGTGTGGGCCAGTTTTATTTTCTATAATCAAACACTGGCTCAGGAAGTGACACATTCACTTTAAAAATGGCTTCTAGTTCAGGATTTTGCACTGAGAACATATTTTTACTTCCTCAAAATAAACTTCCAATGACAGTTTTTTTAAAAGCAGAAAAAGGAATAAATTCTTAAAAATTTACACCTTAAAATGGCAAATAATATCATTTATTGGCCTTTTGGCTAAGACCAAGTGTAAAACGGCAAGTGAAGAACAAGGAACTCCTAAACCCATCACCTTTTAGTTTTTTAAGGTTGTCAGGGGGCGCCTCGTGGCTGACCCTTAACTAAGTCATGTTTTTTGATAAACAAATCATTGATGGAACACAACTTCTTCTAGAAGGTGAACTGATTGGCAAGAGCCAATAGCATTTTCTGAGTCAACGGCAGCCCATAAGTGACGATCTCATGGCTTCTTAAACCTCCGCTTTCAGTTCAACATGGGACCCTGATCCACGCATTTGCCTCCCTCCAATAGTGATCACACTTAACTGAGAGGAAAAGGTCACACACTCATGGGGACAATTCAGTGGGCCAAAGACTTTGATGAACCTCTGGATGATCTAAGCCAGAGGGCTCCTACTTCAGATCACACTTACGGAGCTAGAACCAAGGGGCAATGTGATTTTCACAGCAGATAGCTCCAAGCTCAGTTAGGAGCTGGAGGCAGGGGCAGAGGTTCAAAGGCATGGGTCTTAGGGCAGGACCATCTGTGCATGGAGTTGATCCCACTTTCTCCATGAGCCCTGCTGCACCCCACCTTCCAAATCACAAAACTGAGACTCCCTACCCTAACAAAAAAGAAACATCAGCAGGGGAGGATCTTGGCTTTAAACTCTAACTGAGCACCTGCTAGAGTCAGGCACATGCTAAGAGCAGGGGATAAGAAAAGCTGATTCTGATCACACTGGCTTCATCCTGTGCAGCTCTCTGTGGGCCCCCTCTAGAGCTCTGAGCAGGCACAGCAGATTTAGCAACTAGGAGCCACCGCCCACCCTTGATTTCAGAGCAGTAAACCACTGAAATACAGCAAGAGCTTCTCCAAACACGATCTATTTCTAATGAACCAATTGAGCCATCTGTTGGGTACCTTTTTAACCACTGCCAACCAGCCAAGAAGCTCTCTCTCCAAATTTATATGCGTCAAGGGTTACTGGGCCATGCCAATCAGCAAAGAGCTCAGAAAACTTGACTCGCTTTAGAAAATCGAAGGACTCTTATAAAAGAAGTTTGTGCTCTGCCCATCTGTTTTGGGGGAACTTAAAACATCCCATGACATGAATAATGATTAACCAGGAACTTATCACTAATTATGATTACACTGTCGGAATCCACTTTGATTTTCCTGTGTTTGAATTTATCACACTGCAGCGCTCTGGTCTGTCCCACAGTCTTCAGTGAGCTCTCAGTCCTCACTGAAAGCTCCGTGGAAAGCAGGCAACGTGTTTCCCTCCTCACTGAGACTCAGCTCCCAATCCACTTGGTTTTCAGACAGCCTCTGAGATAATTTGGGCACCTCAGGACAAATCCAGAGGGAAAAAGAAGTTCTACCTTCCCAGAGCATCTTTGTATGCGAAAGAGACTTAAAATTTCTGTTGTTAAAACTATAAAACCAACACAAAACTGTGTTGCACATATTCCCCTTGGCTCAATTCCTAAAGAAATGTGCTGTGTCTTAACCCTCCTCACTGCGGTTGGTTTGAAGATGGCCTGAGGCTGGTCTCACTTTGATCCTTTATGGCACTTAGTTTCCTGGAGTGGGGCTCCAAGTCACTTAAGGAGTGCTGTCAGATGGTATTAGAAAATAAGGTTTCTTGTTTATTTGCCTTGTCTTGTTTGTTTGCTGAGTGAGAGAAAGTAGAGTGTGTTTGGTAATTGTGTGTTTATGGAACAACCCAGTGGATGAGGAGATCTGATAACTGGGAGAGAGTGTGGTGTGGAGCACCCCCTCCTGAGTGGTGAGGGAGGCCTGCAGTGCACCAGGCGGTGGTGCTGGCTTCAGATGAGGCACAGGCGGTTCATCCGTGGAGACGTGAATGGTCCTCCTGACAAGGTGTGTGCAACTGTGGAAATTACACAACAGCACAAAGGTTGTGTCTTGCGTGGGCGTGGAGGATGCTACATTTCCTCCTGATCTCCAACCGCAGTGTTTGGTTGTGATTCTGATTTCTGCCTTGAGTTTTCTCAGGAGGTACAAGGACTCCCCTGTATCTGATTTGGTGATGTAGAAGATGGTGGTGACCTTGCAACATGAGCCCAGCTTGTGTGGGTTTTTGGTTTTTATTTATAATGAGTAAATGTTTTCTTCAGAGTAAATTTACATAAGCTACGAGAAATATTATTCATGGCTGAAATATGGATGTTTTCCAATCAACAATTGGGAGGATGGAATTGCCATTCTCAAGGTGGGGAAGACCATGGACAAAGCAAGAAAGGAGGAGGAGGAGACCAGGAATTTTGCTTGTGGAAAAATTTAGTAAGAAGGCAACCTGAAAAAGCTACATACCACATGATTCTAACTATATTACATTCTAGAAATGGCAAAACTATGGAGACAGTAAAATGATTAGTGGTTGCCAGGGACCAGGGGGAGTGGAGGATGAATAGGTGGAGCCCAGGGGACTTTTAGGACAGTGAAACCAATCTACATGATTCTACAATGGTGGATCCATGGCATTATATATCTGTCAAAACCAGTAGAATGTATACCACCAAGAGTGAACCCTAATGTAAACTGTGGACACATAATGATGTGTCCATGTAGCTTGATACATTGTAACAAATATAAAACCCTGGTGGAGGATGTTGATAATGGGGAGGGCTGTGCATTTGTCGGGGGATGGAAGTATGTAGTTGTATTAGTTCATTTTCATACTGCTGCAAAGAACTGCGTGAGACAGGGTGATTTATAAAGGAAAGAGGTTTAATTGGCTCACAGTTCAGTGTGGCTGGGGAGACCTCAGGAAACTTACAATCATGGCAGAAGACGAAGGGGAAGCAAGACACCTTCTTCACATGGTGGCAGGAGGGAGAAGTCCCAAGTGAAGGGGGGAAATCCCCCTATAAAACCATCAGATCTCGTGAGAACTCACTTGCTATCACGAGAACAGCATGAGGGGAACCACTGCCATAATTCAATTACCTCCACCTGGTCTCTCCCTTGACATGTGGGATTGTGGGGACTATGGGGATTACAATTCAAGATGAGATTTGGGTGGGGACACAAAGCCTAACCATATTAGTGGTAACTCTTCCTTCTGTTCAATTTTGTTGCGAACCTAGAACTGCTCTAAAAAAATAAAGTCTACTACAAAAAGAAAAAGGAAAGAAAGAAAGGAAAGAGAAATATGCAGTTAATTATTTACTAAATTCATTTTTTTAAAAGTTAGCAAATATATCACAAAAAATTATCCACATTAAAAAAGAAAGCCAAATAGCTCAATATAAAAATACGTATAAATATTTAACAGACAATTCATTTATTTAGAAAAGGTAAAGGGGAAATAAACCAATGAAAAATTGGATCTTCATAATTAGGAAATTCTATATAAGACATTAATGGGCACACATTTCTCTCCCTATTGGATTGACCAAATTAAAAAGGGGAGGGAGAGAGAATATCAAGTGCTGGTGAGGATGTGGTAACTGGGCAATTTCACAGATTATTTAAGGAAATATTAATTGATAGAGATCCAGGATATGTTTTGGAAGCTAGTTTGTGTTACTAAATCACTTGGGATAAAACGTCTTCACAGTAATTTTGATCTTCATGTTTTCTTGAACTCCTGTGAGGTAACTTTGCGAGAAGGAAGATTTCCTTTCAATTAGTTGCTCTGTTAGTCAGATAGAGCCTACCTGCAGATAAAACACTAAGTTAAATTCTAAAAATAAATGTGAGTCTTTTCTTTACTTTGCCAGATTCAATTCTATTGAACAAGCCATTGGGACATCAGAGAAACTCAGTGGCTGGAGGGGATTGTAATATTGTCCATTACAATCCAGAAATGGCACATTCTCGAACCTCCCACCATTGGTCAAGAGGGCTTTGCAAGCCTCCACAAGCCATTTTCATTAGATAGATGTCTAATTCTCCTAGTGGGGACGTGGCCCTGGCGGTCTTATAAAGCCCAGGGTGTGCGGGCAGAGTTCCCCCAGTGAGACTCTAAGTTCTGTGTCATCCCTGGATTTCTAGACTTATTACAGTGTCTGGCGTAGAAATCACAGAGGCATAAAGAAGCCACTAAACTAATTTCTAATAAATAAATGGATGGGTGGGTGGATGGATGGATGGACAGACGATACCGTCAAAAGACAGAATGAATCTCTCACTGCATAGCAAGATTGGTTTTAAATAGCCCAAGGAAAAAACTGGTTCCAAAGAAGTGTTGAAGGACCTATGCTTAGGAAAAACAAACAAACAAACAAAAAACAACAAAAAAACCCCCAACAACAACAACAACAAAACACCCAGGTAAGTAATCAATTAAAAGAGGACCCTTCAATTATCAATTTTGATAATTGAAAAAGCTCAAGCTTAAACGTGTTTTTGCATTGTGTGTCTGTGAACCAGTATTTCCCGTATTCTGCAGATTTCATTATAAAGGCATTTCTTATTTTTAAATAATCAGATAAAACAAAAAGATTCTATTTTGACTTCTCAGACTCCTAACTTGTTTTCAGAAATATGCTGGCAACGGCTATTTTAATTCTTATTATTTTACAGAGGAAAGCAAGCTGAAATTTGGAGGTTATCTTGAAGCAAATGACATTTCTTTCCTGGCCTTATTAGTTAGATGATGCATCTACTGTCCCGTGTGTGAGGCAAATTCAATGTAAAGGCTGATTGAAAATGCTTCCTGCGTCATTAACCACATGCCCTTTCTCACTGCCTGTGGTGATACTTGCAGGGCACAAATGAAGGATATGTGAGCAATTCCTAGACATGTTGCACTTCTCTGAGATTTACAGCTCTGAACCTTCAGTAGAAATTTGTGGAGCAAAGTCTACCCAAACTTTGCAATATCAAATTTTTACAATGTTAGTGTAAATAAAAAGAAACTCAAGTGAAAATAAATAGGCAGCTTCGGTTTCTTCCCTCCTTTTTCAAAATAAATGGTCTTGCAAAGGAAAACTCAAAGTATTAAAGCCAAAATAAGATATTCTTCTCATAGGCTGTCTCTGGCCTTGGAAATTGTTTGTTTGATAAAAGAGCATGGAGAGAGGAAATGGACAGGGTGAATGCTTTGCAAAAGGTGGGTGTTAAGTAAGCATATGTTTGTTAGACTTAAAAATATTTTTTGGACCCCTTTTAAACAAAGCATTTTTAAAACTAAATTTTAGCATCTTTGTTTTTATCAAAGTTATGGAAATTAAATTTTCTCTTCTCCAAATTAGGGGAATATTCAGGCTAACGTGTGAAGCATGCAAAGTGGAGAATACCTGGTACAAAGTGGAGAATGCCTGGTACAAAGATTTTCACTGGAGTTGAAAGCTTGGGATAGAAAGTAGAGCCTCAGCTGACAAAGACTATGGAGTATGAGAGGAGGTGTGTGTGGGCGCTTCCACTTCCCATTCCAGGTGGAAGTTCAGAACACCTGGTCACCTCAAAGGAGTGCAGCATAACATGTATGTAACAATCACCCTATGTTTCAATGTACAGTTTTTGGTCCCCAGTCGAAACATTCTACCACATGTAACTTTAACATTTACCTTTGACAAGAACTAAAAGTAGATCTACCATTCCATTCATCAATCCCCTACTGGGTATCTACTCAAAATAAATTAAAAAATCACTATATCAAAGGGAAATCTCCTTGTGCATGTTCATCACAGCACAGTTCACAATTGCAAAGATATGGAATCACCTAAGCGCCCATCAATTGATGAGTGGATAAAGAAAATGTGATATATATATATGTCTCAGAGAATACTACTGAACCACAAAAATGAGCACAATAAGGGCTTTTGCAGCAACTTAGATGGAATTGGAAGCCATTATCCTAAGTGAAGTAACTCAGGAATGGAAAACCAAGTATCACATATCTCATAAGTGGGAGCTAAGCTATGGTATGCAAAGGCATACAGAGTGGTATAATGAACACTGGAGACTCAGGAGGGAAGGGTGGGCAGGGGGTGAAGGATAAGAAATTACTGATTGGGTACAATGTACACTATTTGCATGACCCAGACACTAAGAGCTCAGACTTCACCATGATACAATTCATCCATGTAACCAAACCCCCCAGAACCCCTAAAGGTATTGAAATAAAAATTTATCTTTGACAAATCATGCCTTTTCTTGTAAAATCAATTGAAAGTAAACAAAAATATATGCAACTTTTGCTAAATGGAAAGAAGCCAGACAGATTATAAATAACATTCAAGATTATATTAAAATTAATTTGATAGTTTAATTATCAAATAATAATATACTAATCAAAGCCAAAATTCACAACTTAAAATACGTTTAAGGTAATATATTTATAAAAAACATTAAATGATTATATCCTTAAGCGGTTTCTTATGACTATGTATTTTTGAGAATGACTTCAATGAGTGAAGATTGTCAGGAAATCTTATTCCAGAGAGAATTGGCAAGGAGAGGAATTTCTTGTGTCTGATCTGGGCCAAGCCTCAATTCCACATCACCCCTTTCTCTCTGCACCGCACCCCATTCCTGTCTCAGTCTGCCTTATCCCCTGGGGTCTTCAGAGGGCAGAGTCTGGGGTCGGCTCATCAAAAAGTAGATTCACTATTTATTAATTAATTGTAAACATTATAAGCAAGGACATTCCTAACATAGATGCAGTTTAAAAACATAACTTTTGGAAAAATAAAATATTTGCTCTTCAGTGTAGGCTAAAAAATACATATTGGTTGTCAGTCTCTTTAGTTACTTAAGGAGTGAACCCACTTTAGGTTCTTTGTCATAAGCCCCTTTTGTACTAAATTTTCTCTTTTATATCAGAGAAAAAATGGTAGCTACTGTTTCAGGACAGCTCTTCAGTAAAAGCACCCACCACTAATTGTGTGGCACTTCAAATTGTAGGAGAGGAAATATTCCAAAATTAATAATTGCTTAAAATGTAAGACCTCCTTAAGAGTGACGAATGATTTCCATATCCATTCATGTATTTTTCTTTCTCTCAAAGTCAATAAAGCTGCTTTCATGCCGGACATGTGGAATCACTTCATCCCTGCATCTGTTTATTGCACATCATTGACAATTCTTAAAATACCAAAGGTTTTCCTTTGTCTCACTGCCATACAGAAAGTGAATTTTCTAAATGAAAATGGATCACACTGTTGGTTATAAGTATAAACAAACAGTTAAAACATATCTATTGTCTGTGTGTGTGCAAGTGTGTGTGTTTTTAGCCACAAGACTAGAAACACTGAGATTATTTGGTGCAAGGCTCCATAACATGGTGCTTTCTCCACCACGCCCTTGTGGAAAATCTGCATCTGTGTTAACTTCTAGAACAGCAGGAAAGCTGGCTTGCATTCCCGAAGACCAAGCAGAGCAAGAGAATTAGAAAATTAAGCTTTCATCTCAATTTTTATTTCAGAGTTAGATCTTTGTGTGTTCTTTTTAGACACCATTTTTGTTTCTTTTTTTATTTTATTTTAAGTTCTGGGATACATGTGCAGAATGTACAGGTTTGTTATATAGGTATACATGTGCCATGGTGGTTTGCTGCACCTATCAACCCATCATCTAGGTTTTAAGCCTGATATGCATTCGGTATTTGTCATAATGCTCTCCCTCCTCTTGCCCCCAACCCCCCAACAGGCCCCAGCGTGTGATGTTCCCCTCCCTGTGTCCATGCGTTCTCATTGTTTAACTCCCACTTATGAGTGAGAACATGCGGTGTTTGGTTTTCTCTTCCTGTGTTAGTTTGCTGAAAAGGATGGTTTCCAGCTTCGTCCATGTCTCTGCAAAGGACATGAACTCATTCTTTTTTATGGCTGCATAGTATTCCATGATGTATATGTACCACATTTTATTTATTCAGTCTATCATTGATGGTCATTTGAGTTGGTTCCAAGTCTTTGCTATTGTAAATAGTGCTGCAATAAACACACATGTGCATGGGTCTTTATAGTAGAATGATTTATAATCCTTTGGGTATATACCCAGTAATGGGATTGCTGGGTCAAATGGTATTTCTAGTTCTAGATCTTTGAGGAATCGCCACACTGTCTTCCACAATGGTTGAACTAATTTACTTTCCCACCAACAGTGTAAAAGCATTCCTATTTCTTCACAGCCTCGCCAACATCTGTTTTTTCCTAACTTTTTAATGATTGTCATTCTAACTGGCATGAGATGGTATTAGATACCATATTCTATTTTGCCTCTAGATGAAGTGCCTGCATTATCAGTAAAATAAAATGAAGACTGAGTGACATTTTGAAGACTGTTAAATGAACAGAAGATAATTAAAAACAAAACATCACTAAACAAGGCTTTGTCTGTATCCAAGTCACAATTCCCTGGATGGAGCGGTACTCAGGGCACGTGAGTTCTGGTACTGGGGATCCATCTCCAGCTGGCCCATCCAGGGCACAGTTCTCCATGATTGCACACCATGCTGCCTTCATATATAAGATGAAGATGCTAATACCTAACCTAGGGGCTGTCATGACGTTTAAACAAAATTGCTTAGCACAGAGTCAGTTCCACAGTAAGTTCTCAATAATGATAGTTAATTCTTGAACTCCTGGCCTCAAGTGATCCTCCTGCCTCGGCCTCCCAAAGTGCTGAGATTACAGGCGTGAGCCACCGCATCTGGCCGTGATAATGATAGTTAATTCTATTGATAAGACTACTCAAGCAATCAAAGCGTGTCCATGTTACAGGAAGCAAAGTTGTAAAGAGGATTCCTGAGCCATACTTCTATCCCAAGACCAGAAGTGGGCTTTGGGGATACTAAGTTATGTGTTTTCCACAGATAAACTTTGGATGGACTTAGGTATGAATTTAAATGATTCACACCAGCCCATGTATTTCCCTAATCTGCTGGGCAGAAGATTCCCTCTTTACAAAAGGACAAAATTCTGTGTTTCAGATACATTTTTATACAAGAAAAAGGCATAAGAGAAGGGAGATAGAGTCTGGATACAACACTGTGTTGTTCAGTTAGAATGGGAGCTGGGAAATTGGGTTTTGTCAATTATTCAATTGTATGATTGAAAAAAATCTACTATGTGAACAGGCTTCAAAACAACCACTGGATGCAAAGTGCATTTCAAGCAATTCAGGAGGGTGTGTTATGGGTGGGAGAGAGAGGTACCCTGTTTCCTTTTAAGAAGATTAGCTGATAAATCTGGAAGAGATCTTAGAAAAGTGGGCATCCCAATGCTGAGTAAAGAGGAAGCTCTGGTGGGATTCTCACCTTGGAAGGTGTTGATCCAGTAACTGACCCATTTGGAAGGAATGGGTCAGGGATCCTTCCATGGCCTTCTTTAGATGGGGCCCCTTACTCTATTTCTTCATCCTTTTCTGTGTTTGAGCTGAAAAGAAGGAAAGTTGTAGGACCTGAGATCTTTGCATGTTTTAGGGAGACAGCCCCAGGGAAGGGTGCTCCACACAAAAAGTAGTTTTGACAAACAGGAAGCAATCTTGCTGCAATGGAGAAGGAGCAATTCCCACAGCTGTGGTTCCCAACTTCACTGCTGGGCTTTTGGCTACCTGATGTATACAAGGAAGAAATTGAAGATTTTTCTGTAGGTCAGAATGGGGGAAACCAAAGTCATGTTAAATGATAATAGGTGGCATCGGGAGAACATGCAAGAGGATGTAACAGACACATCCTAATTGCACAGCTTTTAATGTTGCCCCATATGGCATTTCTTTGCTTATGACTGGACAGACAAAGATATTGAGCCAATTGCATGTTTAAATGCTGGGGTAACATGTGTTGTTTTTATTTGCTTGGCGTGGTTTGTGCATGCTCCTTCTTCTGGTAACAACGCTAACTGCCCCTCACCCACTCAGCCTGATTACTCTCTGCCTTGCCATGGAGTGGATGTTAGACGCAGGTCTGGTAAATCCTAGTTTCCAAATGCCAGCAAAGCGACTGCCCAGGTTTGGGTACATGGCCAAGGGAGCCCACTCTAAGGTGTGCCATAGGAAATTGGCAGGGAGAAGCTGGCTGGCTATGTGACCAAAGCTGCTGGTGTCCATGTCCCCACCACCTGGAGGAGCCTGAGAGGTGAGAACAACACAGGGACAGAGGCCCCATGGAGATGAAGAGAGATGAACAGAGAAAGCAGAACCTGATGGCTCAATTTGAACCTCTGGGTCAATGGTGCCTGAGACCTTCTCCAGCCCATCCTTCCCAATTATATTGGCCAATAAATCCTGCTTTTTGCTTAAGCTAATTTGAGTTGGGACTCCTCATCATCATAAATTGCCATTTTAATAGTTATATTCATACGTGTACAGCCTATTTCTGCTCCTTTCAATTATTCAATTCTGTCAGGTCTCACCACTCGTTCTACACATTAATAACCAAGGCCTTCATTTACCTGCAACAGCAGCCATTGGAACGATGGCCTCAGAGAGGGCTCCTCCAGGACTGCCTTTCAACACTAAAACTGAATATATTCATGACATGAAATATCTCTCAGGGATTTCTACTTCTGAAAACACAAACATTAAAAAATATTAAACAATTTAATGTGTTTTGGAATTCCTCTTTTGTGATTTAGAAAGCACACCAGCACCTATTTCATTTGTGTTTTTAAAGGAGGCCAAGGGTGCATCTCACCCAGCCAGAAAGGCAAAGGAAGAGTAAGCCAAGGTCATCACCATCAAGCTGGGAAAGTGAGATGCTGATGGGAAGTAGTGAGGAAGGTCACATGGCTCTGACTTGAATGGTTCCAACAGCAACAGCTACATAAAGGAGTGTCCAGAGTCAGGAGCCAGCCTGGGCACAGGGACTGATGGTGGCTGATTGGAGGAAGATGACAGGAGCTGGTGCCTGAAGAGCTGAGCCTTTGCCTATCAGTCATCATTGATGGACTGATGGACAGATGGACTGGAAGGAGAAGAATCCTCATGGAGGTGGAGGGAGTAGCAGGAAACAAAGCATCTGGACTCAGACATGAACCAGTGATGTCCTCCACCCAGGGAGGAATGATGGCTCAAGTGGATTCTAGTGCTAGGAAAAAACTGAAGTTAAGGCTGCAGAGAACACAGAGAATGGGGAGGGCAGGAATTTGGGCATTGTCCTGTAAACAGACAGTGGGAATCGAAGGTACCTGGTTGTTTCTGAGCCAGGAAGTAAAACAGTACTGATGACGATTGCTCATCCCAATGTTATGTCCACGTCACCGTCTGTCAGGGTCTAGGGCTGTCTCAGTGTGGGTGGAAAAACAAGGGCAATTGCGAGACTCTGCAGAGACTGAAGAGGCTCTTCTGAGAGACCCCATTCTGGGTGAAGAAGGACAAAGATATGATCAACAGGTCTTAGCTACAAAGCCACAGTCACAGGTGCAGGGGATCCTCAGCAAGGTAGTGGTTGTTCTCCACTCTGCCCCAGCACCTTGATGCAGGTCCAGATATAGGAAGAAAGAGGACTGTAGGTCAACACTGAAAGGGGCTGCTCCCAAACTCTGCACCATATAAATCCCTGAGCATCCTTGCCATAGCACACACCAAGTGAATGTAGCATGCAAGGAAGAGCAGATCTCCCCTACCCTGGCCATGGGAGCCTGAGCAAGGGCTCAGGGTATCATCACCTTGGGGAGAACGGTTGCACCAGGCAGAGCAGCCGGGTTGCTCTGTATCTGAGATCTGCAGACTGCCTTGCACATGTGTGGGCCGCACTTCACACTTACAGCCTGCGGGCGGGACGGGTCATCTTCAATCCTCACCGCAAGCCTCCCTTGAACCTGAACCGGGGACGAGGCCCTGTCCAGGGTGCTGAAAAAGGCAGTGGAGAGGAAGTGGATTGGAGGACACTTAGACAGAAGGACAGTTAGAAGTCGACGGCTGACTGTGTTGGGGATAAAGGAAAAGAATGAGTCAGGGGAGAACCCACATTTGGAGCCAGAAGAGCACTCAGTGCCTCAGGAATCATTACGAGGGTCAGGTATGATGACTGCACTCGGGGAAATTGAGTGATGTGCCGCTGAGATGTTCTGTGTGACTGAACGGCATAACAAAGTTGATTATCAGCTTTGATCATCTGAGTCCTCTCCTCTACAAATTGGAGAACTTATTTACCTGTCATAGAGTTATCCATCATTCCTCCTTCCTTGCATTCAGTCTTTTAAAAGCGTGCTATACACTACACTAGACATATACCACTGTACACTCTAGCACCAGATTAACTCAGGTGGTAGGAAAGCCTGACCTCATCCTTTACCTCTATTTTTGCTATTTGCTTGCTTCTTACTACTGCCACGGACCAGAGCGCAGCCCCCGTGCCAGGGTGTGCAACCTCTCATCCGAGGACGTCTCCTATTCAGTGTCACCTGGCTTTCTTTTCATTGCTGCTTTCTGTGTTGCCCTTAAATTCAATTACTCAAAAATTTCCAATTGTGTCCTTCTGCGGCATAAACTTAAACTCATAAATGGGCTGTATCTGACTTTCCTCATTACTACTCCTGCCCACAAATTTGCTCAGCCTCTTTTATAATATCATTTTTTTCCTTCAAGAGGTGATCTGTTTTTGCCTCATTTGCACAGACCGAATTCTGTTAACTCATTCTTCCCTCTTCTTTAACATCAGTGCTGATGAAGACGAAGGCCTTTATACTGTGTGGAATGGGATCATAAAATAAAGAGCAGGCATCTCTCTCAAGAGTTGTCTGACCTCCTCGGTCCTCTGCCTCCTCTTTTCTTATTGTCCCCACCCTCTCTGTCCCCTGCCCCTCTCTTCACCCAACTCTCCTCTCATCCTACAGCCATTTGGAACCTCATTAGAAGCAGGCTGGAAACAATACACTAAATAATCTCATAATCAATTTGCAGGAACTGTCTGCCTGGATTAATGTAATGTGAGCCACGTTTATTATTTCAAATTTTATAGTGAACACATTTTAAAAAGTAAAACAGAAATACATGAAAGTAATTGTAGTTATATACTTTATTAACCCTATATAGCCAAATATTGTAATATGAACATATAATTAGTATAAAATATGCTAATATGGAATGTTACATTCTTTTTTTCTTAGTAAGTCTTTGAAATCTGGTGTGCGTTTTACACTCACATCACTTCTCAATGTGCACTGGCCACATTTTGAATGCCCAGTAGTCACAAGTGGCTAGTGGCCACCATATTGGATTAAGCAGCTCTATCTAGACTAGGCAGATAATCCGGTCTTCCTTCTGCCATGGTGGACCAAAATTTATTTTTTATTACTGGTAACTTAGGAAAGTTCCTTTTAGCTTCTCAAACTCATGAAATGTCTAGGATTATCGCCATATTTGGACAAACTTCTATGAAGTCTTTCACGTATGAGTTGTAAAATTTCAGGGCACTTGAGGTTATCTTCTGCAGGGATTAATCTTAAATTCTTTTTAAATTGAAGACCTTCATTAACCAGTTTGTTGTCAATATTCACATTGTAGTGGCTTTTTTTTGGTCTTATCTTTGATGTCAATATTCCACGACAAATCTGCAGGAAATTTGAAAAGAACCTATATAGATGTGCTTGGACAGGTGAATTTACATGAATGATGTGTAGGGAGGTAGAAGGAGACAGGATAAGATTAGAAAAGTGTGCTGGCCTGTAGTCCCAGCTACTCAGGAGGCTGAGGCAGGAGAATGGCGTGAACCCAGGAGGCAGAGCTTGCAGTGAGCCGAGATCGTGCCACTGCACTCCAGCCTGGGTGACAGAGCAAGACTCTGTCCCCCCCCCCCAAAAAAAAGAAAAGAAAAGTGTGCTGGACTCAGCTAGGGAGGTGAGAAAGGCTGTTGGCTGCTAGTGAGCGGCTAAGGAGAGATTCTCCCGCCTTTAGGTTAAGGAATCAACGCCTGTGGATATAGCACTGTACTGGAGATATTTCTCCATGGATCTCTAATATTTCTGCACACCTTTTCAGCAAAGAAACTGATGACTTTTTTACCTCCTGGACTATCTTTCCAAGAATGTTAGCATAACAAGTGACCTTGGAAGACAGCGATCATGTCTCCCTCCAGGTCAGAGGGCAGATTTGTTTCCTGACCAGGATAGTAAAGATAATGTTTCTTCTAGGTAAAGGTTGGGAAAGTTTGTTAGTAGTCTCTTAAAAGGGGTGCACCTCCTAAACTTGGTGATCCTCAGCTGTGATGCAGACTCGCTCTCTGCACGGCATCCACTAGGGCCACTCTGTGTCACCCCTATGAACCCTGGGGAACAAAAGGAACTGATAGGAACATGAGTTCATGCTGCCTGCTCTGCCATGAATACTGAAGTCCTTTGTCTCTGGCCCAGGAGTCTCATGTCTTCTACCAACATCCATGAAACTGGGAGGCTCATTTGTGATCTTACAAGTAAAGTAAAGCCTCAGACCCCTCACAGTTCCCAGCACACTAGCAGCATAGGAAAGGCCTTATAGTGTAGTAGTGTTATCTTTAGCATACGATAACTTCAAACCTGGTTACGGATCTAACAGTGTGTGTTGCTGGCTTAAAACTGTGGCTATAATAATATTTTTACACATGAAAGCCATTGCAAATCACATGTCCCAGCAAACCCAAGCTAAATGTATCCCCAACTCAGCTTCCTTGAGCCAACCCCAAAATTGCTATCAGCCACTCCACATCACCGAGAGTGAGGAGAAATTGGAGTAGAAATCAACAGTGGTCTAAGCTGATTGGAGCATATTTGACTCAGGCAAGTTTCATGTGGTGAACACATTTGTAGACTCTTCCCATGGCCTGAGGGGGCCCTTGCAGGCAACGTAAGTTCATAGCAACATGCAGACAGCCATGCTTCCTGAATCCTTCTCCCCACAGATGACAGGCTCCAGAACATTCTTCCTCCACCAGCTGAACTGTCAGCTCACCAAGGATCAGTTATGTCTGCTCCCAAGTTGGTTTATGCCAGTTCCTTGAAGTTTTTATTATCATGTTGCAAACTGTTGAAATGTAAATGCGGAATTAGTTGTGGGTTTTATGAAAACCAAGTTGGAAAAGACAAGTCATTCAAAACTTTGCTGTCAAAAAAGAAGTGTACAGGAGAACATTGTAAAAGTTTAAGAAAAAACATAAACTTGTAGAATTTTAGTTGCAAAGTTTCTTCCAGCTACTATCCCTCTCAGCTTAGAAATCTCAGAAGTCAATAGTCCAAATCAAAACCGCCAACAAAACAGCCACCCTAATAATGATTTTCTTTTTTTCCTGTCTTCATACGTATTATTTTTCTCTCAATATAGAAGTGGCTGGTCAGGGTAAAATGGACTTCACTGGAATGTACTGACTTTCTTCAAAAAAATTCATTAAAACCCTGGCAAGGTTGATCTGCATCAGAGACAGCTATGACTACTAAGTTTTATTACAGCAGCATTAGGGTAAACCAATCTATTGCAAAGCCTTTGGCCATAATTTATTCTCCTTGGTCCTCCCACTTACTTATCACAGTACCTGTATTCAAAATGTATTCCTTTCCCCTTGCTGCTGTAATGAATTAACACAACTTAGTGGCTTAAACAAACAAATTTATTAGTTTACAGTTCCATAGGATAGAAGTTCAACATTGGGAAATCCTGCCATTTGTGGCAACATGGATGGACCTGGAATGCGTTATGCTATGTGAAATAAGCCAGACACAGAAAGACAGATATTTTATGTTATCATGTATATGTGGAACCTAAAATAAATGAGGTAAACTTACAGAAAAACAGCCTAGAAGGGTGGTTGTGGGATGAAGGAAGTGGGAGATGTTGGCTCAAGGTGCAGAGTTTCAGGTATAAAATCAGCAAGTTCTGGAGTTCTCACACAGTCCGGAGACTGTAGTTAACAACGCTGTATTGTGTACTTGAAATTTACTAAGAGAGTAAACCTCAAGGGTTCGCTCCTCTCAGCAAAAGGTAACTATGTGAGGCAATGGCTGTGTTAATGAACTTGATTGTGGTAGTCATTTCACAATGTACACGTATGTCAAATCATCACATTGTACACTTTAAGTACATACAATTTTATTTGTTAATTATAATTCAATAGAGCTGAAAAAAAGAAGCTTGGCATTGGTCTCGTGGGCTAAAATCAAGGTGCAAGCAGGTCTGGATTCAGGTCTGGAGGCTCTGCAGGAGAATTCCTTCACCTGCCCTTTCTGTTTCTGGGGGCTGCCCACATTGCTTGGCTCATGGCCCCTTCCTCTACCTTCAAAGCTAGCAACATCGTCTCTCTCTGCCCCTCTCTCATTCCATATCACCTCTCCACCTTACTATCTTTTTCTGGCTCCCTCTTTCACTTTTAAGAATGCTTCTGATTATACTGGGTGCACCTGGATAATTCAAGGTACTCTCTCCACCTTGGGGTCAACTAATTCGTAAGCTTAATTCCTTCTGCAAATTTAAGTCTTTCTTGCCAGGTAGCATGACACATTCACCGGATCTGGTGGTTAGGGCATGAACATTTTTACAGGCCATTATTCTACCTATCACCGCATGCAATTTTGCAGAGTGACCTTTGTTGTTTTTAAAGATAACTTCCACTCCACCCCTGCCTGCTGAAGGCTTCTTCTATCAAAAGCAGCAGGCCTGAGATCCTGGGAAGAGAATGTCAAGGTGGTCCTTAGAGCAACACTTAGCACACAGATACCCTAGTTCAAGGCTGGCCTGATGTGCTGGGGGAGTTGGGGATGAGTAGGAGAGACCATTCCAGTGTTTCCTTGATGACTTCTATGAGCAAGGAGGGTGATGTCTGGGCCACTCAAGAAGGAGCCCTCTTAGCAAGCTTCTGTATTCTCTTGCTGCTCTGATAGTCAGTCAGGCTAGGCTGGGGAAGAGACACACAGAAAGATTGTTGTAAGAATTGTGGGCCGGGTACGGTGGCTCATGCCTGTAATCCCAGCACTTTGGGAGGCCGAGGAGGGCAGATCATGAGGTCAGGAGATCGAGACCATCCTGGCTAACACAGTGAAACCCTGTCTCTACTAAAAATACAAAAAAATTAGCCGGGCATGGTGGTGGGCACCTGTGGTCCCAGCTACGTGGGAGGCTGAGGCAGGAGAATGGCATGAACCTGGGAGGTGGAGCTTGCAGTGAGCCAAGATTGTGCCACTGCACTCCAGCCTGGGCGACAGAGCGAGACTCTGTCTCAAAAAAAAAAAGAATTGTGTTGGGGTGGAGGGTTAGGGAGCCAGGGAGGATGTTAAAAGATGAGGCAGGGAGGGGTTGGAATTAAAGTGGCTCAGAAATTTAATGCAAGACCAGATCCCAAGTAGAAGCCACTAGTGGAGGTTCCCAGGGGTCAACAATGGCTGAGGGATGTTTAAGGACAGGGATACCCAGTGTCCAGTTTTAAGTTGATGGATGGTAGGTCAGTCACACACAGCCATGTGGAAGGATAGAGTCCAGCTGAGCAGTGGAGAAAAGGAACCACCCAGGGTTCACCATGTGAGAAATTCAGCAAGGGTTCAGTTTAGAACTGGAGGAACTGGGAAAGCAAAGCTGCTGCCCCTCCATAAACTCCCTAGAGGATCAAGATGAATGATGTTTTTTCCACTATACCTAGGATGGGGGTGAGGGGTCTTTTACTTAATTTTTTTTTTTTTTGAGACAGAGGAGTTTTGCCCTGTTACCCAGGCTGGAGTACAGTGCTGCAATCGTGGCTCACTGCAACCTCCACCTCCTGGGTTCCAGCAATTCTCCTGCCTCAGCCTCCCAAGTGGCTGGGATTACAGATGTGCACCACCACACCCAGCTAATTTTTGTATTTTTAGTAGAGACGGGGTTTCAGCATGTTGACCAGACTGGTCTCGAACTCCTGACCTCAGGTGATCCACCCGTCTCGGCCTCCCAAAGTGCTGGGATTACAAGGTGTGAGCCACCGCGCCTGGCCTTTACTTAGTTTTTAATGTAAAATGTACAGACAATGTGCACAAAGGCTACGTGGCCATTTGCTGATTTTTGACAACTGCAGACACCTGTGTAACCCAAGTCCCTGTCAAAGTATAAAAGGTTACCATCACCCCAGAAAGCTCACCATCACCCCAGAAAGCTCCTTCAGGCCCCTTTCCAGTCAAATCCTCCTCTGCTATAATTTTAAAGCTATCTTAACTAAACTTTTTGTTTTGAGATCATTGTAGCTTCATATGCAGTTATAAGAAATAATTCAGAAGGAACCTATGTGCCTTTTATATCCCTTCAATGGCAGCATCTTTTAAAACTGTTAACAATTAATTAATACAACAATTACAGCCAGGATACTGACATCAACACAGTGATGATTCGAAGGCTCTGTCTCTACTAGGATCTCTCCTGCTGCCTCTCATAGCCACACCCAGCCCCCTCCTGCCCTTGCTTTATCCTTAACCCCTGGCAACCACTAAGCTGTTCTCCATTTCTATAATTGTGTCATTTCAAGAATGTTCTAGAAAGGGATTTATGCAGCATGTAAACTTTTTGGGATGGCTTTTTTTTTTTTTTTCACTCAGCCTAATTCTCTGGAGATTAACCCGGGTTGCTGCACAGATAGTTCTTATTTTGCCAAGTAGTAGTCCATGATACAAATGCACTCCAGTGTGTTTAACCATTCACCGTGGAAGGACATCTAAGTTGTTTCCCATTTCGGTTATTGCAAATGGAGCGGCTACGAAACATGCGTGTACCGGTGTTTGTGTGAACATAAATCTTCATCTCTCTGAGATAATTGCCCAGAAGTGCACTGCTGGGTCATGTGGGATTTGCATGTTTATATTTTAAGAAGCCACCGAAGTGTGTTCTAGAGTGCCTGTGCCATTTGGTATTCCTACCAGCAATGTGTGGGCCATCCAGGTTGCCAGCTTCTTCAGCTCCAAGCTTGGGATATATGAGGCAAAAAGAAAACCCCAAGAACCTTCCACTGTGTTGTTGCTTGTGATGCAAGGCAGGTGAGCCCACAAATTGGGGCTTAGCCTGGGAGTGTTCTTGGCTTTGCACGAGAAAGAATTCAAAAGAATTTAAGCATGAGCCGGTGGTGAGAGAAAGCAAGTTTATTGAAGGGGCAGTGCCTGGCAGAGGTGCTGCTCCTTGCAGAGCAGGGCTAACCCATAGGCATTCTGTACCCAGAGTACCCAGAGTCTATGGGCTGTTGGAAGCCATATTTATATCCATTTTTAATTACATGCTAATTAAGTGGAGGGTTATTTAAATCTTTCTGGATAAGGGAGTTTCTAGAACCACATAAGGTAACTTTCAGGTCATTGCCAAGGTGAATTGCCATGGCATTTGTAAACTGTCATGGTGCTGGTGGGAGTGTCTTTATGTTAATGAGCAGTGAGGGCAGCTAGAGGTGACTTTTGTAGTCATTGGCTGGTTTCTGCCAGCTTTCTCCCTGTACCCTGTTTCCACCAGATCCTGCTCCCATTAACAGGGTCACAACCTGGGTCATGGCTGGTGCTTGGAAAACAAGTCCCCTGATCTCCTGCCTCACTTGGTCTCAGGGTTCCCGCTGTTCCGTCTTCTTTTCTTCACATTTTAGAGTTTTAAAATTTTTGTTATGTATGTGTAATGTTCTGGGTATTTAGTTGTACATTATGAAAAGAATAGGAAAAGTATGTCTACTTCATCTTTTCAGAAGCAGAAATACTTCTTTTTAAATAGGACTTTATGGGGTATAATTTACATATAGAAACATGTCTACTTTTTAAGTGTGCACTGGTTACAGTTTTACACATATGCCCCCATTATGCTCTCCACCCAGCTCAATATATCAGAGATCCATCCTCTAGAAAATTTCCCTGTGCTCTTTCTTATCAAGTCACCGCCTTCCTCCCCAGCTTTCACGAGACCACAATTCTGGCTTTTCCCACCATAGCTTAGGTTTGCCTGTTTTTGAAATTCATATAAATAGAATGATATAGTAAGCACCATTTTATGCCTTGCTTCTTTTCGGCAACATATTTTTGAGATTCATCCATGTTATTCCATGTATTAAAAGATCATTACTTTTTACTGCTGAGTAGCACTTCATTATGTAAATATACCACAATTAATTTGTCCTCTTCAAGGTATGAATCTTAAAGGGGAATTTTATGCCAGTAAGCTGAGGAGTTGGAGCTGAAATTTGGATTGGTAAGGCCAATGACACATGGGTCATAAAGGCAAAGGTTGGAAATAAAAATCATGGCTGTTTTTAATACTTTGAGACAGGTTAATATGAAATGTACAGTCTACCTTCTTCAAACAGTCATTTTACGAAAATCTGATTAGGCTCTCATCTCCTATGGCTATCTGTACCTTTTGAAATTGGGATTAGTTGCTAGCTATGGGCCTCTGTGAAATCTGCTGAACTCATGCTGTCAGAATTCATTATATGATCACCACCATTTTAGCAGTAATATGCCTGATATCAAATGATAAATAAAGAGAATGTGATGCCATTATCAATGAGAAAAGACTATTCACTTCACATTTTGCTTTATAAAATTTAAAAAGCCACTTCATATTGCTTTGCTTTTAAAATGAAACAATGTAAAATAATGAAACATTAACTCAATTATAGATTTGTATTTTGTTTGCAGAGATTTTAATCTGTAATGCTCAATAACAGATATCTCTGCTGAAGATGGGGAAGGGATGATATGCAATGGTCTCAGCCTGAGGAAATATACCCTTATGAGCCACAAAAGCAGTGATTGGCTCAGAAAATTATTCACAGTGTGCTTATTACATGCATGTTACTGGACAATCAGCACACACAAAGAGGGTTACAGCAGAGATCCTGCACAAAAAGAACTTGCAAACTAGTTGACAGAAAAGACTAATACAAGGAAAATGAAATAATACAAGATTTCTTAATAACCACTCTCTATGTGAATAAAGCTACCTGCAAGTTTATAACTTCCTCACAGAAGATCTTGCCCAGAAACCTAAAGTTGTGATGCAGGAAAGATATTCCTTTCATTTTGAAGTAAGTTAGACTCGAAAGGAACAAGTGGCTTGCCCAAGTCACGTCAGGTGAGTGTGTGGAAGAGCCAGGAGCCTGGATATGCACCCCCACTCCTCTTCCCGTGACAGCCTTGCCTTCATGCTGAATCCCACTTATGGAGGGAAGGATAACCTCTGTCCTGGCTTCCTCAGCACTGGCTCCCAATGGAGACACCAGTAGAGGATGTGCAGGTCTGTGCTGAAGCAGCTGAGTTCTCAAGGGTTGGTTAGATTTGGTAAAGTAGATTCAAAGGGTACCCCCAGAAGACGAAATAGCATGAGCTAAACTTTTGGAGCCACTGAGTACAAGATTGAGGGGAGAGTCATGTTTGGATTTCCTAACCTGCAGGGCCAGGATGGAAAAGAGGAGAGGATACTCCCATAGAAGAGGGCTGAAATTAGAATTGGAAAATGACCAAGCTGAGATGACAATGTCTGGGACCAGAGTAGGAGCAGAGGAAACAATAAGCCAAGGGAAGGGTCTGATTGTATGTGCATGCGTGGCTTTTTCTTGCACTCCTTTCTGCTTTTGTTTAGTTAGTTTTCAATGTTTTGATTGGAAGCTATATGTGATGTGAGGTGATGGGTAAAAGGAACAGAGGTGCAGGGGCCTTCCAGGAAAGGTTATATGTTTATCTGGCTAGGAGCTGGGCTGTGTCTGCTGTCACTGGAAGGTGTCAGGAGCTACTCTCTTTGGGTGTCCCAGATCCTGGTTCCCCGTCGTCTTTGGGACTTGCTAGAGATTTCTTCTTAAAGCAGGTTGAGAGGTGCCATTCTTTCCACTGCATTCCTGTTATGACACAGGAGTCTGTTGGGGAGATGGTCAGGTATGGGGAAGGGAAGCATTCTCTGGTCCTCTGATTTGGTCTTCTTCCTCTAGTGGGTCTGTATCCTTGGGCTGAGACCTTCACCCAGCTTCTCATTTTGTTTTGTTTTGTTTTGTTTTTTTCCCCCTTAGGCAGGAAGGGTAGCGGGGGCTGGAGTTGGGCATTTCTCTTGCCCAGGAAGGCTACACTGTGGCAAAATCCGCAGTGGTTAGTAAAATAGTTTTGCTTGGGGGCAGTCTTTTGCTAAGGAGAACAGAACACTCTGGGCATATTTCCAAATGGTTAGTTCCCTCTTACCTCTGCCAGAAGTGTGATTTTTCTCTGATCTACACTATAAGAATCTAGTAGAGCTCCTGGGAGTAAAACTCATGCAAGTGTGGGGTTCCCCCTACAACTGGGTCTCCCTGGAGTTTCTGAGCTTGTCCAGCAATTCCTCAGTTACAGTTTAGGTTTTCTTACTCCAGGGTGGGTTCCCATGGTGGCTTCTGCTCCCGTAAGCTGTGATTCTCTGTATCCGCTCATCTGCCCCTCCAATTTAGGGGACAGCAGTTTGCCCTGGGAATCAGTTCTCTGATGGATTTAACAAGAATTTGTTCATCTTTTTTCTTGTTGTGAGGCCAGGAGTGACAACCTCCAGTCTCCTTACGTGAGACCAGAAACCATAGTTTTCAATAATTTTACTGAAAAACAATTCAACATATATAATTAGACATGCCCCCTAAACCCATCACCCAGTGATTACTGACTTATTCTCAAGCTCGCTTCCTCTATACTCCTTCCCACTCTTTCCACATCCCAAGACTGTATTCCAGAATTATATAATCTCATAAATGTGTATTTCAGTATCCCTCTCTAAAAGGTAACATTGAAAAACAAAACTGTAATACCATTTTTTCATAGTTTAAAAAACACCACTAGCTCCCTAATATTACAAAATATGCAGTCATTTAAATTCCCCTTCTTACCTCACATATTTTTTAGTTTATTTGAATTAGTATCCAAACTAGGTTAAGCCTCTTTTTAAAACTGTAACCTTTACTTTTGCTTACCTCTACTATTCTCCTTCTTTCCGTATTTCCCTGACTTTAAACCAATATCAACAATACCATATACATATGTATGTATATATATATATCTGTATAGCATATATGTATATATACATGTGTATGCATAGACAGTATATTCATGTGACAGAAATTTGGTCATCAGTTTACAAAAGTGGAAATAGACTATATGTTTATATGGTTTGGCTCTGTGTCACCACCCAAATCTCATCTCAAATTGAAATCCCCATGTGTGAGGGAGGGACCTGGTGGGAGGTGATTGGATCATGGGGGAGTTCTCATGAGAGCTATTGGTTTTAAAAGTGTTTGGCAGTTCCCCTTTTGTGCTCTCTCTCCTGCTGCATTGTGAAGAAGGTGCCTGTTTCCCCTTTGCCTTTCACCATGATTGTAAGTTTCCTGAGGCCTCCCCAGCCATGTGGAACTGTGAGTCAGTTAAACCTCCTTTCTTTATAAATTACCTAGTCTCAGGTAGTAACTTGATAGCCACATGAAAGTGGACAAATACACATGTATTTTAAAAAGACGTGGGTTCTGCAAAGGAAAAACAAAGGAGAGCTTTATTTTCTTAAAAAAAAGAAAAAGAATCTGAAGATTGGGAGACACAGCTTCCAGTGTAAATGGAAAGGACTCTGGAGAACAAAGTGTGGGTCTGGTTTAAGTAGGAAAAGTTTCCGCGCCAGCCTCAACCAAATCTGTCATGTAAATGAAGAATTTAAACTCATTCAGTCCCAACTGGCTGAAAACAACTGAGTCCAGATTGGTTAGTTCTCAACTGCAAGACCAATAGTCTCTGCTGGATGCCCCTTTTTGGAGGCTGATGGGAGAACATTTCTGGACACCAAGTCTCAGTTCTGGTTACAGAAACCATCTTAGCTAAGAGGCTCAAACAGGGTTCCTCTGAAGCTGCCCTCTCTGGTAACAAAGGAGGTGTGACCGCCCTCCTCTCACTCACGCCATTGGATTAGCTTCATCTCACACACGCATTGCTCTGCATCTTAGCTTCCTCCCTTCACAGCACATCCAGTGGATCCCTTCCTGTCAGCTGCTGGACAAGAGCTCAATCTTTTTAAAGAGCTGAATAATGTTCCAAGGTAGGTATGTGCCAGAACATATTCAACCACTCATTTGTTAGCATTAGGATAAACATTGCGGTAATATCCCTTTACATGATCCTTATGTACAGGTGGTGTAATTTTTAAAGCATAGCTTCCCAGGAAAAGGATTACTGAGTACAAACGTAGGTGATATATTTTTAATGGCTTTATTGACGCATAATGGAGATGCAATAAACGGCACATATTTAAAGTACACAATTTGATATGTCTCGACATTGTATATATACTCATGAAAACAACGAGACTGCAAATTTGATTTCTTTTGGGACAAGCTTTGGTAGTTTTTGTGTCTTTCAAGAAATTTGTCAATTTCACCTGCTCTGTTGCATTTACTGGCATAAGGTTTTTATGTTTTTTAACATGTGTAAAATCTAAAATCTGTTGTGGTGTCATCTATTTTAATTCTGATATTGGTTATTTGTATCTGCTCTCTTTTTTTCTCATCAGCCTGGCTAAAGGTTTATCAATTTTATTCATTTTCTCAAAGAACCAGCTTTTGGGTTCATTGATTTTCTCTTTAGAGTTTCTGTTTTGTATTTCATTGGTTTCCATTATGATTTTTATTATTTCTTTTCTTCTGCATACTTGGAGTTTGAGCTGCTCTACTTCTAAAATTTTCTTAGAGTGGAAGCTGAAGTCATAGATTTGTAGTTATTTTTATTTTCTAAGATATAAATTTATTACTATAAATTTCCCTTTAAGTACTGCATTAGTTGCATCCCACAAATTTTATTATGCTATATTTTCAGACATATTAGTGTGGTTTTAGTATGTTAAAAATATTTTCTCATTTCTCTTTTGGTTTCTTCTTTAACCCATGGGTTATTTTAAAGTATGTTATTTAGTTTCAAATATTTGAAGATATACTTGATGTCTTTCTTTTATAGATTTCTAATTTAATTCCATTTCTGTCAGATAACATACTTTATATATATTGAATCCCTTTAAATGTATTAAGACATATTTTATAGCTCAGAATTTGGTTAATTTTGGTAAGTAGTCTGTGTGTACTTGATAAGAATGTATATTTTGCTAATGTTGGGTGGAGTGTTCTAAAATTGTAAATTGTGCCAGTTTGATTAATAGTAGACTCAATCACATGCTGCTACAAGAAATCCATTTTAAATATAAATATATAAGTAAGTTGAAAGTAATAGGATGGTGAAAGATATATTTACACTGATCAAAAGAAAGCTGAATTGACTATATTAACACAAAAATATGCTTCGGATTTCCTGTCTACTTGTTCCAGCAATTATTGAACAGGAGTGCTGAAATTTCTAATAAAAACTATGGATTTGTCTATTTCTCCATGCAGTTCTATCAGGTTTCGCTTCATATATTTTGAAGCTCTCTTATTAGGTGCACCAAGCGTTTAGCATTGTTACGTATTCTTGATGAATTGACCTCTTTTTGGTTATGAAATGACCCTCTTTATCTCTGGTAATACTCTTTGCTCTGGAATCTACTTTGTCTGAAATTAAGGAAAATTGGGGCCATTATTTCTTCAAATATTTTTTCTATATCCTCCACTTTCCGTGCTTCCTCAAGGACTCCCATTATTCACATATTAGGCCATTTGATATTTCCCTACAGTTCACTGATCCTCCATTAATTTTTTTCAGTCTTTCCCTCAGTGTTTTAGTTTGGATAGTTTTGATAGCTGTGTCTGCAACTGCTTTTCTTCTGTGATGGCTGAGCTTTCATTAATGCCATGCAATTCTCATCACAAGCCAGACAGCATGGCCCCGTCAACAAAATGGGAAACTGTCAGAGATGAGGAGTCTCAGACAAGTCAGAGCTCGCAGCAACAGGGACGTGGAGGGGCTGAGCCGTGGCTGGGCAGGCTGAGATGATCCATTTACATTGGATCTGTCTGGCAGGCTGAGATGTGTCACATGCAGAGTGCCGAGAGGTGCAGCAAGCACATAGACTGGTACACAGATGACAGTCAGGTTAGGGAGAAGGGACGAAAAGTGAGATCACAGCGAGGCTTGAGACTCTCCCAACCTATGGGACTCCGGTATCGTGCTGGCCAAGTCTTTAGCAGGTTATTCACTCGAAGTCTATCTCCCTGTCTAGATTGATCCACGAGGGCAGGAACAAAAGTTTGTTCTGTTCATGCCAAGTACTTGGTACAGAGAAGCTGCTCAGGATATATTTTTATTTATTTTTGTTTTTTATTTTTTTGAGACTGAGTCTCACTCTGTTGCCCAGGCTGGTGTGCAGTGGCGTGATCTTGGCTCACTGCAACTTTTGCCTCCTGCGTTCAAGTGATTCTCCTGCCTCAGCATCCCGAGTAGCTGGGACTACAAGTGAGTGCCACCATGACCAGCTAATTTTTGTATTTTTAGTAGTGACAGAGTTTCGCCATGTTGGCCAGGCTGGTCTCAAACTCTTGGCCTCAAGTGATCCATCTGCCTTGGCCTCCCAAAGCGCTGGGATTACAGGTGTGTGTGACTGCGCCCGGCTCAGGATATATTTTTAAATAATGAAAGAAGCAGGTCCACGGACTGTCAAAGCCCTAAGAGCTTGGTTTAGGGAAAAAGACCCATGACACAGGCTTTTGGAGTTTGGGATTTTGTGACTTGGAAGCAAGGAGACAAGAGGATGTGATGCCATCCCATCAGCTCTCCCCTCTAAAAATTTCCCTCCACCCTAGTTTTCTGGCAATTTTTTTTTTTTTACAGAGTGAGAAAGGCATGAATATGGGGTAGATATAATTATGCCTATAATGCATAATAGCTATCAGACTGATCCAATGTAAACAGGTTATGTTTATAATTGTAGTGAACTTTAATTTTAAGTAAAATGAAATTTGGGGTTATACAACACACTTCAAAATATCTAATTACCAGAAAGCAATTTTGTATACAAACGCTCTAATGTATTATTCAACACAAACACAGTTTTAAAGTATAACTACTAGTCAATCACAATTGCTCTGACATTGCAATACAAGTCTCCTGCAAAGACTATTCAAAGCATTTCAACAGTGTTGGAAGCTTCCAGTATTAAGTGGTTAGAAATAGGAAGGCTGGCAAATGAGGCCATTAACAAGTGTGAAGGTCTCGAAACTATCAAGGTCATCAAAAACATGGGAAGTCTGAGAAACTGCCGCAGCCAAGAGGAGCCTGAGGAGACGTGAGGACTAAATGTGATATGGGGTCTTTGATGGGGTCCCGGAACAGAAAAAGGACATTAGGTAACGACTAAAGCAGTCTGAATAAAGTATGGACTCCAGATAATAATAATATATCAATATTGATTTATTAACTGGAACGAATGTACCATAAAGTGTGAAATGTTAACAACAGGGGAAACTGGATGTGAGCTACATGGGAATTCTGTCCAATTCTCCCAATTTTTATGTAAATCTGAAACTGTTATTTCTTAAAAATCTATTTTAAAAAAGAGATTTACAAAACTACTGGAAGCCTGGAAACCATGTATAGCTGCATCAAAGTGGTTTTAGTTTGCCAGTTTTATTATTTAGTTACCTTCGTTGCTTGAATTGTGTTTTCTTTGGAGTATCACATTCGAACAAGTATTAGTATGTGCACTGTTATCATTGTGATACGTGTACTTATGGTATATTTCAACTAAATGAAGCAATATTTATACATATAAGTATATTTGGTTATACTGTTGTGTACATATATATTGGCATTGAACATTCATGGTTTTGCTGTGTGTAATTTCAGTGCATTTTTACTTAGGATGTATGTATACATGAATCTTCTACAATATCATGTTCATGGTTAAGTAATATTTCACCTTATGATGTATTGTAATTCAATGTTTTGGGCTTTCTCAAAGTTTCATATTTTTCCTTATTATAAAGAATGATTTGATGAATGTCACTGTAGATTTATGCTTATTAATGTTTTAGCCCTAGAATCAATGTTGCAGGTGTGAAAGCCTTTTGTGTTTTTTGATTCACATTCTTAAATTGCCTATCAAAATTTTCTTATGAATGCCCCAACCAAAAGATTATTGGAATGCTTATTTTTCCAGCGACTTGCTAATATTTGATATTAATAGTAAATTGATAATTTTGTGAGCAAGAAAATATATATGTACTAAATCACTCACTTCACTTTGCTTAGTACTTTAGCTGTGTGTACACATGTATGTGCATTCCCATTCTCAAACATGAAACAAAGACACGTGACTTCAACCCAGAACGTTTAAGTTTATTTTTTGTTAGTTGAGCGTGTGGTCTTAAATGTTCTGTTTTACATGCAGATGCCTCCCGATTCAGTGTAATGTCATTTTATAGGCGCAGTGGGTCCACGAGAAAACCAGAATGTGCCAGGAAAAAGATGACTTTTGAGCTTTTCTGGCCATCTTCAAATCAATCATGTCACATTTATGATGATTTGTTGTCACATCGAAATAAGTTTCACTTGTTTAGAAACAATAAATTATAAAAAGGATAGTGGTTCTGCTGATGCAATTGAAAGAACAGTGTCATTTTCACACCTTATTTGCATTTTTTAAAATTTAAATCAAATGATTACACCACTGAAGACATCGACACCTCATCTAAATATTCAAAATCTGCCACCAGTATCATCTGAGTGGTCTTTGCGATCTATCAGATTGGACAGACAGAGTTTATTTGCCAATGCAGGCTGCTGCTGAACCTCATAACTCAGCCCTCACTGAAGGGTGAGGCACCAGCAAAGCCGTCGGGATGCTGCCCTGAGTCCGTGACATGGATCATGGAGGCTGGGCAGAAAGGTGGAGAATGGGACTCAGAAATATAATATTTCAGCTTAAAGCTTAAGGATAGTAGTACCATTTCCTAAGCCCTAGTGTGTGTCAGGCCACGCATCAAGGGCTTTAAATGTGAATTCTGTCATTTCATCTTCCCAAGAGCCCCGGGAGGCTGGCAGGTCTTATTACTGCATCCATCAGACAGATGTGGAAACCGGTGCTCAGGTGGCTTGAGTATCCTGTCTGAGGCCCCATAGCTCTGGGGTGACGGAGCTGGGACTCCTAGTTAGAACAGACTGTTTGCTAGTTGAGCGAAATCCCTAGACCCAGAATCCTTAAAATGCTAGGCAGATTTACCAACTTGTCTGTACTCTGTGGTAGAATGAGGTATTCTTTTTTAGTCGCAATTTTTATTGTGAGAACCCTCAACTTTCAAAAAGTTAAAAAAAACACAATGAGCATCCATATGTTCTTCCCCCAACCTTGACATTTGTTAATGTCTTGATTCTTAGTGTGATTTTTACTCCTAAACTCCTCAACATGCACCTCCTAAGAATGAGGACATTGAATCAAGGGTATTCTGGTTCCAATTTTTTGAGGGAGAAATGGAACCTAAGATAAGCATGCGGAATCCCACTGCTTTTGGAAAAAATTTCAATCTCTTGACCTGGCACTTCAGGTTCTCCCATGAGCTGGCCCTATCCCTATTTGCTGCACCTACCCAACTCAGCAGTCCTTAAAAACACAGGCAACTCGATGCTGTGAAGCCTCTGCTCACCCATTCTGTTCTTCAACAAAATAAAGCCAATCTAAATCTGCTCATTCTTTTTTTTTTCTGAGACAGAGTCTTGCTCTGTCACTCAGGCTGGAGTGCAGTGGCACAATCTTGACTCACTGCAACCTCTGCCTCCTGGGTTCAAGCGAATCTCCCACCTCAGCTTCCTGAGTAGCTGGGGTTACAGGCACCCGCCACCACACCTGGATGACTTGTATTTTTAGCAGAGATGAGGTATCGCCATGTTGGCCAGGCTGGTCTCGAACTCCTGACCTCAGGTGATCCCCACTCCTTGGCCTCCCAAAGTTCTGGGATTACAGGCATAAGCCACCACTCCTGGCCTAAATCTGCTCATTCTTTAAGGCTTACTTGATGCTGCTCCTCTGTTGAGCCTCCCCAGATGTCCAACTCCATGGATGCAGCTAAATCTCTATGATCAATCACTCACAGAATGTTCTGCTTTGCTTTAGGAGTGGCTCTGTTCCTGTCTGACTCTCTTATTGGGTAGCACTCTCCTTAAGGTCAGAGGCAGAGCAAGTCATCGTTGAATCCTCCCCAGCATGAGACATAGAGGCTTGCACATAGCAGGTGCTTAATAAACACTCATTGAATTGTATGGCTCTCCCTGCTGAAAATAAGTGACACATTGTAATTACTCCAGAGTTCAGATCCTGAAAATAGTTTTTATCACAAGAAAAAAATAATCATTTGAATTAATTCACTGTTACAAAGGCAAAATATCTACAGCACTGGGAATGGTATCAGTACATCAGACAGTCATAGCACTTAAAGACTGAAGTACTTTCATTTCCCTTAAACACCATCATAATGAAAAGAGTGGGTCATGTTATAAAGCCAGGGAGGCCTTTTAGCATCTCAGGTAGTTCCATTCTGTTTGTTGGGAATTTTAAGCCATGCGAAGAAAAATGAAATGCCACTAAAAAGGATATCATGATTGACAAAACGACGGGAAGGGGAAACATTTCTTTCTTCACAAGTGCCTGTAACATGAAAAGAATGCCACAAAAAGAAGGTTGTTAACAGCAGATAGTTCAACAGTTACGTTATTATACCCAACTGCCAAAGTTGTAGAAAAAAGCCAGCAAATGAAGCAGTTGAGATGAACAGAGCCTATTTAGAAGAGGAAGAAATATATTGTATTTCTGAATGCAACAGCTGCATGTAAGTGTAACAAGATCCTGGCTCAAATTATAGCTTTGGATCCAGCCCCTCCTTGCAGCATCTAATCTGCTCTTGTGAGCTCTGGCACAGGCTGTTAGTAGATGCATCAAGGATGTTTTTCCCAGCATGGTGATGGGGCAGCTGTTTGATGAGCAGCTGCATCATGTGGATTTTGGGTCAGCGTGCATGGGAACACAGCCTTTTTGGTGGCTAACTGTGGGGGAAGTTAATGTCAGGCTGTACCAGCCTGCTGGTTTTCCCTGGCAAAACCCTCTGAGATGACCCCATTCTGTACAGCTGGGAAGCCGTGGCTTTGCTTTTGAAAGATATAAACAATCTGCTCCTTCTTTAACAGGGCTTAGTAAGGAAGGACCTTCAGTCAATAATACATGCAACCTGAAGAACTAGCACCTCAGTGTTGGAACATGTCCTTGGCATTCGTCCACTGATCCTGGGCAAAACCACCCTGGGGGAGACCCCCTGGAGCCCTATCTTTCCTCTGAATAGGACATTTACAAGACTTAGCAATGGATGAGGTCCCAGCATACAGACCCATTACACTCCCCAAAGCAGGAATTAAAAACTCATTGAGCACTTAGATCCCGCCTGCTTAATTGTCCTCTTTCCTCTGTTCCTTGTTTTCCTCTTGTAGTGGGTGATGGGAGGACATGAGAGAGTCTATTATCAGTATTAAGATGCAGGCAAGTGCTATGGAAATAAAGCCATGTGCTAGATGGTTTTGCTTGACCAGCTTCCCCATCCTGGAGAGCCCAGCTCCCACCCCTCCCCCACATTTCATTGTAATCTCATCCAATGCTTTTGCTTGAGGCAAAGCTGGACTCACTCCCTTAGTCCCAGGAGTGGGCATATAACTCAAACTGGAAAATCTGTGTCCCCTGAGCCACAGTGATTAGTTGGGAGTCAGGTCCCAATGACTAGATCTGGTCAATGCGAGCTTTCCTGGAGATGTCTGCTGGGACCACTTGGAAGGGCCATTTCTCTTGCTCTGAAAGGGAATCTGAAGGGGACACGTAGGCTTGTTCAGAGACATCTTGCTACTGGTGTGAAGGGAGAATTTGAAATGAGCCAAGCAGGGCATAGTCAAGTCAAAGAGGGAAAGGTAAAGGCCCCATGGCATTTTATACCCTGAATCCCAAAGCGGATTTTGCCCTTGAACTTTCCAATTACAGGATCCAATAAATTCTCTTTTAGCTTCTGTGAGATTGAAGTGGGCTTCTGTGCCTGCCGCTGAACTCACCTTGTTTAAAGATTTGCTTCATGTTTTGTGTCCCCTACTAGGATATGAGCTCCAGGCAATCAGGGACTTTGTCATTATTTTTCTTGTTTTTCTCAATTCCCAGACATTTCATTCTTTTATTTTTTTGAGACAGGGACTTGCTCCATTGCCCACCCTGGAGCTTATCACAGCTCACCCAACTCCTAGGCTTAAGTGATCCTCCTGCCTCAGCTTCCCGAAGTGCTAGGATTATAGGTGCGAGCCACCATGCCCAGCTGTTTATTTTTTATTTGCTCCCTTCAACTACAGCCTATATTCCATGAAGCTGGGACTTTGTTTTTCAAGGCTTATTCCATTAGCTCCATAAATGTTGTTGAATGAACATGTTAATCACAAGGTACAACTTTCATTCATTGAAGCAACCATTAAACTTTTATTAAGCACAGACTCTGCTTTCAAGTAGCCTCCAGTAAGTGAGTAAATTGCAAAATGAATGAAGACAGAATTAAGGAAGAGCAGAGGAATGCAATCTCTTAGGAGTGGAGGACAAGGGATTTTAGGGGACTCTTGGTGGAGGGCAGGGTTAGTGGTTGGCACTTCAAGCCCGAGGGGCTCAAATGTCTTCAATCAATGAGACAACTGCACTTGTAATGTGTGCAAGGAGTGGAGGGGGAAACAGAGAGGTTGGAAAAGAATCCAAGATTACTGGAATAATGGAATGGGATGTATTTGAAGAGAAATTAACATTTTGTTGAAATTAATAAATATTTAAACAATATAATCCGAAAGGTCCTTATTTGGAAAACATTGATGAAGAGCTCACCAAAATATTATTTTATGCCTTTCTTTATAACATATAATTTTAGCTCTGCAGGGAAAACATTTAAATTGATGGATGAAGCCATTGGCATAAATATGGCAAAGGCAGATACATCCAGACCTAACACCAACGAAATCTGCCAGCCTCCAGAGGAATTTTGGAACCAAATCTCTCTCTCTAAAAACTCATGAAAAACATAATCTAAAAATGATATATGGGAAAACCTCATTAATTTAGATATTTCTATTCTTAATTTGTAGCCACTTGAATTTTATCTGGGTAACGAAAAATTTGCAAAGCAAATTAAAAATGTAAATAAGATTAGAGAGGGAATGTTTAAGCTACTCAAGAGAACAAAGTGTTTTCATGCATTCATTTACATAAAAAATGGATAGGCGAATTAAAATATCTTCTCATTATTAGAGCCACTTATTGCACATATTTATTTATTGCCTGATAAAATAAGTTTAGTTGAAAATAAGTAAATTTGATTTTTCTTGAGATAGTGACTCTGGTGTTAATTGGTAAAGTTATTCTCATTATTCAGTATTTAGGATCAATTTTCAAATCCCCCTGATATTTCCTCGTTAATGTTTTTATTATTTTTTGAACCGTTTTGTATCAGGGTGCTTTTGTTTTTGTTTTTAGTTCAGTTTTATTGATCAGTTAATAGACACTTGGATTATTCACAGCTTTTGGCTATTATGAACAAAGTAGGTCTGAATATTCAAATAAAAAATTTTGCATGGGCATGTAATTTCATTTCTCTTGGTAAATGAATACTTAACAATGAATGATTGGGCCATATGGTAGATGTAGGTTTAACTTGTAAAAAGCTATCAAACTCTTTTCCAAAGTGTGCCATTTTGCATTCCTACCAGCAATGCACAAGAGTTCCATTTACCCCACGTCCTCACAAACGTTTTGTAATTTCAGGTTTTTAAAATTTTAGTTATTTCTGTAGATATGTAGTCATATTTCATAATAGTTTTAATTTGAAGTTCCATAATAACTAATGATGTTGATCATCTTTTTATGTACTAATTTGTGATTCAACTATTTTTTGTGGTGAAGTGTTCAAATCTTTTGTCCATTTTAAAATTTGGATTGTCTATCCTCTTATCATTGTATTGTAAAAATTATTTATATATTCTGATATATATTTTGGATTTTTTTTTCCAATATGTATCTTGCCTTTTCATTTTCTTAAAAGTATTATTTGAAGAGTAAAGATTTTAAATTTCAATAAATATCATTTTTTAATAGTTTACACTTTCTGTGTTCTATTTAAGAAATTTTTGCCTAACCAAAGGTCATTAAGAATTATTTAAAGTGTTTTATAATTTAAGGTACATTCACATCTATTTTTTGTTCACTTTTGTTATCTGGTATAAGAACTTTTTTTTTTACGTATTGCTATCCAGTATTTTAGCACAATATATTGAAAAGATTATCTTTCCCACAGTTGAATTGCCTTGCCAAATGTTTTGTGTCCCTTTCTGAACTCTATTCTGTTTCACTGATCTATGTGTCTGTCTGTCTTCTGACAATACCACACAGTCTAAATTACTATAGCTTTATAATAAGTCTTGATATCAGTTATCGTAAGCCCTCCAACTTTGTTCTTCTTTATAAACATTGTTTTATATATTTTAAGAATTCACGTGTTCATTTCTTTAAAAAAAAAACCTGCTTGAATTTTAGTTGGTATTGCATTGTATCTGCAGATCAATTACAGGACAATTGACATCTTAGCAATATTGAGTCTCTTGGTCCATGAGCATGGTATATCTCTCCATTTATTAGAACTCCTTTAATTTCTGTCAGCCCTGTGTTATAGTTTTCAGTGCATGGATTCTTTATATATTTTGCTATATATATTCCTGAGCATTTTATACAGTTATACTGTTGTAAATGATGTTTTATTTTAATTTTAAATTTCTAACTGTTCAATGCTAACATAAAGGAACATAGTTGATTTTGTATATTGACCTGCAATTTGATATCTCATTAATTCTGATAGTTTTTTGTAGATTTCTTAGGATGTTCTACAAAGAAAATCACATTTCTGTGAGGACAGTTTTATTTTTTCCTCTTCAGCCTGTAAGACAATTATTTGCTTGCCCATTTGTTGTTTATTTGTTGACTTATTGAACTGGCTAACACAAGAGTAAATAGATATGATGAGAGTAGACATCCTTGCTTTATTGCTGCTCTTAGGGGAAAAAATCAGTTTGAAGTTCGATGTTAGCTATGGGGTTTTCATAGATGTCCTTTATCAGATTGAGAAAGTTTTCTTTTATTTCTGGTTTAATAATAATTTTTTAAAATCATAAGTTGATGTTAAATTTCATCAAATTTTTTCTGCATCTATTGAAATTATCATACGGTTTTTCTTTTTAGTCTGTTAATGTGAAAATTTCAATAATATTTAAATGTTAGGCTAATTTTGCAATCTTAAGATAAATTCAACTTGGCCATGATATATTATTCTTTTAATATGTTGGTGGGTTCTGTTTGACAATATTTTAAAGGTGTGTGTGTGTGTGTGTGTGTGCGCGTGTATGTGTGTATCTATTTTTATGAGGAACTATGGTTTGTAGTTTTGTTTTCCTTGGAATATTAGTCTCATTTTGATGTGAGAAGGATGCTAGCCTCATAAAGTTAGTTAGAAAGTCTTTTTACTTAAATTATTTTCTGGAACAGTTTGTGGAGAACTTATATTACTTCTTCCTTAAATGCTTTGTAAAATTCACCAGTGATGTCATCTTGGTCTGGAGATGTGTGTGTGTGTGTGTGTGTGTGCATTCTTTTAAGCACAAATCTGATCTCTTTAATAAATATAGGGCTATTCAGATAATCTAATTTTTCTTATGGGAGTTTTAGTGATTTATGTTTCTCAAGGAATTTTTCTATTCCATCTAAGTTGTTAAGTTTTTTGACTTAAAGTTGTTCATAGTATTCCCATATTATGTTTTTAATGTCTGTAAGATCTGTAGTGATGTTCTGTCTTTCATTCCTGATATTGGTAATTTATGTCTTCTGGATTTTTTTTTCCCCGTGCTCACTCTCACTAGAGGATTATCAATTTTATTGATCTTTTTCAACAACTAGCTTATTGTGTCTCTTTTCTTTTTCTATATTATTGATTTCTGCTCTTATCTTTATTGTTTCTTTCCTGCTATTTACTTTGAGTTAATTTCATTTTTTTCTAGTGTTTTAAGTTGGAATATTAGGTAATTGCTCTGAAGTCTTTTCTCTTTTCTAATATTTTGGGTGGTGTGCCTTATAATTGTCACTTAGATCGAGTTGCTTGATAGCGTTTTTCAAGTTTTCCATTTTCTACTATTTTTTAATCTACTTATTCTATCAATTATTGAAAGAAAGCCATTGTGTTCTCCAGTTATAAATGTGTATTTTCCTATTTCTTCTTTTGGTTCTACTATTTTTATTTCTAGTATTTTCAATCTTTGTTATTGGGCTTATACACATTTAGAATTATTATGTCTCCTTGATGAATTAAGTCCTTTAACATAATGAGATGTCCCTATTTAAAACAAGCCTGAAAAGGGTCAAATTGATTTCATGTAACTTAACTGCATCCCCAAATCAAATCCAAAAATAAGAGGAATATAATAAAATTCAGCACCCTACAATGTAAAATTCAAAAAGTCTGACATCCAAGCAAAAATTGCTATGCATGCAAACAAGCAAGAAAATGCAATTCATAACCAGAAAAATAATCGATGAATAGTAAAAGACACTGAAATTACAGAGATGATAGAATTACCGAACATAGATGTTAAGACATCTATTATAAACATCCTCCATTCATTCAAGAAGGTAGAGGAAACCGTGCACATGATGAGAAAAATGGAAAACATGTAAAAACTCAAATCAAACTTAAGAGATAAAAAACAATTTATAAAATAAAAAGTACACTGAACAAGATTGTCAGCAAATTTGGTACTGAAGAAAACATTAGTAAGTAAACTTGAAGATAAAGTGAGAAACTTAGCTTCCACATCCATAATCTTGTGCTTCATCTATTTAATTGTTCGGTTTTAGTATACATGTATTGTGGTATCACCATACCTCTTGTTTACCTGTGCCTCCATGGGTAGACACTTTATCAACTGGAGTACAATGATTATGCACAATTGTTTTTGTTTTTAGTCTTAAAGAATCCGTTCATGTCCAAAGTTATTTAGGTCAGCACATTTTTTCTCCAATCTCTTCAATGAGGTTGTGTCACATATTTTAAAAGAGTTAGATTCTCTTGTCATATTCTGCATTATATCCTGGGATCCCTTGACTGCCTAAGTTATATTTTTAAAATTCTTTGCATCGCTGCTCATTTGTTGTGCTGTAAAGTTCTATGGATTTTGACAAAAGCGCAGTCATGACAAATGCCTCACAGTATCATACAGAATTGTTTCATTGCCCTAGAAAATTCTCTTTTGCTTCATCCATTTAATCCTTCCCCCTCTACTCACTAAGCCCCTGGCAATCACTGATCTTTCTATTATTGCTGCAGTTTTGTCTTTTCCAGAATGCCATGTAATTGGCACCATACAGTACATAGCCTTTCCAGACTGACTTCTTTCACTAAGCAAAATGTATTTAAAGATTTATCCAAGTCTTTTTGTGGCTTGTTAACTCATTTCTTTTTATTCATCTGTAGTGTTTTTAAAAGGTATTCATTATTTTCTGGGGACTGGAACAGAGAAATGTATATTTGTCTGGAAAACAACAAAGAATATCTTCTTTTCTTAAAAAAAAAAAACCTGTCAGTTCTATCCATCTAATTGCCCCGGCCAGAAAACTGAGAGCCATCCCAGCATATTCTTCATCCTTCCTCACAGTCAATTCATTACTTATTCCTGTGGAGACCCCCAACTTATATCCTGGATGCATTCATTTTCCTCCATTGGTACTCCCAGCATCCCATCCAATTAAACATATCTCAGCTATGCTGCCTTAATAGATTTCTAACCATTCTTTCGTCTTTCCCTCTAATTAGTGCTTCAAGCAGCAGTCAGTGACATAAATTGGTTGACATCATACCCTTGCCTAAGATTCTCCCAAGTCTTTCTAATGGCTTGGAATAAAATTCAGAAAATCCAATGTAGTTTTGGGCTGTCTCAAGATGGAGATCCTAGCCACACCCATAGCTCAGCTGCCGTATCTTTTCCTCTTGATTACTAGGTCCTGCTGTCCTGATCTTTCAGCTCCTAAAGCAAGCTCCTTCTCACATCAGAGTCCTTCCACATACAATTCCCCTTGTAAGAATACTCTTTCCCTAGCTGTTTGTATGGCTAACTCCTCATCTTTCAAGTTTCCATTTTCTGGTTACCAACCCAGGGGAGTCTTCCTCATTCAGCAGATCTGAAGATACATTCCTCTAGTTATCTTTGCTTTTATGCTTATTACAAATTTTAATTATACACATCTTTTGTTTGTCCCTCTCATGGTCTTGTAAGAGCCATTAAGGCAAGACTATGTGATTTTTGTTTACCACAGTACCCCAGAATCTAGAACTGTAGCTGGCACATTGATGTGCTCAAGAAACATGTACAGAATGAATGGATGGATGAGTTGTAGTGATAAAAGGAAAAGCTCGGGCCAATCTGGCTCTGAGTTCTTGCTCTTATTCTTAGTGACCTTGGGTAAATTATGTAACATCTCTGACTCACACTTTCTGTTTTTAAAATTAAAATTTAATATCTGTGTATATTTATGGGATACATGTGATATTTTGCTACATGCATAGAATGTGTAATGATCAAGTCAGAGTATTTGGGGTATCAGTCAACTCAGGCATTTATCATTTCTATGTGTTGGGAACATTTCAAGTCCTCTCTTCTAACTATTCTGAAATACACAATACATTGTTGTTTACTATAGTCACCCCACACTGTTATTGAGCATTCGAACTTATTCCTTTTATATAACTGTATGTTTTTACCCATTTACCAACCTCTCATCATCCTCCCTGCCATACACCCTTCCCAGCCACTGGTATCTGTTATTCCACTTTCTACTTCCATGAGATCACAACTTCTTAGCTCCCACATATAAGTGAGGATATGAGATATTTGTCTTTCTGTGCCTGATTTATTTCACTTAACATAATGACCTCCAGTTCGATCCATGTTGCTGTAAATCACATGATTTCATTCTTTTTATGGTGAATAGTATTTCATTGTGTGTATATACCACATTTTCTTTATCCATTTATCCATTGATGGACACAGGTTGATCCCATGTCTTTGCTATTGTAAATAGTGCTGCAATAAACATGGGAGTGCAGTTATCCCTTTAATATATTGATTTATTTTCCTTTGGATAAATACTTAGAAGTGGCATTGCTGGATTATATGGTAGTTCTATATTTAGTTTTTTTGAGAAATCTCTATGCTGTTTTCCATAGTAGCTATACAAATTTACATTCCCACCAAAAGTATAATCAATATCATTTACTGCATCCTCACCAGAATCTGTTATTTCTTGTCTTTTTAATAATTGCCACTCTAACTGGGGTGAGATGGTATCTCATTGTGGTTTTGAGTTGCATTTCCCTGATGATTAGCGATGTTGAGCATTTTTTCATATATGTGTTGACATTTTGTATGTCCTATTTTGGGACATACATAAAAAGTTCTTTGCCCACTTTTTAATGGGATTATTCATTTTTGGCTTTGTTTTGGTTTGTTTACTATTGAATTGAGTTCCTTGTGTATTCTGAGTATTAGTTCCTTGTCAGATAAATAATTTGCAAATATTTTCTCCCATCCAACCAGTTGTCTCTTCACTTTGTTAATTGTTTTCTTTGCTGCGCAAAAGCTTTTTAGTTTAATGCAGTCCCATTTCTCATTTTCGTTTTTGTTGCCTGTGTTTTTAAGATATTAGCCATAAAATCTTTGCCTAGACCAGTGCCCTAAAGTTTTTTATATTTTATCCTAGCAGTTTTATATGTTTGGGTCATATGTTTAAGTCTTTAGTTCATTTTGAGTTGCATTTTGCATATGTTGAGAGATAGGAGTCCAGTTTCATTCTTCTGCATATGGATTAAGTTTCCCAGCACCATTTATTGAAGAGTGTGTACTTTCCCTACTGGGTGCTCTCAGTGTCTTTGAAGAAGATCTGTTAACTATAAATATACGGATTTATTCTGGATTCCTTTGGTCAGTTTTCATACCAATACCATGCTGCTTTTAGTATTATAGCTTTGTAATGTATTTGATTTCACATAGTTTTCTGCCCTCAGCTATTGGCAGAACCCGCCCCCAATATTTCAACATAGGTTCTTTCTATTTTCCATAAGTGTTGGCTGGCTGAGAAATAAAGAGAGACAGTACAAAGAGAGGAGTTTTACAGCTGGGCCACTGGGGGTGACATCACATATCGGTAGGACCATGATGCCCGCCTGAGTCTCAGACCAGCAAGTTTTTATTAAGGGTTTCAAAAGGGGAGGGGGTGTAAGAACAGGGAGTAGGTACAAAGATCACATGCTTCAAAAGGCAAAAAGCAGAACCACTAATAAGGGTCTAACAAAGATCACATGCTTCTGAGGGAACAGGACAAAGGGCAAAAGCAGTACCACTGATAAGCGTCCAACAAAGATCACAAGGCAAAGGGTAAAAGCAGAACCACTGATAAGGGTCTATGTTCAGTGGCGCACATATTGTCTTGATAAACATCTTAAACAACAGAAAACAGGGTTTGACAGCAGAGAACCAGTGTGATCACAAATTTACGAGGGTGGAGTTTCCCCAACCCTAGTAAGCCTGAGGGTTCTGCAGGAGACCAGGGTGTATCTCAGTCCTTATCTCAACTGCATGAGACAGACATTCCGAGAGCAGCTGTTTATAGACCTCCCCCCAGGAACGCATTCCTTTCCCAGGGCATTAATATTAATATTCCTTGCTAGGAAAAGAATTTAGTGATATCTTTCCTACTTGCACTTCCAAAGTTTATAGTATCTCTGAAAGAAGAAAAATATGACTCTTTTTGCCCGACCCCACAGGCAGTCAGACTTTATGGTTGTCTTCCCTTGTTCCATAAAAATCTCTGTTATTCTGTTCTTTTTCAAGGTGCACTGATTTCATATTGTTCAAACACACGTTTTACAATTGATTTGTACAGTTAACACAATTATCACAGTGGTCCTGAGGTGACATAAATCCTCAGCTTATGAAGATAACAGGATTAAGAGATTAAAGTAAAGACAGGCATAAGAAATTATGAAAGTATTATTTGGGAACTGATAAATGTCCATATTAAGGTGAAATCTTCACAGTTTATGTTCCTCTGCCACAGCTCCAGCCAGTCCCTCTGTTCGGGGTCCCTGACTTCCTGCAACACCCAGCTTTATTCTTTCCACTGAGCATTGCTTTGGCTATTTGGGCTCTTTTTGGTTCCATACTAATTTTTGGATTGTTTTTTCTATTTTTGTGAAAAATGACATTGGTATTTTGATAGGGATTGCATTGAATCTGTAGACTGCTTTGGGCAGTATGGTCATTTTAACAGTACTAATTCTTCTGATACTTGAGCATGGGATGTCTTTCTATTTGTTTGTGTCCTCTTCAGTTTCCTTCATCAGTGTTTTGTAGTTTTCTTTGCATAGGTCTTTCACCTCTTTGGTTATATTTATTGCTGGGTATTTTATGTTATTTTTTGTAGCTATTGGAAATGAATTGCCTTCTTGATTTCTTTCCCAGCTAGTTTATTCTTGGCATATTGAGAAGCTATTAATTTTTGTATGTTGATTTTGTATTCTGCAACTTTATTTATGTGATCTAAAACTTTTTTGGTGGAGTTTTTTATTTTTTCTAGATATATGATTATGTCATCTGCAAATATGGACAATTTGGATTCCTCTTTTCCAAATTAGATGCCTTTTATTTCTTTCTCATGCCTGATTGTTCTGGCTAGAACCTTCAGTACTGTATTAATAAGGGGTGATGAAATTGGGCATCCTTGTCTTGTTCTAGTTCTTAGAGGAAAAGCTTTAGACTTTTCCACATTCAATATAATGTTAGCTGTGGCTTTTTCATATATGGCCTTTATTATGTTGAGGTATGTTTCTTCTATGCCTAGTTTGTTAAGAGCTTTTATCAAGAAGACATGCTAAATTTTACCAAGCACTTTTTCTGCAACTATTGAGATGATCAAATAGTTTTTGTCCTTCATTTTGTTGATGCGATATATTGTGTTTATTGATTTGTGTATGTTGAGCCATCTTTGCATCCCTGGGGTAAATCCCACTTTATCATGGCATATTATCTTTTTGATGTGCTGTTAGATTTACTTTGCTAGTATTTTGTTAAGTATTTTAGCATTAATATTCACTAGGAATATTGACCTGTAGTGTTCTTTTGTTGTGTCCTTGTCTGGTTTCGGTATCAGGATAGTGTTGTCTCATAGAATGAGTTAGGGGAAATTCCCTCCTCTTCAATTTTTTTTGCAACAGTTTGAGAATAATTGATGTTAGTTTTTATTTGTAAGTTTTATAGGATTCAGCTGTGAAGGTTTTTCTTTGTGGGGAGACATTTTATTCCTAATTCAATCTCATTTTTCAATTATTGGTCTGTTCATGTTTTTTATTCCTTCCTGATTCAGTCTTGGTAGGTTGTATGTATCCAGGAATTTATTTATTTCCTCTAGGTTTTCCATTTTGTTAGTTTAGAGTTGTTCATAATGGTCTCTGATGATCTTTTATATTTTTGTGGCATCAGTTGTAATGTCTCCTTTGCATTTCTGGTTTTGTTATTAGGGTCTTCTCTCTTTTTCTTGATAACTCTAGCTAACATTTTATTGATTTATTTTATCATTTCAAAATACCAACTCTTTTGATTTGTTGATCCCCTGTGTTTTTTTGAAGTCTTTATTTTCTTTAGGTCTGCTGTGATCTTTATTCTTTCTTTCCTTCAACTAATTTCAGGCTTGGTTTGTTCTTGCTTTTCTAGTTCCCTGAGGCACATCATTAGATTGTTTATTTGAAATCTTTCTACTATTTCAATGCGGGTGTTTATTGCTATAAAATTCCCTCTTAGCACTGCTTTTGCTGTATCCCTTAAGTTTGGGTATGTTGTGTTTCAATTTTCATTTGTTTTAAGAAATTTTTTTTTATTTCCTTCTTGATTTCTTCCTTGACCCAGTGGTCATCCAGGAGCTTGTTGTTTAATTTTCATGTATTTGTACATTTCCAAAGTCCCTCTTGTTATTGAATACCAGTTTTATTCCAGTGTGGTCTGTGAAGATACTTGATAGGATTTTGGTTCTTAAAAATTTGTTGCAGTTTGTTTTGTGTCCTATCACATGGTCTATTCTGAAAAATGTTTCATGTACTGATGAGAACAATGTATATTCTGTAGCTATTGCATAAAACGTTCTGTAAATATCTATTAGATCCATTTGGTCTAAAGTGCAGTTTAAAGTCAGTGTTTCCTTGCTAATTTCCTGTCTAGATAATCCATCTAATGATGACAGTGTGGTGTTGAAGTCCCCAGCTATTATTGTATTGGAGTCATTTTCTCCCTTTGGATCTAATAATATTTGCTTTATAGATCTAGGTGCTCTGGTATTGGGTGCATATATGTTTAAAATTATTATATCATCTGACTGAATTTAACTTTATGATTATGTAATGATCTTCTTTTTTCTTTTTACTGTTTTTACTTAAAGTCTGCTTTATCTGATATTAGGAAAGCTACTTTTTGTGTTTTCTTTCTGTTTGCTGGGGATATATTTTTCTATCCTTTCACTTTCAGTCTATATGTGTTTTTACAAGTGAGATGAGTTTCTTATAGGCAGCATTTTGTTGGATGATTTTAAAGACCAATTAACTGTATCCTTTTTTTGAGATGGAGTTTCACTCTTGTCACCCAGGCTGGAGTCCAATGGCACGATCTCGGCTTATTGACACCTCCTCCCAGGTTCAAGCAATTCTCCTGCCTCAGCCTCCTGAGTAGTTGGAATTACAGGTGCCTGTCACCACATCCAGTTAATTTTTTTGTATTTTTAGTAGAGATGGGGTTTCACTATGTTGGCCAGGCTGGTCTCAAACTCCTGACCTCATGATCCGCCTGCCTCAGACTCCCAAAGTGCTGGGATTACAGGTGTGAGCCACCATGCCCAGCCTCAGCCATATCTTTTAAGTGGAAAGTTTAATCTGTATATATCCAAGGTCATCACTGATACATGAAGGCTTATTCCTGTCATTTTATTAATTGATTTCTGATTGTTTTCTATATGCTTTGCTCCTTTCTTTCTTATTGTTTATCACTGTGGTTTGGTGGTAGTGGTAACATTAGTGTCCTCATTTGTGTGTTTTTTCAATCAGTGGATTTTATACTTTCATGTGTTTTAGTGATTTTGGATATCATTTTTTCACTTCCAGGTGTGGGGATCCCTTAAGAATTTCTCATAGGGTCAGTTTAGTGATGATGAATTCCCTTAGCTTTTGCTTGTCTGGGATAGCTTTTATTTCTCCTTCGGTGATGAAAGATAATTTTCTAGTTATTGTATCCTTGGCTTACAGGATTTTTTTCTTTCAGTACTATGAATATATGATCCCATTCTCTCCTGGCTTGTATGATTTCTGCTGAGAAATCTGCTGTTATTCTGATGGGAGTTCCCCTATAAGTAACTAGGCATTTTTCTTTCATTGCATTTAGAATTATCTCTGTCTTTGACTTTTGACAGTTTGACTATAGTATACTGTATTAGTCCATTCTCACACTGCTATAAAGGACTACCTAAGACTGGGTAATCTATGAATAAAAGAGGTTTAATTGACTCACAGTTCTGCAGGCTGTACAGGAAGCATGGCTGGGAAGCCTCAGGAGACTGACAGTCATGGTGGAAGGATGAAAGGGAAGCAAGCACATCTTCACATGGTGGCAAGAGAGAGAGAGAGAGTGAGGGGGGGAAGTGCTACACACTTTTAAAAAACCAGATATCATGAGAACTCACTATCACAAGAACAGCAAGTGGGAAATCCACGCCCATGATCCAATCACCCCCCACCAGGTCCCTCCCCCAACACTGGGGATTACAATTCAACATGAGATGTGGGTGGGGACACAGAGACAAACCATATCATTCCACCCCTAGCCCCTCCCAAATCTCATGTCTTTCTCACATTTCAAAATGAATCATGTCTTCCCAACAGTTCCACAAAGTCTTAACTCATTCCAGCATTAACTAAGAAGTCCAAGCTTAATGTCTCATCTGAAACAAGACAAGTCCCTCTGCCTATGAGCTGATAAAATAAAAAACAAGTTAGTTATTTCCAAAATACAATGGGGGTACAGGCATTGAGTAAATGCTCCTGTTCCAAAAGGGAGAAATAAGCCAAAACAAAGAGGCTATAGGCCCCATACAAGTCCAAAACCCAGAAGGGCAGTTATGAAAATCTTAAAATTCCAAAATAATCTCCTTTCACTTCATGTTTCACATCCAGGGCTCACTGATGCAAGAGGTGGACAGCTCTGCCCTTGTGGCTCTGCAGGGTACAGCCCCTGCAGCTGCTTTTCTGGGCTGGCATTTGGTGCCTGTGGCTTTTCCAGATGCACAGTGCAAGCCATCAGTGGATCTACCATTCTGAGGTCTGGGGGACCCTCCTCTCACAGCCTCACTAGGCAGTGCCCCACAGGGAACTCTGTGTGGGGGATCAACCCCACATTTTTCCTCTGCACTGCCTTCATAGAAGTTCTCCATAAGCACTCTACCCCTGCAGCAGACTTCTGCCTGGACATCCAGGCATTTCCATACATCCTTTGAAACCTAGGTGGAAGCTCCCAAACCTCAACTCTTGTCTTAGGCCCAAAAACACATGGAAGTCACCAAGGCTTGGGGCTTGCACCTCTGAAGCAATGGCCCAAGCTGTGCCTTTGCCCCTTACAGCCACGGCTGGAGTTGGAGCAGCTGGAATGCAAGGTGCCATGTCCCAAGGCTGCACGGAGCAGCAGGGCCTTAGGCCCAGACCACGAAACCATTTCTCCCTCCTAGGCTTCTGGGCTTGTGATGGGAGGGGCTGCCGTAAAGTTCTCTGAAATGCCTTGGAAGCATTTTCCTCATTGTCTTAGTTATTAACATTCAGCTCCTCTTCACAAATTTCTGCAACCTTGAATTCCTCCCCAGAAAATGGGTTTTACTTTTCTACCACATGGTTGGGCTGCAAATCTTCCAAACTTTAATGCTCTGCTTCCCTTTAAAGTATAAGTTCTAGTTTCAGGTCATTTATTTATGCAAATGAGCATAGGCTTTTATTAATAGAAGCAGCCAGGTCACATGTTGAGTGCTTTACTGCTTAGAAATTTCTTTGGCCAGATACCCTAAATCATCTCTCTCAAGTTCAGTTTCACAGATCTCTAGAGCAGGAGGACAATGCCTCCAGTCTCTTTGCTAAAGCACAGCAAAAATGACCTTTGCTCCAGTTCCTAATAAGTTCCTCATCTCCACCTCAGCTTGAACTATACTGTCCATATCACAATCAGCATTTTGATCCATTCAACAAGTCTCTAGGAAGTTCCAAACTTTCCCTTATCTTCCTGTCTTCTTTTGAGCCCTGCAAACTGTTCCAACCTCTGCCCATTACCCAGTTCCAGTGTCACTCCCATATTTTCCAGTATCTTTCTAGCAATGCCCCACCTCTCTGGTGCCAATATTCTGTATTAATCTGTTCTTACACTGCTATAAAGAACTGCCTAAGACTGGGCGATTTATGAATAAAAGAGGTTTCGTTGACTCACAGTTCCACAGGCTGTACAGGAAGCATGGCTGGGAGGCCTCAGGAAACTTACAATCATGGCAGAAGGATGAAAGGGGGAGCCAGCACATCTTCACATGGCAGCAGGGGAGACAGAGAGCAAAGCAGGAAGTGCTACACACTTTTAAACAACCAGATCTCATGAGAACTCAATCACTGTCAAGAGAACAGCAAGGGGGAAAGCTGCCCACATGATCTAATTACCTCCTACCAGGCCCCTCCTCCAACACTGAAGATCATAATTCAATGTGAGATTCAGTTGGGGACACAGAGCCAAACTGTATCATGTACCATGGAGATGACATTTTTAAATTGTATCTATTTGGGGATCCCTGAACTTCCTGTATCTGGATATCTAAATCTCTTGCTAGACTTAGGAAGCTCTTAGCTATTATTATGTTAAATAGGTTTTCTATCCCTTTCATTTTTCTCTTTGCCTGCTGGGAAACCTAAAACTTGAATATTTGGTTGCTTTATGGTGTCCCATGTGTCACATAGGCTTTGTTCATTCTTTTTAATTATTTTTCTTTATTTTTTTGTCTGACTGGGTTATTTCAAAAGACTTATTTTCAAGTTCTAAACTTTTTTTTTAATGCTTGAGCTAGTCTATTGTTAAAGCTTTCAATGGTATTTTGTGTTTCATTCAATAAATTCTTCAGGTCCAGAATTTCTATTTGGTTCTTTTTTGATCATGTCTATCTTGTTGGTAAATTTCTCAGTCATATCCTGAATTGTTTTTCTGATTTCTTTGTATTCTTCATCTGTGTTCTCTTGTATCTCATTGAGCTTCTTTAATATTATTATTTTGAATGCTTTGGGATTTCATAAATTTCTTTTTGACTGGAATCTGTTGCTAGAAAATTGTTGTGTTTCTTTGGAGGTGTCATATTTCCTTAATTTTTTATGTTTCTTGTGTCCTTATGTTGGGTATCTGCACATCTGGTATAAATAGTTGCTTCTCCAACTTTTTGAATTTGCTTTCATAGGGTCGGAGTTCTTCCTGATGATATGTGTACGATGTTAGTTGGATGGGACACTTTGGATTTGATTCTGGGTACATGCAGTATTGTAGTCTTCATATGATTTCTTCTGTGGTAAACAGCATCAGTGCTTTTGTAATTTCATCAGTGGCTTAGGGTGTGGTAGCTACTGGAGGCTGTGGTTGCTGAAGTTTTCCTGGGGATGAGAATGCTAGGTAAGCCAGGCTTCAGGCAGCTGTGGTGGCAGTGGTGGACTGAGTATGCCTGTCCTTGGGCCCTAGGGTTATGTATGCTGGCACTGGTGTTAGTGGGACCAGGCAAGCCAATTCTTGGGCCTCCAAGTGGCTTGTTCAGGTGCCAGCAGTGGCAGTGGTGGTTCACGTAGTTGGACAGGTCCTTTGGCCCCTGCGCAGTGGGTGTGGTGTGGGCAATGGTAGTAGCTGTGATGGAACACCCCTCTGGTTCCCAAGTGATCCACACTGCTGTTGGCAGTAGCTGCAATAAGCTGGCTAGGCCAGTGACCAGGCCCATAAGTGGCAGGTTCTCGTGGGTGCTAACTGTAGTGATAGCAACAGGCCGGGTGGGTTCAATCTCAGGCCCCCCAAGAGGATTGCTCAGGTACCAATGGTGACGAAAAGGGCTGGCAATCCCCAGGCCCCCAGACATCAAGCTCCATCACTGGAAGGACAGAGCCAGGCTGAACAGACCTGACTTCAGGCCCTGCATTGGCACATCCAGTTGCTGGCCGTGGTAGGCAGGAGAAGGGTGATCCCCAGGTCCCCAGCAGAATGCTCAGGTGGGGGCAGCAGTAGCTGCACTGCGTCCCTGCTACTGGAGAGGGCGAGGTTGCTTTCAGTGGCAGCAGCCATAGGCAGGTGGCTGGGGAGCACACACTTCAGCCCCAGGTGGTGGCTGCATGTGGGGTACCCTATCATTAGGGTGCTTGTAAATGCATAGTGCCTCCACTGCTGGTGGATTGAGCTTTGGTCCTAGTGATGGCAGCTGTAAGCAGGGAAGCCTGTCCTTGGAGTCCCTGAAAATGTGCAGCAGCCCTGCTACTGAGGGTGGCAGGGTCACAGCCAGTGGCTTACGCTTCAGCCCTGATGGCAGCAGCCAGATCTGGTGGCAGCCATGGGCAGGCGATATCAATGAGATGGGGCTCCAGGGATGTAGAGATGCAGTGGCTGTTGGGCCCCAGGGCAGGGTGCAGTCTGGTGGGGCCTAGGCTTTCAAAATGGTGCTGTTCTGCAGCTGCTTAGGACTTGGGGTGAAGTGTGGGACTTAGCTTGAGCTCCCTTGCTGGAGCAGTACTGTCACATGGTCTACACACAGCTCCCTATGTTAGTCTCAGTGTTGACGAGGTTCAAGGGCCTCTCCATGGCTAGGATTGCAGGAGTCTGTGGTGGGACTTTGGACAACTGTAGGGTTTCTCACTTACCCTTTCCCTGCACTATGGAGTCTTCTGTAGGCTCCCAGAAGATCCTAGCTAAGCAGTCTGCCTCATTTTTCTCTCTTTCAGTCCTTTAGGTAGGAATAGACCATCCTCTCTTGGATGGTCTATTTGAAGTGTGATTATCTGCTCACTATTTTGGCTCTTCTTTATGCAGGAGGCAAGCACCAGATGCCTCTAGTCAGCCATCGTGAAATCCCTCCCACAGTTTCTTAATCTATTAATTAAATACAATACTTTTCCCTGGCAAATTGAGGGCAAGGAGGGAAATAATATATATACACAGATAACCTAATCCTTGGCTACATTTTAGGAATTCAGTAGGTATTAGCTAAAAACATTCTAATAATTTATCTTTTAATGACAAATGCTAGTATGAACTGTAATTTTTGCTTTTTAGAATTCATTGACTTGTTCATTTATTCATTTTTATTATATATTATATGCTTTTAACTTCTGTAAATGTTTTCTGGTTTTAGGATCTAAAAGTGCCGGAAAGAGGGAGAGAAAGAGAAAGAGAAAAATTAAGGGCCCTTGTAATAATTTGTCAATATTTTGTTTAATATATTTTCATTTGCATTAACATGGTTTATTAATTTTTTCCCCTTGTGAATGACACCTTTTTTAGATATCAAATTACTCTGTGTCATATTTAATAGTTTGGGCCTTAAATTCTGCTGTTTGAGATCAATACGACCATTTCTTCCTTTCACAATTATATTTGCCCAATAAATTTCTTACTCCTCTGATTTTTAACATTTCATTGTAGTTTTATTTTCAGTTTGTGTCTTCAGGCAGCATGCAGCTGGATTTTCTTATATCCAATCCAAACTCTTAGGAATATATAAGGCAAGGTTCTCAAACAGAACTTTTTCTTTCTTTTTTTTTTTTTTTTTTTTTTTGAGATGGAGTCTCGCTCTGTCGCCCAGGCTGGAGTTCAGTGGTATGATCTCGACTCACTGCGAGCTCTGCCTCCCGGGTTCACGCCATTCTCCTGCCTCAGCCTCCCAAGTAGGTGGGACTACAGGCACCTGCCATCACACCTGGCTAGTTTTTTGTATTTTTAGTAGAGACAGGGTTTCCCTGTGTTAGTCAGGATGGTCTTGATCCCCTGACCTCGTGATCCGCCTGCCTCAGCCTCCCAAAGTGCTGGGATTACAGGCATGAGCCACCACGCCCGGACTCTCAAACAGAACTTCTAAGAGTATTAGTTCAATCAAAAATTTGTGTCCCCACTTTTGTAGATCCTACCTCAGCAAAGCAGTGTGGGGCCCAGGGCTTTCATTTCCATTGTGAAAACCAGTTTTCTGAAACATCCAACAACCCATAGAATACTATGAGTTATCATTAACTAAAGATTTCACTTTTTGCCACAGCTAATAACTTCCACTCCAGTTTTTTCTTGGCTTGTTTAGTGTCTTTCCTTTTCCATGGGCTAACTTTGTATTTGGTTAGTTTTCCTCCGTGATTTCCATCATTTTTAAAAAATACTACTGGAGTGTATCTTTAAGCATTTGCAGAACTTTTAAAACCTGCATTTCTCTCATTATAAAGTCAAGAATGAATTTATTTCTTCTTTTTCCTCCTTGCCCCAGGTAAAAGGAAGAATTTACCATATTCTTGGTTTGAGACCATTAATTACTATTATCATGTGCATATTTTATGATGTAGCTTTCTGGTTTCCAAAATGCTTATCTACATTTACAGTCTGTCTCGAACCGTTTGCTTACCAGTATTCACAGTTAGCTCTCTATTGGCTTATTTCCTACAGGATGTCCTTTAATCACTTCCCCAATCTGGAATATTTAGTGAAACAATGTCTCTCTGTTAACAGGAGAGCATACAGCAAGGTGGATTTGTAAAGACCTTTTCTCAGACTGTGCACAGCTGAGGACATCATTGCGTTATTTCTACACGTGATCAGAATTTGGCTGGGTATAAAATGTGGCCTTACAATTTTTCTCCCCTGAGAATCTGAGGACAATAATCTTCTGTTTCCTGGATCGTAGTTTTTCAAAGAAGTCTGAGACCAGTTGAGTTTTCTGTCTTTACGGTCTTGTTGATTGATATGGTTTGGCTGTGTCCTCACCCAAATCTCATCTCGAATTGTAGCTGCCGCAATTCTCAGGTGTTGTGGGAGGGACCTAGTGGGAGATAATTGAATCATGGGGGCAGTTTCACCCATACTGTTCTCGTGGAAGTGAATAAGTCTCTCGAGATCTGATGGTTTTATAAGGGGAAACCCCTTTCCCTTGGCTCTTATTCTGTCTTGACTGCTGCCATGTGAGAAATGACTTTCACCTTCTGCCATGATTGTGAGGCCTCCCCAGCCACGTGGAACTGTGAGTACATTAAGCCTCTTCCCTTTATAAATTACCCAGTCTCGAGTATATCTTTATTAGCAGCATGAGAACAGACTAACACATCAATCTAGGTGCTTTTAGGGTTTTTCCTTTACTTATTTCATTCAAAACTGTGATCATCTTTTCACTCATTTTGTCTGGGACATCATGGGCATTTTCAACTGTCATATAACCAGCCTCTTTCTTTCTTTTTGTTTTTTTAAGCTAAGGAACTGTTCTTCAATAATGCTTACCTTTAATTGCAATTCTCATCCAAGCATTCAGATTTCTTCATTTTACCCTCTTATTCTTAGAGTTATTCTCCTGCTGCTCATAGAATGGCTAGTTAGGTGCCCAAGCTCTGTGACCCTGGCCCTCTGCCAATTCTGTGGAAGAAACCCACCGCAACCCCCACATCATCTCCAGCCTATTATCCTAAATAACAATGAGAAAGGAGGGGGCTCCATGAGTAGAAGGAAGATCAGCATCATGAAAGAGGAATTTGAAAATAAATAGAAAATCTACTCCAGAGGAAACTGAGACAATTTCAGAGAAAGTTAAACAACAACAACAACAACAATGGAAACCCTCTAATTAGTCAACTAAGAAAGATTTGGGGAAAATCAATACATTTTATAAATCAATGACCCTGTGCTAAGGGTAAAAGTCAATTAATCAATCATAAAGAGATGATCATTGGATTGTGGTATCACTTAGGCTGCCTGAAGAGCTCAGCAAAAGTGGCTTAAAGTGATAGGGCCTATCTCCTAAAATGATTTTCAGAGATCAGGTACCCTCTTTGTACATTTTAAGCTACTTTCTAACATTTTAAATTATATTTAAATACTTGAAAAGAAAATAACTTCCAGCATATTTCAAATATTAACATTAAAAGTGTCTGCATTTAAATGTCTCCAAAGGAATCAAAATTCTACAGCAACTGCCCACCGTCACTCACTTAGAAGATCCAAGAGTAAGCCTTCCTCTAAAATTAGAACATTCAGAACTTTTTTTACTCATTGAATTACTGTCTTTTTACTTTTATCCAAATATTCTTTTATGAATTAAAGACTTTATTGTTCACCTCATTGTTAGTTCATATAACAAAGATGTATGTAAATTGAATTGTTTAAATCTTTTACATTTTCTGAAATCATGGGCTCTAACATTTTTGCTAGCTTAAGGTATAATTTCAAGTGTTTGTGTATATTTTACAAAAAAAAACCCATGTTGGCCAGGCACCATGTCTCATGCCTATAAACCCAACAATTTGGGAGACGTATGTGGGAGAGTAGCTTGAACCCAGGAGTTCAAGACCAGCCTCGGCAACATAGTGAGACCCCCATCTCAACAAAAAAATTTAAAAATAATTGTCAGGGCATGGTGGTGCACACCTGTAGTTCCAGCTACTCAAGAATCTGAGGCGGGAGAATTGCCTGAACCCAGGGATTGAAGGCTGCAGTGAGCTATGATTGTACCACTGCCCTCCAGCCTAGGCAACAGAGCAAGACTCTGTCTCTATAAATAAAAATAAAAACAAGCAAATATGTTACTAATTAACTTTTAATGGAATATATAATTATTGAAGATAAAGACAACTTTATTGGAAATATATGTCTTAATGAGATGAATGCAGCTTTATCAAATTATTTCACATGGCTGTTCATGAGTATGACTTATTGCTAGAATGAGACAGAAATCACACCGCGTCTATTCCTGAGTCTTATTTTCATGGTCATAGGCACTGAGAAATCTTCACATAAAAGAGTAGATACTAATAATGAGCCAATACTCATAAGTGAATAATACTAATTAGTTACATGTCATGAATCACAGTGAATTCTCATAAAATAGAATTTTAATGATTAATTGGCTATCAACTACTTCCAATCTTCTGTCAGTTTTGTTGTAAGCAAAATCATTGGTACCATTTGATCTGCAAAGGATTTACAACTTTCTCAAATTTTGGGAAACACAGCAAAAATGTATAATAAAAATTATGAAATCACTATTAAGTATACTCCTACTCTTTCATTTAGAGGCAATTTGTTTAACAAGATACATTTAGAAGGGATGGGAAAATTAAAATATATCAATATGCTTTTGATAAGATAACATTACTGATAAAAATACTTTTTACTACCTGCTTTAAATATCCTTAATCAACTTGAGCTGCTGACTGAACTCATTAAATTTTATGGACAAAGCCCTTTCTACATCCTATATAGCGAAGTCAATGTTCACTGTCAAATACATTGGCTAAATGAGATTTACTTTCTATCACAAATACCTAACTTTACATTTCAGTTTGTAATTAAAAATACGTTATTTCACACATGTGCGAGCTTCCTTGGGCTGCTGAAATAAAGCACCACAAACTGCGTTGCTTAAAGCAACAAAAGTTTATTGTCTCACCGTTCTGGAGGCTGGAACGCCACCTCAAGGTCAAGGTGTTGGTAGGCCAGGCTCCCTCTGAAACCTGTCGAGAATACCTACCTTTGCTTGCTGGAGATCTTTGAACTTCTTTGGCTTATAGCTGCATAACTCCAAACTCTGTCTCCATCATTACATAGTATTTTCCCTGGGCCTCTCTGTCTTTGCAGGCCTGTTTCTTACAAGGACAGCCATTATGTTTAATTAGGAGTCCATCCTATTCCAGTACAACTTCATCTTAACTAATTATTTCTGCAATGACCCTATTTTCAAATAAAGTGGTATTCTGAAGTACTAGGGGTTAGGACTTCAACATTTCTTCCTTTTGAAGGGGGGGGGGTTGATAAAACTCAACTCATAATAACATACTAAGAATATTTTTTAAATCACCAAGAAATAAATTACAGAATGCATTGTACAAAGTAGACAATTAAAATCTGTTAAGGTTAAAATGGCATTAACCTTGCCAGGAAATATTCTAGGTATATTCCAGGTATATTCTAGGTATATTCCAGGTCCCAGGAAATATTCTAGGTATATCTAAAAAATCATTGTTTTTCTTGGTGAAGCTATTGGGAAATAGACATTTTTACATATTGCTAATGGAAGTACAAAATTGTGGAAAGCCTATTAAGTATATTAGGCAATATCTAACAAAATTACATATGCATTTACCTGTGTCTCAACAATCCCTCTTGTAGGAATCTACCTTGAAGAGATATGTCCACAAATGCAAAACATCCTATACCTAAAATACATCTAAAAGGAATAATCTGTGTATTAATTTTTTAAAAAAGATAAGTCAACATGCCACATCTCATTACTTAATTTATATTAATACAATATATATAACTAAAATTATAAGAAATTATATGTAATAATTAACTAACGTGTAACTAAAATTACAAGTCAGTTACAGCAGGAAGAGAAAAAGGCATGGCATCCTTTGGTAAATGCATTTATATGCTCATGTGTCAAAGTCTGGTATTTGGCTTTTGGGCGTAATTAAATAAATATCTGATATAAAAGTAGCAATAATGCCACTAACTTCAATATACTTCGTGATTAAACTTTTCTACACATTTAATTAAAGTGAAAATGATATATTACCCAAACCTAATCTACCCAACAGCTAGCTTATTTTATTTTTTATTGCCAGGAGGTTGAAAATATGAAATATTTTTTGAGTTATAGTGATCATTTATGTGAAAATAACAAGTACTTAATTATATGATTTAAATAGGATAGGTTTTAACCACCAGTTATGGTTTGAAGGATGGTGTCCCCTCCAAAAATTATATTGAAACTTAATCCCCAGTGCAACTGTATTAAGAGGTATGGCCTTTGGGAGGTGATTAAGTCATGAGCGTGAAGCTCTCATGAATGGGATTAGCACCCTTGTAATAGGGCTTGAAGTTGAGAGGAGCATCCTCTTGCCCTTCTGTTCCTCCCACCATGTGAGGACACAGTGTTCCTCCTCTCAGAGTGATGCAGCCAAAATGTGCTTTCTTGGAAATGGGGAGCAGCCCTCACCAGACACCAATCCTATTAGCACCTTGATCTTGGACTTCCCATCCTCCAGAACTGTGAGAAATACATTTCTATTGTTTATAAATTACTCAGCCTTGGGTATTTTGTTATAGCAGCACAAACAGACCAGACACGACACTCTCTCACTGAACAATCCACATCAATTTATTTTAACCACAACTTGTATCTTCAGGCTTTACTCTGTGTACCTTGAAAAATGTGGTGGTCCCAGGAAATATTCTAGGTATATCTAAAGGAATCATTGTTTTTCTTGGTGAGGCTATTGGGAAATAGACATTTTTACATATTGCTAATGGAAGTACAAAATTGTGGAAAGCCTATTAAGTACATTAGGCAATATCTAACAAAATTACATATGCATTTACCTGTGTCTCAACAATCCCTCTTGTAGGAATCTACCTTGAAGAGATATTTCCACAAATGCAAAACATCCTATACCTAAAGTTATTCATCATGGCATTCTTTGTAATAGCTACAGATGTAAGACAACACAGAGGTTCCTCAGCAAGATGCTGGTTGAAAACCTCCCAGTATACCCATCCAAAGAAGTATTATATAGCTGTAGAAATGAATGAGAAAGTCACCTATACAGTTGGCCTTCTAGATCTGGATCTGTATCCATAGATAAAACCAACCATGGATTAAAAAACTATATATATATATAGTTTTAAATTGCATCCATACTGAACACATACAGACCTTTTCTTATAATTATTCTCTAAACAATACAGCATAACAACTATTTACATAGCACTTACATTAGGTATTGTAAGTAATCATGGAAGAAAGTGTATAGGTTATATGCAAATACTAAGTTGTTTTATATCACAGACTTGAGCACCCACAGACTTTGGTGTCCATGTGAGGTCCTGGAACTAATTCTCCATAGATATTGAGGGATGACTATATACTTATATCTACTAATCACCAGGATATATTTTTAAGTGATAAAAGCAAGATGCAGAACAGTGTATGTATGGTGCTAAAGTTGTAAAAGAAAGGTGGGGAAATAGGAAGCCATAACTGCAAAAAGAAACACTTTCAGAAGGAAAATGCACAGGCTAATAAAAGTAATCCCTGTATGAGAAATAGTGGAAGTCACGGGGAAGCGAGACTTCTTTAAGAGCATATAATTGGGCTTTTGAGCTGTCAATATTAAAAAACTGAAATTAAATCAATAGACAAAATCAAACCTTAAAATTGGAAATAAATGGAATCAAATAAACCCGGCATTGTATTAAAAGAGTAAAATAACCACACAGATATGACTTCAATTGACTTTTGAACTCAACACATGCGCTGTACACATTAGTGGGACATATTCTACAGACAAAATGCCATTCTCCACTAAAGAGAAACCAGAGTTACTCTCAGAAAAAGATAATTTCATTCCAGCCTGGGACAGGAAAAGTACATCTCACTCTGTCAGAAAAACTATCAATCAAACATTTAAAGTAAGGGAGAATGCTAAAAGGATGCAGAAAAGGACTAAAAAGAAAATTTGAAGCATCATTCTATTTATGAAGGAATCAAAAGGAAAATATACTTAGGAATAAATTTAAGAAAATACATGCAAAACCTTTTCATTGAAAACTACAAAACATTGCTGGGAGAAATTAAAGAAGACCTAAAGAAACGGAGAGATATACCTAGTTCAGCTAGGGAGATTTACTATTATTAAGATGTTACTTCTCTAGGACATAGTTTATAGAGTCAGTGTCATCCCTATCGAAATTCCAGCAGACCTGTTTTTTTTTTAATTTTTTTGAGAAAAAGCTGTTTATAAAATTTATATGGAAATGAGCTAGAATTACCAAAGCAGTTTTTAAAAGAATAACAAAGTTGGAAAGTTAAAGTACATGATAGGGTACTTACTATAAAGTTACAGTTGTAAGAACAGTTTGACATTGGCAAAGGGATAGACACACAGATCAATGGAAACCAATAGGGCCAGACGCAAACCCTTACCTGTGTGGTCTGTAGATTTCTGACAGTTACCAAGGCAATTTTGGGGGGAAAGGAAAATCTTTTCAGGAAGTGGTGCTGTAACTATGGGATATCCGTATAGAAAAAAAATGAGCATCAACTCTACTCAGACCGCTTATGAAACTGAACTCGAAATGAGTCAGAGATTTAAATATAAAATCTAAAACTTCTAGAAGAAAACACAGGGGGAGTTTTGTGGCCTTGGTTTAGGAAAATATTTCTTAGCTAGGTCACAAAAATTTAGACTGTAAAGAAAAATGTTACAAATTGACCATTATCAAATTTAAAAATTTTTAGTATCTAAAAGACACTTCTAAGAAAACAACAAGTCAAATCATATAATGGGAGAAAATATTACTTACTGAATACTATATATATATATAGAGAGAGAGAGAGCGCGCAATAAAGAAAAAGAGAATACAACTCTTTTGACAGGTAGACATATATATACACATTATAAAATATACATTATGATGTTACACATATTACATATATACATATGTATATCTGTTAAAGGACTTGTATTTAAAATATATTCAGAACTCTTAAAATTTAATAATAAGGACATAAATAAAACCTAAATAAAATGAGCAAAAGCTTTGAGCACATGTTTTACCAAAGAAGATAAGGACTTGAAAAGAAGCTTGGTAGCAATAGTCATCAGGGAAATGAGATGCCAGTACACACCTGTAGCATCGCTAAAATTCAAAACACTGAAAACCAAGTGCTGGAAAGGATGTGTAGCAACTGGAATGTCATATATTGCTGGTGGGAATATATATTTGTATAGCCACTTTGGAAAACTGTTGGGCTGTTTCCTAAAAAGTTAAACAAACTCTATAACATAACCATTTTGAATGTAGGTATTTACCCAAGAGAAGTGAAAACATATATCCACATAAAACTTGTACACAAGTGTTCCTAGAAGATTTATTCGTAATAGGCAAAAAGTGGAAAGCACCCAAGTACCCATCCATGGATAAACGGATGAACCAACTGTGACATATCTATACAATGTAATACCACAGAGCAATAAAAAGGAATAAACCATTGCTACATGGAACAATATGGTGAATCTCAAAAGCATTACACTCAGCGAAAGAAACCAGACACAAAAGAATATTACTATATTGCTCAATTTATAAAAAGTTCAAGAAAAATCAAACAAATCCATGCTACAGAAACTAGATCAGTGGTTGCCTGGGGGCAGAGGAGGGAGGAGAAATGGATTTCAAAGGAACACAAGGAAAAGTTTGCTCCTGATGGAAATATTCTATATCTTGATTATGGCAGTGGCTTTATAGGTAGATACATCTGCTAAATCTCATCACATTGTGCACTTACAATGGATGCATTTTATCATTCATGTATTACACCTCAATAAAACTGATAGAAAATAATGGCACAAGAATCAGCTTCAAGGAACTCCCACTGGCCTAATTTGGGATAATAGAAGCATAAAAAATGATTCAGTTGGTGGTAAAACATGGACTATATATACATATTTTAAACTGAACCATAATCTGACTAGGCCTCTAGCCCTAACCATACCTTTTCAGGGAATACAATGGACACAGGCAATATTAAACTATGAAACGGGGATGCAGTCATCACAATCTAGACTGAGGGAAGGTCTGCAGGGCAAATGATTCTGTTTCTTCAACAAATAAGTTGCATAGAAGAGAGAGAGAGACTTATGAATTAAGAGATTTATCAATGAACTGCTATCTATGGTCCCTCCACAAATCTTGATTCAAACAAAAAACTTTAAAATAATTATGAACCAATGAATAAATTCAAACTTTGGATATTTGATATTAAGGAATTATTATTAATTTTTAAAAGATGATAATGGTACTGTGGTCATATATTTTAAGGAGATAGTTTAGTTTTTAGTGACACATGCTGGCATTTTTATGGATACAAGGATATGTTTAGGATTCATTTCAGAACGCTCCATGGGGGACGTGGGTGGTTGAAACAAGTCTTGGCTGAAAGCTATCCATATCTTAATGCACCTGCTCCTCACAACACACTGGTGAGGTGGACCTGATGGGTGTACTCATCTTACAGATGACAAGCTAAGAGAAGTTAGGGAACTTGCCCAAGGTCACCCAAAGCCCACAGTGATTTCCAAGCCCATGCTGTGGGAATTCTGCCAGCTGTTGGGTGTCTCAGTCTCAATTATGTATTCTTGAACTGGAGACACGAGCACAGGATGGGTTTGAGGACCCAATGGGCCCCCTTTGAGACAAATCTGAGCTAAAACTCCATCAATCACCTGCCCTCCATGAGCCCCTACTCTGACTGGTGGGCCACAGTGACTTTTTGGGTCTCCTGGAATTAATGTCAGTTCAGAACCCGTGTCCGGCAGCCTCTGATAAACCTGTGTATTTCCTCTTCCCCAATGCACAGCTACCCTGGTAAAAGGCCAAAGTTGAACAGTATGTTTTTGGCAGTGTACCTGGGTCCTTCCTCCAAGGGACACAGCCTCCTTTTTATTCAAGGGGTTTTGGGTCTGTAAACTGGCTCAAGTCTGGGGATTAATTGAGGGGCCATGACTCTGTTTTTTATGATTTGAATTAGACTTTTATTCACTTGACCTAGAACTTTTCAGTTTATACAGATCAAGTAGGAATTTAGTAGGCTTCCTATATCTATTTCATTTAGGATCACCATGGTGGATCAAGTTGCCAATGCTAAAGGTCTGCTGTAGTCAGACTGCTGTATTCTGACTGCTGCTGGAATGCTGCTATCCCCTACAGTCACTACGCCCACCTGCCTTTTGGGGTTGAGTGCTCCTGCCACCCAGGATCCAATTACTCCCTTGTGTGAGTTTTCCAGCTCAGTGACTGCAGTTCCTGCTGTGAGGTCTGGCCTGCAGAGAAGAGCGACCACAGAGCTCTGCAAAGATGCCAGGGCTCCCCTCACAAATTTATTTCTTATACTTGTGGTGAGAGGTGTGTTTTCTGGATCCTCCTGGTGTGTGTGAATAGAACTTAAGTGACAAGTCCATGCTAGTATTCCAGTCTGTCTAAGCCTTTGAATTCCTTCCTCCACACTAACTCAAGACAGCTCCTGCACTTCTAACTCACTCACCGTGGGCCAGTTCTGGTCCACACTTCAGCCATCCAAGCAAACAAACTGTTAGAGCCTCTTCTACTTCCCTGAACTGCAACATGAAATGCAGAATCTGGGTTCAGTAACCTCATGTCAATAAATTTGGATCAACTTCATCCTCCTTCCACATCTGTGCAGCACTGTCCCTTACCTTCTTTGCTCAGGCAGCTGGTGGGAGAGTCAGGAAAGAAGCAAACACCACTCTATAGAACAGTGGGGCCAAGGAAAGGAAGCCAGCTCCTTCTCAGAATGCATCTACACTGGATTATTCTGAAAAATGAGGAACTGGTTTGGAGAGGGATGTACCTGCTCATAGGTGGGTTTGTGTGCTGCGCAGGCAGCTGGACTGCTGCAACACTGCAAAGGAATCCAGCTGGGATAATCTATGTCCTCGTCTGACTACAGGAGTTGGTGCTCCGTTCCCCTTCCTCTTCCTCAATAGATCCGGGAACAGTGAGAAAATCCACAAGCTGACCATTCAGTAGGGGGCAGCCTTGAGACAGAAAACAAGCCAGAGCTCCCTACTCAGCCCTGCGGGTTTGGGAAGGGTTCCCTTGGAGGGGAGAAGGGAGGCTCACACCTGAATTACCAGGAGGCCACCCCGATACCCTTCTGGAAGCTTCCTGTCTCCAGCATATTAGATAGTAAGTCCTTCAAGGACAGCAACCATGGTTGCTAGCAGATAATTAATAAAAGTATACTAAATGAATGGGCTCCATTTAGCACCATTAAAATAAGGGGACACTTATATTTTCTTCTGCTGGTGAGGGTGAGGTGCCATGAGCAGACTCATGCATTGTTTTAATTTTAAATGTTCATACTCCTTGACTCTATAATTCTACTTGAAATTTAGCCCAAAGTAACAATTCTAAATATGGATGAGGGGGAGAGAGGAAGAGAACCTGTGTCCATAAAGATATACAATACAGCATTATTCATAATTTAGAAAAACTAAAAATAATTTATAGGCTGAGCAGTGTGGGGAGAATTGAATAGATTTTTTTTTTTTTTTTTTTTTTTTTTTTTTTTTGAGACAGGGTCTCACTCTGTCGCCTAGGCTCACTCTGTCGCCCAGGAGTGCGGTGGCGCGATCTCGGCTCACTGTAACCTCTGCCTCCCGGCTTTAAGTGATTCTCCCATCTCAGCCTCCCAAATAGCTGGGACTACAGGCGTGCACCACCCCACCTGGCTAATTTTTGTGTTTTTAGGAGAGACAGGGTTGCACCATGTTGGCCAGGCTGGTCTTGAACTCCTGGTCTTAAGTGATCCGCCCACCTCGGCCTCCCAAAGTACTGGGATTACAGGTGTGAGCCACCGCAGCCGGCCTAAATAAACTCTTATGCAATCCTGAAAACTTATAGTTAAGAGTGTGTGTGTGTGTGTGTGTTTGTTTATTTGTTTTAATCTAGGCAACAAGGGAAAGAAGTGAGAGAAATATTCCAAAGTTGGGTTAGGTCTTTTGTTAGGGTCATATGACTTTGGGTGGTTTTCAGTATTTTCAATTTTTAATTAAATATGCTTATATTACTTTTATTTTGAAAAATATGTATGTTTAGGAAAGGAAAGAGGGAGAGAGAGAATAGAAAACTGACCTATATCAAACCAAAACCCATCATTTTCTCTGATATTTCAGAAATTTATAGGACACAGAGTCAAGTGAGACAAGTACGACCGAAGTGGATTGGCTGCACTTCACATTTTTAGAAGCTTTTGTTTTATATAACCTTTCTTTGGGGCATGGGAATGCTCACCTTGTCAAAAAATGTCCCACTTTTTTTTTTTCAGGCTGTTCTATTCATTCCATGCTAAATTGCTTGCTGTATTCAATGCTTAAGGGACTATATTTTAGTACCACTTAAAGAGTTTTAAATGATCCCCCTATTTATTTCCTTTCCTTAGTGAATGCCTTTAAAAGAAAGTGTTTGAAATATGAGATTGGGGAGTTTAAGCATAAAAATAATTATAATAACACTTAGAAGCTCTTATTCTAGAAGCAAAAGCAGCCCTTAGCAGGCTCCTGAGATACCTAAGTTCAGAACCTGTCGTTTTCTTCCTTGGGATGTTAGCACACTGGGAATTACTGGTGTGGGATGCTCTCAAATGCACATCCCATTGAGGCTTTAGGGCCTGGAGGATGTGCTTTATCTTCATGATGGGAATGTCCCATGTTACATGACTGGGTATGACTGTTGTGGAGCTGGTTCTAACAATCTAATCAAATGTGCTCATACAGAATGTTTGGTCTGCTTGTTTTGTTAAAAATAATTGTTTTCACGGAAACAATATATCATTTACAAACATACAAAATAAGCAATTTGAAATTTACTAAATACAATTTATTTTATGGTCAACTGCCAGGTTTAAAGTACCATGAACTGTCTACTGCTTATCTGAATTTTTAAAAACTAGATGATAAACTCAAAAATATTTGAGAAAAATGGAGACATTTAAAAGGATATTTTTGGTTGTTTTTAAACTTTTACCAAAAATCAGTCTCTCTCTTTCTCTCTCTCTGTGTGCATTATATAATACATTACAGCCTAATAAATGAACCCTGTGAAAAATATACTTCTCTAGATATAAATCTACCTTACAGTAGATAGAAAGGTTACTTTCAAATGTAAACCTTGGAAATAAATAACTCTGAATCACAGAGACAGAATACTTACAAAACCTTTACATGAAATATGCACATATGAGGAAATATCCATTTTACACCAGTTGTAAACACTGATCTCTGATTCTTCTTTTGGTAACCTGAAAATATGGCTATTGTTTAAAACTGCAGCTTTGAATGTCAATTTTGTTTAGGGGCAAGTACATAGAACATGGCAAAATATAATGGATACTAAGTTTGCACATCAAGTCATAAACTCTGGCATCTTATATTTGAAGCTAAATCTGCCCTTTTTTCATACATTTTTTGGTTGTTGTTTACATACAGTTTTTAAAAAAATATTGTATTAGTCGGTTCTCAGGCTGCTAATAGACACATACTTCGGTTTTTTATAAACTGGGTAATTTATAAAGGAAGGAGGTTTAATGGACTCACAGTTCCACATGGCTGGGGAGGCCTCACAATCATGGCTGAAGAGCAAGGGATTCTTACGTAGTGGGAGGCAAGAGAGAATGAGAGCCAAGTGAAGGGAAACCCCTCATAAAACCATCAGATCTCGTGAGACTTATTCACTACCACGAGAACTGTATGGGGGAACCGCCCCCATGATTCAATTATCTCCTGCGGGGTTCCTCCCACAACACGTGGGAATTATGGGAACTCCAATTCAAGATGCGATTTGGGTGGGGACACAGCTAAACCATATCAAAGATTTTAAGACCAAAGGATTCAAGTGGCCATGGCTAACATCATCTAGTTCATTGCTTCCAATATTTACAAAGGACCACGTGGGCCCCTTTGCTGCACCCTGGGGTGAGGAAGGGATGCAGTGTGAGTGAGATGTGAGACACAGTTTCAGCTTTCTGGATTCAGCGCCTCTCATCTCCTTTCTGTCTGACTCTTACTATTCACTTAGCACATGTTTTCTGAGCTCTTGCATGGATCACACCCTGTTGTCACATTGGAGTCATAAAAGTGAGTGAAATAACAATGCCACCCTCTGTTTCTTAGCTTTTGTTAGTTGAGTCTACCTGTGCTCACTTGCAGAGTTTCAGTTTTGTAAGATGAAAAAATTCTGGAAATCTATTATATGACAATGGGAATATACTTAACACTATTGAATTATACACTCAAAAATAGTTAAGATGGTGAGTTTTATGTTATGTGGGGTTTTTTTAACCACAATTTAAAAAATACTAGAAAAATATTGAATTAAAAAATACATATTTATTCTTTTGACACCCCCCCAATTTAAATGCTGGAGTCTAATTTTTCTCTCCTTGAAGGTGGACCAAACTTCGTGCCTCACATTTACTGAGTAGAATGTGATGGAAGTGATACTATGTAATTTTCAAGGATAGGTCATTGTGAATATGCCTTCTGCCTGGCTTTCTTGCTCTTAGATCCCTTGTTCTGAGGGAAGACAGAGGCCATGCTGTGAAGGCACTCAGCAGCCCTGTGGAGAGGCCCATGGGGAAAGGACTGAGGCCTCTCACCAACAGCCAGCACCAGCTTGCTGCCCATGGGAGCACACCTCCTCCAGCCCTGGTCAGGCCGTCAGATGACTGCGGTCCCAGCCAACCTCTAACTGAATCACATGGAAGATCCCAAGTCAGAAGAGTCCACAGATTCACTCCTGGATTCCTTACTCATAGAAGTCATAAGCCATTGAGTTTTGAGGTGGCTTTTTATGCAGCAACACATAATCTACATCAGGCAGGGGAAAGTGCAAGTTGCTTGCAGGGGAAAATCAGGGCCATTGTCATTGACTGGGCCTAGAGTTCAAGTCCTTTTTCTGACACCTGCCATCCTCATTCCCATTTCAAACTTTACAATTCCCCTTTGAAAAATAAGCAGATTGCCATCTATTTTTGTCTTGAACTCCTGGCCTTAAGAGATTCTCCCACCTTGGCCACCCGAAGTGCTGGGATTACAGGCATGAGCCACTGCACCTTGCCATTTATTTTGTAAAGTTGATGTTAACATTAAACAGAATGGTGAATGTCAAGTACAGAGTGCATAGTAGGAGCTCAGCAAATGGTAGCTTTTATTATTTGAGTTCATAGGACACATCAAAGATGGGAGATCATATTTATCTCATCCCAAAGTTAGTGTAGTTGTTTTGTAGTCTAATGTAGTCCAATGTAGTCTAAACCCAGATCTCTTCTTCAGTTAGTGGAGCCCAAGAATATTAAAGCTAGAAGGGATCCTGGAGCTCGGTCTGTCCAATGCCTTCATTTAGCAAATGTCTACACTAAGACCTGTGCTGGTTACAACAGTTTACCCAACATTCACACCAGGCCAGGCAAGACTAAGACCTGGATGGCTGACTTGTAGCCTAGTGCACTGTGCATTGCATACTGATGACGTCAAAGGCCTCGTTTTGTGTTAGGCTGATCTGCCAGTCATATTCTCTGTGGCTGGAGTGCCTTCATTAACTCTGACAGAGAGGCTGTTAATTAGTCCCAGAAGCCACCCCCTGCTAAGCACCTCCAAGAGCCGCACTCTGCATGGAGGTGCTGGGACTGAGCCCATACACAGCTTCCCAGTCAACACAGTGTGGCCAGAAATCAAATGAGCCAAGGGAAAACGGACAATCAGTCTAGTCTCTGCAGGGCCAGCCTTGTAATCATATTACTATGTAGATGCCTCTAAAGTCTGATAGACTTATCACGTCACCTGCTTCCCTCTACCACTCCTCTCCTCAGCACTGCAGCCTGGACAAACGTGAAGATAATACACATATTGAAAGGTAAAAGCAAGTATCAATACACTTGGCCAACTTCCCAGAAGCTCTTCTTGAATGTTCTGGTTAAACAGCTAAACTTTGATCGAAAGCACTAAGAAAGAGTGTTTTGTAGACACTTTTAAAGAAATCAGAAAATTTAATTAACTTAATCATTTCTAAATCCAAGTTCAACTCAATGAAAGAATTTTTGAAATTTAGTGTCTTCTAGATTTTTATTTCTGAAGGAATTGAATATAATTTCTTTTCTCTTTTTCTTCCTCCCTCCCTTCCTCTGTTCCTTCCTTTCTTCCTTTCCTTCTTTTTTTTTGTTTCTTAACATTTAGATCTCAATAATATTTGTCTGGTTATTTATTTTACCTTGTTATTTATTCACCCATATTTCCCACAAGGTTCATGACATGCTCCTGAATTTATTTATCTTCTTACTGGATGACATCCATCAAGAGTGTTTTTAAAGAAAATCTTTGAGAAATAAGCTTTCTCAGCTTTCTATGTCTTAGAATATATTTACGGTGTCCTCGCAGTTATATAACTTATAACTTAGCTGCCTATGAAGTAAGTTCTTGTTTCCAAGACTGCTGATGGGAAATTGAGTGTCAATCTGATCCTTGTTAGCCTGAGGGCCATGAGCTCTTTCTACACAGAAGCTCTTAGGTTTTTAAATTTGTCTTTGTTGGTCTTAAATTGCATGTGTGTGGGATTTGTTCTTATTCATAAAGTCTAGATTCTATCAGCCTTTGCAATCTGAGATCTTTAAGTTTTTGCTTCTGCAAAATTTTTACTCATTTCAAAATACATATTTTCTTTCTGTTTTTCTCTTTTTTTTCTGGGACATCATATATATATGCCCTCTTTTCATCATATATATGCTCTTTTTACATATATATCTACACTATTCTTTGCATCTCAATTTTTCTATTGTATTTTTTCATCTTTTTATTATTTCCTGATGCCTTGGGGAATTTTCTCAGTTTGAATTTCTAGATCACGGATATATTATTTGACTGCACCCACTCTTTCATTTATTCTTGTGTTTTCTTATTCATTTCAACTATTACATTTTCTACAAAGAGTATTTCCATTTAGTTCTTCTTGCTCCTGCTTCATGTTACCAATATCCTCTTCAACTCTTGTTGCATTTATTTTAAAGTCTTGATCACTCTGCCCCATTTGTTCTTGTTCGTCCAGTACATGTTGTTCAGTTTTTCTTTTCTCTTTAATTTGATGGTATCCTCAGGCATCTGGTTAACTTTGCCTTTGGAATCATTTCCCCCTTGGGAATATCAGCTTTTAAAAGAGGTAATATTTATCCTGGAGTATGAGGCCAAGATTATAGCTTTCCCTGCTGCTGGTGAGTTAAAGAAGGGAGGAAACTAGTCCCTAGTCTACCCAGGGACTAGAGCCCGTGAAGACACAACCCGAATTTGATGCTCTATTTGCTGTTCCTTTATAGGGGACTCTAACACTCATGGCCTCTCTTTGCCTCCAGCCCATTTCTACTCTCTTTAGAGAGACATTCCTTCTTCATTTTAATTACCCAGTGTGCAAAGGGTGAAGGGCCATCCGGAATGCCCCTGCCTCCGGCAGGAGGGCTCCTGCTATTCCAATATCAGTCTCTCACCCTTGACCCTGTAATGCTAGGTTGTCACTGCTGTTTTTCTGTCTCACACTGGTGATGGGGAAGACAATGACCAACCTAGGGCAGTGCAGCAAAGAGAAAATAGCACAACTAACCAGCTCTTGACCCATTTAGCTCTCCCCTTCCTCCCAGCCCACTACCTGCTCCTCCTCAGCCTCATTGCTGTTTTCTCCCCACAACAGGCCACAACTCCATCTGGTCTCTGGGGGTCCTCATGGGCTTTTTTTCCCTTCTCCAAAGCCATAGAGATTAGTCCTCCTTTCTTAGCATCTTTAATTCTGGATGGGGAAGGGAGCTAGCAACCCACACTAGCTCTTTTATGTTTTTCTAATGGTGAATGGTCATAAAATAATATTAGCTAAGTCTCTCTTCAAGCTTTTATTCTCAAGATAAGCTATTAATTCAAGTAAAGCCTTCTTCATTGATTAGAGTGAATACATTGATTGAGCTGCAGTCTGTCAAAAATTCCAACATTCTTCTTGAACGTCAAACCCTGCTTTTATTTACCAAGGAATATGCCTGAACCATTCACAATGTATTCAATCAACAAATATTTATTGAGCATCTACTAAGTGGCAGAAACTGTTTTGCTGTTTGGAATACCTTAGTGAGCCCAAAAGTCAAAGTCCCTGATGTTGTGGAGCTTAAAATGAACTATAAATATAATAAGTAAATTGAAGTATATTAGAAGATGCTAAGTACTATTTTTTTAAGTAGAAGAGAGGAAGGGGTGGTGAGAGGTGTGGATTGCAATTTTAATTGTGACAGACTTATTCTCAATAAGAAGGTGACTCTTGAGCTAAGACTGAAAGGAACAATAAAGAATGGAAGGAAACACTGGCTCCTACTCAATGTTAAGGTCAACAAAGAGCTTCTAGATTTACAAAGAAAGCAAAGAGACAAGCAGGAAGCAAAATGACCAGCCCCTCAGTGCTGACTTTGCAACTGCGGCCATGAAGGTCCCACACTCCTCCTCTCTTTGTCAAAATCTTCTGATGGAAATGAGTAGAATGAAGACTGGTCAGAGGAACTGAAAGTCAAGATGGAAACAGACTTTTTAAAAGAGAACACTAAGGTGTTCTAAAAGACATCAAGTCTTGGACTGAGGTCATTTAGGTACCAGGATCTTGGTGGAGGTGTGGTTTCTGAGTGCTCATATTACCTCTTGCTGCCTGCAGGACTCCTCCAGCCCCACGGTGTGGATTGCAGTCCATAACCTACTGGTGCCCTCAGCTGCACACACCACAGGTGTGAGGAATTAGCATTCCCGGAGGTGCTCCTGAGTTTTGAGCACAGGTGAGTGACTAGGAAACATCATTTGTAGGGTGCCTCTGGAAGTCCCTGCAAGACAGAACATTGGCTATCCCACCAGTGGCCAACTCCATAAAGCAGCTGTACTCCTCGCTCCCTTGTTCTCTTACTCCTGCTTCCTGGGATCACTTCCCAAACAAGCTCCTTGATGCAAGACTTTGTCTCAGGCCCTGCTTTTGGGAGAATTCAGACTCAGGCAGGAACTCGACTGGAAAGAAGTAGCAGTTGGATTTGAATATAGGTAGCTCAACTGTACAGCCTGTGCTGTCCCCCACTGTGACACCACTGCTTCATCTCTGAGCAAGCATGGCGAATTTCAGATCTTCCGATGGTGGAAGAAAGGTGACCTCGACGTTATTCTTGGATGAGATGCTACAGTCAGCTACTTAAAGACAACTTGAATCACCCAGGAGGGGCAGAGTATAGTGACTTAGAGGAGGGTAAGCCATATTGTTCCTGAGACAGGAAGAGCACCTGGTACTCCTTGGTAGCTCATGTGCCTGGACCATGGTGTGTAATATGATGGGTATTCACTGAGAGTTCATAAGAGCCTATTGAAAGGCACTTACTGCTTCCTTAAGACTGGAAAAGTTGAGAACCTGAAAGATGTGGTATATCAAACCTTTATATCCTTCTATCCTTGGGGACAAGGTGGAGAAATAGAGTATGGATACTAGTTTTATTAGGTAAATTGTGTGAACAACTGGATGCATTTAATGCTGTTCCCCTCAATATTGATGGAAAGACCTCTATCAATATAGAAGGAACTTTCTAAGCTGATTTTTAACTCTATTTTGTTTATCATTCTCATTGTTATCAACTTTTATTCAGAAATTTCTCCTAAGTCACTGAATGCTAAGAACTAGAGGATAAATATAAGTCACATATTCCCTGCCTCAAGTAAAGAAATAAAAGAGATTGGAAGACTAGGGAAGAAAAGGAGAAGTAAAATAACACTTATCAAGGATTTGCTAAATGCCCAGACACTGTAACAGCCTTACTTACATTATTTCACTAAATTCTCAAAATGATAAATCATGAAGACAATGAGGCTTAGAGAGGTCCAGCTGTGGGCCTAAGATCCACACAGCTACTAGACAGAGAGTGAAGATTCCGGGCTGGGACCAGGTGATTCCAAAGTCCATCTGTTTTCCCGTGGTCCAGAGTTCCTCAAAGGGTGACTTATCCGTGACCTCCCTGCATCTAAATCACCCGGGGGTGCTGTCAACTGCAGATTCCTGGGCTGCCTCCCAGACTTACCAAATCTGAATATTAATGAGGAATACAAGATAAGGGGAAGAGGGACTTGGCCACAGACTTATCTAACCAGCTCTTCCTGGCCCAAATCCAGTCCTTTTGCTTACACGCTGAAGTTTTGAACCTCAGAGCATCCCCACCTTCTCTTGGCATGGCCATCTTCAGACGGGGTTATTAGACCCCCGGGGTTCTCAAGGAATATACAACCAATTACGGTTTTAAGAAAACGTCAATCTCACATTTACCCTTTCCTAAAATTGGTCTTGAAAATGGAGGTTCTCCTTTCTTTCCCCCTTCTTTATCTAACAGAAAAAAAAGACGCATCTCTTACTTTGGTATATTGCTCTGGGGTGTGAAGCCAGCCCCACATGAGGAATGACTGGAAAAGTCCATATTGCTGTTGAGAAAGTGAATGACTTTAATGATTGGGTGATTGGGTTCCAATTTCTTTTTCAATTCAGATGTTTTCCAAATCTTTGCTCTTTTTTTTTTTTTTTTTTTTTTTTGAGACAGTCTTGCTCTGCCTCCCAGGCTGGAGTGCAGTGGTAAAATCTCCACTCACTGCAACCTCCAACTCCCGGCTTCAAGCAATTCTCCTGCCTCAGCCTCCTGAGTAGCTGGGATTACAGGTGCATGCCACCATGCCCGGCTAATTTTTGTATTTTTAGTAGAGACGGGGTTTCACTATATTGGCCAGGCTGGTCTCGAACTCCTGACCTCAAGTGATCCACCCGCCTTGGCCTCCCAAAGTGCTGGGATTACAGGCGTGAGCCACCGCGCCTGGCTCCAAACCTTTGCTTTTAACAGAACTGAAGGAGAAACTAATAGAGCTGTCAGCTGAGAGATCATTCATTTAAAAAAATTTTTAAGTTGGCAATAATTTTTGGCATATAACCCAGGAGCATTTCAAAGAATTGCTATCACAAAACTCCTTTTATCTATGTATTTATGTTAACAGGTGCTCTCAGCACTTACGTCTACTTGAAAGTGTAAGATTAACTCTGCCACACTTTAACGATGTCATTCTCATCCCTATTCGCTCACGCATATATAAACCAAATGGGAAAATCCCCATCCATTTTAGTAAGAGTTATATTTCCAATAAAATTTAGTAAATAATTAATAATTACTTAAAAGTTACATATGGGCCAGGCGCAGTGGCTCACACCTGTAATCCCAGTACTTTGCGAGGCTGAGGCAGAGGATTGCTTGAGACCAGGATTCAAGACCAGCCTGGGCAACATGATGAGACCCCCATCTGAACAAAAAATAAAAAAACTACCTGGGCATGGTGGCACACACCTGTGGTCCCAGCTACACAGGAGGCTGAGGTGGGAGAACGCTTGAGCTCTGGAGCCCTGTTTGTGTCACTACAGTCCAGCCTGGGTGACAAAGTGAGACCCTGTCTCAAAAAAATAAAAAAGGTATATATGCTGTATTGATCAATTTCATATTAATAATACTTTTAATAGTAGCTTTAGCCACAATATTTTAATGAAGACTTACGGTCATAATAAAATTTTTTAAAATTTAAATTTAAATATACCTGCTTTTTTCGCAAAAAAGAATTATAGATTGATCAATAACAGATTTTCAGTCATACTAAATTAGAGAATATTCTAAGCAGAAGTGGAATGATAACGCGTTTAGACAAAAAATAAAAATATAAAATTTCTATATGTTAAAAGATAGCTTATACACCTCTTAAATGTATCATGGTGGATATCAAATCACTATGGTATCAGATTCCATTAGGTTCATTAAAAAGAATGATAAAATTATTTTATTTTAAAATGTGAATACTTACAATCTTCTGGAAGTTATACCTATTTGCATCTTTTATATATACGATGAATGCATCTGGGTGTTGAATTAAAACTATTTCAGAGGATAGGTTGTTTTTCAGTTTTGGGGGGAGTGGGTAAATGAGCCAAATCAGTTGGAGACAACTGGCTTAGAGTCTCAAATGTACACAGCCTGTGGAACTCACATTGCTAAAATAATAATGAAGCCCTAGGGATGGCCGACTGGGGAATAAGGGAGGGAGATTTAAAACATACTCAGACCCAAAGGCAGGTTTTTGAGACTAGAGAAGACAATATTTATGCCAGAGTCCAGGTCTCTAAATGCAGTTGGAAGATTAATTCAGGAAAGATGAAAAATGATCCCAGAGAAATGAAAGTTTCTAACTTAGAGAGACCAGTGATATAAATTGAGTTATATCAAACATAAAATTTTAAAGGTAGAAGTATTCCAACAGAATTCTAATAGTATTCAAAGGAGGTTTTAAAAAGACATATTTATACCCTACATTTAAGGAAGATTTAAAATAACGAAGTATTATATTTCATCAAAATTAAACGCACACACCCACAATTTTCATCAAGTTGTAGAAGACAAAAACCAAGATCAACTGTCTAAATTATCCAACCTGCTATAACACAAGGGCCTATTTCTACCCACTTACTTTTTTCCTATCATTTTCAGCTTATCACATATACAAGAATGCCGAAGTCCAACCTCCAGGGAATGAATTCTTTTCTTTTTCTTTTTTTATTTTTTATTTATTTATTTTTTCCTATTAACATTTTTTTATTTTATTTTATTATTATTATACTTTAAGTTTTAGGGTACATGTGCACAATGTGCAGGTTAGTTACGTATGTATACATGTGCCATGCTGGTGTGCTGCACCCATTAACTCATCATTTAGCATTAGATACATCTCCTAAAGCTGTCCCTCCCCCCCTCCCCCAACCCCACAACAGTCCCCAGAGTGTGATGTTCCCCTTCCTGTGTCCATGTGTTCTCATTGTTCAATTCCCACCTGTGAGTGAGAATATGTGGTGGTTGGTTTTTTGTTCTTGCGATAGTTTACTGAGAATGATGATTTCCAATTTCATCCATGTCCCTACAAAGGACACGAACTCATCCTTTTTTATGGCTGCATAGTATTCCATGGTGTATATGTGACACATTTTCTTAATCCAGTCTATCATTGTTGGGTTGGTTCCAAGTCTTTGCTATTGTGAATAGTGCCACAATAAACATACGTGTGCATGTGTCTTTATAGCAGCATGATTTATAGTCCTTTGGGTATATACCCAGTAATGGGATGGCTGGGTCAAATGGTATTTCTAGTTCTAGATCCCTGAGGAATTGCCACACTGACTTCCACAAGGGTTGAACTAGTTTAGAGTCCCACCAACAGTGTAAAAGTGTTCGTATTTCTCCACATCCTCTCCAGCACCTGTTGTTTCCTGACTTTTTAATGATTGCCATTCTAACTGGTATGAGATGGTATCTCATTGTGGTTTTGATTTGCATTTCTCTGATGGCCAGTGATGGTGAGCATTTTTTCATGTGTTTTTTGGCTGCATAAATGTCTTCTTTTGAGAAGTGTCTGTTCATGTCCTTTGCCCACTTTCTGATGGGGTTGTTTGTTTTTTTCTTGTAAATTTGTTTGAGTTCATTGTAGATTCTGGATATCAGCCCTTCGTCAGATGAGTAGGTTGTGAAAATTTTCTCCCATTTCGTAGGTTGCCTGTTCACTCTGATGGTAGTTTCTTTTGCTGTGCAGAAGCTCCTTAGTTTAATTAGATCCCATTTGTCAATTTTGGCTTTTGTTGCCATTGCTTTTGATGTTTTAGACATGAAGTCCTTGCTCATGCCTATGTCCTGAATGGTAATGCCTAGGTTTTCTTCTAGGGTTTTTATGGTTTTAGGTCTAACGTGTAAGTCTTTAATCCATCTTGAATTAATTTTTGTATAAGGTGTAAGGAAGGGATCCAGTTTCAGCTTTCTACATATGGCTAGCCAGTTTTCCCAGCACCATTTATTAGGGTTTTCCACAGACAATTTTCTTGATTAAAAGAATTTCAGCCACAACTCCAAAATTTTAGTGATTCAGTTTTAACCTAAGTACATAGAATGCTGGCAAAGCTATTTTATGGCCTATGTATAAATTGAAAGCCTTACTATTCCAAAAAGGTAAACTTAATGGATATCAAGAAGCATACATATCTTTTGTGAGATGAGTATGCTGCATACACAAAGAAAATGTGTCTCTGCCACTGAATTATCTTTGCTTTTAGACCAGTAGAGAAAACAGGATTTTTATATTTGTAAACTGAGATCAAAATATTACTCCAAAACATTCTGGAGAGATCCACTTAAAAATATTAATTATAGCTGCCATTATAACACAGCCAGCAATAATGTGACTTGTCTAACATACTTGGCCCTGAATTTTCAAATACCAAATTGCTGTCTCTGAAAAATGCAAAAATTCAATTCTGATAAATCGAGGGTTATACTCTGTGTCAAATATCTGTCTGAAACATATTCCTATGAGTAAGCTATGAATCCAGAAATTGGGCCTTAACTTCCAGTGCACATTTCCTGGTATAGTGTAAAAGAAATAACAATAAATATCTTTACTTCCCTGAATATTTTCTCTGAAATACTGACATTAAAGCCTAAATTATAGTGTAAGTCAGTGTAAAAATGCTGTAACACTGAGTCTTTTTTTTTGCCATGAGTCTCTTTATCCTCATTCACTTGTGTGAGTGCATGTGTGTGTGTATTCGTGTGTGTGTGTGTGTGTGTGCGCGCACGCAAGCATTCTCCTGTACACTGGGTTTCAGACCACAGACCAGATCTTTCAGCACTGACGTTGCTTAAAGAAGTCTGACTACAGATTTGAAACTCATCAACTTCTTATTACTGACCCTTCTTTTGCAGAAATCAAGTCTGACTCTTCCTTGGGTGAAAATAATAAGTGTCTATTACACATGACAAAAAAATATGACTTTCGGTGTGCACTATTTTGACTTGGGAAATATACTTTTCCCCTGTTTTAAAGATAGATTTTCCATAGTGGAAAAAAATAAAAATGATTTAGATGAATGTGTCAGAAAGTGTGAGCATTGGGTTCATATTGATCTGATCAAGACTTACGAGCAGAGGTGAAATTTGGTCCAGAAAGCAGTTTGGAAGGAAATGCACTGAATGATTTTAGACATTGAAAACTTCGTTGAAAATTGCTCTTCCTCTATTGACTGAAAAATGGTTAGGCATGGTTTTAGAAGCCCAGAATTTCAAGGACTTTTGGTTCTTTAATGGAGCATCCAAATTGCAGCTCCGTCACAAAATGAGGGTAACTCCAATCTGACATTCTGGGTTTACGTGAGGATTAGATGTCTCTTCCATAGTTGGATGATCAATAATTACTTCCATTCCTTCACTCACTGTTTTCTGCTCTTCATTTCACAACCTCTCTATGAAGTATAAACAATTTAGAAGCTAGTGAATAAAGATGCCTTGGTTGTAATACTTTAGTCCTAACTTCCTAAATACATGCTAAGTAGAGAGTGCTGCATCAATTTGCAAGCAATGAAGCTGAGGGTGATAGTTGAGAGAATACTGGTTGAGGGGACAGAAGATGAATTCCCCAAGCCCAGTTATCTTAGGCTGCCAAGTGATCCTAGCAAGTCACTCAGTTTCAGATTCCCCATCTATCAAACAGGGGATGAAAATACCTATTTTACATACGCCCAGGCAGAGCATTTGAAAGTGTACATAAAAGCAATTTTAAAAATCCAAAGTATCACAGAAAGGATGTGCAGCTAAACATTTCCTTTCTGCCTCCCTGTGCCTATACATTTTCTGAATATTGCAGGAAAAGATATGATTTAATATCAGGTGAATTGATCCTTTAGTCAACACTTGGTTATTCATGGTTAGAGAATAAATGTCACATATAGATAGTGCCTTTCAGTCAATAAGGTTAACCTCCTTCCTCGGGTGACATTATACTAATCACACATCTCACAAGGAATTATGAGGGTCCATAGGGAAGATGCATTTAATCAAGACTTCTCTGTGGCTAGAAAGAAACGCCACAGAAACCTTCAGGCTGCCAGGTGTTGTTCAAAATCATTTTAATCTGAATTACTGCCAAACTCAAAGATTCATGCAAAACCTATCACTTCAGCTTTTATTCATATATTTTACATGTACAAGGATTTCCTCCATGTTTAATTTTCCTAATTCATGTATTTAGAATAAAGCTAGAAAATAGTCCATTATATGGTTAGAAACATGTCTATTATCTCTATTGTACATTAATTTTATTACTACTCACTATCAATGCTTGTAGTGATTCCCATGAGGTGCCTGTTTGGGTGTGAATGTCTATGAGTACATGGGAACTTGTGTGTGTTTAATAGTAATGTTACACTGCAGGAAGATGTCAAGGAAGATTAATAAGGCATAAAATTTATAGTAACAATGGGATATTAGAAGAAAATAGGAGAATAATTACTTGAGTACATAAACAATATGGTTCAAATTTATTTTGTATTTGTTGAATCCATAATTTAAATATTTATTAAACTTCAGCACTTTCTCCAAAGTACATTCCCAGTTGCCTTTTTTACTGCATAATGGGAAAGACTCATTATGCAATGTAATTATATTATATAAACCAAATTCTAGTCACTGTTAAGAAATTATTTATGAGCATGTAACACTGAAAAAAAAATCAGCAAGGTTAAACCCTACAGATTGTATAGTTCAATCCTATTTATTCCTTTTTGTTTCCACTGCTGTTACCTCTCTCTAGACAGCATGATAAATATTATATTAACAAAGCTTGTATTGAGACCTAGTTTAACTACTTTAGAGAGAATTCACATGCAGTCTAGAATTTAAAATGTCACAAAACACAGAAATATGAATGAAGCATCTGATTATGAGTTTTTTTCAAGAGAAAGATACACAATATTTTCTGCTATCTTAATTGTATTAAACATTGAATTTATGTTATATGTTAAATGACTTTTGTTTATATAAGTTTTGTGTCTTACAATCAAATGTTTTTACTATGTTACAGAATCAAATTTTGAAAAATATATCTTCACTTATTTTATATGTATATACATATATATGTATACATATATACACATACACACACACACACACACACACACACACACACACATATATATATATATAAACTTTTCCCCTTCTGCAGCAGTCTTGCATGAACAAACAAAAGCTAAAGAGGGAATACATGGGAATTAAAATTTCACTGAGGACATTTCCTGGTAGCCAAGGTAATAGAGACTACCTAAATAAGAATCTCTCCACACATACCCCAGAAACATTACCAAATTACAAAAAGAGTAAATAAAATCACGTAAATCTTATGCTTTCTGCAAAATTAAAAAAATAGAGGATACTGAATACTTCTAATTACATGAAAAATAAACATCAAAATTCAAAAAACAAACAGCAGATTATTTCTTGAATTTCTACCACAAATCTTTGCTAAGAGAACTGGTAGAGGTTCTGGAAAAGCTGCATAAGATTGAACAAGGTGAAGTGAGATAAATCCCTCAGAAATAAAGAGTTCACTGTAAGTGTGATAATACTGAAAAAGAATCCTTGTAGATAAGAGTGCTGACCAGAGGAAACACACTAAAAGTGGGCATGGGACTTCTATGGGCAGTTTGAAAAAAATAATAATGTTTCTGAAGGAAAAAGAATATAAAGAGACTTTGGAGACTGGATGAGGAAGGAAAAATAAACAAGAAAGAAAATTTAGGGCTCTGCAAGACTAAATGAAATAAAAATAAAATCAAAGTGTGCACACCCTCTCCCCAAAAAGAAGCCATTCATTCAAAAAACTGCACTACACATAAGAAGAGAAAGGTCTTGTAAATTATCCCAAGCCACCAACCATGTACATGTATGATGGGAACATAAGGAATCTTCATCTCTAAAGCTCCTCTAAGAAGCAAACAACAACAAAAAATCAAAGTATGTCACCTGTTATGAAGTTTCTTCCTCTCTGCCCCAAATAGCCATAAAGCAGAGGAAAAAATGTAAGAAAAAATTCTAAGCTAAATTAAGTAACATTAAACCAGTATTGGGGGATGTAAAAAACATAATGAAAAATAAATTTTCTAAGATTTAAAACAGGAAGATGTAAAACAAGGGTTGGCTAAACTTAGAAAATAAATATTAAAAAAGACAAACATCATATCAAAAATAATATCTCAGGTTCATGGTGCCTAAGAGAGAACATATATGAATGAAAATTTAATAAGGAGTATATAGGAAAAGAAAATTTGAAAGCTGAGAGGAAAAAAAATTGAGATTAAAAAAGAGAAAAAAGGGGAGGAAGAGAAATGTTTGGAGGGAAAGTGATTGAAATGGAAGACAGGCAAAGGAAGTCCAACATACATACTGTTGGGGTCCCTGAATTTGGAAACCAAATAATGAAAGAGAACTAACATTTAAAACTATACTCCAGTTAAACTTTCTGGAAAGAAAAGACCCTACCTTGTATAGGAAAGAGCTCCCAGGCTACCTGGGATAATTGACCCAAAATGATGAATTCTGATACCTACCTATTTAAATAAAATTGTTAGATTTTAAAGATAAAGAAAAATATTCAATGGCTGTTCAAAAAAATATCAAATTGCTTACAAGGGCAAGAGAATTTAACTAGCAACAGGCTTCTAAATAGTAATATTCAAAGAGAAGCAAAATTGAATAGCATTGTCAAGAAACTTAAGGAAATAAATTATGAGCTCAAATTGTGATTTTCAGTCATGCTGTCCTTCAAATATCAAAGCCACAGGAAAAATTTTAAACATGCAACAACTCAGAGAACGCTGGGGAAAACAGCAGCAAAAGAATTGGCTGTGTGCATTTAATTATAGATGTAACACTAAAACTAGGTGGAAAAGTAATATCCAGATGTTATACGATAGGAGGAGACAGAAATAATACAGTTAAAAATAAGGACACAAGGAACAGGGCAAGAGAAAGTAGAACGGGCTCATTTTTAATTGTGTAGGTACTAAATGGGAGTCAAGGATACCATTAAAAAAGAATAACCAGACAGCAAACAGTTAAATTGTAAAAATCCAGGGAACTAAGTACATTAAAGCAAGCATTCAAACAAAAAGAGACTCTTCTAAATATCAAAAGAAAAAAGAAATTAAAACACATCCTGTGGAGACAAAAATACAGCAAATATTACATAATACATATAGCAATTATAACAGAGTATGACAAAGGTGAGACCAAACATATCAGTAATATTAGTAAATGTGAATGGATTTAACCCACCTGTTAAAGCAAAAGATACTTTTCTCACAAAGAAAGACCCAACATTATAATGTATATAAAGGATACCTCTCAAAGCACATATAGAACCCTGTTATTTAAGAAGGCTGAAATGAAGGGACAGTCAAAGAATACTAGTCAAATGGAAGAAATAAGAAATCAGGGCTTGTATTTCTGATCTTAGAAAAAAGTAGAATTCAAGCTAAAAAGAAAGTGAAATATGACAAAGAATACTTCTGAGTGTTAAAAAATACCGTAATTAATAATAAAGACAAAAACCACGAATGCCTGTGGATGAAAAAGGTAGAGCAAGCACTTCCACATTTTTTAGAGTGTATATATTTTTATTACTTTTATTTATTATTTTTTTCTTATTATACGTTAAGTTCTAGGGTACATGTGCACAACGTGCAGGTTTGTTACATAGGTATACATGTCCCATGTTGGTTTCCTGCACCCATCAACTTGTCATTTACATTAGGTATTTCTCCTAATGCTATCCCTCCCCCAGCCCCCCACCCCCTGACAGGCCCCGGGGTGTGATGTTCTCACCCTGTGTCCAAGTGTTCTCATTGTTCAATTCCCACCTATGAGTGAGAACATGAGGTGTTTGGTTTTCTGCCCTTGTGATAGTTTGCTGAGAATGATGGTTTCCAGCTTCATCCATGTCCCCGCAAAGGACATGAACTCATTCTTTTTTATGGCTGCATAGTATTCCATGGTGTATATGTGACACATTTTCTTAATCCAGTCTATCATTGATGGACATTTGGGTTGGCTCCAAGTCTTTGTTATTGTGAATAGTGCCGCAATAAACATATGTGTGCATGTGTCTTTATAGTAGCATGATTTATAATCCTTTGGGTATATACCCAGTAATGGGATGGCTGGGTCAAATGGCATTTCTAGTTCTAGATCCTTGAGGAATTGCCACACTGTCTTCCACAATGGTTGAACTAATTTACACTCCCACCAACAGTGTAAAAGCGTTCCTATTTCTCCACATCCTCTCCAGCATCTGTCGTTTCCTGACTTTTTAATGATTGCCATTCTAACTGGCGTGAGATGGTATCTCATTGTGGTTTTGATTTGCATTTCTCTGATGACCAGTGATGATGAGCATTTTTTCATGTGTCCGTTGGTTGCGTAAATGTCTTCTTTTAAGAAGTGTCTGTCCATATCCTTTGTCTAGTTTTTGATGGAGTTGTTCGTTTTCTTCTTGTAAACTTAAGTTCTTTGTAGATTCTTCATGACTAAAACACCAAAAGCAATGGCAACAAAAGCCAAAATAGACAAATGGGACCTAATTAAACTAAAGAGCTTCTGCACAGCAAAAGAAACTACCATCACAGTGAACAGGCAACCTACAGATTGAGAGAAAATTTTTGCAATCTACCCATCTGACAAAGGGCTAATATCCAGAATCTCCACTTTTATAAAGTGTATCCTACAGGCAGTATTAGGGGATAGAAACAAACACACCAATAAGTGGAGTCTTTACAATATCACTCTTAGTGCAAGTTAGATCAAGGGGACAAAATAAATTTAGTAAGGATGTATAATACTTAAACACAATATGGCGAGGTGTATCCTCTCTTTTTCTCTCTCACTGTATCAAATTTTATACAATAAAACAGAGAATTCGGTAGGCCCCTCTCATCTTTGGATTCATTGCAATTTCAGTTATCCAAGGTCAATGGAGGTCTGAACTTATGAAATGGAAAATTCCAGAAATTAACAATATGTAAGTTTAAAATTGAATGCTGTTCTGGGTAGTGAGATGAAATCTCACGCTGTCCCGCTGCATCCCACCCGGGACGTGAATCATCCTTTTGTCCAGCGTACCCTTGATGTCTATGCCACCTGCCCATTGGTCACTTCATAGCCATCTGAACTATCAGATCGGCTGTGATGGGATGGTAGTGTTTGTGTTCAACTAACTCTTATTGTCGTTAATACTGGCCTCAAATGCAAAAGTAGTGATGATGGCAATTTAGACTTGCCAAAGAGAAGCCATAATATGCTTCCTTTAAGCCAAAAGGTGAAAGTTCTCAACTTAGTAAGAAAAGAAAAAAAAAATCCTATGCTGAAGTTGCTAAGATCTCCAGTAAGAATGAATCTTCTACTGGTTAAATTGTAAGGAAAAAAATTATCCCAGTTTTGCTGTCACACCTCAAATCACAAAAGTCGCAGTGTGTGATAGGTTAATCAAGACGGAAAAGGCATTACATTTGTGGGTGGAAAACGTGAAAATTCCAACTGATGATGACAATGTGTTGCGCCAGAAAGTACTGAGCCTATATCAAGACTTCAGCGAGAGATCCCTTGAAAAGAGTGACACCAAGCCATTTATTGCAAGTAAGGAATAATTACACAGATTCAGGTGTGGACTGAAAAATATAAAAATTACTGGAAAGGCTGCATCTGCTAATGAAGAAGCTGCTGCCACGCTTCCAGCAGAGCTGAAGTTGATTAAGGAGAAAGGATACCATCTAAAGCATTGAAGTGAGCTCTACTGGAAGAAGATGCCCAATAGAAATAACATTTTTAAAAGTGCAAAAGAGACACCAGGGCATGGAATATGGAAGGACAGATTGCCTCTGATACTACACAGCAAACCGTATACAGGATTCGGTACTATCTGTGGTTTCAAGCATCCATTGGGGGTCTTGGACCGTAACTCCTGAGGATGCAGGGGGTGGTGTATGGTACTTCTCAAGTGCCAAGGGGATGCTTGTGTTATGGACTGAATGTGTGTGCCTTCTCCTCCCACACTCCAACTCATGTGTTGAAGCCCTAACCGCCAGTGTGGCTGTATTTGAAGACAGGACCATGATGGAAATAAAGTTACATGAAATAAGGTCATAAGGGTGGAGCTCTGATGCATACAATCAGCGTCCTTATAAGAAGAGACACCAACTCAGTGTGCATGCACAGCGGAAAAGCCATGTGAGGACGCAGGCAGAAGGCTGCCATCTACAAGCCAGGAAGAGAGCCCTTACCAGAAACCCACCATGCTGGCACAATGATCTTGGACTTCCAGCCTCCAGAATTGTGTTTAAGCCCCTCAGTTTGTGATATTTAGTTATGGCAGCCTGAGCACACTGATGCAATTCACAAAGAGTAATCATATGTTAACTTACAAAGACAGATTCAGTAAATTTTCTAAAAAATAGTAATATTATAAGCAATACTGTTTTATTATAATTCAACAAGACTAGAAATAAGAACGGAACTTAAAAAGACCTTACCACCTGGAAAGTAAGAAGCCTTCTCTTAAATAATTCCTGAGTAAAACTGTAAATACAGAAATTACAAAATTTTTGAAAAATAATGTTAATGAAAACACTGCATATCTGTTTGTATGAAACACATTTAAAATAGTTATTAAAGGGAAATGTACAGCCTTAAATACTTATATTTTAAAATAAAAGGATAAAAATAATTAAATTTCTAACCCAAAAGAACTAAAAAATGAGAATAAAGCAATCCATAGAAGGAATATGGAAGAAAACAATAAAGATAAAAGTAGAAATTGATGAGGTAGAAAAGAAAAAAAAATCTAATTGATAAATCAAAATACTGTTTTTTATTAACAAACTGCAAAGCCACTAGCTAATATAATCAAAAAAGGAGAAATGACTTTATAAAATAAGAAATAACTAACGGAGACAACCACTGGAACTGGAAAACATTTAAATTCAGATATTCATCAGACTCTAAATAAATGAGCTGGAAACCCAGATGAAATCCCTAACTTACTTGAAAAACATAGTTTGCCAAATTGATCCTATTAAAGAAAAATACTTAATCAGATTAATATTTGTGGTAGCAATATAAAGTTAACAAGGAACTATTTCACAAAGAAACACCAAGATCAGACGGTTTCATAGGGGACTATTACCAAACCTTTAAAGACATATAAAGAGAGAGAAAAAAAGTGAAATATAGAAATATAAAAGAGGCCATTATTATAGACAAAAATAATTACATACATTAAGGTTATATTACAAACAATTTTATAGCAATAAATTTTACAATTAGATGAAATGGGCACGTTCTTTGAAAACAAATTACCAAAATTGAAACAAGAAAAATATTTTAATACATAAGTAGTTCTACGTCCATTGAATAAATTGAATTTATAACCAAAAATCTTTTTACAAAGAAAACTCCAGGCTAAAATGGCTTCATTGGTGAATTATGTTAAACACTTAATAAAGTAGTAAGGGGGCCAGGTGTGGTGGCTCATGCCTGTAATCCCAACAATTTGGGAGACTGAGATGGGAATACTGCTTGAGCCCAGGAGATCAAGGATACAGTGAACCATTACAGTGCCACTGTACTCCAATCTGGGTGACAGACTGAGATCCTGTCACAAATGTATGTATATATATTATAGTGCTTATATAATAAAAGTTGCATATATATTATATATAGAATTATATATAATGCTAATATTACATAAATTCTATGAGAAAATACAAGAGGGAGGAAAATACCCTAATTCATTTTACAGAGCTAGCATAACTCTGACACTCAAAGCTGGCAAGGACTTTACAAGAAAAACAATTGATCGATGTAACTCATCAATGTAGATTGGAAAATGATAAGATATTAACAATTTGAATCCAACAGTATATATAAAAAAATTCCACATGACAAACTGATTTTACATTTTAAATCAACATACAGATAACCTAGAATAACTAAAAAAATTTTGAAAAAGAACAAAAGTGAAAAACTTGATATCAAGAATTACTGTAAAGCTACAATATTCATGACAAAGTGAAATTGCTATGAATATAGACATATGGATCAATGAAATAAAGAATCCAGAAACAGACCCAAAGGCATGTTCAGTTGATTTTTTGATAAAAATTCCAAGGAAATTCAATATGAGAAAAGGATAATTTTTTTCAAAAATGGTGCTGAAACAAAGGGATAGCCATATGCAAAAACATGAACCCCTACCCTTACCTCATTCACAAATAGTACCTCAAATTTTACCATAGACCTAACATAAGGGTTGAAGCTGTAAAACCTGTAGAAGAACACCGCCGAATAGAATCTCATTATGACCATGGGTCAAATAGATCAAAATGTACAAATTATCAAAAACCTGATAAACTGGACTTCATCAAAAATTGAGATTCTTTTCTTTAAAATATTTTATTCAGGCAGGTTCGGTGGCTTACGCCTGTAATCCCAGCACTTTGAGAGGCCGAGGGGTGCGGACTACCTGAGGTCAGGAGTTTGAGACCAGCTTGGCCAACATGGTGAAACCCCATCTCTACTAAAAATACAAAAATTAGCCAGGTGTGGTGGCACACACCTGTAATCCCAGCTACTTGGGTGGCTGAGGCATGAGAATCACTCAAACCTGGGAGGTGGAGGTTGCAGTGAGCCGAGATTGCGCCACTGCACTCCAGCCTGGGTGATAGAGTGAGACTGTCTAAAAATATATTTACACACACACACACACACACACACACACACACACACACACACACATATATTTCAGAAAATAAAAAGAAAAGCCACAGAATTAGAGGAAATATTTGTGAAACATGTATCTGATAATGTTTCTGTAGCCAGAATATAAAAAGAACTCTTATAATTCAGTAATTACAAAACCACTTCATTAACATGGGCAAAATATTTAAAACAACATATCACACAGAAAATATGTGAGCTGGGCGCTGTGGCTCACGCCTGTAATCCCAGCACTTTGCGAGGTCAAGACACGTGAATCACGAGATCAAGAGTTCGAGACCAGCCTGGCCCACGTGGTGAAACCCCATCTCTATTAAAAACACAAAAATTAGCCAGGCGTGGTAGTGGGTGCCTGTAATCCCAGCTACTCGAGAGGCTGAGGCAGGAGAATCGCTTGAACCAGGAGGTGGAAGTTGCAGTGAACTGAGACTGCGCCTTTGCACTCCAGCCTGGGCGACAAGCGAGACACTGTCTCAAAAAAAAAGAAAAGAAAAAGAAAAAAAGAAAATATATGAAGGGTCAATAAGCACATAAAAAGATGCTCAACTTATTTTAGCCACCAGGGAAATTCAAATGAAAACTACAGTATGATTTACTATACATTCCCTGGAATGATTAAAATGAATATTACTAACAATACCATTTCTAGTGAGGATGTGGAACAACTAGAACTCTCATAAACTGATCATGGTCATGTAAAATTGTACAAACACTTTGGAAAACAGTCCAGCTGTTTCTTAAAAAGTTAACATACACTTTCCAAACTACTCAGGGGAAATTAAGGCATGTCCACAAAAGACCTGTACAAAAATATTCAGAGGAGCTTTATTCATAAGAGCAAAAGTTAAAAATAACCCAAACATCCAATGGTTAAACAAGTTGTGTTTATTTATACAATGGAATATGATTCAGCAAAAAAGGAACACATTACTGATAAATGCAATAGTGTGCGTGAAAGAAGCCAGGCAAATACAGGCACATAAAGTTCTAGAAGAGGCAAAATTAAAAGATTGTGAGAGAATTCAGATCATTCCTTGCCTAGAGGTGAGCAAAATGGCAGGAGAGAACTTTCTAGAGTACTGAAGATATTTTATATCTTCTTTGGTGTGATATTTAAATGGGTATATATGTTTATCAGCCTCTATACTAAAAAATCTGTTTATTTTGTGGTATATACATGACGTTTGAATAAAAATTGATTTTTAAAAATAAAGACCAAGTAAAAGTGTTTTCACACAAATAAAAGCTGAGAGCAATTACCAGAACTACCCTTAAGAAATATAATAAAGCCTTCAGCTGAAGAAAAATGATTTAACAGGAAAGCACGGATGTGCTAGAAGATATAAAAATTATCACGAAGTTTAAAAGGTGTTTCTTCAAAACAACAACAATAGTAATGTCTGCAGAGTTTAAAACTTTATGTAGAAGTAAAATGCATTATAAAAGTTTCACAAAAAATGAGAAAGGAAAAAAGAGTTAAATTTTTATAAGGCTTTTCATTGTTAGGGATGTAGTAAAAGCACTAATTTAAGAGATGATGTAAATAGATCAAAGATGCTTCTTGCATTTTCTAGGGTAACCACATATATATATATAACTAATATATATATAACTAATATATATATAACTAATATATATGTAAAACTAATATATATGTATATACATATATACATATAACTAATAAACCAAGAGGAGGCAATGAAATAGTAAAAAATATTTAATTAATCTAAAAGAAGCAAAGAAAAGAGGAACAAAGTACTAAAGAACAAAAAAAAATACAGAGTAAGCAAGCATCACGGTCCATTTAAGCCCAACTATATTAATGATTACATTACATATGAATCAGCTAAAATTTTAAATTAAAGGACAAAAACAATCAGACTGGATTTTTAATTTAAAAAGCAAATAATATATTTTTATAAGAGACATACTTTAAATGTAAAGACACAAAAAGTTTGAAAGTTAAATTATAAATAATGATACGCCATGAAAATATTATCTTAAGGAGATCTAATGTCGCTATACTAATATCAGGCAAAGTAAAATTTTAAGGCAAAAAATATTTCTGGAAATAAAAAGGGACATCATCTATGATAAAATTACCAATTTAACAGGATGTTACAAAAATCTTACATTTGTATGCACCAAATAAGACATCTTCAAAAGAGATAAAGCAAAATGTAACAGAACTAAAGAAGAGCATTAGGCACATAAACAATTGTAGGTAAAGACTTTAGCATACCTCCCCCCTCAGTAGGTAAAAGCAAATGAACCTATAAAGATATAGAATATTTGAATAACTTAACTAAACAGCTTGACCTAATTGATGTGTATAGAATACAACTACAAAATAGGCATCATTTTCATGTGCACAGAGAATATTTACCAAAATGAAGCATATGCTGGGAAAGAAGGCAGGCCTGCATACATTTCAATAGATTGAAATCATACAAAGTGTGTTCTATGACCACAGCAGAATTATTAAAATAAAAACTGATAATGAAATATACCTATGAAAATCTCTAGAGATATGGAAATCAAGCAACCCCACTTCCACATTAGCCATTGTTGAAGAGGAAGTTACAATGGAAATTAGAAAATATTTTGATCTAAATTATAATGAAATGACAACATACCAAAATTTGTACAATATACTTCAAATTGTTGAGTGAAAAAATTCTAGCTCTAAATGCACATGATAAAAAAGAAAAAAAGACTAAAAATCAAGAATATAAACTTTGCTTTCAAGAAGCTAGAAAATGTATAGCAAATTAAGCCCACATAAATTAGAGGAGAAGAAATAATAAAGTTTTTTATCAATAAAATTGAAATCAAATACATAAAAGAGAGCATCAACAAAGCTAAAAGTTGATTCTTTGAAAAAAAATTAATAAAATTTATAAACCTCTAGAAAGTTTGGTCAGGGTGAAAAAAGAAAGACCTGTTTTCAATACCAGGAATTAAAAAAATGTTGGCCAGGCATAGTGGCTCACGCCTGTAATCCCAGCACTTTGGAGGCTGAGGCAGGCAGATTGCTTGAGCCCAGGAGTTCGAGACTAGCCTGGGCAACATGCCAAAACACTATCTCTACAAAAAATACAAAAATTAGCTGGGTGTGGTGGCATGTGCCTGTAGTTCCAGCTACTCAGTAAGCTGAGATGGGAGGATGGCTTGAGCCCAGGAGGCAGAGGCTGCAGTGAGCCAAGATTACACTATTGCACTCCAGCCTGGGTGACAGAGTAAGAGCCTGCCTCAAAAAAAGAGTTAAGAATAACAAATAAAAATGAAAAAGTCACTAGGGTTACTATAGGTCTTTAAAAGATAAGATAATGTTATAAATAAATTTATGCCAACAAATTTGACAACTTTGAACATATACACAAATTTCTTGAAAAATAAGACTTATCAAAACTGACAAAGAAGAAATATAAAATTCAAACAGCCTTATATTTAATAAAGGAATTGGATTTATAATTTAAAACTTTCCACAAAGAAAACACTTGGTCTAGGTGGATTTACTGTTGAATTCTTCCAAACACTTATGAAGGAAAAAGTATTAATTTTACACAAACTCTTTTAACATAGCATAGATTCAAAACCTAACAAGTAGACAATGTAAGAAAAGGACAGCATAGTATAGATTTAAAACCTAACAAAGCTATACCAGAGTAATATTGGTGCAAGGACAGACAGACAGTGCAATGAAATGGAACAGAGTCCAGAAACAGATCCACATGCATGTACATTTAAATCCATTACCACGAAGGTTCCCCAGCAATTCAGCAGGAGAAAAGGAGTCTTTTCAATAAACAATGTTATGTCAACTGGATAGCCATTGTCTTAGTCTGTGTTGTTGTAACAAAATACCTGAGACTGGTTATTTACAAAGGATAGAAATTCCTCACAGTTCTGGAGACTGGGGAGTCCCAGTTAAGGTGCTGGCATTGGTGTCTGGTGAGGGCTGTTATCAGCTTCCAAGATGGTGCCCTGTTGCTGCTTCCTCACGTGGCAGAAGGTTTTGTTAATAAAAAACAGTATTTTGATTTATTAATTAGATATGTTTTTTTCTTTTCTACCTCATCAATTTCTACTTTTATCCTATTGTTTTCTTCCATATTCTTTCTATGGATTGCTTTATTCTCATTTTTTAGTTTTTTGGGGTTAGAAATTTAATTATTTTTATCCTTTTATTTTAAAATGTAAGTATTTAAGGCTGTACATTTCCCTTTAATAACTATTTTAAATGTGTTTCATACAAACAGATATGCGGTGTTTTCATTAACATTATTTTTCAAAAATTTTGTAATTTCTGTATTTACAGTTTTACTCAGGAATTATTTAAGAGAAGGCTTCTTACTTTCCAGGTGGTAAGGTCTTTTTAAGTTCTGTTATTATTTCTAGTCTTATTGAATTATAATAAAACACTGCACTCCAGCCTGGGTAACAGAGCAAGACTCCGTCTCAAAAAATAATAAATAAATAAATAAATAAATAAATAAATAAATTCTTTGGCAGTATTCACCAAAGCTAAAGATACGTCTACCCTGTAACCCAGCAATCTCACTGCTGGAGAAATTAGTGCAGATGTTCAACAAACGACATGTATGAATATGTTTATAGCCACATTATTCATAATAGTTAAAACTGGAAAGAACCCAAGTGTCCATCCGGAGTAAAATAGATACATAAATTGTGGCATAGAAGCTACTCTGTGGAATACTGCACAGCCATAAAAAAGGAATGGCTCACGGCTTCAGGCCACAGCATGGATGGATGCCACAGACATAATGTGGAGGGAGAGACGCCAGACAGAAAAGACTACATATTCTGGATTCCTTTTCTATGAAGTTCAAAACCAGACAAAAGTAGCCTAGGGTGATAATCGAATGGTAGTTTCCTTTGAAGGACTAGCAACTGTAAGAGGCTTGAGGGAGCGTTTTGGGGCACTACAAACGTTCTATGTTTTATTCTGGATCTTGATGACGTATTAGAAATGTATCGAGCTATACGCTTAAGATTTGTGCACATAACTATACCTAAGAAATACTCAATTTAAAAAAAAATCAAAAGAGAAGCTTTAAGGATTAAAGAAAAAATGAGGGCAAAGTATGGACATTTTCAGACAAATAAAAACGGAGGGAATTTTATTACCAACAGAACCATACTAAAAACATACCAAAGGAATTTCTCCAGGCTGAAGGAAAGTCACATTGGATGGAAGCGAAGAACTGCAGGAAAGGAGGGAGAGCTTCAGAAAGGAACATGTGAGTAAATATAAATTAATATGGCCTGTTGAAGGCAACATTCAAAACAATGTCTCCTGGCATTTAGAGCACATGGAGAAGAAAAATCGATGACAAACGCACAAGGGATGGGACGGGAGAGATGGAGCAGTACAGTCCCTGCAGTATCCAGAAAGTGTTTAAAGTACCAAATACAGGTTGTATTAGTCCGCGTTCACGCTGCTGATGAAGACATACCCAGGGCTGGGAAGAAGCCCTCTTAACTGGACTTACAGTTCCACATTGCTGGGGAGGCCTCAGAATCACGGTGGGAGGCGAAAGGCTTTCTCACATGGCAGTGGCAAGAGAAAATAAGGAAGATGCAAAAGCGGAACCCCCTGATAAAACTATCAGATCTTGTGAGACTTACTCACTATCACGAGAACAGTATGGGGGAACCGCCCCCATGATTCAAATTATCTTCCACCAGGTCCCTTCCACAACACCGGGGAATTATGGGAGTTCAATTCAAGATGAAGTTTGGGTAGGGACACAACTAAGCCATATCAAGGGTGGATTGTAATAAGTGAATGGTGCATATTTTGATCTCTGTTGTAATCGTTATAAGTGACAAAAGAATTTCGGACTACAAACCTAACAGTGGAGAAGATATTTAACGTTGATATGCCAAGAAATGAAGGTATATGCATATTACCGAGGGCTGTGATGGTAACCTTAGAAATAACTAAAACAGAACCGGTTCTAAGAGCTCACCTCTGGGAGGAGATGGGGACATTGCTGCGTTTTTAAAAGTTCATTATTACACTGTAACTTTCGACTATGTATTTGTAATACTTTTTAAAAAGTGTAAAATTAGGCCAGATGCCATGGCTTACACCTGTAATCCCAGCACTTTGGGTGGGCCTAGTCAGGAGGATCTTTTGAGCCCAGGAGTTCAAAAGCATCCTGGGCAACATAGTGAGACTCCATTTGTAAAAAAAAAAAAAAAAAAAAAAAGTTTAAAAAAATTAGCTGGGCATAGTGGCACGCATCTGTAGTTCTAGCTACTCAGGAGGCTGAGGCAGGAGGATCACTTGAGCCCAGGAGTTTGAGGCTGAAGTGAGGTGTGATTTCACCGCTGGCCAACAGAGGGAGACCCTGTCTCAGAAAAAAAAGGTGTAAAATTAACTGTTCCAAGGATTGAAGTTGAATTGTTGGATAAATTTAAATGACTGCCTGAACCCACTGTGATTCCACAATCATTCCAGGACAGTGGGCTTGCCTTTGCGGGCACTGACACTGGGCCCTCCTAGATTAAGTGAAGGCAGCAGAATATGACCCCCCAGAATACGCCACTTTGGCAGGATTGCTTTGAGCTGCAGGCACCTGTGAAGCAGACACGAAAAAAGCTGTTTGTCCTCCCCACTATTTGCTTAAAGGTGGGACATAACTTTAAAGATTTCCCTTCTCCCCTCTTATCATAGAAGGACAAAGACTGATCACTCACCAGAAACCTGACACCCTTATTAGTCTGAGGGCAGCATCCAAGGACTCTCAGTAACAAAGTTTACTAAGTGGCATTTATCTACCTTGAGTTTCCCATCACTTGCCTCCCTTACACCCTTCTTTTTTGGTTTTAGTTGAAGATGCTGTATAAGCCAGAGATCTAGGCTACCTCTTTGAGATTTACTGTTTATTCCTTGGGTATCTGCCATGCATACATGAGGTATACACACTAATAAATGTCTCCTTGTTTTTCTCTTATTAATCTGGTATTGTTATGGGGGTCCCAGCTAAGAACTATGAAGGGTAAAGGAACAATTATTTTTGCCTCCTCTACATAAGCAACCACTGTGCCTGAGGCCAGGAGAGAAAGGAGAGAAACATGGATGCTGAGCCCAGTGAGTCTGCTTTCTTCCAGTTAGGTGAGGACCAGATGGTAGCCAGAGTGACACTGAACAGTCATGTGTGAGGGTGGAAGGGCCCTCACTTCCAGTGGGTAACTAGGACAGTTTAGTGGTAAGCCTGGAGTACCATGAGCTATACCTGGGCGGTGATGCTTAGCAGGGGAGAATGGCCCCAGGCAGGATCTGATCCAGGGAAGCCAGCTGGAGGAAGGATCAGTCAACCCTTAACACACCTTAATTAAACAGAAGCAGAGCCTGCAGTGTCCAAGACTTGGGCATTATTTATCCATAAGGGGCAGAGCAGGATGATGTCAGCCTGTCAAGTTTCAAGAATATTTCTAAGTGAAAAAAGAATATATTTTTAGCTGGATACAATAGGGATTTTAAATCCGCATGTATTTCACTCCAATTGTGGTTTCAGCAGCTTTGAGTTCCTTCAGGTGCTTTGAGGTCCCTGGTTACTTCGCTTTAGACATTTTAGCTTCAGCTAAAATAACTCCACTAACTCCAGCACATGCCCTACACATTATTTTATTTCACAAAGCTGTGGCTGATTCTCCCAGGGATTTTGCTTTGAAGGATTGTTAAAGGTTTCAGGGATACTGAAATGATTCATTGGTGAAAGGGGCAGGCAGGTGGTACGATGGGCAGAGGCGGGGCTTGGTGCCATGGAGGCGTATGTCCAGTGCTGGCTTTGCCCAAAGGGGTGTGGTGTCAGCTCCTTCCCTGTAATGGAGGTTGTAATACTGATCCAATCTATGTGATAGGTGGATGTGCAGGAGAGCCATCCACATTGCATAATGATGTGACTGTCCTTTTAGAATTTAAAACACTCTATACCAGGAGGCTACTGTTGCTCTTAAGCATTTTAGAGGTGATTCAAAATGTGCAGGCCAATATATTAAAATACCCCTTGAAATACTCTTAAACTACAGCTATAGAGCAACATCCAAAGTGGGGAGAAAGATGCCCCAAGCTTGACCTTGCACTACCAGCCCCTTTTAAAAGAATTGCATGGATTTGGGGAAACATTGGTTGATTTATTAAATGACATGCTGGATGATTATTGAAAGCAAGAGACTTGGTGGGGCATAAATGGCACCCACAAATGAATATGGCACCCCTCTTTCTAAACCCCAGGATCTGCCTGTAATCTACAGCTAAGCAAGGCAGAAATTCAAGCCCTGCTTATGACTGATGGCGTTGGACTTTGCAGAATGTCCTGCTTACCTAAGAGTAGTGCTCATCTGTTAGAAAATAGGGCTACTAGAACTCTATTTGAAAATTGGTATATGGGTATATGGGATACCAAGAGTAACACATTCATTGAAAATCAAAAAGAATCCATTGTTGCTCCAATAAGCCGAGGCATCTATCTCCTACAGAGGTGACTGTCTTTCAAACATTCAATATTGCTTACCCAAGATCCTGGCTTTTCAGACTCTTGCTGGGTGCAGGATTTATATGATTTCATCTGGGATGATCTACAAGGAACCTCCACTGGAAAGAGCTTCATTTGTGCTTCTGTAAACAAAACCCACTCAGCAGCCTGTCCCTTCCCCTTCACAAAAGACCCATGGGCAGTACGGTGAGTATATATCAGAATAAGGGAGCAGTCCATCATGGACAGAATGGCACCTCCCAGACTCTATTAGCCATCCATCACCAGAGCAAGTTGTTGCTGTAATGATATATTAGTGTAATAATCTGCACAGGACACACCAATGATGTATTACTCAAAAGATGGCCTTCCTTAAGGAGGCGAGGTTCCCGGAAGTGCCTGGGTACCTTTGGAGGCGATTGGAAGGCTTCCACCAAATCTAAAGTCAGCCAGCAAGCACCATTCAATGGAAGCCACTTTCTCAGCAGCAGAGAGGAATACTGGTTTTAAATTACATCTCCTGTCATCTTTGTAATAAATCTGCAGCCCTATTTGACCTTGGTGTCTTGGCTAATTCTAATTTGCAGGCACCATCTTGGTTGGCAGAGAGAAATATGGAATTTTGCTCTGAGGAGTTTCTGAATCAGAAGATAGTCATGCTCTCTGTGTGTCTCTTTCTTAGGGAGGTTGTGGTGCAGAATTTCTTAGAGATTGCCAATTAGTTTGGAATAATCGAAATCACCTATAATGATAATTTTATTGAACACATACTTGGCCTTCTCATATGGTGTTTCTTTGCATCTCCTGCTCTATAAAAATAGATCTATTTTCCTCCCCGTTTCTCTTCCCTTAAAATGTTTCATGTTATTAAAAACAGAAGATTGCTTGTCAAATGTTTTATTGGCCACATGTGTGTGACCATCAATCCTCTTCCTCGCTCCGTGTGTGCATATGCACATCATTAGCTGAACTCCACCAATCATGCTCCTGGAAAAATGCTGCTAATTGGGTAAACAGATACACAAAAACTAATTAAAACATAGCATTTACATCATAATAACTGCACTTGGTGAAGACTAATAGAAGCCTCACAGCAAGTGAAAAATTTCACCCTACAAATGGTTCTCTGTGGACATAATTGCTGTCCTGGTAGAGGTGAGTGCATTAGGCAGTGTTTACGACGGTGGGGGCATTTGTCTGTGCCTGGCAATGAATTAGGCCTATGACTGCTGTGAAGGAGGCACAGCATCAGAGAACAAGCAGCATGCCAGTCCCATCATTCTCAGAATGCCTCCCTCGGTGAGGCTGGGCTGTGCTGTCCCTTCCCACTCAAGCCTCAGCCTCTTCCTCCAAGTGCACCTGTAACAGGGCCTCTGGACCATGCTTGGGCTGTGTGCTGTGTGCTGTATTCTTAGGAAAACAATCCAGGACCACTGACCTGATGGATAGTGCTTTAGGCTGGTAATCACAGGTAATATTCTAAGAGAGTGTGAAACTATGGAATTATCCTTTCATGCTTGGTTGTCTGCGAGGGGCACTCTAGTGGAACAGAAGTGTGGTGTCAGGGAAGCTGTGCTCTGGGCACTATCACTACCTCAGGGTCCTTACTGCCTGGACTTCTTTTCCTTGGCTGCCTCAGCTTCTGCTCCCTTTTTTTTGAAGCCCCAGCCAACCTCACTCCAGTTTCTTGTGCAACCAGCCTGGCTCCAGGTTCCTCATCACAGAGGGTCCCTGAATAAACCAGAGGCTGGGAAGGATAGGGAACAGATACAGAAACTTTCACCACTCCCATGGGCTGACAGCTTCCCTGGCAACCTGCCACAGAACACTGGGTGAGCCCCAGCTCTCCAGCGAACACGACAGTGGTGTCAATGGTGATAGTGATGGTGATGCTGACGGTGTACACAACAACAACAACAACAACAACAAAAAGTGAGCCACAGCACCGTTCTGATAAAGGAAATTAAGTCATGTATTCAAAGACTTATTTATCTCGATGAAGCAAGTTTTATCCCAGCAAATCGGGATGGCTTGAAGTAGTGAACACAAACTGATTTTAAAATCCAATGGGAAAAGATCTACTTGTCCAGTGCTAGTTTGTGGCATTGTAAATTGGTACCGTCCTTTGGGAAAGCCATTTGGCAACACGTAGTAAGAGCATAAAAATATGCATGGGACTGACCCACTCATATCACCTCTGAGCATCTCTCCTGAGGGACCTGTTTAAAGGCAGACTCTGCACTCTCCTCCCTCACTGCATTTCCCACTTGGTGCTTTTGTCCACAGTGGCAGCTTCAGCTTCACCCCAAAGCTGCCAACTCTGGAACAGACACCTCCAGCGTTGCCTTGAGGGTCTGTTCCAAACTTACAACCATCTGAGAACTTCCCATATGGAGAGTTTTTTTTTTCTTTTTCACAAAATTCTGAATTCCAAATGAAGCCCCAACAACCTCTCCTCCTTGCTCTGGCCAGGCTGGGACCTCTGAGCCTGGTTCACCACCTCCCCGCCAGCACACTCAAGTTCATCAGCAACCAAGTCTCCTGTCCCACCGACCCTCCTCTGCCCAGGTCTTGCATCTCCTGCCTGGACCACAGGAAAGCCCACAGGGCTCCCAGCCTTCCATCCTGCCCATGCCAATCGGGTCTCCCCCAGCCATCTTCCTGGAACACAAGGCGTACCCTTCTCTTTTCTACCCCCAAGATACCAGTCTTGTCTTTTCTCCTCTCTACATGTCTTTTCTCCTCTCTACATGTCATTTCTATACAAAATATCCAAATTTCTTGATATGGCCCCAAATTGCCTTTCTCAACCACCTATCCTATTACAGCCCTCCTGTATTTTTTTGCCAAGGCTGCCACAAACTTGATGCCTTAAATCATAGTCATTTGTTGTCTTGCAGTTCTGGATACTAGGAGTGCAAGATCAGAGGGTCAGTAGGGTTGATCCTTCAGAGGGCAGGATCTGTTCCAGGCGTCTCTCCTTGGCTGGTAGGGGGCCAGCTTCACGTTGACATGATGTTCTCCCCGTGTGTGTGTCTGTGTCCAAATATCCCCCATTTCACATGGACACCAGTCATATTGGATTAGGGGTCCTCCCTCCTGAGGTGTGATATCATTCTAATTACATCTGTAGTGACCCTATTTCCAAATAAGGTGGCATTCTGAGGTACTGAGGGTTAGGACTTCTAGGGGGAAATGCAATTCAATTTATAGCACCTTCTCAAACAATCTTTATTTTAAAACCCCAGTGAACTTAGCACCATTCATGAATAGACCATGAACTTTCTTGCCTTGATACTTGCTCACCTTGTTCCAGCTGCTAAAATCCCACCATGTGTCAAATATTCCTTCCTGTGTTGACGAACAGCTAGGGTAACACACAGCACCATTTCATGAAGAATGTTACAATTTACCAATCACGTGGCTCAGTCAAGTCCCGCCCAAGGCCAACGTTAGATAAGTGTTCACAAAGGTTCCATAAACTAGGCTGTTAAAACATTTCCTCCAGCTTCCTCCATATTCAGTACTCTCCTCTCCTTCACCTTGTGCCCATGTAACACAGTGCCCATGTAACAAAGAGAGAGAAAAAACTTTTCTGACAGGAGATTATCTAGTGGTCTTTGAGATTCCAGTGTGTGTAACAGCAGCACTAAATTCTACACAACGTTTTGATGATCGCAAGCTATATAAATTGTACACATAATTGGTACTGAGTCCTATTAGAGGAAGTTGGTATGTAAGGTTATCTTCCAAAAACATTAGTTGGGACAACAGGGATAACAAAAATCCATCAACAAATGGTTGGCCTTTTGATAGCTTTCTGCCTTAATGCCGCATAAGGCAGGCAGACAGATAAGCCAAAAATGTGTCTGCATTCACCTCTAATTATGTTTTGGTGTTATAAATGATTAATAGTAGCCCTCAACAAAATGCGTTTCTGTCTTCCTGATCAAATAATTGTCACGCCTGCTGTACTGTTCAAGAAATTGTTTCGTTGGTCTTATGGCATTTAGATTGTTTCGCACCCATTTCCTAGATAGACTCTATGCACCTTCCCAGCAGAGACCTAGCTGCTAATATACTCATGTTACATATGCCAAGCACTGTTCTTGGTGCCAGAGATGGAATCGTTGATGGATGCAATGAGTGGACTTTCAGCATCCATACCTACCTCCTTCCAGTGTGCCTTTCTTTACTACAGAGGCTGGAAAAGTAAGAACTAACATTTTTAAAAGTCCCCAGCAGCTAGGAATCTTGGTGCAAATTAGGTCCCAAAAGTTAGATGCACATATGTGAAACTTGGAAAGCAGAAGGTGGGTGGAGGCCATTCTTAGTTCCACTTTTGGGCCATTCCATTGTTAGGCCAGGCTATAGGGTCGCAGGTCTTAGGTGGGGTAGCAGTGGCAGCAGCAGCTTTCTAACCCAGCTTCCTGGAGTGTTCTCTTCTCGAAAACAGTAGTTCCTGATAGTCTTCTGATTCCCCTGTCTTTAGCCTTTAGCCTTAATGACAACTTTGTGAGCACCAAATTCCTGTATTAAGCTCCTTTCTGTTTAAAATACCTAGAGTGTTTTCGGCTTGCTTTTTAAATTATTATTATTATTATTTTATTTTTATTTTTTTGAGACACAGTCTCATTCTATCGCCCAGGCTGGAGTGCAGTGGCATGACCTTGGCTCACTGCGACCTTCGCCTCTCAGGTTCAAGCGATTCTCCTGCCTCAGCCTCCTGAGTAGCTGGGATTGCAGGAGCCTGCCACCACACATGGCTAATTTTTATATTTTTAGTAGAAACGAGGTTTCACCATGTTGAGCAGGCTGGTCTCAAACTCCTGACCTCAAGTGATCCACCCACCTCTGCCTCCCAAAGTGCTGGGATTACAGGTGTGAGCCACCACACCTGACTTGCTTTTGGTTCGCATTGAAACTTAACAGTTATACATGGTAAGTAAGATTATTTTGCCCTCTTGGCATTTGTAGTCAGGTCCAAGGGGTTAAAATATGAGAAACATCTAAATATCCACTAACAGGAGACTGTTTTGGATATGGTGTATTAACCCTAAAGAGATAACCTGCGAGAGATACTCTGCTGACATTAAAATTTCTGAAAGAGAAAAGAAAGCTTAAAAGGCATTTTGTTGCTAAACATTGACTTCATATGTAAAAACACAAAATACTTATCATGATTACATAAGTCATTTTATACATGAATAAATATTTGTAACAGAGACAAAAAATAATTGCTTGTAAATTGTAGGATGTAAGTGCAATTCTTTTCTATTTGAAGTTTAAGTTGAAGATGAAGTAAAATTGTTTTAGAAAAAAATTGGGAAAATATAGATAATTTGTAGCAGGCTCCATAAGAAAGTTATGAAGAGGATAAAATGGCCTGGAGAATAAACCAGAGGAACTAGGCTGTAATTTAGTTTAAAAGTTATGGTGATAAAATCCTAAATGTAATATTGTACCTTTCCTATATAAATGTGCTTCCAGACGATCTGTTCAATATGCACCTATTGAACTGTTTTTCCAATTTATTCATATAATCAGCAAATACATGTTCTAGACACTATTCCCACTGAGGCTGCAGCAGCAAATTCTTTGCCTGCACAGTTGTGCTCCCCGCCTACATTTTCATATTAGCTTGCATTGCAGCATATTTCTACCGATCCATTTTACACAGAGAAAATGGATCCCAGAAAGGGTAGGGAATCTCCTAGTCTCACAGTTGGTGGATGACGGCACATGTGGAGTTAAAGCCCAGGGCTCTCAACATATTTTCAGTCTCTTTGAAAAAGTAAACAAAGGCTTAATCCATTAAAGAAGGCTCTTGGGTTAGGGATAAGGAAAGCGTCCCATTGCAAGGTCCATTGAACATCAGTTCAAGTTCTCAAGGTGGAATTGCTAGAATATGAAGTAGCTGAAGAGGGAAAAAAACACGCAGGGAAAAGAAGAAAACAAGGGAAGAGTCAAGAATGTAAAAAATTGAGTTTCATGCATTGATAACAACTGGATGTGACTATTTTAGTATTTATCGTTTTGTTTGTTTTTATCTGGAGGGTAGAAAAATAATTGTAAATCTGTGCAATGTGTAAACATATTTTATAATTTAAGAAACCCTATGGCATTTCATTATTTGAGAGTCATTAAAAAAAGGACTAAAATGTTCCTTCTTTCCCTGGAAGCAAGGCAGCATTCTACATTTTTTCTTAACATAATATGCAAACATTTTTATCCAAAAGTATAAGGATACCAGGGACACAGAAAACATGTAGTCACCTAGCAATAGCTCCTCTTGCACCCCTGCTCTGTGTCCAGGACTGGGGCTCTAATTCTGCCCTGTCCAACAGCACAAATGGATGGAAACCTCTCTGGGCTAAGCCATGCCAAGATGATAGGGAGGCTTTCTTAGAGCCTGTGGCATAGCTTGGACAGCCTTTGCTTAAAGAAAGAACAGCAGAGCAAGCTTCTTCTCAGTGTCAAGGGACTATGACTCCTCTCTCAAGATGCGACTCATGGTAGCCAGCGGGCTAAGATGAAGATCTCTGTGCTTGAAGAGTTGGTCAGTCCACAGTCTGGCAGGCCTGGAAGAGACAGGGTTTCTGGAATGCAAGTCCAGTTCATTCTCTAAACCAGAAGTCTCCAACTATAGTTCACAAGCTAACTTAGCCTGCAGAGGTGTTTTGTTTGACCCTCACAATAGGGACCACATTTTAAATTCAAAACACAATTGATCCTTGAACAACAGAGGGATTAGGGACACTGCATCCTACCCCTACTCACGCAGTCAAAACTTTGCATACTACTTTTGACTCCCCAAAAGCTTAACTACTAATAGCTTACTATTGACTGGAAGCCTTATCAATAACATAGTCAGTTAACACATATTTTGTTATTATATGTATTATATACTGTATTCTTACAATAAAGTAAGCTAGAGGAAAGAAATGTTCAGAAAATCATAAGGAAGAGAAAATATATCTACTATTCATTCAGTGGAAGTGGATCATCATAAAGCTCTTCATCCTTGTGGTCTTCACACTGCATAGGCTGAAGAAGAGGCAGAAGAGGAGGGGTTGGTCTCGCTGTCTCAGGGGTGGCAGACGCAGAAGGAAATCCAAGTATGAGTGGACTCACGCTCTTTAAGAGTCAATTATAGGCTGGGCGCAGTGGCTCACGCCTGTAATCCCAACACTTTGGCAGGCCAAGGCAGGCAGATCACTTGAGGTCAGGAGTTTGAGACCAGCCTGGCCAGCATGACGCAACCCCATCTCTACTAAAAATACAAAAATTAGCTGGATGTGGTAGCTACTTGGGAGGCTGAGGCAGGAGAATTGCTTGAGCTGGGAGGCGGAGGTTGCAGTGAGCCATGATTGCACCACTGTACTCCAGCCTGGGCGACGTAGTGAGACTCGGTATATATAAAAAAAGAGTCAACTATAATTTCACACAAATATATGCCTTCTGGCTTCTTTTGAAAAGCAGGAAGAACTGCCACCCTGGGCCTGCCCTCCTATAGGGTAATGATGGCTGGCGCTGGGTGGTGGCTGTCCCCTTTGGATAGGACATGAGCGCTCCAGCTTTCCAAATCCTCACCACTCCCTATTGTCTCCCCAACATTGAGATGAAGAATCACCTTATGCCTGGCTCAATTTACTCCTTAATACACCAGATTTTGTTCGGCAGTGAAGCTTGCAATCGCTGTTGCCGCGCCTCCAGATCCCCTTGCCACATCTAGTCTCTATAACTTGTAGGAGGTTCAAGCCTTTATATTCAGTGTTGAATAAGACCGGTATACAGTCCAAAAGAACAACATGCTATGCTATGATACATAACCACCCACTTACTTCCCCACAGCAACTGGATTTCCTTGCCCATAAAATGGGGCAGAAGCTGTAGATACTCTCTGAAGCCCTTCTAGTTTCAACCTTCTAGGGGTTAATCCACCTCACTGCTCCCCTTGTTCCTGTACACCAACCCTGTCAAAATTCATATACCTGAAAATTGGAATTTTTCCCCTTTCTCCTATGTTTGGCATTTGTTGAAATCTTAATTACTTGAAAGCTAGCCCGAGTTGTCAGCGACAGAACACTGCCCATGTAGATGACCAGAATCCCCCTCAAAACCTTATCATGATCCACTAGACAGGAGGCCGCCATATGTACAAAAAAATTCTCCTAACCTGTCAGAAAGCTCTACTGAGGGCTGGTGGGTCTTATAAAGAGGCCAGAGATTCAGAGGGCCTGAAAATTAAGCTTCCTTCTCTCTCTTGGAATTCACTTGCTGCACTCAGGTCTGAGGCAGCTTAATCCAGGAGAGATGGAACCGGAAAACCCTCTTGTGTGAGGTCCTGTATCCAGTGTTTCAGTCCTTTGCTAAAGGAGTTGCCACTGAGAGCTATTAAGCACCACCATGGCCCTGGGGCTCATTCCAGGCATGGGGGAAGGTGGGAAGAAGGTGGAAGGCACAGCTCCTGCAAAGTGATTTTGGGGGAGAGACTCCAGTGAGAAAGAAGTTTCCATGGAACAACACAAATAGATTCTGCCTCATGTAAATACATTTTTCTAGCAAATAATGTCCTTGACTTTTTTCCCTTCAAAAATGCCCAAGAGTACAATCCATCTTGTGGCTTGTTACTAGTTATGCAGTATGTGGGGAAAATATGACTAAAAGGTATAATTCCAAAATGCACAGCAGAATACATCTTCTCTCTTCAAAATGAATTTATTTGGTCATTGCCCAGCTCAAGTCTGTTTTAAATGACTCTGTAATACATAGTTCTGACAAAGAATTGAAAACGAAGGGAAAAAATGCATCACATGAAATGTGATTCAAATGAGAACATATTTATTTTCCACACTAAAAAATCTAATGAGAAGAGTGGATATCTAGTTTGGAGTTTTTATGTATTTGGTTTTGGACTCAGACTACTGATCATTATAATATACACTAAAAACAAACAAATAAACAAAACCCACTTAATTTATTTATCCGTACCCAAGAATCACTCTGAATAATGGCAGGTGAGACCATTGTTTTTAAGTACAGAAAGTAGAAAGTTTAAAAATATTGGCTTTTATTTATGTAATATATTAGATCAACCTTTTTTTCCAACTAAAATATATAAAATGCTTTGTGGCTTTCTTGCAAATAAAAATGCTCATAGAATACATTTTATCTACTAAGGCTGTCAGTAACATTTGGGCTAAAAATGATTTATTTTTCTTTGGCCTCTTTGGATCTTCTGGCTTCAACTTCTCTGTTTTATATCTGCCTTCAACAAATTGCTGGATTTTTCAGGATGAGGAGTACATGGTTGCTTCTAGAAAAATGCTTCACAAAACAGTACAAAAACCTAGCTTGACACTTTTGTCACATCGTAAAAGAACAACGATTCCAGGATCCTTCCCCTTTAAGGGAAAGTGGAATTGAACACAGGCCATGAGCTAAGTGAAATTGAATCCCAGACAGTCCCCCAGTTCTGCCATTTTTAACCCATTGTTACTTGATAAACATTAGAATCATCTCGTGGCAGCAGAGCTCTGTGGTAAAGAGTGCATAGGTGTGTGCCCAATGGACACAAGTGCATTGGGCTGGGGTTTCTTTATCGTCATGTTGAGCCCTGTGATTCCTTACTCTCGCTTTTTCCCTAATATCCTCACAATTTGAAAATAATTAATCTACCTTCCCTGATATTAAAATTAGCTCCCGGAGCATTTCACTAATTGTACCATCATCGATATTCATGCTCTTTTAAATAAATAAATTTTACCTTTTAGGAGAAATTTATAATTACTTGCTTTGCGCATTTCCCCCCTTCTAGGCAATGACCTATTTTTAATTGAGGTTTTCTGGTCTCCTATAGGGATAGATCATAAAATCTGAGCTCTAAATGAAGAATTGCATTTTTAATGTTATGTAATTTAACCACTTCTGAGGAGTAAAACAGATGAAAATGATTGCTTTGCCTACTGGGCCAAGTAAGGGTCCTGTTTGCGGAATTCCCCGCTGTGGGAAAGTGAGGAGGTCTTTGCTACCGGAAATGCAGGTGTGGTCTTGATGCTTCCAACAGCCCCCATTCCGAAATGTGCTTAACAGAGTCATAGCCAGGACCTTGCTGAGGCTTCCTAATCATGCCTGGATCTTGTTGTAATGGGTTTCCATAGTTTCAGGGAATAGAAAATTCTTTCTTAACTTCAACACATAAAATTGTTTTGGGGAGGGGGGTTTTGGACTATGCTTTCCCTGGCTGGCTCTGCCACTTATTTTCTGAGAGTCCTGGAGCAAGTCATCTCGCTGCATTCAGCTCGCTTCCTCACCTATGAAATGCCAAGAACATCATCACGTACATGCAGCTGGGTTATAACAAAGATTAAATGAGGTATTAATGTGGAAACTGCTTGACCCCTTGATCAGCACATGATGAGCACTCGTATAAAATTAGATGACAGAACTTTTCACTATTCACCTTGCAGAGACAAGGTCTTAGAAAATACATTTAAAGAGCCTCCTCCCTCTCCGATCCTGAAAGTCAGTCCATGGAAAGCTCCAAGCCTTGTCAACCTAATGTCAACAGCACCTTGAGGATCTTTATACACCACGTAAGAGGCCTTTTAAGAGGACTGTTTATTCGTCACATTTTAGGTCTAATAATAACATTAATAATTATTCATGGTGGATAAAGGTAATCAGGAAACAAACTGATTGCTAGCGACATCGGGAAGGACACATCAAGGCCATGACATGAACCACGACGTCGTCTTGCTCAGGGAAATCAACACCAGAAACCACTGAACTGACGAGAGCCTCAAGGACGGGGCTGAGTAGAGTCCATGGGGAGAGCGAGGCCCTGACGCCCACTTCTGTCTCCACTCAGAATACCCTGTTGTGACATTGAATCTTGGTCAGTTCTTAAAACCTGGAAGTCCTGGGCAGAGGGGCCATTTGTAGATTATTCTAGGGGGGCTACATGTGCCTCATGCATGCCTTCATTCATTCATTCATTCACTCAATACTTACCAGGCCTCTGAACACACACCAGGGCCCACACTGAGTATTGGGAATACAGTGAAGAACAGAACTTACCTGGTCCCTGTCCTGGTGGGATGCTTACAGTCACCTGAAGAAGACAGATATCTTCCACAAATAATAACCACACAAATAAATACATCATTGCAAATTGCAATACAGGTTATCAAAGGGAAAGACAAGTTGCTATGGGGGTCACAGAGGGACTGTTTCCGGAAGGTGGGGGTCGTGAATGCTGCTCTGAGGAGTGACTTTTAAGTTGAGACCTGAAGAATGAGTAGGAGTGGGCAGGTAAATCCTGGGAGCAGAACATTCAAGGCTGATGGGTTTCATGAGTGGAGGACCTGGTGTAGTTTAAGGAGCTGGAAGGTCAGCAGCATATCTGGGGCTGGGGAAGGGAGCAATAGTGGCTGGCAGGTGACATGGCAGTAGCGGGGCCAGGAGCCAACCAGGCAGGGCCTTTTGTATATGGCATAGAGCTGTAGTTTTGTCTTAAGTGTAAACAGAAACAACCTAAAGTCTGAAGGAGGAGAACAAAGTGATCAGAATTGCAGTTTGAAAAGATACCCAGTGGGCCAGGCACGGTGGCTCACGCTTGTAATCCCAGCATTTTGGGAGGCCGAGTCAGGCCGAGTCGCTTGAGCCCAGGAGTTTGAGACCATCCTGGGCAATGTGGTGAAACCCCATCTTTCAAAAAAAAAAAAAATTAGCCAGGCATGGTGGTGCATACCTGTAGCCCAAGCTCCTTGGGAGGCTGAGGTGGGAGGTTCACCTGAACCCGGGAAGTCAAGGTTACAGTGAGCCATGTTGGCAACACTGCACTCCAGCCTGGGCATGGGAGTAAGAACTTGTCTCAAAAAAAAAAAAAAAAAAATCCCCAGTGCTTTATGAAAGCTAATTCAAAGAGGCAGGACAGCAAATGGTGGGATGGGGTGAGGGAGTAACACAGGAGGCCAGGTAGAATTGGAAATAATTAGTTATCATTTTTGTTATTTAGTCCAACCTCAGTCCAGACTACTGGAACTATTGAAGAGGTAGCATGATAATGCCCTGGTGAGTCTGAGATTTAATTCTAACCAGGTTCAGAATAGCCCCTTAAAACTGCCCTCTGGATTGAGAGAATTCTCATATTTGAAACCCTGGTGAAGGCAGAGACAGTCACAGAATCGCTCCCCTCGGGGATGAGCGTTCAATTCCTCACCCCCGGCACCACGTTGTTTTACTCCTTTGTCAACTGGAGACTAAACCAAGAGAAGTCAAAAGACACCTTGCTCCTTGGTGCTTATTAAAATGGCAAGTAGACTGAGGGCGGAAATGAAAATGGAAGAATTTGACCTGTGATCCAGATGGCCTGGCAGTCAGGGTCCAGTCAGGAGCTGGACCTGCAGACGGCACTGCAGTTATTTAACAAGGGAATTTAATATAAAGAATTATTAACCAGGTATTATAGAACTGAAAAGACGAAAAGTAAACCTGAAGGTATAGAGTGTGGAGAACAGAAAGAAGCGGAATTATCAAAGCTTAGAAGCTTGGAGGAAGGTCTCTGTGAGACTGGGACCCAGATTTTTAAGCAGGAGGGGCTGCTTGGCTGGTGGGGCAGGTAAACCTAGAGGTGACACGGTGGGGCTGATTCTGGGGACGTTGGTGGAAGAACTGAAAACGAATCAACTGCTTCTCCTGGAACAAACTGATGCTGATAGGAACAGAAAGCAGAGTCCCGCCTCCATCTCTCAGCCTTGCAGCCTCCCGCTAGCGCCCTCTATTGGCAGTTCCCCACAGGGAGCAGCTGGCGAAACAGACATGGGGTTTGTCGGGTCCCAGCCCCAGCATCACGAAGCAGAGAAAGCAGAGTGGGTATGGCTGGAAGACAAGAGCTTAATTTTTAAACTGGGTTATTTGCCTACATATTGAGTTGTCAGAATTCTTTATATATTTTTACATACTTAATGTCCTCCTAGAGAAAGACATCTCAACTAGGTAATACGGAAAAGTAATACTTTAAATTTTCCATCTGTCTGAAAATATATGTAGCATTGTACACATGTACATCTTTACAAAAGAATAGAAAATTTTTAAAATTTTGAAGTTGATGGTTACATTTTTCTAAATGATTAAATGATTGTTTGGGACTCTGGTTTATTATGATTATTATGTTGGAGTTACCCAACATCTGGGTCACTTGAGAGAATCAGTTTCTATTGTCTTTCCTTCCTCTTCACTATGGGTCATGTTTGCCTGTTTCTTCCCATGTCTAGCAACTTTTCATTATATGCTGAACAAATAAGTGGATGATAATAGTAGAGACTCTGGATTCTGTTTTGTTGCTTTGAAGATTTTTGATATTTTTCCTAGCATGCAATAAACTTGGCTGAATTAAACTGTAGACTTCCCTGGGGTGGGCTGAAGCTAAAATCTCCACTCGTCTTTTTTCCATCTCCCATCTGTTGCTTTCTCTCAGGTCTCCTTCTTATGCATGGGTATTTCAGATGTCCGCCAAGAATTTGAGTGGGGTTCATATTCAGATTTTGGGTTTCCTCCCTCTGCAGCTCCCTCTTTTTCAGGATATCCTCTTCCCTCCCACCCTTACATTCCAGCCGCAGGGGCAAGCCTGAATTCTATCATTTGAATACTCACACCAATTAAGTCTGTGGATTCCTGTTTCATCGCCAGCTACCCCACAGCACAAAACTTCAAGGAAAAGGCTGTATAAAGGCAAATCTCACCCAGTGTATTTCCTTTATTTCAAAGATCAACCCTTTCCACTTTCTGCCTTCTTTTGGTCACTTTCTAGTGTATTCAAATAGTTGTTTAAGAAATGTTTTGTAACAGTTATGTATGTATACTGTAACTGCTATGCTTGTAGCTGTTATGTGACTATATCTAACTGTAACTCTTAAGTCTGAAACAAGGGACTTTCTCATTGCTGAAAGCAGACCTCTTGGTTTATAATTTTTTATTTTAAAATATTAGAATATAGCCCTATAAAAATTGTTGTCCTAAGTTATATTCTGACCAACAGTAGCTGCGGTTTTAAATTTCACATTTAGGCTAGCAGTGGATGCTGTCAAATTCTCAGCCAGTTAGATGAAAAAAAAATGGTATGTCATTATATTTATTTGCATTTCTTTAACTATGCATAAGATTTTCTTAGGTTAATTAGTCAGTAGACTTTCTTTGCCATGAAACTCATGTTCAATTACTTTGCTTGACTTCCTAGTGGGCTGTTTGTCTGTCTTTATTTTATAAGCTTTTTGTAGATTAAGAAAATTAGCTCTTTATTTGCCATATAGGTCACAAATACTGCTTCTCAGTTTGCCACTTGTCATTTGACTTTAGTTAAGATTTTTTTTCCATGTGAAAATGTTAATTTTATAAGTAATAAAATGTTTCAATTTTCTTTTATGGTTTTTGCATTTGGTGTTTTGCTTAAAAGCCTTTCCATATTGCCAGATTTTAAATAAATTCATGTGTAATATTTTTTCTTTTTGGTTTCTTAGGGCTTGATTTCATTTTATTTTGCTTTACTCCTCAACTGGCCTGGAATTGCTTATGATGTAAGAAGTAAACAGATCTCTCTTCCCACCCCCACTCATGCTCCCTTACTTAGACTGGCCTTTAGAAAGAAAGAAAGGCCAGTCTATAATTTTGTTGTGCATTTTCATAAATTATCCTTCTTTCCCCTGTTTATTGGAAGAGCTTATCCGTATTATATTGTAAATTACCTTTTTAGTTGATTCTTTTAGTAACTTGCTGTTCTGTTCCACTGGCTGTTCATTGCTTTTTCAGAACTAAATTATTTTGATTATTATTATTATTTTCTGAAACAGAGTCTCACTCTGTTGCCCCGGCTGGAGTACAGTGGCGTGATCTCAGCTGACTGCAACCTCCGCCTCCTTGGTTCAAGTGATTCTCCTGCCTCAGCCTCCCGAGTAGCTGGGATTATAGGCATGTGTCACCATACCCAGCTACTTTTTGTATTTTTAGTAGAGACAGGATTTCACCATTTTGGTCAGTCTGGTCTCGAACTCCTGAACTCAGGCAATCCACCCATCTTGGCCTCCCAAAGTGCTGGGATTACAGGTGTGAGCCACTGCACCTGGCCTATTTTCATTATTGGGGCTTCATCTACACATTAATATCTATTCGCACTAGTCTCAAGGAGTAATTGCTTTAAATGCATTGTACTTGAACAGTTCACTTCTGTGAGTATTTTTCTCCATTTCGTAAATTTTAATCATAGACATGAAAGTGGCTGGGCTGCAGCACGTGCAGCTTGGTGCTGACGATGTGCATCTGTCAGCCCCAGCTGTCCCCATGCTTCTCACGTCACAAGCTAAAGATATTCCTCAGAGCTACCTGCCCAGTAAGAGGTGATGCCATTTTTGGATAGAAGAACCTTGTTATGGAGTATCCAGGCAATGGCCCTCCCCCATACATAAGCTCAATGACATTTTCCCAGTCCATATTTTAAGCAAAAATAGCTCTAATATTATAAAATAAAAAGACCTATGGGCTATATTTTGGTTATCATAGTAAGTGATCATGATCAAAGTTCAATTGAAAATAATTTAACAATATTAATTTTAAAAGATTGTAATCAATACAATATTAATTTAGTTTATAATAATAAGTTTATTTGCTAAGTAAATAAATATCACAAAGATTCCACAAACCCCTAAATCAAACTAAAATATGCTAGAAATTAGATGCACAGAGTAAAAAACATTAAGAAAGATTACAGACTTAAACACAATACTGAATAGTGTATGCTTTTAGGAGGCTTTATTTCATTTCAACACAAGATGTTTGTTTGCTGACATTTACTCAGAAGCAAAAACACTCACACTGGAGAGTATAACTCAGAGGCAGGGAAAGACACAGCTCAATTAGCGATAAACTTTCACAGAAATTTTATTTTTAGACGAAATCTAATTCTTGGTAGGATGAGTTAAAACATGTAAGTTAAAGGAATTAGAGATCAAACAAAATAACTAAAAGCACATATTGAAATCTGCAGAGGATGTGAGTCATTTTTCCTATGGCTATTTAATATTTTTAATTTACATTCAAACCCATCCTCAAGAAATAATAAGTCAGGGTTTCAATACCAGCAAATAAAATGTAATAACCCCCTAGGAGCCCACTAAGAAACCAATCCACTCCAGCAAAGTGACAGATGACTGAGATCTTGTGAAACAAAAAAATGGAAATGCCAAGCAAAAGACACAACTTTTTTAAAAAAAACTATGTGTACATATATATTTGTGTATGTGCGAATGTATGCCTATATATAGGTATGTGTTTATACATATATTCTTATAAACTGATGTGTATGTATATATTTAAGTTTTACCAAATATGGCATTTTTAAATGGTACTTTATATATTTTTTCAATTTTGATATTAATGTAAACATTAATATCAAAAGTACATTCCCTGGCATTTAAAAATACTGTCTACCATAATCTTGTCAACATGCCAGTGCCCCTGAGATGCAACTTAAAGGCCCAGAGAACATTTGGTAGTGGTAGATAATGCTTAAATATACATTTCTTTCTTAAAAAAAGAAAAAAACACTTACCTCAAGAATGGAATTTAAATGATTGGCTCATTAACTTTGAAATACTAATATATAGAGAGAGTACGTCTGACCATTTTTTATAATGATAGCCCACAAGTCTTCCAAAAATACTGATTCAGGCAATTCTCTGTAAAAGTGTTTTCATTCTTTATAAAAAGGATACAACATCTCTGAAAGGTATCAGGGAACAACGACAGTCTTTCACCCATATAAAATATAATGCCAACGATGCAGGGAGTTACCTGTTAAGTAAGAATTAGATGAAGCCATCGAATTGTGTGCTAAAAAGAACATGCCACACCAGAGGACCCTGTCACGAGTACACCTGTGTGTGTGCAGGAGTCCTCGGGAAGGGGAAAGCAGAAAAAAAGAAAAGAGAAAGCAAGTGTTAGATGACAGTGGAAAAAAAATGCCTTGTCAGCCTCTCGACTGCCAAAATAACTCCATCAAGAACTTGCAACTACTATTGGCTCATGTTGGAAAATGGGAGTGAAGACAGCCAATTCAAATCACAGGAGCACACCCATCACAGCCGCGCGGAATGTGCAGAAGGGGCCCGAATCCAGGGCTTAGAAAATATAGCACAGGGGAGATGGGGAGAAATTCTGAAATAGGCAGCATTCATCAGTGCCCTGGATATTTTCAGGTTTTGGCCTCTAAAGCAAGACTTCCCTTCTTCCTGAATTCCCTCCTAAGTCAGAGTGCTTCGCGACACACTATTGTTTTAATTTTCCCCTTATTATAGCATTATTCATAAAATATGAAGAAGAACTGTCACCAAACAAGTGACATGTGTCTCCCTTCTATGGGCCATATAAATAATGATGCATTCCAGTTCTCTCCAGGGTTCTTCTATGACTAAGCTGAGCACTAATGAGGCGTCAACTGCCGTGGAACTCCTTCCACAGTGGGTGGCTGCCATTCCAATCCTAAACTTCTAGCTTCAAAGGTTGCAGAGGGAATACTGCCACTTCTATGCCCCGGAATTTGGGGCCAAAGCAGAGCACCCTCCATGGGCCACTGTCTCTGAGACACCTAGCATCTGAGACACCTAGCACCTAGCATCTGAGACACCTAGCACCTAGCACTGGCTGTCGAGTAGGTGGCTTAGGTCTCCCTTCCTGGTGTGTTCAAGCACGATTGTCAGAGAATTCCAGCAGAGAGAAATTAGTGCTAATGTGGAGTTTTCATAGGATGAGGGCCAGCTGGGTGGAGTGGGGTGGGAGCGGGGCGGAGGATGTGTGCAGTGAAGCCTGAAGTCATTGCATAGAAGCCGCACAAAGAACATGGCCAGGACCATTAGCCACCTAGCTGGACCTGCTTTGTGTCTGGTGAGCACAGGCATTTCAGCAGTGTCTCTCCCTCCATGGCATGCCTTTGCTGTATATTTTAATTCTTGTCTTTGATTAAACATTGATTATAATGCATGAGTTCATGATGTTTCGTGACATGAGAATTCTGCAGTTACCACTGAAAAATTTTATGACCATGCTCTGCAGAGGAATTGATCATACGGGGTTTACTAGCCTGGAAGATGGATGACTCGCAGTAGCACCCAATCTGGCATCAGGAGCTCAAGGAGAGGCGTTTCATGAAGCGCCGTGAGACTGCGCCCAGCCACCCACTGTCCTGCTTCCTCTAGAAAATAAGATATAGGGCTCACTGGGCTAAACGTTCTGTCATTTCTGTGTTAATGTCACACATGACTGTAGAATACGGAGTTTCATTTGACTCCCAGGAGGTATACATTTTGGATTCTTACATCCCATCCTCCATTTGTGTCAAGGTCAAACTATATTATTACTCAACTAGTACACAGTACTTGACTAACTTTGATCTGGGAGTGAAGAAATGGTGAAGTTCACATATTAAAGACTCTTTATGGGGCTTCCAAAAGGCCTATCTCGTCCAGCAAGGACTTACGGAGAAAGATGCTAGAAGGCTTCATTTACTTACCAGCCTTCACAATCTCAGTGCCAGAGGGTGAGCGAACACTCCATTTACAGGCAGGTTTAGAAATCTCTGTGTAGGAGACATCTGTGGCTTCTCAGATGGGGCATTTACAAATAAGCACACCATTTATATGGAATGGCACATTCTAGATGGTTTCTGCTTTCCATTTTTAATAAAACCATAGATTTCTGGAATCAAAGCGTAATGAACAAATTACAAATCTATGCACTTCTCAAGCAATTTTAGCACTGATGTGACTTCTAAATTGTGAGTTCTTTACTTCTTATTCCTGTATTTGCATATCTGTTCAAATCCAAGTGATTAAAAAGGAGCTGTCAAGGCTGATAGGCCTAAAATTAGAGCTGACTGTTCATTTTGAATGTACACATTAATATTAGATGTGTCTACTTCCTATTTTTCTCTGAACCTTCAGGGAAAGGAGACTGAAATGCATCAACAGATTGGGACATTTTATTTCTTAAAAGAAATTTCAAAAGGAGACATTAACAACATGTAAATAAATCCACAATAAAGTGCCACTCCACTTTAGCAAAGTGGATAGGACATTTTTAAAAACACAATTTTAAAGAAAAGCAAATTTCTACCAACTTGATTTAAATTGTCCTCCAATGGCTTCAGTCCAAAAGAAAAAATCAACAATCTCTTGCCTAAGAAGTGTTATAGATGGTTTTTAAAAATCCTTTTATTCAATATGACTAACCTATAAAAAATATATTTTAACCTGTGTCTTTAAACCTATAAAATGCCTTCTGATTACCTCATCCTTCACAGCAATTTCATATACATTTATCCACCAGAAAAATTACTATGAGATGCATTTTTTAAAATCTTTTTTCTTCCTGTTTGAAAAAAGGTAATTTGGTATTTAGAGGAATTATACAATATTTATGGCTCCCTCTTTGAAATGCCGTGTGTGGAAATAATACTGCTTCAATAAATAAAAAACTCTTTAAAAATCACTTTGTTTGGGCCAGGTGTGGTGGCTTATGCCTGTAATCCCAGCACTTTGAGAGGCCAAGGTGGGCGGATCACTTGATGTCAAGAGTTCAAGACAAGCCTGGTCAACATGGTGAAACCCTGTCTTTACTAAAAATACAAAAATTAGCCAGGCAAGGTGGCACACACCTGAAATCCCAGCTACTTGGGTGGCTGAGGTAGGAGAATTGCTTGAACCAAGGAAGCAGAGGCTGCAGTGAGCTGAGATCACCCTACTGCACTCCAGCCTGGGCAACAAAGTGAGATTCCATCTCAAAAAAAATTAATAATACTAAATAAATAAAAATAAAACCCTTTGTTCTGGCACATTTCTATAAGATTGCCGAGGGAGGGCAGAGAATCAGTCCCTTTCCCCACCCAGTCTTGTAGGCTCAGGGCAGTGTCCACAGGAAACTGTCTCAGGACAGACACTGCCCTGAGCCAGAGGTGCGCTGCCCTGCCCACTTCTGCACTGCTACCCTAAACCTGGCAATGTATGTGTTTTTCAATGACGCCTCAGGTAACATCAGAACCAAAAGGATCCATCTGGTTTTTGACAGCATTTAATCAGTTACCATACAGGAAACATGATATGGCTATTGACTTTTTCCAGAAAGCAGCAGTTTTGTAGAGTAAAACGGGGTACATCCACCTTACTTAAGCAGAGGTTGAGCTCCTGACCTTCTTTTTTAGGAAGAACGCTGTTACTGACTCAGGCATCGCTGATGTTTATTTCAGAGGCTGGAGGTCCAGCCTGCAGGAGCTACAGGGTTTTGAGAGGTTCAGACTGCTGTAGCCATGGGCAACATTACAGTCATGCACATGACAGGAACCTAATACAGCCATAGTTCAAAGTGGCTGGCATTGTTAGCTCTAATCTGCTCAAATGTCCTTTGTAATTAGTAATTTGATAACCCCTGGTCTTAAAGGAATGTACTTGGAAGGTAAAACCCCAACTCCTTCAAGGCAGGTTCTGGACCCCAGGTAACTTTTTGAAAGAATTTTTGTATTCATCTTGCTTTGACTTGATGTGAGATTTGATTTTGCTCAAAATGAGTGATTGTTTAAAAGTCCTGCCATGTGGAACGGCAGTTCATTGGAAAAGTGCGATTCTCTGTGTGAGCAAATTGCCTGTGTCTGTCTTCAAGCTTTCCATTTGCAGGGCTTGTGGAGCAGCAGTTAAGGTGTCTTGATGATTAAGTTACCTGTGGCTGGCCCAGCTAGGCCGAGGGGGCTCCCCATTAGGGACAAATGCTGTAAGGATACCCCAAAAGTCTTCAGCTGGGCTACTGAGTGCTCGGGAGGTGCTGTCAGGGGCTTTCTGGAGGCAGCGTGTCCACTACCCACACCACTGCTGTGCCTGCAGTAGAACCAGATCAAGAATCCTTCCCCCAAAGAACAAGAGGAATTCTTTTCTACTCATTTCCTTGTCTGTGACACTCAAGTGTCTGAGGATTACCCTGCCTTCTCACAGAAGGTTACAAACACGGACTCAACTCCATACACATTTTGGTTTCCACACAAAATGATTTTTCCTGTTATCTGGTAAAAGAGTCTTTGAGTCTTACCTCAGGGAGGTCTGGGTCTAACGCTTAGACCTGCATTTCACAAGGCTAGGTCAGGAGATCTGGTTTTACCGATTGCTTTGTAAATACTGTACCTTCTCCTGGGGTTTGAAGCTTAGATGCTCAGGGATAGAGGAGCTGATGATTAAGGTGGGGGTAGAGGTTACAGGAAATGCTGAGAACAGGCTCCCAGATGCTTAAAGGACTTGTCATTTTATAGAATTAATACAATTTGCTGATCTTTAGAGAATGTTATGCTTAACATGCCATTGGGAACACACTAATAACATCTTTAAGAATTGAAAGCACCAACTGTCAAGTTAGGTGGGGATGAGGTAGGGTTCTAAAGACAAAGGGGTGGCTTTAAAATCCATGTAAAAGAGCAGTCAGGTCCCCATATTTCCATTGCCAACCAATGTTTTCAAATCAGTACCTCATACCCGTAAAAGATAACACATTACCAGTGAGTCTCAGACTCAAGAGTGTGAGGGACAGAGGAAGTTGGAACAAATGCCTGACTCAAGCCAGGGGGATTGAGTAAAAGTCGCAAAGTGAACGGTGAGGTACAAGTCCTCTTCTTCCCCCCAGCTCCATAGCATTACTAGCAGTCCCTGCACCCAGGCAGAAAAACGAGAGATCCCTCTTTGAAAATTGCTCATGCCTGTAATCCCAGCACCGTGGGAGACTAAGGTGGGCAGATCACTTGAGGTCAGGAGTTCAAGAGCAGCCTGGCTAACGTGGTGAAACCCCATCTCTACTAAAAATACAAAAATTAGCTGGGCGTGGTGGTGAGCTGCTGTAATCCCCAGCTACTTGGGAGGCTGAGGCAGGAGAATCACTTGAACGTGGGAGGCTGAGGTTGCAATGAGCAGCTGAGATTGTGCCACTGCACTCCAGCCTGGGCAACAGAGAAAGATTCTGTCTCAAAAAAAAAAAAAAAAAAGAAGAAAAGAAAGACAGAAAAGGAACTTGCCTTCATATTTTTTTCTGAATTGACATTTGAGGGTCAACTCAAAAGATGACTTGCTTTCCACATGTGTGTACACACACACAAGCACATAAACACACACATACTGATGCAGCTTTCAACCACCTCTTTATTGTCTCACTCCTAAATATGATCAGCCAAGGCTCACCTTTAGTGACAGGCTCCACCATGAAAGATAAATATCAAAATGATTAAAATGTAAAAAATAAGAAAGGAACTTAAAGGAAACAGAGGCAACATAGGATGGGAAATATTATTTCAAAACAATTATAGTTAATATCCTTAAAAAGGTAAGAGAGAACTTTACAACCATGAAACAAGAACAGGAAGCTACAAAAAGGAAAAACCAGGAAGCCAGGCATGGGGGCTTATACCTGTATTCCCAGGTTCCTAGGTACTTAGGAGGCCGAGGCAGGAGAATTCCTTACACCCAGGAGAGCTTGAGGCCAGCCTGGTTAGCATAGTGAGATCTTGTCTTTAAATATATATATTTTAAAGGAACAAACAGAAAATATGAAAGTACATTGATTATATATATATATATATATATATATAGAGAGAGAGAGAGAGAGAGAGAGAGAGAGAGAGAGAGAGAGAGAGAGAGAGGGTCTCGCTCCATCACCCAGGCTGGAGTGCAGTGGCACGCTCTCAGCTCACTGTAGCCTCAGCAGCCCGGGCTCAAGCGATCCTCCCAATTCAGCTTCCCCAATAGCTGAGACCACAGTCACATGGTACCATGCCCGGCTAATTTTGCTGTTTTTGCGTTTTGTAGAGACGGAGTTTCACCATTTAGCTCAGGCTTACGCTGATTTTTTTAAGTGTTAAAAATATCTGGGAAAACAAACAAAAAAATCAATAGAAGGACTGAAACGCAAAGTCAAGGAATTCTTCCAGAAAGTATAACATTAAGAAAAAGAGAGAATGGGACAGAAAAGATAAGGAAATGGTGGATCAATCCAGGATGTCCAATATGTGACCAGAAGGCATTATAGAAAGAGCAAGCAAAGAAGAATGACGTAAGATTTTTTTTTTAAATGACAATACGATTACTTCCCATATTCAAAGGATCTGAGTCTCTGGAAAGAAAAGGCCCTCTGTATGTTCAAAATAATGAAACAGAGGCTTTATAATCATGAATCTTTAGAACACCAAGAACACAAAGAAGACCTCAAAAACTTTCAAGTATTAAAAAAAATACATCCTAACCCAAGATTCAACAATTAAAAATAGCATTGGACTTCTCAGCTGGTTTTGAAACAGGAGTGCAATGAAAGAAAAAATCTTCAAAATTCTGAGTAAAAATAATTCAAATCTGTAAGCCTATACCCAAACAGACTACTAATCAAAGTAAGGGTAGAATTTTCAATTTATGAAATTCTCAAAACCACATACCTCCCTTTCTTGGGAAGCAACAGGTGCTCTACTTTAAAAGAAGCGAATAACCCAGGAACAAGACAGATAAGAGACCCACAAAGGAGGAGATTCAATAAGCAAAGGGGAGAAAGAAATTACCTGGATTATGGCAAAGGAAAATCCCCAGATACCTTCAGAGCAGCCAGCCTGGCTTAAAGAAAGTTAAAAGGAGTCCAGAAAGACAGTTTCTCAGACACACACACACACACACACACACACGCACAGCTAGTTAACTTCTTACCTGACAGGTAGATTGTGTGAAGAATTGTATTGATACATCTTCAGAGAGTACAGGAATAAGCAGTGTCTTAGGCAAATGAGAAGAAAAACTACATAAATTGAAAAGACGAGGCACTTGGAAACTTGGAAAAGTAAATGTTTACAGAAAAGAAAAGGTAATCATACCACTCTGCATCATCAGCAGTGAATAATATTTACACTATTAAAATAGTTAAAAACCCTGAAGGTAGATTTAAATAAAAATAAAGATGCTATACCAGAAAAATGGGTTGGGAGTTAGGATAAATGAGCCAGAATCTCATCTCTCTTAAATGAAGCCAATAAGACAAAGCTAAAGTCTTTGAATCAAGTCATAACATGTGGAGATAAATATTTTTAAAATCAGGTGAAAGAGTTTGAAAGTAATCAACTCTGTACAACAGAACAGGGCAGGTGCGCAGGAAAGGCAACAAGTTCGTGTTCTAAGCTTTTGGTACTGCTTGGATAAAAATAGAAACTAATCAAAAAAAGAAAAATGGTATAAGTATATCATTTAGAGTTAGAGAGGAAACTTCAGAAGTTCTATCACAGAAAGAATTAAAGGGAGTTACCTCTAGGGAATAGGTTGGGTTACAGGGAAGAAGGAGATTTAGATGTTTCACTTTAAACTGCTTAGCATCATGTACATATTGCTTTAATAACGAAGAAAAACAAAAAAATTATAGAATTAAAAATTAACATATTTAAAGTTATTATAGCAATTTAAAAAGATGTCACAATATCTAATAACCGCCCAAAGAAAAATGTGATAGCTAACAAATATTGAGGGCTTCCTGAGTGCCAGTTACTGAGCTAAATGCTTTTCCATGAATTATCACATTTGGTGTTTATAATGCCCTGTGGTAGTGACTGTCGACTAATCCCCAGTTTAACGCATAAGGAAGTTAAAGCTTAGCAAGGCGAAGTAACTTGATTAGTAACAAGTCATGGTGGAGCAGAATTGAAGACTAGATCATCCCAAACACAAACCCTATGCTTTCAGCCACTCTGCCAGGTTACCCTCACTGCAGGCAGCAGTCTGCAAAACTGTGCTTAAGGACTTTCTGTTCTCTGTGTCAAAATGGAAGCAGCTGTGAGTAATGTTATGGAGAACATTTGTGGCTACATTTTCAAGTCTTGTATTTCACTTTTGCTCAAGTCCTTGTTCACATCTTTGATTTATGCTGAAAAAATGTTCCCCTGGAACCTGGATTTTGGGTCTGTGTTAGAGTACTGTATATAGCTGTGTTAGGCTATATAAAGCTCTCCTTTCAGAAACAGGAGCTCTGAGCGCCTCTCTTCCCCAAAAGGAACACAGCTCCTCACCAGCAATGGAACAAAGCTGCTGGACAGAGAATGACTTTGACGAGTTGAGAGAAGAAGGCTTCAGACGATTGGTAATAAGAAACTTCTCCAAGCTAAAGGAGGATGTTCGAATACATTGCAAAGAAGCTAAAAACCTTGAAAAAAAGATTAGATAAATGGCTAACTAGAAAAACAGCGTAGAAAAGACCTTAAATGACCTGATGGAGCAGAAAACCATGGCACAAGAACTACATGACACATGCACAAGCTTGAGTAGCCAATTTGATCAAATGGAAGAAAGGGTATCAGTGATTGAAAATCAAATGAATGAAATGAAGCAAGAAGAGAAGTTTAGGGAAAAAAGAGTAAAAAGAAATAAACAAAGCCTCGAAGATATATGGTACTATGTGAAAAGACCAAATCTACATCTGATTGGTGTACCTGAAAGTGAGGGGGAGAAAGGAACCAAGTTGGAAATACTTTTCAGGATATTATCCAGGAGAACTTCCCCAACCTAGCAAGGCAGGCCAACATTCAAATTCAGGACATACAGAGAACACCACAAAGATACTCCTCGAGAAGAGCAACTCCAAGACACATAATTGTCAGATTCACCAAAGTTGAAATGAAGGAAAAAATGTTAAGGGCAGCCAGAGAGAAAGGTCGGGTTACCACAACAGGAAGCCCATCAGACTAACAGCTGATCTCTCAGCAGAAACTCTACAAGCCAGAAGAGAGTGGGGGCCAATATTCAACATTCTTAAAAAAAAGAATTTTCAACCCAGAATTTCATATCCAGCCAAACTAAGCTTCATAAGTGAAGGAGAAAGAAACTCCTTTACAGACAAGCAAATGCTGAGAGATTTTGTCACCATCAGGCCTGCCTTACAAAAGCTCCTGAAGGAAGCACTAAACATGGAAAGTAACAACCAGTACCAGCCACTGCAAAAACATGCCAAATTGTAAAGACCATCGAGGCTAGGAACAAACTGCATCAACTAATGAGCAAAATAACCAGCTAACATCATAATGACAGGGTCAAATTCACACATAACAATATTAACCTTAAATGTAAATGGGCTAAATGCTCCAATTAAAAGACACACGGTGGCAAATTGGATAAAGAGTCAAGACCCATCAGTGTGCTGTATTCAAAAGACCCATCTCACATGCAGAGACACACATAGGCTCAAAATAAAGGGATGGAGGAAGATCTACCAAGCACATGGAAAACAAAAAAAAAGGCAGGGGTTGCAATCCTAGTCTCTGATAAAACAGACTTCAAACCAACAAAGATCAAAAGAGACAAAGAAGGCCATTACATAATGGTAAAGGGATCAATTCAACAAGAAAAGCTAACTATCCTAAATATATATGCACCCAATACAGGAGCACCCAGATTCATAAAGCAAGTCCTTAGAGACCTACAAAGAGACTTAGACTCCCACACAATAATAATGGGAGACTTTAACACCCCACTGTCAACATTAGACAGATCCATGAGACAGAAAGTTAACAAGGATATCCAGGAATTAAACTCAGCTCTGCACCAAGAGGACCTAATAGACATCTACAGAACTCTCCAGCCCAAATCAACAGAATATACATTCTTCTCAGCACCACATTGCACTTATTCCAAAATTGACCACATAGTTGGAAGTAAAGCACTCCTCAGCAGATGTAAAAGAACAGAAATTATAACAAACTGTCTCTCAGACCACAGTGCAATCAAACTAGAACTTAGGATTAAGAAACTCATTCAAAACTGCTCAACTACATGGAAACTGAACAACCTGCTCCTGAATGACTACTGGGTACATAATGAAATGAAGGCAGAAATAAAGATGTTCTTTGAAACCGATGAGAACAAAGACAGAACATACCAAAATCGCTGGGACACATTTAAAGCAATGTGTAGAGGGAAAGTTATAGCACTAAATGCCCACAAGAGAAAGCAGGAAAGATCTAAAATTGACACCCTAACATCACAATGAAAAGAACTAGAGAAGCAAGAGCAAACACATTCAAAAGCTAGCAGAAGGCAAGAAATAACTAAGATCAGAGCAGAACTGAAGGAGATAGAGATACAAAAAACCCTTCAAAAAATCAATGAATCCAGGGGCTGGTTTTTGAAAAGTTCAACAAAATTGATAGACTGCCAGCAAGACTAATAAAGAAGAAAGGAGAGAAGAATCAAATAGATGCAATAAAAAATGATAAAGGGGATATCATCACCAATCCCACAGAAATACAAACTACCATCAGAGAATACTATAAATACCTCTATGCAAATAAACTAGAAAATCTAGAAGAAATGAATAAATTCCTGGACACATACACCCTCCCAAGACCAAACCAGGAAGAAATTGTATCCCAGAATAGAGCAATAACAGGCTCTGAAATTGAGGCAATAATTAATAGCCTACCAACCAGAAAAAGTCCAGGACCAGACGGATTCACAGCTGAATTCTACCAGAGGTTCAAAGAGGAGCTGGTACCATTCCTTCTGAAACTATTCCAATCAATAGAAAAAGAGGGAATCCTCCCTAACTCATCTTATGAGGCCAGCATCATCCCGATACCAAAGCCTGGCAGAGACACAACAAAAAAAGAGAATTTTAGACCAATATTCCTGATGAACATCGATGCAAAAATCCTCAATAAAATACTGGCAAACCAAATCCAGCAGCACATCAAAAAGCTTATCCACCACCATCAGGTTGGCTTCATCCCTGGAATGCAAGGCTGGTTCAACATACACAAATGAATAAATGTAATCCTTCATATAAACAGAACCAAACACAAAAACCACATGATTATCTCAATAGATGCAGAAAGGCCTTTGACAAAATTCAACAGCCCTTCATGCTAAAAACTCTCAATAAACTAGGTATTGATGGGACCTATCTCAAAATAATAAGAGCTATTTATGACAGACCCACAGCCAATATCATACTGAATGGACAAAAACTGGAAGCATTCCCTTTCAAAACTGGCACAAGACAGGGATGCCCTCTCTCACCACTCCTATTCAACACAGTGTTGGAAGTTCTGGTCAGGGCAATCAGGCAAGAGAAAGAAATAAAGTGTATTCAATTAGGAAAAGAGGAAGTCAAATTGTCCCTCTTTGCAGATGACATGATTGTATATTTAGAAAACCCCGTCATCTCAGCCCCAAATCTCCTTAAGCTGATAAGCAACTTCAGCAAAGTCTCAGAATACAAAATCAATGTGCAAAAATCACAAGGATCCCTATACACCAATAACAGACAAACAGAGAGCCAAATCATGAGTGAACTCCCATTCACAATGGCTTCAAAGAGAATAAAATACCTAGAAATCCAACTTACAAGAGATGTGAAGGACATCTTCAAGGAGAACTACAAACCACTGCTCGATGAAACAAAAGAGGACACAAACAAATGGAAGAACATTCCATGCTCATGGATAGGAAGAATCAATATTGTAAAAATGGCCATACTGCCCAAGATAATTAATAGATTCAATTGCATCCTTATCAAACTACCAATGACTTTCTACACAGAATTGGAAAAAACTACTGTAAAGTTCATATGGAACCAAAAAAGAGCCTGCATTGCCAAGACAATCCGAAACCAAAAGAACAAAGCTGGAGGCATCATGCTGCCTGACTTCAAACTACACTACAAGGCTACAGTAACCAAAACAGCATGGTACTCGTACCAAAACAGAGATATAGACCAATGGAACAGAACAGAGCCCTCAGAAATAATACCACACATCTACAACCATCTGATTTTTGACAAACCTGACAAAAACAAGAAATGGGGAAAGGATTCCCTATTTAATAAATGGTGCTGGGAAAACTGGCTAGCCATATGTAGAAAGCTGAAATTGGATCCCTTCCGTACACTTTATACAAAAATTAACTCAAGATGGATTAAAGACTTAAATGTTAGACCTAAAACCGTAAAAACCCTAGAAGAAATCCTAGGCAATACCATTCAGGACATAGGCATGGGCAAAGACTTCATGACTAAAACACCACAAGCAATGGCAACAAAAGCCAAAATTGAGAAATGGGATCTAATTAAACTAAAGAGCTTCTGCACAGCAAAAGAAACTACCATCAGAGTGAACAGGCAACCTGCAGAATGGGAGAAAATTTTTACAATCTACACATCTGACAAAGGGCTAATATCCAAAATATACAAAGAACTCAAACAAATTTACAAGAAAAAATCAAACAATCCCATCAAAAAGTGGGCAAAGGATATGAACAGACACTTCTCAAAAGAAGACATTTATGCAGCCAATAGACACATGAAAAAATGCTCATCATCACTGGCCATCAGAGAAATGCAAATCAAAAGCACAATGAGATACCAGCTCACACCAGTTAGAATAGTGATCATTAAAAAGGCAGGAAACAACAGGTGCTGGAGAAGATGTGCAGAAATAGGAACACTTTTACACAGTTGGTGGGACTGTAAACTAGTTCAACCATTGTGGAAGTCAGCGTGGTGATTCCTCAAGGATCTAGCACTAGAAATACCATTTGACCCAGCCATCCCATTACTGGGTATATACCCAAAGGATTATAAATCATGCTTCTATCAAGACACATGCACACGTATGTTTATTGTGGCACTATTCACAATAGCATAGACTTGGAATCAACCTAAATGTCCATCAATGATAGACTGGATTAAGAAAATGTGTCACATGCACACCATGGAATACTATGCAGCCATAAAAAAGGATGAGCTCCTGTCCCTTTGTAGGGGCATAGATGAAGCTGGAAACCATCACTCTGAGCAAAGTATCACGAGGACAGAAAACCAAGCACCTCATGTTCTCGTGGGAACTGAACAATGAGAACACTTGAACACAGGGTGGGGAACATCACACATCAGGGCCTGTCGTGGGGTGGGAGGAGGGGGGAGGGATAGCATTAGGAGAAATACCTAATGTAAATGACGAGTTAACGGGTGCAGCACATCAACATGGCACAGGTATACATATGTAACAAACCTGCACGTTGTGCACACGTACCCTAGAACTTAAAGTATAATAATAGAAATAAATAAATCAACTATTTTCTTATTAAACTTGTATTGGAAGGCATTAAAAAAAAGTTCCTGAAAAAAAAAAAGAAACAGGAGCTCTGAGTGAAGAAAATGTCAACGATTTTAAAATTCAGTGATACAATCCTGCAAAACGAAGCCCACTACCAATCAGACTATTAGGGTTCAGGGCAAGATACAGTTTATGGACCCTGACGATTATAAATCCTGAAGATAGAATCCTACGTTTACCACCCACCCAAAGTGTATGGAACCAGTAAGATGAAAAGTTAGATAATATCAAGAGTTGGAAAGGATCAGAGCAACTATTATAATAGAAATCTTACATATGATATGTATGTCAATTAGTACAACCATTTTAGAAAACTGTCAATATCTAAGAAATCTGAACATAAACTTACTCTATGACTAGGTAATTCTACGCCTTGAAAGCCATACATATATTCCTCAAAAGCATTGTACAGGATGTTCCTGGCAGTGCTATATTTAATAGTCAAAACACTGGAAACAATGCAAATATCCACCAACGGGAGAGATGGATAGTTAAATTATGGCACAGTCACACAATGGAATAGACGACAGCAAACAAGCAAACAAACAAACAAAAACCCTATCAATACTTGCAACAACATGGAAGAATTTAACAAACATTGTTGAATGAAAGATCTAGATACAAAACAGTACATATTAAAGATTGTCATCGTTTTACAGTGATATCAGGGATTGCAGAGCTGCCACCTCTCACTAAAGCTGGAACTCACCAGATCCCGTGCCCACTGCCATCCTGTGCAGGGCTCCAGGAGCTGTCTTCTGCCGGCTGCCACCTTTGCAGGAAGAACCCCACGCACCTGCCACTGCGACAGGTGCTCCTGCCAGACCTGCAGCTTTCCACAGTCCCCTGCTACTGCCCCTAGCAGGGATCTACGGCCCTGCCTCACCAGAGGTGCCGCCAGAAAGAGAATGGCTCCCACCTTCTCCTGCCTAATGCAGGAGTCTCAAATTGGCAGAAGCTAATGGAACCCCAGCTGCTCCTGTAGGTTTGTATCCCCGCAGAACAAAAGAGCAGATACAAAGGCCTGGAAGAGCAGATGGAGAAATGTGTGCTGCAGATGATATCTGGCACGGTTTTAAATACTTGTTATTCTAAAATGTATGCAGCCCTCATCATTGTAACCACACCGATATCTAAGGAGAAAGTGAGACTGAGTAGGCTGCAGTTCATTTTAAGGGGACTTCAAAAGAATAAGTGTAAGAAGAGTAAATTTTTAAAATTTTTCAGTTTTGGTAAAAGGCTAATTGAACATCATTTCTTTTTAAGAGATGTACATATTCCTTCAGTGTCTCCTGTGGAAGAAAAAAAACCCAATATCCTATGTAGCACATCACAAAGTAAGTATTTTGACGCATCTCTTTTTATTCTTTATAAAGCCTTTCTGAGATATGACATGTTTCACCATTCAGAGAAACGGAGGCTCAAGCAAGTTTAAGGGTCATGCCCCAGGGCACCTGGATGGTAATTGGTGAAACGGGAACCTGAAGGCCGCCCACCTGCTCCCTGGTCAGAGCTCTTCCCATTGCTTCTCTAGGGTCTCCAGGTTGGTAAAGGTCTCAGGACACAGAAGCTGCACTGTGTAAGGGACTCTGGCCATGGCTACTAGACCCGGTCCTCACAGACTAAGAAGGGTGAGTGAGACCCACCAGCCCAGTGTGGTGCCTCGGAGTGAACTGGTCAACCTTGTACCCAATGCCCCACCCACTCCATGTGCCGTGGAGATACACAGATGATTGCCATATTGTAATTAGAATGGTTTTCTTTTCTTTTCTTTTTTTCTTTTTCTTTTTCTTTTTTTGGGAGGGAGTCTTGCTCTGTCACCCAGGCTGGAGTGCAGTGGTGCAATCTTGGCTCACTGCAACCTCTGCCTCCTGGGTTCAAGCGATTCTCCCACCTCAGCCTCCCGAGGAGCTAAGATTACAGACATGCATCACCACGCCTGGCTAATTTTTGTAATTTTAGTAGAGACGGGGGTTTCGCCATGTTGGCCAGGCTGGTCTCGAACATCTGACCTCAGGTGATCCACCCACCTCAGCCTCCCAAAGTGCTGGGATTACAGGCGTGAGCCACCACGCCCGGCCTAGTTTCATTTTCTTAATGCAATTCTCTAGAAATGTATAACAAACCTAGACAGATGTTGGGCATTTGGCTTTATGTCCCCAGAGCTGACATTCTGTTAGTAGCTATCTAAAGGTAATTCAAGATGAAAGGGATATATCTAAAACATTATGGAAAATGACTTCTTTTCCACCTTCCCTGCAAGAGTCTGATGCAAACACAGAGCAAATTCCAAGCCATTGGCAGGGAAGAAAGCAGCACTTGGTGTGGGAAAGAGCCTCATTAAACTCATGGACATGGAGAGTAGAAGGATGGTTACCAGAGGCTGCAAGGGGTAGTGGGGAACCGGAGGTGGGGGAGGAGGAGACAGTTAATGTGGACCAAAAACATAGTTAGAAAGAATGAGTAAGACCTACTGTTTGATAGCACAACCGGGTGACTACAGTCAATAATAACTTAATTGTACATTTTGAAATAACTTAAAGTGTAATTGACTTATTTGTAGCTCAAAGGATAAACGATTGAGGGGATGGATACCCCATTCTCTATGACGAGCTTATTTCACATTGCATGCTTGTATCAATATAGCTCATGTACCTCATAAATATATACCTCTTCTATGTACCCACAAAACTTAAATAAAAAAGAGCCTCAGAGTGGAACTCCTTTGGACACAGTACATTTTATTTCAGTTCTGCGTCATCGTGGATAATGATGATCAGCTTGAGCTGACGTGGGTATGGAGGCTCTTCAGATGAAATCCATGGAGGTGGGAGGGGTTCCGCTGGGGGTGCTGATCTGTTCCGAAAGCATCTCCACCTTTTATATACAAAATTGGCAAAATTGCAGAAATCCAAAGTTTTCAAAAACGCCATGGGCTATCAAATTCCAGGGAGGTAACCCATAAAAATCCTCCAGGTCTGGAAAATGCAACAAGAGGAAGAAGAACCAGACCTATTTAACTGACATGGGGAAATGGGGAAAGCTGAAAAGCTGAATTACAGGCAATCATTATGTGGAAATGGAAGCATGATTTCCTTCAGCCAGGAATACCAGAAAACCAAATAAATAAATAAACCTCAACCTATTAGTATCACACTACAATACATAATTAAAATTTTAATCTAATGGAACATATTAAATAATACAGTATATAATAAATAATACATAATATGTTTTGATACAGACATGCAATGTGAAATAAGCACTTCGTGGAGAATGGGGTATCTGACTCCTCAAGCATTTATCCTTTGAGTTATAAACAATCCAATTACACTCTGTAAGTTATATGCAATAATATTATATAACACGTAACTAATATGAAAACTAATATATTAATATATGATTCATTTAATATACATAACATATAACAGTTAACTTTTAATAACAATGTATTAATCACTAACCAGATGTCAAGCAATATGCTAACCGTTTAGCACATATGAGCTTCCTCCTGTGGCTGGAGGAAGCAGGTGCTGTTATTACACGTGCGTTACACACCAGGCTAATGAGGTTCATCGCTTGTAACCAAGGAAAGGGCACAGAGCAAAGAAATAGATTCAGAGCCAGGACCCCCCAACTATCCAGAGCCCACACTTAAACACGAATTTCACCGCCACTTAGGACAACATTCGGGCTCTCATGTCCTTTTGATCCCTGCCACAAGGGATCATCTCTGAGCCAGGACAGGGGACAGGTGTCAACAATTTGTGCAGCAGCAAGATCAAGAAGACCACATAGGCCTTCCTCATTTCTGGAGAGTCAGTAACTTTCAGACATGACAGCTGTACTTTCTCTTTGTGGTACCTAAACACAGCAAGTGCCAACGCCGGAGCAATGGTACCCTCACTAAGGTGTGTCTCATGATCTCCATCTGCATCTCTGGCAGGAAGTTGGGAGCCTGGCCCCCTGGGCCCTCCTGCATATGCTGGCACAATTCAGCAGCAAACCCAAAGCAAGGTGGCTGGAGTCAGGAGACACTGATTCAACTAAAGCAATAAAATTAAAGTAATTCAAAAATAAAACAATTTCTGAAGTCTAGTCAATACAAGGTGTGGCCAGGGTTACATCTGGGTAGCAGCAAGGAAGGGGTAGAAATGCTCCAGCAGCCAAGAGCATCCTAACAGGATGGATCAATTACCATAACTATTTCAAAGTAAAAATCAGGACTTAGACTCCCCTATAACTGGTAAGCTACAGTGGTAAAGAGCAGGTCTCACTCTCCTTTACAAATCCGAAGCTAAGGATTAAAGGATGCCACACGATGAAATGTGAGAGAGCTTCTCACCCAGTCTGATCATGTGCATATGAAGTGGGTGTGAGGCTCTACTCGAGGCCACACTGGATGGAAAGGCAGGAGCCCAACCTGACCCCTGGCTCCCTGGCGCTCCCTGCTGCCACCACGAAACTGGATGAGCTTAGGTTCATGATCAGTGAGACTTTATATTCATTCCACATTCATTATTTAAAAAAAAAATCAAGGCAAAATAAAAAAAGTGTTTAACGACAACAGGTCTTTCTCTTAAAAAGAATAGTCTTACTGCAAGCTCCTGTGTATTTGCTAGCATTATGTTACAACAAATTCAGTAGATTTATCATAAAAATTGACATGTAAAATCTTAAATACAAATAAAAAATACAAGAGAAAAGTTTGAGAATAAAACAAACCTACCCTCTCTGTAGGAAATTTTTCACTCATAAAATACTAAAGGCTATGCCCTTAAAATAAATTTCACCAAAAATATCTTTATTGATGACTATGGATTCTGAACATTTCTTTAATAAGGAAGGAATGGAACTTGAGCCATCTATTACATAAAATAAACATGGGATTTTTTCCTTATCAAATGAAGCTACTTGAGGAAATAGACTCTGTCACCTTCCACTAGATGGCATTAAAGTCACATAATTAAGGACAGAAAAATTCACAGAGGAATGATCAATACACAAAACTACCATAGGGAATTCATTCTCCTTCTCACCCTCACCCCCAGATTATTGGAGTTTGCTGTTTGTTTGCTATTATGAAGACAAACCATGCTCATTATAAAAACACTTTTTTGAAAAACCAATAGAATAATTAGAGAAAAAGTGCAGTCTTATTTACCACCCTAATAACATTAGCTACATGTATGGTGCCGGGAAACGTGCAAAGTGCTTTATATGCATGGTTTCATTTAACCCGGATGGGAAATGAAGCCCTGTGAGATGATTATTATTACTGTGTTACAGATAAGAAAATTGAGGGTCCAGGTTAACTCATCCAGGACTACACAGGTAATAACTGACAGGACTAGGATTCTTGCCTGAGTCAATCTGACCCTGCAGGCTGACATCTCAAACACTTTTTCTCATCGCCAAAGTCAAGCACCCTTAGCATCTTCCCTCTCAGTCTCTGAAAGGGTCTGCTTGTCTGTGGAGATACAACACAACAAAGGTTACCACGAACCTAAAAGTCCTTAGATGATCCCAATGCTTGCCATAAATTTTAACACTCGATCAATCTATATAAATTCCATCACACCTAATTATTTAACACATACGGGGAAGAATAGAAATACTGTGTAGGTAAATGACCAACTATGTTTTCCAACTTCTTATTTCTTAGCAAATTTAAGGCTTTAAACTTAAGTGGCCTGAAATGAAATGACCCTAACTATATGCCAAAACAAGAAACCACTGAGAAAAATATTTCAAGTGACTCTGTAACATAGTCCTTTGACTGTATGTCATTACTGGGATCTATTTTTTAAAGACAGGTCAGGCGCAGTGGCTCATGCCTATAATCCCAGCACTTTGGGAGGCCAAGGCAGGCAGAGCGTTTCAGGTCAGGAGTTTGAGACAAGTCTGACCAACATGGTGAAACCTCATCTCTACTAAAAATACAAAAATTAGCCAGGTGTGGTGGCGCAGGCCTGGCTCAGCTACTCAGGAGGCTGAGGCAGGAGAATCGCTTTAACTCAGGAGGCAGAGGTTGCAGTGAGGCGAGATGGCACCACTGCACTCCAGCCTGGGCAATAGAGTGAGACTCCATCGCAAAAAACAAAAACAAAAACAAAAACAAAAAACTACCAAGGAATCTTAAATCTCTTAAATCTCATTCAGTAGTTTGTTAATACTAACACTTATAAGGTAATTTGAAACTATACAGGTATACTGTAAGATAACACAAGAGATAATTGTGTTGATATTATTAGAAACCAAGATTTTCAGTATAAGAGAAATGAGATACAAGTAGAGGGTAAATGTAGGTTTTTTAAAGGCCTGTAAGTATTTAATTTAAATAAGAAGCATATGATTTTTAGAAATATGTTTCCTAGTTCTGTCCACTGAAAGGTCTAGAAGCAATGTTACCCCTTCCCCAGGAAACTTAGACCCCCTAGTCCCATCATTTGGTTTCTCTTACTGTTCTTTCTGAAAAGGAATCCAGGACCACTGGAGAAGTAGCCTATTTAATATCAGGGTCAGGGACTGTACAAAGCGAGACTGGGCCAGCTCGTGTCAGAAAAGAAGGAAACATCTAGAGACTAGTAGAGCCGCATCCAAAGGACACGAGAGCCAGTCCCCGGGGACTCCACATGACCCAATTTTTGATGATATAAGCATCACAAAAATAATAATAATTTATTGAAACATTAAACATATTAAAATGTTTAAGTCTATGCTGATACTCAAAAGAAGAGAAATCCCATACAGCAAAACAAGAAGTTGTGACCAATGAAGATGACTGTTTCACCAAATACATTACTCTAAAAACCGGTCAATAAAAGAAAAGAATTAAGCAATTATTTTGCCTTTTTAATAGGAATTGTATTTCAGTGAAACCAAATAAGTTCAGCTGAGATGATAGAAATCTCATTTTTACAGAAAAATGCCAGTTAGTGAATGTTAAACTAATGAAAGAACTAGAAAATCTCAATTTTGCAACTCCCAGTTCCTACCTGAACAGTTGATTCAGGTAGAGGTCATTAATGGAAAACAAAAGCAATAGCAATTCTTATAGGGAAATAACTTTACCTGTGGAACTGGATTTTCACAATGTATCCAGGCATCACCCCATGGACTAGTGGCTGATGACCTTTGCAATGGAGAGATCAGCTGTCATTCCCTAACCCAACGATCAAACCCCATGTCAGGAATAGTAGACGCGCCTGACATTATGTGCCTTCTATTGTGATGAGGTAAATAATTTAACCTGAATCTAAACACAGCTTTAGACCTGTTAAAGAAAAATAAAAATGGAGGCCAGGTGCCGTGGCTCACGACTGTAATCCCAGCACTTCGGGAGGCCGAGGCAGGTGGATCACCTGAGGTCAGGAGTTCAAGAGCAGCCTGTCCAACATGATGAAACCCGCCTGTTTAACATGACGAAACCCAGTCTCTACTAAAAATACAAAAAATTAGCCGGTCGTGGTGGCAGGCACCTGTAATCCCAGCTACTCGAGGGACTGAGGCAGGAGAATCGCTTGAACCCAGGAGGTGGAGGTTGCAGTGAGCCAAGATCGCGCCATTGCACTCCAGCCTGAGCAACAAGAGTGAAACTCCGTCTAAAAAAAAAAAAGAAAGAAAGAAAGAAAGAAAGAAAGAAAAGACAAGAAAAAGAAAAATGGGCCGGTCAAGGTGGCTCACTCATGCCTGTAATCCCAGCACTTTGGGAAGCCAAGGCAGTTGAATCACGAGATCACAGGTTCAAGACCAGCCTGGCCAACATAGTGAAACCCTGTCTCTACTAAAAATACAAAAATTAGCTGGTCATGGTGGCACGTGCCTGTAGTCCCAGCTACTCAGGAGGCTGAAGCAGGAGAATTGCTTGAACTGGGACCCGGGAGTGGGAGGTTGCAGTGAGCCAAGATTGTGCCACTGCACTCCAGCCTGGGCTACAGAGCAAGACTCTGTTTCAAAAAAAAAAAAAAAAAAGAAAGAAAGAAAAAGAAAAATGGAGACCACAGGTTAGAGATAACCTAAAGCAAACTGCCCATAACCATGTAATCAAAACTTTAAGTCATCCTGATTTCCCCTAAATGCTAGTTCTCATCACAAATGAAATACAAGATGTAAGTCTTATGGCCTTGTCAGCGTGATTCAGTGAAATTAAATCAAACAGCTATAAACAGATTGGCTAAAACAACTCTATCTGCCTTCCAAAAAAAGAAAATATAATAGCCAATCACAAAAAATATCAAAATACTTTCTCCTTAAACTCTGTGGAAACTGCTAATTAAACAGTGCACTTCCTACCGCTTGGTTTGAAGTCTCCTGGATTGTGATCTGTAGTTTTAAATGACAATAAAATTTTAAATTTGTCCTACTTGATCTGATTTTATTTTTCATAGACTAAACTTTCAGTGTATAGAAAATCCAAAGGATAGAGTAATAAGTGAAACATCCCCAGAAGGAAACAATCAGACAATTTCAGATTGTGAGACTCTTATTTTTGAGACAGAATATCACTCACTCTGTTGCCCAGGCTAGAGTACAGTGGCATGATCTCTGCTCACTGCAGCCTCTGCCTCCCAGATTCAAGCGATTCTCCTGCCTCAGCATCCTGAGTAGCTGAAATTATAGGCATGCACCACCACGCCTGGCTAATTTTTGTATGTTTAGTAGAGACGGGATTTCACCATGTTGGCCAGGCTGGTCTCGAACTCCTGACCTCAAGTGATCCACCCACCTCGCCAAAGTGCTGGGATTACAGGTGTGAGCAACGATGCTCAACCCAGATTGTGGGACCTTCTATGAGTTGAGTGGACAGCTCTTTTCAAAAAATTAACTCGTTTTGCCTGACCAACAAGAGGGAAACTCTGTCTCAAAAAAAAAAAAAAAGAATAAAATAACACATTTAAATAAAAAATTTGAGAGAGAGGTGGAGCAAGATGGTGGAATAGAAAGCTCCACTGATTGTCTCCGCCTTCCCCACCCTCACCAGCCTGGGCCCAGCAAGGACATCAAGTTAACCGTCTACGCAGAAAGAAACACCTTCGTAAGAACCAAAAATCAGTCCGTAGATTTAACTTCATATCACTGAAAGAGGTACTGAAGAGATAGAATAAACAGTCTGGTATTGTCGATGCCACCCCTCCCACTCCTGGTAGTGGCAGCATGGTGCTGAGAGCTTATCTGGGTGCTGGGGGGTGGAGAGCACAGCAATTGAGAGGAATTGAACTCAGTGCTGTCCTGTTAGAGCAGAAAGGAAACCCGGACAAAACTCAGCTGATGCCCGCCCACAGAGGGAGCATTTAAAGCAGCTCTAGCCAGAGGGGAATCACCAACCCAGGGGACCAAACTTGAGTGCCTGAAAACCCCTCCACTGAGGGCTACAGCATTCTATGTCTCCAAGTAAACTTGAAAAGGAGTCTAGGCCATAAGAACTGCAACTCTTTGTCGAGTCCTAGTGCTGAATTAGGCCCAGAGACAGTGGACTGAGGGGGCACGTGGCACACTGAGACACCAGCTGGGGCAGCCAAGGGAGTACTGGCTTCACCCCTCTCCTAACCTCAGCCTGCACAGCTGGAGGCTCCAAGAGACCCCTTCCTTCCATTTGAGGAGAGGAGAGGGAAGAGTGAGGAGGACTTTGTCTTGCATCTGGGATACCAGCTCAGCCACAGCAGGAGGGCACTGGGCAGTCATGAGGCCCCCATTCCAGGCCCTACCTCCCAGATGGCATTTCTTGACACACCCTGTGCCAGAAGGGAACCTGCTGCCTTGAAAGGAAGGACCTAGTCCTGCCAGCATTCATCACCTACTAACTGAAGAGCCTTTGGGCCCAGAATAATCAACAGTGATACTCAGGTACTACATCAGGGTCTTGTGCCTCTCAGGCTTGCAGGCTTTGAGTGAGACCCAGCACATTCCCAGCTGTGGCGGCTATGGGGCAAATTTCTTCTGCTTCAAAAAAGCAAAGGGAAAAGTAAAGGGGACTTTGTCTTATACTTTAGGTACCTGCACAGCAAGGGGGGTAAAGCACCAAGCGGGCCAGATGCCAGGGCTTGACTCTTGGATGGCATTTCTGGACCTGCCCTAGGCAAGAGGGGAGTCCACTGCCCTTAAGGGGGAGTCCTGGGCCAGGGAGCGTCCGTGACAAACTGACTTAAGAGACCTTGGGCCTTAAGGGAACATGGGCGGTAGTCTGGCAGTACTCCTCGTGGACTGGGGTGGCAGAGGCTACAGGGTGAGGCTCCTCTGCTTTGGAAAAGGGAGGAAGGAGTCAGAAGGACTGTGTCTGGTGGTTTGAGTGCCAGCTCAGCTGCAATACAGTAGAATACCAGGTAGACATCCACAGTTTTTGACTCTAGTTCCTGACTCCACAATGGCACCTGACTCCCCATTGGCACTTTTGATCCCACCCAGGGCATGGGGGACCTCACCTTCCTGAAGGGAAGGAGACAGGCCTGGCTAGCTTTGCCACCTGCTGATTGTAGAGCCCCATGGCCTTGACTGAACATAGGCAGTAGCCAGGGAGTGGTTACAGCAGGTCTTGGACCAGACCCAGTGCATTCATAGTAGTGGTGGTGGCCACAGGGGTTCTTGTGTCACTCCACCCCCAGCTTTAGGTGGCTCAGAACAGAGAGCAAAGGAAAGAGAGAGAGAGAAAGAGAGAGAGAGAGACTCTGTAAGTGTGGGAAAAATTAAGGGAAGAGAACAAGTCTCTGTGGTAATCCAGAGAAAGCTCCCAGGTCTGGTCCAAGATCACCAAGGTGGTACCTCTGCGAGTGTGCAAGAACTACAGCATAACTTGGCTTGGGATCCCCCTAAAGCAGATGCAGCTTATATCACAACATCTAAGTCCTTTCAAATATATTGAAAGCCTTCCCAAGATGGATGACTACCAATAAGCCCAGACAGTGAAGACTGCAATAAATGCCTAACTCCTCAATCCCCAGACACCAAAGAACATCTGCTAGCATCAATGCCACCCAGGGAAACATGACCTCACCAAATGAAGGAAATAAAGCACTAGGAATTAATCCTGGAGAAACAGAGATATGTGATCTTTCAGACACAGAATTCAAAATAGCTGTGTTGAGGAAACTCAAAGAAAATCAAGATAACATAAAGAAGAAATTCAGAATTCTATTAGATAAATTCAACAAGGAGATTGAAAAAATCTTTAAAAGTCAAGCAGAAACTCTGGAGCTGAAAAATGCAATTGGCATACTGAAGAATGCATCAACATCTTTTAGTAGCAGAACTGATCAAGCAGAAGAAAGAATTAGTAAGCTCAAAGACAGGCTATTTGAAAACACACAGTCAGAGGGGACAAAAGAATAAAAAAACAATGAAGCATGCCTACTGGATCTAGAAAGTAGCCTCAAAATGGCAAATCTGAGAGTTATTGTCCTTAAAGAAGACGTAGAGAAAGAGATAGGGGTAGAAAATTTATTTAAAGGGATAATAACATAGAACTTCCCAAACTGAGAGAAAGGTATCAATATCCAAGTACAAGAGCACCAAGCAGATTTAACCAAGAAAACCAAACAGATTTAACCCAAGAACTACCTCAAGGCATTTAATAATCAAGCACCCATATATAAAGGATTAAAACAAGGATCCTAAATGCAGCAAGGGAAAAGAAACAAATAACATACAAATGGAGTTCCAATATGTTGGGCAGCAGACCTTTCAATGGAAAACTTACAGGCCAGAAGAGAGTGTTTTGACATATTCAAAGTGCTGAAGGAAAATAACTTTTACCCTAGAATAGTATATCCAGCAAAAATATCCTTCAAGCATGAAAAAGAAATGAAGGCTTTCCCAGACAGACAAAAGCTGAGAGATTGCATCAGCGCCAGGCCTGTCCTATAGGAAATGCTAAAGGAAGTATTTCAATCTGCAAGAAAAGGACATTGATGAGCAATAAATAATCACCTGAAGGTACAAAACTCACTGGTAATAATAAGTACACAGAAAAACACAGAATATTATCACACTGAAACTGTGGTGTAGAAACTACTCTTATCGTAAGTAGAAAGACTAAATTATGAACAAATCAAACATAATAACTACAAAAACTTTTCAAGACATAGTCAGTACAATAAGATATAAATAGAAACAACAAAAAGTTAAAAAGAAGTTAAGATGTAGAGTTTTCATTAGACTTCCTTTTGCTTGTTTGTTTATGCACATAATGTTAAGGTGTTGTCAGGTTAAGGTAATGGGTTATAAGATAGTATTTGCAAGCCTCATGATAATCTCAAACCGAAAAATACAATGGATACACAAAACATAAAAAGCAAAAAACTAAATCACATCACTAGAGAAAATCACCTTCACTAGAGGAAGACAGAAAAAGGAAGAAAAGAGAGAAGGAAGAGAAGACCAGAAAACAAATAACAAAATGGCAGAAAAAAGTCCTGATTTATCAATAATAACATTGAATGTAAATGCACAAAACTCTTCAGTCAAGACATAAACTGGCTGAATGGGTGAAAAAACAAGACCCATTGGCCTGTTGCCTACAGGAAACATACTTCACCTATAAAGACACACATAGTCTGAAAATAAAAGGATGGAAAAAGATATTTCATGCCAATGAAAACCAAAAAAGAGCAAGAGTCACTATACTTATATTATAGAAAATAGATTTCAAGACAAAAACTATAAGAAGAGACAAAACAGGTCATTCTATAATGATAAAGGGGTCAATTCAGCAAGAGGATATAATAATTTTAAATATATATGCACTTAACACTGGAGCACCCAGATATATAAAGGATATGTTATTATATGTTATATAAAGGATATATTAAAGAGAGAGAAGCCCCAGTACAACAATAGCTGGAGACTTCAACACCCCACTTTCAGTATTGGACAGATCTTCCAGACACAAAATCAATAAAGAAACATCAGACTTAGTCTGCACTATAGACCAAATGGATCTAATAGGTATTTACAGAACATTTCATTCAAGAGCTATAGAATACAATTCTTTTCCTCAGTATATGGATTATTCTCAAGGACAGACCATACGTTAGGTTACAAAACAAGTCTTAAAACATTCAAACAAATTGAAATAATATCAAGCATCTTCTCTGACCACAATGGAATAAAACTAGAAACTAATAACAAAAGAACTTTTGAAACTATACAAATACATGGAAATTAAGTAATATGCTCCTAAATGACCAGTGGATCAAAGAAGAAATTAAGAAGGAAATTGAAAAATTTCTTGAAACAAAGATAATGGAAACTCAACATACTAAAATCTATCGGATACAGAAAAGTAGTACTAAAAGGGACATTTATAGCTCTAAGTGCCTACATCAAAAAAGAGGAAAAACTTCAAACGATGCATCTTAAAGAACTAGAAAAGCAAGAGCAAATCAAACCCAAAATTAGAAGAAAATAAATAAGAAAAATCAGAGCAGAAAGAGATGAAATTGTAATGAAAGAAAACAATACAAAAGATCAATCAAAAAGTTGTTTTCTTTTTAAAGTTAAACAAAATTGGCAAACCTTTAATCAGACTAAGAAAAAAAGAGAGAAGATCCAAATAAATAAAATCAGAAATGAAAAAGGAGACATTAAAACTGGTACTGCAGAAATTAAAACGATTATTATTGGCTACTATGAGCATTTATGTGCCAACGAATTGGAAAATTTAGTAGAACTGGAAAAATTCCTAGTCACATACCTACTGAGATTGAACTAAGAATAAATGCAAAACCTGAATAGACCAATAACAAGTAACAAGATCAAAGACATAATAAAAAGTCTCCTACTAAAGAGAAGCCCAGGACCTGATGGCTTCACTGCTGAATTCTACCAAACATTTAAAGAAGAATTAATACTAATGCTACTCAAACTATTCAAAACAATAGATGAGAACGGAATACTTCCAAATTCATTCTATGAGGCCAGTATTACCCTGATACCAAAACCAGACAAAGACACATAAAAAAAATCTACAAGTAAATATCTCTGATGAATACTGAAGCAAAAATCCTCAACAAAATACTAGGAAACTGAATTCAACAATACATTAGAAAGATCATTTATCATGACCAAGAGGGATTTATCCCTGGGATGCAAGGATGGTTCAACATACACAAATCAATCAATGTGATACATTACATCAACAAAATGAAGGATAAAAGCCATATGATCATTTCAGTTGGTGCTGAAAAAGCATTCAGTAAAATTTAACATCCCTTCATAATAAAAACCTTCAAAAACTGGGGATAGAAGGCACATAGCTCAATATAATAAAAGCGATATATGACAGACCCACAGATAGTATCTTACTGAATGGGGAAAAACTGAAAGCCTTTCCTCTAAGATCTGGAACACAACAAGGATGTCCACTGTCACCACTGTTATTCAACATAGTACTGGAAGTCCTCTCTAGAGCAACCAGGCAAGAGAAAGGTATAAAAAGTATCCAAATTGGAAATGAAGAAGTCAAATTATCCTTGTTTGCAGAAGATATGATCTTATTTTTGGAAAAACCTAAAGACTCCACAGGAAAACTATTAGAACTGATAAACAAATTCAGTAAAGTTGCAGGATACAAAATCAACATACAAAAATCAGTAGCATTTCTATGTGCCAACAGTGAACAGTCTGAAAAAGAAATTTAAAAGTAATCCCATTTACAGTAGCCACACATAAAATTAAATACCTAGGAATTAACTTAACCAAAGGGGTGAAAGTTCTCTATAATAGAAACTATAAAACACTGATGAAAGAAACTGAATAGGGCACCAAACAATGGGGAAAATTTTCCATGTTAATGAATTGGAAGAATCAATATTGTTAAAATGTTCATGCTACCCAAAGCAATCTACAGATTAACTGCAATCTCTATGGAAATACCAATGACAGTCTTCACAGAAATAGAAAAAAAAAACCCCAAAATTTATATGGAACCACAAAAGATCCAGAATAACCAAAGTTATCCTAAGCAAAAAGAACTAAACTAGAGGAATCACATTACCTGACTTCAAATTATACTACACAGCTATAGTAGTCAAAATAGCATGGTATTGGCACAAAAACAGACACATAGATCAACGGAGCAGAATAGAGAACCCAGAAACAAATCCACAACCTACAGTGTACTCATTTTTGACAAAGGTGACAAGAGCATACACTGGGGAAAAGACAGTCTCTTCAATAATGGTGCTGGGAAAACTAAATATCCATTTGCAGAAGAATGAAACTAGACCCCTATCTATCACCATATACAAAAATCAAATCAAAATGGATTAAAGATTAAATCTAAGACCTCAAACTGTGAAACAACTACAAGAAAACATTGGAGAAAATCTCCAGGACATTGGTCTGGGCAAAGATCTTTTGAGCAATACCCCACATGCACAGACAACCAAAGCAAATATGAACAAATGGGATCACATCAAGTTAAAAAGCTTCTGCATAGCAAAGGATACAATAAAAAAAGTGAAGAGACAACTCACAGAATGGGAGAAAATATTTGCCAACTATTGATCTGACAAGGAATTAATAACCAAAATATATAAAGAGCTCAACCAACTCTATAGGAAAAAAGTCTAATAATCTAATTTTTTAAATGGACAAAAGATTTGAATAGACATTTCTCAAAAGAAGACATACAAATGGCAAGCAGGCTTATTAAAAGGAGCTCAATATCATTAATCATCAGGGAAATGCAAATAAAAACTAAGGAACTCAGTATCATTAATCATCAGGGAAATGCAAATAAAAACTACAGTGAGATATCATCTTGCCCCAGTTAAAACGACTTATATCCAAAAGACAGGCAATAACAAATGCTGGTGAGGATGTGGAGAAAAGGGAACCCGTGTACACTGCTGGTAGGAATGTAAATTAGTACAACCACTATGGAGAACAGTTTGCAGGCTCCACAAAAAAACTAAAAATTAAGCTCCCATGTGATCTAGCAATCCCACTACTGGGTATATACTCAAAAGAAAGGAACTCAGTATATCAAAGAGATATCTGTGCTTCTATGTTTGTTGCAGCACTGTTTGCAATAGCTAAGATTTAGAAGCAACCTAAGTGTCCAATAGATGAATGGATAAAGAAAATGTGGTACTTATACCCAATGGAATACTATTTGGCTATAACAAAGAACGAGATCCAGTCATTTGCAACAACATGGATGAAACTGGAGATTATTATGTTACATGAAATAAGCCAGGCACAGAAAGACAAACATTGCATGTTCTCTCTTATTTGTTGGATCTAAAAATCAAAACAATTGAACTCACGGACATTGTAGAAGGACGGTTACCAGAGGCTGAGAAGGGTAATGGAGGGTTGAGTGGAGGCAGGGATAGTAAAGAGATAAAAAAAAAAAGAATGAATTAGACCTACTATTTGATAGCACAACAGAGTGACTATATTTAATAATAACTTAATTGTACATTTAAAAATAAAAAATGTAATTGGATTGTTTGCAATTCAAGGGATAAATGCTTGAGGGGATGGATACCCCATTTGATACCCCATTACCCAAGTGCTGATTTCACATTGCATGCCTGTATCAAAATATCTCATGTACCCCATAAATACATACACCTGCTATGTACCCACAACCTTTTTTTAAATAAAAAATTTGAGGTGGGGTGAAGAGCTCTTCTAGAATAAAAGAAACATAATGAACATGACAAATACATGAGCAGTCTCATAAATACACTGGATTCTGATTTGGAAAAAAAGGCAAGAAGTTATTTAGAGAAAATTGAAATATGAAATGTGTATAAGATAATATTAGGGACTGCTGCTAATGTGTTAGTTGTGATCATGTATGAGAATGTCTTCCCTTTTTTTAGATGGATGCCAAAGTGTTTAAGGGTAAAAATTTAAAAGTTTATATTTTTAAAGGCTCCAACAACAAAATACATACATAAACAGAGATGAAGTAAATATAGCAATTATTTATGAATTTAAATTTAATGTCTAGACTTTTTAGAATATAAGTTCAAATATATACAATTTAAAATAGTTTTGAAATCAATTACATGGGATACTCTTAAACATTGTATTTTGGTACAGTCAGGTTTTTCCTAGGAAATGGACACTAGCATATATTTGGAGAAAAGATATTGTAAATAAAGTCTTTTCTCAGTTTGGTATCAAGAATATAGATAACATATTTGAATAGAAGAGTGTATTTAACATATAGAGAGCCAAACTTTAAACATAAGATTCATTCTCTAGGTCAATGAATGATTGACAGAGAGAGAGAGAGAGAGAGAGAGAGAATACCAATAAATACTATACATAAAGTACTTAATTCTTGTGCTTAAGTGTTTTGCATGCATTATCTCATTTTCATCCTCACAATGTCCTATGAGGTGGGCACTATTAGTTCTACTTTACAGAGGAAGAAACTGAGACTTGTAGGGACTAGCAGTTTACCCATTTAGCTGCTTGAAACTAGAGGCAAGATTTGACTACAGGTCTACCTGTAATTAAAACTGAGAAATTCACCAGCTGAGAAAAGTTCCTGAGAGTCTACATAGGCCTAATGTCGCTTTAATATAGTTTTTCTCAATGAGGAGAGTTTGAAGCAAATTTTAGTTATGATTACCAGGGAGTGGTAAGGAAACAGGATATGGACAGGCATACCTCAGAGACATTGGGGGTTTGGTTCCAGACCATTGTAATAAAGGTAATATTACAATAAAGTGAGTCAAATTAATTTTTTGGTTTCCCAGTATATATAAAATTTGTGTCTACACTTTACTGTAGTCTATTAAGTGTGCAATATCATTATGTCTTTAAAAAACAATATACATACCTTAATTTTAAAATACTTTCAAAAATGCTAACAATCATCTGATCCTTCAGTGAGTCATTAATCATTTTGCTAGGGGAGGGTCTTGCCTCAATGTTGATGGCCGCTGACTGATCAGGGTGGTGGTTGCCGAAGGTTAGGGTGGCTGTGGCAATTTCTTAAAATGAGGCAACAATAAAGTTTGCCAAATAGATGGACCCTTACTTTCACAAGAGGTTTCTCTGTAGCATGCAATGCTGTTTGATAGCATTTGCCCACAGCAGAACCACTTTCGAAACTGGAGCCAATCCTCTCAAACTCTGCTGCTGCTTCATTGATTAACATATGGATTATTCTAAATCCTTTGTTGTTATTTCAACAATGTTCACAGAATCTTTACCAGGAATAGATTCCATCTCAATAATCCGCTTTGTTTTTTTTTTAATTTTAATTTTAATTTTAAGTTCTGGGGTACATGTGCAGGATGTGCAGGTTGTTACATAGGTAAACATGTGCCATGGTGGTTTGCTGCACAGATCAACCCATCATCTAGGTATTAAGCCCAGCATGCATTGGCTATTTTTCTTAATGCTCTCCCTCCATTGACCCCACTGCACAACAGGCCCCAGTGTGTGTTGTTCGCTTCCCTGTGTCCATTTGATCTCATTGTTCATCTCCCACTTATAAGTGAGAACATGCGGTGTTTGGTTTTCTGTTCCTCTGTTAGTTTGCTGAGGATAATGGCTTCTAGCTCTATCCATGTCCCTGCAAAGGACACTATCTCATTTCTTTTTATGGCTGCATAGTATTCCATGGTGTATATGTACCACATTTTATTTATCCAGTCTATCATTGATGGGCATTTGGGTTGTCAATAATCCACTTTCTTGGCTCATTTGTAAGAAGCAACTGCTCATCTGTTTAAGTTTTATCATGAGATTGCAGCAATTCAGTCACATCTTCAGGCTTCATTTCTATCTACAGTTCTCTTGTCATTTCTACCACATCTGCAGTGACTTCCTCCATTGAAGTCTTGAACTCCTTAAAGCCATCTATGAGCACTGAAATTCACTTCTTCCAAACTCCTGTTAATGTGCTATTTTGACTTCCTCTCATGGATTATGAATGTTCCCAATGGCATCTAGAGTGGCGAATCCTTTCTAGAAGGCTTTCAATTTACTTTTCCCAGCTCCTTCAGGGGAATCACTGTCTATGGCAGCTATAGCCTTATGAAATGTATTTCTTTAATAACACTTGAAAGTTGAAAATGTTCCTTGATCCAGACTACAGAATTAACATTGTGCTAGCAGGTATAAAAACATTAATCTCCTTGTACATCTCCATCAGCGTTCTCCAGTGATCAGATGTTTTGTCAATGAGCAGTAATATTCTGAAAGAAATCTTCTTTTCTAAACAGTAGATCTCAATAGTGGGCTTAAAATATTCAGCAAACCATGCTGTAAATAGATGGGCTGTTATCTAGGCTTTGTTGTTCTATTTATACAGCTCAGGCAGAGAAGATTTAGCATAATTCTTAAGGGCCCTAGGATTTTCAGAATGGTAAGTGAGCATTGGCTTCAACTTAAAGTTCCCGGCTGCATTATCCCCTAACAAGACAGTCAGCCTGTCCTTTAAAGTTTTGAAGCCAGGCATCAACTTCTCCTCTATAGCTATGAAAGTCCTAGATGGAATCTTCTTTGTCTACATTGGAAATCTGTTGTTTAGTGTAGCCACCTTCACAAATGGTCTTAGCTAGATCTTCTGGATATATTGCTCCATCTTCTACATCAGCACTTGCTGCTTCACGTTGTACTTTGATGTTATAAAGACAGGTTCTTTCCTTAAATCTCACGAGCCTTCTGCTAGTTCCAAACTTTTCTTCTGCAGCTTCCTCAACTCTCTCTCAGCCTTCATAGAATGGAATTGAGTTGGGGCCTTGTTCTGAATTGGTCTGGTTTATGGGAATGTTCTGGGCTGGTTTAATCTTCTATCTAGACCACTAAAACTTTTTCCATATCAGCAATAAGGCTGTTTCACGTTATTATTCACGTGTTCACTGAAGTAGCACTTTTCATTTTCTTCAAGAATTTTTCCTTTGCATTCACAATTTGGTTAACTATTTGGCACAATAGGCCTATGTTTTGGTCTGTCTCAACTTGCAACATGCCTTCCTCACTAAGCTTAATCATTTCTGGCTTTTGATTTAAAGTAAGAGATTTGCAACTCTTCCTTTCACTTGAACTTAGAAGCCATTGTAGGGTTATTAATTGGCTTAATTTCAATATTATTTTGTCTCAGGGAATAGGGAGGCCCAAGGAGAGGGACAGAGATGGGAATGACTGGTTGGTGGAGCAGTCAGAACACACACATTTATTAAGTTCATCATCTTATATGGGCACGGTTCATGGCTCCCCAAAATGATTACAATAGTAACATCAAAGACCACTGCACACAGATTACTATAACAGATTAATAATAATGAAAAAGTTTGAAATATTTCAAAAATTGCGAAAATGTGACACAGAGGCATGAAGTGAGCACACACTGTTGGAAAAATGATGCTGATAGACTTCCTGAGTTAGGATTGCTACAATTATTCAATTTGTAAAAAACACAGTATCTGTGAAACATAATAAAACAAAGTATGCCTGTGCTGAGAAACTTACTATGTCAAAGCACTTCACAGGCAGGGAAAAAAATGAGGCTCAGGGATGGAATGGTTGACCTAAGATCTCATTGCTGGAGCCCAGTTTCAAACCAAGATCTGGTTGTATCCCCAGACTAAGCTCTTGGCCACAGTAGCCCCTGACCTGATCCTTTCTAATGTGAGGAACCAGAAGTCTACATAAAATTCCAAAACCTGCAACATAATTTGAAAGAAAAAAACTGCAAAAGTCAAGGAGAGTATCTAAGGATGTTGCAAATTATCCCTTCTAAGACAAAAGCCTCTTGAGCTCTCTCTAGATTTTGAAAGTTTGAAAATACTAAGTAGACTCCTCCAGCCAAGTTGATTCCTGCACAACAGCTGTAAATTTCAGCAAACACACCTTGCTTGGGATCCCACACTGGGGATGATGAGAACACAGGCTATAGGGACAGAGCCGTGTCCTGGGGAGGCTCAGTCACACTGAGAAGTGGGAATCTTCTGAGACAAGGGGAGTGTCTGGCCTGGAGGGTGCATGACCCTATTTCTTTTTTAGTTTTTGATTGCTTTGTGACAAATTACTACACATTCAGTGGCTTAAAGCAATACTCACTTATTAGTTCACAGTTCTGTAGGTCAGAAGTCTAGCAGGATATGTCTGAGTTCTCTGCTCAGACTGAAGTCAAAGTGTCAGCCACTGTGTTCTCATCTGGAGCTTGGGGTCTTCTTCCAAGGTTATTCTTGTGATTGGCAGAATTCATTTTCTTTTGGTTGTGGGATTGAAGTCCCTGTTTCCTCGCTGGCTGTTAGCTGGGACCACTCTCAGCTTCTGAAGGCTGCCCACATTCCTCCTGTGGCCTCCATATTTAAGCCAGCAATGGTGCATCAAATACTTCTCTGACTTCTGGACAGATGCGGTGACTCACGCCTGTAATCCCAGCACTTTGGGAGGCCAAGGTGGGATGATCACCTGTGGTCAGGAGTTCAAGACAAGGCTGGTCTACGTGGTGAAATCCCATTTCTACTTAAAAATACAAAAGTTGGGCAGGCATGGTGGCAAGCGCCTGTAATCCCAGCTATTTGGGAGGCTGAGGCAGGAGAATCATATGAACCCGGGAGGCAGAGGTTGCAGTGAGCTGAGATTGTGTCACTGCACTCCAGTCTGGGCAATGGAGCAAGACTCTGTCTCAAAAAAAAAAAAAAAAAAAAATTCCTTCTCTGACTTATGCTGCTACTGGCAGCCAAAGTAAACTCTGCTTTTAAAGGGTTCACCTGGCTGGGTCAGGCCCACTGGAATAACTTCTATATCTTAAGGTCAACTGACTTAGGACTTTACATCTGCAAAATCCCCTCACAGCAGTAACTAGGTTAGTGTTTGGTTGAGTAATCTGAGAATCTTGGGAATCATCTTTGGAATCCTTCCCACCATGGTTTTAGAAAGGTCAGTCTGGCCATAGCGTGGATAACATATTGGGAGGGACAAGACAGACAGCAAAGGGGATTTACTAAAAGCTGTTGCAATCATCCTGAAAGACAGAGGAATGGGCTTTGGATTAGTGAGAAATGATTTACACACAGCATAACGATTTCTTGCTGACTGATTAGTTGTGGGAGGGAGGGAAGGGAGAGTCAAGGAGGACTCCCAGGTTTTGCCTTTGTGGATGTTGCCATCCACAGAGATACTATGGATAAACAGGTTTTGGAGTAGAAGATAACAAATTATTCCTCTTCATGTTGAGTTTGAAAGGAAGACAATCAAATGGATGATAAAAATGAGGGAATCATTGGTTAACGCAGGAGTTCTCCATGGGAGTGATTTGGCTCCACAGAGGACAGTTGGCCATGTCTGAAGACATTTTTGGTTGCCATAATAGTGGAGGCATTGTCCACATTGAGCAAGTAGAAAGCAGGAGTACTGCTAAAAATCCCACAGCACACAGGACAACAAAGGTTTACCTAGCCCCAAATGTCAATAGTGCTGAGGTTGACAAACCCTGAACCAGAGGCCAGAAATTAAAGCCACAGGAGTGAAGAAGAGACCCAGAACGGAGCCCTGCAGAACCCCAGCCTCAGAGCAAGGCAAGCCAGCCCAGAACCCGAGAAGAAGCCAGAGAAGGGGAGGTCAACCAGATGGACAGTGTTGAAAAGCAGGCAGAGAAAGAGGTGTTGATTCTGGTGGGTGTCAAGGGCTGCTGCGAGTCAAGCAAAATGAGGAGTAAAAACCATCATTGGATTTAGGGTGACCAAGGCCACCAGAGGCTGTGCCTGAGCAGTTTCAGTTGAGTCGTGGGGGTGGACGGCTGTCTGTGCTGAGTGAAGAGTGTGCTCTTGAGAGAGGAGGTTGGGGCAACAGCCACCAGAGACCAGGCTTCTGAAGACCTGGAGACACCTCAGAAGGGATGTGGGCTGAAGGGATTTGTTGCCACGGAGAGAATTGAGATCTGCAAATGCTGATGGGAAGAAGACAGAGGAGGAGATCACAGAGTGAGGCCCCTGAGAAAAGTGTGAGAAGAGAACTAAGGGCACAATGTCTCTTCCAGGCCTTGCCAGAGAGTGTCCCCTAAGTGCTGCATCCCAGGTGTGCACCTGAGTCCCAGTCCTGCCCAGGAGAGACTGGTCTGATGATGGAGAAGCAGAAGAGGTGCCCCCGGCAACAGGTATAGGTGCAGCTGGAGGTGGGCTTGCCAATTTGAAAGGTGGGAGGCTGGGGAGACTTATCCTCCATGTAGGCAGCGGGGGTCACTTTTGAGAATAAAGGAGAAGAAAATGGATCAGAGGCCTGAAGGGGGTGTGGAGGGCTGCTCTGTTTAGAGAACCCCAGCAGGACTCCCAGACAGGGCAGTCTTTATCCTTGTTATTTCTCTCCCGAGATTTTTTTTTTCTCTCTTAGAAAAATTCTCCTCAAAGTTCCATGCAAGACCATTTAAGGGTTAACACATTTTCCCCCAAAATGACTGCAGTCCCTCTACTGAAATTCATTTTATGAGTCCAGTCTGTTGAAAGATAAGAAAACTATCACAGTGGAGATGGAAGACGGAAATTGGGCTCAGAGAGCAAAGAAGGGTGAAAAAGATATGGACACATATATCCATGGCACAAATTTTAATGATTTCTGTAAAGTATAATTAAAGGAAATTACAGGAAGGTTCATCTGATTTTCTTAGAGGTCCTGAAACTCGCGAGTGTTACAGAGTTATAGTATTTACAGAAAGAAAGGCTGTTAAAATTCAAGAGAATGTGGAAGGAGCTGCCGTCTTTTTTAAAAAAATTCCTTTACATTGCAAAAGATGACCCAAGCTATTCTTTAAAATTCAACATCTCTGATATTATTCTCATAGTAGTGCAGTTAACTGCAGATAAAATTAGTTCTTCCTGTCAAATCATTGTGTTATTCCACCAAAATAGGTGTCTTCTACATACACAGCCTTGGACAATGGAAATCCTTGACAAGGAGCAGCTGCTTTTGTCCAGTACTTCACGTCAGCCGCTAGAAAGCAGGGACGGCCAGGCGGGCTCTTGCAGAACCTGCCATGCCGGTGGCCCTGCGGGTCCGGCTGCAGCTCCCACCTTCGCACTCTCTCTGGGATGATTTGGGTCAAGGCAGAGCTATGCAGCCTCTGTACATCCTCATCAAGCACGGACTCAAAAACTGCGTCCTAATCAGCAGCCGTTTCAAAATTCCTGAAGGTGTGGAGCCATCCCAGATCCTCTGGCAAGCTCCGGAAGGGTGTTATGGGAGGAAAGTGAGTGTCTATAGGCGGTGATATGGGTTTGCACCATAAGGAGAGGATCCAAGTCGTGTTTGCTACACATGTGCTGAGGGAAAGACACTTTGTTCAAGAGGTAGTCACCAAAAAGCTGGTCACACCTACGGACAACAGCATGGTTTCCCCTGAGGGGGGCACTGGAAATCGCTAAGCTGAGTGGCAGGTGGCACTGGCTGCTCTTTTGGGTGGAAGCAATAGACTGTGTTCACCTGAGACTCAGCAAGAAGAGGCGTGTCCCACCCCGAGTACTTCCCGTTGACCCCGCAACCGCCCCTGCAACGATGGGGATGGAAGGGGAGGGCGGCTTCGTAAAAGGCACCTGGGGCCCCCACAACTAGCATTCCTTTGACAAAAATCAGAAATCTTTGGGAAAGGGGGAAGGAAAAGGGGGCAGAGTCCAGCCGAAAAGCCGACCTCAAAGAACCATTTTGGGGTACTTCTTTTCTCTTGACTGCTTGGGAAATGCCTTCGGTTCACCCACCACTTCTGAAGCGGCTTCACTTCTAAGGCGAGAGGCCAACGTCCCAACAGAGGGTCTCTCACTTCTTTCTGCCATTTGTTAAATTGTTCCATAAATTAGTTGTTTTACATAAAATTTGGAACTACGATCTGGGAGGCCTAGGGGCTGCACCACCAGTAAGTCGCTGACTCAAATGGGCCCTTTAATCCCCAAACCCAAACTCTTTCCTCGATCGAACCGCTGGCCTCAACCTACGAGCCTCCTCCACCGCCAAAAGTCGGGAAGGGTTGGTCCTTTTGTTTTACAAATGAATTAAAATTAGATCCACAGGCCCGCGTAACGCTGGGGAATACCCAGGGCGAGGCCAGCTTCCAGGAGGTCAGCGCCAACACCGCCGGCAGGAATTTGGGGGGATGGGGAGGTCTCCTCATCTCTGAGCCTTGAGCACCAGGCCTGAATTTTCGCCTCTTTCGCACAGGTGCCCGACTCGGAGTCCGGGAGGCGGGCCCTCTTCCCAGGTACCCAGCCCAGCGCGGCGCGTCAGCCTGGGTCCATCCTCCGCCACCCCACAGCGCGGAGAGCAGGGGAGGCCGAAAGCCGGGCAGCTTGGGGGGCCGAGATAACCCGGGCTGCAGCAACCCCGGGAGGCAGCAGGACTGGACGGCTGGTGTCGGACGCACTGCAGAGACGTCCCTGTTTTCGGCGCGTCCTCCGACACCCAGCAGAGAGCTTGGCGCCCTCCGCTCTGCGCGCCCGAGGTCACAGCGCGGAGAAACCTGGCGGGGCCCCGGACTCCCCGGCTTGGGAAAAGCGATGACTGCCCTGAACTGCTGGGGCGTTCGAAATTTCCAGGGTCCCGACCCTCCGTGGGCTACGCAAGACTTCGGCGCAGATGTCAGTCCGCTGCCTTCCGGGTTGAGGGCGCGAGGACTCCAGACGACCCCAGGGCCGCTGTCCAGGCCCAGCCCCGCGTTCTCCACCTCGCCACCTCCCTCTGCGGCTCCAGCCTGGAGATCTACGGACTTCATTGCGATCTCTTGCGCAGTGTAGTCGCCCTCTACCCCTAGCCCCGAGTCCCGGGTAACCCAGGGGCCCCGGCGAGGAGAGTTTCTTTGGGGCGAGATGTCCCGAGCCGAGCAAAGGGGCCGCGCATTGGACGGGGCTCCCAAGCCACAGCCCTGGGGGCCTTGAGGAGTCGTGGTACGGTCCAAGGCAGTCAGGGCTGCGGGGCCCGTGAAGCCAGACGAGGCTACGGACTTAGGGTCCCTGCAACCAAGACCGCGAGCGACTGTGGACTCGGGACGGATCGCACAAAGGAGGAAGGGGGAATCAGAGGGGCGTCCGGTCCAGGACGAGTCAGGCCTGGGCGGGGCGGAAAACTGACACCAGGGCGAGGACAAGGATTTCGCTCCTCCAGGGCTGCCAGGGGAGGGGCTCGCCACCGTCACTCTCCATGGGCTCTGGCCCCGACGGTGTTTAAAGGGCGGAGGGCTGGGCCGGGCTGGTCGCACCCGGGCGCTGCTGGCGGCCAAGCTGGATGGGTCGCCAGTGAGTTTCGGTGCGGCACCGCTGGCCCAGGCCCGGGCGCGGCTGGACATGGCCACCTACTGCGACGACCTGGGCCCCTCCTCGGCCCCGCCCGGCCAGGCCCAGGCCACTGCGCACCCCCCGGGCTATGAGCCAGGGGATCTGGGCGCGGTGGGCGGGGGCCCCCTCCTGTGGGTGAACGCGCCAGCGCTCAGCCCCAAGTCTTACGCTTCGGGTCCCGGGCCTGCGCCGCCCTACGCGGCCCCGGGCTACGGGGCTCCCGGCCCGCTCCTCGGCGCCCCGGGCGGCCTGGCGGGCGCCGACCTCGCCTGGCTGAGCCTCTCCGGCCAGCAGGAGCTGCTGAGGCTGGTGCGGCCGCCCTACTCCTACTCGGCGCTCATCGCCATGGCCATCCAGAGCGCGCCGCTGCGGAAGCTGACGCTCAGCCAGATCTACCAGTACGTGGCTGGTAACTTCCCTTTCTACAAGCGCAGCAAGGCGGGCTGGCAGAACTCCATCCGCCACAACCTGTCGCTCAACGACTGCTTCAAGAAGGTGCCCCGCGACGAGGACGACCCAGGTAACAGCGGCGCGCCGGCTCGCTCCGTCCAGGACTCCCCATCTTCCCGCCGGGCCGCGGGCACTCCGGGGGTGGGAGCACCTTAGACAACCTAATTTCTCCCTGCGCAGTTGGGGATACCCGGGGAGGAGGGAGAAGGGGAAGACGTGCTTGGGCATGGACAGGTTCTCAGACAGCGGCTGAGCCCACCACAGGCCCGCGTTTACGGTGCGGCGGACCCGGGGCTCTCAATCTCTGTGCGCTCCTTCGGAGGAAGAAGCGGGAGAGCCAGCAAGCTGGGCGACCTTGGGAGTGACTCAACTTCCCTGGGCCTCAGTGCCCTACCTGGTAAAATGGGGAAGACAGCGCCTACCCCAAGGATGGGCAAAACAAATAGGATGCCCGTTTGGAAAGCTCTGGAGCCTACCTGGGGGCCTGGCGTGGTCTGCGCTGTCCTTGGCAGAGCGGCTGGCGGAGTCCCACCATTAGCATCTCGCAGGCCTTCCTTCACCTTAACGGGGCTCGGCCTTTCCCAGGGCTCCCTTCCTCCTCCTTTCTGGATTGTCACTTTCTTCCCAGTCCTGCTGTGGAGGCCCATCGGGTACAGAGTGCCCGTCAAGGGTGGAATGGGGGCGAGGACTCAGACCCTCTGTAAGGGCCAGCAGGGGATCTTTCTGAAGCTGACCTCCTCGCTGGCTCACACCACGGCCCGTCAAAGCTCGAACTTTCTGAACTGGGCTGTTTCTTCTTCTGCAGGTAAAGGCAATTACTGGACCCTGGACCCCAACTGCGAGAAGATGTTTGACAACGGGAACTTCCGAAGGAAGAGGAAGAGGAGAGCTGAAGCCAGCGCGGCCGTGCGCTCGGGAGCCAGGAGCGTGGGAGGGGCTGAGGCGCCAGCGCTGGAGCCCCCGAGCGCGGCTTGCCTGGACCTGCAGGCCTCGCCCTCTCCATCCGCACCCGAGGCCGCCACCTGCTTCTCCGGTTTCGCCTCGGCTATGAGCGCTCTGGCTGGCGGCCTTGGCACCTTCCCCGGGGGCCTGGCGGGCGACTTTTCTTTCGGGAGGCGGCCACCGACGGTCGCCACCCACGCTCCCCAGACCCTTAGCCCCTCCCCTGGCTTCGCCCCTGGCGACCAGACCGCGGCCACCGGCTTCCGCCTCAGTCACCTCCTCTACAGCCGGGAAGGGACCGAAGTTTGAAGGGAGGCTGGAGGCTAGCCGGGTGCGGGTCCAGAGGTGCTGAGCTCAGGCCTCCGGTTTCCCCTGGTGACAGCCCCACGTGTTGGCGTTGAAGGCCTTGGTGCCCTGGGAGGAAGCGCAGAGCCGGGGGCGGCTCGGCCAGCAGGGAGCTGGGCTGAGCGGCTCTTGGGCTTTGGGGTGGGTGGCCCTTCTGCTGTGCACCCCTCATCCAGGCGACCTTCGGAGCCTCCCTGCTCTGCCTCTAAGTCCAGCCGCCCTGGGCATCTAGAACCTGTGCTCTCGAGGGATTTGCCTTGAAGGGGCGGCGGGTCGGCCCTCAGCTCCAGCGTTTTCCAAGGAGGCTGGCTGGCTCCAAAGAGCCTTAGAGCAGGTGGGAAGAAGGTGGGCTGCCAGAGCGGCCCGGGTGGTGGGGGCCCTTTCCATCTCCACCCAGCTTGGCCGACCTGGCTCAGGGCCTTCCTTTCTGCTTCAGGGAAGCTGCCGCAGGGGCTGGGGGACAGAGCTTAGGAGCAGCTGCAGTGGGCTCCAGGTGGGCCAGGAGCCTGCAGTGAGGGGATCTGAGACAGTTGGCATTGGGTCCTGTGTAAGGAAGGTCTTGCTAATGGTTGGAACTGCTGGTGGTGGGAGAGAGAAGCACTGCGTGGGCAGAAAGCGCCCTTGGGATACCAGCTCCCTTCCGTGTCACTCAGCCCTGGTCCTTGATGACCCCCCTCTAGGACAAGGCAACTCCCCAGGGCCCCACCACCACTGACCACAGGAGCAGTGCCCAGCACCCAGGAGTTCCCCAAGGGTCCAGGTTTGTGCTTCCCACACTCACACACCCACACTCACACCCACACCCACACCTACACTCATACACACACACACTCACACACTCACACTCACACCCACACTCACACCCACACCCACACTCACACCCACACCCACACTCACACCCACACCCACACCCACACTCACACCCACACCCACACTCACACCCACACTCACACCCACACTCACACCCTCACACTCACACCCACACTCACACCCACACCTACACTCATACTCACACTCACGCCCACACTCACACACTCACACCCACACACACCCACACCCACACTCACACCCACACCCACACTCACACCCACACCCACACTCACACCCACACCCTCACGCTCACACCCACACCTACACTCATACACCTACACTCACACACCCACACCTACACTCATACACCTACACTCATACACCCACACCCACACTCACACTCACACCCACACCCACACACACACCCACCCACACCCACACTCACACCCACACCCACACTCACACAGGCTCATGGAAGGCCACACTTGTTTTGGTCTCTTTCCCCTCCAAACCCACAGTTTGAGCCAAAGCTGTGCGTGTGTTCAGAGCTCCTGAACAGCAGCCTCCTGTGTAAATTGAACCCTGCCCCACGCAGTTTGTTCTTAGAGATGGTATCTTTGTGAGGGACAAGGAGCCCCCAGTCACTGGGAAGAGGAATTTTTTGGCCTCTGTACTCCTTAGAGGACCTAACTGCCCCAGTCAGATGCCCTGACTCTTTGTGGCATCTGGGACTCCCTGCAGATGGAGACGTTGGTGGGGGGTACCCACCTTGTTGTTGATGGGGGTACCTATCTTCCCTGCATTTTGGAGGAGGGTGGGAGGGGGCCTTCCCAGGAAGAGAGTGGAGACAGGTTACTGTTACTTTGGAGTGGGACAGGCTGGTTTAGCAATCCTAAGCCCCAGCCACGCAGGTATTCCTAATCTGCCTGCAGGGCCCCTCACTGCAGCTGCCACCAGTGCTGGAAATGAGAGCGGGGCTCCTGACTGTCCCTAGAGCTGACTCATCATGGCCCTGCTGAAGAGTGAGGTGTGTGTGTGTGTGTGCGTGTGTGTGTAAGACAGAGAGGGAGGGAGAAGGAAGGAGGCGGGGGAACATGGAGAGAAGGAGCCAGGAGCTGGGATAAACCTGGCCCCTGGTCATATGTTTCATCAGCAGTGGCTCCTAACTCCGCGTGCCATCTCTGCTGCTGCCCTCCACAAGCAGGTGAGCAGAGTGCCAGTTGTGTTGAAGGTGATGATGTCGCCTAACTAAACTCACAACCAACCCGCAATCTCTCTTGGGGGGACACTCCCCATAAGCAATACAATTAAAGAAGACCAGGAAAGGAAAATAAATTCCTTATCTTATACATTTAAAAATGATCTCTTGAACCTATTTTAATAGAATGAAATGCTAAAAATAAAGACCAATGTAACATACATAGCTGGCATGTGTATGCTATTTCGTATAAGAATTCCACTGCTATGACCAACATCCCCATTTTAGAGTCTGAACTTGCAGGAAACTTGGAAAGAACTTTTCCTAATTAAATTTGACAACAGTTGGAAAATGCAATGGACAATTGGACAATCAGTGGAGCTTTGAGAAAATTGGCTGACACGTATGGATGTAAACATGGAATGTCATGGCTGCATGACTGCTAGATGTTGGGAAGCTGCTTTTTTTTTCTCTAACAATGGTATTTATGTTAAAATTGAGAAAAAAATATTTAAGATTTTTCAACTTTTGGTTTGTTGCCCAAAGATCGTTTTTTACCGTTTGAAAGTGGCTAATTTATTCAAAGCTTTATACCATTAGTAGGTAATAGTATAAACAAATAGGTGAAATCTTCATGAGAAAAGCTTGGTTAAAAATACTTCCAGCAGTGCAAGGTATTTGGACACGGGTGGGGTTAGATGGCAAACCCATTCTCTCCTCCAAAACAGCCCACATGTCTGGATGTGTTTAGGAGAGGGGAAGCCAGGCCAAAATGCATTTCACAGGCCCAGGCATGGCACAGTCAGCTTCAGACTCATTATCCCAAAGAAACATTTTCCCATAGCAAAGAAACTGTTGAAATCAAAACAAAAAAATGCAGCTTGAGGTCACTTTATGGTTAAATACTTTCTTCTGGCCAGGGCTTGGTGAACTTGACCACAGTCCCTAGAGCTCACTGAATGCAGGCAGCAGAAGCACGTGGTCCTGTTGGTCAGGCCAGGGCATTGCTGCCAGGTAGCTAGGAGGGTGCTCTAACCCCGGGGTTCTGAGCCCACTGTGGCACTCAGATCCCATCTGCTCCCCTGCCCTGTCTTTGTGTGTGTGTGTGTGTGTGTGTGTGTGTGTGTGTGTGTGTGTGTGTGTTTGAAATCATGAATCCTGCAGACAATTCCAAAAGTAACTGTGAAACTTCAATGAAAGGAAAACCTCTGCATCGTGGCATAGGCACGTGGCAGTGTGCCATAGGAATATCCAATTATTAGTCTGAATAAACAACTTGGTGGCACTGAATAGTTTCAAATATAGAAGCAAGCTTCAAAATTCAGAGGTGAAAGACAATTAAAACATGCCAAAATATTGGGTGATTGGGAATTCTTTGCATTGCCAAGCAGCAGTGGTAATTTCCTAGTGACTGAAAATGAAAGAGAATAATAATACAGGAAACTGTAATCTGTCCTAGAAACCTTTGGTCACTGGGTCAATTATCCCCATACAAAGAAGAACCGTTCATGAAGAAGACTCAACATTTGTTAGAAATGTTTTGTAAAGTGCCATATATAGTGTTTTAAAAAGTGAACATTGGATTTCAAGATTTTTCACATATTGATTAAACATTGAGTATGTTTTTTTCTGATGAAAAAGTTTTGCATTTTAGCAATGCTGCCTTGGGATATTAATCCACCTTCAATCTTTAGTCTCCTAAAATATATCCACTGGTCAAGTGACATTTTTCATTCAAAGAAATACCATTATAGTAATTATTAGAACTCTCTCTTCAGTGAAACAGAACACTGAAGTTCATCCCCATTTTGCAGGTAGAAAAGCTGAGTCAAGGGGCTAAATGATCTCCAGAAGCTAAACTGATGAGAGCTAAAAGGGACTTCAGATGCACCTGCAACTTTTACGTGGCTCATATTCACAAATGCACCTATTGATAGACATGCACACACGCGCACACACACACACCCCACACACACCACCAAACCCCATCTTGGGTAGGATCTTCAAGGGAAAAGCCACAGATTACACCCCCTACCCTCCATACCTAAAGGCATAGTGTTTTCAATAACCCATTGAGTTCAGGATTTGACTCCAGGTAGGAGAGAAACATGTGGAACCGCCATAGAATGCAATAGAGGTTGAGTCACTTCTATCCTAATAAAATGTGACTTGTTCAATCTATCTCTTTTGAGTGTTAACTATGTGGTATTAAGTCATGCAGTGAATAAGCTGAGCCTGTTGCTACCCTCACAGAGCCTCCTTCCAGTGGTCGGAACAAAGATGAGTGAGCAATTACAGGCTGGATGTGGTTTTTTGGCTCTATAAGGATTACTTATAGATGATCAAGTCATCAACCATCTCACTTGTCAACACAAGTAACATATTGTGTCTTATATAGAGACCCCAGTGTGTTCCACACCCTGCTAACTCAGGAAGTGTTTGATTTCTCAGTTTCATAACTTCTTTGTGATTTTAGGCAGGGAGTTAAGCACTGCCCCGGGCTGGTGTAGGTCCCATCTGCTCACTTTTCCACAGTGTCATTTAGGAAACTTAAAACCTGTCCTCATATTAGAAGATCTGTCATTTGGCAGTGACAGGGGAGGCAATTAATGTGACCAGAGTTGGCCCTTCCCCAGGGCTTCTGAGTGTGCAGTCCATCTATAGGTTAAAGTTTTTAGAGCTCTTTTCTTTTAATCTAATTTAAATTTGCTGATCAACGTTATTCAGGGCTAACTGCTGGGTACCTGCAATAAACTACTTTCTTTGGTCAGATTTCATCAGTGGCTGAACACAAAGAATTAAAAATATCTTTAGTTTCACCCATTTCATGGAGGGCAATAAATAGTATATTGAATTGGACCTTCACCAAGAAAAGAAAGAAAGAAAAGAAAATTGGAGTTGCGTCCCTGCTGTAATCTACAGCAAATTAAACTTATAAGTCATTGAGTCTTTCTCTAGCCCTAAGAGTCACCCATTCATCCATCAGACAGATTGAAGGTCAAGGAAAGTGTCAGGGACTCTGTTAGATGCTTCCTGTGCGTTTTTCATCAAGCCTTCACAGCAACCCAGTGATGCCCCTGTTATTATCCCCATTTTACTTATGGGGAAACTGAGGCTCAGACAAGTTAAGTGCCTTGTTTCTCAGAGGCCACAGATAATACTGAGCCATGTCAGTAGCAGCCTTCCTACTCTCTGTTCCTGACTTTTCTGCTTCCCCCTTCATCCCTCAGGTCTTAGAGAGACCTCACTTTTCCAGACTCCTTCTGACAATCCAGGTCCAAGTTAAGTGCCCTTTGGTGTGTTCTTGGGGCCTTGGATGTATTGCATCACACCCACAGAAGACCAAGCTCCTTCCTGCCTCTTCTCCTACGGTTTATGTGGGAAGGGACCAGCTTGCTTTCTTCCAGAGTAACATCCCTAGAGCCAGGAAGACTGTGGACAGGTGGTAGCAGTTGAACGATGGACTGACTGACTGACTGAATGACTGAATGAGTACATGTGTGAGTGAATACAGTTACACCCTCAGCTTTTCATAAACCCTTCTACCCACCACCCAGCCCCCAGACTCCTATGATGGGTGTGATTCTTCCTTACCCAGGGCCAGGCCTGCCGCTGGACCCTGTAGGTACAACGCTGAGAGGGCCAATCCCAGAAGGCCACTGATGTTGAATACCCATGCTGGAGGGCTGTGTGCCATGCTGGGGGAATTTGGAGTGGGCGCAGAGCTGGGGGATAGGAATATTCAGAGATAGTGTTGACAGTGAGGCCAGTAGGGTTTGGTTAGTCCATATAAGTTTCACTTTGAACGTGAAAGAAATCGTGATCATGTAAATTATGTCCTTGAGAATCTAGGCTGACACCCCCGCTTTCAAGTGTTGATCAGTGGTCAGACATGTATATTTTTATCTGAGGGATGATTTGTTATCTGCCAATGATGTCCAAGCATTTTCCAGATCATCCTTCCCCTTTCCTGCTGCACTCCCTGGATCTAAACCTCCTCATCCAGAACAGGGCTTAGCTCCCAAGGAGGCAGGAAGAATTTCAGGTCAGGAATGGAGTCAGGCTAGTGTGCTCCTTTCACAGGGCCAGGGCGCAATCAGACTGAAAGATGAGAGAAGCACTGAAGATGCTTGCGAGGGATCATTTTTACTGCCTTCTAGAGGTGTTGAGGAGTCGCCTGTCCCCAGGCCCCTAATCTGGTCTGGCAATCCATCACCTTCACGGAGGCCCCCAGACCTGCATGCACAGGTGGTTCTGATCTGCCTAAGGCACTCGTTCCCTTCGACACCTGAACCAAACAACTCCATCCGCTTTGACTGAACCTCCCTTTGCTGGGCTGAGACCACTTTACTGTGAGAAGCCTAAGGGCAGGTCAGGTTATGGGAAGAAGATGGACTTCTGGAGTGAGTAGAATTAATACTTTAATGGAAGGTTTCTGTTTCAGCATTCTTGAAAAGTGTGGAGCTTAATTCTCTATGTTCTTTTTGTAATCCTGAATGTTATAGGACTGCCTCCTTGCTCTGTTTATATTGACTACTTTGATTTAAAATTTTTTTTTCCTTTTTGCTGAAAAGAATACACTACGTTGTATATTTCAATTGGAGGAAATTAAAGACAGTTTGGTTTACTGTTTAAATAATGCAACATCTAAGAAAGGAATTGCAAGGGGAGGAAGAGGGAAAAACTTAAATATAATCATTTGCTATGCAGTTCTTAAGAGATACTTTGCTCGTAGTCTTTTTTTTCTGTCATTCACTGTTGCTTTAATTTCTCTACAATGCCCTAGTTAATATACATAGTACACGAAAGAAAATTTGAGACATAAAAATTTAAGAATCCATAACAATAATACTCTTTTATCGGCAAGTTTATTTTTGTTATCATTGGTGAGAATATTTTCTTCATTTTCAGGTTTAGAATGTGTAAGGCTGTTAGTACGCATAACCATATCTTCGCATTCACTGCAGTAACAAAATTAAAATGAGATTTATAACAGGAAAAAGCCATACATTTTCAAGTAACTGGTAAGATGGATGCTCGCACATTCTGACCTGGCAGGAGGGACCCACTCTTGAGCTCAGATTTCACACAGGCTCATTCATACAGCACATCAAAGCTCCCTTGATGGCCTAATGGGGCGCCCACAGTAAAACAGACTTTTGGCACAGCTGAGTGTAGAATGATGAGTCTTTGCTGAGATGTCCAGTTTACCATCCACCAGAGCAGTCTTTCACGAAACCAGACGTGGTGTTGTGGCCTTTGAGAAATGGAGATGTTCCATTTAGAGGTGATGTGTTGCGTGCTTTATAAATGTTCTTGCACAACAGACTGAGTGAAATCTCCAAGACAGAGCAAAAGCTTAGAGCTGGATTGTTGTACTGAGGAATGCAGACACCTACGACTGCAACTAATGTTTCTAAGATACAGCACACTGGCTTGAGTAAAGTTGGGGTGATGAGGACATTTCAGTGAGTGCCTAATAAGAACAGAGATTTATAGATATGATTTCTAATAAAAACTCATAGTCGTTGTAAGTATTACTAGCTTAGCCTTACAAATGAAAAAAAACTATGACTCAGAATGGTGAGGTGAATTGCCCAAAGGGGAGGGATTGGGGAGGACCAACATTTTTTTTTTTTATGTAACAACTCTACTTTTAATTTTTTCTCACAAACATGTTTTTAAAAATTTGTTGGATATATGTAGTTTTTTTAAAATATATACTTTAAGTTCTAGGGTACATGTGCACAGTGTGCAGGTTTGTTACATAGGTATACATGTGCCATGCTGATTTGCTGTACCCATTAACTTGTCATTTACATTAGGTATTTCTCCTAACGCTATCCCTCCCCCTGCACCCCACCCCCCCACAGGCCCCAATGTGTGATGTTCCCGCCCTGTGTCCAAGTGTTCTCATTGTTCAATTCCCACCTATGAGTGAGAACATGAGGTGTTTGGTTTTCTGTCCTTGTGATAGTTTGCTCAGAATGATGGTTTCCAGCTTCATCCATGTCCCCACAAAGGACATGAACTCATCCTTTTTTATGGCTGCATAGTATTCCATGGTGTATATGTGCCACATTTTCTTAATCCAGTCTATCATTGATGGACATTTGGGTTGGTTCCAAGTCTTTGCTATTGTGAATAGTGCTGCAATAAGCATATGTGTGCATGTGTCTTTATAGTAGCATGATTTATAATCCTTTGGGTATATACCGAGTAATGGGATTGCTGGGTCAAATGGTATTTCTGGTTCTACATCCTTGAGGAATCACCACACTGTCTTCCACAATGGTTGAACTAGTTTACAGTCCCACCAACAGTGTAAAAGCGTTCCTATCTCTTCACATCCTCTCCAGCATCTGTTATTTCCTGACTTTTTAATGATCACCATTCTAACTGGTGTGAGATGGCATCTCATTGTGGTTTCGATTTGCATTTCTCTGATGACCAGTGATGATGATCATTTTTTCATGTGTCTGTTGGCTGCATACATGTTTTCTTTTGAGAAGTGTCTGTTCATATCCTTCACCCATATTTTCATGGGGTTTTTTGTTTTTTCCTATAAATTTGTTTAAGTTCTTTGTAGATTTTGGATATTAGCCCTTTGTCAGATGGGTAGATTGCAAAAATTTTCTCCCATTCTATAGGTTGCCTGTTCACTCTGTTGGTAGTTTCTTTTGCTGTGCAGAAGCTCTTTAGTTTAATTAGATCCCATTTGTCAGTTTTGGCTTTTGTTGCCATTGCTTTTGGTGTTTTAGTCACGAAGTCCTTACACATGCCTATGGCCTGAATGGTATTGCCTAGGATTTCTTCCAGGGTTTTTATGGTTTTAGGTCTAATATTTAAGTCTTTAATCCATCTTGAATTAATTTTTGTATAAGGTGTAAGGAAAGGATCCAGTTTCAGCTTTCTACATATGGCTAGCTAGTTTTCCCAGCACCATTTATTAAATAGGGAATCCTTTCCCCATTTCTTGTTTTTGTTAGGTTTGTCAAAGATCAGATGGTTGTAGATGTGTGGTATTATTTCTGAGACCTCTGTTCTGTTCCATTGGTCTATATCTCTGTTTTGGTACTGGTATCATGCTGTTTTGGTTACTGTAGGCTTGTAGTATAGTTTGAAGTCAGGTAGTGTGATGCCTCCAGCTTTGTTCTTTTGGTTTCGGATTGTCTTGGCAATGCAGGCTCTTTTTTGGTTCCATATGAACTTTACAGTAGTTTTTTCCAATTCTGTGAAGAAAGTCATTGGTAGCTTGATGGGGATGGTATTGAATCTATAAATTACCTTGGGCAGTATGGCCATTTTCATGATATTGATTCTTCCTATCCATGAGCATGGAATGTTCTTCCATTTGTTTGTGTCCTCTTTTATTTCATTGAGCAGTGGTTTGTAGTTCTCCTTGAAGAGGTCCTTCGCATACCTTGTAAGTTGGATTCCTAGGTATTTTATTCTCTTTGAAGCAGTTGTGAATGGGAGTTCACTCATGATTTGGCTCTCTGTTTGTCTGTTATTGGTGTATAGGAATGCTTGTGATTTTTGCCCATTGATTTTGTATCCTGAGACTTTGCTGAAGTTGCTTATCAGCTTAAGGAGATTTGGGGCTGAGACGATGGGGTTTTCTAAATATACAATCATGTCATCTGCAAAGAGGGACAATTTGACTTCCTCTTTTCCTAATTGAATACCCTTTATTTCTTTCTCTTGTCTGATTGCCCTGGCCAGAAGATTGCCCTGACCAGAACTTCCAACGCTATGTTGAATAGGAGTGGTGAGAGAGGGCATCCCTGTCTTGTGCTGGTTTTCAAAGGAAATGCTTCCAGTTTTTGCCCATTCAGTATGATATTGGCTGTGGGTTTGTCATAAATAGCTCTTATCATTGTGAGATACGTTCCATCAATACCTTGTTTATTAAGCGTTTTTAACATGAAGGGCTGTTGAATTTTGTGGAAGGCCTTTTCTGCATCTATTGAGATAATCATGTGGTTTTTTTCCTTTGGTTCTCTTTATGTAATGGGTTACATTTATTGATTTGCATATGTTGAACCAGCCTTGCATTCCAGGGATGAAGCCAACTTGATGGTGGTGGATAAGCTTTTTGATGTGCTGCTGGATTCTGTTTGCCAGTATTTTACTGAGGATTTTTGCATCGATGTTCATCAGGGATATTGATCTAAAATTTTTTTTTATTGTGCCTCTGCCAGGTTTTGGTATCAGGATGATGCTGGCTTCATTAAATGAGTTAGGGAGGATGGGGAGGACCAACATTTAACATTTAAAGCCAGACTTGTCTGACCCCAAAGTTCATGTTTTCCCCACCGCTGTCTGCATGGCCTTTCTATGTAATAAATGGAGATGACTGAGAAATGCTGTGTTCCTGGTCCTAAAGCTCTGATCTGGAGACCTTAATCTGTTGTGTCCTCTTATGAAAGATCAAATACAGGATAGAAACATGATTAACTTTGGATTTACTATAAACAAGTATAATTTAGTTTTAAAAATAGAAATATGACTTTGTTCTTTATTATAAAAATAGTAGGCATGATTTTAAAAATTAAAAGAGACTACTAAAGGAATACAATCTATAGCTTCCAAGCAGGAGAGATGGAACAAAATTTGCAGCAGGAAATTCTAAATTATTTATCATATCTGGCCCACCACCTATTTTCGTATGGCCTATGAGCTAAGAGTGGTTATTACATTTCTTAATGGTTGAAAAACCTCAAAGTCCAGGCGCTATGGCTCATGCCTGTAATCCCAACAATTTGGGAGGCTGAGACGGGTGGATAACTTGACGTTGGGAGTTCGAGACCAGCCTGGGCAACATGAGGAAACCCCATCTCTACTAAAAACACAAAAAATTATCCAGGTGTGGTGGTGTGCGCCTGTAATCTCAGCTACTTGGGAGGCTGAGGCAGGAGAATTGCTTGAACTTAGGAGGCAGAGGTTGCAGTGAGCCAATATCACACCACTGCACTCCAGCCTGGGTGACACAGTGAGACTCTACCTCAAAAACAAAAACAAAAAACAAACAACAACAAAAAACAAAAACAAAAAAAAGAAACAAAAAACAAAAAAACTGAAAAGAAGAATATTTCATCATTACATGTGAAAATTGTATGAAATTAAAATCCGAGTGCCCATAAATATAGTTTTGCTGGAACATGGCAATCTCATTCATTTATAGGCAATCCATGGTGGTTTTAGTGCTACATGCGCAGAATTGGGCAGCCCCATCAGGAGACTCGTGGTTTTCTCCTCGCCATACACTGAAAGTTTTGAATGGAATAGGACTTGTCACCATACTGGACAGGTCACCAAAAGTCATGGCCTGTCAACACATGTGACTCTTGAGACGCTATGCTATAGCATATGACATGTAGCATATAGCTATATATGATATAGCCGTGGCTATAGCCTATGGCATATAGCACAGCATGTCAACAGCCACATGTGTTGACAGGCCATGACTTTTCTTTTACTGGTGCCTACCCATCATATCAAAACAAGAAAAGAAGAAAAAAGTGGACTTCACATGTTGCAATTTTAAGGCAAGGTAGAGTATGGATTATTTTGTTACTGAGTCAGCTGGCTAAGCTAAGCCTTGTGTATCTTAGGCAATGATGTCATGCTGCAGCTCCAAGAACCCACTATCTGCCAGCATGGCCAGACTAGGCACCCTTCACAACACTGCTTCTCATGGAAGCTATGGTGAGGGAAACAAGGACATTAGAACAGGCTCTCCCTTACCACAGCAGAATTTCTTTACAGAGTTAAGAAAACGGACTGGGTGCAGTAGCTCACACCTGTAATCCCAGCACTTTGGGAGGCCAAGGCAGACAGATGGCCTGAGTCCAGGAGTTTGAGACCAGCCAGGGCAATATGGCAAAAACATCTCTAAAAAAAAAAAAAAGAAAAGAAAAAGAAAGAAAGAAAATGAAAAAAGGCTATGGCCACAGTAAGTTTCCAAGTGTCTCCTTTGTTGGCCAAGCAGGGAATACATTTACCCATGAGAAGTTAATTAAGTCATGTTTGATGGCAGCAGTTGAAGAAATGTGCCGAGAAGTGGTCCAGGAAAAATAAACTTGTTTAGAAGTATTAGCTTTTGTCCTCAACTTTGTTCTATTATAATTATATATTACCGTTTGAACACCATCAATACAAATTTTGTGGAAACTTGTTTTCTCTGTTGTTGTATAAGTATCACAGTGCATCTTTGCCTCTGCCCCTTGGTACAAAGCCCAAAATGTTTGCCATCTGCCCTTTATAGAAAATAACTGCTTACTCCTGACCTATCAGATAATAGAAAAGGACATTGGGAAAAAATATTTAACAGCAAACAAAATAAGATGACAGCAGTTAAGTCCAAACATGTAATTAATCATAACAAATACAAATTGTTGAACTCTTCTAATAAAGACAGAGGATTGGATATGTATTTTTTAATCTAGCTATACATTGCTGACAAGAAATGGATGTAGAATAAGACCTCAAAAAAAATTGAAAGTAAAGAAATAGAAGAAGACACAGCAGGCACATTCTAACCAAAACAAAGCTATATTGATGTTAATTTTTAAAAATATAATTTAAGTCAAAAATGCTAATATGGATAATGAAGAAACCAGCATAATAATAAAAATAATTGACCATAAGGAAGATATGGGAATATCACAAACAACAAGGAATAAAGAAAAACTGACAGAAACAGATCCATTGAAGAAATCCACAAAATAGTCAGTTTGAACTCATGTTCACCTAGTAGATCAAGCAGACAAAAAAATGAAAGATTAGTAAGGTTATAGATTTGAACACCAAAATTACCAAACGTGATATCATAGCTACAGAGGCATGTACCAAATATGATAATAACATACAGTCTTTACAAGTAAAATATAGTGGTTTATTTTATAGGTTAACCACAGTCTAGGTCCCAAGTGGAAATCTCAATAATGATTAAAAAAAACCTTTTATCATACAGATAATGTTCTCTGATCACAATGCAATTAAATTAGAAATCAACAATAAAAGATCATTAAAAATGTTTGGGCACTAACATAAATTCTTAACATTTTGAAATTAAAATTTTTAAAAATTGCATGAGTTAAAGACAGAATAGAAAAAAGCAATGGTAAAAGTGCTAGTAGTGGGGCATGGTGGCTCACGCCTGTAATCCCAGCACTTTGGGAGGCCAGGGCAGTAGGATCACTTGAGCTCCAGAGTTCGAGACCAGCTTGGGCAACATAGTGAGACCTCATCTCTACTAAAAATAAAAAAGAAATTAGTCTGGCATGGTGGTGCATAAACGTAGTCCCAGCTACTTAAGAGGCTGAGACAGGAGAATAGCTTGAGGCCAGAAGATTGAGGCTGCAGTGATCAAATCACCACACTCCGGACTGAGCAACACAGTGAGAACCTGTCTCAAGCAAAAAAGAAAAACTACTTGTGAGATGATTGATAGAAGTAGATATTTAGCATTACGTTTAATGAGTTATTTAGAGAAAAGAATATTAAAATAATTCAGTTACATTTTAAATAAAAGAAAAATTATTTCAAAAAACAATAGTGGAGATCATAACAGTAAGAATAAACTAATAAAATAGAAAACAGGCCTGGTGCGGTGGCTCACACCTGTAATCCCAGCACTTTGGGAAGCTGAGGCAGGCAGATCACCTGAGGTCAGGAGTTCGAGACCAGCTTCACCAACATGGTGAAACCCCGTCTTTAGTAGAAACAAAACAGAACAAAAAAAATATAAAAATTAGCCAGGCGCAGTGGCTCGCACCTGTAATCCCAGCTACTCAGGAGGCTGAGGTAGGAGAATCCCTTGAATCCCGGAGGCAGAGATTGTGGTGAGCCAAGATCGCACCATTGTACTCCAGCCTGGGTGACAGAGCAAAACTCCGCCAAAAAAAAAAAAAAAAAAAAAAAGAAAGAAAAGAAAAGAAAACAATAGAGATGATCAACAGAGCCAAGTGTTGGTACTTTGAAAAATAAAGAAAGCAGGCAAAAGGTCAGAAAGACAGAGAGGAAAGAAGGAAACCAATGAACACTCTTGGAAAGATGAGTCCCTCCCACCATCCTGTCCCTGAGAGGCTGGTTGTCCTCAGAAGCCCAGTGCCATACATTTTCTCTGCTTGCTTCACATCTGTCTCCAAGGGTCACACTGGTGTCTACTACTGCTTCAGCTCATCTCCTGTTTCTTCATCCTTTCCATTGCTCCTAAACATCACACATGGATATCCAACTGTCTAGTGGACATCTCGGCATGGACGTCCTCCTAGAACCTCCACCTCACCATATCTGAAGCAGAACTCATCATCTCAGAGGCAAGAGTTTCAATACAAAGGTGGGAACCAGATAGTTTTAAGGGACTAGGAGGAGGTGAGGCAGTGGGGTGGGGTCAGAGGATGTGGACAAGTATTTTAAGTGCTGATCCCAAAGAAGATGGAGGAAAAGGAGTTCAAAGTTGGTTTGAATTTTGCTTGGTGTGTAGAGTGAGCATGTTTAAATTTAGAGGATAAAGGACCAACGGGAAGGAAAAGTAAAAAATAGAGACAAGACGGGGAATCCTAGATAGAGAAAGACCTGGGAGAGTAGGAGGCAGCTTAGAACCCAGGGAAGGGGCTGAGCTGGAAGAGGAGAAGGCCACCTCCTCCTTTTTCACTGGAGGGAAGGGGCTAGAAGGATGCAGTCACCACCTCCAGCAATGGTGGAGGAGCTCCCATCTGAGGCTCTGCCTTTCTCTGAGAAGCATAGGGTGAAGTTACTTGTTGAGAGGTATTAGGTTGGTATAAAAGTAATTGCAGGTAATAGTAGTTAAGTATGAGAGGCAGTGAAGGAAGGATTGGTTAAGAAGGAAGGCAGTCTTTAGAAGGGATGGCATAGAGGAATATAGCGGTGAATGATAAAAGGAGGTGACTAAATAGCCCTAAAAGTTCTGGGGACTATCACCAAGGGTCCAGGCAAGGGCAAGAATAGGTCCCTTATTTGGGTCTAAATCCTGGTGTCAAGCAGAGAGGGGCAGAATTATCAAGGCTCTATCTAAAAATTAAAAGTTATGTTATCTTCAAACAATTATTTCCAACTACAAACTATGAAGTTGTATTGGTTTAAAGTAATCTTAAAATTCAAGCATTTTAGAGCAAGAAGGACCCTTTGACACCATTATTCCAGAAATGGCAAATCCATTGCAGGCGTTTCTCCCAGAGAAGACAGCAGTAATCTGTCACTGGATGTTTACCTGCTCTGTCTTCAGAGCCTTTCTCATCATTGTTTTTCAGGAAGTCATTGCTTGTCCATCAGAGTTCATATGTGTAATTAAACCTGTTTCCAGCCATAATAATATAAATGAAAACTGAAAGAGGTCAAGTAATTTGTTCAAAGTAGGACTACTGCTTGAATTCTGGCTCTGCCACCTTCCAGCTGTGTGACCTCTCTGCAAGTCCCTTAACAAGCCCCTTGTGCTAAGATTGAACTTAGCCATGACATCACCTGTTACGTCAGAAACTCCATAAAGGAGGAACGAGGAACCGTGCCTTATTGATCTTTGCGTACGGGCCTTGTCTGAGGGTTCCTAGGAGGATGTTCAATCGGTGTAACCAGGTGGTGGGTATAAAGGAGGCTGTTGTTCATCTAGAACAACTGAGTCCACCACATAGAGGGAGGAGCTGGCCATCCTGCTGAGTTACCCTGCTGCCCACCACAAGGAGGCAGCAGAGCAAAGCACGCTGGGCCAGGGAAGACCACGTCTTGAGTGACAAGTGGATACTAGGCACTGCGCTAGCAGCGTTTTGTTTTTTCTCGGTTCTCCTGGAAGACTCACAACAATATCACGCATCTCATAGGACTTTGGAAAGACTCTATCAGGAACACACCAAGAGCACCTGGGGCAGGCTTGCTGGAGCCAGGCCCTGCAAAATAATGTTTTTCCTTGGCTTCATCAAGGGCTTCCAGGCCTGTGGAGTCTCCCCAGGTCTCCTGACCTCCAGCTCAGTGCCTACTTTGAAATGGAAGCTCCTCTACCTCCTGCTCACTAGTCCCCTGACTGCCCAGCCTTACCTGCTGGGACCCTCCCAGCAAAGCCTACTCTTGATCCCCCTCCTGACTGCTCTCTAGAGCCCTCTGTATCCCATAGGTGCAGACAGAGAAAGAGAAAGCGGGGAATGGCATGCATGGTGCCCTTGACGCTATTGAGCAGAATTTTATTGCTTTGCTGGAAAGTTTGGAGAACAATTAGCAATTGATTCAAAAGAATACAAGTTGTACAAGGCAGAAAATATAATCTTAGACTTTTACAAAGTTCAGCTATAAATAATAATTAACTTGTTAAAGTAATATGAACAATGCACATTAATTTAACCAAAAATCATAATTTGAATGGAAGAATGGGGTCAAGAAGTGGAGATGAGGTAGGGGTGGGACCAAATATACGCCTACGTTGTAGGAGGTCAAAGGAAAATGTCTAAAAATTTTTTTAAAAAAGAAAGAAAGAAATGGCAGTGAGGACATATTATTTGGAAATACGAAACAAAATACAAAAAAAAAAAATCCAGCTAGAAGAACTATAAATACAGCTGACCCTTGAACAACCTGGGTTTGAACTTCAGGGTCCATTTATACATGGATTTTCTTCTACCTCTGCCACCCTTGAGACAGCAGGACCAGCCCCTCCTCTTCCTCCTCCTCCTCAGCCTACTCAATGTGGAGATGATGAGGAAGAAGACCTTCATGATGACCCACTGCCACTCAGTGAATAATAAATACATTTTCCACTGCCACTTAGTGAATAGTACATATATTTTCTATTCCTTATGATTTCCTTAATAATAATTTTCATTTCTAGCTTATTTTAAGAACACGGTATATAGTACATATAACATACAAAATATGTGTCAATCGACTGCTTATCAGTAAGGCTTCCAGTCACCAGCAGGCTATTAGTAGTTAAGTTTTGGGGGAGTCACAAGTTATAAATGCATTTTTAACTGTGCAGGAACTTGGCGCCCCTGATCCCCTCTGGAGTCAACTGTAGTTACCACCAAGGATTTGGACTTGAAAATGGGAGGAAATTAGGGTAAAAACTTTTATAAAAGCTCCGTAGCAATATTTAGCTTTCTAAAATATAAGCATATATAAGCTTGATGAAAATGAAAGTTAAGGAGAATGGAAAGTCCAGTACCCACTCAGAGACTTCTGGGTGCTTTGCATCCTTGCATCTTCAGAATTCTGTCCCCTTAGCTGTTTCTGGGCATCTGCAGGCCACAGAGGGGACAGTGCTTCATACCTCAGAGCAGAAATCTGAGACTCTAGGATTGGGCATCTGTTCCTCAAATATCCCTCTGCCCCTGGCTGCGGAAGACCATGCCTGCCCCCGTGGATGCGGGCTGCGCTGGCCTCAGCATCTCACTTCCAAATCCCGTGTCTTTTCTCATTATGTTCCTATCCTTGAAGATTGCCTCCAGCCATCCCGATTCGCCTCCCTCTGTTGTGCAGAAGGTTTCATCTCTCTTAGACCTTATTCCTCAGCACTGCTCCTAGCTCCCATTAGGACATCCAAAGCCTATCAAGGTTGCTGAGATGATGAGGAACCCATGGGCTTGTGCAATGCATGCCCAGATAGCAAGCTGTTCTGAGCTCTCCAATATGTCATGGTAAGTTACCTTCTCAGCGTCCCCTTCCCCAGTTAACACTTCCCTTACAATCACAGTTAGCTATTTTTAGAATTTTTCTTGCTCCTTTGGAAGACCCACCTTCTGGGAAAGCTCCTGAAGTTTTGAAAAGCTCTCCCCTCCCAGGTTCCCTCCTAAGTGCCGACCTTCTGAGGCATTCCACACTCCAACCCCTTCCCCCCTTGCCTCTTCCTTCCATGTCTCTGGGGACTTTGCTTTCTCTTGTGTTCTAATTCCTCAGCTTCTGCACCTCTTGATTGGCCCTTCTTCTCCTACATTTTGCTGACGTTCCAAAAAACTTCCATTTTCTGCCCTCTATGAGGTCTCCATAAAGAGTGAGATCTGCTCATCCCTCTATCCACTTCTTTTTCTTTCAGAGCAGTTTTAGATTTACATAAAAGCATGAAGATAGAACAGAGAGTTCCCATCTACCCTGTAACCAGTTTCTCCTGTTACTAACATCTTACACTGGTATGGTACATTTGCTACAATTAATAAATTTTATTATTAATAAAAATTATTAATACTTTATTATTTTATAGTTTTACCTAACGTCCTTTTTCAGTTCCAGGATCCCATCCAAAAAAACCCCACATTACATTTAGTGATCATGTTTTCTTAGCTTTTTCTTGCTGTGACAATTTCTCAGACTTTTTTTTGTGACCTTGGCAGTTTGAGGAGCACTGGTCAGGCATTTTGCAGAATACTCCTCAGTTTGGGTTTTCTGATATTTTCCTCATAATTAGGCTCAGACTGAGTTATTTAGAGGAAGACAGCAGAGATAAAGCACCATTTTCATCACATCATATTAAGATTTATCACAATGATTTATCATCATGTTGACCTGTAACCTTAATCACCTGCCTGAGGTCATGTTTGTCAGGTTTCTTCATCGTAAAGTTATCCTTCTTCTCTCCCACACTGTCCTCTTTGGAAGCTATTTTTTACATATCTCTGTCTAATCATTCCACCACTATTTATTGAAAAGACTGTACTTCATCCATTTGAATTGCCAAAAGATCAGTTGATTATACTTGTAGAGGTTTATTTCTGGGCTCTCTATCATATTTCATTGATCTGTGTCCCTATTCTTTCTCTAATACTATGCTGCCTTGACTACTTGATTTTATAGTAAGTCTTGAAATCGGGTAGCATGAGTCCTTCAACATTGTCCTTTTTCTCAGCATTGTGTTGGCTATTCTTGTGTTAACATATAAACTTTAGAATAAATTTGTCAATATATACAAAAATAGCTTGCTAGATTTTGTTTTGTTTTGTTTTTGTTTTTTAAGACAGGGTCTCACTCTGTCACCCAGGCTGGAATGCAGTGGTGCAATCTTGGCTTACTGCATCCTCAGCTTCCTGGGTTTAGGTGATCCTCCTACCTCGGCCTCCCAAGTAGCTGGGACTACAGGTACACACCACCAAGCCTGGCTAATTTTTTGTATTATTTGTAGAAATAGGGTTTTGTCATATTGCCCAGGCTGGTCTCAAACTCCTGGGCTCAAAAGATCTGCCTGTCTCAGCCTCCCAAAGTGCTAGGATTACTGGCATGAACCACCGCACCTGGCCTTACTTGCTGAATTTTGGGATTGCATTGAGCCTGTAGAGAAGATAAAATTGGTATCTTAATATTGTGTTTTTCAGTTCATGTATATGGAATCTCTTTCCATTTTATTTAAATCTTTCTTGATTTTTTAAAATCAGAGATTTTTAATTTTCTACATATAGATCCTATATATATTTTGTAGGATTCATATACAAATATTTATTTTTTCCATGCTATTACAAATAATATTTTTTATTTCAAATCCAATTGTTCATTTTTGGTATATGGGAAAGTAATTGGCCTTTGTATATTCAACTTGTATCCTGCAACCTTTCTATACTCACTTTGTAATTCCAGGAGTTATTTTGTTGATTCTTCAGGATTTTCTACACAATCATGTCAACTGCAAATAAAGGCAGTTTTATTCCTTTCTTCCCAATCAGTATATATACATTTTTTTACTTATCTTATTACACTAGCTATGTCTTCTAGTACAATGTCAAATAGGAGTTATGAGAGCGAACATTCTTGTGTTGTTCCTTGTCATAGAGGGAGAGGGTCTAGTTTCCCACTGTTAAGTATGATGTTAGCTGTAGGTGTTTTCAGACATTCTTTATCAAGTTGAGGAAATTGCCTGTTAGTCCTAGTGATGTGATTTATAACTTATATGATTTTTAATATGATTTGTGATTTATAATTTTTATAATTTATGATTTATAATTTTTCTTCTTTAGTCTGTTAAAATGGTTGAGTCTTTACATTTAAAGACTGCATTAATTTTCAACTGTTGACTAATTTTGCATACCTGGAATAAATCCCTTTGGCTGTGATATATAATTACTTCTTTACATTCTTGGATTCAATTAGCTGATCTGACGTTGAGGATTTTTGCATCTATGGTCATGAAAGACATTGGTCTCTAGTTTTCCTTTTTTTGTAACGTCTTTGTCTGATTTTGGTATTAGGGTAATATTGGCTGCATAGAATGAGCTATGAAATATTTCCTCATTTTCTATTTTCTAGGGGGGATTGTGGAGAATTGGCATCATTTTTTCTTAAATATTTGGTAGAATTCAACAGTGAAACCATGTGTGTGTAGTGCTTTCTTTTTTGGAAGGTCATTAATTATTTTTTAAATTTATTTAATGGATACAGGCAAAATCAAGTTATTTCTTGTTCCTGATGAGTTTTGATAGTTTGTGTTTTTCAAGTAATTGATCCATTTCATCTCAGTTATCAAATTTATGGGCAGAAAGTTGTTCATAGTGTTCCTGCATTATAATTTTAATGTCCATGGGATCAGTAGTTATGACCTCTATTTTGTTTCTGATGTCGGTAATTTGAGTCTTCTCTGTTTGCTTGGGTAGCCTGACTACAGGCTTATCAATTTTATTGAACATTTCAAAGAATCAGATTTGCATTTGATTTTCTCTATTGCTTTCCTGTTTTTAATTTCACTGATTTTTCACTCTAATTTGTGTTATTTCTTTTTTTCTGTTTGTTTTAGGATTTAATTACTAATCTTTCTTTAGCTTCCTAAGGTGGAAGCTTAAATTGTTGATTTTAGATCTTTTTTCTTTTCTAATATATTCATTTTGCATTTAGTGTTATAAATTTCCTTCTAAGCACTGCTTTAGCTGCATCTCATAGATTTTAATACATTGTATGTTTAATTTTTATTTAGTTCAAAATATTTTAAAATTTCTCTTGGAGACTTCTTATTTAACCATGTGTTACTGAAACTATCCCTCAAAAATTTTTATAAATTGATTAAAGGAAAAAAAGATTAAGTAGGCTTGAAGAACAATTGGCAGCAATCAATAAGCCAGCTCGCCCTTCGGCCCCTTCTTTGCAGTTAGTTGCCACTTTACTACCCCAGGATAACATAGCCCTTGTCATGAGACTCTTTGTTCCTTTTCTGTTCTACACATAAGATCTATATAAGCTTTCCATTCTGAGCTTCTCCTTTAGATTCTGCATACCACCAACACCAGCTGGTTCAAAGGGCCCAGCAAAAACCTAACTCATGAAAGAATGTAGTTTCTATATCCTAATTATCTCCTCCCCCTTTGCCTCAACCAATTAATGACCCCAATTTTCCAGTCCCTCATCCTCCACAATCCCCTTAATAACCCTTGCCCAGGACCCCTCAGAGAGAAAGATTTTAGGCTTGAGGATTCCTCCTACCCCTGTTTCCTTGTTCAGTGTCCTTGAGATTATTAAACTCCTTCTCTGCTGCAAGCCCACCATCTCAGTATACTGGTCTGTTGAACACAGTAGTCTATGAATCTAGCAACTCTATAACATTTCTTAAAATTGCATCATTTAATCTCCAAACATTTTGTTATTTTCTAGCTATCTTCTGTTACCGATTTCTAGCTTAATTACATTGTGATCTGAAAACATACTTTGTATGATTTCTATTCTCTTAAATTTGTTAAGGTGTGTTTTATGGCCCATAATGTGGTCTATCTTGGTTATTTTTTTCCTCTGCTGTCTCTCAATATTTTCTTTTTGTCTTTGGTTTTTTGCCTTTTGCATATGATACACTTAGATGCCAGTTTTTAAATAATTATCTGGCATGGTGTTCACAGAACTTTCTAAATCTCTGATTTGGTGTCTGTCATTAATTTTGAAAGTTCTTCAACCATTATTGCTTCAAATATTTACTTGGCTCATTTCCCTCTTCTCAGGTATTTCAGTTGTTTGTATGTAATTAATTGTATTACATTATTTGTATATAAAATATCTTCTGCAATGGTCCCACAGTTCTTGCATGTTCTATTCTGCTTTGTCGGTTTTATAAAATTTTTACATTTCAGTTTGGAAAATTTCTAGTGACCTATTTTTAAGTTCACTGATTCTTTCCATGACTAGTCTACTGATGAGTTAATCAAAGGCATCCTTAATTTATATTATGTTTTTTATCTCTAGCATTTCCTTTTGATTCTTTCTTAGAGCTTCCATCTCTCTGCTTAACTTACCCGTCTGTTCTTACATATCATCTATATTTTCCATTAGAGTCTTTAAACTATTAATCATAGTATTTTAAATTACCTATCTGATAATGCCAACATCTGTGTCATATCTGAGTCTTGTTTTGATGCTTACTTTGTGTCCTCAGACTGTGTTTTTTTTTGTTGTTTGTTTGTTTGTTTTTGCCTTTCAGTATGCATTGTAGTTTTTTGTAAAATGCCAACTATAATGTCTTGGGAATTCAAATAAATAGACCCTTAGTGTGAGCTTGTATGTTTATTTGGCTGGGGATTTGGCTGTGTTTAATATTTGCTATAGCTGTAGGTGCCAGAGGCTTCAAATTCACCTAGTGTCCTTGTTTTTGGCTCCCCTGCTGACTTTGGGCTTCCCTAAATCTTCCTCCTGAAAGAGAGCCTGTGTCTTGCAGCTCTTTCCGCTGGAATCCATTGTGATTTTACTGACTCCCTGTTGGTGTGGTGGTGAGGTATGCAGGAAGGGAAGCATTCTACAATCTTATGATTACATCTCAGCATCTTAATTGGCCTGTGTCCCTGGGTTGTGATCTTCACAAGTATTTCTTAATAATCTTTATGCCCTTTCTTAGACAAGAATATCCGAGGGGGCTAGAGTCAGAGAAATGCTCTTCTCCCATCTGACTAAGGCTGTGGTGGTCTTTTGCCCTGGAGAATAAGCTTGTCCTATGAAGAACACTGCTTGTACTTCAGAAAGAATACTCTTCCCCTTCCTTTGCCAGAACCATGAGGGGATATTTTCATCTCCTCACCATGGTAATATTAAAATAAAATTCTTAGACAAATTAAATTTAATAGAGTTTAATTGAGCAAAGAACAATTCACAAATCAGGCAACCTCCCGAGCCAAAGTAGGCTCAAAGAGGCTCTAGTACAGCCACTTGGTGGAAGAAGATTTATGGACAGAAAAAGGAAAGTGGTGTACAGAAAACGGAAGTGAGGTACAGAAACAGCCAGATTGGTTACAGCTTGGTATTTGCCTTATTTAAACATGGTCTGAACAGTTGGCCCCCCTGGATTAACCAAAACTCAATGATTGGCATGAGAGTAGGTTACAGTCTGTTTACACATCTATTTAGGTTATAGTTCAGTATGTACAGAGAAATCTTTAGGCCAAACTCAAAATATGTAAGGAGGCAGCTTTAGGCTTAATTTAACAACAGCCTGGTGGGATTCCTGGAAGTCAAACCCAGGAAAGTCTGGGGATCCCCAGTAGTTTCTCACTCTCACAGTAGTTCACACTCAGCCTTAAGCAATTTGTTAAAATTCCCATTTAAATTGTTCCTACCAGTTTATGGCCCCAGCAACTTCTGCTCCTGGCAAGCAGATCTCTAGATCTGCTTCAAGCTGTGACTCTAGATTTGCCTGTCTCTCCAGATTTTAGGGTGGCAGTTTGTCCTGAGGCCTCAGTTCTCTGATGAGTCTGAGAAAAGTCATTGGTCTTCAGCTTGTTCAGTTTTTTCTTGTTGCAAGGAGGGGAGTGATGATCTCTAAGCTTTTTGTGTGTCAAAGCTGAAACTAGAAGTCCCATGCATTTTTCCCCAATATTTATTAGAAGCCTACTCCATATCACACCACATGGCAGTGAACACAAGACACAAAATCCCTGCCTTTGCTGAGCTGACATAGATATCTGGGAACTTCTAATGCTTCATTTCCAGCCTTGCCTTTCCTCCTAAATCAAAGATACATGCCTCTAGCTGTTAGAAGGGTGTTCCATTGGCCCCTCAAACCCAATATTTCCAATCTGGAGCTCGGTTTCTTCTCCACCAAACCAGCTGCTAGTTCTGCATTCACTCTGGTCCTTTTAGACACTGATCACTTCCTCCCCCAAATTCCTCTATTTTATCAATAAACCTGTCACTTGCTTCTTCTTAGCTCTTAACTGAGACCTGTGCTCTTCGTCCCCATAACCATAACCTTAGTTTGGGTCGCAGTCACCTCTGTCTGGGATGCTCCGGTGGTCTCCTGACTTCAATGCCCTCCAGTCCTTTGCCTACATTACTACCCTACTTATATTTTTAATGTTCCCTTATTATTCTTAAAATATCATGAATATAAGACAAAGTCCAAATTTCTCACCATGCATACAAGATCCTTTACCTTCTGGTCACCAGCTGCCTACTCATCTTTCCATTCTCATCTCCATAACTCCTCCCACCCCTTGCCAACTGTGCCGGGGCAAGTCCCTTTGCCCACAGTGCCCTTGCTCTCTCCCCATGTCCCATGGACCCCCTAATAATCTTTAAGCAGCTAATTCATCTTTCCTTAATTCCTAGGCAAAATGAATTCATTCCTTTCCCATGTTTACACACGTACATGTTTTCTGTGACGTTTAACTCTCTAAGGTGATTATAAATATATATTTTTTCTCTTCTGCTAAAAAATATGTGGCTTTTTAGGAGATACAGCTCACCCTCAGTTACTTCTTGTGGCCTGACAAGCCAGAGGTATACAGCAAGCAATAAGTATTAGTTCTCACATCAAGAAACCATATGAAAATTGAAATATTTGATTAATATTTGTTGCAAGAAAATTGAAATATTTCGTCAATATTTGTTTCAAGAAAACAATGCTTGCTATTATAAAATGGAAGGATCTGGGCTTTTTGCTGACTTTTATCTTTATCCTGGCCTTGAGATTACCTGGCTGATTTCTAGGTTTACTCTTGCCCACCTGACACCCTTATCATACCCTCATTAGAAATACACTAAGCAAGCAATCAAATATTTTATTAACTAATAATATAACAGGAAAAATAAACAAAACCCCATGCATCTTCAAACATTTGTCTCATTTTGCATGCCTTCCTCTGTTTAGTAAATTATATGATTTAAATGTAGAAGTCCCACCATGAAGGAAACCTGACTATTCACCAAGGAGAACAGAAGGAAAAACAAACTCTCCATTAATGTGTTTTAAAACTAAACCAGGTATGCTTCATAAAATAATAGACAGCAGCTTATGGTTAATTAAGCTGGAGTTACATTATTTTTTAAAGAGTTGAGACAGGGGCAAAAAGCAGGCAGATTAATTACTGTTTTACTGAATTGATGTTATATTTGAGGGGCTTGAATAAAGCTTACCAAATTATGAACAGGCCTATGTCTTCATTCTTTCAGCAAACTCTGTCTAGTATATACTTGAGGCTCTATGAAAACAGCTGAACAGCTTGCAAGTGAGTTGGGAAATGTCAGTGAGTAAATCAGGGAGGACAATAAAATTGGAGAAGGGGGGCTATGCCCATCTACACGGTAGCTTGTAGCCCACAGAAGACTTCATTATGAGACAATGTAACTGCCCAACAGGTTCACCTTGTCCACTGCCTAGACAGAGTCCATTTATCAAGACAGGGGAATTGCAATAGAGAAAGAGAATAATTCATGCAGAGCTGACTGTACAGGAGACCAGAGTTTTATTATTACTCAACTCAGTCTCTCCAAAGACTCGGGGATTGGGGTTTTTAAGGATAATTTGGTGGGTAGGGGCCAGGGAATCGGGAGTGCTGATTGGCTGGGTCAAAGATAAAATTATAGGGAGTTGAAGCTGTCCTCAACTCCTATAGGGAGTTGAGTCGGTTCCTGAGTGGAGACCACAAGATCAGATGAGTCAGTTTATCAATCTGGGTGGTGCTAGCTGATCCATCAAGTGCAGGGTCTGCAAAAATATCTCAAGCACTGATCTTAGGTTTTGTAATAGTGATGTTATCTCCCGGAGAAATTTGGGGAGGGTCAGAATCTTGGAGCCCCTCACTGCCTAACTCCTAAACCATAATTTTGAATCCTGTTGCTAATTTGTTAGTCCTACAAAAGCAGTCTAGTCCCCAGGCAGGAAGGGGGTTTGTTTGGGGAAAAGGCTGTTACTATCTTTGTTTTAAAGTTAAACTATAAACTAAGTTCCTCCCAAAGTTAGTTTGGCCTATGACAGGAATGAACAAGGACGACTTGGAGGTTGGAAGCAAGATGGAATGGATTATGTCAGCAATGGCAGTTTCAACCCCTACTCCTGAGTCCTGAAGGGCAAACTGAGCTTCCCCACCTGGGCTGGGTGGAAGGCATTCCTGGTAGCAGGGACTGGATGAGCACAAACTTAGTGGCTTGAAACAGCAAACAGATGTAGTGGGGTGTAGGGAGTGAATACGAGGGTTCATGTTGCCAAGGTTCTGTCAGCTTTGTAGTATGGCACTGAAATATGAGGTGACTTTAGTCACAAGCATTGATATCAAAAACAACTTAAAATCAAGTCAAAATAACATTAATGCTGGCAGAAAAGTCTTGCTTGACCACTCAGGAAATCTTCCCGTGGAAATTCCTACTGCAGTCATTAGTTTTTTTTTAAGATTTTTCAACTTTTTATTATGATCATCAAAGATATAGTCATTTACCAGTTTCACTTTTTAAAGAAAATTCGTTTTTTTAAATTCAAATTTTGATAGATTGAAATGGAATAGAAATTCAAATTTTAAAGAGTAAATTTATTTTGTAAATATACACAAAAATTAGGACAGAGAAACTTAAGGGTAGTTTTTTTAACTTGACCTTGTATTGAAGTTGGAATTGCCAGTTAAAATTTAGGACTCCAATTAAATTTGAATATTTATTCACTATTTGGGACATACTAAAAAAAGTGTGTATCTGAAATTCAAATTTTGGGGGGCATCCTCTTCTATTTTTATTTGCTAAATCTGGCAGCTCTAACTGGAATATAACTTAGTCATATACCCCCAAGCTTTATTTGCAGTTAGGCATTTGAAAATGATGGTCATATAACACAAAGCAGAACTGAACATACAAGCAATCAACCCATTTGTAACATGACTGAAAATTCTCTTAAGATTTCCTGGTATCACTTCTATTCAATGTAGTACTGGAAGTCCTAGCCAGAGCAATCAGAGAAGAGAAATAAATAAAGGGCATCCAAATCCATAAAGAGGAAGTCAAACTGTTGCTGTTTGCTGATGATATGATTGTATACCTAGAAAACCCTAAAGCTCCTAGATCTGATAGATGACTTTAGCAAAGTTTCGAGATACAAAATTAATGTATACAAATCAGTAGCTCTGGTGTACACCAACACTGACCAAGCTGAGAATCAAATAAAAATTCAACCCCTTTTACAATAGCTGCAACAAAATAAAATAGTTAGGAATATAACTAACCAAGAAGGTGAAAAACATCTACAAGGAAAACTACAAAACACTGCTGAAAGAAGTCATAGACGACACAAACAAATGGAAACACATTCCATACTCACGAATGAGTAGAATCAATATTGTGAAAATAACTATACTGCCAAAAGCAACCTACAAATTCAATGCAATTTCCATCAAAATACCACCATTATCCTTTACAGAACTAGAAAAAAAATCCAAAAATTCATATAGTACAAAAAATGAACCCACATAGCCAAAGCAAGACTAAGCAAAAAGAACAAATCTGGATGCATCACATTACCTGATTTCAAACTATACTGTAAGACCATAGTCACCAAAACAGGATGGTACTGGTATAAAAATAGGCACATAGACAAATGGAACAGAATAGAGAACCCATAACTAAAGCCACATACTTACAGCCAACTGATCTTTGACAATGCAAACAAAAACAGTGGAGAAAGGACACCCTATTCAACAAATGGTGCTGAGATAATTGGCAAGCCACATGTAGAAGAATGAAACTGGATCTTCACCTCTCACTTTATACAAAAATCAACTCAAGATGGATCAAAGACTTAAATCTAAGACCTGAAACCATAAAGATTCTAGAAGATAACATGAGAAAAACCCTTCTAGACACTGGCTTAGGCAAAGACTTTATCAAGAACCCAAAAGCAAATGCAACAAAAATAAATAGATGGGACTTAATTAAACTGAAAAGCTTCTGCACAGCATAAGAAACAACCAGCAGAGTAAACAGACAACCCACAGAGTGGGAGAAAATCTTCACAATCTATACATTCAACAAAGGACTAATACCTGGAATTTACAAGGAACTCAAACAAATCAGCAAGAAAAAAAAACCAATTCTATCAAAAAGTGGGCTAAGGACATGAATAGACAATTCTCAAAATAAGATATACAAATGGCCAACAAACATATGAGAAAATGCTCAACATCACTAATGATCAGGGAATGCAAATCAAAACCATAATGCAATACCACCTCATTCCTGCAAGAATGGCCATAATCAAAAGATCAAAAACTAATAGAAGTTGGCATGGATGTGGTAAAAAGAGAACACTTTTACACTGCTGGTGGGAATGTGAACTAGTACAACCACTATGGAAAACAGTGTGGAGATTCCTTAAAGAACTAAAAGTAGAACTACCATTTGATCCAGCAGTCCCACTACTGGGTATCTACTCAGAGGAAAAGAAGTCATTATATGAAAAAGATACTTGCACAGGCATGTTTATAGCAGCACAATTTGCAAATGCAAAAATATGGAACCAGCCCAAATGTCCATCAAACTATGAGTGGATAAAGAAATTGTGGTATACATATATACACCATGTAATAATACTCAGCCATAAAAAGGATTAATTAATGGCATTTGAAGCAACCTGGATGTAACTGGAGACAATTATTCTAAGTGAAGTAACTCAGGAATGGAAAACCAAACAACATATGTTCTCACTCAGAAGTGGAATCTAAGCTATGAGGATGCAAAGGCATAAGAATGATACAATGGACTTTGGAGACTCAGGGGAAAGAGTGGGAGGGGGATGAGGGATAAAAGACTACACATTAGGTACAGTGTACACTGTTCATGTGATGGGTGCGCGAAAATCTCAGAAATCACTACTAAAGAACTTATTCATGCAACCAAATACCACCTGGTCCCCAAAAATCTACTGAAATTTTTTTTTTAATTGCCAAAAAACAAAACAAAACAAAAAATGTCCTGGTACTCCATTTTCCCAAACTTCTCGTTTTGTCCAAGTTTTTTGATCATTAATTCTATATGTCAACTTGACTGGGCCATGGGGTGCCCAGATATTTGGTCAAACATTCTTCTGGGTGTTTCTGGATGACATTAACATTTGAATTAGTAGACTGAGTAAGGCAGCTTGCCCTCCCCATTGTGGGTGGGCTTCATCTAAGCCTTGGAAGTCCTGGCTAGAACAAAAGGCTGACCCTGCCATGAGTGACAGGGACTTTCTTCTCCTTGACTGCCTTCAAGCTGGGACATCGGTCGTTTCTTGCCTTCAGACTCAAACTAAAGGGTTGACTCTTCTGATGTCTCAAGCCTGCCAGCATGCAGACTAGAATTCTACCATCGGCTTTCCCAGTTCGCAGGCCTTGGACTTGGACTGGACCTGCCCCGTTGGCTCTCCTGGTTATCCATCTTGCTGACTCACACTGCACATCTTGGACTGTCAGCCTCCATAATCATGGGAGCCAATTCCTTATGATAAATCCCTTTCCATCTATAGGCATCCTGTTGGTTCTGTTTCTCTGGAGAACCCTGACTAATGTGCCTGTGGAACTAAAATTGTATTCTACGTGAAACTTGCTTCATGGGTCTCCACTGCAACCTGAAAATACATGTTCCAAGTTCTGCCTCAGTCTCTGGGAATATTCACTGCCTGGACTTTTAGCTGAGATTACAAACATTCTATTTATTCTTCCTAGCTCTGTTGGTGAAGTGGTCACTTACAGTTCACTTTTCAATCAGCGATTTTGTTCTTCTGCACTTTAAAATAGACATTTTCTTTGGCTTCCAAAATAATATTCTATTAAAATAGCCACTGATTGGAAGGGCCTTAGTATGTATGTCATGGTCTCTGCAAAGAGAACCTCAAGTTCGAGAGACATGAGTCCCAGTGAAAAGCACACCTGTGATATATAAAATGCACAAAAGACAGTGGTTGTTCCCGTAGCCGCACTGAGGCAACGTCCTTGTGTTCTGGTCTCATCTCTAAAATATCACATATCAACATATCACGTCGGGTCACCTCCTCTGGGCCTCCCCTTGGGATAGACATTTTCCCCACCAATCACACCCAATAGCCGCTTCCCCATGACTCCCTTTGCGCTGTACACACATGCCTCTGGTGTGTATGTCCCATATTGGGATTTCATTATTTGTTCGCATGTTTACTTTTTGTGGAAAGAGTCTGGAATTTCCACTTCTCTGCAACCCCAGCATGTCACACCATTCCTGATGTCCAAAATACATTCTATAAGGGTTTACTTTGTACTTATCTTACCTGACACTTCCATTTTCTTTTAATCAAGGTGTGTCTGAGTCATCACTGTGTCCTCTCTGCACATGGTATTGGGCAGCGCCTTCATCCCAGGCCCACTGCTAAGCACTTCCATGGAAGAAGCCTGTGACCAGCAACAGGAGAAAAGAGTCTTTAATCACTGTCATTCATATTCTCATTTTTCTCCAATTTCACCTGGGTCTGGGCAGTTCTCACAGGTGTGTTTATTCTGTCCATAGACTTAGACACTTAAATTTTTATGCGAGTAATAATCCAATAGTCAGACACTAGATAAATTCTTCTCAGTTTCTTTTTGCTAGTGATATATCTCACTGCTCAGGCCATAGGTGGTATTGCCAGCTTCAGCCACCATAAGCGTTCAATATCAGCCAAAGTATAGTGTTCAGAGCTGGCAGTGCAACACAGCTTCTGCAGGTGATATTTGATAGGCAAAATTCCTTTCCTAAATGCACCCTACTGGCTTCAGATATTTTACGGCAAATAATCATAATATTGAACTTAAAGCTTCTACAAGTTCACAGTGAAAAATCTGATCAGATTACATATATGCTCAAGTTTTATTGTTCTCTTAAAGTTGGAAGCAATAAATATGTATAAAAATGAAAATATATTTTAATATTAGTTTCCCTGATGTCATTTCTCTACAGAATATCCTTAACTTTTACTTACAGATAGGTTGATAAACAGTGGAAATAAAAAGTCTACACCTACAAAAACCTCTTTTAAACTGAATTTATATTAAATACTTAGGATAGCTCTATTCAGCCCTACTGGCTGAAAACCAACATTCCTAACCATTTGTTTGTCCAAACAGTGGTCCTATGTCTGATGGTGATGGCGACCAGTCTGATGGTGATGCTATGTGCTGATGATGAAGCAGAATTGATGCTGGGGGAAGGGGCTCAGGTTAAAGTTTGCTTCTCTCTTCCCTCCAACCCAACTTCCCTCCATCAAGCAAGCCTCCAGAAAGCTTGCTTTGAAGTGTATCTTTTTCATTTCTCTCCCCAGCTGGAGGCTTGTGGACCATGGTCTCACTGTTTCAAATTCACTGTGGTTTGTAAATAGAAATATTTCATCCTAGCAGGGTAACTGAAAACAGAGGTTTCTATAAGTATCCAGGCCCACCACCCATGGAGGCCACAGGGTAAAATTACAACAGGACCCACCTCTCTGGTTGTCCCAGTCAGCCAGAGAATTTGCCTCTGCATTTAGGGTCTTGATTTTTCCAGGAAAGTCATGAAAATTGGTCATCTTCCTCCACCCTGAATGTGAAAGTCGAGTAGGAAGTTGCATTGAGCTTATCCTCCACCCAGGCCCCAGTTTAGTATCAGACTGACAATCCTGTAACTTTGGAGAGAACACATTTGTGAAAAGCATAATCAAGGAAGGCTCAGCTGAACCATATGCATCATTTTGAACATTTCTTCATAAAAAGATAACTGACTTAAGTAAGACCTAGAAGTTTATGGGGTTTTATTGACCACAAACCTAACTGTTTCTTTAAAAGTGTTATACAATAGGAACACAAAATTGGGAGAAGCTCCTTAATGACCTCTTACTATCTTTCAAGCATCATCAACGAGAAGTTTGGCACAAGGTTTCTGTTTGAGGGAAAAAATTGTCATTAGTTTCACTTGAATCATTACTATCACTCAATAATGAATGAGAGTCATTATCATCCAGTAGCTCTTGTCTCTCTAGCTGGGCTTGGTTAAGGAGTCGCTTCAGCATTTGGGATGAGGGCTGTGTTGGGATGGACGAGGATGAGAGGGAAGGTCCATTCCCACAGTTGCCCACATTGCAGGCATTGCCTGATGGACAGGCAGTTAAATTCATCAAGATGAGTAAAATAAAAGCAGAAATCAGAGAGATGGGTTCTCTGTGCCATAAATCACTCCATTTTTGAACCCATTTCCCATAGTGTGGCCAAGATGGTTTCCCAAAACAAAGATCCCTTCATTCACCTCTGGAAATAACCAGAGTCTCCAAATAACAGGAACTTGAGTCCTAGAATGCAAGTTCTGTCCAGCTCAGAGCACCATAGCTTGTGGGAAGCTGCCTTACCATCTATCCAGCATTCTACCTCCTCCCACAATGCTTTCTTCCTATTGCTAATTATCAAGATTTTTAAATTATTTCTTGTATTTTTACTGCATTGCCTGTCTATCTCCCTGAGTGGATTGTTGGCTCTCTTTGGACAAAGCAGGCTAACTAGTCTTCAGAATCCCAGGGCACAGGTGTGGAGCTTGCCAGTGGACTCTTAGGACCTGTAAGACAAGTGCACAAGTTAGCTGAACTTGGCTTTCCATTCGCAGGTCAGTAGGGTAGATGGTGATGTATAATAATGTTTTGTAATCCTAAATCTTCCAAAATGGAGTCACTTATAACAAGTGACTCATTTCGCAGTGAAGTTGCTGACCCCTCAGAGTGAGAAGCATGTGTGTGGTGGACTGTGGTGATTAGATGACACCTGCTGTAGCCAGGCACCCCCAAGACCAGACTAGAAAGTGAAGCCAACAGGAGACTGAGGTCATGGTCATGGACACTCCTGCAGAGGCCATAAAAACAGCAAAGGAACTGACCCTGGTGAGATGCTTGCAGAAGCTCTGCCCATGAGAACTCGGGCCTCTTTTCCATCAGGCGGCGGCCAAGGGAAGCTCTGCTGGGAGAAGGGCACTCCCTGCCTAAGAGTTAGCATAACCAGGTTGATGGCACCTGACACACTAGATGGGGACTTGGTTCATCTTTGGAAGGTCCAGGGGCTGTGGGAAAGGTGGAACAGCCCAGGATAATTTCAAAGTCCCCCTTCCCCTCCCCAAGCAATTCCTCTGTAAAGAGGAGGCTTGGTATCTCCCAGACAAACCTCAAGATCAGTGGAGAAGTCTCAGCCCTGTCCTCTCCCTCTTGCGTCCCTGCACAGCCTGTCTCTGGACAAGCTTCTGCCCTGTCGCTGCCTCCGTTCATGCCCCTCTGCAGCCAAGGTTGGAGAATCCTCATCCCTGCTTTACTCTTTCGGCTGCTCCCTATTGCCTTCTAACCCCAAATCACTGGCACATCTCACAGGGCTCTGAGACTTCAGGCCTCTGCCTCCTCTCAGGCCACACTCACCCCTCAGCCCACAAATTTGAGCCATGCAGAGCCTTCCTCTTCCTGCTTATTTTGCCTGCATCCTCCCCATTGAAGCTTCCTCCCAGCCCCACTCAGCTCACGCAGCAGCGTAGCTCCTCCAGGAAGCCCTCTCTGAGTTTGGCCTGATCTTCATTTTCACACCCCTACTTCCTGGGATAATGGTCAGCACACTCGTAGTTACTCTTTGCAATAGGGAACATGTTGATATTTTTCCTCATAGTGTCCCCTTGAAATAGCACCAGGGGCAAATCCAGCCTGGTGCCTGCTTTTGTATTGCTCTGAGCTAAGAGTGGCTTTTATATTTGTAAATTGTTTTATGAAATTAAAATAAAATCCTAAGCCCCCTGACTGACTGAACAGACCAGTCTTAGCCAAGTAGACTCCAGAAAACTTTAAAAACTAAGTTTCAGGGCCATCAAAGGAGGGAGGTTGGTCGTGTCTCATTACACGCCCTTTCCCAGCTAACCATTGCCAGACCTTTTTTTCCCCCTAAGAGTTAAACAGAAACCCGCCCTGGAAAACAAAGAACAGAAGACTCCTCCACTGACCAATGCCTGACACAGCAGCCAGACTCCTTGCACTTTTTGTGGGTTTGATATTGACAGCTGACCAGTTTCCTTCCTGTTAAATGACCCTGACCACAGGCAGCTTCTGCCGGTTTACAGAGGGTGTGCACTAAGCGCCCCTACGTCTAAAGTTTCACGTTTGGAGGTATACAGCCTAGGTTTACAGCATTTTAATGTTAAGTCTCCACCCCAAAGTAAACACTGGACATATGTAACACGTATGTTTGCTTACCACACGTGCACATGATCCCCCCACAAAATATTCCAGTTCTACTTCCTCCCATTGTAAGAATCGAGTAGCAAAAGAACTGTTGATGAACTGTCATCTTCCCCCCTGCCCCCGTTCCCTTAACATAAAAGAGTCTAAAATCTGTGCTGACTTAAGATGATACTTTAGAATGCCAGTTCTCAGTTTCACTGGCTCTCTGAACAAACCTGCTTTTCCCCCCACCAACTCTCCTCTCTCCTGTTTGGTTTTTGAGCAATGAGCAGCCAAACCTGGGTTCGGTTACCCTATAACCTGTTAAATATGTATGTTTAGCCAATCCGTGTAGCGTGAAACTCCTGTTCCACCCTTCCTCCCTCGAAGTGCCTTTCTGTCTCAGCTGGAGGCCCTGATTCCCAGCCTGCAGGTCACCACGCTTCTGAGAAATAAAGTGCTCCTTGTGAAATTTATAGATCTTGTGATTTTTAAGCTGACAGTTGTAACCAAACAATACACACACACACACACTCATACACACACAAAACAAAAACAAAGAAGAATATGTGGGAGAGATAATGTGTGGTTTGAAAAGCCTAAAATATTTACTCTCTGGCCTTTTACAGAAAGTTCGCTGACCCCTGACCTAGAACGATGCCTTGGCACACAGTAGGTGCTCAACTAGTATTTAATAAACACGTGATTATCTGTAGCTGAAGGCATGCTGGAGGCTGTGCTGTCTGTAAGGACGTGCTCTTTGGGCCTCATTAGCAAACTGGCACAGACTAAACTTTAGATTCTGGGAGTGACAGTTGGAAGCATCAGAAAATTGTTCTTGACACAGGTTGAGTGTATTTATTGGGGGGGGTGGAAGAAAGATATCTTTCTGGTATATTTGTGAAGGAACCCAGGGAATTTCACCCCAACATATGGCATCCTGGTATGCTGATTATTTTAAATTAAAGGCCCCTGAAGGTCAGCAGATGCTGAAATTGGTCTACTCAGATATGCGCTTTTCTACCTTAAGAAAATAGAACACAATCACCTTCCATCCCCTCCCTGAAATCCCATCATGTATTGAAGAAAAGAAGAGTGAGAAGGAAGGAATATAACCACACCTTGATGGACTTTTTCACAAGATAATGTCTGCCTCCTGAGCTCATTCAAATTCCAAAAAGAATTATTTACAAGATGATTTCTGTCTCCTAGGTCCATTCATTCACCTAATAATTATTTACTACCCCTCCAAAGAATTGCCTGCATTCCCTATCTCCTCCCTACCCTATAGAGAAGGCATATTCACACCTCTACCTGGTTGAGTTGTTGGGTTATCAACACAGTAATCAAATTGTTTGCCTTTTTTTCTACTAATCTGTCTATTGTCAATTCATTTCACCAGACTTAGACTTGAAGCTTCAGAGAGAAAAGTTGAACCTCCCTGTATTTGCATCAGAAACTGCCAGAGACATTTTTAAGTACAGTCATGTGTACCTTAATGATTGAAACACATTCTGAGAGCCGTGTCATTAGACAATTTCCTTATTAGGTGAACATCATAGAGTGTATTTACACTAACCTAGAGGGCATAGCCTACTACACAGCCAGGCCATATGGTGTAACCTATCGCTCCTAGGCTACAAACCTTTATGCCATGTTATTGTAACCACCCAAGTCATTCACCTTGCCTGCTGGCTAGACAGAGCTGATTCATCAAGACAGGGGAATTGCATTAGAGAAAGAGTAATTCATGCAGAGCTGGCTGTGCAGAAGACTGGAGTTTTATTATTACTCAAATCAGTCTCCCTAAGTATGTGAGGAGCAGAGTTTTTAAGAATATCTTGGTAGGTTGGGGGAAGCTAGTGAGCCAGGGGTACTGATTGGTCAGAGGTGAAATCATAGGGAGTCGAAGCTGTCTTCTTGTTCTGAGTCAGTTCCTGGGTGGGGACCACAAGATCAGATGAACCAGTTTATCCATCTGGGTGATGCCAGCTGATCCATCAAGTGCAGGGTCTGCAAAACATCTCAAGCACTGATCTTAGGAGCAGTTTAGGGAGGTTCAGAATCTTGTAGCCTCCAGCTGCATGACTCCTAAACCATAATGTCTAACCTTGTGGCTAAAATTCATCCTACAAAGGCAATCTAGTCCCCAGGCAAGAAGGAGGTCTGCTTTGGAAAAGTGCTGTTACCGTCTTTGTTTAAACTATAAACTTTCTCCCAAAGTTAGTTCAGTCTACGCCCAGGAATGAACAAGGACAGCTTGTAGGTTAGAAGCAAGAAGGAGTCAGTTAAGTTAGACTTCTTTCAGTGTCTCAGTCATAATTTTGCAAAGGTGGTTTCACTACTCTACTGAATACTGAAGACAGTTGTAACACAATGGTAAGTATTCGTGTATCTAAACATATCTAGGCATAGAAAATGTACAGTAAAAATACAGTAGAAGAGATTTTTTGCTTCTTTTTGTTTGTTTGTTTTGGGGATGGAGTTTCACTTTTGTTGCCCAGGCTGGAGTGGAGTGGTGTGATCTCAGCTCACTGCAACCACCACTTCCTGGGTTCAAGCAACTCTCCTGCCTCTGCCTCCCAAGAAGCTGGGATTACAAGCACCTGCCACCACACCCAGCTAATTTTTTGTATTTTTAATAGAGATGTGGTTTCAACATGTTGGCCAGGCTGGTCTCAAACTCCTGACCTCAGGTGATCCACCCGCCTTGGCCTCCCAAAGTGCTGGGACTACAGGCATGGAAAAGATTTTTTTTTTTTAAGTCATCTGTTGATATGGTTAGGCTCTGTGTCCCCACCCAAATCTCATCTTGAATTGTGATCCCCATAATCTCCATAATCCCCATGTGTCAAGGGAGAGACCAGGTGGAGGTAATTGAATCATGGGGTGCTTTCCCCCATGCTGTTCTCAAGATAGTGAATGAGTTCTCACAAGATCTGATGGTTTTATGGTTTTATAAGGGGATCTTCCCCCTTCACTCAGCACTTCTCCTTCCTGCTGCCTTGTGAAGAAGGTGCCTTGCTTCTTCTTCACCTTCCACCATGATTGTAAGTTTCCTGAGGCCTCCCCAGCCAGGCTGAACTGTGAGTCAACTAAACCTCTTTTCTTTATAAATTATCCAGTTTCAGGCAGTTCTTTACAGCAGTATGAAAACGGACTAATACCTCTGATAGGACACTTACAATGAATGAATGGAGGTTGCAGAACTGGAAGTTGCTCTGGGTGAGTCAGTGAGTGGCAAGTGAACGTGAAAACCTAGAACATTGCTGTACACTACCAAAGACTTTATAAACACTGTACTCTTAGGCCACACTGAATTTATGTAAAAATATTTTTCTTTCTTCAATAATAAAGTAACCTTAACTTACTGTAACTCTTTGGCTTTATACACTTTCAAATTTTTTAACTTTTTGACTCTTTTGTAATAACAGCTTAAACACACATTATATAACTGTACAAAAATATTTTGTGTCATTATATTCTTATTCTATCAGCTTTTATCTATCAAAAAATTTTATAATAACTTTTTAGAAGTTTTGGAGAAAGCAAAAACACAAACACAAATGGTAGCCAAGGCCTACACAGGGTCAGCATCAACAGTATCACTGTCTTCCACTCCACCTTGTCCTACTAGAAAGTTGTCAAGGACAATACAATGCTTGGAGCTGTCACTTCCTATGATAACAATGCCTTTTTCTGGAAGACCTCCTTCAAGTCGTACCTAAGCCTGTTTTACAGTTAACTTTTATTTATTATTATTATTATTTTTGAAACGGAGTCTTGCTCTGTCACCCAGGCTGGAGTGCAATGGTGCGATCTCAGCTCCCTTCAACCTCTGCCTCCCAGGTTCAAGCAATTCTCCTGCCCCAGCCTGCTGAGATTACAGGAGGTATTACAGGCATGGGATTACAGGTGTGCACCATCACGCCCGGTGAATTTTGTGTTTTTAGTAGAGATGGGGTTTCACCATGTTGGTCAGGCTGGTCTTGAACTCCTGACTTCAAGCAATCCACCTACCTCACCCTCCCAAAGTGCTGGGATTACAGGCGTGAGCCATCACACCCGGCTTAACTTAATTTTTAATAAGTAGGAGTATGCTCTAAAATAACTATAGAAAGTATGGTATAGTAAATAACAAACCAGTAACATAATCCTGTATCATTATCAAGTATTATGAATTGTACGTAATTGAACATGCTATGCTTTTACAGAACCGGCAGTGCAGTAGGTTTGTTTACACCAGCATCGCCACAAACATGTGAGTAGCACTGAGCTACAACATTACGACAGCTATATCACTAGGCCATAGGAATTGTTCATTATGATCTTATGGGACCACTGTCATGTATGCAATCTGTCATGAACAGAGACATTATTGTGCAGTGCATGACTGTACAAGTTGTGATGGAGCATTGCATTTTCTCCTCTCCAGCAAGCTCCCAGTATACAGCCATATTTTTAGAGGAATGAAGAGAATAAAGGGGGGAAGGTCTAGGCTATGATTAAACCCAGTAATAACAGGCATCTTTTATGAACTACCACTACATATCCTGCTATCCTGTAATAAACATTTTTATGATTTCATGCTTGATATGGTTTGGCTGTGTCCCCACCCAAATCTTTTCTTGAATTGTAACTCCCACAATTCCCACATGTCACGGGAGGAACCCAGTGGGAAGTGATTGAATAATGGGGGCAGATCTTTCCTACACTGTTCTCATGATAGTGAATGAGTCTCATGAGAGCCGATGGTTTTAAAAACAGGAGTTTCTCTGCACAAGCACTCTCTTTGCCTGCCGTCATCCATGTAAGACTTGACTTGCTCTTCCTTGCCTTCTGCCATGATTGTGAGGTCCCCAGCCATGTGGAACTGTAAGCCCATTAAACCCTTTTTCCTGTATAAATTACCCAGTCTTGCGTACATCTTTATCAGCAGCATGAAAGCAGACTAATACAATGCTGTTTTTCTAATACATGTGTGGCCAACTTTAGAGTTAATATGAGCCTTTTCTTGAAAGATTATATTCTTTAAAAATAAAAAAGTCTCCATAATGAAATAATTTGTCATTTCAGGGAGCCATTTCTTCTGTATATTGAGTGTCCAGGAAAGCAGAAGAGGATCTCTAATGATAAAGAACACAGAACAGAACAAATTTATTCTTGCTTAAGCCCATTGCTTCAACCTGATTAGTCAGATAAACAGACTTCGAGTTCAGCCCACAGAACAATAAATATTCTGTCTCCTTGTCTACTTTCTCTTACACAGAAAGATAATTCTCAGCAAACTCACTAATAAACAAAATAAATGTAGGTCCTTGAGATTGTTTTCCAAACCTTTTGCCTGTCTTTATGACCTATAGTTTTGTTCAAATAAAAAAAAAACTGAACAAGAATGTAAGAGTATTCCAGGTAGTGGGGACCTACAAAGCCTTAAAGGCAATGGAGAAGTTGGCATGTTTCAGGGAAAGGACAGCAGATCAGTATGGCTGGTGTCCAGCATGGAAAGGGGCACCGGATGTGGCTGGGAGGCTAAGCAGGTCCAAGTCCTGTAGGGAGTTAGGACTTGCTTCTCAGGACAAATCCACAGAGCAGATGCTTCTGGTGCCAAGAGGGGCTGGCCCAGTGGGGAGGGGATTACTTGGAAATGGTTGTGCCCACTTGCTTTTGAAAACAATCATGGTGGAGTGAAGAGGTATGAGCATTGGCTTCATACACCGGCTCTGTATTTACCATCAGGATGACTTTGGGAAAATTGTTTAATTTGTGAGATTCCTGGGTTTCTCTTTCTGCCATGGTAAAAGGCACACAACTTCATAGGGTTTCTGTGAGGACTGAATGAGAAACTACATACAAAATTCCTGGAAAATGTCCTGCAGTTGGTAGGACATTTTTTATTTATTTAATTTTTTATTCTGCAGCATCTCTCTCTAAACATTCTTTCGTTTTTAGTGATCATAGCTAATATCCTACATCCAGACTTTATTCCCACTGGTCTATATGAATTATTTCATGTAACCCTCACACCCTATAAACTAGGACTTATTGTTATCCTTGCTTTATAGAAGGGGAAACTGAGGGACAGAGAGGATTGATTAAAGTGCCTAAAATGACACAGCAACTAAGTAAAGATATGGGATGTGAACCCAAATAGTCTGGCTCAAGTTCTCTCACAACCACAAAGCAGTTTTGCCTATTACACAAAAATTATCCGTCAGAGCCCCACAAACAACTGCTAAGGTGCATACATTATTTTCATCATGATTTTCCACATACAGAAATTGAGGCTGAGAGTCCAAGTGGATTGTCCCTGATCAATTAGCCACAAAGAAACCAAACAAGGGCTCTGACCTAAGCCTGAAGATTTCAAATGGTGGGTCCTTCCCACCATACCTCATGGGAGTCCCAACCTCCTAAAGATGAACTAAAAGCAAGTTCCAATTTAATTACTAAAGGACACAGCTGTTCACAGGCCTCGTAAATCATTGTGTAATTGGAGGATATTCCAAGAGCATCACTCTCCCCTAATCTTAGTGCTTGTAACATACTAAGACAATCTGAATTAGGGCCTCTGACTGCAAGATCCTCACATAATCCAACACTTGCAAACCATAGGAGCTGTGATTTATACAAATTACTTCCACATGTCTCATTTATACATATACGGTTACACCTAATTTTGACACATGTTATTTGATAATAACAATGGATATCCAAATCAATTTTGTTTTCAAAAGAAAAAACATAGCAGTAAATCTTGTGTAAAAGCCAGAAAAGATAGAAGAAGATAGATAAAGTATGTGTGTGTGTATACGTGTATATGTGTTTTCTAAACCTAGAAAGTGTGTTCTCTGCAAAGAGCAAAATATTAACTGTACTATAATAGCTTCTATAAAGTGAGAAACTTAACCAGGATCTCAATGGTGCCATATAAGTTATAGTTATGGAAAGTCAGACATGGAACCCTCTTGGAGTGGAGCGTGTGGAGATTCCTCAGGCCCTACTGCTGTCTGCCTGTCTCACTGCTGTCACGTAACCTTACCCTTCTTCATGCTGGTGGGCTGGGCTCCACAGCATGGAGCCACATATCACCCTGGCTGGACAGGTATGAAAGACACTCTGAAAGTCACTAATAACAAAGAGGAATACGATGACCTTAACCACGCTGGGAAGCCAAAATCACAGCTCTGCACTTTCCAGAAATGATTCATTCTCAAACCTCATCCTTGCAGCTTCCTGCTCATTTTAAAGTAACCCACAAGAAAACTGTGAGGAGCCTGAGCTATTTCACACTTGCTAAATTTCCCACCTCTTTGATGCTGAAAACAGAACATATTTGGGAAGTTTTGTTTTCATACCTTGAAATTTTTTGCTGATTATTTACCATGTAAATGCAACTGAAAATACAATCATTCTTAACTACCAAATGTCATTTTGATTCAGTTATGCTGAGTCAGGACCTTTTACATATTCTGAGACAAAAATTTCTTTTTTTCCTATTTGGATGCCCTCTATTTCTTTCTCTTGCTTGATTGCCCTGATCATAACTTCCAATACTATGTTGACTAGGAGTGGTGAGAGAGGGCATCCTTGTCTTACGTTAGTTTTCAAGGGGAATGCTTCCAGCCTTTGCTCATTCAGTATGATGTTGGCTGTGGGTTTGTCATAGATGGCTCTTATTATTTTGAGGCATGTTCCTTTGATGCATAGTTTATTGAGAGTTTTTAACATGAATGGATGTTGAATTTTATCGAAAGCCTTTCTGCATCTATTGAGATCATCATGTGGTTTTAGTCTTTTGTTCTGTTTATGTGATGAATGACATTTATTGATTTATGTATGTTGAACTAAGCCTGCATCCTGGGGATGAAGCTTACTTAATTGTGGTGGGTAAGCTCTTCAATGTACTGCTGGATTTGGTTTGCCAGTGTTTTGTTGAGGATTTTTGCATCAATATTCATCAAGGATATGGCCTGAAGTTTTCTTTTTTTGTTGTATCTCTGTCATGTTTTGGTATCAGGATGGTGCTGGCCTTATAGAATGAGTTAAACTATCCCTGTTTGCAAATGACAGGATCCTATATCTACAAAACCCCGTAGTCTCAGCCCAAAAGCTTCTTAAGCTGATAAACAACTTCAGCCAAGTCTCAGAATACAAAATCAATGTGCAAACGTCACTAGCATTTCTATATAACAACAACGATCAAGCTGAGAACCTTATCAGGAATGAACTCCCGTTCACAATTGCCACAGAAACAATGAAATCCTTAGGAATACAGCTCACCAGCAAGGTGAAAGATCTCTACAAGGAGAACTACAAACCACTGCTCAAAGAAATAAGAGATGACACAAACAAATGGAAAAACATTCCATGCTCATGGATAGGAACAATCAATATTGCGAAAATGTCCATACTGCCCAAAGCAACTTGTAGATTCAATGCTATTCCTATTAAACTACTATTGACATTCTTCACAGAATTTGAGAAAACTATTTTAAAATTCATATGGAACCAAAAATAAGCCCAAATAGCCAAGACAATCCTAAGCAAAAAGAACAAAGCTGGAGACATCATGCTACCCGACTGCAAACTCTACTACAGAGCTACAGTAGCCAAAACAGTATGGTACTGGTACGAGAACAGATGCATAGACCAATGGAACAGAATAGAGAACCCAGGAATAAGACTTCACACCTACAACTATCTGATCTTAGATAAACCTGACAAAAACAAGCAATGGGAAATGGATTCCCTATTCAATAAATGGTGCTGGGATAAATGGCTAGCCATATGCAGAAGATTGAAACTGGACCCCCTCCTTACACCATATACAAGAATCAACTCAAGATGGATTAAAGACTTAAATGTAAAACCCAAAGCTATAAAAATCCTGGGAGACAACCTAGGCAATACTATTCAGGACATAGGCACAGGCAAATATTTCATGACAAAGATGCCAAAAGCAATTTCAACAAAAGCAAAAATTGGCAAATGGGATCTAATTAAAGTAAAAAGAAGCTAAATAAAAGAAATTATCAACAAAGTAAACAGCCTACTGATTGGGAGAAAATTTTTGCAAACTATGCATCCAACTAGGTTTAATATCCAGTAGCTATAAGAAACTTAAACAAATTTATAAGAAAATAAACACAACCCAATTAAAAGTGGGCAAAGGACATGAACAGACACTTTTCAAAAGAAGACATACATGTGTCCAACACTCACATGAAAAAAAGCTCAACATCACTGATCATTAGTGAAATGCAAATCAAAACCACAATGAGATACCATCTAACACCAATCAGAATGGCTAATACTAAAAAGTCAAAAAAATAACAGATGCTGGCAAGGTTGTAGAGAAAAAGGAACACTCATACACTGTTGGTGGGAGTGTAAATTAGTTCAGCCATTGTGGAAGACAGTGTGGCAATTCTTCAAAGATCTAAAGACAAAAATACCATTCAACCCAGCAATCCCGTTACTGGGTATATACTCAGAGGAATATAAATCATTATGTTATAAAGACACGTGCATGCATATGTTCATTGCAGCTCTTTTCATATTAGCAAAAGCATGGAATCAACCTTAAAGTCCATCAGTGATAGGCTGGATTTTTAAAATGTGGTACATATACACCATGGAATACTATGCAGCCATAAAAAAGAGGTGAGATCATGTTCTTTGCAGGGACATGGAGGTAGCTGGGGGCTATTGTCCTTAGCAAACTAACACAGGAACAGAAAACCAAGTATCATGTGTTCTCACTTATAAGTGGGAGGTGAATGATGAAAACACATGGACACATAGAGGTAAACAACACACACTGGGGCTCTTCAGAAGGTGGAGGGTGGGAGGAGGTTGGGAGGAGAGAATTAGGATAATAAATAGTGGGTACTAAGTTAATACCTGGGTAATAAAATAACTTGTACAAAAAAACCCCATGATACAAGCTTACCTACGTTACAAACCTGTACATATACCCCTGAACTTAAAATAAAAGATAAAAAGAAAATAAAATACAGCAGAGACACAATTTTTTTTTTTTTTTTTTTTTGAGAGAGAGTTTCACTCCGTCACCCAGGCTGGAGTACAATGGTGCAACCACAGCTCACTGCAGCCTCGTCAGGGCTCAGGTGATCCTCCCACCCCAGCCTCCCAAGTAGCTGGGACTACAGGTACAGGCCACCATGCTGAACTATTTTTTGTAGAGACAGGGTTTCACTATGTTGCTCAGGCTGGTCTTCAACTCCTGGGCTCAAGAGATCCACCCACCTCGGCTCTCCAAAAGTGCTGCGATTACAGGTGTGAGCCACTGCACCCGGCCAAGGCAAAAATTTCTAATGATTATTCTATATTTTTTTATGTTGGTGAAACAGGATCAGAAATGTAAATGTAAAAAAAAAATGAAACCTTTTAAGTACTAGAAGAAATTGTGAGTGAATCTGTCTTTAATATGGGAGTGAAGAAAACTCAAAACCCAAAAACAGTAAGAGAAAGGATTGACAGGCCAGGTGCAGTGGCTCACGCCTGTAATCCCAGTACTTTGGGAGTGCCGAGGTGGTTGGATCTCTTGAGCCCAGGAGTTCAAGACCAGCCTGAGCAACATAGTAAAACCCTGTCTCTACAAAAAATAGCTCAGCATGGTGGTCTATGCCTGTAGTCCCCGCTACTGGGGAGGTTGAGGTGGGAGGATCACCTGAGCCCTGGCAAGGCTGCAGTGAGCTGTGATTGCACCACTGTACTTCAGTCTCTAGTAAAAATACAAAAAATTAGCTGGGTGTGGTGGCACACGTCTATAGTCCCAGCTGAGACAGGAGGCTGAGACAGGAGGCTGAGGCAGGAGAATCGTTTGAACCTGGGAGGCGGAGGTTACAGTGAGCTGAGACCAGGATATTGCACTCCAATCTGGGCGACAGAGTGAGACTCTGTCTCAAAAAAGAAAAAGGATTGATAGATTTGATCTCACATACACACAATTTCTTTTCATAGCAAAATGTAGTTATATTGTCTTGATGTACAAAATGTTCCTCTTTGTAGTAATATGTCCAGCCTTTAAATCTATTTTGTATGATATCAATGTAGCAACTCCCGTTCAAAGTCTTCATAGGGTATCCTTAACCAGGCTGTAACTTTCAGTCCATTTGTTTTTATATTCAAAGTAAATATCTTGTAATAGTATATATTAATAGTTCTTGAATTTCTATACTGTCTTTTGAAAAGTATCTAGTTCATTTCCTTTTAATTATTAATATTATTGTATTTAAGATTGCTATTTTACTATTTTTAGAGTTTGTCTTATTTGTTTATTTTTCATCTCTTCTTCATGCCCTGCCTTGAGAGAGAGAGAGATAGTGTGTGTGTGTGTGTGTGTGTGTGTGTGTCTGTGAGAGAGAGAGAGAAATATAGAGAGAGAAATATTTCAATATTTCATTTTAATTCCTTTAGTGGCTTTGTAGCTACCTCTTTGCATTACTTTTTAGTGGTTGCTCTAAGAGTTACAATATACATCTTAAATTTTCATCAAAGTACTTAAAGTTAATATTGAGTTATTGCAGGTAAAATACAGGAAACTCAAAACTATATATTTCTGTGTATCCCCACACACCTTCTTTGTGATATTATTGCCTTGTAGATTTCATCTATAGGTGTTACAAATCCATCAATACAGTGCCATCATATTTGCTGTACAAAGTCACAGGTCTTTCAAGAAAATTAAGAGACAATGTATATGTTAATAACGTCTTTCATGTAGCCACATACTCAACATTTCTGGTACTCTTCATGCCTCTGGTAAATCAGCGTTATTTGTGCTGCTTTCCTTCAGCCTGAAGAATTTGCCTTACCAATTTGTTGTTGTTGTACGTGTCTGCTTCTACCAACTTCTCTCAGTTTTTTGTTTATCTGAACGTGTTTTTATCTTACCTTTATTTTTGACAGATGATTCCACTGGACATCAAATTTTTAATTGAGAGAGTTTTATTTGTTTGTTTGGTTTGGTTTGGTTTTATTCAGCACTTTGAATATTTTTTTCCAATGTCTTCTAGTTCCCACGGTTTTGAAAAGAAGTCAGCCCTTAATCTTGTCACTGCCCCTCTATCTGTGATATGTTTCTTTGTTTCTTAACGCTTTCAATATTGTTCCTCTGTCTTTTTGGCTTTCAGCATTTGACTATGTATGTTTAGAAACAATTTTTTGGTGTTTATACTGCAAGAGGTTTGTTGAGATCCTTGAATCTATAAAATAATGATTTCCACCAAATTTATCTTATCAAATAGATACTTTTTCTGTTTTCTCTCTTTTCTTTCCTGAGATTCCCATAAACATATGTTGGGCCACCTCATATTGTCCATAGGTCTCTGAAGTTTCATTCATTAATCTTCAATACTTGTTCTTTTTGTCATATTTTTATTTTTATTTTTTATTAGTAATTTTTATTAATCCATCGTCAAGTTTATTTATTCTTCTGCTCTTTATAAAGTGCTGTTGCACCCAACTAGCAAATTTTTATTTCAGTATTGAACTCTTTGCTCCAAGACTTTTTATTGTTTGCTTTCCTCTATTGAGTTTGTCTATCCATTCATTACTAGCATATTTTCTCCAATTATTTAAATGTATTTTAATTCTCTGAATATATATATCATAGCATCTATGAAGTATTTGTCTGCTAAATTCAACAAACAGCTCTAACAATAACGAAAGAAGTCAATTTCTATTGACTTCTTTTCTTCCTAAGTATGTGTCATACTTTCCTGTTTCTTTACATGTCTAGTGATTTTTGGTTTAAAACTAGAAAAGGTAAGTTACATGTGGTAATAAGTCTATGATAATTTTTCTGAGGATTATTGTTTTTTTCTGGATTCATACTGCAAATTCCATCTCCCCCCAATAAGCAGCTGCTGCTATGTATTCATAGGGCTTCCTCTGCTCCGTTCATAGGTTGCCACCTGTATGTCTCCCCTGTGCTTGTGAAATTTGGTGGTCAGACAATAATTTAAGCAGTGATGAGGCTTCACCTGTCTGTTTTTCTTGCTTGTAGAGATTCTCGTTTTCAGTTACTCTGCTGGATTTGGGCTCTGCATTGTAACATTTCAAGCCCACTCAACTTCAGCTGTCACTCAGTCTCCTCATAATTGGAGAATACAGACAGTATCAAACTCACTTATCTGTTTCTACATAGATGTGTGGAATTTCTTTCAAGAATCTAGTTCTCTCCATCCTCTTGTTGCTTTTTATGGGGTCCCTTGTGGTCTCACCTACAATGGCATATTTAGCATCAGCCAGAGTTTTGGAGCTTATTCCTGAATTTGGGTCTTACCTTTTCTGAGGTGTTGGTATTGCCATAATTTCCACTTTCAATTTTCAGCTGTTTTTTCAGCTCTGAACTCTGACTTCTGGCAGGAAGGCCGTGTTTTGTCCAGCCACCATTCCTAAGAGCCATAATCGGGGTTGATCAGCCTTCTCGTGCTCATGAGCCACAAACTCAAAATTGCTGCCACTTCCCTTTGCAATCTTTTGAAATTAAACTCCCTTGGCTTCTATTTGTTTTTGGATGCTTCCTAGTGTCTTTAAAGAGTTGGTTTTTCTATTTTAACCCATTTTTTAAAGATTATTATCTTCAGGGGCTCAAGTGACTGCTTCCCTTCTCTGCCTCCTATGAAGTGGATGTTTGCCCAAAATTTATATGTTGAAATCTTAGCCCCCAATGTGATGGTATTAGGAGCTGGAACTTTTGGAATGTAACTAGGTCAAGCAGTGCCCTTATAAAAAAGACAGGAGAGACTCTGCTTTCCCACTTTCTACTCTCCCCGATGAGAGGACACAGCAAGAAGACAACTGTCTGTGAACCAGAAAGAGAGCCTTCACCAGAACCAAACCGTGCTGGCATCTTGATCTCAGAATTCCAGCCACGAGAACTGCAAGCAATTAATTTCAGTTATTTAAGCCACCCTGTCTATGGTATTCTGCTATGAAAGCCCGAACTGACTAAGGCACTGCCAGTACAAATAGTTGAGAGATTTTTCTGAAATTTTAAATATTTTAAAGTACTTAAGATTTCCTTGAGTTTTTCAGTTTTGTATTTGTTAAAAATACAATATACTTGTTAAAAAATTACAAGTATATTGCATTATGCCAGAGGGTCTGCATCTGTTCTACATTTGGAAGGAATTTACTGAGCTATTTGTAGTCTAACCTACATCAATGTTTGTTAATGGTGCATCATACACAGTGAAAAAATAGATGTATTCACAGGTAGAATGGGATAAAGTTTGATATATCTATTAGGTAATTTTATCAATTATGTTTTTAAGAACGACCATGTCACATGCTATTTTTTCTCTTTTAGGTCTTTGATCAGCTATTAGAGGTTACTTAAAGTCTCTTGCTACTATTATGTTTCTATCCACTTTGTTCTTACATTGCTTGCAGTTTACATTTCATGCATATTGATGCTATTGTATATTTTATGCACAGTGGTGGTGCTAACAATATTTTATATTATTTGGTACGTAAAAACTCATGACAGTTATAGGTTTATTTTATAATGTATCTTCATTGTAAAATAAGTCTCAGTCATGCTTTTCAATGATATATTTACTATTATTATTTTTTGGCCATTTGACATGATTTTAGTTGTTTAAAACTAATCTGTGTGTTTCTTTTCTAATACAAAAGTATCATTAAGTACTAGAGTTTTGCTGCAAGATTTTATAGAAATGTGTGGCAAGATGGAAAATATTCTTATGTCCTCATCAGCTACTTAATCATTCTGAATTTTCTCACTTCCAAGGCTGAATCAGGCTCAACCCAGACCCAGAGCACAAGGAGTTCAGCATTATTGTACACCGTCTAGGTTCACGCAGGCCCCCTTCTCTTAATTCCATGAACATTCATATTTAAGGCAAAGTATCCTTTGCTTAGCCGTTTCTATAAGCTAGGCACAATAAAACACACTGTAATTATATAATATTGAAACTGTCAACAATTATGTGAGGAAAGTATTATGATCAGCAGTTGTACAGATGAGAAGATGAGGACCTGAACATTAATTTGCCCAAGGACACAGGTTCTTTCAAGGCATTTTACGGATGTTACATGCCAGTTAGACCATGCATTGTAACTAGTAAGGGTGAGAGCCAGAGTCAGACTAAACCCTTGACTTCAAACATACTCCCCGACCTACCATATCTACCCTTCTCCCTCTCATACAACTTCCGAAAAAGAGGCTTGGCTTGCTGCAGCGTTCTGGCAGGAAACCTCCATGTCGGGCTGCTTCCTGCTCAAGCACCAACTCTGCTTCCATCAGCTTTGAGTGAGGTGCCATGAAAGCACTCGTGCATGGTGAATAAGCCATTCGCCACACAGAGCATGGGCCACAAAGAATCACTTGGGACCATTTTCTTTGCAAGGAAGTGGGCACTGGCATTCATCTGGAGGCTTCTGCGTTGTTGTACGGAGCTTTTCTGTAACAGGTTACTCATTTCCAGAGCCCTTCAGTCCATTGCTTATCTGTCTTCCCTGCAACCAGCTCCTGCAGAGCAAGGGCCCCTCTTTGGTTACTGTTGTATTCCCAGAGCTCAGCACAGTGTGTGGCCAGGCACTCGGTGCATGTTTGTGGAGTTTTAAACACTGTGTGTCATGAGAATGCATTCTCTGTTCAAGAAAACATCATTGCTCAGATTAGCTGAAAGAAAAGCAAGTATGAATTTTTAAAAACTTGGTATTATAGCTTCTATGCTGTTTTGTAAATTATAAATCTAAACAATAGTGAATGGCTAAATGGAGAATGCCTCCCAGGGCTTTTAAAATGATACATACAGATAAAGGTCAATTAGCACAAATTTTAAAATAAAAATGGTGTTGTTGACACACTTAAACACGAAGATCTCTCCTCTTTAAAGAGTTAAATATACTTTCTGATCTCCAAAGTCATTTCATCTTTGGGCTGAAGTTCTGAATTGATAAAGTTTTACTGACTATTTTAGCCAATTGCATCTGTTACAGATTTCCTTTCTCTAATACCTCTCTTAATGAAAGATCACATAGAATGTACTAAACCTTAAAAGCAAAGGGCAGGCATCATGTATTTTAAGAACTTATAATTCTAACTTCTTTTTCTTTCTGTTTGTTTTTGTTTGCTTGTTTGTTTGTTTTTGAGATGGAGTCTGGCTCTGTCGCCCAGGCTGGAGTGCAATGGTGCAATCTCAGCTCACTGCAAGCTCCACCTCCCAGGTCCATGCCATTCTCCTGCCTCAGGCTCCTGAGTAGCTGGGACTACAGGTGCCCGCCACTGCGCCCAGCTAATTTTTTGTATTTTTATTAGAGACGGGGTTTCACCACATTAGCCAGGATGGTCTCGATCTCCTGACCTCGTGATCCGCCCGCCGCGGCCTCCCAAAGTGCTGGAATTACAGGCGTGAGCCACCGCACCCAGCCTTGTTTTGTTTTTTTAAGACAGAGTTTCACTCTTGTTGCCCAGGCTGGAGTGCAATGGCGTGACCTTGGCTCACTGTAACCTCTGCCTCCTGGGTTCAAGCGATTTTTCCTGCCTCAGCCTCCCAAGTAGCTGGGATTACAGGTGCCCGCCACCACGTTAGGCTAAGTTTTTGTATTTTTAGTAGAGATGAGGTTTCACCATGTTGGCCAGGCTGGTCTTGAACTCCTGACCTCACCAGCTTCTTTGTTTTTTAAATCAATATTTTGTTTTTAAAAATACTCAACAATATCACCTGATTGGTTTTAAAACATTTCATCCTTTTCCAATTAATTTCTTCTCATTTTATTCTGACTTTATGACAGCTCATTTTAGTGAACTGCACATCTATGTGCAGCACCTGTTGTTATAACATCTAGGGCAAAAAGATCAACTTGGAGCCATGCACTGCAGCCTTGACGATTGCATCAAGAGGCTTCCATGCCGAGGCTGAAGGAACAAGGGATTTTTCTAATAAAGGAAACCCATACTCATATTTTATTTCATCAAGCACAGTCACCATGCTGTGCAGCACTCTCTTCTCCTTGAGAACTTAACAGGGGGAGCTAGGTCAACCTGTATAATTGTACATGTTTATATTTTGTTTCCCCTTTGCTCCTCATTGACCCTGAGTCCAGTGCTCCAGCTACTGCCTGTAGAAGAAAGGAAAAAGGAAAAAACAAGGTCCTTAGATGATGGGGACACCAATAGGAGGAATTCGAACCAACAGCCACAAAGGTGCAAGATCAACGTTCTGCCCCAGGCCCGGAGAGTGAAGAAAGATTCTGTCCAGGGGCAGTGGAGGTATTCTCACAGGGCTCAAAGAGCTTTATCCATGAAATAAGGACCTTTGTCTTAGAGTATTGTTTATAAGACTTAAAAGAGATAAAGTATCTGTAGCTCCCTGGACATGGTGAACACCCAGAAAGTGCTACCAGTGGTTGTCAGAGGTAGTTAGAAGCTCATGGGCCAACTGGACATGGGGCAAACAGAGGAGACTGGAGGCAGCTGTTGGTCTATCCTGGAAATATTTTTGGTCTTTCCTATCAAGCAAGAGGCGTAAAGGTGCCAAACCAAAACTACTTCTTTGCAGGCCCATCTCAGAAAAGAATGGGGTCTAGACCATGGTAACAGGCTTTGCTTCACTATCAGAACCCCAGTAGAATCAGCTGCTGCTAGGCACCATCCTGCTCAGTGTTTCTCCTTTCAAGTTCAAGACCCCAGAGCCATGTGGTAGGAGATGGAACTGTGCCTAGAGTAGATAGCTCTCTTATTTTCATATTATTTTTTTAAAATGTAGTGGGTTATATATTTCATGTATATTGATTTATATTCATTTCTTTTTTTGAGACAGAGTCTCGCTCTGTCACCCAGGCTGGAGTGTAGTGGTGCAATCCTGGCTCACTGCAACCTCCACCTCCTGGGTTCAAGCAATTTGCATGCCTCAGCCGCCCAGTAGCTGGGATTATAGGCAAACACCACCATGTCTGGCTAATTTTTTTTTTTTTTTTTGTATTTTTAGTAGAGATCAGGTTTTACTATGTTTCCCAGGCTGGTCTCAAACTCCTGGCCTCAAATGATCCACCTGCCTCAGCTTCCCAAAGTGCTGAGATTACAGGCATGAGCCACCATGCCAGGCCTAAAGCTTCATTTTTAATGTTCATCAGTGAAAAGCTTCAACTGAAAATAAAGACACTTAGTTGCTTTGATAATATCTAGTCTTGGCCAGGCATGGTGGCTTACACCTGTAATTGAAGCACTTTGGGAGGCTGAGGCGAGAGAATCACTTGAACCCAAGAGCTTGAGACCAGCCTGGCCAACACAGCAAGACCCCCATCTCTACACAAAAATTTAAAAAATATCTAGTTGTGGTGTCACATATCTGTAGTCCCAGCTACTCAGGAGATTGAAGTGAGAGGATCTTTTGAGCCCAGGAGTTCGAGTCTGCAGAGAGCTATGATCACACCACTGCACTACAGCCTGGGGAACAGAGCAAGACTCTGTCTCTAAACAAGTAGAGAAATAGGTAACAAGTTTTGAAACTCTAGTCTCCCTTCTTTTTTACTGTATCTACAAGATCTCACTATTACTGTGGGTGGAGGCAATGTACCTGGTTTTTTTTTTTTGTAAAAAATAAACCTACATTTCTCATCATCCTGTGCAAATATGGCAGCCCAGTGACTAAGTTCTGGCCAATGAAATATAATGAGAAGCTGTTTGGTGAGGATTTGGCAAATCTTAAAATCGTGATAAGGAGGTGCATATTTGGGTTGCATACTGGCTTTGTGCCCTTTGCTCTTTGTCTTCCTCCTGCTTGAAAGCAGACATGGCTGGAATTCTAGGAACTGTTCTGAAAGCATCAGGATGGGGAGGACCCCTGAGAACAGCAGAGCAGAAAGGTAGAAAGAACCTGGGACTCAGATGAGTTTGTGGAACCCCTGTACTGATACAGATGGGAGACAGGGAAATACTGGGTAGAAGAGGGCAGTTCCCCAGCAAAACCCCCACCCTCAAGTCTGCAAACCCACGGCCCTAAATGGAAACAGAAATTCTTGTTTTCACACCCAAATGTTGCCTTTTCCAAGACCATCCTGGCCTGCCACACCCCCATCCTTTACACATAAAAACCCCAAACCCCAGGTTCCACGAGCAGAAAAGCAGCAGAGTGGTGCAGCAGAGAAGGAGAGAAGAGAAGGAAAATCACAACTTCGAGATGAATTTGGCTGGGGACAGTCAGAGGAGAGATCGGCCACAGGATGACCAAATTCCAAGGGAAGATCATCTTCCCACTCCATCCCCTTTCCAGCTCCCCATCCATCCCACTGAGAGCCACCTCCATCACTTAATAAAATCCCCACATCCACCATCCTTCAAGTCCATGTGACCTGATTCTTTCTGGACACTGGACAAGGACCTGGGTACCAAGAGGGCGTGGTGTAAAAGTCTGTCGCCCTGACTTTCCACTGAGCTGGTTTAACACTTAGCCGTCCATGGATGGCAACTGCTAAAAGAGCATTAATTGTAACACATCCCTAGATGCTACCATGGGGCTGAAACCCAAAAGTGCTCACCTGGATCCTGCACTTGCCCATCTGCATGCTCCCCTTCCTGTAAGGGATTTGAGTGCCACACACACCTTGTGGGTTTTCAGTCCCACAAGTCCCACAAATGGGTCAGGGAACTCTCCCATTTCAGTACCAGGCTTGACTGGCCGCTTCCAGATGGTTTTTACATCAGAAAAATTTAGTCTACTAGAGTGTTCAAGCTCTTGGCTCATCTTAAACATGACCATTAGAAAATAATTAGCCAAAATTAATATAACTATGTGAGATAGAAAGTTCTCGGCTGGGCGCAGTGGCTCACGCCTGTAATCCCAGCACTTTGGGAGGCCGAGGCGGGCAGATCCCGAGGTCAGGAGATTGAGACCATCCTGGCTAACACGGTGAAACCCCGTCTCTACTAAAAATACAAAAAATTAGCCGGGCATGGTGGCGGGTGCCTGTAATCCCAGCTACTCGGGAGGCTGAAGCAGGAGAATGGCGAGAACCTGGGAGGCAGAGCTTGCAGTGAGCTGAGATTGCACCACTGCACTCCAGCCTGGGGGACAGAGTGAGACTCCATCTCAAAAAAAAAGGAAAAGAAAAAAAGAAAGAAAGTTCTCCTACTCTGTAAAGTGGGGAGCAGGGAAGGGGTGATGAAGGCACACCATCAGCTGGTACCCAAGCTCTGCCTCACTCATTTGGCAATCCTGGATCCAATGAAAAGAGCCAGGCTGGACCTCCATTCTATCATCATGAAATTCACGGCTTCTTTCAGCAGGTGTTTGCTAAGTATCTCACACGTGAAGCACTGTGCTTTGTGTCTAGAGACTCGGTGATGAGCAGTGACATGCAGGTCCTGCTAGCATGTCACTCCGGCTTGGATCCAAGCTTGGCAGCAAAGAGAGTGAAGTCATTATTTTATGCGTGGCCTGGAGAGATACTCCGTGGGTCCCTGATGAAGAAATGTGAGAAGAAAGAAAGGAGAGACCTCAAGGGGAGTGGGGTGGGGTTGGGGGGGCGGGGGAATATCCTCCTCATCAACCAGTTAAACAATAACTTTGAAACTCTGTCCACCCCACCAACTACACATGCGTGCATGCATACGAACACATATACACACAGGCATACAGCCTCAGAGGAAGTTCAGCTCTGTGATGCTGGCAGGGTTTGACCCCTCAGAGCAATGGACTTGACTTTGACTAACAATTTGCATGCAACCAGGGCAAACTAGTTGTTGCTCCTCAGGCTCCTAAACTGGTATTTACCTACAAAGCACATGTTATTTATTGATACTTTTCAACTGAAATTTGATGCCCATAGGCAGTTATGCCAAGAGTGGAGCTTAGTTACTCTTGTCTTTGAAAAACTCCAGATTTACTTTTTTCGAGGCTTTTTATTGGCTTTCTCTTCTAGCGCAGCCTTTTAATTTTCAGGGGTTCTGGGAAACTAGGAGAAATCCTTTGCTATCGTGGAGAAAGTTCGCTGTGTCTTCATAAGTCAAAGATATTAGACATCCTTCTTCCTGAGAATTCCTACGTCATTGTAGTGGTGGATATTTGCTTTTCCTTAAAATTTCACACCAAATCAACAGTATGAAAAGATGACAGAAGGTAAAAAACACTCATAATTATATTATTGATCTAGAAAATGTCAGAACGTCAGGAAAATTAGACCCAAACAACTCATGTGTCCAACCAGAATAAAAATGACCAAAGAAATGGCCAATTCTTAGAGGAAATATGTCCATTTCCTCTAAGGCCTTAAAGACCGAGGCTCATTTTATGATTTTAAAAAATTAACAAATGCCACTGGGAAAGAGGCTTTAGTCATTTTTTGGTGATCTTCTGAATCAATATGCTGAGGAAGGTGAAACACACGTGTGAACAAGGCCAGCTAAGCCATCTCCTTAACATAAGCTAAGTCCTTCCTTGTGCTGGTGATAACTGGAGAAAAATCGCTCACACTCTTGTCAGCCCAAAAGTAATACAGACCTGGCCATTGTGCATTTCCCTTTAACTATAACTGAGGCTGTAGACACTCAGCGTGTGGGTCTGGGAGAGAAGATACAAGTAGACCAGTTAGTCTAAAAGTGTCTTTTCCCATCTGGTACTCAAGTTTCCATGTTTTGACAGTTACTCCGCTTGGTCAAAACCATATATCTCTCTACCCTCCAACCTCGTCCCACCACACACAGTGTTTGAAGTGTTAGATGGAGAGCACATGGCATGGTTAAGCAAGTCCTGGAAGAGGCTTGTGACATGGGACTGTGTTCTGACTCTACCATCCACTAGCTTTGTGACTAGAACTAAAAGTTGACATCTCTGAATCTTTATTTAGAAAACAGAGAGATCTAGGCAAGGTTGTCTGTAAAATTCTTTTATCTATGAAGTATGTCAGCTGGTTGATAAATTACCAATGATTAAAACATGTCTCCAAATTATGGGACCAGATGGGTCTGCTTTAGAAGCCAAGCTAGGAAAAACGTAAGGAGGACAGATACCCCTAAGGGGCGAGGGGGACCATATTTTTCAGGATTGGAACAGAGGTTTCTCACTGCGAGTTGTGCCCAGGGAGGCCACATGCCCTGTTGCACCCTCTGTCCTGTGGAAGAAAGGCTCAGGCAAATTAGCTTCCTTCCTATCAGCCCACGAGAGCCCACGCCCTCCATCCATCCCACATCCTCCATCCATCCCAAACACTCCATCCATCCAGCATCCTCCCTCCATCCGGCAGCCTCCCACCATCCCACACCCTCCATCCATCCCATAGCCTACCTCCATCCCACACTCTCCCTCCATCCCACACTCTCCCTCCATCCCTCACCCTCCATTCATCCCTTACCCTCCATCCATCCCACACCCTCCATCCACCCCAAACCCTCCATCCATCCCACAGCCTCCCTCCATCTCATACTTTCCATTCATCCCACACCCTCCATCCATCCCCCGCCCTCCGTTGATCCCAAACACTCCATTCATCCCACATCCTCCCTCCATCCCTCACCCTCCATCTGTCCCTCACCCTCCATCCATCCCACACCCTCCATCCATCCCTCACCCTCCATCCATCCCACACCCTCCATCCATCCCACACCCTCCATCCATCCCTCACCCTCTATCCATCCCACAGTCTCCCTCCATCCCACACCCTCCCTCCATCCCACACTCTCCCTCCATCCCACACTCTCCCTCCATCCCACACTCTCCCTCCATCCCTCACCCTCCCTCCACCCCAAACCCTCCATCCATCCCACACCCTCCATCCACCCCAAACCCTCCATCCATCCCACACCCTCCCTCCATCCCACACTCTCCCTCCATCCCACACTCTCCCTCCATCCCACACTCTCCCTCCATCCCTCACCCTCCATTTATCCCTTACCCTCCATCCATCCCACATCCTCCCTCCATCCCTCACCCTCCATCCATCCCTCACCCTCCATCCGTCCCTCACCCTCCATCCATCCCACACCCTCCATCCATCCCACACCCTCCATCCATCCCTCACCCTCTATCCATCCCACAGTCTCCCTCCATCCCGCACCCTCCTTCCATCCCTCACTCTCCATCCACCCCACAGCCTCCCTCCATCTCATACTTTTCATTCATCCCACACCCTCCATCCATCCCAAACACTCCATCTATCCCGCATCTTCCATCCACCCCCCACCCTCCCACCATCCCGCAGCCTCCGTCCATCCCACAGCCCCACTTCATTCCGAAGCCTCCCTCCATCCCCTACCCTCCATCCATCCCACACCCTCCATCCATCCTACTGCCTCCTTTTGCAAGGGTGCTTGACCAGGTCAGGGAAGAGCCCAGGGCCCTTCTGTAATACCCTGGCTGTGGCTGTTGGGAAGCTGGAGGCTTGGGGCAGGCATTTGTAGTTCCAAACAACCATTTTTGGATTTCTGTTGTTGTTATTGTTTTGCTTTACCTGAATTTGATTTTTGCAGAGAAACTGGTGCTATATATTTTTTTTTAGAAGAAAAAGGTGGCCTCGGGAAACTTCATCTTGGGGGTTTTGCCTGAAGGCCAATATCACACTCGAAATGGTTGAGAGAGATTATTTCTACCAGAGGAGTTGGCAGCTTCCCCAGAAACGTAGGAAAGTTTCTGAGCACAACAGGAAACCAGACTTGAAAAACAAATTCTGCTGCTGCCTCCTGTCCTGGTGAGCCAGGGGCACGGAGTGAGAGGGAGGGAAATAGTCCAGCAAAGTGCTTTTTGCCATGGTTACCAGCCCAGCGAGGTCCCCGGGGTGGAGTGTCTCAGCCCAGTGCACCTTCACCTTGGATACAGGGGCGATGGGGAAGACCTGTCCTAGCACTCCCAGGCCCGCACTTGGGTCTTCACTTCTGCAGAACACAGTCACATTGAATGACTTCAGTGACACGACACTGGAACTGTCGCTGGAATGCAAGGCACTGTAGAGGGACTGCCTGTTTTTCTCAGGTAAAATAGTTCATTTCAAGAGGTGTCAGGGCCTTAAATACTTCCTTATCACTCAAGACAGAAACAGCCCCAGGACTAGACAAGGAATCAGTCACCTTATATGAATGCTCCTCCTGCACACCCAATGCAAATGCTTCACACCTTCAAACCCTCCCTGCCAGTCCCCTCAAGCAGCCAAATTAATTATCCTGATGATTGCATCACCTCAAAAAGAGGCAATCTCTTATAATCAATTACACTCACGGTCCTCCAGCATTCAATTCCTGCCAACGTACAATTTAAACCAGCACTTCAAAATCATTTATTTCTGATTCCTGGGTCTACTAAAATGGCTTCTCAGAATACATTTCTTGCAGAAACATTACCAAGGTCCATGCTAGAAAGGAAGGATTCTGTGCAGGAGCACCCCTCCCCAGCAAGATCTTCTGTGAAATGGGGTAGCAGAAAAGATGTGCACTTTGAGGGATATTTCCACTTCCGATATTATGCAATTCTCATCTCAACCTTTCTGCACCCTCCCCCACCAACATATACCACCTTGGCTTACCTCCCATCTTGCTCTAGACTGCTCAGTTCTATAATTCAAATGTATGAGTGAATTTTGTGTCATTAATCAAATGGCATCCAGTCAAGCCTCAGCTTACAAATGGCAAAAACAAAATCTGATGACCTCACATTTTCAGGGGATATCTTTGATCATTTTATTCTGAGTTTCTACCAAAGCACTTACACTCTGTAAGTGTTCTGAGTGTAAGGATTTTAATAAAATTGTTCTCAAGATTTTTGTTTCCAATTGTGATGATGTATTACACTGGTAGCAGAAAAAAACAGATATTGGAGCCAGTTTTTTCTGGGCTCAAGTCCATCTCAGTTCCACCATTTACTGTGTGACCTTGGGCAACTTACTTAACCTTACTAGGCTTGAAGATTCTCATCTACCTATTTAAGTGCCTAACACAGTGTCTGGCACAAAATGCAAATCAAAATGGGAAATTTCCTTCTCTTTCCTTATTCATTTCTAGATAAGTAAACAACAGTCCTGAAAGTTAAATATTTTGTCTGATATTATATAATAACCATTATTGTTATTTATTAATTATTATTTTTATAACTAATGTTCTTGGAGCACTTTTTTTTCTCCCAGACATTATGGTCAGTTCTTATCTATGCATACCAGAAGGAGTATACAGAGGGAACTATCCAAAATTTCAAAATCATTTATAATTAGGTTTCAAAACATAAGTGAGCAGAAAAGCAACAAATAGATAAATTGGATATCACCAAATTAAAGACCTTTGTGCTTCAAAAAACACCTCCAAAGGGTAAAAAGACAACCCCCACAATGGGAGAAAATTTTTGAAAACCATATATCTGATTGTGATGATTAGTACTGAATGTCAACTTGATTGGATTGAAGGATGCAAAATATCCATCCTGGGTGTGTCTGTGAGGGTGTTGACAAAGGAGATTTACATTTAAGTCAGTGGGCTGGGAAAGGCAGACCTACCCTTAATCTGGTTGGGCTCCATCTGATCAGCTGCCAGCAAACATAAAGCAGGCAGAAAAACATGAAGAGGTGAGCCTGGCCTAGCCTCCCAGCCTACATCTTTCACTCGTGCTGGATGCTTCCTTTCCTCAAACATTGGATTACAAGTTCTTCAGTTTTGGGACTTGGGCTGGCTCTCCTTTTTCCTCAGCTTGCAGATGGCCTATTGTGGGATCTTTGAGTTAATACTTAATAAACTCCCCTTTATATATATATCTATCCTACTAGTTCTGTCCCTCTAGAAAACCCTGACTAATACACTGATAAAGGACTTGTATCTAGAATATATAAAGAATATTTACAATTCATTAGTAAAAAGGCAAATAATCCAATGAAAAATGGGCAAATGATCTGAATAGACATTTCTCCAAAAAAGATATACAAATGATCAATTAACACATGAAAAGATACTCAATGTTATTATCTCTCAGGGACATGTAAATCAAAACTACAATGAGATACCAATCAACACCCAATAGGAAGGCTATGATCAAAAAGAAAGATAACAAAAAGTGTTGGCAAGGATTTAGCAAAATCAGAACCCTTATACACTGCTGGTGGGATGTAAAATAGGGTAGCTTCTTTGGAAATGAGTGTGGCATTCCTAGGATTATTTTAGAAAAACCTATGACCAAACAATTTTACTCCTAGATATATATTCTCCAGTGAATTGAAAACATAACCACACAAAAACTTATGCCTGAATGTTTACAGAAGCACTAATTACAGTAGCCAAAAGGTGGAAACAACCCAAATGTCCATCAGCCAAGGAATGGAGAAACAAATGTGGTCTATCCATACAATGGAATATTATTTGGCCATAAAAAGGAATAAAGTGCTGAAGCATGTTGGCAATATGGATGAACCTTGAAAACATTATGCTAAGGGAAAGAAGTCAGTCACAAAAGGCCACATCTTATGTGATTTCATTTATGTGAAATGTCCAAAATGGGCAAATCTGTGGAAAGTAGCTCAATGGTTTCCTGGGGCTGGGAGGATGGGGGAAGATGGTGAGTGACTGCTAATGAATACAGGGGGACCCCTTTTGGGGTGATAAAAAAATGTTCCAAAATTGACTGTGGTGATGGTTCACACTGTGAACACATGACAGCCAATGAACTACACACTAAATAAGTGATGTTATGATGTCATGTGAATTAAATTTCAACAAAACTATTATTTTTTAAAAAAATAAGCAAGTAGTTTGTGTAGTTGTTGTTGTTACTTTGACAAGCTGGACTCCAGTTTTAAAGTGGTCTGAGGTCCCTGGGCACACCCTTTATGCGTCCTCTCCCACTGAATGTCAGGGAACTGTCCTGGAAGTATCAGTGCTGAAGGGTGTTGAGTGAGTAACACCTGAGCCAGAGAGTCCACATCACACCCAATGAGGTAGCTCACACCAATCATGGAAGCTTCTCGATGCACCAAGAAGTTCCCCTTCTGCACTGGTGCCCTTCTGGCCAGGAATGACCATTCAGCTACTTCTCCATCTAGTAAACTCTAGGGCTTCTTGTAAGGCATGGTTTGGGGGCCCCTCCTGATGAGCCTTGCCCAATTCTTCCTGTAGGCAAGCCGCCTTGTCCATTCCCCCACTTTCAGATGGCTTGCACTGCATCATCATTGGATGAATTACATGTTCGCCCCGCATTAGGCTTTCAGATCCTTAAAAGTAGGGATTGAAACTTGCCCATTTGAGTGCCCACATCACCCTACAAATACCCTATAAACAAAGAATGAGAAAGCAAAGAAGTCTCTGAGCATCCACTGTGTGTCACACGCAATGATGTAGTGCTCACACACAATAGTTAAGTCTCACATAAACCTACAGGAGTTAGAATTATGAACACTCTTTTCCAATAAGGAGACTGACATTCAGAGAAGTCAGAAAACCTTCTCAGAGCTACAGAATTAATACTTGGCAGGACCTACATTCCTGTCAGGGCCATGTCGTGCTGAAGACCACAGCCTCTTATGGATAATTGAGTGACCTTTCCAGACCATGACTACTCATCTCCTCACCGAAAACTTTCTCCTATTTTCTTCTTACTAGCTGGCTCTCACTCCTGCTTTTGCGCTGGAGTCTCTGCATCCTCTGGCAGAGTCTCTGGGACTTGTGTCAGGTCCTGGCTTTTTCTTAAAGGTGACTTCACCTAGGATGTATGACAAATGCCTTCTTGTTTGCTTATACGCAGTTCATGCCTCTCCAGTGGAGAATGTCTTGACCTTGTGACCCTGCCTGTCTGCCAACCTAGCCTTCTCACAGGCTTTGGACAAACCGTTGCCTTTAAAATTTTTACTTTTTGGCAAGATTTCCAAGGTGAAGCGTTTCTGAATCTGAGGTGCAAACTCTGCATGAGCTTTCTGGCAGATATTCTGTAAGTGTTACGTTGGGTCAAAATGTCCACTGCGAAATAACTCTCCAGACACTTGCGGAAAATGGTTCCAGCAAAGCAAAAGTGGCATCACAGAGAGGGACAAGAGCATCTTGTTGCCATGGTAACAGCAGCTGAGCTTCCGGCACAGCCTGCAGCCCTGGTAAATGCCAATATGTTGTCTCACTTCCAGTGAAAAAAACAAAACAGCTTCCTAAACCCATCCCACTCCCTCAGGGTGCAGAACTGTGATATGACAAAGAGGCAGGTCAGCAGGGTTTCATTTCTTCATCAGAGTGTTTCTCTGGAATGGGAAGTATTAAGCTATGCAACAACTGAGATTTCTTTAATGACACTGGAATTGGAGTTTCTGTAAATTTCCCCTTTCACCCAATGCCAAGAGCTCCTGGGAGGTAGAGAAGCTTGAGCCACACAGTGGCTTACTCAGAACACACTTTCATAATGGAACAGAGTGCTCGATTTCCTTTTTGAACGTGTTTGAAAAATATGAAGTGACCCAGAATGATTTGAATGTGTTTGAAAGATATGAAGTGACCCAGAATGATTTACAGTAAATATTATTTTTACACAGATAAGAATAGCACCACGACACCTGCCTTCTCTGACATTCTCAACAGCTGAGACAACTCCCCTCACTGTTGACTGTCAATAGAGTGAAAACAACAAGAAGGTGCTTCCCAAGGTCACCCCCAAGGTCACCTTGAGTGGGTGTCCATAGGGCCTCAGCTTCCAAAGGGCACTCAGATCACTGCATTTGTTAAAAAGTCAAAAAGATGTTTTTTTATTCTAGAAACTCCTGCGGCATTCCTTCTTGCAGATGTGGGAGACCAAAGCCAGAGGTGGGCTGGGGTGGTGGGGAGGGAGGGCAATGCAGTCCATGAAATGGTGTCATAGGGGTTGATGCCCTGTGGCTCTGAATGTTCACAGGCCTTTCTGGGAGAAAAGAGAATCCAGGAATCCATTTATTCTAGATTCCAGCAAACCAGAAAAATATGCAAAAACCAATAGACCCGCCAGAGCCCTGGCCCAGGTGGGGCCTTCAGAGGCTCCCTCCAAAGGCTCTAGGCAGACTCCCGACCAGCTCCCTCTGTCATGCCTTCTGCTCAGTCATTGGCTTGTCTCCTGGCAACCACAGAAAGCTACTTCTCCCCAACTGTCCTGTCTGGAGGGGCTGATGCATTATCAGAACTGCCTTCCAAACACCACCCACTCCGTGCCCCACACTGTACTGCATTATCTGGGTAGTATTTTTTGAACTTGTTGAAAATGTTACACTATAAAAGTTTCTTCTCCTTCTGGACAAGAGCACTGTCTTCTCTTTTCATTTTAATCCTAAGCAATAATGCCATATTCTATCCTTGGTCAATGTCCTGGATTTGATTGATTGATTTGGGACATTTCCACTACTGCTCCCACTGGGTCTTCTCCATCTGCATTTTTAAAATGCCACCTCCGTCATCCACACATGCTTTCTGCTAAGCAGCCCTCCGTTCTTCAGCCAGTGTGTGTGGGTCTATTCCTCCTGCATGTGCTTTTTCACAGAACCCTAGATTTTTAATCAGATGTACTTTTTGTTGTTATTGTTAACAGCCATGAAACCTATGCTCTAGGAACCATGTGAACAAGCATTTTAAAAGGCACAAGGTTTGTTTCTTACAGTCAGGTGTACTCTAAGGGATTCTAAGTGTATGTTTGGTTCCCTGAAGAAAGGACACGGGAGCTTTTCCACTGTGGTTGGGTTGACCTCCCCATCACCCAATGTTGCCATCATGGGGGAAGAAGACAGAAGGAGAGGGAAGGGGAAGATGCATTTTCATCTCTACCTATCCCCAGCCCAGAACACATGATGGATGCCGTATCCAGTTCTATCTGTCATGTTTACTGGAGCGTCACCCACCGTCTGCTCCTGCCCCTAGACAAATTCAAACAGCTTCATTGTTTCACAAGAAAAATGAAAACCACCCCAAGCTGCCCTTTTGCACTCATGTGAAATTACTGCCGTGACCCAGTGCTGTCTCAGACCAACAAAGCTGAGATGACTGCCAGCTTCCCAATTAGCTCTGTCTGCCACTGATGCATCCGATGGTGACGTGGAGACCCGGGTGCTACACTGAGCAGACTTGTCCAGCTGCATAACTGAATGTGATTCTCAGATGGAGCCCATCCCTTTATTATAACATAACAACCACTGCAATTAACAGTGTGCTGGCTGCCTGGCTGGTGCTTGGAAAAGCTGATGTGCAGAGATAGTCTTAGGAAAAGAGAGCTAAAAATCACCAAATTCCAGAACAGCTGTGAATCACCTGCTCTGATGTGGGAAAATGAGAAGAGATCATGACTGTAGGAACTTGCAGGCATGTCTGGCTGACTTTATGGGCCCAGTGCAGAGCTCTAGGTTCATGCTTCTAACTGCAATGCCAGGTGAGACAACCTTCACCTTTGTGGATGGGGATCTGTGCAGGTAATGACTTCACCTTCCCTAAGACTAATGGGGTATCCAAGGCCCTTCCTGATAGGCCTGCAGCCCATGGTTGTATGCACCAAACTTTCCCATTTGCCCTTCACACTTTAGACACATGGATTGATTTCGGGTTCCTGGACCCCACATCTGGTCTTGCAGCGCTCCATGCCTTATGCTTAGTGTCCACACTACCTGGAATGCTTTCTTGTCTCCTGTCTGATGAGTTTCCACTCACCCCTCAAGACCCAGCTTAAGTATCACCCCCTCCAAAAAGTGTTCCGTGACCCCAAGCCCAAGTTGGGCTCTTATCTCTTTACCCTGTACCCATACAGGAGTTTGTTTCTTATCACAGTTATAACACTCATCAAACAGAACTACAGCTATTTATTCATGGGTCTGATTCCCTACACTGTACTGCAAGCCCTATGGAGGGTAAGGATCATGTTTTATCTTGTTCCTCTTTGTACCATCTGTGCTGGCATATAGATGTGTGTTGAATTAATAGAGGTTTGGACCAATATGATGTGTTAAGTTTAATAGTATTTAGGGTTTAATACTATCACCTTATGAGCTCAGCATATAAGGAAGGGGTACCTTCTTTTGACCCCTAATTTCTCTGATGGTTGAACACAAAACACATAGCTCTTAGTTTATTCAAAGATACCATGGCAGCCCACCCAGGCTCCATGGGCTTGCCTGATAGAATGTTGATGACTCGCCACTCTGCAGAACATAATATTTTCAGCAGAAGAATCCCAATTACTTATACACGTCAAACTCGGCATCTGCTCTTTTCAAAGCAGATGGAAAGAAGGCTTTAATACTTGACACACATTATAAAACTACAAAGAGAAGAGCCAACTCATTCAACGTCATAACTCATGTTGGTTGCTGACACTTCTGCTGCTATATAGAGATAACAGACATGTGCAGAATACTCTACTTGTAAATCCCCTCCCACCCAAAGATCAATGCCAGTAGGAGTTTATATTACAAGTGTGCGAGGGAGAACACACTATACTTTCTCTGAAAGGTAAATTAGGCTGCCCAGCAGCCTCTGAAATTCACAGGGAAGATCACCCTCTCATCCTCAGAGAAGATCATTTGTGTCCTAATGCCAAATTCCAGCCACTTCTGAGTCTTGGACAATGGGCACAGTTGTGCCAGCTTGCTTGTCTTTTGGTTCCTGACAATGATTAGAGGTTGCTCCATAAGCAATCTACATAACTATGGAGTGGAGACAGGTGGACTTTGTGAGTTCTCAGGGAGAGGTCATTAGACACAAGCGCCATGTAAGACGCACAGTGCCCTGGTCCTGTGACTAAGCTGAGACAAAAGCAGGGCAGTTAACATCTCAGGGTTCAGTTTCCCCACCAGTAAAATTAGTATAAAAGTAGCTTCTGCAAGGTCACTACCAGCCCTAGCACTTATTGACTTTGTACCCCATACCCACATCTGGTCCACTGTGAAATACAAGTGGCCTAGGTCCCACTGGGAGAAACTTTGGCATGCAATGGGAATAACTACCCCTGAAGCTCACATGTGACCTTTTCAACCAGTACCCCGGTTTTCCTGACCCCCTTCCCTGCTTAGTTTTCTCCAGAGCATTTACCGCCACCCAATGCACTTTGTGTTTTCTCAAGTATGTTATTTGTTTGCTTATGCTATAATGCAGGGCTGATGGCCACAGAGATTGTTCTCTGCACCTAGATTGTTTCCTGATACATAGTAGGTTATTAGTAAATATTTGTTGAAGTAACGAATTGAATTGCCCTCTGCTTTGAAAACCTTCTGTGTTATCTTAGGAGCAAATGATCAGGAAAAAAAATCTTTTTTATCCTAAATAATATCTGTTACTGAGAACAAAGCTTCAGAGGTTAAATTATGGAGTGAATGACACTATAAGGCAGCTATTTACTAAACAGTCTGGAAAAATCTGGAAACATACATACAAAAGAGAAAAAAAAGTATGCAGTAAGTAGTAGGTAATTGGGCTATTATAAATAATTGAAAAATGTGTCATTTTATGCTTTGGTCCATTCGTAGAAGAGTCAACGGATAGAGCTGATTTTAACCTTTCACAGCACACCCGAATCTCTATTTCCTGGGGTTTTCACTCTTCCTGGGACTTTGTCAACCTGCCTGTCCTTTAATCTCAGGTTTGCACAGATGAGAGAAGGATAGAAAGTAGATAAAGTTAAATTCTTGACTTTCCTGAGACCTAAGCAATGAGTCTGTAAGGCCACAGCATAATGACTTTAAGGTTTTCTAACATGATATGCACCCCCGCTTTGGGAACCAGAAGTCTTTGGAAGATGCAGCCATGACCTCCTGCTAATAGCATGATATAAAATGTAAGTTTAAACCCAGGCTTCCCCTGTCTCAGGCCTTGGCTCTCAAATGTCTTAGCAGGGCCCCAGAAGCATGGGATCTGAGCCCTAAAGGCAGTGGTGATTGAACAGGAGCAGGGTTTCTGCTTAAACTCCCTGGGTCTCAACATTCCTTAGAGCTCACAATATGAGAAACTGATAATGGGAAAACAGGAAATCAACAAACTATTATTTAGCCCAAAAATGTAGAGTGTGTTTATCACAATAAAGTGGAAAACGCTAGAAGAGATGAAAAATCATCCTATTAGAATGCTGACCACATGATTTGAAAAGAATAGCTAGGTTTTAGACTGCTTTGAATTTTTAGTGGGAACTCACAAGTTTGGTCAGGGACTCCAGGGTAAACACCTCTGAAAAGTGGCCCGGCATCCCAAGCAGATAAACAACAGAAAGCGCTTAGCTTCCTTAAGCTGCTCAAAGCAAACTGGGGATACTCAATTGCTCTGGAAGAATGACTGTCAACTTCACGGGGATTTAAACAAATAATTCCCAAGAGTCTGGGCACTTTGAATCTGATGCGTGGCTTGCCAGATGGTTTCCATGTGTAGGGAATGTTTAGAGTCTCCACATTTAGGTTATTTGACGTTCTAGGCATTCCTTCTAACTCACATTTCAGACTTTGCTCTGGGTTTCTATATGAACTCTAAAACTATAGCATCGTCCAGGGTGGGATAAAAGTTTAGTTGTTGTTCATTCATTCACTCCCTGCAACAGCTGGGTAACCATCTATGCTCCTTTCCCTAAGCCAAACAGTGAATTGAGCCATACAGTGTGGGAAAAAATAAATAAATCTTGGGACCCCAAACTCACTAAGCCAAAGGGAAAAGTCAAGCTGGGAACTGGGTCTTGCAAATCTGCCTCCCATTTTGGTTCCTAAACAAGATGGCTATGCAGATGAAAATCTACATACATCCCTCACATTTTGCCCACAAGGAAATTCCTTGTGGGCCCCAAGATCTTTACCCTAAAGCAGTTCTGTTGAAGTTCACCATGATGATGTAAATTGATAGCTTACCTTTACAGGTGTGGGACAAAGGACAGGACTCAAAGTCAACCCTCTGCTCACCTGAGACAAATGCATATCTGATTGCTTCCTCTGCCCTATTGTCTATGTTATCTTATGTAAAGATACAGATTCACTAAGCCAGACAAAGGTGTAAATAACTATTTCCCTACCTTCCCTCATATGAAAATTGTGTGTTTCCCCAATATCCTGCCTTTTCCCCTTTAAATATTGAAGCCCTCAAGATTATCTCTGGAGAAAAACACAGATCTGTCTCCTGGGCACATATCCTTGACTTTGCCAAATAAACCTTCTAAAATGATTAAGACTTGCCTTGCTCATTTTCTTTGATTTATAGGTGTCCTCCAGTCTGAAAATATAGATTAGAAATACAAATGGCTATGGTTAGAATGTGTCCCCCAAAGGTCATGAGTTGGAAATTAAATTCCCAATGCAACAGCATCGAGAGGTAGACCTTTGAGAGGTGATTAGGTCATGAGGGCTCTGCACTAATGACTAGATTAATGCCATGATTGCAATCGTGGGTGTATATTTTGGGGAGTAGGTCCTGATAAAAGGATAAGTCTAGCCCACTTCTGTTTGGTCTCTTACATGCCCTCTCACCATTCTGCCTTCTGCCATGGAATGAAACAGCACAGAGGCCCTCACCAGATACTGGTGCCATGCCCTCGGACTTCCCAACCTCCAGAACTGTGAGCCATATAAAATTTTTCTGTTTATTACAAACTACCCAGTCTGTGGTGTTCTGTAATAGCAACAAAAAATGACTTAAGTCATTGTTCAATTGTGTTCATAAAGCATATGTGGTGTCCCAGATACACATAAGCCCCATCAGGACCAACTCATGTTAGAAGAGGTTTTTCCTGGTTTGCCCACTCTGGGTACCAGAATTTTGACTTTAACAGTCTTTGAGAATCCCTTATGTAAAAATACAAAATCAATGTGCAAAAATCACAAGCATTCCTATACACCAATAACAGACAAACAGAGAGCCAAATCATGAGTGAACTCCCATTCACAATTGCTTCAAAGAGAATAAAATACCTAGAAATCCAACTTACAAGGGATGTGAAGGACCTCTTCAAGGAGAACTACAAACCACTGCTCAACGAAATAAAAGAGGACACAAACAAATGGAAGAACAGTCCATGCTCATGGGCAGGAAGAATCAATATCATGAAAATGGCCATACTGCCCAAGGTAATTTACAGATTCTATGCCATCCCCATCAAGCTACCAATGACTTTCTTCACAGAATTGGAAAAAACTACTTTAAAGCTCATATGGAACCAAAAAAGAGCTCACATTGCCAAGACAATCCTAACCAAAAAGAACAAAGCTGGAGGCATCACACTACCTGACTTCAAACTACACTACAAGGCTACAGTAACCAAAACAGCATGGTACTGGTACCGAAACAGATATATAGACCAATGGAACAGAACAGAGCCCTCAGAAATAATACCACACATCTACAACAATCTGATCTTTGACAAACCTGACAAAAACAAGAAATCGGGAAAGGATTCCCTATTTAATAAATGCTGCTGGGAAAACTGGCTAGCCATATGTAGAAAGCTGAAACTGGATGCCTTCCTTATATCTTATACAAAAATTAATTCAAGATGGATTAAAGACTTAAATGTTAGATCTAAAGCCATAAAAACCCTAGAAGAAAACCTAGGCAATACCATTCAGGCAATAGGCATGGGCAAGGACTTCATGTCTAAAACACCAAAAGCAATGGCAACAAAAGCCAAAACTGACAAATGGGATCTAATTAAACTAAAGAGCTTCTGCACAGCAAAAGAAACCACCATCAGAGTGAACAGGCAACCTACAGAATGGGAGAAAATTGTTACAATCTACCCATCTGACAAAGGGCTAATATCCAGAATCTACAAAGAACTTAGACAAATTTACAAGAAAAAATCAAACAATCCCATCAAAAAGTGGGCAAAGGATATGAACAGACACTTCTCAAAAGAAGACATTTATGCAGCCAATAGACACATGAAAAAATGCTCATCATCACTGGTCATCAGAGAAACGTAAATCAAAACCACAATGAGATACCAGCTCACACCAGTTAGAATGGTGATCACTAAAAAGTCAGGAAACAACAGGTCCTGGAGAGGATGTGGAGAAACAGGAACACTTTTACACTGTTGGTGGGACTGTAAACTAGTTCAACCATTGTGGAAGTCAGTGTGGCGATTCCTTAAGGATCTAGAACTAGAAATACCATTTGACCCAGCCATCCCATTACTGGGTATATACCCAAAGGATTATAAATCATGCTGCTATAAAGGCACATGCACACGTATGTTTATTGTGGCACTATTCACAATAGCAAAGACTTGGAACCAACCCAAATGCCCACCAATCATAGACTGGATTAAGAAAATGTGTCACATATACACCATGGAATACTATGCAGCCATAAAAAGGATGAGTTCATGTCCTTTGTAGGGACATGGATGAAGCTGGAAACCATCATTCTGAGCAAACTATCTCAAGGACGGAAAACCAAACACCACATGTTGTCACTCATAGGTGGGAATTGAACAATGAGAACACTTGGACACAGGGTGGGGAACATCACACACCAGGGCCTGTTGTGAGGTGGGGGGAGGGGGGAGGGATAGCATTAGGAGATATACCTAATGTAAATGATGAATTAATAGGTGCAGCACACCAACATGGCACATGTATACATATGTAACAAACCTGAACGTTGTGCACATGTACTCTAGAACTTAAAGTATAATAATAATAATAAATAAATAAATAAAAATAAAAATACTTTATAGGATTTAAGGATTCCACAATGATGACAAAAGGATTTGTAGCCAGTGACGAGACTCTAGGCAGTTTTTAATGAGAACTGTGTGTGTGTTTTATTCAGCGTTCCTATATGCAAGGTGGTGTGAAGTGTGTGTGGTAGTTCTGAGGTTGAATTTTCTGTTTCTTCTCACTGAGGAGCTGGTGATACCCTACTCAGAGACTGACGGCACAGTTCTGGCTGAGTTTTCTTCTTTGTGCTCCATGCATACATCTTAGCCTTTGCTTACACATTGTCCAGGTGAGTCTTGAGGCACTATGCCTTTATTTATTGCTTCATGTAGTAAACCTTGCTTCTTCTCCATGCACTCTCTAGCATAAACTGTATCTTGGATCTTCTGCCATGTTCAGGGTTCCATGGGCTATGGTGATGTTAGAGATATTTTGAAATCTCCTTGGAAATCTATATGAAGTCATAGTGAAAAATGAACCCTCTTGTATGCTGTTGCTCAGTCCATGTCACTTTCTGCCTAACACCATTAAACTCACCCCCTACCTGCCAAGAGCAGCAGCTAATGAACATTCCTACCTCATTACCCCCCTGTGCCCTCAGTGCAATGGGCTCATAAATCCTGTCAGGAGTTACTATAGCTTGTAAGAAACGAAGATCAAGGGAAGAGCACCAGAGCATAGCCAGTATCTCTCTTAGAGGCCCTGGCATCTTCTGTTTTCAGGTGCATGACATCAAATCCTTCTTGGCCAACTACCCAAGGACCAAACTCCAGGAAGCCTCTCTCCAGCTCCTTTTAAATTGTTGTCATTGGTAACTGGTTTAGCATGCATGTGTAGTTCAACTGAGTGTAAAGGGATTGGAACGAACTCAGTAGCAATGGGGAGTTGCCTGTGTCCTGAGTGTCATACTTTAAACATATTAAATGCAACTTCCTCAGCCAAACTTACACACCAAAGTGAGGTTGAGTGAGTGTGTTGTGAGCTGAGTTGTATCACAAGAGGCAGCTTAGAGTAGCTGTTAAAAACCTGGGCCCTTTAGATAGGCAACTACAGTCGGACTGTAAGCTGTATGGCTTAGAGCTGCACGTCTTGCACAGACTGCTTAACCTTGATTTTCCCAACTATAGTATCAAAAGGAGATAATGCATGGGAAGTACTTAGCTTGGAGAAGTGGATTTAGGAAGTACTCAGTAAATCTAAGCTCTTTGTGATGTACTTAGGGCTAGAAACCAAATGGACTGTCATCCAGAGAAATGTACCACATGACGCCCCAGGCAAACTGCTCAGACTCTTCCGGGGTTATAACATCTTTCTGCTTCCTGACTCTGCCAGTCCAGTTTCTACATACACATCTCCTGAAGTCCTGCCCAGTTCTCCCCACTCCTCCATGAAGCTTTCTCTAACCTCGTGAGTGGTGGACTCACAACCCAGCGAACCGGAGGCCTCTGGACAGCCGTTGTTAACTTCAGACCATTCTCAGAATCCTGCCAAATTCATGCAGCAGTAGTCCCAGGGTATTTATGAAACCCCTTTAGTCTGTTGCAAGTCAGGTTTTGATAAGGAAGAGCTAATAATACCTGGATCTCAAAGAGAGGCTAGTGTCTAGTGTTGCCCTTATCATTAATTAAGCTAACACATCAGAGGGGTAATAAATACAAATGGCAGCATGACAGGCCAGCACTGGGCATCTGGATCTTGGCGGTGTTGGTGTTGTTATCCTCATCATGGTGTGGGATGCATAGCTGATTGGCATCCTTATATCTCTGTGACTATCTCCCACACCTCTCCAATGGTCTCATGTCACTGTGGAATCTCTCCAAATATTGTGGAAATTTATAGCCCAGAACAATCAGTTGTGTCATTCTCTCAAGTAAAAAATACCTTGCATCATTTCAAAGGAAAAGTATGACCTCTGCTGGAAGAATCATGGGACTGACCATTACCAGAAAGGAAGGAAGGAAAAAGAGGGAGGAAGGAGGAAAGCCCTCGATGGCAACTCAGAGCCCTCTCCTCTGTGAAATGCCAGGCTGATAGAACTATCTGCTTGACTGCCTAGTTTCACTGCCTTTGATTTTTCTTTCCTGATGCCCCCTGGCATGCCTCACAAGGGTGAAACCAGCCTTCTATCACCCCCAGGAAGCAGAGCTACTATAATCTGATCTTAACCATCCTCTGCTTACCATTTGAATGACTTTTTTCAAACAAGGTTTTGGAGAAAAATATTCTATTACTGTATTTTTATATTCAATTTTGGCTTGTTTTATTTTGACAGAGGAAGTGGGTACAGAAGAAATGGAAAAATTGTCATGACGACCATTTAAAAATCACAATTTGGGCTGGGCGTGGTGGCTCACACCTGTAATCCCAGCACTTTGGGAAGCTGAAGCAGGCAGATAATCTGTGGTCAGGAGTTCAAGACCAGCCTGGCCAGCATGGTGAAACCCCGTCTCCACTAAAAATACGAAAATTAGCTGGGCATGGTGACAGGCGCCTGTAATCCCAGCTACTTGGAAGGCTGAGGCAGGAGAATCGCTTGAACCCAGGAGGCGGAGGTTGCAGTGAGCCGAGATCATGCCACTGCACTCCAGCCTGGGCAACAAAGAGTGAAACTCCATCAAAAAAAAAAAAAATTGAATGGAGACTAGTATTTAATTGTGGAAGTTTCTTTATCATGAATCTGTTTACAAGTGAAAGATTTTCTCCATATTGGAAGATAGATGCTATTAGCAAATATTTAATTGTTAAGATGAAGGAAGGAACAGCAACTGAAAGATTAAATGCTTCCCAAAATTTCGGAACAGGTATAAACTAAAAAGGTTGAACCTATACTGTTGAAAACATAATTTCTCCCCTAGTGGAACTTCTCAAGAGTTGGAAAGAATGGTTTGAAAATGAGAAGGTATTTACCATTAAATCTGTCTCCTCTTAAATTTCAACAATTTGCTCATGTGACTCCTCTTATCAGATCTTCACCCTTACTCCTCCTATTCCAGATACTCAGGTACGGGAAATACTGGTCATTTCCTCCTCAGCTTCTCCTCTGTCCTACAGACTTTGGGAGAATCTGCTTCTCTCAGTCCTGGGTGCTCAGGTTATAGCAAGGACTGGGCTTCTCCTCCCCATATATCCACAGCAGACTCCAGACAAGTTATCAGCTGGACTGGGGCAGTCCAATCTGTTCACTCTGGAAAACTTGAAGATACCCAGCTCTTAACTGGATGGTGATGTGCACCCAGGGCCACGGTGGTTAGTTTTCAGCACTTGACACAAGACAGTGCAGCAACAGAGCAGAAAGAAGCAAAGATGAGAAACCACGAGCTGCCAGAGAGACAAAAAAAAGTAGCCTCACTGGTTGAGTGAGGCTCATGTCCCAGGTCCCAGGTCTAGCCCCTTGTACGACCTGATTCTCCTTTCCACCACGGAATCCCAAAGATACCATCCCCTCCCCTATCAGTGTCATAGCCACCATCATCTTTACCATCATCAGCATGATCTTCACCACCTTCACACCAGCACTACTTTCAGCACAATCATCACCATCACCATTTCCACCGTCATCACCATCACCAATCAGTATCATCACCAAAGCCATCAGCACTATCACCATGACACCAGAACCATGACCACGATCACCATCAACCATGCCCATCACGACCATCATTACCACCACCGTAGCCACCATCACCAGTTACTATAGCAACATCCATACTGTCACACTATGAGCAAAGTGATCTCTTCTGGATTAAGCTAATTTGAGTGAATTTCTGTTCCATGTAACTAGATGATCCCCTAGTGGACAAAGAAGAAACAGAAAAGTTGTCGCTGTGAACCATTAAAAATCACAATTTGAATAGAGGTCATAAATGAAGAGGTCCTGAGATTAGGATTTCCGAAAGTTAACACGGTGACAAAAATATTGACACTAACCCAAAACTCACATGAGAAAAGCATTATGTAAAACATTGGCTTTGGTAGATTTTCATACAGGAAGTCAATAACATTTTGTTTAATTACAATTTTGTGAGGGGAATGTCACCACAAGCAAAAGCAAAACCATATTTTGCATTTTTCTTTTTAATACATCCTCACATGCTATGGTACAGCAAAAACTTTATTTGGAATCAAAACCTGTGGTGCAATAGGTCCAAGAATAACACTGGGCAAATTTCCTAGCATCTCCCAGCCTCAATTTCCACTTCTGTGAAATGGGGACAATTGTAATATCTACTTTAAAGGGTTATGGTATTAATAAGACAACAATTACTATTATTAAATACTTGTCACTTGTCAAGCCCAGTTCCTGGCACTAAAAATGTAAGCCATTTTCATTTTGCTTTTATTAACCTTTTGTGTCTTTTGCAGAGTCTACCCCATGACTGTTTAATTAGTGTTAAGAATACCAGTAAACGAACATTTAAGTTAGGACGGGGGTGAAATACTGGAGATGGGAAATACACTTTTTGCCATTGAATATACAATGCCCCTCTAAAAAGAGGAGAATCAAACATGGTCATATTTGTTTAATTTTATGCAAAAACCAAAAGTGCCTTACAGACTGTCTAATGAGTTGCTTTAGGCCTTAGGGAAAATTCCTGTTGAAACTGGACCTAGGGCCAGGTGCAGTAGCTCATGCCTGAAATCCTAGTGATTCAGGATTCTGAGGTGGGAGGATCTCTTGAGGCTAGGATTTCGAGACCAGCCTGGGCAACATAAGGAGACCCCACCTCTACAAAAAAACATTTTTTTAATTAGCTGGGCATGGTGGCATGCACCTGTAGTTGCAGCTACTTGGGAGGCTGAGGTAAGAGGATGACTTGAGCCCAGGAATTCAGGGATGCAGTGAGCTCTGGTCGTGCTACTGCACTCCAGCGTGGGTGACACACAGTGAGACCCTGAGACTCTGTCTCTAAAAAATAAAAAATATAAGTAAAAAAAGGAAAGAAAGAACACAAAAATCCCAACCTAGAGTTCCTGAATTCCTAAATATCTCTGAGTCACCAGAAGCCTGGTAGGCCTATAAAAATACAATGTGGTTATCTCATATAAGGGACAGCAAATATATTATTGACAGTACATTTAAAGCTATTTGTTTCTAGAAAGACACAAATTAAACAAGGAAAATGTGAATGGCTTCCCTATTCTTAAACCAGATTAGAAATAAATTATAGGTAAATTTAGGCTCACAATAAAATTCAGTATGAAACTGCAAAAGCCCAAACAGAAAACCCAAACAAATATAACCATCTTCTTAACATTAAAACAAATGTTAAGCCTTTTATTTGTTTCACTGCCTTAAGAATTTTGAGATAAGAATAGGTATAAGATAAAATTGACACTGAGACCAAGGGCTGCACAGGAGCAAGCTGAGAATGAACAGAAGAGTGGCCGCCCATTCTGAGGACCAAGGGGTCTTGAGTCCTTAACCATCTTAGTCTCAATCTGAGAACCTTGTACATTCTTGTTAGAGATGAGGCTAATCACAGAAGAAACTACACTCAAATGTCCCCAAGAGGAGGAGGATGGGGAACTCAGAGAGCTGGCAGTTCCTGATATTGACCCTATTTCATGGTAGGATTCCTTCATCAGCCAGTCCACAAGCATTTCTCCATGTGTTGGGTTCAGTATATCATCTTTGTGGCACCAGGCCTCACAGTGACAAATTCTAAAAGTGACAAGCAATCAGACTAAGATAGTGCTGCTGCTTTGTCATTGACTGTTCAAGAGATAGTGGTACCTGTGTATTAGTCAATCAATTTAATAAAAATTGTTCTGCCACTGTAAAGTCAGCACTTGACTCTCTCATTTGGGATGTGTCAAGAAAGGTCCCTATCCTAATCTTGGAGAGGGTAGAAAATGGGCTGGGGGGTCAGAGTGGGAAACTATACTTCGATGAGTTGACCAATATGGCTGAAGGTGGTAATTTTCTACCCATTATCCACTATTCTCCATTTGCCCAGCTGAAAGATGATATAACCAAGCTTCTCTGACTGCTAGATACAACCATGCAACTAAGTGCTGACCCGTAAGATGAAAGCAGATGTCAAGCTTTTGGCATACTCCTTAATGGGATCTTAGTGTTTCTACACTTCTTCATTTCTACTGCCTAGAATACTGATATGACTTTTGGAGATTTGACAGCCATCTTGGACCTCACGGTGATCTTAAGAATGGTTGTCATGTGCTAAGGATGATGGAGTGAAACAACAGAGGAACCTTAGGTCCTTGTACCTTAGATCTACATTGTCAGACATGGGCTACCTAACTCTGAACTTCTTTTACATGAGAGAAAAAAAACCCTAAAATTTTGAAGCCCGCATTATCTTGCATTTGCTGTTATTTACAGCTAAAACTAGAAGTTATAACCTCTTATTCCTGTTATGTTTGTATACACTTCTAGAACGAAGCTCATTAAGCTGAATTCTAAAATTACATCTTCACTTCAGTTATCTAAGCTAGCTAATGACAGTCATATGTGAAGGGACTCTAGCAGGGCTTCTCCGCTAATTCTGCTCACCCTTTAAGACCCAGCTCAGGGGTTGATATGTTTTGGCTCTTTGTCAGCACCCAAATCTCATCTCAAATTGTAATCCCCATAATCCCCATGAGTCAAAGGAAGAAACTGGTGGGAGGTGATTGGATCATGGAGGCTGTTTCCCCCATGCTGTTCTCATGATAGTGAGTGAGTTCTCATGAAATCTGATAGATTTATAAACACTCTCTCTCTCACCTGCCACCATGTAAGACATGCCTGCCTCCCCTTCCACCATGACAGTAAGTTTCCTGAGGCCTCCCCAGCCATGTGGAACTGTGAGTCAATTAAACCTCTTTTCTTTATAAATTACCCACTTTCAGGAAGTTCCTTTTAGCAGTGTGAGAACTGACTAATTCAGGGGTCACCCCGTGAAACCTTCCCTAATTTCACCTTCATGCCTGGGCTGCTTAAGGTGCCCTCTGCGCTCCCATTTTATGCCATGCATGACTATGTCTTAATGTTATATGCTTGATACATCCACATTCCCCATTCCTTGGGGTTAGACACTGTCTTCATTCAGCTTTGTCTTTGCAGGCTCTAACATAGGGCCAGGGATACAGTAGAGAGTAGGCACTCAATAAAGGTTTATAGAACTCGGTTAAGTTTATCTGTAGCTGCTTTTCAATGATGTTTGGGGCTTTCTTGACTCACTCTAGAGACAAAAATAAAATAGCCCTTACATAAAAATGAGTGGAAATGGATGGTTTGTTGTAGATGAGTGATCAACAAAATAAAGACCCTCATATTAGAGAGCTGCCACCTCTGCAGGTAGGGCCATGTTTTGCCCACAGTTCATGCTGGCATGATGTAGGGCTCTGTAGATCAGACAAGCAATTAAATTCTGCTTCCTGTGAGTGCAAAATTGGTCACCAAAATAGCTTCATCTCTTCATGGCATGCATCAAAAGTGTTTGTTTACAGACAGTCGACAGGCTGCTAATTACCTCCTGACACCCTGCGACGACACTCATTCATCTCCCACACAGGTCCTGACAACTGTAAAGTGTGTACCTGTCACCCTGACTTACCAAGAAGCAGTTTCTCTGGGTTGAGGCCATTGACCCCGCTCCCATTTGAGTGACAGAGATCAGGCCGTTTCTCACTTCAGGCAGCCTGACCCTTGCACAACCCACTCCATTTTTTTGTAGGAATCCCTTCAACCAATGAACACTGTGTTCCTCGGGCCAGAGGTTCCAAATAATTGCTGTGTGATTGTATATCACAGTTCTTGGCAGCTCATTATGGGAGGGGGAAAAAAAACCTTAGGATCCGAGTGAGTCTAACATCAGACAACTCAGTTTTATCTTAATTGAGACATTGAGAACTCCTGAGCCACAAATTCTATTTTTCTCAATTTAGGCTTATAATTCTCCACTCAGTCCATTTATAACCTCACTGATTTTAACTTCTTGCCCCCTATTTTGTAGTAATTGATCTAAGAAAGATAATTGAGGTGGGAAAATGGGCTTTAGATATTCTACCTGTTTTTTAAGTAAGAAGTAGAGGGAGCTCATGGACATTGCATGCCCATGAACCAGGCTGGTATGATAGGTCTTCCATCTCAGCTCTCTCCACCACAAAATGGTAGATGGACATCAAGGTCCTTTAGAAATAAAATTTTCCCACTTGGAGTCATATTTCACTGAATATCATATAAAATACATCCTGGGCCAATGCTTGGAGTTGAGATGTTCCTGTAGACCGTACTTACACTTTCTCTTCTCCCACCTAAGTTCATTCATTAATTTAATAAATATTTGTGGAGTACCTACTATGGGACAGGCACTATACTCAGCCCTGAGGCTATAGCAGAGATTAAGGCCCTGCCCTCAGGGAGCTCACAATCTAGGGCAGAAGACAGAAAACAAGCCCCAAACAGGCTGATCCTATTATGTCAGGAGCAGATTAATGCTATGAAGAAAATGAAGCATACTGGAAGGACAGAAGGTATGAAGAGGAAGTGTGTTCTTCAACATTGTCATACATCAGGAGCATCCGCAGGATTCTGGATAGAGCAGGCAGAACACTTGAAACAGATTTAGCTGAAGACAGTTATATGAATTAAGAGACTACCAAAAATGCTGAAATATCAAGCAATGAGCTACAGTGGGAAGCCATTACTTCCCTGGACCTCAAAGAGCTTGGGAGAGAAAGGAATTAACAGGCCACGTGACAGCCTGCTCAGTAGAAGAGAGGAGGTTGAGACCAAACTCTGAGGCAAGGGCCAAAGCACCAGTGAAGGCCCACACACCACCACTGTAAACATTTCCAAGTGATATTTCAAGCTAACAAATTATTAAATAAAATTAGTTCTATTCTCCTGCCTTGGTAAGTATATCTCTATAATGACAAAACAGAAAAATACATGTAAAATTATAGTTGTCTACAATACCCCAGTGGATGGCGCTTGGACATGCCAAGTCCTTTAAACTAGAGCCACAGCCTCATAGTCACAGCCCCTCTGACCTTCTCTCACCTCTCCTGAAGCGCAGGGAGGGGCTTTTCCTGAAGGTCTGTTATCTAAGGGAAGTTCCTCCCTTAAAAGGAATGGGATGGGACAGTTGTGAGTGTTCTCCCTGGGATCTACGTGAATTGGAGATGATTAAAGGTCTCCATGCCCAGGTCACCACACCCAGACAGACTTTTCACCTCTTCTTCTGAAGGCTCCTACCTGAGGGACTTTTATTTCTGCATAAGACAGCCTTAGTTCCCAGTGCAGTTCCTCCCCTCACCCTCCCATAGCTTGTCACCACCACTCTCCAGCAGCCTTTAAGCTCCTGTTTATTTCTGTAGCTCAAAATGCTATTTAAGCTTCAACCACCTGGACCTTTTTGAGGCTCATGCATGTGGGACTCCCATGCATACACATTTAATCAATTTGTATGTGGTTTCTCCTGCTAATCTGGCTACTGTCAAATTTATTTCTCAGATGTAAGTATCGAAACACCAGAAGGGACAGAGAAGGTTCTCTTGCCCCTACACAACTGAATTCATTATTATTACACATCTTGGAGTATTCTGTTGATAGGCAAACAATATTTGAATGAGTAGAAAAACCCTACATGATCCATAAATTTCTATATATTTAATCCATACAATGTGTTTTCCATGCCTTAATTTCTTCAAACTTACAAATTATGTTTTAAATCAAGCCTTTTAACATAGTTTCTATTGTATTGATGATAATGCCAAATTAGACATTTCTTGAGTTACTGTAGTTCTTCGGTTCTTAAGTTCATTTGTTAAACTCAGTTGGGAGAAAGTGAGTTCTGCTGAGGCAGTAACAATTGGAATTGCCAACAAAATTCTCAGCAATACTTAAATTCAGAAATAAATCATAAATTTGATATATCATGTTCAAAAATTATAATGAGTTCTCACACGATAAATTATTATTCCTTAAAAGATTCAGAACATTTTCAGTTTATTACATAAATCATTCTCACGTATTAAGCAATTTACCTATCTCTTAAAGTAATGTGTGTGTGTGTATATAGAGAGTATTAGTTTTTCTTTTCTCTTTCAAATTTTTCAATGCTGGACTTTTATAAAGAAAACTGATAATAGTATGAGAATATTCAATTTATTCAATTTTCTCTTTAATTACAGAAACTGGTTTCAGAATTATTTTATAGAATTCTGTCCTTCATAGTCATGCAAAATTTTTACTTTTGGATTCTAATTTTCTGATATGTTTTTGGAATGTAACTTTACTTTTCCTGATATCCTTTCCATGTGGATTTTTTCTCTTGAAAATTTAAAAACATTTAAAGTTCTTTAAAAAGTAAAAATAGAGAAACTATGATCTACTTGACTTTTTTTTGTTTGGTTTGATTTTGCTAACCTTATTAACAGCAAGCAATAATTTATAAGAATTATAACTGACAGTATCACGAATTCAACACTGATTTTTCATAAAAGACCGAGACTTATTCTTTATTTGAGGACCTCTTGTTGTCATTGCTTAACCATCCATTGCATCTCTTATCTTGACTAAATTAAACCTAAGTGCTTTGAAGTCATCCATTTGGCATTCTATTGTGTGTCTAGAGCAGTTGCAAAGTCAAATTTGACATGTGTTTCATCACAACATTCCATGGTGGGCAGATGCAAAAAATACCATTTTGACCTTTGAAGCCACTTTTGCAAAATTGTGACAGTAAAAGAAACCTGACATAGTTTACTCCATTTTTCTTCAAGCCTCCAAGCTGTCCTTGATCATTCCTGGGTATAGACCAAGCTGGCCTTGGGAGAAATTTGGTTTATAGTTTAACTTTAAAGCAAGAATGATAGTAGCCTTTCCCAAAACTCAGCTGCCTTTGTAAAACTAATGAAAGCCCACAAGATTAGGATTACAAGAAGGTCCTGAATTCTGTTAAGATGTAGGCTTAGTTAAACAATAACCAGTCATTTTTCCAGAGGTCACAAGATTTGTAACTTCCCCAAGTACTCCCACAGATAACATCACTGTTGTAACACCTAAGACTGGACTTTTGAGATGTCTTTCAGACTTTTGCATTTCTGATGACCAGTTATCTCCACCTGAACTCATGACTCATGACTCATGACTCAGTCCTGTGGACCCTACTCAGAGGCAGACTCGGCACATGAGGACAATTTTCCACTCCCCTATGATGGCATCCCCAACCAATCAGCAGCACCCATTCTCTAGTCCCCTCTGCCCACCAAGCTATACTTGAAAACCCTACCTCTTAGCCTTCAGGGAGGTGGATTTGAGTAATAACTCCATCTGCCACCTGGTGTGGCCAGATTTGTATCAGTTAAACCCTTTACTGCAATGCCATGGTCTTGGTGAATTGGTTTTGTCTGTGCAGCAGGCAGGAAGAACCCAGCAAGAGATTACACCTTAGTACAAAAGAATGGCATGGCTTGGAAAAGCTGGGGCCATGTCTCCTAGTAACAAACGTGTCAGTGCCTGACATGCAAGACCCACTAGAACCAGAATCAGCCATAGGAGAAGTAAGCAAATGGGCACTGGGCCCTACAGGTGATTGACGCCTCATTATGCATGAATCTTCTACATCTCTTAGCATGAAGGGAGGGATCTGACAAGGTTGTTGATCTGTCTTTTCTCTTGCCTGAGAGCTTCAGCCACTCAAGTCCTCCCTGCTCTGTAATGCAACATCCACCTCTGACTTGGCAGTGGCACTGCCCCCGAATCCTGATGGCCTTGGGATGAAGTTGCCTTTTGCTGTCAGAACACAAGAAAGAGACGTGGGGATGTATCCTCTGGGACCTGAAGGACCTTAGTCCTGAGAGCACATGCTTGTGGGTGTGCCAATGTAGGTGAGGAAAGTCTTTCCTCCCTGTCCTTCTGGGATCTGTGGCTGGGGCTCAAGAATCAGGCTGGTGAAAAACAGATTAACAAGAGTAAAAGCAGTTTTAATTCTGTATGTGGTATGCATGGGAGTTCACAAAGAAAAATGTAGCTCCAGGAGGTGGCCAGGTGACTGAGGCTTATGCACCATAATAGGCCAAACAAGAGAAAAGGGATCGGGGGCTTCTGGGAGCAGGAGAAGCCAGTTCTGGGAAGGCAAGTTGGGGTCATCTTGTTACGCAGCAAAGAGTCTGTCAGGGCATGGGGGTTGTCTCCAGGAGCAGCTCCCTCCCTGCTATGGAAACAGCTTTATTTTATAAATGTAAATTTCCTTTACAAGAGGGAAAATGTATACTACATTTTTAGGCAGTTAGGGGGAGGTAAGGAGCTTTTCCAGTGTCTGCTCGTTCTCAGTTGCCTTCAGCTCAAAATAATGTGCATGCCAAAGAGACAGATTTTGGGATGACATATTCTGATACCCTGTGTAAGCAAGAGAGGCACCATGTGTTCCTTAATGCATTTGTGTGTGTTTGTGACATGAGGAAGCTGCTGAGGCATAGGGGATCAGAGCAGGGTTTCCACCTGCCTGGTTTGTGTTTGGTACAGAAGTGATTGTCACTGAGGGAAGCCAGCACTTACAGAACAGTGTGGGCAAGAAGAGGAGAGAGATGCTTGTCTTCTCATTGCCCACCCTGCCATCTTCCGCCAGGCTGAGAAAGCAGAGGGAGAAGCAGCATGGGGAGGTGGGATTCTGGGGCACAGAGTGGGGCAGAGGGGCTGGAAGCCATGGGGGGTGGTGACTGAAGACCATACTCTGACCTTTTCTTGCTCACATTTCTTTCTAAGGGGCTTAGGAAGTCTCACCTTACAAACCATAAAATTTCCTTAAGCAAGATTTTTTTTTTTTTTTTTTTTTTGAGATAGAGTCTCATTCTGTTGCCCAGGCTGGAGTGCAGTGGCGTGATCTCCGATCGCTGCAGGCTCTGCCTCCTAGGTTCAGGGATTCTCAAGCCTCAACCTCCTGAGTAGCTGGGACTACAGGTGCACGCCACTATGCCCAGCCAATTTTTGTATTTTTTGTAGAGACGGCCATGTTGCTCAGGCTGGTCTTGAACCCCTGACCTCAAGTGATTCTCCCCAACTTGGCCTCCCAAAGTGCTGGGATTACAGGCATGAGCCACTGCACCTGGCCTGTATTAGTCTGTTCTCATGCTGCTATGAAGAAATACCCAAGACTGAGTAATTTATAAAGGAAAGAGATTTAATTGACTCCCAGTTCCACATGGCTGTGGAAGCCTTAGGAAATTTACAACCATGGTGGAAGGCACCTCTTCACAGGGCGACGGGAGAGAGAGAATGAATGCCAGCAGGGAACTCTTATCAAACTATGAAATCATGAGAATAGCATGAGGACAACTGCCCCCATGATTCAATTACCTCCTACCAGGTCCCTGCCACAAACCATGGGGATTATGGGATTACAATTCAAGATGAGATTTGGGCGGGGACACAAAGCCAAACCATATCACAGCCCAAGATTTTTATTGACCCTTCATAATGTGGCCTGTTTCCAACTTGACTCTGGTATGGCATCACCTGAGAGATACCAGACCCGCTTATCTTAACTCAAACATTCCTTTCTACTGACTTGAAGTCTTTAGACAAAGCTTAGCTCTTTCAACCAATTGCCAACTGAAGAATTCCTAAACCCAGCAGGGTGTGGTGGCTCAAACCTGTAATCCCAGCAATTTGGGAGGCTGAGGTGGGAGGATTGCTTGAGCTCAAGAGTTTGAGACCAGCCTGGGCAACATAGTGAGATCTTTTCTATTCGGTTATAAAATTTTTTTTTTAAGTAGCCACGTGTGGTGGTGTACACCTGTAGTCCCAGGTACTGGGGGGCTGAGACAGGAGGATTGCTTGAGCCCAGGAGATTGAAGCTGCAGTGAGCTATGATCATGCCACTGTACTCTAGCTCAGGTGACAGAGTGAGACCCTGTCTCAAAAATAAAAATAATAAACAATAAATATTTTAAAATAAAATAAAGAATCCCTAAACCCACCTATGACCTTTAAGTCCCCATTTTGAGATGTCCCATCTTTTCTGGGCAAACCAATGTATACCTTCAATGTATTGATTTTACCCACAATTGCTGTCTCCCTGAAATGTATAAAACCAAAGTAGAACCTGACGGCTTCGGGGGAACCTTCTCAGGGCCTCTTGAGACTCTGTTTTCCTGGGCCATGGTCATTCACATGGCTCAGAATAAACCTCTTTAGCTATTTTGGCAGAGTTCGGTGTTTGTGCCATCATGACAAACGAAGCAGTGATCACACGGTGCTCATTGTTGGCCTTAGGGAGGCCTCTGGCTTTCCCAAGTTTGTATTTTCTCCATTTTGGAGAGTGTGAGCATGAGTTTTGATTCAAAACTAGGTAAAACAAATCTTCCTCCATCCTGATCTAGCACCTTAGCCGGAGCCAGCCCAGAAGAGAGTGCTTTACTCTTAGGCCTTCTGGGAGGGGGCAGGCTGAGAGGGCTGCCAGCCGGCGAGCCCCAGAGAAGAGCCAGGGAGGAAGGCGACTTCCTGGCAATAGAGGCTCACTACTTCTGTGGCACTCAGGTTGGCCCTTAGAGGGTTCATGGACTTCCTTGAAAAAACTGCTCAGAGCTCTGCAAAAAAACCCACACAGTTTCCCCAGCACATAACACCACACATGCAAAGCAGGGTGAAGGGATTTGATTTTTCTCACAGGAAGTGCCTTGATGGAAGGGAAATGGAAGCCTTTCATTTTTGCATAATTCTGTAAATTATATACATTTTGCCAATTCAGCCCAAATTGGTATTTTCCTCTCCCTGATTCCTATTTCATTTACACATAATACTTAACATGCAACTCTGGTTTCCAGACTGCCTGGAGAAAATAGGTTTGCCTCTGCTGTCCTAGCCTCCTGCTGGCTGCGTGCTGCGCAAAGCACCGTGCCGTCTCGAAGCATTTCTTGTGTGCGTATGTGAAGGAACAAGAGCCTGCAGCCACATTGCTTACAGGGCTTTCCAAGGCTCTCACTTCATGTTAGAGAGGGCGATTGCCATGCTGAGTATTCATTCAGTGTGTCTGAGCAAAGTCAGCTGGAAAGAAGTATTTGTCACAGTGCTGCAGGTCCCAGAGGGAGGCCTGGCCCTCATGAGCAGGCTGCAGTGGGGGCTCCACACTCCCAGACCTCAGCCTTCCACTGGCCTCTGCTTCTCAAAAAGACCAAAGGCCTTGAGTCTGTGTTCTCCAGCCACAGCTAAAAGCCCCCCCTGAAACAACCAAGACTTTCCCTTATTTGGAACCTGTCTTTGTGGCTCAGCCAGGCAGATATCTACCTTTTGTCAGCCATTTGCTATGTCATGAGAAGCACACAGCTGCCAGACAGAGGAAACCCAATTCTTATTGACTCCTGGGAGGTCTTAAGGAATTTATTTCCCCCACCGTGTCTCAGTTTCTGCAGGTGTACAACCAAAAGCTAGGATCCCCAAGGCCTACAGAGTCCAGTGTGGTAGCCACTAGCCACAGGTAGCTATTTAAATTGTGTTTGAATTAATTAAAATTAAGTAAAAGTGAAATTTCCATTCTTTGGTCAACTAGCCACTTTTCAAGGGCTCAATAGCCACGTGTCACCAGCAACTCCCATACTGGCTGGTTCAGGTAACAGAACATTTCCATCAAGGCTGGAAGTCCCGTGGGACAGTGCTGATCCCAAGATTCCTAAGGCCCTTCCAGGGCTGGCAATCCAAGCGGAGGTGGGTGAGCCCCGGTCTTCCTCCCCTCTGGTTGCTGTGGGTGTCCAGGCATGGGTGTGTCCTTTAGTGCTCATGGTTCAGAGTAGGCGTCAGGAAACCTTGGCCTTGTTACTATTTTGAGTGTTCTCAGGGACCCTTTAAGGCACAGTCCAGGAACAAAAGTCCTCAAGTGACCTGGAAGAGGATGTTTCACTGGCCCAGAGAGTACTAGCCTGAGATGAGGAAACTGAGACCCAGAGAAGCTGAGGGTAGAGGGAACCAGGGGAGACTGTTGCTCGCTGGCCCCATGGAGGAAGGAGGGAGTTTTCCGCAGACTCAGGAGGGATGGAAGGAGTGGTGCTCCCAGACCCGAGGCCCTATCCTGAGAGACGGGTGTCTGCATGTGGCAGGCCTTTATCACAATTGTTGCCGGCCACTGAAAACTCTGCCCAGCATCTGTCAGTACAACAGACTGACATCCTAGGTGCCAGTCAGAGAGGTCCAAGGCTCTGTGGTTCTAGAGGAAGTCCTTGAGCCCCCCATTCGTGGCCACCTTTCTTGAAGAGCTTGGCCAGGCTCAGCCGTGGAGCCTGTCCAAAGTGAGGATGCGCGCACAGGCTCTGGGATGCAGGGGCCAGACGGGGCTGGCTGCAGTCTCTCCTTGGCTTGTCATGCCTGGGTGGCAGCTGAAAAAATCCTCACACCTGCTGGACAGACCCGAGGCCTGCTTTACTCACCCACACGTACCTTGACTTGACTTGTGTGCCCAGGTGTTTGAGAGAAAAGTCCTGAAAAAACAGCACCCAGGAATCCAGAGGAGGTGGGGCCCAGTGTGGGGCTCCCCTGCTGGAGTGTGGGAAGCAGCCCGGTCACTGCGTCCTTGCTCTCTCTTGTTCATCCTCAAAATGTCCCAGAGGTTGCTGTTGGAACCCTCACCTTACAGAGGTGGATACCAAAGCTCAGAGAAGTAACATAGTCCAAGCCACAGTGCTTAAAAAGTAGTAGAGCCAGGACTCAAAGCAAGCTAGGCCAGCCTCCCAGCTGCTTTGTTTCCACTCTTCCACACAGAAGTCTGATGTCTGACCCTGTCTGGGATGGATCATTCATTCATTCACTTAATTTCTTTTCTTTTCTCTTCTCTTCTCTTCTCTTCTTTCTTTCTTTCTTTCTCTTTCTTTCTTTTGTCTTTCTTTTGTTCTTTATTTTTTTGAGACGGAGTTTCCCTCTTGTTACCCACGCTGGAGTGCAATGGTTCAATCTCAGCTCACTGCAACCTCCGTCTCCTGGGTTCCTGCCTCAGCCTCCCGAGTAGCTGGGATTACAGGCGCCGGCCACCATACCTGGCTAATTCTCATATTTTTAGTAGAGATGGGTTTCACCATGTTGGCTAGGCTGCTCTCGAACTCCTGACCTCAGGTGATCTGCCTGCCTCGGCCTCTCAAAGTGCTGGGATTACAGGTGTGAACTACCGCGCCCTGCTACACTTAATTCTATCAGCCCACCTGAGCTAGGTGCGGGGGCACAGCCGTGCACAGCAACATGAGGCTCAACTCACAGCACTGACAGAAAGCAGCCTCATCCAGTGAACTGCCTCTGCCGTGAATTCTACAGTGACCCAGCTTTCAAAACAGCCTGCAATGGGAGAACCTATTCTAATTAAGAATGGTCAAGCTGGACTTCCTTGAGGAGGTCAACTTTGAGCTGAGTTAGGTGGCCTCCTAATGCCTCTGTTTTCTTGTCTGTAAAATGGGAATAATGGAAATCCCCATTGTGTCTCCTCCAAGGGCTGCTCTCAGGAGCCTCTCATGGGAGGTGATGGTAAGGGTCTTTGCAGACATCCTCTGAAAGTAGAATTACAAAGGCCCAGGAAAGAATGCTGGGCCAGGACCTCACACCACTCTTGGTCAAGGCCTTTTAAAATGCATTTACCCACCATCCCCCTTCAGCAAGACCCGAGCACACCGGCTTCAGGGACTGGGCTCTCCCTATATTCCTCAGTATTGAATAAAAGATAGAGACAGAATCTCTAAATTTAAAAACTTTTCTTCAGGAGGCAAGAATTGCAATTCAGGGCATACAGACCAGGTGGTCTTTGTTATGTCCAAAGAACAAAAAGAAGGTTAAAGAATTTAGAGAAATTTTATATATTGTTCTGCAAGAAAGTTCATTAGATTAGCACTAGTAAAGTTTTGGGGAACAGGCAAGCTCCGATTGGTGAGTGATGGTGGTGGATACAACTAGTCTTAAAGTTGCAGTAGGTTGTTTCAGTAGCTGTTAGATAAAACTGGTTTCAGGTGGCAGCAAGCAGTTTCAGCAGCCAGGCTTGCAGAGAATTCAATCCTCAGAGCAATGTCATGTGTCCTGAGGGCTTTATCCTCCTGGCGTCTGGACTCTGTTTTAGTTGGGTATGGCAAGAACGACCCAATTTGTATGATCAACTTTCACATTAGTAAGAGCTTGAACCACAGGCCTGGGAGAGCCAAGCCTGGCTCTGACTCCAGCTTCTTCCACTGATGTCTTTTCAGTGACTTTCAATGAGCTCAGGACGCCAGGAGCCCAGACGGCCGGCTCTTCCCCATCAGTATCTTTGTCTTCGCTATTTGGTCACCCAGTGAGTCTCTTAGGCTGGGAGTTCAGTTTACATTCCAGGCCCCCAAGCCACAAATAAAGGAGACTCCTGCCGGCCCAGGGTTTCCAGAGATGCCCTGCAGAATCCTCAAGAGGCACCTGTCTCTCAGCCTCCCAAGTCAGAGGCATCTTCACAGAAAGGTAGAGCACTGGTAATTTCTAGAATCCTGATTCCACATCTATCCCTCCCTCTGGCAGAAAACTGAAATTCCACTAGTCTATGCTTTAAAAATGTACTATCCTTGCTGTGATTTTAAACTACATCCACAAATTTGTTACTCCTCTCTCCAAGAAGTATCTTCATGTGGCCTCCTTAGAGGACACCAGTCATATTGGGGTAGGGTCCGCTCCACCTCAGCAAGACCTCATTTTGATTGGTTACATCCACAATGACTTTGTTTCTAAGTAAGCTCATATTCTAAGGTGCTAAGGCCTGGGATTTCAGCATATCTTTCTTTTTTCTTTTTCTTTCTCTTTTTTTTTTTTTTTTTCCGAAGTGGGAGACACGATTCAACTCAGTACAAATCCTTTTTCATTTTTTTCATTTTCTGTAGTGGGAAGTCAGGCAAGGCTTCAATGATTCTGCTTCCTTAAAGTTTGTAAAACTGTTGGCAACTGTTGTGAGACCCCGGTTCTTGTCTTCCTAGTTTAAAAGAATTTAAACAAGAGACACACAGCAAAGGAGATGCAGCATAGAGCAATTTACTGCACAGGAGAAAGAGTATTTTGTAAGTGAAATGCAGAGTAGACAACACCCTGAGAGCATGCAGGGCGAATGTCTGTAAAGATGAGACAACATGGACCATTAATGGGAAGATCCCTTATGGGAGTCTTCTGTGATTATTCATAAGGGGGTGGGAGAGGTGTTGCTAGTTAGCATGTTCTGGGTGCTCCTCTGGGTGCACATGCCCAGTAGCTATACATGCTTGCTCATACTTCGCATGTCTCATTAGCATCTTAAATCTCCACCCAGGGCTGTGTTTTTTACTATTATAAAAAAGGGTCAGTTTGAGGACACGTAAAATCAAAATGCATGTACCCTCTACAGGGGAAAGTCCTTACCGGAGGCAGCTTTGCTGGAATGAGCTTGACTACAGCACATATTGTGTGTTGACGGTGAGGTCTCCATGGTTGCTGCCTCCCAAGGACATGGTTATGTCCCTGACTATCTCAAAACTGCTGATCTAGTGGGAAAATCCCTGGAAGAAAAGTGGCTCTAGTAAATGCTTGAATGAATGAAAGGGTGAGCAACAGCGTCCCTGCACTGACATGCTCATGCTGCACTCCCCGGCAAGTTGGCACCCTGCTCAGGATTTACGCCCTGGAAAGCAAGATGGGCCCAGTCATTCCCAGTTGTGGGGTGATGCCAGGGAGCAGGCTGCATGTCCTGAAAGGAAACCTGGAGTGGAATGCTGGTCTGCCCTTTGCTGGAGGAGAAACTTTCAGGAAATCATTCATTCAACAGATTCTGTTTCATAAATTTTAAAAGAAATTTTGTGGGTACATACTAAGTGTATATATTTATAGGATTCATGAGATGTTTTGATATATGCATGCAATGTGAAATGACCTCATCATGAGGAATAGGGCCTCCATCCCCTCAAGCATTTATCCTTTGTGTTGCAAACAATCCAATTACATTCTTTTAGTTATTTAAAAATGTACAATTAAGTTATCATTGACTATAGTCACCCTGCTGCGCTATCAAATTGGATCAACAGATTCCTATTAAGTGCCTACTATGTGCTGGCAATTGTGACAAATGAGGAATGGATCAGACAGGAAGACTAATCCGGGACCTGTCCCCATGAAGACTACAGTCTAAGGGGGACATGCAATCCCACTCACTTCACAAAAATCCAACCTGCCAAATGCTTGGAAGGAGAGAGGCGTGGTGCTCTGAATGCCTCCCAGAAGCCAGAGCCCGCTCAGGGTTACAGGGCTGGAGGCAGAGTGGCTTCAGCGCAGCATTAAAGGCTCAAATGCATTCCCTCCAAAACTCATACTTTTGAGACCTCAGAAAGTGGCTGAATTTGGAGAGAGCCTTTAACAAGGGAATTAGAACTAAATGAGGTCATTAGGGTGGCCCTAATCCAATCTGACTGGTGTCTTTATAAGAAGAAGAAATTAGGACACAGGCTTCACACAGAGGAGAGACCACGTGGTCACACAGAGTAAAGGTGGCCATCTGCAAGGCAAGGAGGGAAGACTCAAGAAACCAGCCCTGCACACACCTTGATCTCAAACTTCCAGCCTCCAAAAGAGTGAAAAGGCACATTCCTGTTGTTGCAGCCCCCAGCCTGTGATACTTTGCTATGGCAGCCCTATCAGATTATCAGCTACAAGAAGGGAAAAGCATCCTGGCCAAGGGAACAGCATATGCTAAGTCCCTGGGGTAGAACAGAGAGTGGAGGATGCAGAGGCTCAGAGGGCACTGCAACTGGGGCATAGAAAGGGAGGGAAAGTGAGACACAGGAGGGTAGGAAGAGGGCCCAGGCAGACTCCCAGCTCAGGGGCTTACTAACAAATCTTCTCGTAAGAGAAATGCAAGGGCATTATGTGTGGGGAGGGAGGAAGACTGGCTGACCAGCTTGGCATTCCAGAAACACCCCCATAGCTGAAGCAGGAGAATAGGGTCCATGGACACGGAGCCTAAGGGTTTCCTAGAACTGAAACAGTACAACCCCAACTTTCTACAACTGAGTACAGAACTTTGTAATCCCGCTTCAGCTATGACAGGAAACATCTCCTTCACTCGCATAGGGTGTACACCAAGTAAATCACTTTGTAACCTCCCTCAGCCTCTTCATTTGCATAGAGAACACACCAAGTAACCAATGGGAAGCCTCTAGAGGATATTTAAACCCCGGAAAATTCTGTAACCTGGCTCTTGAGCCCCTTGCTCAGGCCGCCCCCACCCTGTGGAATGTGCTTTCGTTTTCAATAAATCTCTGCTTTCGTTGCTTCATGCTTTCCTTGCTTTGTTTGTGCGTTTTGTCCAATTTTTTGGTTCAAAACACCAAGAACTTGGACACCCTCCACTGGTAACGTATCTGCTGTGTGGAAGGGGGTCAGGCAAAGGCAATGAGGCCAGTGAGGGGGAGCACGGAGGCACATAGAGGGTCCCAGCTGCAGGCAGGAGGGCAGGTTGGTCTCCACCTGTGAAACGAGGGCAGTATTGTGCACAGTACAATCTCTCAACAATTGCCATTTGTGATTTACTTCATCGTTTGACCCCATTAGACTGGGAGGGGAGTTCTCTTTTGGTTCTGAAATTATGCACCTAAGCTATAAACTAACGTTAGTGCTCATCTTGGTATACTGGAGATAGCCTGAGAAATGTAGTCAAATGCCTGCTGCTTTCAGCACGACTGCTCCTGACCTCAGTGAATGGGCCTGAGGACTCTGAGGAAGTGCTAGGTGTTCGGGATTATTCAACTCAGGGGAAGTCCAGCTTCTTGTCCATTTACATTCTCTTCTCGTTCCATTCTGTAAGTAAGGGTGGCCATGGCTTCCACATTTTATTTGACTGAAATTTTAAGGATTAAAAGCATTCACGTCTAAACTTGTTGATTTATTTCACTAGGCCATCTTGACCAAACAACTGACTAATTCAAAAAATTTTTGTCTTTATAATAGTAATATTGTTTTAGTGGCAAAAGGATAGGCCAGAGTTTACCAAACTGTATTCTAGAAAACATTAACATCTTACAAAATCATAATAGCAACTATTATGGCTGACATTTATTGTTTACTTCAGGTTGGCTATTGGGCTTAGTAATTGTCACACGTTACATAATGCTGATAGTTTTTTCTTTGCAAAAAAGGGTTGTAGAATATTTTCATTTTCTTCTTGGCAACTCATGATACAGATTGTTCCTGAGTAGTTTTACAGGGAAAAAACATATTTCATTTTGTTTCTCTGTTGTTGTCCTTAAAAACACAATTCGGGGAAAATGGTATGAGATTTTAAAACTTGGCAGCTTCACTGAAGGTTTCGACGTCAGTCATGTTGTATGGGTTTTATTGTAACAGATGGTACAGGTAAGAAGCAAAAGGTAATTAAATTATAGATCAATAGTTCTGGAAAGGGCCTGGGGAAAGCCTTCCTTGTTCAACGGCAGAAGCTGAGCGGTGAGATGACTGTCCCAGGCAGGTGGAGTGGGGCTGGGATGGGCTCTACCTCCCCGTCCACCAGCACCTCCCTGTCCCCACCCGCAGGTGTCAGTGGGAGGCCTCCCCTGGGCTCAGCTGAGCCAGGGTGTCCAGGAGCAGTGCCAGAGAAAATAAAGGACACTCAGTGAAATTTGAATTTCAGATAAACAATAAATAACTTTTAGTATTAATATGTCCCATTTGTTACTTATCTAAAATTCAAATTTAATGGAGCTGTCTGCATTTTTATGTGCTTAATCTGGCAACCAGTGCCTGAGCCCTGCACCAGCATCTATCTGCCCTCCGGCTTCCTCCAGCCCAGGGACACAGGGCCTGCTGAAGCTGCTTGGGATGCCAGTTCCCACTGCCTTCTACCCCTGAACAATGCCTCTGACGCCAGGAAGACCCAGACGTCCACTCTGGGGAGCAGGGGTAAGGAAGTCATCTTTACAAAAGTATGTAAAGTTGGTCACATCCGTCCTCACCCATGCTCACATCCTCTCCACACCCTCTGGCCATGAGCCGAGCTATTACTTCAACCGCCACGGGGACTCCACAGCAGCGTTGTGGGGCTCTGCAGGACCTTCCCCATGGGAAGCATACAGCCCACTGCAGTTTCTCTATTCCACAAGCTCCAGGCTCTGCCAAGCTGGTCCTGTCAAGGACAGTGGGCTGACCCCACCAGGGGCCTCGGCTCCACGTCACCTTCCAGGGATAGGGTGAAACCCCTGGCTCACAGTTCCTCCTCCTTTTGCCATTCATTCCCTGCTGCCTGAGTGGTCCCTGAAACCCTTGCTGGCTTGTTCTTCAACCTGGCCTTGAGACTTGAACAGGCTTGCCCAGTGTGTCCATCTCCAGGAGGGTTCCTGAGAGAAAAGAGGCCAGTGCCATCTGCCTCTCCAACTCCACCATAGGCCTGTGTCTGACCACAGTGCTGCTGATGGTCTACCCCCACCCACACACTCAACCTCAAGCCGCTGGAGAGAAGGCACCATCTCTTTCATCCATCGAGTCCCAGCACCTGGCTGGATGCCTGGCAGAGCAGGCTGTCTGTGCTCTGTGGCTGGGTGGTGGGCGGATCAATGAGAAGGGCAGAGACACCCCTGTGTCCGCCTACTCACAGCCTCTCCCACCCAACCTGTACTCCATAAAGTTTGCTCTTTAAGGCTAGAACTGATGATTCCCCTTGAGTCCCTGCAACTGGTCCCCAAAACAAGAAGGCATCACAGTGAGGAGAGGCACAGGGAGCTGCTCAGTGTGGCTTTTCTTTCCCTGCAAATGGTGCCTTTCCTAGCTTTAAAGAGGCCACGGGGAGAGTGGGAACAGGCCACTGAAGGACCCTGAGCAAGGCACAGACCCCGTTCCAGGCACACTCTCCCTCAGTGATCAGGAGAGTGGCCAGGTAGGCTGCCTTCATGGCTACGGGCGCAGACACAGGGCCTTGAGAGTGGCCCACAGGCATCTTCTCAAATCCACACTCCCTGTCACCTGGACAATGCTGTGTTATGGGGACTGTCCTGTGCATTTTAGGATATTGTCCCAAAGAACCTTAAGGACCAAGAGGGGGTCCAGGAGAACAGCTGGGCAGATGGGGCCGAAGGCAAAACCCTGAAAGCCAGGTGAGGACAGCTTTTCCACAACACATCAGATTCATTTTCCTAAAGACACTGGCTGTCGTCTCTTCCAGAAGGTAAACAAAGAACCTGCTCTACTATGAAACCAGCATCCCTTAGAAAAGTACCACATGGCTGGGGTCAGCTCCACCGAGGACTCTCTAAATATGTTGGCCACTTAAGCTCAACTTTCCATTACCAGTGACACGCACAGCTCACGTGTGTACACACACACACAAATGCCACCACCCTGTCCCCACACAGGTCTCTACTCCAGTGGATCTCACTCAGGGTGATTTTGCTCCCTGGGGAGCATTTGGTAAAGTCTGGAGACATCTCTGCTTGTCACAGCTGGGGGCAGGGAAGGTGCTTCCAGAATCTAGTAGGCAGGGCTAGGGATGCCGCTCAATATCCTAAAATGCCCAGGACTGTCCCTGCAACACAGAATGATTCAGCTCAAGACTTCAGCAGTGCCCAGGGTTAGAAATTCCGCTGTAACATTGTGAAGCTGCCTCCAAACTTTTGCAAAAAGAGATCTTGGAATTTCCAATTGGCTTCCCTGGGGCTCTATAAACCAGATGTCTGTCGTTGGCATCAGTTTACATAGACACCTGCAGAAAGCTGTCTGCTTGTGATGAAGCAGCCCCTCTTTTTCAACTACTTTGTAAGTGAAGCTGTTGTAGGGACACACAAACACACACACACACACATCTCTTGATAATGCATGTTCATTTTTCTCTTCATTTTCTCTCCTGAGCTACAGTCACTTTGGGCAATGCCAAGAATGACTGTGGAGACACATTCGGACCCCTTAATTAAGGACGCTAGAAGATGCCCCCGAGGCCCATGTGTGATGGCAGGATTCCTTCAGAACTCACATGCAGAATGGAAATGGGAATCAGAAGTCTATTTTCCTTTTGTTTGGTGTTTAATGCCTTTTCTTCTGGTTGACAGACTTGAACTTTAAAAGACGGATGATGATGTAAGAACAATTGATGTGTCATTTGACAAATGGCAAAATTTGTCTTTTCACTAATTTAGACTAATTTCTCACTGCAATTACTCCCCATTGTCATGGGGGGATTCTCACTAGGGTGGTCTCCTAATTATTAGTACAAATGAAAGACACCAAGAAATTTTGTGCAAAGAAAAATACTCAGCCTTGTTTTTGGTTTGGCGGAGGTGGGTGTTTCTCACTCACATACATCAGAAAGCTCTAAGAAAAGCAAATAGGAAGGGACCTATAATTTTCTTCATTGAAGTGAGTCATATTTTTGAAACTACAAAAACTCATTATTTAATTTGGAAAAGTTTGGAGGAGAAATTCCGTTCTTCCTCATTTCCGCGGAGTCGTGGTGACAGAAGCTCAGTGAGCTGACTTGGGTTGGTGATGGTTGTTTTTCTGTTCAAAGAGATGTAACAGAAAGGAGGCTCCAGACATTCTCATTTTTCTTCTCTCTCTTTGCTAACAAGCTTTTCAAATTCTGGAAAAAAAAAAGAATAAATAAATAAAAAACAAACTAGCAGTGGAGAAATGCTGATTAAGTTGTCATGCTGAAATTATACAGCAGATAGATCCTTGGACACTTGCCAGAAATTGCACTTGGAGGAAAAGAAATAACCTTCATCACTAGATATTTTCTTTGGAGAAGGAGCACTGCAAAGCGGGCACAGAGAAGTCTTTTGTGTAGCGTCTGTGACAGCAAGAGGTGAAGTCTCCATCAGCAGCCGGCGGGCGAGCAGGAGGGTTGGGGTCCAGATGCAGGGTGAAGGAACTTCACTTCCAAGGGAAAACTGGACATGAATCCCTAGAGGTGACAGCCTCCTGTGAGTGAATCATCTAGGTCTCAATTTCGGAAAATACAGGGATCAAGGAATCCACTGGGGTTGCCCACACTTGACTTTTAATAGGAATAGAGGCAGGCAACCTGGGGACACAGCAAGCAGACTGCACCCCATCAGCGTCTCCTGTGAAACCCCAGTGCACCCCTCTTCCTCTCCACCAATCACAACTGCCCTTCTTTGAAAACAGCATTTATAGGCAGGACATTTTTTTGGTTTTATTTTAAAGCATCAGTCAGTCCCAAGTTCTTAGCTCTGAGGTATGCATATTAATTTCATAGTGACAAAAACCTTGTCTTGTTCTGTTAAAAGACAGATGTCTCTGTGTCCTACTTTTTATCAACTAAATGGTTTTATTAACAAAACATCTCTGTAAAATGAAGATCTTTGTTCTGGAAGGCATGTGATTCTACAAGTTTGCTTTTTATGCCTTTTTATTATGCTTTATTAGCTGTGATATCCTTAACCATAAATTAAAAGGATTTAAAAATATCCCTATACATTATAAGGAAGGGGTCCAGTTTCAATTTTCTGCATATGGATAGCCAGTTCTCCCAACACCATTCACTAAATAGGGAATCCTTTCCGCATTGCTTGTTTTTGTCAGGTTTGTCAAAGATCAGATGGTTGTAGATGTGTGGTCTTATTTCTGAGATCTCTATTCTGTTCTGTTGGTCTATGTGTCTGTTTTGGTACCAGTACCATGCTGTTTTGGTTACTGTAGCCTTGTAGTATAGTTTGAAATTGGGTAGTGTGATGCCTCCAGCTTTGTTCTTTTTGCTTAGGATTGTCTTGGCTATACAGGCTCATTTTTGGTTCCATATGAATTTTAAAGTAATTTTTTCTAATTCTGTGAAGAATGTCAATGGTAGTTTACTGGGAATAGCATTGAATCTATAAATTACTTTGGGCAGTATGGCCATTTTCACGATATTGATTCTTCCTATCCACAAGCATAGACTGTTTTTCCATTTGTTTGTTTCCTCTCTTATTCCCTTGAGCAGTAGTTCGTAGTTCTCCTTGAAAAGGTCCTTCACATGCCTTGTTATCTGTATTCTTAAGTATTTTATTCTCTTTGTAGCAATTGTGAATGGGAGTTCATTCATGATTTGGCTCTCTGCTTGTCTATTGTTGGTGTATAGGAATGCTTGTGATTTTTGCATATTGATTAAGCAATACCATTCAGGGCATGGGCACAGGAAAAAATTTCATGACAAAAACATCAAAAGCAATTGCAACAAAAGCAAAAATTGACAAATGGGACCTCATTAAACTAAAGAGCTTTTGCACAGCAAAAGAAATTGTCATCAGAGTGAACAAACAACCTACAGAATAGGAGAAAGCTTTTGCAATATATCCATCTGACAAAGGTTTAATATGCAGAATCTACAAGGAACGTAAACAAATTTACAAGAAAAAAAAAACGAACAACCCCATCAAAAAGTGGGCAACGGATATAAACAGACACTTCTCAAAAGAAGGCATTCATGTGGCCGCCAAGCATATGAAAAAAAAAACCTCAACATACACTGATCATTAGAGAAATGCAAATCAAAACCAAAATGAGATACCATCTCATGCCAGTCAGAATGGTAATAATTAAAAAGTCAAGAAACAACAGATGCTGGTGAGGCTGTGGAGAAATAGGAACGCTTTTACACTTTTGATGGAAATGTACACTGTCTTCAACTATTGTGGAAGACAGTGTGGCAGTTCCTCAAGGATGTAGAAACAGAAATACCATTTAACCCAGCAATCCTGTTACTGGGTATATACCCAAAGGAATGTAAATAATTCTGTTATAAATATGCATTCACATGTATGTTTATTGTAGCACTATCCACAATAGCAAAGACATGGAATCAACCCAAATGCCCATTAAAAATAGGTGGATAAAGAAAATATGGTACATGTGTACCATGGAATACTATACAGCCATAAAAAGGAATGAGATCATGTTGTTTGCAAGGACATGAATGGAGCTGGAAGCCATTATCCTCAGCAAGCTAATACAGAAACAGAAAACCAAACACCACATGTTCTCACTCATAAGTGGGAGCTGAACAATGAAAACACATGGACACATGGAGGGGAACTACACACACTGGGGCCTGTCATGGGGCAGGGGTGAGGGGAGGGAGAGCATCAGGATAAATAGCTAATGTATGTGGGGCTTAATACCTTGGTGATGGGTTGATAGGTGCAGCAAACCACCGTGGGGTACGTTGATCTGTGTAACAAACCTGCACATCCTGCACATGTATCCCAGAACTTAAAATGAAATTAAATTAAATTAAAAATAAATAAAAATAAAAAATAAAAATACCCTTAATCTTTCTTTTTTTGTTGTTGTCGGTAGGTTCTGTTTTGTTTTGTTTAGGTCTCACTTTGTCAGCCAGGCGGCTGGAGTGCAGAGGCACTATCATGGCTCACTGCAACCCTATCTCCTGTTCTCAAGTGATCCTCCCTCCTCAGTCTCCGAGTAGCTGGGACCACAGGTGTGTGCCACATCTTGCTAATTTTTCTATTTTTTTTTTTTTTTTTGTAGAGACAGGCTTTTGTCATTTTGCCCAAGCTGGTCTCCACCTCCTGGGCTCAAATGATCTGCCTGCCTCAGCCTCCCAAAGTACTGGGATTACAGCCATGAGCCACTGCGCCCAGCCCCTAGTCTCTCAATTTGTAATGGGAATAGCAGTTCACTTCCAAAAGATTAGAAATGAGGAATGACAAAAAATTATAGAGGCAAGAATTATTTTTGTTTCCCTGAGTCAACAATCCAGACAGCACAGATAAACACATTTCTTGTTAGCAACGCAAGCCCAGAAACTACATGAGGAATTTCGGTCACAAAGTTTTGTTTTGGGGTTTCTGAAGTCACTTGCTGAAGATGGAAGAAGAAGGTGGCGACTCTGCTGCCTTCCTCTATTTGCAAAAGACAAATGAAGATGGATGAGGTAGGGTCGGCAGGTTCCCCCTGTTAGGTTGATTTAAGGCCTGATGATGAAGGCTTTCGCCAGGCAGCCAGGTAAATCAGAAAGCCTAGGTCGGTAAGGATGGTGGAGGGACCATTTGGTCCTGCATCCTGAAGCTATTTCTCTCGTAACTGCAGTTGTCCATCAAGGCCAAGGTGGGAGCCACTGGGTAGCACAGCTTCAAGTTAAGCTTATTTTCTGAGCCTTATAATACAAATAAAATTGTATTCCCTGGAGGCCTCAGCTGAAGACAGAATTTCCTTACATAAGCCTTTTAAGAGCTGAGAATGGCATTGCCGCAGATCAGGTATTGACAGTTTTTGAGGGCTGATAGCATGTGCGTTGCCAAGTGAGCACCTTTAAATGATCAGGAAGTTAGCCTCAGGGCACAGCCTGCTCCAGGTCTTTAGCGTCAGGCATGTTCAACTCAACCACAGGATGAGCGGGAGGAGGGTGGGGGCTCCTAAACATTCTGCCAAGAAGAATCCTGAGGCTTCCACAATCTCTGTCCATCAGTATTTGTCGCCACATATAGTGCAGTAAAAAGCAGAGTTCTGAGAGGCAGACGGGGAAGAGGCTTCACAAAAGCATCTGATAGCCACAGAAAATGAAGTATCTTCCAATTACATAGCCAGGATCAGGGCCCATGCCGTCAAGAGCAGGCCTGCCTCGGCACCAAGGGCTCTTCATTTCTGGGCTGGTTTTCTGAGTCTCCAAGTGAGCAATATTGACTTTCGCCAAGCCCACGAGCACATCTGGGAATGAGTGGAGCTTTCTCAAGGCAGCTTCTAACCACGCTGGAATGACATTTCAGGAAAACACTTAGCTCCAGCTGATCAGAACGCTCACTGTAAGTAAAAATGTTCTGTCCCTGCCTTTCGAAAGGTCTCGTGTGGCCTACACATACTGCTAGTCACAAACAGCCTTGAGTCCTGCCTACAAGGGCAGTGCACCTGGATCTGAGGGCAAGCTGACCCCTGTAGGTTGGCTGGGTTCAAGCCCACTGTCCTCAGATGAGAGAAGAAAAAAAGGACAGAATTTGCTCAGGTGTCTTTTGCCAAAGGCATAGTTGGGACCGGATTCTGCAGTGAAGCCGACTTAGATCAATGGCTTTCTAGCCAAGGGGGAGGTGATTTGGGAAGGTAGCAGAGCCCGCAGGTGTCTATGCAGTGAGGACACACTGAACCCGGGCAGCTGAGTGAGCAGTGAGGAGAAGCGGAGGGGTGCAGATAGACACATAAGATGCAAATTCAAAAATGCCCTTCACCTCACCTGCAACTCCTTCACACATCACTGCTCTTACAGACCCCTCCAAACCACCTGGATGCTTCCCTACTCCACTACTTACTAGCTGTGTGACCCTGTGCAAGTTATGTAACCTCTCCAGGCCTCAGTTGACCCAGCAGGGAAATGGAAGTAATCATGTAACTTCAGACAGTTACATTGTAAGGACTGATATTATATGCAAAATGCTTAGAACAATGCCAACACCTAGTAAAAATTGATCATCATTATTTTTGTGTTGGCATTAATCAAACAAGAAAATACCATTGTTGGAACTTAATTATATATGTGGAGAAAGAGAGGAATTGGGAACTGACGTGCCCAAGGTTCCAGGGCTGTTAAGCAACAGAGCCACGCACAGGCTGAAACCTCATGCACAGTCTGGGGATGTTCCCAGCATGGGCTTCCTTATCCATGCTCAGCAACTCTGTCCTGGCCTTGCTGACCATAGGAAGACTCCAAGGAGAGCTGGTAACATCTTTGTGCTAAACTGCACAGAGAATCTAGAACGGTGTTTCCCCACCTATTAAGTCTCACTTCATAAACTACTCTTTTTCTAGGTAGAATTCAAAGTTAGGCATTAAATTTGGACTAAGCTGAGATGACCCACAACTTTCTGGCATTCCACAAACTGACCTGTTTCCATCTGCTGATTGTACTTGCAGCCAACATCAAAGCTTTAGCCCTTCAGCCCGATTATCAATATCATCTCACATAGAGGTGTCTCCTATGAGATAAAAATGAGCCCACTTTAAGGAGTCGGGGAACTGTCAAGAGTGTCAGTAATCTTCCTCTGGCTAGTAATTTACCTCTCAGTAACCCGACATAGGGAGGTCAGCTTTGAAGCAGGAGAGGATGGCGAGGATGGCAACTGCAGGTGCCGTTGAAGAGCTCAGTATGCACTCAGTGGTGTTAGCAGAGAAGAAGACTTGGTACAACAAAGCATATCACCCTGTAATGGCTTGGTGTTTGAGTGGGATTTGGACAGCCTTAGCAAACACTGAGGCTTCCTAAACTGAGATTCAGCAGCATGAATTTCATATCTGGTGTTCTCTTGTTTCAATTCTGGTCTGCTAAGACTTAGAGATTGAATAATGCTTCTCACTCTGAAATATCGATTATCTCTTTCCGTTTTTTTTTAAATATGTGTGATATGGTTTTGGTTGGTGTTCTCACCCAAATCTCACCTTGAATTGTAATAATCTCTGTTTGTCAAGGGTGGGATCAGGCAGAGATAACTGAATCATAGGGGAAGTTTCCGCCATACAGTTCTCGTGACAGTCAGTGAGCTCCCACGAGATCTGATGGTTTTATAAGGGGCTCTCCCCTTTGCTCAGCTCTCATTCTCCCTCCTGCCACCCTGTGAAGAGGTGTCTTCTGCCATGATTGTAAGTTTCCTGAGGCCTACCCAGCCATGTGGAACTGTGAGTCAATTAAACCTCTTTTCTTTATAAATTACCCAGTCTCAGGTATATCTTTATTAGCAGTATGAGAACAGACTAATACAACGTGCTTTGGAAGAAGGAGAAAACCAGACTGGTGTCCCAAGATTAAAATAAATGTGGGGTTTAGAAAGCTTCTATCACACAGGTGCGGCCTTTATTATTAAGATTTGCTGCAGGACCCTGAAGCAACTTGCAAAACAAAATGAGTGTGAATGTGAGTGTCCATTTAATTTTGAAAGTTCTAATTCTTTAGCGTGCTTTTCAGTTTAAGGGTTTATCCTACAGGTTCAAAGGGGGTGCTCTCCTCTATGAACTTGGAAAGCAGGTGAGCATACAGAGGTTTTAAGACAAGTTGTGCAATGCCAGCAAGGTCCCTAGGAATAGGGGTCTTATCTTCCATCTTTTGCATCTTCCACAGTACTGGTTGCCCAGAAGACATCACTCAACAGGTGGCGAATACATGAAGGAGTGAATACATGAATGATTCATGTAATAAATGAGTGATGTGATCACAACATTCCCTCTGAAGTTCATCACAGCTTCGCTGTCCAGTCCAGATGGCCAAAGATGAGAGGAGAGTCCACTGTGTGCATGGCTAAGGGCCTCACAGTCCCTCCCTTCTAATCTCTGTGCTGGAAAGAGCCCAGGACCCATCAGCACCCAGACCAAAGCCTGTACCTGGCTCAGCTCCTTCCTATCCCTGTGGTCATGGGCAGGTCAGTTACCTTCTCTGTAAGGTAGAACTAATACTGACCTTGACTTTTCCACTGCACTTCTGTAGCCATCCAAATGGTTGACCAAGGACTATGAAATATTTCTGGTTGATTTCTGTTTGTTGTTAATGTGTGTAATACAAAATTAATACATGAAGCTCATCCTATCCACCCACCATATAATAAGCACTGGACATCTTACAAGACAAGTCATGAGAAGGGAAATGGGAAGGTATGAGCAGGCCAGACCATGGTGGGGTGGCTGTCAACATAACAAAGGAACTCCAAGGGAAGAACCCAGCATTGAATGGGCACCACCTCTGTGGCAGGTGCCTCATCCACACCTCAAATGTCAGATCCTCCCTTGGTAGCCACCCTGGGCAGGTGTTAGCTTCTTTTGCAGGAGAGTAGGGAGGCCTGCTATGCCAGCACTGTTAGATGATGCAGAATGCTGATGGTCTGGAGGGAGGATGCCCCTCCTGCCATTGGGGCCAGGATGGGTAGCTCTGCAAGTCTCTTTGGCGGACACAGGGCCTGAAGCTCTGCAGAGTGGTGATTTCTGTCTCCTTTGAACATGTAAAGCATTTTACCAGGCCCAAGACACCAATGAGAACTGTGAGTCTATAGGCAGATGAATCTTCTCCCCCTGGCTGACTTTTGAAGGAAAAATACTGTCTCACAAGTGCAGACACAGCAGCATGCCCATGCTGGGTTCTCACCTCCGAGTGAGCCACACAAGTGCATGGTACACACACACACACACACACACACACACACACACGGGTAATGGCAGCAGGTGCTGATGCCCAGCAATGCTGTCCCCCAACCAGAGCTTCTCTGGCAAGGTGCTGTTCCGCTGGGAGCTGTCTTAGTCCTGAGGCAGCTTCGTGGATGACCTGGTCCATCAGCGGGAATGCTTGGCCAACCACACTGGCCTTTCACCAAGGGGACTCAACTGTGGGAAAAAAAAAAAAAGAAAGTTAAGCACAAGTCAAACTGCACTGTGTGAGGTGGTCTCCAGTGCATCTCAACAGGGCTAGGGCCGGGGCGACATGATGAAGCCAGACCGAGGGTGTGGCCATGTCCTGGGGAGTGCAGCCCAGAGACCCCCTGATACGGCAAATGCTGGATTCGCCGCTCTCTCTTTCCTGATGGTAAAAGAGAACTTGAGTCCCAGGCCACTGTGGGATGGAGAGGAGAGAGGACAACCTGGGGAGACCGCCTGGAGCCCGAGACCCTACCCGCCCTATGAGTGTCCTCCAGGGCATTTAGCTGACTTCCTAGGCCACCAGCGTTTCCTTCCCGATTTTCCCCGTCAGTTTTATCTCCAAATTCATTAGTTTGCAGGAGGATTTGATTATTTCTCATGCACAAATAGAGTCCTGTAATTGCTCAGGGACTGAGAAATGTCTGTATTGTTCTCTGAAAAATATTACAGGTTTGTGGGTTTCCTTAGTTCACAGCCAGGGTGCAGGGCTCAGCCTGGCCTGGCAAAGCAGGGTGCCAGGGAAGAAGAGGAATCAAGTCCCAGTGGGTGGGGGTGTTCCAGGCACCCAAAGCTATCTCAGAAAAGGGCAAAGCCCCAGTGCTCCCCTCCACTCTCTTGGAGACTTGGAATCACTGTTATCTATTTGCTTAAATGAAGGGGGCGGCAGAGGAAGAGATCAGTGGGGTATTTGGGTCCCTGTGGGTTTCTGTTTACAGGATAAACAAGGAGAGATCTCTATCGTGACCTGTAACTCCTTGATTCTGCTCTCAGTGCACCAGGTATGGAAACAGATCTGGGGAGATCTTCAGGCTTAATATTCTCACCATAGTTTATTGGGGGCAGGAGAAGAGACCCAGCACTGGGAGGCTCCTTGGGGGCTGGAGGGTGGGCTAGAGAAACCCAGGGGCTTGGGGGAGAGGCTGAGCCACTCAGGGCTGCAGTGTTGCAGGGAACTGGTTGCTGTGGCAGCTTCACCCCAAAACCTGAAGTGGCTTTTGCAGGAGAAAGCACGCTCTCTGGGGGAAGGTCGCATGGTTTCTGGGCTCAACCCTCACCCTGGCCCCTTCCCATGCCCTGTGCTCTTCCTGGCGCACCAGGGCCTCCCACATCTTCCTCTGCCATCAGTCCCCAGGCTAGTGACTCCCGAAGCTTCAGCCAGACCATTCTTGGAGCTCCAGATGGCACAGCCCACAGCCTGCTCGGCAGCCTCCCTGCCATGTCCCCAATATACCCAAATGCATGTGTCCCAAACTGAGCTCTTCCCCACTGGCCCAGACCTGGTCCTCCCTCAGTGGCCCCCACTCTAAGGGAAGGGTCCACCCCACTATCTGCCCCATCAGAAACCTGCAGGTCATCCTTGTCTTGCTCCTCTCTCCAATCTGTTCTCTGAACCCATCAGTTCCATATTCTTAATCTTTGGGAAATAAGTATTTTCCCTCCACTCCCATGAGACTCCCAAAGCTCAGTCCCTGGTCTTCTTCCTTAGCTCTGCTGCCACAGCTGCTGTGACCTTTCCAGGACAGTGACCACACCGCCACAGATAGCCCATCTAAACCACACCTCGTGGCCACTGCTGCCAGCTCAGACCCCTTCACAGCATCTACTGCCTTCAGGGAAGATGACAGAGGAATCCAGACTCTCGACTTCTGCACCCTCCTTTCTCGCTGTTTTCCTCCTTCTTGCTAAGTCCCAACTACCCTCCTCCACGTGGAGTCCCCAGAACCCAGCAAACACCCTCTCCCCGGCTCTTTGCCCCTGCTGGTCCCTCTACCCAGGATGCCTTTTCCTTCCTTCACTGCCTGACTAGTTCCTCCTGGCCTTTCATATCACCTCCTCCAGGAAGCCTTCTCTGATATGCAACTTTATCCCATCCCACCTCCCTTCTCCCACTGATGCTGCACTTTTGCTTTTTGCTTCCTGAGGATAACAGACAAGCTCACCCAACACTAAAATAGTCTACACTGGGGGTCTATGCACTGGACCACAGATCTGTCGGCTCCTAATTTTGGGATATAGGGGTCCATCATCATATCTCAAAAGTAAAGTTCAGCAGGGTTAATATTACTGCAGCCTACACAATAGCATTTTTACAAGTAAACGTCTTAAAGCATGTATTTAAGCACATAAGTATGACCCTGGTATGGAATGCATGTGTTAGTGTGTTTTACCTAATGTATATGATGATATATTGACACACATATGTAATTTAATATTCCATTTTTACATATATTTGTATGTTATGTATAACATACAGCCTTTTATATTTATATGAAACAGAAATGTGTTGTGTGGATGTAATAGAGAGGGGATATGTAAGAAGCGTGGGCTACTAGAGGCTCTCGCTTTGAGAAACACAGCCCTGTGGCTTTGTTTCTCTTACCCTAGAATGTTTGCTCCTTTGCAGAGCATCTCCTAATGACCGGAAGGCAGTGTCTGCTGTGTAAATGCATCTTTTTTGAGTTTCCAGATACTCTTCTCAAACCCAACAGTGCCCGGTACGGAGACGGCATGCATCCAGCAATTGTTGAATTAGAGTTCACATAACATAGGTACTTTGTCTGCCATTCTCTTCTCTAACCATTTTTATTTAAAATCTACCACTTTTTTTAAAAAAATCTTTTTAAAAAAAACCATTTTTATTTAAAATCTAAAACAGGAAACTTGGGTGTACCGTCCCAGCCGAGCCACACCCAATGGGCTACCTGCGGCCTGAGAACTGTCTGTGATTGGTGTGCTGTGGAGCAGACACATTCCGCCTGTGAACAGCCTGCTGCATGGCTCCATGCTATTTTGATGTGGGTAAAAGTAAAAGCAGTGTTTGAAAGGATGCACAACCCCTGTCTCCGGCCACCTTTCCTGCCCGTGAGCGCAGACACGGTGCACAGGGACACAGGCACCCTGCGCTGCTGCTGCGGAGTCCCAACGCCCCATCAAGTGCTGAGTCGACAAGCATCAAAAGGACCATCCTGGGCACCACTCCTCTGCTGGAGTCCAGGGACACAGAGAGAAAATGACCAGGAGTATCACTTGAACCCAGGAGGCAGAGGTTGCAGTGAGCTGAGATCGCGCCACTGCACTCTATCCTGGGTGACACAGTGAGACTCTGTCAAAAAAAAAAAAAAAAAAAAAAAAGAGAAAGAAAGAGAGAAAGAAGAAAGAAAGAAAAGAAGAAAGAAATAGAAAGAGAGAGAAAGAAGAAAGAAAAAAGAAGGAAAGAAAGAGAAAGAAAAAAGAAAGAAAGAGAAAGAAAGAAAGAAAAGAGAAAGAAAAGAAAGAAAGAAAGAAAGAAAGAAAGAGAAAGAAAGACAAAAGAAAGAGCAAGGGAGGGAGGGACGGAGGAAGGAAGTGGGGGGGAGGGGGGAGGGAGGGAGGGAGGAAGGAAGTGGGAGGACAGAGAGAGAGAGAGGGAGGGAGGGAGGGAGGAAGGAAGTGGGGAGAGAGAGAGAGAGAGAGAGAGAGAAAGTGAGCAGCACCTGCGCACTTAGGCTTGCAATTGTAGGGCATGGAGGACTCCAGGTCATGGAGTGACAGTGCTGAAGGGTGGGGCCCGCAAGGGTGTGCTGGGTGCCTGGGTCCACGGAGGAGTCTCCCCTGGAGATGAGACTTCAGCTACATCTAGACGCACGTGGCCTCCATGACGAGGCTCCTCAAGAGAACTTCCTGAGGATGGGCCTTCACAGTGTGCTTGAGAAACGCCCTCGCTCCTGCTGATCCCAGCTCTCTGGGGCCCTCCTCTGTGAATGACATCGTCACAGAGGGGACTCTGTGCTCTGGCATCTCCTGCACTCAGGGACCCCTTCCCTGGCACCACCCTCAGGGCTGCTCCCCTTGGCCAGCCTCCTCCGCCACCATAACGCAGTCCAGGAGGGGAGCAAGCGATCCCTCACCCTTCCTTCAATCAGCAGGGTCTTGCGGTGGACTCTGGAGCCACCTTAAAAGCAGTCCCCTGGGCCGGGCGCGGTGGCTCACGCCTGTAATCCCAGCACTTTGGGAGGCCGAGGTGGGCGGATCACGAGGTCAGCAGATCGAGACCACGGTGAAACCCCGTCTGTACTAAAAATACAAAAAATTAGCCGGGCGTGGTAGTGGGCGCCTGTAGTCCCAGCTACTCAGGAGGCTGAGGCAGGAGAATGGCGTGAACCCGGGAGGCGGAGCTTGCAGTGAGCCGAGATTGAGCCACTGCACTCCAGCCTGGGCGACAGAGCGAGACTCCGTCTCAAAAAAAAAAATTATAATAATAAATAAATAAAAAATAAAAAAAGCAGTCCCCTGTTACCTGGGGAATGGACCGGGGCTTATAGATGCCGAAGAACTCTCCAGGGTCCACAGCCAGCGCACCAGCAATCTGCTCTCACCCACCACTCGCTTGCTCAACAGACATTTGTGGCTGCCAATGGGCCGGGAGCTGTTTGGGGGTATATTCAGCTCTGGGCCTGCCCTCAGGGCACTTAGATTTTAGAGGAAGAGGGTGGGGACAGAGACCGGACAAACCAAAACATAAAGTGCCTGGCATACATTGAAAAGGGGGCCATGGGATAGAGAGCAGCTGGGGAGGCACGGACAAGGGGCATGAGGAGGGTCCCTGGCAGGCAAGGAGGAAGGCCCTGGGGGAGAGCGAGGGGGGAGCAAAGTCCCTGAAGGGACAAGCCCTTGAGCCCCTTCCCAGGGCCAGCACAGGGACCTTCAGGTTACACCCTATGCAGAAGATGGTGAAAAATACATGAACTCTTCCCATTCCCATTCCCATTCCCACGGGCAACTTGACAGTAAAAGCTTCTGCCATGCCTCAATATTGGCTCCTTTCTGGTAGTTGGTATGGAATTAACCCCCTTGTGTTAATTCAGATAGATCAAAAATGCACATTTAACAAAATGAAGGACACCAAAAAAAAAAAAAAAAAAGAATCTCCCTTCTTTCTTAGAGTTCTGTTTGAAAGAACGATCATCTTACTGAGAGAATCTGAGAGCTGGAAATGTATGGAAAATCGCTATTGAAAAAGGACTGAAATGGAACCTGTGAGGAATAATTGTTCAAGAAGAAATGTGAGCTTTTCCCTCCGGCCATGGATGTTTCTGAATTGGCCCTGCAAAAAGGCCATCGGTCAGAGCCTGCTAGGTGAAATGAATCCTTCCCAAGCTGCGGTAATCCCATCAAAGGGGAAGAAGGTGGGAAGGAACGAGGCGAATCCTTCCCCTTAGAGGTTAGGGAAGGAAGTCCTTTGCTCAGAATACAAACAAGTTTCCAGTGTAAGAAGGATTAAGCACGACTCTATTAATCTAATGCCTGCGCTGAGCACCAGCAGCTGCCCCGTTCAGTACCAGAAAGCCCGGCAAAGCCTTTGGGAATATTTTGTTTGGGGAGATTTCCACCTTCATGAGATTCTTCCTGATTGCTTTCTTTTAAAAAATGAATTAATTACAAAATGAGAAGTGCATGTAGCCTTGACTCCATCCACCCTCCAGAGGGGCTGAACGGAGGTTCCCCCTGGAGCCTGTGACAATCAATATCTAATCAAAACTCGTTATAAAAATAAATTAGCAAGCAACTCCTAAGCGCTTCCTGTTAGCTGGTGGTGGTTGTTCTTTTCTTTAAAGTTCAATAAAACAATTAACTTTTACATCTCAATCTAAAAGCCCCACTGCCAGGGAGCTTGTTATTCAAAGGCGATGAACTGAGTGGGAACTCACTAGATGGAGAGAGAAATGAAACCCTCCCACCAGGGCAAAGCTGACAGCCAGAGGCAGGGCTGCTGCCGCCTCACAAGAGACACCTGGGCCTGCGCGCAGATGGCTTTGTTGGCCTGTGAATGCTTCACATGAGGCAGACCTAAGGTCCCATTTTGGCTGCTGTTCATAAGGACACAGAAGAAAGAAGTTTGTATAAATGTCACTCTCTGAGACAGGTGAAGAGAACATTCAAAACCCAGGACAAGCACCAGACCAAGCATTCAGCTCATGCGTTGTTTTTCAAGTTAATTGCAAATGTGGTCCATAAACCCCCACTGCTGACTTGGGGGCCACTTCCTTTCCTTTTCTGGCCACAAGACAACAGTGGGACTTGGCTAGGAGGAGGGACCAGCCTCCCCTGGGTGGGAGGTCACTTGTCTCAGGGTGGGGGCCCCATAGTGAAAGACCAAGAGGGACAGCCAGGGCCTCCAGAGCGGCCACCCCAGGCAGCACCCCATGGGCTGCGACTAGCAGTGAAGCTCGGGTCCAACCGTGGAGAAGGAGGGAGAGGCAGGGTGCCAGGAAGGCCACCTGGGCAAAGTGCTGGGTGGCTTGGGCCAGAGGAGGCCAAGGCAGAGGGATGGATCTGGGCCCGAAAGGTCAGGTGAGGTGGAGCTGGCACTGCCTGGGGAGAGGCTGTGACTGGGAGGCCCCTGGAGCCTTGTGCACGAGTATCGTCTGCGGGGAGGGCAGCTGAAAGCAGGAGCACAGCGGGTGCCACCCAGTGGGGTGGAACAGCAGAGAAGAAGGCAGGTGCCCCAGGCAACTCCTTGATGTGTTTGCCTTGAGGAGGGGCCCAGAGGATGCTTCATGGGGACAAGAGGTGCCAGTAGAGGGGAGAGGCTGTGGTTTTAGGGAAGAGGACAAGAGGAGGGAGGTCAGAGAGATTGGGGTTGGCCTGGAGTTCTAGGGGCCACTCGTCTTTTCAAGACTTTTCTGACTAGACCTTCTGGAGAACTTTTTATAATTTCCACTTAGAGTTTTTCCAGAGGAGGAACAAGAGGCTTTGATGGGGACATCCAAGAACTGGCGTGACCCGGGGGATGGCGCTGTGCCTGGCAGAAGCTGTGCCCCAGGGGAAGGAGGCAGGCCCTAGTCCCCAGACTCCCCTCTTCTGCAGCTAGAAGGAGGATGGCAGGGCCAGGCAGGACACAGAGAAGAGCCAGCAGGGCCCATCCCCTCTAGGTGAGCGGGATTTCTGGGCCCCCAGGAAATGGGAGCATCCAAGGCAGCATTGACCCCAAGGGGCAGGGAGGAGAGGCTGGAAAGGAGGTCTGTGCATAACGCCTCCGATTCCTGGTAGAACCTCACAACAGCTCGTTGACGGCGGGTCTGTGAGCGTTTAAAGAGCAGCAGATTCTCATTCAGAGGCAGTGTGGTTCCATGGAAAGCAAAGCATTTCAGTGATGCGTGCTTAATTCAATCAGCTTACTTTACGCAAAAAGGATCCAGTGCCAGGAGTCCCTGGCCTGTCATGAAGGGTGGGGACAACGGTGTCCAAGAGCCACAAATAAAATGCTAAGGGAATGCTGGGACGGGGGCCCTGGAGGGCTTTGTGGAGGAGGTTGAAAGATTCTCAGAGCCTTCAACAATGCTCTGCGGAAGAATTTGGGAGGTTACATTGAAATGGTAGGTGGGCGAGGCTTGGGGGGAAAAGGGAAGATTTCCAACACTTTGGATCTACAAGGACACAACAGGTTTTGTTTTTTTAAATGGTTGTGGCTAAAATCAGCTTCCTGGTAGCAGCATAAATGGGGATGGAAACCCTCATCAGCTTGGTGTCAGTGGTGGCGGCAGCTTGGTGAGCAGGTGACCAAATGGCCTGAGTGGTGACGTTAATCTACCTGTTCAATGGCTGTTGCCAAAGCAAGGCCTATTGGGACAGGTTTGCATTTCTTCTTGGCTTCTAAGACCAGGTTATGACAGACATCCTACAATGCAGGAGGAGCTGGACGGGAGGACAACATCACACCTGGCCCTGCCATCCTCCATCTCCAGAAGCCATGGTCCAGCAGGGAGATGCACGACTCATGGTCTTCCACGCTGAGTGGAAAAGCCATGGCAACGCAGGCACTGCCAGGGGTTTCAGGGTGCTCTGCATCCGTTTCTTAAATAAAACTGTCTTGTTAATCATGAACATTCCAGCTGCTTTTGTCACAGTGTGCCCGGACAAGAGGGAGCCTGACAGAGACTTAGAGATCAGGAGAAGCAAACCGGCCCACAAGTGTGATGGATGCTGTGTCAGAGTGTTTAGGATCCAGGAGCCCCGCTCTCCCCTTAGAGACGGAGGCAGTTCCGTGCACACAGGCCCTCTTTCCTGTGTAGGGGAGGGGCATGCTGTCTGCACATGGCATGCTCCCTCCTGCCCAGGGAAGCCAACTGCCATATTAGCAAAGATGGTTTGAAAATGAACAAGAATCCCAACTTAAACAATATATATATGCAGTCATTCCCTGGTATCCGAGGGGGATTGGTTCCAAGACCCCAATGGTAACAAAATCTGCAGATGCTCAAGTCCCTGATATAAAATAGTGTCGTATTTGCATAGAACTTACACAATCCTCTTGGGTACTTTAGATCCTCTCTAGATTACTTATATATGTCTAATACAATGCAAATGCCAAGTAAATGGTTGTTATACTGTCTTTTTAGAATTGGTATTATTTTTCATTGTTGTATTGTGATTTTTATTGTTTTTTAAAGAATTTTTTTATCCTGGCAGGGTGCAGTGGCTTACGCCTATAATCCCAGCATTTCGGGAGGCTGGGTCACTAGACCCTAGGAGTTGGAGACTAGCCTGGGAGACAAAGTAAGACCCCATATCTACAAAAAAAAAAAAAAAAAAAGCTGGATGTGGGGTCGGGCACCAGTGATCTCAGCTACACGGGAGGCTGAGTCAGGAGGATTGCATGACCCCCAGAGGTCTAGGATGCAGTAAGCCGTGATCGCACCGCTGCACTCCAGCCTGGGTGACAGAACAAAACCTGTCAAAAAAAAAAAAACAAAAAACAAAGAAACATAAAACTGTTTTTTAATCCAAAGTTGGCTGAATCCATGGAACCCACAGGTGTGTAGAAGGACATCTCCCACAATGTTAAGTCATCACTTACCAGTGTCAGCTTCCTGATGTGGCTAAGTTTAGACACACACGCAGGCTCGCACGGAAGATCCTAATGTCGAATAAATTGGGGGGAAAAAATCAGTTCAGCTAGATGGACAGATTCCTGGAAGTCTTAGTGTGCACACATGTGCTGTGCCTGTGCAGGAGGGCAGTGGGGAAGGCAGAGCCCCATGTGAAGGGACATGTTTGACAACAAGAGCATTTCCAAAACCACCGGGGAAGCATGCACGTGCAGCAGGTGGGTTTCAGTTCCCTCCAGCGTCTCACATGCTGGAACGGTCTCTCCACCAGCTCTGACCCAGGCCCAGAGGCCTAACGCTCCTGCTGAGTGCTCAGGTCCTGGTGGCACAAGCCTTTCCCAGTCCTGTAGCCTTCGGGAAGCGGCGGTGCCCAGGGCGCAGGGCTCTGGCATTGCACACATGGGCTTATGCTGCCCTCTAGTGCTGTGCTCTTGAAATAGCCGCATGGCTTTGCCACTTAAGGCTGATGCGGAATCTAGGGCCTCGTAGGTCTTCTAAAGAAACTGCCTCATTGCATCAAAATCAATGCCCTGCTCTTCTAACAGACGCTCTCTAATGCCCTGTAATGAAACCCATACAGATGATCACCTATCTATGCTCCAGATCTCAAAAGATAAACATAATGTCTTAACTTTAATATAAAGTGGAAGTATAAGAACTTAAAGAAAAGTAGCTTTTATAGCATGGAACTTGTCTTGCAATGAGCTTGACCTACACTCACCAGAAGCAATTTCTTAAATACCCACTCAGAGCTGACACTGCTTCCGCTGAGAAACGCTCGTGGAAGGTCGGGCTGGCCAGCCTTGCTGTAAAGGGCCAGGTGGTGCATACACCTGGCTTTGTGGGCCATAAGCTCCCAGCCACACGTACACAGCCCTGCCATTGTGATGCAAAGGCAGCTGCAGACAGCAGCAAGTGAATGGGCATGGCCACATTCCAACAAAACATCATTTGCAAAAAGAGGCAGTTGGCTAGATTTGGCCCAGAGGTTAATGGTTTGTGGATCCCTGGTCTAGAGCATCCCCTTCAGTTTACAGATTGGGAAACTGAGGCTCAGCGTAGGGGAGGGGATAGTGGTCAAGACTAGGAAATTAGACCCTGAGCCAAGTCCCCTGGCTCCAGCCCATCCATCCCAGCTCTTTGGCCTGAGCTCTGCGGGCTGTGACTCAGGTGGTCTCTCCTCAGGTGTACGGGGGAGGTTTGGTGACCCCAGGGATGATCCCAGGGAAAGGAAGGTCTGTGTTGGGCTTTCTCTGACAACGGCAGTTCCCTCCCATGCCCCCTGTCCTCCCCAGCTCTGATTCATTCATTCACTCAGGTCTCCACTGAGTACCAACCTGTGTCTGCCCACCCTGCAGTCATTCCTCCTGGCCAAGCAGCCTGTGCTGATCACAGCTCCCAACCCCTAGAAAATGAAAATAAAGATATGCAAATTACATCATTAGATACAACAGGCAGACACTCGGTCAAATGGCTCTAAAAGTGTCTTGTCTCTCAGTTCCTCTTCTCACTGTATGGTGGGATAGCAGATCCTGTGATGGGCTCCAGCACTAGCTCCAGGGCGGCCAGGCTGGCTTGTGGCCTCATGGAGGTGGGGACCAGGCAAGCTGGGGCTTGGTAAGGCTCCTGGCAACCCAGGACCCATGGGGTGGCCGAAAGGGCTGTGCCTGTGTGTGTCCTTGTCCTCAAAGTCACTCACTGTAGCATCCCCTTGTCCCCACAGGCCCCTCTTCCCTGCAGGAGCTCTCAGGATGGGCTGCCCCTGCACCACTGGGCTGAGAGGACCAGAGCCCAGGAACTGTCTGTGGTTCCAGGTTTGGGGAAGCTTCCAGTCATATGGGAGCTCATGAGGCCAGGACCCATCTCTTCAGCTAGGCTAGGAGGCCAGTCTGGTCCCAACCTCCTGGCTCCTTACACTGTCCTCATCCTGGGGCCCAGGCTAACAACCAGAGTCAGATCCTGGAAGGACGGTGTCTACTGGGGGTCTGGAGGCATGGAGATGGCTCCTGCAGGGGCTGGAGCTGGCTGAGGTCAAGGGTTCCCTCGGGGCCAGGGAACAAGCACCTTCTACTAGCCTCTTGGGGACCTGGAAATAGCAGACCGGGGCCCACAGACCTGGGCACTTGTCTGGCCCCCTGGATTTAGCCCCATGATAAGTTGGGGAGGCTGAGGATTCACTTCTGTATCCTATTGCTGATGGAGCCTGTCAGACAGACACAGCAGGGATCTGTGATGGCCACGCTCCAGAAACCCAGGAGCAGGTCTCGGGGCTCTTTGAGGGGCCCTGTGGTGAAGCCAGGCTGGGATCATGAATCAGCCGGGACAGGCAGGGAGGATCTGGGATTCTGGAGCAGGAGGAGTGGCCTAGAACAGGAGAGGGCCCAGCAAGCCCAGGTCCAGGCCCCACATTTGACAGAAGGAAGCAACACTGCCCCCCAGGGGAGCGGCCTCCAGAATTTCAGGAAGCGTCAGTGTGTTTGTCTGCTTGGGCTGCCTTAGCAAAGGCCACAACCTGGGAGGCTCCAAGCAACAAAAGTTTACTTTGTCACAGTCACGAAGACCAGAAGTCCCAATCCAAGGCATCCGCAGGGCCACGCTCCCTCCGAAGCCTCTGGGGGTGAAGTCTTCCTTCCCCCTCGGGCCAAGCCCCGGTGCTGCTTGGCTGGAGGGGCATCGCTGCACTCTGCCTCATCTTCACACACCTCTTCCTCCCAATGTCTGTCTTCACTCGGCACTCTCCTCTATATGCGTCTTCATGTCCAAATCTCCTTCCTCTTATGCAGACACCATCGCATTGAATTGGGGGTCCACCCTACTCCAGTATGACCCCATCTTAACTCGACTAATTATATCTGCAATGACCGTGTTTCCAAATAGGGTCACATGGACAGGTGCCAGGGATTGGGGCTTCACCATTCCCTTCTAGGGGATGTCATTCAGCCCACACCAGCGCAGCACTCCCCAGGTTCCCCTGAGTGGGGCAGGCGTTCCCCGGCCTCAGGCTCATCTGTGGAACACAGGCCCTGGGACACACCAGCTAACTCAAGAGTCTCTCCCTGGACAAACATACAAGGGTAGGCCAGGCATGGTGGCTCATGCCTGTAATCCCAGCACTTTGGGAGGCTGAGACAGGCAGATTGCCTGAACTCAGGAGTTCGAGACCAGCCGGGGCAACACAGCAAAAACCCCATCTCTACAAAAAATACAAAAGTTAGCCAGGCATGGTGGTGCGCGCCTGTAGACCCAGCCACTTGAGGGGCTGAGGCAGGAGGATGACTTGAGCCCAAGAGGTTGAGGCTGCAGTGAGCTGACATGGTGCCACTGCATTTCAGCCTGAGTGACAGAGCAAGGCCCTGTCTACAAGAGTTCTCTAAAACCTACTAATTCTCACTGTTATGGGCAGGCTTCCAAAAAGAAGCAAGTCAACATCTGTTCATAGGTAACATGGCACTGAAGGCAAAGGCCATCTCTCATTCACCTTTGTGTCTCCCATGGTGCCTTGCAGATGCTGGTGGGCCAGTGGCTCACCCCAGAGGCCCTGCAGGTGCTTTTTAAAGGAGTAGTGCCCAGGGTGGGAGTAGTCTGAGACTCCCCATGGATGGGCTTCTAGAGTAATCTATCTGTTTACTCATCCCTGTTTCTGAGGCAAATATTTCTCCCTCAACGAAGGTTCTTTTCCTACCATGATGGACTGTCTGAAATGCAAAGCCTCTTCATACCTCTGGTTTTCATCCTTTGTCGACAAAAGAGGTAAAATTTTCAAGACTTGTTGGAAAACTTGTGCCATTTGCAGATGAAGGAGGTGAGAATTAGTTGAGTTCTTAAGAAATCTAGATTTCTGCTCAAGCTCTTCAGAATAGTAATTCTTTACCTTTTAAACAAGATTTATAAAATTACCTTAGAACGGTAAAAACGTTTCTGAGAAAACACCAGAGGTGTTTTTAGATTTCTATGTGTAATACATTCACCATTAATGTTATTCACAATGTTCTTTTTGGCACAGTATTCTCAGATTAATGCGATTATTTGTGAGGTTTAGCCACAGAACCTTGTTGGAAAACTAGACAGAGGATGAAAAAGAGGGCTTCATAACACAAAGGTGAGACAACAGCATCCAGCCACAGTTGGCTGGAGTCACTCTGGCTTTTAGACCTTGGGTGGCTCAATTTTTTATTTTTCTGGACCTTGGTTTGCTCATCTGTCCAATGGACATAGCAGCAGTACAGCCTTACAGGGCTCATATGGTGGTTAAATGAGAAACACAAGAAAGACACTTAGTGACGTATGGAACAGCATTCTAACCACAGACTTCAAGGTCAAAATCCAGGATAGTGAAGGCCTTGGCAAGGGTGGAAGGGGATGGAACCAAGGAGGGGTAGGAACTCGACTTCCACGTATTCGGTGATCTTGATTTCCTTTTTCTCCCTCTCTCTTTTTTTTTGAAATGGAGTCTCACTCTACTGACCAGGCTGGAGTGCAATGGCACGATCTTGGCTCACTGCAGCCTCTGCTCCTGGGTTCAAGTGATTCTCCTGCCTCAGCATCCCAAGGAGCTGGGACTACAGGCGTGCACCACCATGCTTGGCCAATTTTTGTATTTTTAGTAGAGGCGGGGTTTCGCCATGTTGGCCAGGCAGGTCTCAAACTCCTGACCTTGGGTGATCGACCCACCTCAGCCTCCCAAAGTGCTGGGATTACAGGCATGAGCCACTGCACCTGGCCAGACTTCTTTTATGTAAAAAAATAAAATAAATAAGAGGAGATGGTTAAAAATACAAATACAAATAAATAAGAGGAGATGGTAAAAATGCAAAATTACATCTGTAATCCCAGCACTTTGGGAGGCTGAGGTGGGCAGATCACCTGAGCCCAGGAGCTGAAGACTGGCCTGGGCAACATGGTGAAACCCCATCTCTACAAAAAATAGAAAAATTCTCTGGGTATGGTGGCACACGCCTGTAGTCTCAGCTACTCAGGAGGATGAGGTAGGAGGATCACTTTAGCCCAGGAGGTTGAGGCTGCAGTAAGTCAAGATTGCACCACTGCACTTCAGCCTGGACAACAACAACAACAACAACAAAACAAACTTGAGTTAGACCGGAAGCTAAGTTCAGGAGCTCTACTGTGCTACATGGTGACTGTAGTTAGTAACAATGTATTATATTCTTAAAAACTGCTGAGAGAGTACATTTTAAATGTTCTCACCACAAAAATAACCAGCTTGTAAGGTAATGCATATGTTAATTAGCTTAATTTAGCCATTCCACAATATATATCAAAACATCATGCTCCACACCATAAATATATACAATTTTTATTTGGCAATTAAAAACATACAGGAAGAGAATATAACAGACTCTTAGGAATGGTTTTATTGAGATATAATTCACAAACATACATAATATGTACAATTCAATGGTTTTTAGAGGTTGGTACAAAAGCAATTATAGTTTTTGCCATTAAAAGTAATGGCGGCCAGGTGTGGTGGCTCACACCTGTAATCCTAGCACTTTGGGAGGCTGAGGAGGGCAGATCACTTGAGGTCAGGAGTTTGAAACCAGTCTGGCCAACATGGTGAAATCTCATCTCCACCAAAAATACAAAAAATTAGCTGGATGTGGTGGTGGACGCCTGTAATCCCAACTACTTGGGAGGCTGAGACAGGAGAATTGCTTGAACCCAGGAGGCGGAGGTTGCAGTGAGCTGAGATTGCACCATTGCACTCCAGCCTAGGCGACAGAGCAAGACTCTGTCTCAAATAATAATAATGCCAAAAAATGCAATTACTTTTGCATCAACTGAATATATTCATAGATATGTGAAGCTGTTATTACAACTTCAGAACACTTTCATCATCTCAAAAAGAAACTCTGTAACTTTAGCGATCTCTCCCCCATCTTTCCTTCTCCCCCCGAACACTTTCATCATCTCAAAAAGAAACTCTGTAACTTTAGCGATCTCTCCCCCATCTTTCCTTCTCCCCCAAGAGACCACAAATCTACCTTCTATTTTTCCTGATTTCCCTGTTCCACACTTTCATATGGATGGAATCATGGGAATGTGTGCATATGAATGGAGCCATGCACTTTGTGGCCTTTAGTGTCTGGCTTCTTTCACCCAGCAGGATGTTCTCAAGGTTCATCCCTGTTGCAGCATGTATCAGCACTACACTCCTTGTTCATCGCTGAATAATATTCCATTGTATAGACAGATCACATTTTGTTTATCCATTTGTCAGTTGACGAACATTTAGGCTGTTTCTGTCTTTTGATTATTATGAATAATGCTGTAAACATTTGTGTATAAGCTTTTGTGTGGAAATGTTTTCAGTTTTCTTGGGTATACACCTGGGGGTGGAATTGTGGGGTGACAGAGTAATTGTTTAATGATTTGAGGGGCTGCCAGACTGTTTTCCAAAGAGGTCGTACCATTCTACATTCCCACCAGCAATGAATAAGGTTCTGATTTCTCCACATCCTCAACCACACTTGCTGTTATCTGATGCCTTGATTCTAGCCAGATGCATGAGTGTGACGCAGTATCACTGTGGTTCTGATTTGCAGCTCCCTGATAACTAATGTCAATGAGCACAGACTTTTAATATTTTAAATTCTAAGTGATGGAAATATGGGTGTTTGGCATATTATTTTCTGTATGCTTACACCTTGCTGAAAAATGTTTTGCTTACTATTTTGCTTAATAAATAGTAAGGAGGCTTAATGAAGGGAGGCTTACCCAAGTGTCTATCACAGAGTGAGGCCTCAACAAATGATCATGATGCAGTTGCGACAGCAGAGTTGGGTCTGAGCAGCCTTGTCCATGCCCTGGGGCCTTGCCCCTTACTCCCTGCCGGGACAGCCAGGGCAATTCTCAACTCAGGGCCCCCAGCTCTGATGGTCCCCTGAGCACCCACCCTCCCAAGACAGAGTGTCATTCACTCGCCGTCCTTGTAGCAATGCCCCAGAAGTCCCCTAGAGCCCTCTCCTGCATAATTACGATTAGCAAGGATTTTAAAATGCCCTCCGAGTGCACTCCATTGCCGCCCATGGGTCCCCACAACCTGTGCAGTGCCACAGGCAAGTGAGGAAAGAGGACCCTTTGAAAAGGTCAGCACCAGTAGGGGACCAGCAAGATGGTCTTCAGCAAGTCCTGTCCTCCTGACCAGACCTCCTGAGCTCCCAGCACTGTCTTGCCACCCCTGTCCCCTCAGAGCCTGGTCCAGCCCGACTCCACCTGGTTCTTTGCCCTTCCCTTCTCCACAAAGATTCATCTGGAAGTGAGTCTGCTAAGGGGTTGCTCTGGTCATTCATGATCATCTACGGTGCCTTCTGCAATAGACTGAATGCTCATGGTCCCCTAAATTCATGTGAAATCCTGACCCTCAAGGTGATGGTATGAGGAGGTGGAGATTTTGGGAGGTGATTAGGTAATAAAGTCAGAGCCCTCATGAATGGGATCAGTGCCCTTCTAAAAGAGTGCTCCCCCACCCCTCCCCCCGACCCCACCCCACCATGCAAGGACAGGGAGAAGACACCATGCACGAGCCAGGAATCTAGCCCTTACCAGACACCAAATCCACCTGCACATTGACATTGAACTTCCAAGCCTCCAGAAGTGTGAGAAATAAATTTCGGTTTTTTAAAATTTCTGTCTATGGTGCTTTGTTATAGCAGCCCGCATGTCTTCCATGTCACGTGTACCATGAGTACACGTGACAAGGTCAGGACCTTGTGTAACCTCCTAACCACATCCCAAAAACACACTTCTGTTCCCACTCCATTTTACAGATGAGGAAATTGAACCAGCCTTAGGGAAAGCCAAGAGCATCCCTCTGCATCCTCTGGGACATCCTGGGATGCCCTGGTGTCAAAGAAGAGAAGCTGTTGCTACTAGGGGCAGAACCAGGGTTGTACTTGGGGATGTGTGACCCCAAGTCCCAGGTGGTTAAACACCACTCGGCTACTTTCTGTAGAGCAATATCAGTGCCTGACAATGAACTTTTAAAAATGTTTCTTGTTCCTCTTTACAATCTTTATTTCAAAGAATATAAAGAACGCCCTTGGACCCACTACTCAACCTCAGCAGACGAAGCTTGATATAACATCTGCCATGTCCTCGCCTAGGATGCCTGAAAGAGAAGGTACAAAAGAGCTGGCAGGTACACCAGAGGCTCACAAGATGCCTGCTCCATTTCCCTTCTGAGCTAGCCTCATGGGGAAGACACCTAAGGCCTGGGAGTCCATCTGCAGACTTCCAGAAGGCAGAGTGAGGAGCTTTACCCAGCACTTTTCCAATCAGGTAGGAGGTGACATTTTACTTTTGCAGTAGACTGTACACTCATCAGCTCCAATGGGGAGAGTGTTCTCCAGCTTTTCTGCCTTCTCCCAAGTCACCCACATAGGAAGGGCCCGTGGCAGCTGCTCATCACAGCCACCTCCTCTGGGGCAGCCTGGACACCAGGCTGTTGCCACTGATGGCAATGCTAAATCTTGCCCCCAAACACTAGCTTTTTATTTACTTTGGTTGAAGGGCAACAAAACATTATTGTGTGGCTGGAATCAGGCAAATTACGAGCACTCTGTACTACAGTTGGCAACATTCCACCCAGCAGAAGGTCTTGGGTGAGAAAGCGGGATTGTTCCTGGGAGCAGGTGTCTGAGGCGATAAGAAGCCCGTTTATCAATTGGCTTTTCCTGAGTCTCTGGTCTGTATATTCCTCAAATGGAGGCAGAAGCCACAGTGAATGCTCTCATTCAGATCCATGGGGCTAACAAGCTCTTCCATGCAGAAAATTCCTCCCTCTCTCATCACCCTTTTGGCATTAGGGTCCCTTAAAAATTCATGGCTGTGTTTTTCCATTTTATTGAGTCTCCTTTGAAGGTGGCTGTTAGATTTCCTTTCTGCAGAGATTGGGTCTCAGGTAGGGGCAAGGCCTGTGCTATGCAAGCTCTTAGTGCCAATGGCTCAAACAAGTGGCCTTTGAAAAGCTTTATCAATCTTCCTCCTGACTTGGGCAGAGATCATCCCTCCTGAACTTGCATTAAATTGTCAAAAAATGATAAACAGCAGTGGGTGATTTCTGAGGGACCAGGTGGGTCTGGGCTGGCCTGCAGACCGAGGGCATATGCTGTTGACTGTCTGCCTACCGGGGCTTCTCCTCTTCGTTCACCGCTAGAATCTGTCCTCATCTAAAGGATAAATGCTTCCAAGTGTGGTCCATTTATTTTCCTCATGCCCCACCACAGTAAGCTCATGCTTTTTACTCCCAAAGACTGGCTGCAGTGCAAAGTGATAGTTAAGAACAAGAAAATTCACTAGAGTTGCCCTTTGCAGATCCTTGTGAAAGATCCAATGTTTAGATCTGAAGTGAGCTCAGGGATCATAACATTCTGTCATGTGAGGAAGAAAATTGAGGCCCAAAGAGGAAGAGTCAAAGCTCAAGGATGCATGGCCAGTTAGTTGGAAGTCCCGCTGCCTCTTCCTCCCACCCCACTCAAGAACCACTGACTAATTCTCAGAGTCCCTAAAAACTTTCCTGCATAGTCCACATGGTTTTGCCAGAGATGGTGAATTCCTCTTCAAAGGGTTTAATTGTGTAATGTCCTTGTCCTTGGTTCGGAGGCCCCATCTCCTTGTACTTTCTTGTTTCTAGCCTTTAAGCAGGCCTCCTGCTCTTGTTGTGCCCTGACTTGTCCAGACATGTCTGAACATGCCTTGTGCTGCAGCAGAGGGACGACTCCTGCCCCCTCCCTCCCTTACAAATCGCATGTTTACCCTGTTTGGAAAAGTTTAAGTCTTAGCCAACTGGGGTCAGCTTAGATTGTGTGATCCAACTCCAGCCAATGGGGACCAGACACAGAACCAGGAACTAACCGCATTAGGGATAAAAACCCTAAGAGATAACAGTAGATTTACAACTCAAAGTATGCATGCCCACGAAGACACCAGCCATCACTAGCTTGACTGCATCTACCAAGCTAACACATGGGCCCCAAAATTGCTCACTTCCCCCACTCCTGCCTCCTTGGACTAAAATGCTGGTCCAGTTGCTCACCACTTGTAGAATCCAGTTAACAAGAGTGAGGTCTGGTATAAAGAAAGTAGCTTTTTCACTCTAAAGCTGGCTTAAGGGAATAAGTATAAGCTTCCTGCCTAAGGGTACCATTTAGCTTTTGGAGAAGAAAGTGAACACTTGTAAGGGGAGCCTAACATGAACGGCATGCTGGGAGGGTGCTGTGCCTGGAGACAGCATGGAAGCTTCTCTTTACCCTACCCCCTAGTACCTTGTCCTATGTGTCTCTGTCATTTGTTCCTAAGTTGTATCTTGGTAATAAACTGGTAATAGGGAGTAATGTGTTTCCCTTAATCTGTGAGTCATTACAGCAAATTATCAAACTAGAGGGGGGGAATGAGGGAACCTCTGATTTGCAGCCAAGATGGAAAGAAGTGTGGGTAACCTGGGGACCCACTACTTGTGATTGGTGTCTGAAGTGGGGCAGTCTTGGGAGGGTAAGCTCTTTAATTTGGGGAGTCTGCCCAAACTCCAAGTAGATAGTGTCAGAATTGGATTAAATTGTAGGACACCCAGCTGGTGTCCCCACAGAATTGGGGAATTTGGTGTCGATAACTACACATTTGGTATTAGAAGCATTGTGTGAATATGGAGGACTTTTGTTTTAACAGGACAGTGTTAGGAAAAATTAAACCCAGTACGCCTCGCCACCCAGAGGCACCTGTGTTAACAATCTCACTCCTGCCTTTTTCATACAACATCATATTGTACATATCATCTCCTCAAGCGTGATTTTCAGTTGCTTCGTCACATCCCATGCATGGATGTAACCACGTTCTCCACATCTCCAACCTCCATAACTGTCATTCTCCATAGAAACAGAGTAAAACATGGAAATTAGTTTCAAAGGCTTTATTAATATATAGATTCTTAGTCGCAAAATGGAGACCATCTTGGGATCTTAACCTTCCTTTGATAATATTGTTCCAATTGAGTTCTATGTTACAGCATAACAAAAACTAATTTAGAAACCTAACTGCAGGTTAGAAACAGTTCCTACTTACTATAGAAATTCTATTTTATATCTATTTATCTATTTCAATCATGTGACCATTCTCAAAACAGATTTAGGAATTGCCTCGGAAGCCCAAGGTAGCAGCCTGAATGGAAGAAAACCTTCTTGCAGGTAGATTTATTTAGCCTTTGGAATCAGCCGATTCAGAACCAAGACTGTGACTGAGTTGTGGAATGCTACTTGGGGACAAGGCTCTCAAGGAAGGGGGCTGTTTTCCTGTGTGGCCTGGAAACTGGTTCAAACAGCAGTTCTCAAAGAGAATTCCCCAGGACAGGGGCCAGAATATCCTCCGCCTCCCACTTCCAGGACAATCGCCTAGTCGTCCTTCAAGCCTCAGTAAAAGAATCTCTTCCTCTGGGACGACTTTACTACTGACTCATCCAGATAATTGCTCCCTCTACTGGGCGCTTGTGGTACACTATCCTTATTCCGCTACTGTCTTCTTGTATTTCCATATTTCCAGCAGTCAGCATAGCAGCTCACCCAAGAAGGATGCCCATGCATTGTTGAAAGAAGGGATGGGGCCAGGAAGCTCAGCTAGGTGCTGTTACGTTCACGTAAAACTAGAATCAGCAAATTAGAAGTGGGTCATGGCCTTCTACAAATGAGTGTCTAAACAGCAGAGAAGCAAACTGAAAGAAAAAACAAGCAGCAAGAAAAGAGAGCATTTATCTAGAAAGGAAAAATCCAGAAATTAAACAAATACAGAGATCTGAGACCATTGTGTGTAGAGTCCAATAGTCCAATGGGCACACTAGTCATCTGGAAGCCACTGTCCTGGCAGAGGGTAGACCTGAGTGTTGCTGGTGACAAAGATAAATGGTCACCTTGGATCAAGATGAAGATGCAATTTAAACACAACCTAGTTTTTTTTTAAGTCTTCTGTAGTTTGAGGAGTCAATACAATTATTCCTCCCTCTTTCCTAGCCTGTTCTCCAGCATTTAAAGATAGAAACAAAGAAAATTATGGAATACATCAGTCTAAAACTAAACCTACAGGAAGCAGCCAGATCCTTTGGAGAGCATGCAACAAGCAGATTTCCTTCAAGATAAAATGAAGTATTTCATGCTACAGGGTTTTTGGGTGGCCCTCCCACTGGGAGCTTCTGCTACAACAGAACCTGGCTTGTGCATTTAAAACCTAAAAGCAGGAGGATTTACATTTGCCACACAGCTTGCTTCCAACACTACTGAACACTTCCAGATGATGCAGGGAAAGCTCTTGAAGATTTAAAAAAAAATACATGTGATTACAAACTATTGTATAACTTCGAATTTTTATAAAGACATAATGGAGCCCTCACAAAACGAAAAGTTTGCCAGGCATGGTGGCTCATGCCTGTAATCCCAGCACTTCGGGAGGCTAAGGAGGGCGATCACCTGAGGTCAGGAGTTCAAGACCAGCCTAGCCAACATGGAGAAACACCACCTCTACTAAAAAATACAAAAAAAAAACTTAGCCAGGCATGATGTTGTGCACCTTTAATCCCAGCCACTCAGGGGGCTGAGGCAGGAGAATCACTTGAACCCAGGAGGCAGAGATTGCAGTGAGCCAAAATCATGCCACTGCACTCCACTCTGGGCAACAGAGCGAGACTCCATCTCACAAAAAAAAAAAAAAGACAAGAAAAATTAATTCCAATGCAAAGAAAGAGTCCAGGGTTGGGCATGGTGGCTTATGCCTGTAATCTTAGCACTTTGAAAGGGCAATGCAGAAGGATAGCTTGAGGCCAGGAGGTTGAAGCTGCAGTGAGCCGCGATTGCACCACTGCATTCCAGCCTGGGTGACAGAGTGAGACTCTGTTGAAAAGAAGAGTCCAGAACAGTTATGGCCAACAGACGTATATTCAGCAACCTCACTCACTCTAAGAAGGCCAGCTTCAGGGAGTATATTTACAGACCAGGTGGAGCAGGGCCTTGGACTGGTTAACACAGAGACTGGGTGTGCACGAAGGTGAATTGCTGATGGCAGAGTGAGTCTTCCAAAGATTAGATGCAAGCCATTTGGAAGTGTTGACACTATAAGTTTTAGTGTTGAGGACCCACGAGATGATGAGATTATTTTCTCTAAATCAGTTAAAAACTATTCAAATGCTTTTTAATAGTGATACAAACTCCAAGTTAACAAGTTAATCTGAATTTTTGGCTGTTCTCCGTTGATCACCTTTTGAAGAAAGGACCTTTTCCCAAGTCTAAGAAGCTACCCACAGGAAAGTAAATAATCACTAAAGAAATAGAAGATTGTCTTCAAGATTCAGGACTTTTTGGATTCCTGGAAATTCTATATCAAAACCTAACTGATGGGAAGACCAAAACCAGGTGTGTGACATTTATTTAATAAACTAGATTTGCCTGATTTATTCCAGAATGGCAGAGTTTGGGTGGGAGGCATCTACAGCATCAGGTCTTAAAAAGTGGTCCCAGACTCCTGGAGGCTCCTGAGACTACACTGTGAGGTTTGCAAGATCAAAACTATTTTCATAACAATACTTAGATGTTATTTCCTTTTTTCTTTGGGGATACTTGAACAGATGGTGGAAAAGCAATGGTGGGTGAGATGGGTTGACCTTACCACAGTATCAAGGCATTGGCATCAAACTGCACAACTTGTCACTGGGGACATCACCACCCCATACTTGGAGGAGTGTGGATGATTTGTCTAGTGCTATCTGTGGAGTGTTGAAGTCCCCCACTATTATTGTGTTACTGTCTATCTTTTTTCTTAGGTCTAATGGTAATATTTTTATGAATCTGAGAGCTCAGATTTTATTATATGTAAAAATGCATATATATTTAGGATTGTTATGTCTTCTGATTGAATTGGTCCTTTTATCATTATATAATGTCATTCCTTGTCTGTTTTTACTGTTGTTGCTTTAAAGCCTGTTTTATCTGATATAAGAATAGCTATTCCTGCTCATTTTGTTTTCCATTTGCACAAAATATCCTTTCCCACCCTTTTACCTTGAGTCTATATGAACCCTCACATGTTAGGTGTGTCTCTTGAAGACAGTAGATATTTGGTCTGTAATTTTTTACCCATTCTGCCAATTTGTATCTTTTAAGTGGAGCATCTGGGCCATTTATATTCAACATTAATATTGTGATGTGGGTTACTGTTTCAGTCATTGTGTTGATTGTTACCTAGTAACTTTGTTTTCTCCATTGTGTTATTGTTTTATAAGCCCTGTAAATTCTATGCTCTCAGGAGTTTCTGTTCTGTGTGTATCAATCTTTAGTTTCAAGATTTAGAACTCCTTTTCACATTTCTTTTAGGACTGGTTTAGTATTAACAAATTCCCTCAGCATTTGCTTGGCTGAGAAAGATTTTATTTCTCCTTTATTTATGAAACTTAGTTTTGCTGGATACAAAATTCTTGACTGAAAATTATTCTGTTTGGAGGAGACTAAAGATGGGATTCCATTCCATTCTGTCATGTAATGTTTCTGCTGAGAAGTCTGCTGTTAGTCTGATAGGTTTTCCTTTGTAGGTTACCTGGTGCTTTTGTCTGACTGCTCTTAGAATTTTTTCCTTTACATTGACTTTAGATAGCCTGATGATTATATGCCTTGGTGATGTCCTTTTTGCAATGAGTCTCCCAGGAGTTCTTTGAGCTTCTTGTATTTGCATGTCTAAATCTCTAGAAAGGCTGGGGAAGTTTTCCTCAATTACTTACTCAGAGAGGTTTTCCCTACTTCTTGCTTTTTATTCTCCCTCAGGGATGCCTATGATTCTTAGGTTTGGCTGTTTTCCCATATTTCTTGGAAACTTCGTTTATTTTTTTTATTCTTTTCTTCCTTTATTTTTGTCTGATTAGGTTAATTTGAAAGCCTTGTCTTTGAGCTCTGAAATTCTTTCTTCTACTTGGTCTAGTCTATTGCTAAAACTTTCCACAGTATTTGTAGTTCCCCAAATGTGTCTTTCATTTCCAGAAGTTCTGATTGTTTTTTCTTTAAAATATGCCTCTCCTTAGAAAGTTTTTCATTCATGTCCTGAATTGTTTTTAATATTTCTTTATGTTGGTTTTCACCTTTCTCTTGTATCTCCTTTAGTAACTTAATAATTCACCTTTTGAATTCTTTATCTGGTATCTCAAAGATTTCATCTTGACTTAGACTCACTGCTGGAGAGTTAGTGTGATCTTTTTTGGGTGTTTTTAGAACCCTGTGTTTTCATATCACCAGAATTATCTTTCTGATTTACTCTCATTTGAGTAGACTATTTCTTCTTATGATTTTTAAATTAATTTTTATTTGACTGGATTTAAAACATTTCCCCGTGAGGATGTGACTTTAATGTTTATAGTTTATTGTCACCTAGCTTCAGCTCTGCATACTTTCAGTGGCAAAGACTCTGAGTTCCTTGGTTATGGAGAATCTTTGTGTGATGGATTTCTCAGATGCTGGATGTACTAAAAATGTGTTGTGTGTGTAAGCAGATTCACTGTCTCATGTGGGGCTGGAATGGCAGTTGTCTCATGAATATCTCATTTCCCAGTGGTGTGCACTTAAAAAAAAAAAAATCCCCAGTATTTTATTCACTAGGTTGAACAGTTCAGGCTTCGGGCCAGTAGGAGGTGCCAATGGGTTAAAAAGAAAATGGCTGCAGCTAAAGCAGGTGGGTAAATGTGATATCCCAGTGGTGGGTGGAGGTCCCAGCTTAGACAGAGGTGACTGAGGAAGCTGTCAGTAAAATGCACTGAGTTCTTTTCAAGGGGAGGTAAGGGATCCACCACAGTTCTCCTTCCAGGCCAGAAGGAAAGTAATCCACCTCCCAGCCCACTCCTGACCTGGTATTCCAGCTGTTAGATCAGACAGGCAGCTCTTATTCATCAGGAATACAGATGTTCCATGTAGAGAGGGGTTGTGAATCTCTCTCTCTCTCTCTCTCTCTCATGCAAGCCTGAACCTGGAAGGGAATGCTGTGGGGATGCAGTCACCCTAGAGTGTTCCAGAAAGGGTGCCTACTAATGCACCCACACCAAGCTCCTATGGGAGAAGCCCCCACTACCTCTGCAGTGGTGGTCAAGGGATGGAAGAAGTCCCCTTCTCCAAGACCATTCACAAGTACCAGGGCTGCCTGACTACTTGGGTAGAGCAACAGACTTTCCCCACCGAACTGAGCACTGCACCTGTGCCTCTGCTGAAAGAAACTTCCCACCCGTGGAAAGTTCTGGCACTCAAGGCCTGCCTTCTGAATTCCTTTGTCTCATAGGGTCCTCCCTTAATGTGTGCATTCTCACTTCCCCTAGGAGTAGCATCCCCTGAAGGCCAGACTATTGTGAATGCTGCTGCTCCTCTGGGTCTAGCCACCCAGTCGGGCTGCCACATTCCAGGCTAGTGCTAGGGATATCTACAAGGGATCCAGTGATGTGACTTGTCTAGTCTCCCAGCAGCGGCAGGGGAGAGACATAGACTGAGATTTTCTTGGTTGTAAATAGCCTTAGCATGTTGGCTTTCTCAAAGCCAACAATAGTAGTAACGTACTAGGTATATGGAAACGTACTTTCCATATGGAAAGACTCAACATCTGGTTAGCCAGGGTGATGCAGGCGATGGCAGTAGGCGAGGTTGCACAGAGGTTTTCTTCTTCCTGAGTAATGTGTTATTGTGCCTGCAGATGCTGCAATGGATGGTGGCAGCTGGCCACCAGCCAGGAGGTGGCACTCGCAAAAGATCACCAGCTGAGGTGGTAGTGATGGGGTTGGTGCTTGCCTCATGTTACCCAGGGGAGGTACTCTGGAGTCTCAGGCAATGGGCGGGGTCCTGGAGTTCCCAAACGTCCCTGTCCCTTGTGTTTACCAGGGCAGGTGAAGGGGCAAAGCGGGTCAGGCTAGATCAGGTAAGTCCACGCCCTGGCTCCCTACATGCAGGGGCAAGCAGTGTCCTCAGCGGGGGATTAGAGGGCAGTTCTCTGGCTGCTGGGATAATGTTCCAGAGATGAGTGTAGCTGCCGCTGCTGCACAAAAGAATCCGCATGGGGAGTGAGGAGTAACAGGTGGCTGTCAGTCCCACTCAGCTCCCACGCACTTGGCAAGGCAGGCCTCACACCCGCAGGGTTCAGCCAACAGCAGCGAGCTGGGTTCCAGGCAGCCTGCTCTCAGAACTCAAAACCGCCCAGGCCATGAGCCTTCCTGATAGATACAGAAACCTGGCTTTCATGCTTCGCCCCTCCACGTCCACCCGGGAAGCAGGGGTGCCAGCTCCTGCACTCGTGGCCATAGCACACTTCCCAGTTCCCTCTGGGTTCAAGCCAATAGGGTTCGTCCCCTCTCGAGATTATGTGGCAAAACTCAGTTGGGAGCTTCTCTCACCCTGTGACCACCGCCTGAGTCGGCTGGCAGACTTCCGCAAGGGCCCCTGTGGGATGGGATCAGGAACGGCTTCCCTCCATCACCGCTGGAGCCTGGGAGTGCCCACAAAGCCTGTCCCGATGCCGCTTCTCCCTCTGTTCTCCCCACCACTCACTAACTCGGCTCCAGTGCTGGGCAGGGTCATGGGCTTCTGACGGTTGCCGCTCCCCTGTGGGAGTGAGCGTCCTGGCAGCTGTGTCTCCCCTCATGCTCTGGAGACTCAAAGTCTTCCATCTGCTTCACAGTATAGGCTGCTGCCCGCCACTTCTTTCAAAGGGACTATGGTTTCTTTCCCCTTCTGTTAAGTTCCTGTGTTGCTCTTGGAGAAAAGTTCACAGCGTGAATCTCTACACGCTATTTTGTGTTTCCAAGTGGGAGAGGCAGGCTAACTAACAATGCCTCCCATCTGCTAGCGGGGGGGAAGAAAAAGGTTCATTGATCTTAAGACCAGGACCTATTTAGGAAGGCAAGAAAGATACTGGTCAGCATGTAGTGTCCAGTGGAAATGGTTACATTTGTAGTCAAAAGGTCAATGTTTCCCAGTGTATATACCACAAGAGTCCTGCAGGCTGGGTTACTCAAAATGAGACGGGCCTGGGGCCAGCAGAGGGAGGCCAAGGTCTACTACTGGGAAGTGCACTTTGGACTTTGTGCAACCCTTTTGTACACATGCAGGGCCGCTGCCAGGCTATAGGTCCCAGGTGTGCCTCGAGGAGATGTTGGCGGGTAAATCTGCATCAGAATCTCTGCTCAGCCTCTCCTTTGTTGTGGCATGGTGGGGACACCACTTTGCCAACCTAAGCCTTAGTGGCTCATCCATCAGATGGGGTTAACTATAAAACAACACAGGATATTGCTGTGAGGATTCAACACAATCTCCTGTTTGCAGGGTTTGGGGCAGGCACACCCTGAGGCCTGGCACCTGTGGCTGTGGTCTCTGCTGTTGCAACAGCCTTGAAGACTGGGACCCCTACTTGGACCCCCGCTCTCTTCTGGGGGACCCTGGAAGGCTCCACCATATCCCTACACTGAGTAAGAAAAGGAGAGGCTTCCCCCTGTGGGAACAGTGACTTACGGGAGCTGAACATGGTGCCGAAGTGGCGTGCCTCAAGAGAGCCAGAGGAGCAGGGCATTCCGAGGGCCAGGATGAAACCAAGGGCCAGGACAAAATGAAACCCCTCCTTGCCGCTTGGCAGGAGGGGCGTGAGAAGCAGGAGGGGTGTTCTTTTTCATGGTGATTTTTGTAAAATGAATAGTCATAAAATATAATTCATTTCTTCCTCAATCTTCCCTTTTTACTAAACATTTAAACATTTTGAAAATGAAACTTTCATGGTCTGAAACCTGTCACTAAAACAAATTCTTTTTCTCTTTTAAACTAGGACTTTGTCTGAAATTCTAATCAGTGCTGTCATTATTTTTCAGGGTCTTTGGGCAGTGTGAGGACGTATGTCAGCAAGAGCATAACAAACACAGAATTGGCAGCCCTAACAGTGAGGGAAATAGTACCTGTGTATCCTCGGCGTCCTCACTGCTACCCCACATGGGGCATTCAGGTTTCACAGACATCCCTTATGCCTCAGGTCCTTCTCCAGTGCAGCCGTAGTAAACCAGCGCCCTGGTCACCAGGAGTGCTTTGGGCCCTGGCCTTCTATTTGAAGGATCACAAAGTCCCCCTCTGGGTAGGTGTGGAGGGTCATGCAGAGGAGACTCCACCATCCCCTGCTGGGGTCAGCACCCAAGCTCACCTGAGGATTCATGTGAAACACATTGGATGCCTTTGCCTGGGCCCGCTGCCTCTTTTCCTTCTGAATAAAGAAGACCCACCATGAGACTCACAAGCGGGGTGAGGCGAGGCCTTACCTCCTCTGGGGCGCACCAGGAATGCCACACTTCCCCTCTGGGACAGAGCTCCAGGACCAGGGGCCACCCTTCCTTCCCTTCCTGACTCCACCCAAGCACCTCTCCTCGGCCTGATACACAGAAACTGTCCAACGAATCCAACACAGAAAGAAAGGACTTGGAGACCTGTTTCCATTCATCTCTGCCACTTGTCAGGTTGAGTTCCTGGGCAGGTCTACTAACGCCTCCGGGCTGAAGTGTTTTGTTTATTACTGTTTGTTTACAGGACAGCAGAATGAGTGTGGCCTGCAGTGGCTAAGGGTGGTGACATTATTCCCACTCACAGTTTCTACTGTGTTCTAGGGACTTATGGGTCTGTGACAGAGGAGGCCACCCTGAGCCGTCAAGGGCACAGAGCTCCTTATTATGGTTCACTCACAACAGCCCTGCAAGCTAAACCAGCTCTTGTGATCCCATTTCACAGGTGATTAGAATGAGGCTGACTGAGATGAAGTCACTTCTCTGAGTCGTAAGTAGCAGATCCCAGGCGGCGTGACTCCAGAACTTCCCTGCTTCATCCTACACTGATTCTTGTTTCTCTTATTTGTGTATTTATTTTTTTTCATGAGGAAAGATGAGCTCAGAGATAGGCAGTGACTTTGATGGTTTCTCACCACTCTCTGTGGGATGTCAGAGCAGCCTACGAACGTTCTCAAGTCCTGGGAGGTGGAGGTGTCTAAGGGGTCAGGGAACGAGGACCAGGGCTAGAGAGCTGGTCAATTGTTAGGGGAGATCAGTCCTCTGCACCACTGGCCGATGACCTCATCTGCCTGAGGCCCCTGAAAGTTCTGAGTGCTGGGTCCAAACAGTCCAGCAGGGCGCAGGGACCAAGGGCCCCCAGCTTCTCTCCACACTGGAATTTCAGGGTCAGAGGGCCCCTGACTCTGAGCCATCCCTGCCCCCTACACATCTTGCCTGTTGTCTAGGCTGTAGAAAGGCAAGAGATTAGTCAACTAGAAACCTGCTTTGAGTCTACCCTGAATGACCGGTTCCAGCGTAAGAGAAGGAGGGTTGCTGGGTAGGCGTGGGGTGGGGAAGGAGTGCCCACTCTGCAACTCAGCTTAGCACCTGCTGCCTTTTGCAGAATCTGCAGGGTCCCAGGCCCTCCAAGAGGCCGAGCAGCCTCAAAAGGCATGAAGCTGCTGGCATGTACCTGCGGCTCCACAGGCAGCATACAAGGGCATCACTAGTACATGGCCATGTGAGGCTGGCTGCAGGATCCCTAGGCGGACCCTGAGAAATACCATATCCAAGGACACAATGCTCCCGTCCTGCCTAACACACAGGGTTTGTTGAGATGATCAGACACAATTCTAATGATGATAGCAAAGCTTACCTGGAGGTTCCCTCCTGTATCCCACCGTGCTTTGCAAACAGTAACTCACTGGCTGAGCCCAATCAGTTTGACAACAAAGTACTGATTTCTCTAAAGTTCTCATCATAGACTGTATGAAGAGCATATGTTTTACACAACTTACTTATTTTGCAAATATGGATAAACCTTTGCAACCCAGATCATCATAACAAGACCACGTGGGTTCATTAGAGTCATTCAATGTTTCAACGGTCATAATATGACTAGTTCAGACCCCTTCGAAATAGTGCTTCAGGTGAATCTATTCACCAAATGTAAAACAATGTACATTTATTAGTCGTTTTAAAACAGCAAATTACTATTCATTGTGTAATGAATTGTTGCCTTACTATGCCATCCACCCATCTTGTAGGCTGAGGCATGGAGGCCTGTGTTCACCCTTCCACACACCCACCTGTGCTTGTGAATAGCATTAAAGCTATTTCTACAGACTTTGCATGTGTAGTTTCATTACCTTCTGCCTTAAAACACATTAAGGAAACCATTCTCTTTGTCTCCCAAATTGTGAAACGTAGTTCCATTTACCTGCTTCCCATGTTTTAAAGGTCATTTGTAATATAAGTATTAAGAAAAATTTTCCCCCTAAGGAAACTGAGCTCTGCTGAAATGCCGAGGTGAATAAATGTAGCGCTTTTTCCACAAAACACAATCATTCACACAAACACACGATGCGAGTGCCTATTTAGCAATTGTTTCTGCGGGTTTGTTATCTATAGCTGTTTCCTCTTCATTAGTTGTTTACATTATTAAAATCTGATATAAAATGCAAACTTTCAAGGAATGTGTTTCTAGATCCAAAGAATTTAGAAAATGTTCACTGTTGATCAGATTTTTAAAAATATATTCAAAGTTAATATTAAGAGTAACTTTGAATAAGTAGGGCTTTAGAGCAGGATGTGACAGAGAACTGACCTTTCAAAGAATGAGCACAATTTGTGACTAAGTACCTCTTTTAAATGGAGTTTAGCAATTGCTTTCTGAATACCTGTCTTGACTGTCCAACAGTAGCTCCATGGGGGCAGATAACCTGGTGAGCACTGTGCTAGCCACATCGCAGGTATCCTACATGTATTTCTTAAATGAAAAATATTCTTTCTAAGACAGTGTTAAAAAATCATGAGTAAGAAGGTCATTAATCCCTGATAGCTTCATAAATGAGATATTCTTCTGCCCAAAGAGATGCTGCTCTGCAAATCACACCCAGGGAATTCTGCTCCTTTTGGCCATGGTCCCATCAAGACATGCAAGGTGATGGTTTCAGAACCCTATCAGTGTTCAACCTGGCTAACTTGTGAAATAGTCAAGCTCAAAAGATTCTCAAAGCGATTTTCTGGGAAAATATTCTACTGAGAAGAAGGTCAGATCCATTCTGTTGCCTTTAAAACATTTTCCTGGTTGCCCACCGGCTTCTCATGAAACCGGGAACTAGTTTCACCCAATCTGTTCTCAAAGGGCTACCTACCCTACCCCATGCCCATGTTCCACGTTTGCCCTGTCCCTGACTCAAGGAATGAATGCCTGCAAGCCACAGTGTTCTAACCCATTTCTCCCTCAGTCTCTGGCTGGGCAGGAGCCTGCTGATGGATGACACACTCCCATCAGACCTGCCATACCCAGGTCTACACCACAGAAACTAAGGCTGTTGGTTGACACGGTGGATGCTAGAACTTGCTGCAATGTTTCATTTCCATTTTGAATGAATTCACCACAATCCTATTAAACCAAAAATATAATGTTTAGCCTCTTTAGCATATAGATCACAGGGCTATCATTTTTCTGTTTCTCCGATATTCTCATTTCTATTCTCTTTCTGACCAAAACCCCATCTTGGAATATCAAAAATGTGTTTGAGGAACACAGTAATCACCTTTACCCACCGTTGGGTTTGAATATGCCAGCAACTGAGGGTCCAGAGAACCAAGTCATTTACTCCAAAATCTCTCTTTGCCTCCAGCACTTGGTCCTGGAAAGGTGAGTTCTGAAACCCTCTGTTCCCAGAAGTCTTCATGCATAGAGTAGAATAAAAATACCCAGTCCCTCCTGAGGGGAATGAGATCATAGGCACTGAAGTGCTTTGAGATACTCAAAGAAAAGAAGCATGACACAGCCTTTTATTATTTCAGATCGTGAGACCAGGTCAGAAGGGTCATTACGCTCATCATGATACTACTGCTTTGAATACCACACAGACCAGCGACGTTTCCCATTCACTTCCCCAACCTTGTGGGAAAAATTTTCAGGAGTACAGCATCAATGAAGAACACAGTGTCATGAAACACAAACCCTGTCACAGACGACAGTCACGTTACCATGCTGAATTGTCCAGAGAAGCTAACCAGTTACTACTCAGGGCTGATGTAAAATAGATGCAATGCCAAAATGAGATGAAAGAGAATTCAGAATAAAATTCCGTCCCTTGGAGCATATTCCATTGGCTTTCTCTGCTCCTGCTTCCGCTGGTATCTGGCCTTCTGGTAGAAAATGATGATGGTTACAGTGACTATATTTAGAAGAATGACGAGCAGTATGAGCCAGAACGAGTATCCGTAACTGTGGGTCGTTCCTTTATTGGTGGTTGCTGGGTAAAGCATTTGGAACAACTCTTCGGAGAGTTGGTTGGACTGCGTGTTCGCCACAAACAGTATCATGGTCACAAAAACGAAGGATGCTGAAAGGAAGATGGAGTTTCATGCATGGCATGGTGATACAGTTTTTAATGTCACTTATCTTTATGGAACACATATATATGGGAATGTATTGCATATCTACACAGGAGTTTACACTCTTTTAAGCACTAGGGAGAAGGTACAAAATTGTAAGACACAAACTAGATGTCTAGGCATAGAACACTAAAGATTGTGCAGGGCTGTGTATGACCAATAGTGAACGTGCTGACTCAAACGCTTTCAGAAGTAGTTGTGCAACTTGTCTACCAAACAGCGCACTTCCTACGTGGTGAATGCAGTAGTGTGCTGAATGAATGATTGAATAGGACAGTTCAGAGAGAAGCTGTATAAGGAGGTCTGGGAAGAGCTGAGGAAGGACAGGGCATCACAGATGCAAGAAGCCGCCCTAAAAAGACCCTGGGTGGGCAGTGGGCCTGGAGCACCTGGGACTGTGAGATACAAGCTCAGCTGCTGGGGAGAGGTCCCAGGGTCCTAAGAACTGGGTACCGAGACTGGGCTGCCCTGAGAGCCACAAATGCCATCCCAGGAGCTTGAATCTCATGGCATATGATGCCACTGGCAAGTGTCTGATCAGGAGGAATCTCCTTACAAAACTCACTAGAGAAGAGAACTTGTTGCATGTTTCTGTCTTCCCTTTTTCATTCTTCACAATATCCTCCACTAGAAAACATTCTTTTTTGTTTGTTTTGAGATGGGGTCTCACTCTCCCCTGGGCTCTGAAATGCAGTGGCACAATCTCAGCTTACTGAACCTCCACCTCCCAGGCTCCATTGATCCTACCACCTCAGCCTCCTGACTAGCTGAGACTACGGGTATATGCCACCATGCTTGACTAATTGTTTATGGAGACCGGCTTTTTCTATGTTGCCTAGGCTAGTCTCGAACTCCTGGACTCAAGTGATCCACCTGCCTCGGCCTCCAAAAGTGCTGAGTGTGAGCCACCGTGCCCAGCCCTAAAGAACATTCTTCAGTATAGACTTGGGAGAGCCACTTTTGTCTAGTTAAAAGAACGTAGTTCTGGAGTCAGAGAGAACAGGATTGGAAATCCCAGCTAGATGAACTTGGACAAGTCATGTAGCCTTTCTGAGCCTCACTCCTCATCTTTCAAAGGGAATGAGATAGAGACAAAAAAAAATGTAGATTAGGGCTTTTGCGGTTGCCTAGTGCTGGAAGTGGGCTGGGAGGGGGTGATAGCTAAAGGGCATGGGGCTTCTTTTCAAGGTGATCAAAATATTCTAAAATTGGCAGTGGTAAGGCTTGCCCATGTCTGAGAACATACAAAAAACCATGGAATTGTATACTTTAATGGGTGAATTGTATGGTGTGTGACTCATGTGTCAATAAAGCTGTTAAAAGAAAGGTTTTGGAGGATAAGGATGCCTATGTTCCAGGATCTGTGATGAGGCCGGTGAGCAGGCTCACTCAGTGAGGTCTGATATGCACAGGGGGCCGCCAGGGGATCCTGGCCACGGAAGCCCCTTGAGACTCCGTCTGCCGCCATGTACCCGGAACTCAGTGGACATCAAATGTATCCTGCTATAACCCACACCCAGGGAAACCTTCCAAACCGTCCTTCAAAAGGCCTTAATTAGAGGGGTTTTGTATGAGGAGAATGTTTTAAACACTCCTTGATGACAGACCTTCCTCCTCAATGTAATGGTTTTATTTCTTAATAATTTGTCCGTACAAAAGCCCTGACCCTCTGAAGCTCTCCAGGTGCCTCACAGCCTTAATTATCTTTCATTTTCCTCTTGTGAAGTTTCTTATAAAAGCTTAATCATAAAGGGGCAGGATGTATATAGTCTAAATGCTTTTTTCCAGAGCAGGCTGCCTAGAACTTTGATTTGAATGGGGAGGGGCCGACACACAGACACAAAATGCAAACCTGAGTCCCCTTTAGTGATGAGATGCCCAGAGCGTCTACCTGCCAGGCTTCTCCAGCCTCTGGGACAGAAGGATTTATAGGGGCTGGAGGAAGCCCCAGGGTAGATGAGGAGCTTCGGAAGGCTCATGGACCCTGGCTTCTGTCCTGGCCTGTGACCATCGGGCCCTGTGACCTCCTGATCACTTTCCACTCTCTGAGTTCCTCAGATGAGACACAAATGTATTTGGAACAGGCGGTCTGCAAAGTTGTCTCTGGCTCCAAGCTTCTCTCAGGGGACAATTTTATCCCCTGAGGCCAGGATGCAGCATCATCAGGTCAGTGTGGTGCAGAACGTAGGCTGAGGTCAGAGGTCATGGGAACCTAGGAAGTGAGACTGCTGTTTGTCTCCTCAAAGCAGAACCTGCTTCTTTCTGTCAGAAACAAGCCAGGAAACCCACTTCCTTCCCTACCCAACATCTGCTGGCCAAGCAGAGGTTGTTCAAAACCAGCCCCTAGGAGTTTGGAGCACTTCTTTCTGGCCCCAGGACTCCCAGAAGTCAGTCTGATCATGCTGTCCCATAGCCATGACCCAAGCCAAGAATTAAGACATCTCTGTATACAAGCCCTTCTGCAGGCTGAGCCTCCTGGAAACTGAGAGTTTCAGTAAGTTCTCCAACCCTCAAAGCTCCTGTGAGAAAATCAGGAACCCCCAAAGGGCTACTTTGGGCAAAAGTCAGGCCTATCAATCCTGTTAGGGTCAAGAGGCCTCAAGGGGCATTTAGAGGAAGCTAAGCTGTGCTGAGGCCTTCTCCCAGGCAGGCATCAGAATGCAATCTGCTCCTTACACATCAACCTCTCAGGTTGTTTTCTGCCCACCTCACAGCCTCCCTCTGTGTGTTAGAACTTGCTCCTGAGCCAGGAAAGGAAGGTGGCAGGAATTCCCTCTCCTTCCAACAATTCTTTGTGGATAGGAGTAGGCAGGGCTACGGGGAGGCTCTCAGGTCCCTGTTTCTCACGTTTTCCTTCACAAACATGCATGAGGCCTCTGCTATATGCAAAGCCAGCCCATACTCTGCTGCGGAGGAGCAGAGATATGGAGCCACAGCCTAGTGGCAAAGGCAGTGGACTTTGAACCCTGCAGGCTGTAGACACAGCAATGCTGGGTCCCTGTTGTTCAGCCGGCGCCACACCTGGCCCTCTACTCTGGTCCTGGCGCCTCTTTTCCCTCCAGGAATGCAGGCTTCCTTCCCCACTCACCCCTGTGGCTGGGGAAGGGCCGATTCCAGCCCCAGCTCCGGGATGGGCAGGTAGCCTTGGCCCATTAGTGGATGGCTTGGGGAATTCAACCCTGCCAGCCACAGAGATTGGTCAAGGGATGGGAGAAGGGCAATGCCAGTGCAAAGTAGCCCAGGACTTTCTCTGAATTTGGAGGAAATGAGAAATTTTTTTCTCCTGGGGCTGCCACCATCAGCAATGAGCCCAGAGTGGCCAGCAGTCATCTTATCTTCAAGAGGATTGATCTGGCCAATTAATGAATGATGGAGTCAACGCTGAGGATTTCAATAGATGGAGCAATGGCAGGAAACAGTCCTCACGACACGGGCCGAGACCTTGACTCGAGCTGTGTCTGAAGCCACTGCTTCTCGTACTTTCTTAGTTACATGAGCAAAAGTAAAAATAATCTATCTCTTTACCCTGGCCATAAGTACCAATTGGTTTACCTTGGTTTGATTGACTGGGGTGAACCATCATCATACAAGTAGCTTAGGCAAGGGACTCTGGCATTCAGGTGAGTATATCTGATTGTGTAACAAAGTCCCTTAACCTCTGACACTCAGCTCTGCCATAAGAAAGGGAAACAGTGATATTCATTCTACAGGACTTTTGTGCCTCGTCCATAGTGGCTGCCCATTAAATTGGGGGATTTATTTGTTTTTACCTCCAAGTAATAAAAGCACAGAAAGAAAGAGCCAGTCATATATGAATGTGGTTAAACTAGCCTGACCCCAAATCCTTGGAGCTGAGGTGTGAGTATGTAATGTGACTCTGGTCCACCTGTAGTCTTGGCTTAATGCTTTTCCATTTTAAAAAGCATCCCTCACTGTCCTACCTGTGTTGTGCTGGGGCCAGTTTGTACATCTCAACTCCACGTCAGTGATCTCACATTGGGAGTTTGAAAACGGCCATGTGGCTGTGTATACACGATTCCAATCACCAGGGCTTTTTTCTCTTTTTGTTTTTCCCTACTGGAGAGCCAGTTGTTCATATTCCTCAGCACACCTCTACTCCATGACATGGAGACGCTGGCCTCCTTCAGCCACCTGCGCCTGCCTCGTGGTAAGGATGACACTCAATGGAGGGACAGGATGATGCTGCCCTCAGCCCCTCCTCCAAGGCTTCCTGACATGTCTGATATCCAGAGCCTCCTTCCTGTGCTTCAAAATTTCAGGCCTGTGTTAAAATGCGTCACCTGGAGCTTACATGATGCCACCTCAGAAATCATTTCCTTAGGACAGGCTTCATTCCCAAGGTCCAGTTTTGATGGTGGAGAGAGGGAAAGAACAGGAGAAACCTGACTGCCTGGTGGGAGCAAAAGGCCCTGAAGGCAGCTGGGCAGGGCAAATAGGTACTTCCCCAGCCCTGCTCCGGGCAGATGGGCAGCTGCAGAGCCCTGGAAAAACCCAGTGAAAGCCAGAAGACTGTGAGTCAAAGCTGGGACCCGCTTCCCATCTGGGCTCTGTCCTCCCAGCACCACACCCATGAAACACACAAAATAACCAAGCAACACCACCCAGCAACACCCCAGGCTCACAGGTAGCCCACAAAAAAGGTATTGCACCCAGATTCTCTTATGTGCCATTATCTGTGGCTCTGTGGCACGACCATGCAGAGATGTCATGTGTGGAGACCAAGTGGACTCTTGTCATGTGGAGGAGGAAAGAGAAGGAAGTGTGTGCTGGTGTGTTCATGTGTGTGTATATGCACATGTGTGTGTGCATGCGTGTGCATGTGTATGTGTGTGCACATGTGTGTGCTTCTACATGCCACACAGAGCCTAGTTTGGAGTTCAGCACATGGCAGGAGCCCGGTCAATATTTTGTTGACTTTTGTGCATTTTGACTTCTTATGTTAGAGTCTCAAAAGCAAAGGCTGGCTTGTTATAAGCCTCCTCAGCAGTGCATTTAAAACAGAATTCTATTTCCAGAGATGCTTCAAAAACACTTTGGATTGACAAAATAAACCCCAGCCCTCAGCTCATGGGAGGTCCTCATAGTTTCCTTGGCGTAAACGTGACTGTGTATGTTGATGCATGTGTGAGAGGCAGAGACATGGGGAAAAGTGGGATGCAGTTTTCTGCAGAGCACCGAGTCTCATAGGGCCACTCACCGCCGAGCCCGTTCCAGGTGTACACCCCCGTCGGCCCCAGGAATGTCTGGTAAGGGTTGCTGATGCTGTTGTAGAAGGTAAATCCAGAGCTCAGCAGCGACGTGATCAAACTCAGGACCAGGAACAGGATAGTCACCGAATGCAGAGTTTTTTGGGAAGAATTATTCAGTATCTCTAAAACTAAAACAATGTTTTGTGAGTGCATAGCACATAATGCAAATACCAGCTCTGTGAGCCCGTTCCAGGTGTACACCCCCGTCGGCCCCAGGAATGTCTGGTAAGGGTTGCTGATGCTCTTGTAGAAGGTAAATCCAGAGCTCAGCAGCGACGTGATCAGACTCAGGACCAGGAACAGGATAGTCACCGAGTGCAGAGTTTTTTGGGAAGAATTATTCAGTATCTCTAAAACTAAAACAATGTTTTGTGAGTGCATAGCACATAATGCAAATACCAGCTCTGGCCTGGCATTCCTCCCCACCCTACCCTCTTAGTGACTTGAGTTAGTGGTTGTTGGATGTCAGTTAGAGATACCAGGAGCCTCCAAGTCATGCAAGAACAAGACCCGCATTCCCCGCTGGAGGCTGGTTGTTGAATCAGTGGTTGGATGGGTATAACCGCGACACTACAGATAACTGGACATTTATGCTGATTCTGAAGTCCCCTAGGAAAGAGTTTACCTTCCTGGATACTGGCAGCAGGGCTGGACAGCCTTCCCATTACTGAGCTCTGGCTCCGTCCTTGCCAAGGTGCTTTTCCCAGTTTCATCAGTGCCCCTGTTGCTCTGAGCACTAACTCGGCTTCCACTTGGAGGCACTCACAGGGTAGGTCACCCTGAAAACCTGTGCACTGTGAGAATCCCACAAGCCCTGTGGCGTCTGGGGTAATTGCATGAGTCAGGGGTGGCATCAGCAGAGAAAAGCCTAAGAAAGGTGACCAGGAAAGTGGAAGCTGAAGGCTGACATAAGAAAATGACTTCTGTTGGTGCAAATCGAGTTGTGGGTCCTACTTCAGACTCCACTGCCCTGGGGCCAGAGAGGACCAGATGCCCAGAGGGCTCCAACGCTGGAGGAGGCTGGGAATTTGCCCATGAGTGAGCCTTGACTCTGCTTTCCAAGGAGAACTCTTCTGAATCCTAACAGCATTGGATGAATTTGCATATTTCTTAAGTGCAGAGGAGCTCCAGGCATGGAAGGACACTCTTATAACATGAAGCAAAGGTGCCCTGGCTGTCAGTCCTGGTTTCCTGGTTTTGCCTTTCTCGGGCTTCTGACCGCCACCAGCCATCTCCTCCACCTGCTCTTTTGTGGAGGACGCAATGCCCAGGCACCACAGGGCTGCACTTACATGTAAGCCCAGCCCAGCCACGGGCTGACAGGGTGTGTGAGGCCCTGTGGAGGAGGCCAGCACATGAAATAGTGTTTACAGGGATGTTCCACGAAAGTCACCAGGACATGGGAGAAAGGGATTAGGGAGAAAGAGTTCTGAGTCACAGTAAGGCCACAGCAACATCACTGGGAACAGGTAGGTAAAAACAAGCGAAAGGCTCTTTCTTTCCGTTCTGGTTTCTCTGGTCTCCAGGGAGAGAGCCTTGGAGACCTCACCTCTTTATCTGGAGCAGCTTTAAAGAACAGAAAGCGAAAAGGCCAGGTAGGATCTCTGGTTTCTGGGCCTAGGGGTGGTATTCCCTCAGCATATGCCCACGGGTCGAAGGTCAAGGAGTTCGTAATGGAACCAGAGTGTTTCAAAGAATTCAGAATGGGAGGCAGGAGACCCCAGGGTGCTGTGGGCACCCATGGAAGGGGTCACCAAGTCCCCTCCCCTTTCCCTCCCTGCATCGCCGTAATGATTTAAAAATTCCTCATTATGCTGAGCCCAAATCTGCATCTCCACGACTTAAACCCAGGGGTCCTAATTCTCCTTTGGGAATCATACAAAATTCACTTGCTCCTTTCCTGCCTGGCAGCCTTTCCAAATATTTGAGGAGGGATAAAAATCCCAACGTGATTAACAGCCCACGTTTCTGGAGTATTCTCTGCTGGGTGTGACTGCAAAGTCCCTGCCAGCCTGGCCCCCTACACATACTTTATTCTGACTCTATTTCTCTTTCTCTCTTTTTCTTCTGTTTTTGGAGACAGGGTCTTGCTCTGTCACCCAGACTGGAGTGCAGTGGCAAGATCATCACTCACTGCAGTCTTGATCTCCCGAGTTCAAGCAAAGAATCCTCCTGCCTCAGCCTCCAGAGTAGCTGGAACTACAGGATGTGCCACCACGACCACGCTCAGCTAATTTTTTTTTAATTTTTTTTTTTGAGTTGGAGTTAACTCTTGTTGCCCAGGCTGGAGCGCAAGGGTGCAATCTCGGCTCACCCCAACCTCCGCCTCCCGGGTTCAAACAATTGTCCTTCCTCAGCCTTCTGAGTAGCTGGGATTACAGGCATGCACCACCATGCCAGGCTAATTTTGTATTTTTAGTAGAGATGGGGTTTATCCATGTTGGTCAGGCTGGTCTCGAACTCCCAACCTCAGGTGATCTGCCCGCCTTGGCCTACCAACGTGCTGGGATTACAGGCATAAGCCACCACGCCCGGCCTTTTAAAAAATTTTCCATAGGGACAGGATCTCACTATGTTGCCCAGGCTGGTCTCCAGTTCCTAAGCTCGAGTGATCCTCCCTCCTTGGCCTCCCAAAGTGCTGGGATTACAGGCCACCACACATGGCCAGATAGACACGGGGCTCCCAATGAGACCCGACACTCCCCTTGGACAGGAGGACGTCATCACTCCATTTTTGAACCTCTTAATTCTATTCGTTCACTATTGTTTTCTTTTTTGGCTTTTTAATCAGCAGTGTTCTATGAGGAAGAAAAGTTTCCTCCCATTGAACAGAGTGGGCATGAAGGAGATGTGGCCAGCAGCTTGCATTTGGGTGCCTGAGAAACAGCCTCAGGGGCTGCTGGCAAAAAGGTTCCTGTGGTAAAGACCCTCATCCCAAGTGGTACAGGCCTCGGGATGGAGCCTCCTAGACCAGGAGTGGGAGAAGCCCCATAAGCAGCAATGACAGGTAACCCAAGGGTTCTGGCTGCAAGGGAGAGTGAGAAAGTGCAAGAAAGAAAAGGGGAGGAGAGAGAAAAGGGCAGGAGGAGGGCAATGTGGATATGCCTCACAGCGGTTGGCATGGCCGCATGTCCCTTGAAAACCCATGGGAGAAGGGAGCAAACCAGGAGAAGACTGGGCAAGCCTCAGCTCAGTGGCATGAGGATGATGAATTCACCACCCTGCTCCTCAAGTGGAACTGGGGACTGTGAGCAAAGTCCAGCTCGCACAGGTACAGCCTACTTGTGCTCAATGGTGACTGGACTATTTTGCAATTTCTGCTAATAGCCCATAGAGCGTGGTGAAATTCTCAGCATAGTCTCTGGCTATGCATCCCAGGGAAGGGCTCTAGTGGGACCTGGGTCACGCCAACCACTGCCTGTTGCCTGGGCGGGGACGGGTGGGGCCTGCTGGGCCTGCCTTCTGGGTGGGTGGGATGTGGCCACCTGGGCTGGGACCTTTATTTCCATCCCTGACCTCAGGTGAAATGTCTTGCCTCTGCCTATTGCTCGCTGTGGAGGTGCAGCCGTTGGGGGATTAATATTGCTACAATTTAGCACACACTTGTTTTGAAAGTAATAGAGGGTGACACCGGAGGAGAGAAGGAAAAAAAGCTACAGCACGTAGGACACACCTGTTCAGGGGGACAGGTCAGAGGCTGCAGATGAGTCACCATAAGAGGGAATCGCTTCCCATTCCACACTCGCCAGCTCCTCCTGGACGCTAAAGGGGAAACTCCAGGATCTATCCCAAAGTTTGCTGGGGACTAAATAAACTCACTCCTTAGCAAAAAAGGAGCTGTGTCCAAGGCCCCTGAAGTGGCTTGCAGTATTTTTCTGCTTTACACACTTAGTAAAAGCTGTTTTTGGATATTCACTGGTAAATGGTTCACATTCCTTTTTTTTTTTTTTCCAGAGTAAATTAGAAAGTGACAATTGAATTTAGTTTTGTTTGTGACTTTTGGTAAGATCTAATGATGTGATTTTTCAAAAGGGAGTCATTTGGGGCCTGTTGACTCATATTTTCTGCGTATTAAGGTGACAATTCGTCTTGATTCTAACTGCTGCATTTTAAAATTATTTTCTGGCTTTCTGAATTTCCTGCCACACAGGTCTGACAGCTGTATCCCCGCTCCAGCTCCTGGCTCAGAACTTAGACAATACAAGCTGAAAATTCAGGGAAAGTTACCAAGAATGAAATAACAATAAACTTCCATAGCATCTGACAGCTGCTCTCTGCCTACAAAATTAGCAAACACATTCTGTTCTTTTTCTTCCTTTTAGGGGGCAAGCATGTGAATCAGGAAAGCCACCTCACAATTGGCGCTAATTGCCCCAGGAGAGAGCCAAGAACAACGTGGCCAAAGAGAAGAGCGTCTGGCCCGCAGATCCCGCAGCTGGGAGGCAGAAACGTGCTGCTGGGCAGTGGATAATGGGCGCCCATGAGAGCCATCCGGACATCCGGGCTCCCCACGCAGGAAAATGTAACCCTTCAGGCCCCACTTGCCATCTGCCTTTTGAGTTCTGGTTTTCTGTAAGTCCTCGGACATCAAGGGAGAGCCCGTGGCTTTGTGAGTGGATGGGTGGGAACTACCGTGACTCCCTCCGTAAGCACCTGGTCACCAGGCAGCCTGAACAGGGCAGCTCCCAGTGCGCATGGGAGGAGCTCATTCTATCAACAGATCTCCAAGTGTGGCCTGGTAGCTCTCCCAGGGAGCCCAGGCTGGTGCCCCAGCCTCTCAGAAAGTTGCCAGGGTTCCTTGGGGAGAAGTGGCCTGAGCTTGGGAGGGCACCGTCTTTGTCCTCTCTACTCTCCCCTTCACAGTTTGGTTATATCTCTGGGGGCAGATGATGAACCTGCTCTCCAGGAGAATCTCCTTATGTGGACAGGGTAGGAGTAGTAAGGTGGGGACTCTATGAATTCTGGAGAAATAAACTTCATTTGTTCTTCTCTTTGCAATTCATTAGTTTCTGCAGCAGGTCTATTTTTCTAATTATTTTTAGCCTGGGCTAATGGTGCAATGTTGAGCTCCCTGAGAACACATGGAGGTTAGTGGAGAAAAGAGACTAGCAGGTGGGGGAGTGCTAGACGGGGAGAGACTCCCGCCAGCTGCAGTGAATCCTGACTCGGACGCAGCACTCAAAGGCCAGCCGGGAGCTGAGCTTTCCCTCAGTCTGCCTTGCTTCCTTTGCAAGGTTGTCCAGAGCTTTTGCCAATAAATTAATTTAATTTCAAGCAGGCCACATCCAAAGGACTTAAAAAACAATACCCAGTACAGCCATGCCTGTCAATCTAGTGCCTGGCCTTGGTGGAAGCTGGTTGTTGTCAACACTGAATTAGGATCACCTGGGAAGATTTTTAAAAAACAAGCAGGTCAGGGCCTCACCCCGAGGAGATTGCTATTCATTTGGTCCAGGGTGGGGATGCCTCACCCGCATCCCAGGTGAGTCTACCTTCCGCTGTAGGCAACGTGATTGCTCAAAGTCCCACACATCTGCAAACCAGACTGTTCTTGGAGCTGAGAACAAAGAGTGCAGTGTCACATGAGGAGAAATATCTCTCATAATAAAGTCCATCCTGGGCTGGTTGACACCCTGTCTCTACAAAACATAAGAAAAGTGGCTGGGTGTGGTGGTGCGTGCTGGTGATCCCAGCTACACCAGAAGCTGAGGCAGGAAGATCTCTTGAGCCCAGGAGGTAGAGGCTGCAGTGAGCTATGATCACACCACTGCACTCCAGACTGGGCGACAAAGCAAGACGCTGTCTCAAAAAAGAAAAGAAAAATCTTGCCCGGCGCAGTGGTTCATGCCTGTAATTCCAGCACTTTGGGAGGCCGAGGTGGGTGGATCACTTGAGGTCAGGAGTTTGAGACCAGCCTGGCCAACATGGTGAAACCCTGTCTCTACTAAAAATACAAAAATTAGCCGGGTGTTGTAGTGTATTCCTGTAATCCCAGCTACTAGGGAGGCTGAGGCACGAGAATTGCTTGAACTCAGAAGGTGGAAATTGCAGTGAGCCGAGATGGCGCCACTGCACTCCAGTCTGGGTGTGAAGCAGCCTGGGTGATGAAAAAACAAAACAACAACAACAACAAAACTATCATAAAAATTTTTCCTGTCATAATGATTCTGTAAAAAATACGTTCTGGTCAGTGCGTAGGCTGAGTAATATTTGAAACGACATTCACAGGAATTCCATGTCCTAAATGTGAATGACTCATTTTGTCATGTTTGCCAGTGTGAGGAAACAGAGCACATTGTACTTCCGGGGCCCTGACCACATTTTCAAAACACAGAGTTAAAGGAATGACTTCTTTTTACATGGCACCCAAGATCCAGAACCGAGAAGGAGGTGGGTGTCCACAGTGTGAGCTTACACCTCCTAGCAGCTCATTTTTCAGGATTCTGTCCTCCAACTGGGCTTTGCAGACATGCATTTCCCCCAACCCCCTTGCTTCCATGCAGACCTGCACATACCATGCTCCAGCAGTGAGTGCAGGGCACTGATTTTAGCTGAGGAAGGGTCTTCATCTCACACTGAGTGGTGAGCCCTCCAAGGCCAGGAACCATGTGCAATTCCTTTCAGTATCCTGAGCCCCTTATACATGCAGCAGCTGCTCAGGGAAGTTTTTTTGAACAGAAATTAGATCTCCAGAACTTTGGGAGTAGCAAAGACAACCTGCTCACAGAAGGACATACAGGACCTGTCACTTTTCATCTGGATGTTGGACAAACTAGGATGCAGCAAGTCAGCCTGAGCTGCTCGCACCCTCCAGTTACACACTGGAGGATTTCCTTACCAGGTCTGAAGGACGATTTTCCCCACAGATTGACCAATGTTGGCTGAATTATTTTGGCACTTTGAAATCAGCTGTCATTGCTTCCTTCTGCTGTTTCGTTTCAAATCTACAGTCAAAATTGGCTCAATATGATAAATACCATGCAGAAATATAGCAGAGCTTTGCAATAATTATTACTCTTGGGGGACTCTTGATGTGACCTCACCCTAGCCAAGAAGCTGATATGGTTAAATTCTCAATTGGAACAGTCAGTCCACCACTGCTGGGCAAGAAAGGGGCATTTGTACAGATTTGATTGTACTGCCAATGGTTGGTTTCTGATTTGAAAAAAGCCCCAAGTGGCCATGAGGAACCACAGGAGAGCACCCGCGTCTCCATGTACACACTGCAGGGCTGCTCCCAGGAGAAGCATCCCGGGATCGTTAGCAGCTGAACACCGCAAGTTGAAGATTTCAGTAACATGACTTTCCCCTGTCTGAGAGAACTGCTTACAGGTGTTCAAGCCCAACGATTATTATAATCATTGGCAATAAAGATCCCCTAGGCTCTGAGAGGTCCTTAGGTGTCAACCAGAGTGACAGTGCAGCCCCTTCATTAATTGGGTGGTGTTCACCTTCTTCAGCACCAGGAGGTTGGGCAGTGACTTGGGGAAGGTCAGAATGTGGCTCCCCAGTAACAAAGACTTCAAGTAGAGATCCAGCAAAAGGAAGGCAAATATTCTGCCTGGCTGTGCTCCCACCTGGGCTGCCGCACCTACCTGGCCCTGGGCCCTTTCAGGGCTCTCCTTGACAAGTGCCTTCTCTGGTCCCCTGACATCACCATGCTCACCTGCATGCACACAGGGCTTTAGAGCCAGGTCCTGACCTATCCTCGCCTCCTCTGAGTCTCCGTGCATAGAGATAGTTGATGCTTTCTTTGAAGCCATTTATCTCAAATTGGAAATCAACTGGTTCCAAACAGACACCATATGGAAACCAAAAAAACTGTAGGTTTTGTCTCTTACTTAAAATTTGTTAAATGTGTCTGAGGCTTCAGGGCAGTTTTTGGTTTTGAAAATGCTATTCACATAACTGAAAGCATGACTGAGTCTCTGAAAGTTGCTGTAAAGCCAACGTTCCCCATCCTTATGGGAAGCTGAGGTTGACACCAGAGGAGATGTCCCTGAAAGGCTATGGCAATGCTAGGGGAGATGCTGCTTTTGCTAACATCTAAATGACAAATGTATAACTTGGGAACATAACCAGGTTGCTTTGGATTTAAGAAAATAGTTCATTAACAAAGTTATAAACACACTAGAGCTAGAACTTAGAGCTAGTGTCTAGGACTCAAACTTCTTCATGCATTACACAAGGACTAAACATTACATGTGTATAAGGTAGAAAATGATGCATATTTATAAGTCAAAAGGTAATGACTGTATGATACCCAATAATGCCTGTATAATTCTTGCATACAACATTGTTCAAAACAAAGTCCACTTAATGTGTTACATAATTTACAAATGTTTTTAAATTTAGAAAACATGAAGGTAGGTTATCAAACCTCAAAAGTCAAATAAGTAGCTAAATCAACTTATCATTCTCAATGAACTTTTAATTTTACTTCCATGGAGAGGAGGGCATTATTATATAAGAAATCAGAAAAAAAAGTTTAGGAATTCCTATCAAATATACAATTAATAAATCAATGGAAATTTAATATAATTTCCAAAGATTAGATTTTTTGGAGGTAAATTAAAATCAGTTAAAGAAATGAACTTGAGAAATAGAGATAATAAATTTTCCGTTTTTCTCTTGCCTGCATAGATGCCACTTGTGAAGTTCTAGACAGAGGTTGTGGCTCCAGCTAAAAACCCAGTCAATACAGTTAAAACATGTGTTCCTACTGGCTATTCAATGCCATATTGCTGCCACATATTTTTACTTATTTACTTGTCAGTCAACTTGGTAGGTATTATTTAAATACAGCCACTGCTAGAATGATATAGACTATTGTATTAATAGACACAAGCAGAACCGAGGAAGCTCAAATAATGACATGGCAAATTTCCAAAATTATGAGTTAAGCTTGTACCTTCAGCCTAACCCAAAACTTACAAAGAAATTATTTTTGAATGGTTATTTGGCCCAAATATAGAATGACATAAACCTTAATTCAATCTCACTATATCCATTCACATTAGTTTATCATTTACCTGCAAACTTTTTCTTTGGTTCTGCAAGTCCGTGACTCAATTCTTGACTACTCTCCCCACGAAAAAGTCCGTAAGTGATGAAAATGCTCCCATTTGAAGCAGAGTCTCTAACAGCAATTGTACTGGTGATCCATGCTTGTGTCCCAAGAATAGAGCAAATTACAATGAAGGACCCAAGGCTGGTGAAAAAGCTTGATAAGAACATCAATGTCTTCTTTGTGGTAGGCATTTTCACAGGAAAATAAGTTCTCTAGGACAAAAAAAGGAATATCTTCTTATAACACTTTTGAACCTTATCTTTTGAAGTCTAGTATTTAGAAATGGAGTCTAACACTTTATTGTCAAATATAAAATCTCACTCTTCCTGAGGAAGGGTTATGCTAATAGACATTGAACTCTGAACATGGCCATAAAATTAACAGTAGCTGAACTTTGGTCTGGAGTAAGAGGCTGCTATGGTTACAGCCAACCAGCATGAACAAAGGGTGGGCATGGTCTTCCCAGGGACTTCCTCAATCATGCAATTAATTTATAATCCTTGGCCAAGTGTCATGGAAGCAAGTTTAGCCTACCATATCATGACAGGAGTAGAATTCCTAAATAATAGGGCGTGGAGGATCTGTATTCCCAAAGCATTGCTGAGTCTAGCAGACAACAACATGAAACCCCAACTCCTCCAAGAATTATTGGAAATATGTAAACATATACTTCACTATTGTGGATATTTATGTTGCTTCAATTTCACAATTATGATTGAGAAAGAACAACACCCAAATATCTTTAGGCATAAACCTTTGTTCATATCTCCACTTGCTTCCTTGCTTAAACTTCTAGAAGTTTGACGAAGTCTGTGGATTTTTCTGAAGTTTTTGCTATGCATTGCTCAGTTTCTTTACTCGTTAGTGATTTGACTCTTATAATTGTTCCAAGAGGAATCCTAAGGAGGGTAAACCTTTGTCAAATGTACTGTGGAGTGGAAAGAGAAAAGCTTACACCTCCTTATGTTTTATACCTCTCTATTTTTAGACTTTATCAGAGAGGTATGGCTTTCAAATTGGATCATATTTGCATATTATTTAAATTATATCCTGAGAAGTTTCATCTTTATTACTTTTTAGTACTCTGATAGAGATGGTTCTGAACATTCTTGCTTTTGGTCATTATAGCTGTATCCACTCTGTTGAATGGTAAATAGTTTATAAATGGTCATTTCTGGACTTTCGAAAAACTCTCCCATTTGGCGAAAAGATCATTTCTTGAGATGATAAATAGACATTCATAGCATGTTTTCCATACCGCTTTTTACTGTATTCTTTGATTATTTAGTAATATCATATTAAGTTGGTGCAAATGTAATTGCGGTTTTTGCCATTGAAAGTTACATTTACTTTTAATGGCAAAAAAATGCAATTACTTCATCCTCTACTTTTCTTAACACCTAACTTATTTGGGGAATTAGCTGATCATCTGTCTTTTCCGTTATTGTAACTAGATGACATGCTCCAGGAGGTGGACATGTTTGTTTTGTGTACCACTGGATTCCAGGGAACTCTCAAAGAGCCTGGCCCAGAGAAGACACTCAGCAAACATTTGTTCAATAAATTATTGGAGATACGTACACACATACTCTACTACTGTGGACACTTATGTTGTTTCTATCTTAAAATTATGATTAAGGAAGAACAATGCATGAACATCCTTATGCATAAACCTTTGTCCATATCTCTGATTATTTCCTTGCTTAGACTTCTAGAAGTGAGTCAAAGTCTGTGAATGTTGCTGAAGCTGTTGCTACACGTTGCCCAGCTGCTCATTAGAAAAAGATACCAGTCACCCACCATGCCCTTAACACAGTGAAGGTGCACACTTTCCTACATCCTCAAAACATGTATATTATTGGGAAAATTTACTATTTTTTCCATTTAAGTCTATTTATTTTGACCACACTTTTAAAGGGTGGGACAGAATTTCAGTAGTTAGTTCCTTCTGGCCCTATTCCTAGTGTGGAAAATAATTTTGTATTTATTATTGTATTTTGTATTACATAGGCCTATTACAAAAATGTATTCAAATGGAACTGGCAAGAATAAAGAAGAAAGTAAATATAATAAATAATTTATCCAACAAGAAGTAATTGTGTTCACAGTTGGGCAAAGACTTTCATACCTATAGCTTTATGTCTTAGCTTCCTGCTGCTATAACTGAACACCTGAGGCTGGGTGATTTATAAAGAACAGAAATTTATTTCTTATGGCTCTAAAGGCTGAGGAGTCCAAGGTCAAGGAGCTGCATCTGGTGAGGGCCTTCATGCTAGTGAGGATTCTGAGTCCTGAGGTGGCACAGGGCATCATGGTGGCCAGATAGCAAGTGGGCTGACAGTGCTAGCTCAGGTCTCTCTTCCTATTCTTATAAAGCCACCAGTCCCACTCCGGAGAAAACCCATTGATCCATTAATCCATTAGTCCATGAAATAATTAATACATTCATGAGGGCAGGGTCCTCATAACTCCATTGCCTCGTAAAAGTGGCAACTTTCCATACTGCCACACTGAAACTCACCAATATGAGTTTCAGAGGAGACAAACATCTGGTGTAGCACCATGCACACATTTATAATACTATTGAGTCCTACTCTTATGTTCTATTTTATAATCTGCTTCATAAAAATTTCAACAACTTGCCATGGCAATCCTTTCATGTCAATAGATCACATTTACCATTGTACAAAGCAACCACAAATTATTTCTACAAACCCTTTTTGGTGGACATTGAGGTTGTTTCCAGCTTTTCACTGCTGTACCCGTGATGTGGTGATACTCCTTTTATGTTCGACCTTGCTAACCTTTCTAGGTATTTCCTTGAGATAAATTCTGAGAAGGAGAATTGTCGAGTCAACCAAAAATATGTGTTCACCAGCTGAAAGTGTGTCCCAATTTAAATTCCTACCAACAGCATTTTGCATTAGAGTCCCCAATTTCCACAGCTTCCCCACAGCATAGTATTGCTAGTATTTTTAATCTTTCACAAGCTGGGAGACAAGAAGTAGCTTGTTGGCATTATTTGATTTTTACATGTCAGTTAGAGCTACTATATTCTAATAAGGTTATTACCCATGTGTATTTTTACTGACACAGTTTTCTGTTTATGATGTTGGCTCATTTATTATATAGAGATGTTTTTTATTTATGATTTTTTGTACAGTAAAGATAGTAAACCTTTGTCAGTTCTGTGTATCTTGTGGATATATATATGTATACTGAAATATATTCATTGAATACATTTATTCATTTTGTTGTTTGCATTTCAATCATATTTATACATTTATACATTTTAAACATATGTGTAGCTATTTTGCTGGTTCAGGTTAAAAATGTCTATGTAACCAAATATTTCAGTCTTATACTTTATACTTTCTGGATTTGGTATCCCAGCTCCAAAGTTATTAAAGCTATTTACATATAAAAACCAACTCAAGTTTGTGTGAAACAGAAAAGTGATTTTTTTTTTAAAGATACAGGATTATTTTGCATTACCCAAGGTGAGGTGACAATGAGAACTCAGGAAATTACTAGAACTAGAATTTCTATTGTCTTCTCTGCTCCTTACTGCATATCTGTTTCATTTCCTGGGTTTTTTTCTAATATTAAATTTTATCTTTGCTGCTATTCTGTTGCTGTCTTTTATTTTGTTTTTCCTCTTCTAATTTTCTGAATATTTTATTGTCTTAATTATTTTGTTTTTGCATTAATAAAATATTTAAAACCATGAATATTTTTCTCTTCATATATATACATGTCTTTGGCTAGGTTCCATAGGTTTTTACGTATGTAAATTGGCATTTAACATCTTGAAATTGCATTTTTTATTTCCTGTTTGTTGAGGACAAAGTTTGTAAGATAATTGTATGGTAGCATTATTTCTATTTTGGTTATTTGTTTCTAGTTGTCTATAATTTTAATCAAATAATGTGATCTTAAAATACATCTAATCTTAGGGTTTTATTGAGATTTTATTTGTAGACAATTTATAATCAATGTTTATAAATGTTTACAACATTTTTTGTCACAGTAGGCTATTTTCTTTAATGGATTTACCATCATTTATTTAACAATGTTTTATTTTGGCCATTTTGGATATTATGAAATTTTTTGCTTATATAAATTTGCTTAAATACAGATCATTAACTATATCCTTAAAATAAATCTCAGGAGAATTGCTGACTCAGATAGACATTTTTAGACTTATTATATTAAATATAAATTGGCCCCCAACTGGCTTGCAATTCATAATCCCACCATAAATGTATGAGAAAGCCCTTTTTTCTATAGCACTGGAAAATGTTTGTTATTTTATATGTAATATTGCTTAAGTTACAATTCTATGGTTTGCTTTTCTGTCACTATAGTTTTGGCCTTTCTAGAATTTCATAAAAATGGTATATTTTAGTAAGTAGTCTTCTGTATCTGACTTTATTTTTTAGATTCATCTAGATATAGATACACACATTTGTTTATCCACTCAGCAGTTGATGGACATTTTGGTAGACTCAAGTTACATCAATATATTATATTTGTTAAGGATAAAGCTGTCATGCATTTGAGTACAAGTATATGTGTGGATATCTGATTCCTTTTTCTTGCATAAATAAATAAGAGAGATATAATACTGGAACATGGTAAGTGTATATTTAGCATTATAAGAAACTGACAGAATGATTTCTCAAGTGGCTGTTCTACTGTGCATTCCCACAAGAGATGTATGATAGTTTCAGTTGCTCCATATCCTCACCAGCACTTGCTATTATTAGTCCTTCAAAATTTGGCATTATAATGAGTGTTTACTGATATCTCACTGTGGTTTTTATTTGCATTTTGCTATTACTAATGATGTTGGACATCTTTGTATGTGTTTGTTTGCCATTCATATACTTTCTTTGGTGAAGCCTCTATTTACATCTCTTGTCCATTTTCTTATTGATTTGTCTTCTTTTTGTTGAGTTGTAAGAATTCTTTATATTTTATCCTCAAGATAAAATATTTATTAGATATATGTTTTATATATATCATATATTTATTAGTTATATGTCTCGCAACCATTTTGTCCCAGTATCTGGGTTGTTTTTTCATTTCCTTAACAGCATCATTGAAGAGCAAAATTTTTAAAATTTGGTGAAGTCTAACTTACCAATTTTTTCATTTTATGGAATATGGTCTAAATGTTACATTTAAGAAATTTTTGCCTAACCCAAGAGCACAAATATTTATTTTCCTATGTTTTGTTCTAGAAATTTTATGCTTTTAGGTCTTATATTTAAGGTTATGGTCTATTTCGAGTCAATTTTTGTATATGATATGAGGTAAGGGCTGAGGTTCATTTTTATGCATGTGGCTAGGGTGTTGTCCCAGCTTAGTTTCTTGAAAAGATTATCCCTTCCCTGATGAACTGCCTGGGCGTCTTCTTTGAAAATCAGATGATCATATCTGTGTGGGTCTATTTCTGGATTCTCTATTAAGAGATCATTCTTTCCAGTCCTTTGTAAGCTCCAGGAATTGTTTGTCACTCGGCTTTGCCATGGCTCCCTTCTTGGTCTCCGTAGCTTCCTCTGAGGTGTGTGCCTCAGCACTCAATTAATGATTCCAGGGATCCCTCTAGATTTCTACGCTTTCCTCTGCAGCTCTCTCCTCTCCAGCACTCACAACCAATCCTAGCACTTTGGCCTCCTCAAACCTTGGTTTCTTTCTATTCAACTCCAGAAGACCATTGGCTTCTTTGGTTTCCCCTTCCACACCGTAGCCTGGAAATTTCCTCCTTGAAAACCTCCTGGGGCAATTGTCAGTCTGACTTCATTTGTTTCTTTTATCTCAGGAATCATGGCCCTGTGCTGCCTGATGTCCAAGGTCTATTATAGAAACCATTCCTTTATATATCATCTTCTGTCTTATTAATTTTATAAGACTATAGGGGGCCCTTCTTACTCCATCATAGTCCAAGGAGGTAGTCAGCCTTCACTGAATGACCACATGGCTGCCACACTTTCTTTCCCTTAGAATTTTGTAGCTACCACTTTATTGCCTTTTTGCACTGAACGTTGCTGTTGAAAAGTCTGAGGCCAGCCATATTTTTTCTCTCTGTATGTTACTGAGTTACTCTGATAGCATGGTTATAAGAGTCTGTTTGTGAAGTGCAGCCATACCCACCTAAATTTTGTTTAGATTATTCTGATTCATTTTATTCTCCTTTCATGTAATTTCTCTTTTCAATTTGCATATTCAGTTTATTACAGAAACATTTTTCTGTGTCATATTTCTAAATTATGTGTTCCACTTGTTGAAATTTTACCTGCAGACACACCAGTTATTCTTGTGTTGGGTGATCTTTGACCTTCATATCCACTATTCACCCTCTTCTAATTGCTTTATTCCCTTTATATTTTTGCTGTCTATTCACTGTGATTTTCTTCCACAATGATAACTCATTTTTAGCTAAATTTTTTTCTAACTTATGTATTAAATCTTAAGTTATATGGCTTGGAGTCTCAATTTGTTTTCTATTAACTTATCTCTGTTGTTTTATATCTCATTATTAGTCCCTTGCATAATTGAATCTTTCTTATTATAAGTAAGTTCTTACGTAGCATAATACATGCAGAAGAAACTGCTTCCGCCCATTGGATTGGATGATTTTCCAGACTGAGGTGTGCTTACCCTTTCTTTTCTTTTCTTCTGCTATGTTGGTGTAGATCCCATTGGACTGGATATTTTTCCAGCCCGAGGTGTGTTTACACTTTCTTTTCTTCTGCTGTGTTTGGGTAGATCCCAGGGTATTTCTTTTCATCTTACTTAGTTTAACATGAGAAGTTCTATCCAACTATTGGTTTACACAAATCCATGATTAGTGAGTTTCCCTGACATACTTCTTACCTTACCTGGGGCTAATTTATCTTAGCTTCTCCATGCGTCACTCTTTGACTGGATGGTTTTCTATCATTTTTTTTTTCTAAATACATCCAGGAGGGAAAAAAGTATACAGATCTTTGACAAAACATGTAAGTCAGATTAGCTTAAGCTCACAGGAGTTTGGGGTAAGGGAAACCTCTCATGTGACATGATGCAGGGCTTCCAAGAAGGTCTCCAGGACATCATTTTGCTCTTTCTCCATCTCTGGGTTGTGTTTCTCTTGGCTCTGCTCCCGAGTTCATGGACTTGGATCCTCATTCAGAACTTTTATCCTCTCAGCTTCAAGTTTATTACAAGAAAGAATCGTATGCCTCTCCCCCAGAAATCTCTCAGCATTTTACTTGCTCTAATGCTGCCACACACCCACACACCTAGAGCTGGACAGAAGCAGGGAGAGGTCTTGTTGTGTTGTAATTAGGATTACTGCTGATTCATTCTGAGTTTAGGGAGGCAGAATTGGTGGTCTTGCTTCCATCAGCTCTTGGCTAATCAGAATCTCCATGCAGTCAAGGACCTTTTCTAACTAGGCTTGGTAATTGCACAGGGCATGGCAATGGGGACTATCTTGTCCCTCTGCTCAGAGTAAGAGGCAGCCTGAGACTCTGTCCAGGAACAGGAACTTTATAAGGGATGGGCTAGGGCAGACTGAGTCTGGGTGTGCATAAGAGGAAGGTGATGTCAGAGCCTGTGATGAAGAGGCCTCTTCAAGTTGAAAACATCTAGAACACGAAGCCTTCACAGAAAGGAGGAGAGAAAGACCAAAATCTGGAATGCAGGTCGCTACTAGAGGCTGGGAGGCGGCCCTAGCTCAGGATTTCCCATAACTCAGTCATTTCAGTTCCACTGTTGCAATTTTTGCCATCTATGACTATCACCTCTAATGTTATTTCCTTAATAATTTTCTCTAAATTAGTTTTTTATAAATTAATTGACCATGACACTATCTACATTAGCTTAGCTGTAATAAAATCTTGAGCGATGTCTCAATATTTTTCTAATATACATGAAAATAAATATGCAATTTATATATGAAATGAGAAGTGGCCATCCTTGTACTATCTACAATCATCTCTGACATCCCTCCACATACACCACTCCCAATAGAACCTTACTTTGGAAAACGCTGGCCTAGCTGATATGAAGAAAGAAAATGACCTTCTGCGTTGCTGGAATGCACTGGGGAAACTGTTTTTTGTTTTGTTTTGTTTTTAACTACAGTTTGAGGCCGCTGATTTCTTCTACTTTTCATGAAGCTTACTACACATCAGTGATTTTTTAAAAATTACAAATATGCACCTTACAGCACATGAAGTTCCAGAATATATAACAGGATTTATTTTACTATTTTTAACTATGAATTTATGTACATGTATACTTTCATCATAAAACGTATGTAGTTTATATGTACTTTGGGATCATTTAAGTAGAAAAATTGCCTCAAGATGACCACACTTTTCCATTAAAGGCAATTTTTTTTATATGTAAAAACCTTTCTTAACACTGCCATGCTTTAGGAAATGAAATATTTAAAAACTAAATTTCTATAGTGCTTTAGTAACCGCTAAGAAATAAATATCTGTATCTCATTTTTAGGAGAGCTTTCCTCAGTGCTGTATTATGTCTCATTACCAACTTTTTCCTCAATTCCAAGAGCAAACTGAAATTATATACCAGGTAGAAACAAGGTGATTAATAAATCATCCCACCAGTGATAATGTTCTGTGGATTATTGACATGAATTTCACTGTGAGGAATAAAGAAATTATGTCATAGCTCTTATAATTTCTCAGGTTCAAGGAAAAATATCCTTTTGCCAAAGTGTAGATATTTCTGAGAGTCCTATGATTTTTTGAGTGAGGAACACACTGGTATTCAATGCATTATGAAATCATCTGAAGCAGGCCATGGAAGGTGCTGGATTATTTTATTATTTGGCCTTCCAATGAAAACAACTCTAATTTATAGACATCAGTTTATTTTGTAAATTGAATCAATTTTTCTTAATCATAGAGGAAGAGAAATAATAAATGACTTTTGCCACTGTGCATGAAATGGTCACCTGCCCTCATCCTTATGCATTTGACAATGTGATAACTGTTCCCAAAACAATTACACACACATACATAATGATATATTGTTCACCTGTACCCGGTGGCCAAGAAGTTAAGATTCAATCATACCCTCATATGTGTGAAATGACATATGAACAAGGCTATTCTTGTAGCATTTTGTGTTAGAAAACAACTGGGATGCGCAGTGGCTCACATCTGCAAACCCAGCACTTTGGGAATCTGAGGTGGGCAGATCACTGTGAACTCAGGAGTTCGAGACTGGCCCAGGTAACATGGCCAAATGCTGTTTAAACAAAAAATACAAAAAAAAAAAATTAGCCAGGCATGACGGTTTATGCCTGTAGTACGAGTTACTCCAGAGGCTGAGGGTGGAGAATCGCTTGAGTCTGGGAAGCAGAGGTTGCAGTGAACTGAGATCGTGCCATGGCACTTCAGCCTGGGCAATACAGTGAAACCCTGTTTCAAAAAAAAAAACGAAGAAAAAAGAAAAGCAAACAACTGGGAATAATTAAGTGGCCTAGAAGTGCTATTTTAAATATATCCAAAGATTTAAAAGAAAACATGAATATAATAAATAACCATATGAGGACCTCATTAGAGAAATAAAAATTACTTTTAAAATAACCAAATGAAAAGTCTATTACCTAAAAATACATAACAGAAATAAAAAAGAAATCACTGGATGGACTTAACAGAAGATTAAGCATTGCAGAAGAAAAGATCAGTCAATTTTAAAACTTGGCAATAGAAACCATCTAAACTAAAACACCTACAAGAAAAAAGGCTTAAAAATGTTAAAAGCCTCAGTAACCTTGTGAGACAATATTTGGAGATACCACGTACATCCATTGGAGTCCAAGAAGGACAGGAAGGGGAAAATATTTTTAACGAAATAATGGCTGAAAATTTCCCAAATTTGATGAAAACTACAAATTTATAAAATAAGAAACTCAAGTCATCCCAAGAAAATAGACACAAGGAAAACCATATCAGTGGCAGGTGCAGTGGTTTATGTCTATAATCTCAGCACTTTGGGAGGCCAAGGTGGGAGGATAGCTTGAGCCTGGGGGTTCAGGACCAGCCTGGGCAATTTTGTCTCTACAAAAAAAAAACATTAAAAATTAGCTGGTCATGGTGGTGCATGCCTGTAGTCCCAGCTACTCAGGAGGCTGAGGCAGGAGGACTTCTTGAGCCCAGGAATTCAAGATTGCAGTGACCTATGATCACATCACTGCACTCTAGCCTGGGTAACAGTAAAAGACCCCACCTCAATGAATAAATACATAAAATAAAATAAAACAACACCGAGACACATTTTAATCAAATTTCTTGAAAACAGTGATAAGGAGAAGATTTTAAAATCAACTAGAGGAAAAGGGTACATCACCAAAACTACTGATAATAAGCAATAAAGGATGAATCTCAAAAAGAGTTTGCTGCCTAAAATAAATTAGAAATAAGATACTACGTGATTCCATTTATATGAAGATACAGAGCAGGTAACACTACCTATGGTGATAGATTTCAGAATAATGGCCATCTTTGGCAAGAGTGGGGAGATTCTATTGGGGGAAGAGACATCAAATAACTTTCTAGAATGATGGAAATGTTTACTGCCTTGAGATGGGTATGCATTTCACTAGTTTATACACTTGTCTTTACTCATTGGCATATCCCTTAAGATCTGTACAATGCGTGTGTACTATTCATCAGTGAAAAGCAATTCAAGAAAAAAACAAAGAGTTCAAATGTGGTAAGGATCTGGGGGAGGGCCTAATTATTGTTTTCTCTGGGTGAGTAGAGGAATCTTCCAGCAAAAAGATCTGTCCTCTTGATTTCAGTAATTGTTAACACTTGGGCATAACTTGGAAAAAGAGGAGGAGAGGGAAGAATAGTTGGGTAATGTAAAAATAGATAGTTCTGAACCTATTCGTTATTCAATCTAGTACATCCTAGAGATCAGAATAACCATCCTGACTGTGGTTACTAAAAGTTACCTCTTGGTGGGAACAGGGCCTGAACAAAATCATTGAAGGACTCTGGTGTTGTCTCAGTGTATTAGTCCGTTCCAACATACCTGAGACTGGGTAATTTACAAAGGAAAGAGGTTTAATAGACTCACAGATCCATATGGCTGGGAAGGCCTCACAATCATGGCAGAAGACAAAGGAGGAGCAAAGACACATCTTACACGGCGGCAGGCAAGAGAGCATGTTCCCTTTATAAAGAGAACTGCCCTTTATAAAACCATCGGATCTCGTGAGATTTATTCACTATCATGAGAACAGTATGGGAAAAACCTGCCCCCGTGATTCAATTGCCTCCCATAGGGTCCCTCCCACAACACATGAGGACTATGGGAACTATAATTCAAGATGAGACTTCGGTAGGGATGCTGCCAAACCATATCACTCAGTTTTTCCTTCCTTGCCCTGCCCCACAGCCAATCAATGATCAAGACCTGCTTTTTTCCTCCTAAGGTTGAATAACTTTATGAGAATGTTTCTGTATGATGTTTAAAAGCAACTTCTTATTTGCTTTCCACACATTGATTTTGCCTTTTTTTTTTTTGTTTGTTTGTTTATTTTCCTAGACAGTATTCCTGGCCTCAGCATTTTAATTTTAATTGACATCTATTGGGCCCTCTAAGCATGATGGGCAGTATCTCAGTTTCTGCAGAGAAACCCAAAGGCCCAGTCCTCAAGTAAAATAGAAGACAAGACAAGTAAGTGCAGTTAATATCAATAATCGCAGGAGCACTGCCTCAAGCTGTGTTTTAGAGGGAAGGGGCTAAATGGTTGGGTGTAGGGGAGGCCTGGGGAGAGTGGGCAGGAGGCCAGCCACGGACAGGCCTGAGACAGGATCAGACAGCCAGTGTGCCAGGGAGCTGAAGAGGACTCTGTGGACTCAAGAAGGGCCCTAAAAGATGAGTGGTGAGGTGTTCAGGAGGGCAAGAGGCAGATGAGCTCCTCAAAGCCTGGGAGGAGGATAGGGGAATTTACTCTGTTGTCAACAGGGACCTTGAGCCTATGAGAGGCAAAAATGAAGATGGTGAAGAAGGATGAAGGGCTTCCCTGTGGTAATCAACAGGGCCCTGGCACAAACACTTCTGACAACACGCTTCTGTGTGACAATGATGAATGTCTGTAGACTTTAGAAAGGGTTGAGAATTTTTGGGGTCCAGCAGAGAAGATATTATGAGGAAAGAAGAGCCATCTGCCTCTCCATCATGTTACCAAGGCTGTTCACTTTCCAATAGCAGATGTCTGACAAAGGCAAGTTGTTTCTGTCTTCTTAGCTCACAGTCTCTGCCTCCTCAGCCCTGCAGCGTTAACAAGCAAAACTGTGCTTAGCAGAGCTTTGTAATTATGGCCTTCATGCACATAAGCCTGACTCTGTAGACCACAACAGCAGAAAAATCCAAAGCCTGGTGACGTCATGCACTACCTGGCCCCACCTCAACCTGGGCTGTTCCTTGGAGGTGCACTCAGGAAGGAGCCACCCGCCCTGCTGGGCTCCAAGGTGACCAGGCTGTCTGCTGCTGCTGGCTGGGGCCCATCCTCCTCTGCTCTGACAGCCCAGACGCCTTCACTGAGCACCTCCTGGCTACTGAGGTTGCTTTAGGAGCTTGAGTCTGAGAAGCCATGGAGATCAACAGAGCCTAGGCTGCTGGAGCTTACAGCCCTGGGGGTAGGGGAAGAGGGCACGACAGACACAAAAGGAGCCAATAAACCCACAAGTAATTCCAAACTGTGATGGAGGATGTGGAAGAGAGTGGCAGAAGAGATGGGTGCAGGGTGATCTTCCAGAAGCCACCAGTAAGAAGGAACCAGGTGCACTGGTTGGAGGAGCCCCAGGCAGGAAGGAGCTTGGCTCTGGCACTGAGAGAAAGGAGCCATGGGTGGAGCCCAGCGGGCAGGGGTGAGAGGCTCAGAGCAGCCAGGGAAGTCAGGCAGAGCCTCGCGGGAGTTTGGGTTTTAATCTTCCTGGAGGCTTTTAAGCAGGGGGCTAGCAGGACCCGGTTTACACTTTGTGAGGTGCCTGGGACCAAGTGTGAAGAATGGATCATCTGGGAGAGTGGGTCAGAAGCTGGGGAGCCACTGCAGGCTTTGGAGGGGTGCAGGCAGTGAGATGAAAGGGCAAGATGCATGGAGAAGCCAGTGGGAAGTGGACTTGGGCCCTCTGGGAGGTGGACTTGAGGTGGGACACGGAGGCGGGGACAGGGACGACTGCAGAGAAACTAAGTAAGAGCAAGAGGCAGGTCTGAGACAGCAGGAGACAGCCAGGAGGAGCTGAGCTTGGAGGAGAGGGCCCCAGAGTGGTGCTGCTTAGAGTCATTCCCATACGGATGGTGTTTAAAGCTTTGGGCCTAGACAAGGCCCCCAGGGACAGAAATGGGCAGGGCAGGGCAGGAAGGTGGAGCTCAAGTTCTCCACTGGTTTCGCAGCTCTCTGGCCCCTGTGGAGGGGAAGTCCCACTCTGGGCAAATCACCTGCGGGTGGCCTCTGCCAGGAGGCACGCATTGCTCTGCAGCCTTTGGGGTCCGTAGCTCTGTCTAAACAGGCCTCAAGTATGCTAAGAGTCGTCGGCTGGCAATCAGTGCAACGTGGGGTAGGTAACACACCGTAAGTGCCACTTTCTCCCCATCCATTCATTCATTCATAAGCCTAATGAGCTGGGTCCCTACCACAGAATGCAGCTTCCCTCATGAGGGCTGGGCCGTGGCCCCACCCAGAGGGCACGGCACAAAGGTTCAGAACCAACATGCCACCAGTGTCTTTTCTGCTCCTTCCAGGGAACTGCCTTTTCTCTGAAAGCTCCCTAAATAGCTTGAGTGAAATTCCCTGGAAGAAGTCGGTTAGACAGCAGGCCCAGTGCCTGGCTCTGTCGCTCTTCTTTCTCTTTGTGCGTTTTTAACTTTGACAGATGCTGCCTTCGGGACAAGCGAGCCCTCTTCTACATCCCCCAGACAGGCGCCTTATCCCCTCCTCTTTCCAGAGGAGGCCACCAGGCCCAGCGACCTCACAGCTCTCCCAGCTTCCTCGCACCAGAAGCGCACGGGGTGCCCTGCGTGTCCCACACCGGCTGCAAGACCAGGGCGAGTCCCTAGTCAGGCCACTTCCTGGTGCACAGGGATAGTGCAGGGAGAGGCAGGGCCTTGCCTTTGCTCTCCACCAGGTGTGAGTGCCTGCCATACCTTGACCCTCTGTCTACGCACCTGGGTCCCGGCGGAGTGGCTGGGCCAGGCCTCCCCGGAAGGGGCACCAGCCTTGGGTAAACGGATGCCCACAGTGTCTGGGTGCTCCCAGGGCAGGGCCGCAGGGCCTCAGAGCCATACCCGCCTCGCAGGTGGGGCGGGCGCCCTGGATGCGCTCCCCTCGCCGGGCACCAGGCGTCGCCCCCGCTCCTCGCAGCGCCCAGGCCCCCGCCCCCGCCGCGGAGCCACAGCCGGAGCTGGAGCCGAGGCGGCGGCGGGACGCGGCCGACCGGACAAATTTCCTGCTAGGCTGCGGACGGCGGGCGGCAGGAGCCGGCGCGAGCGGCTTCAGGAACCCACGGCCTCTGCGCGTCCCCGCGACCCTTCTTCGCGCCCGGCGAAGACAGCCGGGCGCCCCGGAGGGCGGCGGGCAGGCGCCCGGGAGATGCGGAGCCGCCGCTGCAGCGCGATCTGCGCGACCAGACCGGCCCCCCCGAGGTGAGCGCGCGTGCGGACAGGGACCCTGCGCCCCTGTGGGGAACCGTGCGCCCCGGGAGGCCCAAGCAGGCCGGGGCGCTGCCTCGGCCGCTGCCGCGGGAGGGAGGGGCCGCTCCGGGGCTCAGAGTCCGGACCCCGTCCCGGCCGCCCCCGCGGCGCGCCCAGTACCAGCGGCTGGGGCCCGTACGACCCCCGACCCCGGCCTGTGGCGCGTCCCCTCACCCGGAGTCCCCAGCCCAACTTGGCGACCACAGTGGCAGTGCTCACGCTCCCTCTCGGTAAACAGGAGGAGGGCGCGCGTGTCTGCGGGTGGCTACAGTGCGCGGGGGCCGGCGGCAGGGCGGCGTACGCGAAAGCAGGCGACACAGAGAGGGGGTGCAGGCCGCGCGTGGGGGGGCTGCGCCCACTCGAGGCTGGAGGCTGGAGCCTTTGAAGAAAGTGGCTCGAGTTGTGCCAACTCTGGGAGGGGCCGGCGCGCTGCCAGGATGCTGCCCCGCAGCCGGGCGGGCGCCCGCGCCTTCCCAGGGAGGCAGGCGGAGCGGGATGCAGCAGCCGCGGGGGATCGGAGATGCGGCAGGGAGACCCTGGCAGGTGGTCCAGGCTGGATTGCCGCGATTTGCAGGGTCGATGACCTCACAGGGCTCCTGAGCACAGATGCGAGCGCGGTGCCAATTCTGAGAGCTCCCGGGACCATCTGGGGAAGGCCGGGCAACCCACAGGATGGGGAGGCAGAGCCAAGCCGGATGGAGACCGCGCTGGACCTGACCTAAATTCCTTCCAGGCGTGCAAACCTTTCCAGAAAGGTTAGGCAATTATACTTGCAGAATTATGGTATTGGTTTGTCTTGAGTCGTGACCATTCCATCAGAGTTTCAACCCAGGAAACTCAAAGAAAGAATACAGCTCTCTGCTTGTATTTTAGAGTGAATGAGCGTATAGGTGAGTTGAATGAACACCAGCAAAGAGTGATCACGTGATACAGAAATTACTGTGTGCATGTCCAGTCAGCTCTGCGTTTGGCCCCAGGTACCCCTTGACCCAGGGCGTCTGGAGGTCTTTGTGTCCCAAAGATGGATGAAGTTCTGCCTCTGCACACTAACGACTCTTGTCCATTTAAACTGTGTGTATGTGGGTGGGGAGGGGGGGTGTGGAGGGTTGTTTCCAAAACTGGGATAGTGGCCAGAGGAGGGCATGAAATGGTGGGGGCCAGTGGCTGGGGCAAGCGTCTGGCCGCCACGGTCACTCAGCCAGCATGGTATGGGCAGAGCTCTGTGGTGTGAACAGGGTTAGGGTCTGTACTTTCCAAGCACAGGCTCTTGGCATTTGGGGAGCAAAAGGTCAGAGGCGAGGTGGAGCAGGCCCAAGAGGTGGGGGCTGCGCTGTCAGTGAGAGAGGCCTGACGCACCACCCAGCCCTTCCCAGACAAGGCTCTGCCCCTGAGTCTGACCTTGGGGGCCAAGATTTTTGTTCATTGATGTTGGTGATGCCTGTGAGTCACCACCGCCCCCCCCCCCTCCGGCCCCAACAGACCGTTCCCATGTGGACGAGAGCTAGGAGCTAGATTTGTCTCTGTAAAAGGTCAGGTCACTGGATGTGTCCAGATGGCTTGGGACTTAGTCACACACTCCCTCATCAGTTCCAGTCAAACCAGTTGAGGGAAGTGGATGAGGGTGTTATTGTCTTTACGTGTGATGCTTCTTGGAGGCCCTGTGTGGACACAAAGTGAGGACAATGGGGAAAGCCACACAGAGGCCACCTCTCATTTCTGTGGGGGACAGCTGGCAGAGAGAGATACGCTCCCTGTGTCAGCACCGCCACCTCCACGGAAGCCTGGAGGAGGTCCTGAAGCACTGTGCCCTGATGGGAGCCCCCTCTTCTCCAGGGATGCGTGTGTGCAAACCATTGCCCCTGAGAGTAGATGCGGCTGTGCATGTACATCCTTGCCCCTGAGAAGAGAGGTGGCTGTGTGTGCAAATGTTGCCCCCGAACCCCAAGAGAAGATGCATTCACAGTGGGGGTGACGGTAGATGCATCAGTTTCAATTGGTGAAAGTATGCTTCTCCCAGCTGTGCCTCAGTGGGTCCACTGTGCTCCATCTGCACCACCATTAGCCTAGTCTAAGGTGCACCGCTGATCAATATTCCCTCCCTGAAGGCTAGAGGTGTGTTTCTAGGCCTGGCCACTCCTCTGTAGTTCTCCTCCGCAGCTGCCCACTTGACATTTCTCCCTGGGATATCAAATGCCCCTTGACTCAATGTGTCAAAATCAAACTTGTGATCTCCCTTTCCCTTCCAGTACTTTCCCAGTGTTGTCTTTATCCATCCAATTCCACCAGCCTCCATGTTGCTTCTGAAATGTATGCCAGACTATAGTTTCTGTGAAGAGAGGGCAATACTGTATCTCCAGTGCCCAGCCCTGTGCCTACCAGTGGAGCCTTGAGGACTACTGTCCATGGATAAACAACTTGGAAGAGAGACCTTCCTGAAGCGCATGTGCTGATGGAGCAAGTGTGTGTCTGTTGCGTGGATGTTGTATGGTTGATAGGCAGCCACACATTTTTGCTGATGTGGATGGCCATGGTCCATCCAGGGCTCATGTGGCCAGCCCTTCTGGAGAAGCTGGACTCACCTGCTAAAATGACTGCCGGCTTGGACCAGAGGCACCCCAAGTGACCTCCCAGGGAGGCAGGCTTGGGAGCAGGGAGGGAACAGGATCGAAGCTGCCCTGTATTCCCTTGCTAGACAAGTCTTTTTCATTTATAACGTTTGAGTCACCCTTACAGAAGTTCTGTTGCCAAAGCAGGAATGAATGTATCCATTAGGGTAAAGACTGGCCTTCTTAATATTTGAATATCACTTGGGAAAAAAACTACAGTTCTAAGAACATCTCTAGTTTTTCTTTTGGCTTTTTTCCTACTGACCCAATGGCTTTGTCTTCCATAAAGCTCCCAAAGCTTTCCAGATCCCAAGACTCAGCTCCCTGCTCTCAGCCTCCTTCTCCTTTATTTCCATCTTAGGAACTCCTACCCATACCTCAAGGCCCACCTCAAAATCTCAGTCTCCACAAAGCCTTCCTGGCTCCCCTACCTGAGAGGAATCTCTCTTACTCTTGGTTCCATAGAATGTTATTTCTGCCTGTCCTAAAGCACTTACTGGACTTGATTTTGATTTCCAGTTCACTTGCTCAAGTAGTTTATCTCCTCCACTAGGCAGCCAGTGCTTTAAGGGTGGAGGGTGTCTCTCTGAGAGCATGTACTTTGGGTTCAGTCAGTCAAGTTCTGACTCTGGTGTGACCTTGGCTAAATGACTCAAAATGCAGGCTTCAGTGTTCTCTAGAATGGGAGTCATCATCGCTACTTCCCAGGGCTGCTGCTGTGAGGGGGACATAGGATACATAAAACTGACAGGCCGCATGGCTGGTATGCAGTGAACTGTGGTTATCTTTCCCCTACAACATCTAATGCTGTGCATTGCACATGTAAGAATCAATGAAGTTTGAGGCCAGGTGCAATGGTTCACACCTGTAATCCCAGCACTTTGGGAGGCTGAAGCACGCAGATCACTTGAGGCCAGGAATTCCAGACCAGCATAGGCAACATGATGGAACTCTGTACCAAAAACACAAAAAAATTAGATGGGCATGGTGGTGCACACCTGTAGTCCCAGCTACTCAGGAGGCTGAGGTGAGAGAAACATCTGAGCCTGGGAGGTCAGGGCTGCAGTGAGCCATGTTCACACAACTGCACTCCAGCCTGGTTGACAGAGAAAGACCCTGTCATGGAAAAAAAAAAGAACCAATGAAGTTTGAATGAATACATGAACCAAGCCAAAAACCATACAAATAGATAGATACCTTTTGTGCATCATCCAGATCGGTAGGTCAAATCAGTGTGGTGTGGCATGCCAGATAACTAATTTTTGCATGGCAATCTAAATGATTATTATGTAAATTTTGCGTGATTAAGTATTTTAATCCCATAATGTCATCACTTACCATGAAGGCATTCACCCTTCAATATGCACCATTGACTCCAGTGATCGATGAGGCAGAAATGCAACTTGCTGTGCACATTAACCAGGCTCGTGGCCTGAATTAAACCAGGCTGGGTGTGAGGCACTGCAAAAGCAAACGAAACTCACCCCTGAGAAGCAGTGTGGCCTAGAATCAGGTGTCTGGAATAAGGGTAAGAGAGCAGCTTCTAGACCAGAACATAAAGCTAGGAAGCTGTGGCCTACCCTAGAAACTCTCAGAACTTCGCTTTGCTTATCCAAAGAAAGGGGCTGTCCTGGGCCATCTCTGGGCCCCTCACAGCTGCCGCGCTTCCGCCCAATTTCACCCCTCCCCACCACTGGGCAGGAAGGGCTGCTGACTCCGTACAAGGCTGGATCCCAGGCAGGGAGGCCTCCTGTTTCTTGGCTCAGCATTTGGGCCACGTGTCTCTCTGCTCTGGACACCAAATCTAGAGAGAGTGAGGAGACGCCCGTGGGTACATGTAGCGTGCTGCCAATTTTAGGTACTGGCCCTAGACATATCACGAGTTTATTTTGGAGGATTAACTTCTCATTATTTTGTCACTAGGATTTTTTTTTCACCAAAAGCAGAGTGCTGGATGATATTTTAGATGGCTGGGATTTTAGATCAGCCATACCTGAGGCAATAAGAATTGGTCGAATGTTACCAATCCTTGAGCAGACACAGATGAGCAGTTGCGGGGTCGGTCACTGCTGGATGTGGGCTAGGAGACCCCTGGTTTGGGGATTATGAAGCCAGCCTCCTTTTCTTCCCTGGGCTCTGGCTGCTGTTTTCCCAGTCATACCCATCATGGTCCGCCCTGTCCAGGTGTTCCATGTGGGGAGTTTTGATGTGGTGCCCAGCCTTTGAACTGTTAACAACACCCTGCTCACAGCCAGAAATGTGGGCCCCACATCTTTCTTTCAACTATATGAATACTTCAGAGGCTTTGATTGAGCTTACGAAAGACAAATTCTTAACAATATATTTCAGAAAAATAAACATATCCTTTTATATTGATTCCCAATGAAATAGGGGCCAGATAAAATATTTTAAAAGGGCATCTGTTTTTTAAAATATCTTTCAAATGCAATCAAGAATGTTCAGTTAATCCGGTCCATTATGTATATTGTAACAAGTAACAAAAGGGGCAGAGAAATCTTTCTCCCAAAAACAAATATAAAGTCCAGCAGGGAGTAGGGAAATGTTTGAAGAAAAAAAAAAAGATTCTTAGTTATGTGCTAAAAACCAAACGTGTTTTGGGCAGGTGCTTTGATGTTAGTGTTTGTTGGGTGGAGAGTAAAGAATTGATAGGAAAACTTGTTTGGATCCCAGGTCTGGGTGCTGGCTACACTACATTTGATCCAATGGAAGGGCTAGCATGGGAACAATAGCATTTGGTGTGAGCACCCTGGGCAGGTACATGACTCTGTCATCAGCTCCCAGGGATGGACAGCCAGTCCCACAATGCCTGGAGCTCAGAGCTCACTCTGTGCATGTATGTGACGTGGAGAGATGGATGGATGAAGGTAATAGAACTGAGTAGGAGCCTGTCCAGGTAGCAGTGGAGGAGGCCAAGCGGCGGAGGCCCTCCCTGCCATGGTTTTACTCTGTCTGAATACAGCAGCAAGTGGAAGCCATGGGGCTTTATTTTCAAGGGGAGGTGACACAGCCTGGGGCTCAGGGAAAGGACTTAGGAGCAGAATGACTGGGATCAGATGGGGGCCTGTGAGACTGAGGCTCTGGACAAGGCAAGGGACTTCCCCTGGCCCAGTGTCAGCCCAGGTCTTTACGGTGGGGAGCATGATGCCGCCAAGGCAGCTGCACAGGGATCGGTGGAGGTGGTACACAGAGGCCTGGCCCCATGCTCCCCAAAGGGCCAGCGGTCTCACACAAGGCAAGGGCCCAGGGGACCGGAATCAAAGGCCTGAGATGATGTGAGCCCTGACTTCTCCTCTGCCACAGTCGCTTTGTCCTCAAGGCAAGTCATTTAATTCCTATTCAATAAATGCACGAACATAATTTTTGGTTATTAATGTTCCTAAATCTGTTTGGACATTTCCAGCTGAACATTAGTCACCAGTTTTGTACTAGAGAGAAAATTAGTTCCATCTTTCTTCTCAACTGAGATTTTTAAATGTCCTATCACATAGCTACTTGATTACAGTGTATTATTTTAAATGACCTCTGTACTAAGTCCTTTTATTTTGGCGTGCTCTCACTCCAGAAGGACTTGGCATTGGCATTTTTCAGGCTGTGTCTCCACAGTAGACTTTCATAGGTCTGCGGTGCAGACTGGTTTGCTGTCCACAGGCTTGGCCCCGACTCCTCGGCTAACATGCACAAGGGCGCTCTGAGGGTCGGGAACGCACCCACCAAGCACAGCCCAGACAAAATGGAAGCTCCTGTCCAGGCAGATTCCCGGTGAAACTCTGGGGAGCTCTAGCCTTCCTTTCTTCTCCAGTTTATTAAGAGGCCAGCCTCAGAGGTGGACACCTACTTGCACGATTTGATGTCCGACCCTGGGACTCTCCTCTTTACCCTGCCCCCACCTCATCCACCAGCCTTTTGGTCTGAAATCCTTGTCATGGGGTAAAGCTTTTTATTTTGTTGTTGGAAACACAGTGTATGGTTTGGCTGTGTGTCCCCTCCAAATCTCATGTTGAAATGTGGTCCCCAGCATTGGAGGTAGGGCCTGGTAGGAGGTATTGGATCATGGGGGCAGGTACCTCATGATTACTAGCGCCATCCCTTTAGTGATGAGTGAGTTCTTGCTCAGCTAGTTCACATGATATCTGGTCGTTTTAAAGAATGTGGCACCCCCCACCCACTCTCTCTCTTGTTCCCACTCTCACTGTGTGGCATGCTGGCTCCCTCCCTCCTCTGCCTTGATTGGAAGCTTCCTGAGCCTCACCTGAAGCAGGTGCCAGCATTATGCTTTGTGCACAGCCTGCAGAACCATCAGCCAATTAAACCTCATTTCCTTATAAATTACCCAGCGTCAGGTATTCCTTTATTGCAATGCAAGAACAGACTGACACACAGAGCACAGGTGGAAATACAGGCTTTGCGGACACCGGTGGCCTGTTTTTCTGACACTATCATTCTTCCCAGGATAGGCTCTACTCTTAACTCTTCTAACCCCATCCACTTGTTACAAAACACACTTTCAGAAAAAGGCTAGGTTGTTACTGAGGTAACATGGGATGGATCTTTGGAGGTGGGAAGGCCTCTAGCCTCCTCTGGGGAAGACAAAGTAAATCCTCCCTGTGGAATGCTCCAGCTTGTTTTCTTGATTCCAGAGAGACCTGCTAGTGAATTCAACTAACAGGTTGGTTTTCAGCACAGAATATTTCCTACAGATGTCGGTGTTTCTTTCCAAATCCTTCCTCTCTTCAGGGCGCTTTCCCACTGTTCTAGACGTAGGAGAGAAAGCACTTCTCAGATGGTGAGCTTTTATCTTCCAATCTTGTCAACCGAGGAGACCTGGAAGTTCCCTTTCAACCTGGAATGTGAGCCCTGCTTGCTGGGCACGAGATAAGGACCAAGGATTGACCCAGGACAATTTCAGAGAGCACAGGGGTGGCATATCCTCATGTCAGGGCTTGGAGCTAATATTCAGACCCAAACACTCTGAATCTCTGAAGCAGAAGCTCTCTTAAAATTCCTGGGGAGGAAATCAGTATGAATTAATAAAAAGCCTGAATATTGTGGATTTTTATTAAATTCGAGGATTTATAGTAACTCAATCCAGGCCAACAAAACGTTGCCTTCCGGTACTTACTTTAATGAATAGAAAGCATGTAAATGCTCTTCCAAAGAGAATAACACATTTTAGCATCTTAAATATGTAAAAATAAAACTCCTGTACAATCCTAGTTGCACTAGGAAGTCTACTTATCAAAAAAAGAAACTTCTGTTTCCAGCCACATTATTTCAAATCATCCCAAAACTTACATTGTTACTAGTAAAATTTTTCATTGTGATTAACACTTTTTTTCCAGTATGGTTTTCCTCTTTCTGAAAGCAACCTTAGTTTCATAAACAGTTGGACATTTAAGTACTGGTCAAAAAAGTACTCTGAACCAGTAGCCTCATCCTTAATTTTGAACTGCTGTTGACTAAGCGCTCTCTTTTCCTAAGCTCATAGCAGCCCTTCGTTCAGTGCATCAGTAATTCAATAAATTACTTTTTGCCAAGGTTGCAAACATCAGCTAAAGTTCAGTCATCTATTGGAGATGTTATCAGTCTGTCCATTTAAATTCTTTTGTGCAAAGTCCAGATTTGGGCCCAAAGTAATATAAAAATGCAAAAGCCAGAAATTTAATAATTTTGTACTGTGTTGTGCCAAGCCAGGCCTAGTCTTAGCTAGCCAACAACATTCTTTCAAAGGATATTTTTTGGTTTTCATCAAATGTAAATAGTGTTTAAGAGTCTGTAATATCATTTAGAAGGAGCAAATGGAAGTATTAAACCTTTATTGACTACCTACAGTATATAGAGGATCTATAACTTATGATGGTTTTATTATAGTTTCTCAACCTTACAATGGGTTTATTGGGCATTGGGTACATTTTAAACTTACGATATATTCTATTTACAAGGGGTTCATCACGATATGACCTCACTGTAGGCCCAGGAGCATCTGTACGTACAAGCACTGTGCTTAGCGCTGGAGTTACAGGGAAAAAAAAAAAAAAGGCACGATGGCTTGTGACATCCTGTGGATGCTCCAGGTCCACAGGAAGACAGAACTCACTTCCAGGGAGTGTTAAATGTGATGCTGGATGCTCCTGTGGAGGAGGGGAGACATGGAAGGGCCTCCCCAGGTAGAGCAGTGGCGTGGTCTGGCTCTGTGTCCCCACCCAAATCTCATCTTGAATTGTAATCCAAATAGTAATCCCCACATGTTGGGGGAGGGACCTTGTAGGAGATGATTAGATCATGAGGATGGTTTCCCCCATGCTGTTCTCATGATAGTGAGTGAGTTCTCATGAGATCTGATGGTTTTATAAGGGGCTCTTCCCCCTTCACTTCACTGTGCACTTCACTGTGCACTTCTCCTTCCTGTCGCCTTGTGAAGAAGGTGCCTTGCTTCTCCTTCCACCATGATTTTCAGTTTCCTGAGGCCTCCCCAGCCATGCTGAACTGTGAGTCAATGAAACCTCTTTCCTTTATAAATTACCCAGTCTTAGGCAGTTCTTTATAGCAGTATGAAAACAGACTAATACAAGCAGGCTTGGTTTACTGGGCCATTTCCTAGGCAGCTGACAGGGATTGAGCATTCCAGACAGAGGGGCTACCATGTGCTTGCCTGGCAGTAGGAAGCGGTGTGTCCTGTCTGGGGAAGAGCAGGTGTCTGCATGGAGCTGGAGCCCAGGGACAGAGGGGATGGGACAAAAAAGGTAGAAAGTTTAAGGATCACCCAAACATTTGTACACCATCCAGGAGTCTGGATTCTGTGTGACGGACCAGCAGTTCTTACCCTGTCTTAAATTATGACCCCCTTTGTGATTCTAGGGAAGACTATGGACTCATTCTCCAGAAAAACGCATGTGTGCACACAGTCATTTTTATAGTTTCAGCGAGTCTTTCCTAACACCCCTCCCCCCATCCTGAGGCTCACAGGTTCCAGGTGTGTCCCCTTTGTGCGGCCTGGCCAGCCCCACAGAGCCCAGCAGCATGCTCAGCTGTGAGTTTGAGAAGGGGCCCCCTGCTAGCTGTGTGTGGTAAGCCAGAATGGAGGTGAAGGGGGAAACCGACTCAGCAGGTTGGATTTATAGGCAACATGACCATGTGGGTGAAAGGATGAGAGTGAGAACCAAGGCCCCGCAGTTTTCGGCCGGGGTGACTGGATGCATCCAGACCAGACACAGGCTTACGAGATGATGATGCGCCCAGGGTGTGAGCTGAGTTTGAGGGTGCCAGAGGGGGAAGCCACTCCAACATGTGGAATCCAAGCAGCTGATTCCAGCAGGGAGGGTCTGTCCAAAGGGAAGCGAAGAGAGTTTTTCATCTTGAAACTGATGGTGCCAATGTTTGTGCTTCACTGCGCTAAACTGTCATCTTTCTGTTAAATTTGGCTTACAGGGCCAGGTGCAGTGGCTCATGCCTGTAATCCCAACACTTTGGGAAGCTGAGGTTGGAGGATTGCTTGAGGCTAGGAGTTTGAGACCAGTCTGGGCAACATAGTGATACTGTCTCTAAAAAATATTAGCCAGGCATGATGGTGCATGCCTGTAGTCCCAGTTACTCCGGGGGCTAAGGCACGAGGATCACTTGAGCCCAGGAGGTCGAGGCTGCCATGATCATGCCACTGTACTCCAGCCTTGGTGACAGAGCGAGACCCTGTCTCAAAAAAATTTTTTTTATTTTGAAAATTGGGTTACACTGTACATTCTTAGGGTCTAGACAATATTCCTAATAAAATGCCATGTAGGCTGGGCACGGTGGCTCACACCTGTAATCCCAGCATTTTGTGAGGCCAAGGTAGGTGGATCACATGAGGTCAGGAGTTCACAACTAGCCGGGCCAACATAGTGAAACCCCATCACTACTAAAAATACAAAAATTAGCTGAGCACGCTGGCACGCACCTGTAATCCCAGCTACTTGGGAGGCTGAGACAGGAGAATCACTTGAACCCATGACACAGAGGTTGCAGTGAGCTGAGATCACACCACTGCACTCAGCCTGGGTGACAGAGTGAGACACCATCTCAAAAAAAAAGCCATATAATGATGGTTGTTGTCATCAGAGAAGTCGGCCCACGGGGTGATGTCTCCTGCTCCCACTTACAAAGTAGGTGGGAATGATCTTGAGAAGCTCCATGAGGTGACCCTCAGCCTCTGATGGGGACAAACAGGAGTCACCCTGCTCTCTCTCTGGCTCCCATGACTCTTATCTAAAGACCTCAGGCTGGCTTGGAGCACCCCCTTTAAACTTCCTTTAAAAAAGGAGAAAATCGGCCTGGTGCAGTGGCTCACGCCTGTAATACCATCACTTTTGGAGGCCGAGGTGGCCAGATCAGGAGGTCAGGAGATCAAGACCATCCTGGCTAACACGGTGAAACCCCATCTCTACTAAAAACACACACAAAAAATAGCCCAGCATGGTGGTGGGCGCCTGTAGTCCCAGCTATTCAGGAAGCTGAGGCAGGAGAATGGCATGAACCCGGGAGGCGGAGCTTGCAGTGAGCCGAGATCACACCACTGCACTCCAGCCTGGGCGACAGAGCGAGACTCCATCTCAAAAAAAAAAAAAAAAAAAAAAAGAGAAAATCTATATGGAAGAAATGAAAATTATTGAAGGAGCTTGGGGAAAAGGCTGAAATAATCTTGGCTGTTCATGCAAACCAAGTCCCAGGGCTGGCTTCATGGCTGTTGGGCAACCCCTGCCCAGTCAGCATCCTGGCAGTTGTCACTTTGGCAGAGTCGGAGGACAGACACACAATGACAGCAAGAGCAAAGGCAGGGCCTGCCCGCAAGGAAGAGCCACGGCTGTTGAGCGTGGATGTGTATTTCTCAAGAAGTATGAAAGAGCCTTTTTGCAAAATTGCGAAGAACTGGCCTGACTGGGAAGTGCAAGAATTATCTTCCCTTCAGGGAAGAGAGAAGTTTAACTGGGGCCTCCTTGGGCTGGAACACATCTCAAAGTCATGGTTCTCAGAAACCCAGGGTGCATTTATGGACAAGTCTATTATAGGAGTTGTAGGTGTATCTTGAAGATGCAAAAATTCATTTTGTACATTTATTTTACACATCAGACCTTACCCAGGTACCATTCTGTGCTGGGCAGTGCCTAGGACTGAGGCAGATTTGGCTCCATTGGTGTGCACAGGAAATGGACTTCATTGCACACTGAAGGACCAGCCCTTCAATGCATTGTCTTCAAATAAAAATGAAAATTTCACTCATTTCTGGTGATTTTCTCAATAACCTTTCTCATAGGTTTGAATATAACTAGAAATATAATTTTTGTCCAAGTCTTTCAGTTCACCAAAAACCAAAGTTAAATTCTACCCTTGCGCTTTAGATGTTAACCATTTGAGAAGTTTGGCGAGCAATTCGACCTCCTTATTTAGAGCCAGAGCTGGAGGCCAGCTGCAGATGAGGAAAGGGAGACTTGCCCAGGGGCACGCTGCCTGCTTCTGCCACCCGTGGGCTGCCTTCTTCCTGTTCTGTTCTGTGCTGCCTCTAGTGGACTGACCCCTTATCCCTCCTTCCTGTGCCTGCAACACGGCTTATGGTGCTGGGCCTCAGGAAATGGAGGTCCCTCATCTGCATCCATAAGAAGAAAGCCCGGGTTATTCATGTGTTTAGACAGAAGTGCACTCCACCCTTTAGCAGGATCTGAAGGTGAGAAGCTATGACTTCATTACTGTGCATCCATCTTTTGTCTGCTTGGCCCTAGTCCTCTGGGTGTGGTTTCCGCCTGGCAAATTACTTCCAGGAGATGCTTGAGAAGGCAGTAGCGTGTGGAAACATCTTATGTGCAGCATGCTTTTGTTTACAAATGATTTATTATTGGTTATGTCAAAATACACATCCTGAATGAATGGGCAGTGCTGGGTAGAAATCAGTGACATCAATCGTGGTTATTTTACTTAGCAGTGGATTTTTTTTTTTCCTTTTCAGTGTAGTAGTAATTTGTAAAGGCTTTAAGGAGGTTATGCTTTCTTTAGTGGCTTGGCATCTTGGAAATTGGAGCAGCCAGGCTCGGCGTGCTGTGTCCATTTTTAGCCCTAGCAGGCAAGAAGTGTGGCCATGCTCTCTCAGGGTAACTGCTGCGAGTTTGTGGCTAGAATGATGTTGGGTGGGAGTTACTCAACTGTTTGAATGCAATGAGCTTAGCTAATGGTAAGAAAGTGCGTGGAGCCTGGGAAGCAATTGATAGCTGGTTACCCTGAGCTCAGCCTCTAGTAACAAATGACACAAGGCATTTGTGAAGGCTGGAAAGCCTCCATGAGAAGAGCACCTTGAGTCCCACTGGGAAGGGGCAGCCCCTTGGAGCATGCGGGGTCTCTTGCTGCCTCTGCTTTGGGTCTGGCTGAGGGTCCACTTTGCTCCCTGACCCCAGCCAGGGTACCAGTTCCCAGATTGCTGGTGGGCATGTGACAGCCCATGTGGCCACAGCACCCTGCCCTGCTTCTTCAAAGCTCCTAGGTGGGGGAGTCCCAGTGGCAGGGCAGAGGGACCAGCCCCCATGGCTGACTCAGCTATAGTCCACCCAGATTGCGTTTATGGGTAAGTCTACTAGAGGCGCTGTACCTGAGCCTGGGGCAACCCTTCTTCTTTCGTGACTTCCCTGGTCTCTCCAGGACGTTTCAGTGCAAATGCAGCTGTGTGATACCACCCCATACACTGGCGGGGCTGGGGGGAGATTGGGTTCCGTATCAGTCAGGGACCTTAGGGATGCACGAGATGGAAATATGGCTCAAGTTCAGTCAAGTTCATAGGGGCGTTGACTTACAGAACTGAAAGCTCAGGTACAACTGGATCCACATGGCCAGATGTTGCCACCAAGGCCCTGGCTCTCTCTCATATGTGCTCTGACAGACTCAGTCCTGTGGGGCCTCCAGCAAACTCACATTCTGTCTTCCCTGTGTAAGGAGAGAGCGTTTCCCTACAGATCAACCCAGACATGAGTCTCCTTGGCTCTGACGAGCCAGGCTTGGATAACTGGCCCAACCTCAAAGCTTCCTCGGTGTCTGGGGCTTGCCCTGTTCTGATAATCCAGGCTTGTGCCCTGTGTCTTCCCAGGGGCCAGAGGTGGAAACACAGCTCCTTTGGCAAGGGTCCTATTTTCAGTGGGGGTCCAGGGCAATAAATGAAATACTCGTTACGATAATACCAGCGATCACCGGTGTTGAGGGTGCACTTGCTGAGTGCCAGCCAGGTCCTGCTCTAAGCACTTGGACGTGTTAACTCGGTCAGTGCTCACAGCTGCACAACCAGGTGAGGGCAGCAATTAGTGCATTTTTGACAGAAGGAACTGGAGGCCCACATAGGGTAGCAGCAGGGCGGGGATTTGAAAAGGGATTGAGACCAATAATCCCCAAGACGGAGGAGTGATGCCTATGTGTGGGAGCAGGGGCCACACGGCTGCTGGGGATGGGGTGGGAAGAGGCGTCCTGTGGCCTCCAGGCTCACTCAGGGAGCAGTCAGATGGAAGGCTGGGGTAGACACCTGGACCCGCCTGGGAAGGGCTTTAGAATCACAGGAGGGACTTGAGCTCCATCTTGAACTGGGGGAGGTGATGCCAGGGATGTGGAGGTCTATAGGGACTGGGCTGGGGGCACAGAGCTGGGAGCCAGGAGAGGCTCACTGAGCTGTTGCCCAGCAGGGCTGTGCCTCAGAGTCACAGGGGAGGTTCCTGAGAGCCTCCTGCTTGGACCCTGCTCTCATGATTGGCTCCAAGTTCTACAGTGAGGCCAGGGCAGCTGCATTTTTTACAAAGCTTCCCCAGGAAATTCCAAGTGTGTCCAGGGTGGAGAATGCCAGGGTCTTCTGTAGGGTCCCAGAATGAGGTCAGGACTTTCTTCAATGCGGAGGGCAGGAGGGGAGTCCAGGAGGAATGGACAGGGTGCTGTGGCTCAGGGTGCGGTGGAAGGCAGGCATCGATGCTGAGTCTGACGCCCTGTGCTGGGCAGGAACTTTGCTCTTGCAGGAAGTGAAACTGCTGGAGGAAATTGCTAAAGGAAAGCAGTGGAGTAGACTAATCCATGACAAGTTGTTAGTGAATTCATGAAGTCCAATTTTAAGAGCTGCTTTTTGAAAGAAGGCTGCTGGAGAAAGGCTAACTAAATGAACAAGTTGCTGATGTTGGGATGTCCGGCAGCTGAGCTGATAGAGATCACTCCCAGCAGCCCTGAAGCCACAGGAGCCGCCACACATGGTCATTTACACAGTTCCATTCATTCATTCCCTGTCTCAAGTTCATTCAACACATATGAATGGAAGGCTTTCTGGTGCTGAGACTCCAATGGTGAACAAAACCCATAGGTGCCCTTGCATTCTTTGCCGCCGGACACCTAACCTGAATCTGGGGGTCCTGTGGGAGGCAGTCCCCTGAGGGGCTGGCTGTGCGGAGCTCAGCCCTGCTCTGGAGACTCCGTGGGGCAAGGGGGCCAGGGGGCCATCGAGGGCCGCTCTGAGGTCCTTGTGTTGTCCGTGTGGGATTGAGAAGGCCTCATGCCAGGAGCTGTGCTCTTCTCTTCCAGGGTGGGCCTAATGTGTATTCATTAGGGGCCTGTCATCCAAGTGGGCGCTTAGGACAAAGTGGTTGCCCAGCTCTCTGCTCCACAGAACCCCATCCGCCACACATGATACCACTTTTGCTAGGCCTTCTTCTAAAGAGTCCCACTGAACCCGTAAGAGATGTGTGTTCCTGCCACTCTGTTCCCAGCCACAACATAGAAAGGGGACTGAACTCTATGCCAAGGTGGGTGGGCTGAGAGCCCCAGGCACAGCGGCTTCTGTCAGGCCATTTCTGCCCAGGTTCCTTTCTCTGGCTCCCTCCCTGCTCCCATCTTCCCTCCCCCTCTGCCCTCTCTGGCTTTTCCCATCCTCAGCTTCACCTCTTAGGACCTCGTCTTCCAGAACCCCAGACCCAGCCAAGCTCGGCCTCCCTCAGGCCTTCAGCTAGTGACCTCAGCATTGGCGGAGGGACTGCTCTGACCCCAGCCCCAGCCGTTAGTGGCAACAGTGGCAGCTCTGTGGGCAGCTGTGGCTAACTTGAGCCTCTGGCGGCATTCCCAGCCTGCACTCCTGTCCCAGGCAGAGGCCTGGAGAGCTGGTGCTCAGCCCGGCATAGCGGCTGGCGTGCCATTCTTTTGACATGAGTAATAGCAAAGCAAGTCCAAGAAATGTCCGGTGTTTTCCCCCTGTTGTTGCCCAATTTCAAAGAGATAATCCAATCACCTTATCAGGTGAGGGGTGGGGCAGGCTTCCCAGAAGCAGACAGAGTGCTGGGGACACCCTGACCTGGCCCCAGGAGTCTTGGCTATCCAGAGCGAGTGCTACAAGTCTGGGAAGAACCTCATAATGGAATCGCTTGCCTATTTGATCCTGATGTGAAAACCAGTTTGAATTTTTTTTTTTTTTTTTTTTTTGAGACGGAATTTTGCTCTGTTGCCCAGGCTAAAGCGCAGTGGCGTGAACTCGGCTCACCGCAACCTCTGCCTCCCAGGTTCCAGTGATTCTCCCGTCTCAGCCTCCTGAGTAGCTGGGATTACAGGCGCCCGCCGCCATGCTTGGCTAATTTTTGTATTTTTAGTAAGGACTGGGTTTCACCATGTTGGTCAGGCTGGTCTCGAACTCCTGACCTCGTGATCCACCTGCCTTAGCCTCCCAAAGTTTTGAATTATTTTTAAAGGCTCCAAGGAGAGCTTCTGTTTTGACAGAAACTCTATCAAGATATCATCCAGCCCAGTGTGGAGACACAATCTTCCTTTAACACAGGATTCAAACCACATACAGTTTACTTCCGGGTATCTCTGTCAGGATCTTGCGTTCATTTCCTACTGCCTGATGTCTGGTTGGTGGAAGCTGAGGCCCCTGAGGGATCAGAACAGATCCAGGGAGAGCTGGGAGTGCTACTTTTCCATGTCTGGTCTGGGTTTTGGGGAGTGATGTCCCCACAGAAGGCTTAAGCTGGAAAATATCCATGATGAGTCCAGGGTACATTTGGTGGAGGTTTAAATGCTGTGTCAAGATGCATACAAATAAACTTAACCGTGGGGCATGGCAGAAGATGTCTCTGGGAAACTGAGTGAACAAGTGAAAGGAACACAAGAGAACAAACTCTTAAGCTTTTTTGTAGAGAAAGAGTTTGTGCTTGAAATAGGGACAAGTTACAGGGTGACAGGCACGACTGTTTTCAGCAGGGAGGGCAAGCGAAGGTGGATGAGCTTGTTTGTTGTTGTTGTTGTTGTTTTGAAACAGAGTCTCCCTCTGTGGCCCAGGCTGGAGTGCAATGATGCGATCTCGGCTCATTGCAACCTTCGCCTCCCGGATTCAAGTGATTCCTGTGCCTCAGCCTCTTGAGTAGCTGGGACTACAGGCGCCCACCACCGTGCCCGGCTAATTTTTGTATTTTTAGTAGAGACAGGGTTTTGCCATGTTGGCCAGGCTGATCTCAAATTCCTGATCTCAAGATCCTGCCCCTACACCTCGGCCTCCCAAAGTGCTAGGACCACAGGCATGAGCCACTGCATCTGGCCAGGTGAGCTGTTTTAAGACACAAGATCAGGCAGGATTGTCAGCAGGATTTTTACCATCAGGTAACAGTCAATGTGTTCCCCTCCGCCCAACTTCCCTCACTATACTCAAGGAATATCTGATGACCCAATAATAAAAACTTACAAGATTAACTGGGATAACCCAGTTTAATGTTCAATAAGGTCCCGCTGGGCTGCAGAATATAGAAAAATTGACCCATGTAACTTGGCATTTGTATCTTTTCTGCAAACTCTCAATAATGTATAATTTTAAAATCTAGAAGTTATGGAGCATTGAAGTAGCTGAGCTTTCTAGAAAGCGGACATTGTAATGAATAAGCAAAGCAAGAAAACCTCAGACATTGGTACCAGCTCTATTTTAAGCAGAGGCATGTGGAGCTCCTTGGGATACTTGGAAATGCACATTCCCAGGTACTGCAGAGGCTGTTCCTATGAACTATGCTAACTCAATCTTCAGCACAGTCTTCTGTTTTCTGAGCTCTAGAGCAAGGTTGGCAATTTTGCCCCATCTCACCTGCCTGAAGCCAGCACACCTGAGGGCTTGGCTTGGGCTGGAAGATCCACTTCCATGGCTGGAGGATGTTGGCCATGGACAGGAGGCCTTCAGTCCTTGCCAGATGGACCTATCCACAGGACTATGTCTGTGTCCTGTTGATCTGGGAGCTGGCTTCACCCAGAGAGAGTGATCCAGGAGAAAGCAAGAAAGACGTTACAGTGTCTTTAGGACCTAGCCTGGGAAGCTGTATTCTGCTGTTTCTTTGATATCCTATTTGTCACCTGATTTAGCCTTATTCCTTCAGGAAAGAATGGCTGGCTCTTTCCAAACAGTATGTATGGGTGAGGGATCCTCATTCTTTTATGACCCCGGGTGGATTAGTTGTGGCTCCCAGCAATATCCTGGATCTGACTGGTTAACTTAGTGAGAAAGGGAGCTTGGCAGACGGCTACTGCAGAGTTCTCAGAATCAATAGTGAAGCTGGAGAACGAGGCTCAGAAAACAGGGAAGAGCCCAGGAAGCTAGCAGCCCGAACCATGGTCGAGGCCAGGCCACAGGAAGCTTTTAGTAAGAATGTGGCCTGTGGTCCACGGCCACTGAGCCTGCTAGGCCCTTCCAGCTGTGGCCTCTGCAACAGTTCCAAAGCATCCCTGGGGCTATCACCCTAAAGACCAACATCTTGGGTAGGATTGATGGTTGGAGTCTGTGTCACCCCCTGACAAACCCTAACTGCTTGGCGGAGGGAATGTGAGTGGACAGAAAGGACCTCCCCTGGGAGGTGGAGCACTTTGGAGCAGCAGCTGATAGGTAAAGGGCACCTCACCAGCCCACAAAGGACAAAAGGTCACCCTGTCTATACTGAGCTCAAGTGTCATTTTTGACTACAAGTATACCTGGTATTACAGTATTAACATACTCCTGAAAAGTTATGTTAATTGGAATTGTGCTTTGTATACACTGGGTGAGCTTAATACCTTTCAGAAGACCATAGCTAATCCTTTTGTGAAGCAGCTAATCTTTTTAGAGAACAAATGGTCACTTCTTAACTATTTCTTTCAAGATTAGGAGTCTATTGTGTTTTCTCAAGGCAGAGTAGCCAGTGTTTAAGTTTTCCCTTTTGCTCACGGTGAGGAAATGTTACTTTATAGAAAGCTGCTTGCAGCCTCTCATGCAGAATGAAAAAACAATGAGGGTTTTTTTCCTTCATTTTAAATCTCCACTGTAATCAACTGTCTTTTGCAAGGAATACAGATTGTTGAAAATTTTAAAGAGCTCGTATGATTTTATTCTTACCAGCAAGGCTGTTTTAATATGAGCATATTTTAAAACTAAGAATGGCAGGATCTGAATGAGCAAAGAAGCAGGCGCTGTGAGTTGTTCTGCGGCAAAGCACATTTGGACATTCACCTCCAACATTTCTGTTTTTCTTCTGTGAGGAGCTTTGAGACTATATATAGTGGAGGTATTTTGTTCGGTTTCCTAGAGTTGCTTTCACATTTGCTGGATAACAACATGCCGGGAGAGGAGGCTGGGAGGCTGGCTGGTGTGGGCGTGAGGAGCAAGCCTGAGAGGTTTAGACTCTGCTCCACCAGGTCTAGCGACGGGCTCTGTGTGTCCGAAATAGTCATGGTGGCCACAGGAAAGGAGAGGCCTAGCAGGGGAGGAACTAGACAGGGGACGAGTTGGGAAGCTGCTGTCACAATCAAAGACCAGAGGGGAGAAAGAGGGGAAGTGAGAGAGACCAAGGGAAAGAGAGTTGTCTCTCTTTTTTTTTTTTTTTTTTTTTTTTTGAGATAGAGTCTTACTCTGTCACCCAGGCTGGAGTGCAGTGGTGTGATCTCAGCTCACTGTAACCTCTGCCTCCCGGGTTCAAGCAATTCTCCTGCCTCAGCCTCCCAAGTAGCTGGGATTAACAGGTGTGCACCACCACACCTGACTAATTTTTGTATTTTTAGTAGAGATGCGGTTTCACTGTGTTGGCCAGGCCAGTCTCGAACTCCTGACCTCATGATCTGCCAGCCTCAGCCTCCCAAAGTCCTAGGATTACAAGCATGAGCCACTGCGCCAGGTCTCTCTTAATCCAAGAGTGACAATGGCAGGCAGGTACACTGGAGAGTGACAATGGCAGGCAGGTACACTGGAGAGTGACAATGGCAGGCAGGTACACTGGATGCCCCCCACCCCCCCGGGGGTTGGGTTCTCACTCACCATTAGGGAGATAGCATGTTGAACAGTAGCGTATTTCTCCATATGTCTAACTTGGCTACTTTTTCCTCCAGCATTGGAACACACAACTATCATTGGCTGATGCCAGATGAAGTACTGGCTTGTATTCCTTTAAACACCGGAATCCTACTCAATGTGGCAAGACACTCCCCGTGAGAGGGCATAGTGGGTAACGGTGGATCCACTTAGCGGGGTTGAGTTTTCTCAGTTTTAATGTATGTAAGATGTGGGCCCATATTATGGTTAGCAAAACCAATGCTGCGAGATGGAAACTAAGTTGTTCAGGGCCATGTAACCAGAGGGTAGCAGGGCTGGGATCAAGCCCCAGTTTGTCTCCCCAACCCAGGGCATCTCTGCAGACCTGAACAGTCCCCCTCCTGGTGGAGAGGAGCCTCCTGGAGGGGGTGCTGCCTGGGAATTGGGGCAGCTAGTTTTGTGCCACCTTCTGGAATTGCAGACTGTGATTTGGAGGTTGTCACGTCTTTGAGTAAAATACACAGCTGAAGAAAACTCAGAAAGTAACATTTTTGAGTGGGTAGTTTAGTCGTATCAGTGAAAGGGAATCACTTTCTTGATTTGATTGTACTTTTAAAAGAGAATACTAATACCTGTTTACCTGGTGTGTTTTAATGAATGACTCATTATTTATTATTATTGTACAGTATTGTTGAAATCATGATGGCTTTCTTTTAAACAGCTTTTTCCATACTTCAAATTGCATTTAAGTATAAAACACAGAAATCATCATCGTGTTTTGGCTAACACAATTGATGCACTCTTCAAAAACTATTAGAGAGAATATTGATTTCCTGGAGATAAGAACCCTGATTTGCTTTTTTTCTTCAAGATTGTAAATTGCATTAGTGGTAACCATCAGATTTATAGTTAAAGCAAAACTTCAAGAGGGGTAAACTGGATGACTCACAGACCTTCCATCATCAGTGTTCACTGTTTCCGCTTATCTGGCCAGCCTGTCTCATGCAGCATACAAACAGACTTTAAAATGCCTTTAATTTAACACAGAAACGTTCTCTGATGAGTTTTTGTTTTGTTTATCTGGTCATCTCTGTGCCCTTGTTTCCTGTCCTGCTCCCTCTTTCAGTAAATCTTGTTTGCTATCAACAGGCCTGTGTTTGTTTCCTTAGAGCTTGGAATTCCTGAGCGGGAAGGAAATACTAGGAAACTTAATGCAAATATGTAATTCTTTTACTGTTTTCAAATGTACAGGGACCATCGGTTGAATTGATGTATCCTTCCTTCTTTTGGAAGTGCTCAGTGCCAGTTCATTTCCCCTTTTGTGTAGCTTTAATGGCTTAATTCCATGCACCTAGACCCATGTCTCCTGGATGGATGACGGATTAGCTGTGCTGGGTTAGACTCATAGGCTTATCTGGAATCCTGCACTCATCTACAACGCTGATTGAGTGAACAGCAAACATCGTACTGTGGGTACAAACTTGGAGGTGTTTACTTGGAAATTTATATCTACCTTCCAAATAACATCTTGGAAAGCACACTGGTAGATGAGGCCTCATTGATGAATTCACTTAGAAAAACATCATAGCATTCATTTTTATGTCAATCTTCACTCAGCCCAATATTTGTAGCTGAACAAAACACTGACAACATGTCAGACACGAAGGCCATGGTCAGTTGCCTTTCACACAGGAAAACAAAGATTAGCTGTGTAGCTACGGAAAGCGAATGTCTGTTAAGTACAGAGGTTGTTGTTAACAGCTTTATGTATTCAATTTGTTTGCAATTGACAACACCTCATTAATTGTAAGCCCAGTGACACTGCTTGCTGTTTCAAGTCACTTTTAAATTACACACGTGCTACTTAATCTTAAAAGCAAAATTAAACATTGGACTGGTTTACATTTCAAGCTACAATATGAAACCATTGTATTTGGAGGAATGAGTTTAATATGCATTGTAAAATAAAATTAGGGGATACTTTGCATTCACAGCGGCTTATGTAATTAGGTTCAGTCAACTGTAATGTTTCAGGTTAATGTCTTCCATGATGTATGCTGTGTAAATAGTGAACTTACATATCCCTTAATACATCTGAATTATTATATACATCCTTAATATTAATATAATAAAGTATTTTAAGCAAATTACTTGGAAGTGTGAGTTGCATGGCAAGTAGGTAAAACTGATTTATTTTTAAGAGATCAGCAAAGATAAACATTTCATTTATTTAACAACTACAGGTATTTATCAAGTCTCTACCTGGTCCAGGTACAGAGGACACAAAGATCTGAAAACCATAGTTACCACCCTCAAGAATCTGCTAACTGAGTGTGACGTTTCCAGAGGGTTCCCTGGAACACGGATCCCCAGTTCCCTGTTGGGCATAGGCAGGAGAGTTGGGAGCCACAGGCTGCAGCGGGTGGGTTCTCTTGAGAGTTTGTGGGTAGAGTTCAGAAGGCCTGCAAATCTAGATGGAGAAAACATTTGCACTTTTATTTCCAAGTAATTGGCTTCTTTTGTAATCCTACATATCCTCTGTGCCTTTAAAACATTGTTTTTAGGCCTGGCGTGGTGGCTCACACCTGTAATCTTAGCACTTTGGGAGGCTGAGGCAGGCAGATCACTTGAGGTCAGGAGTTGGAGACCAGCCTGGCCAACATGGCAAAACCCCATCTCTTCTAAAAATAAAAAAATTAACCAGATGTGGTGGTATGTGCCTGTAATCCCAGCTACTTGGGAGGCTGAGGCAGGAGAATCGCTTGAACCCAAGAGGCGAGGTGAAGGTTGCAGTGAGCCGAGATCACACCATTGCACTCTAGCCTGGACAACAGAGGCAGATTCCATCTCAAAAAAAAAAAAAAAAAGAAAGAAAAAAACAAAAGCATTGTTTTTAGATTTTATTTTTTAAATTACATGCTTGGAGTAAAAGTCACTCATTTTGGCGTACAGCTCCATGAATTTTAACAAATGCAGAGTTGTATAACCAGTAACACTATCGAGACACGCACATTTTACCACCCTGCCCCCGAAAAAAAAATCTGTCATCATGCACCTTTATGTCAGACCCTGTAACCCCACCCCTACCCTGGTATCCACTGATCTATTCTCTATCTTTGTAATTTTGCCTTTTCTGGAATGTAATATATGTGGAATTATTTATAGCCTTTTGAGTCTGGCTTCTTTCACTTAGCACATGGATTTAAGAAACATCCTTGTGTGTATCAATAGTTCATTCCATTTTATGGCTGAGTAGCATTCTGTTGTATGCATGTAGCGCAGTTTGTTTATCCATTTCCCAGTTGGGGGACATTTGGGTTGTCTTCAGTTTGAGGCACTTAATGAATAAAATGGCTGTAACATGTGCACGTAGGTTTTTGCATAAACCTAGGTTTTCATTTCACATGGATAAGTAGATAGGATGGGATTGCTGGCTCACATGTTAAGTGTGTTTAACTTTATAAGAAACTTCCCAACTACTTTCTGTCACGGGTTCACCATTTGCTTTTCCACCAGCAGTTGCTCTGCATCTTTGCCAACATTTGCTATTGCCAGTTATTTATTTTTTATTTATTTATTTACTTTTTTTTTTTTGAGATGGAGTCTCACTCTGTTGCCAGGCTGGAGTGCAGTGGCGCGATATCGGCTCACTGCAACTTCAGCCTCCCGGGTTCAAGCGATTCTCCTGCCTCAGCCTCCCACGTAGCTGGGATTATGAGCGCATGCCACCACACTCAGCTAATTTTTGTATTTTTAGTAGGGACGGGGTTTCGCCATGTTGGTCAGGATGGTCTCAATCTCCTGACCTCGTGATCCACCCACCTCGGCCTTCCAAAGTGCTGGGATTGCAGGCATGAGCCACCGTGCCCGGCCCGCCAGTTGTTTTTTCCTTTGTAAGTTTTTGCCATCCTTACAGGTGAGTAGTAGTATTTCATGTCAGTTTTAATTTGTATTTCCCTAGTGACTCACAGTGTCCAGTATCTTTTCAGGCCCTTATTTGTATATAAAGTTGTTTATCTCCTTTAATAGTATCTGTTCAAATCTTTTGCCTATTTTTAAAATTGGGTTGTTAATGCTATATATTTTATTGTATACAATTAAAAGCATTATTCTGATGATGTTTCCCTAAATGGCCCAAAGGATTCGTGTTCCAAAAAATATTAAGAACCTTTGAAAGACACACTGACTTTAAAATGTTCTTTACATTTTTGCCTTTTCTCGTGACACGTCTACTTTGCTCAAAGTCCGCCTCAAGGCAGAAGCTGGCCTGTGATAGAATACTTCCCACCCCATCTTTCTTTCTTTCTGTTTTTCGTATATGAAGAGGGATTTCCAAATGCCAAGTGTGGGCATTCCTATGCCCCCTTCCCAGGAGCAGCAAGCCATTTCTTTATTCTGATTTCTGAAACTCTACTGCCCCCTTTGCGTCGTTACCCAAATGGAAGGAATCCTAGGTTGTGGGGAAAATGTGAACTAACATATTCCAGAAAAATGACCCCACTCCACCTTAGGGATTAGGAGTTTTTTTCTTAATGCAGGACAAAAGTCTGATTGTGTATTTTATCGTCATTTATCATGCACATTTTATTACTGTTTATCTCCACAACACCATGGGCTTGATATATTTTTCTGCCTTAATCTCTATTTTTTTCATCAAAGCTTCCCAGTAGGGACTTATCTCCTAGCAAAAATGGTTTTTAACTATTTGGGATATTTTTAAAAGACTTTTGTGGACCCTTTTATATGGTCAGCCAAGTTTTGACTTAGTCATCACTCATTCTTTGAGTCAAGTTTCAATACCGTCTTCAATGGTTAACGTTTCTTGGAACCATAAAGCTTATTTATGATGAATATATTAATTTTATTTTGCAGTTCTTCTATTAAGGAATATAAGAAGGAATATAGGGCACAGAAAGTGGTTCTGTATTATTTTTATTTGAATTCAACTTATGATTGTCCTCCTCGAATCAAAAAGAAAAAAACATTGAAAAAGCAAATTACACACAAAGTCTATATTGAAAATTAACATGCCGCGTTGAAGAACTCTGCCATGTGTTAATTATTGATATTGTTGCTTTAGAATTAGCTTTATCGATAAATGGATGTCCTAAATTTTATATTTGGCCTATTGTGGCCAAATATATGCAAACTTACGTTAAGTGCTTATGTTTTGGGGTATAGGAGCTATAAAAAAAGATTGTTCCCTTCCATATGTGTACAGTTCTTCTGGGGAAATGAAGACATACACAGGTGGAACGGTAAGAACGGTGGCGAAGAAGGGCTGCACGGAGTTTCTCTCCAGCTTTTTGCACATGGCACGCAGGCTCATCATTGCAGCTGCAGTTTTTTACTCTGCTTTCCCTGCAGCAACAGAGACAGGAGGGTGGAGAAGGGCGCCTGTGCTCTTTTGCAGCTGTGTGTGCTCATGCCACCCTCCCACTCACCACTCCCTGCTCAGATTCCTCACGCAGCAGTGACAAAGTACCACTCACTCAGTGGCTCACCGTCAGAGAAGTCTGGGCCTGGCCTGGCCCAGCTGGTTCTCTGCTCATCGTCTCACTTGATGAAGTTGACGGGCTGCAGGGTCATGTGCCTTTCCAGAGGCTCAGGATGAATTCACTCCCAAACTCATTCAGGTATTGGCAGAATGCAGTTCCTTGAGGTTGTAGGACTGAGGTCTCAGCTTCCACACAGGCTGTGGGCTGGGGGAGGTCCTCAGAGCTAGAGGCTGTCCCGATGCTTTAGCGGGTGGCTCCTTCCTCCATCTTTAAAGCCCGCCATGTGCTCCCAGTCTCTCTGACCCCCTTTCTCCCTCATCTCTCTGGCTCTCCTGCTCCTCGTCTGCCTTTAAGGGCTCATGTGGTAACACAGGGTGCACCCGGATGATCCAGGATAATCTCCCTACTTAGAGTCAGCCGTTTAGCAAACATAATCCCATCTGCAAAGTCCCTTCACAACGGTACCTGGATTACTGTTTGATGGAAAAAAACAGGACTGGAAATCTTGGGGGACATTCTTGGATTCTGCCTACCACCCCCTCCATACACACATAAACAGCAAAATGACAAAATTCAAGGCTCTCCTGAGTGACTGTTTGCAGCAAAGAAAGTTGTTTCCATTTCAGAGACAATATGTGCTGAGATAATTTTGTGATATTTACACATTTGGTGTTTAATCCTCGTGGACTACATTATACATATCTTTAGGAATACTCTTTACATAAATTAAGATAATTTTCTCTTTCCTGAAAACATAACAGCATGCCACGCGTTCTGGATGAAAATGAGGAACTGTTTACACCATGGGCCCAATTAAACTCTGCGAGAATTCTGATGTGCGATAAAAATGTGCTCAGATGTATAGCATATTTTAAGTTTCCTAGGACTTTCCTTGCAAACATAATCACAAATTAATATTAAAAAGCTATTTAATTACAATATCAAGAATGTATCTAAGGCTCCCTGGCATTTAACAGAGAAAGTTATGCTAAACATACATCATTATTTTCCTCCATTCAGTTGTCCAGGGTGACCTCTCTTAGCTGGGATTGACAAATCCACCTCAGGTGGCAGAGTGGAAGAGCTTGGAGTTTGGAGTTAGAAGGTCTGGATTGAATTTTCTCTTTCCAGGCCCCTACTGAAGTCCTGTGGTTTCCTTAAACCTCAATTTCCCTAATGGGCATGATAATCCTGATTTAAGATTTAATGAAGTCATATCAAAGAAAATACTTTGTAACCTATAAAGCACAGACACTTGCTAAACAACTCCTGTAAACATACATTATCCCCCTTCCCCCCCACCCCCCGCACACACACACACACACACACACACACACACACAACTGGTGATTGTAACTCACTCATCTTTCTTTCCCACAGTTGTTTTGAAAACTTCTGGGTTTCTGAAATGAAGGTTCTTTGCAGAGGACAATCTTGGAAAAAAAGATGAAGTTTGATTTCCCTTTTTTCTTTGCACTATAGGGGTGTTCACTGAGGTTGCAGAGCACCAACCATGTCTGCAGAGGAGTTCACACCTCACTGGTGTTCATTGTATTGCTTCACCATTGAGAGCCTGAATGTGAACCTTGTTGTATTAAGGTGATATTCTTGTCCTTCATGTGTTAGGATATCTATTTGCTTTGAAGAGAGAGTCAGACTCCCTGCCTTTTGGGACATGGCTTTGAGATCTGCCTTTCAGTAAGACACTATCCTCAAATTGAGCTGGGCTACCTCTCTACATTGGAAAACCTAAGTACTTCATAGAAAGCTCGGTGACGGTTTGAGTTTCCCAGAATGCCGCACTCATCCCCAGGGATAAGTCACGTCTTTGGGGGATGATGGGGCTTCGACACTGGACACGTGGACACTGGACAGGAAGTTAGAATCCAGTCTCCCAGCCCTCAACCCCATGCTCCTTTCCATGGGGAAGGAGGAGAAGCTCGCCGCCACCCCACTGGCCTGCTCTGCTGAGGTTGTGGAGCACCGGGAAGCAGGGGCCGAGCCTTCCCCGCTCTGTGCCTGGGGGCTCTGGGCACTGTCTACACCTGGAAGGTGGTCAGCATATGTGCATGGGAACTTGCTGGAAGGAAGGAATGACCCTTCTAGCCATGGAACGGTGGTCATCCATGAGCCACGGCCTCAGGAGGTGGGTTCCCTTAAGGCTCCAGCTCTCGGGGCAGCGCCCCCTGGGAGCCTCCATTTTTAAGCCTGTGAAGAAAGGGCTGCTGACGTTTGGGGCCCCCGCTATGAGCATAGCCTCCACTCCTCCCCGATCCCTGTCCATGCCTCTACATACCTCTGTGGCATTTGCAAACCCTTTTCTTAGCAGGTGCTCCCATCTGTGTTTGCCCTTCTCTCCCCCCGTTTCCATGGAGAGGCTGGCACCAGGACGCGTGACTGACAGTGCTGTCTCCCCCAGCAGTCCCCTCTGAGTCTGTCGGGTGTGGGCTCCGGGCTCCACCCTGCTTCTTCCTTAGCCCGCTCTCTGCCGCTCCCACTGCCCAGGCTGCTGGGGCTTCCAGCTCCCGTGGTGCAAACGTGGCCTTTGCTGGCGGCAGGATGCAGTTGCGTCAGGAGTAAGCAGAGCTTTTGTGACCAAAATCAACCCCGGGGCATCTCAGGCTCTAGCGCTGGTGGGCGTGTGAGATCATTTCAGCCCAACTCACATCCCAGGCTTGAATCCCATTACCAGGGGCAACCGATCCTTCTTGTCCTTTCCCAGACTGGTGATGGATGTCCACTGTGTCTCCACGCAGCTGGCCACTCTGTGGACAGCTGTTTGTGACTCAGCTCCTCCCAGCCTGAGCGGCATCTGGGCCCTGCAACTCCCTCCTTTGCTCCCCTTTCTTCCCGCGGGGACCCTTTCATCTCCCTGGCAGGACCCTGTCTCCACCCGAGGGCACGTTCTCTGACCTGTTCTGTGGAGTACCCTGGCTTGATGACGCTTCCTGTTCCTTCCCAGGGTTGTGCTGGGGGCATCAGTCTTTGAACAGTCCCTGCCTGAGGGCTGCCGTGTCTCCTCAGTGCCCAGGCACATCAAGCACTGCTACAAACCCAGACATTCACAGGGACCCCTCGACCTGAAGTCCACCATAAGGTAGAAGCTTCTGGAAGGGGTGATGCAAAGGGGTCAAACATTTAGACTGCGCCTCAGAGCTGCATGATTCCTTCCTCTAACTGTGAAGCAAATACAGCAATTTCTCTGCGTCTGCCATCGAGGCCTTCTTCCCTCTGCTCTCACCTCAGGTGCCTTCCTAATGTGCAGGTGACAATTGCCTCTGAGCTCAGGCATGCAGCTTCTGGGATGCACTCTCCTTTCACGACAAAGCGTTCTGCATAGGAAAAACCATCTCTGCGTCTCCAAGCTGTGGCCTAGCCCTTCATTCATCAAATGGGATACAACTTTCATTTCTTATTAAAATCTGGAAGTCACCCTCCATTTGTAAGATATCCCAGGGGTTGATGTCATCTTGTAAAGGGGGACAGTGCCATTTTCTATCTTACACTTTAAAAAGACAAAACCACTAGCTACAAACATCATTCACCACAGCATGGGAGAGGCAACCCCACAGCAAAGGTTATGTCATGTTTCATAAATGGGTATGGATTTGGGGGCTGGTTTTTTTAATAAAAACATATTTTGGAACTTGACATAATTTGAGCTGTTTATGTTGTAGATGTTATGAATAGATGTTATGGTATTCATTAATAGTGTGTATTTTCTATGTCTGGGCTTGCCTGGACCTCTGGTCCTTGCCTTTCTTTGTGACACAGAATGTCCAGGGCCTCAACCTGCTTCTGTCTGGAAGTGACAGCCCACTCCACAGGGGTCTTCAGATAGGGGTAGAAGGTGGTGCCCTGGGCTCTCCTGGCTCTAGAGAATCTGGCTCTAGAATCACGAAGCCTTCCAGCATCTCCAGCTTCCCCCTTGCAGTAATCCCATAAGGGAAGTGTTGTCCCGTTTTACAGAGAGTCCGTGGGGCTGAGAGGTGTCATGAATTATTCTAATGGTAGTAACTCTATTGAAGAGGCTGAAACCCGGGGCTCGTGGATGTTGTGACCCACCCCCCACCAGAACCTCCCATCCTGACTCACTGAATATTTAGTACCATCGTCCCCTGGAGGATGGTCTAGTTGGCAAGTAGCTGAGGATTTCTAATTCTAATTTAGTTTAAACATGGCTGTTTGTTGCTGTTGCTCTCTAAAGGGCCTTATTAAAGACTCTTGCTGCAGTGAAGGTGGCCTGTCTAGGAATCGATACGGATGTTGAGATCTGAGACTCTACAACACCCCCAATCTCAGTCCTTCTTGCTCCATAGGCAGTTCCATTCCCTGCAGACCTAACTCTGAGATTCTCACTCCTGAAAATGCCTGGACAATAAATAAGTGCAAGGTGAAGGTGTTGATGCCAGTGACCTAGCTGCGTCATTTTATTAATGGCATCAAGGCTTCAAGAATGTGGCTTAACTTGTATTTATTCACATGATAATGCCTTTTTATAAATCTGCATCTCTTCCTCCCCTAGGAAGAAAAAAAGGGCATCTCTTCATGAGTCACTTGATTAAAATTCCTCTCCAGTACTCTGTACCATCCACTCATACTGGAATTGTTGAAAATCAGGTGATTTGCAACTCCACACTTGCCCAAATTAAACCATGAGTGGAATTGATAATATGAATCCTGAATTTTCTGAGCTGGAAGGAGGTTCTAGTGATTACCCACACCAGGGATGGCATTTTACACGTGAAGAAACAGAGGCCCCAGGGTTGTTTCTGATCCAAGTAGAATCAATATCTCGGTAGAGAAAAGGGGGAATTTTTTTGCTTATACTTTTTAAAATAAGCTACTTGTGGCTGGGCGTGGTGGCTCATGCCTGTAATCCCAGCACTTTGGGAGGTCAAGGCAGGCAGATCCCTTGAGGTCAGGAGTTTGAGACCGGCCTGGCCAACATGGGGAAACCCCATCTCTACTAAAAATACAAAAATCAGATGGGCGTGGTGGCACATGCCTGTAATTACAGCTACTTGGGAGGCTGAGGTGGAAGGATCGCTTGAACCCAGGAGGCTGAGGTTGCAGTGAGCTGAGATCACACCACTGCCCTCAAGCCTGGGCGGCAGAGTGAGACTCTGTCTTAAAAAAATAAAAGTAAAATAAGCTACTCGTAAGGGGTGTGTGTGTGTGTGTGTGTGTGTGTACATGCATGTGTGTAATCTCTGTGGCCTGTGACCTGGATATATTCATAAAGGTGTAAGAATAATTCAAGTAGGTAACACTCTCTCACATTTTTTAAAAAAAGAAAGAAGGAAAATATTTATCCCCTTATATTTCAGGATGGCAGTCAATTAGGATGTGATGTGGCTTAAAGGTCACAGGAGACCTTGCCTCTTGCCAAGTGCTGCCACGACTGTATGGAAAATCTCTTGTGTACTGGGGACCCAGTTTCTTTCCTGTGAAGGGAGTTGACAGAAATAAAAAAGATCACTGAATGAGATAATCGTTGTAAAGGAGCCAGCACAGCAGCCCCTTAATTAGGGGGAGTGTGCTGTGTCACTGAAACACTCTTTGTTTCCAATCAGGGAGCTCTCACTGATCAGTCAGGACTCTAATTGTTGGATAGAGTCAACAATTAGAAAAAAAGTTATAGTCTCCTAGGAGACATAGACAAGTGAGCTGACAGGGTGGGCTCAGCTCACCCTGTCCCAGCACCTTGGGAGGAGTGTCAAGGCAAATGACAGGCAGCTGGGTGCAGTGGTGTGAGCCTGTGATTCCTGCTACTTAGGAGGCTGAGGTGGGAGGATCGCTTGAGCCTGTGAGTTCAAGGCTAGCTTGGGCAATTTTGGGGAGACAGAATAAACAAAAATTGACTTTTTTTTGAAAAATAAGTTTGTATTTTCTTCAATTCAAAACATTTTTAGAGTTGATATTACTTTTTATAGCTTTAAGGCATATTTCACATCGATATTACTTCTTAATATATATATATTTTTGCTACAGATTGGGAGTGTGTAAATTGATAAAATTAGTATCAATGCTATTGTAACTACCTGGAATTGGTTAAATAGCACAGTGCCAGTCACCTTTCTTAGAGCAGAGATTGCCAGCAGGCAATATCTTCATCCTCAGGACCCAGGTCTCTCTTCTCTGACCCTGCCTGGACCCTGACAATCCCAGGGCGCTCTGCGTTGGAATCAATTTGGATGTGTGTTACCAGATCTTCGCTGAAGCAGGGCACTCTGCGTTGGAGTAAATTTGGATGTGTGTTACCAGATCTTCACTGAAGAACGCAAGGAACCCAGCATGCAAAGCTGGCCACTACAGATATATTTTTCCCTCCCTTTGAAAAAAATTTTATGAATGCCTTTCTGAACAAAGAATATGAACTAACCCTCATCATTCATTACATTTAAATAGCATAACATGCCATTGAAATCCTTTTCCAGACGTTTCAGCAAGTGAAATCATTTGTGGTTCATGTTATAGCTTTTTCAGTAACATGACTTGAGAAATTTTTCTTCTTACTAATAAAAGGGAATCATTCCAGCAGTTAAAGAATTCATCTTGGAATCCTCTGGTTTTTCATCATGCTTTACTTTTAAAACTTCCCGTTCTGCTGTAGCAAACTTCCCATTCTGCTGTGGCAAACACGAGTGCATATTAGTCTTCATCTTTGGAAGATGAATGAAGTATGTGACTTTTCAAACAGGGATCTCACATTTTAAGTCTAGTTATTCCAGAATAAAAACAAGCCAGAGGCCCAAACACAGGATTCTTCACTGTCGTTAGCAATTTGGGCACAAATCTGAAGGGCCAGTTGGGTGCAGGTGTGCTGGAGGATACATGGAGAAAAAAAAACATGTTCCAGTCTAGTTCTGATACACAGAAATCAAAAGAGCAACCCAAGGAGTTGGGTTGCTCTTCCACATGGTCAGGATGAGCCAAGGCTTCGGGGTAGGGCTTTTAGGGCAAGTGGGCCCAAGCTGAGCCCAGCAGGGGCAGGGCCAAGATGAGCAGAAGGAAGAGATAGGCTCTGGAAGGAAAGGCAGGAGGAGGCAGGTGTGGGCAGGTGCAGGCAGATGTGGGCAGGTGGAGGCAGGTGGAGGCAGGAGGAGACAGGAAGAAGCAGGTGAGGGCAGGTGCAGGGAGATGTGGGCAGGTGGAGGCAGGAGGAGACAGGAGGAAGCAGGTGAGGGCAGATGCAGGCAGATGTGGGCAGGTAGAGGCAGGTGGAGGCAGGAAGAGACAGGAGGAGGCAGGTGAGGGCAGGCGCAGGCAGATGTGGGCAGGTGGAGGCAGGAATAGACAGGAAGAGGCAGGTGCAGGCAGGTGCAGGCAGGTACAGACAGATGTGGGCAGGTGGAGGCAGGTAGAGGCAGGAGGAGGCAAGAGGAGGTAAGAGGAGCCAGGTGCGGGCAGGTGCGGGCAGATGTGAGCAGGTGGAGGCAGGAGACAGGAAGAGGCAAGAGGATGCCAGCTGCCTGAGGTGGCTGACAGCTTCACCCAGCCGAGGTTCTTGCCCGTCCTATACACCCATCCCAGGACCTCTCTCTAAACACTCTGCTCTGACTTTGGCATTTCCTTGAATAAACACCCCAGAAGCTCCTCGTCTCCCTCATACAATAATCCAGTCTGCCTAGCCCAGTGAACGAGGGTTCTACCAGAGCCCAGCCAACCCCTAGGACAGTTCACATCCCACCATCCCTGAGGTACTGCAGGCTCACAGCCTTCCTGATGGACCACACCTATGCATCGGGCTGGTCCCCTGCATGCACCTCTCATTCAAGTTGCCTTCCTCTGGGAAGCCCCCAGGGACTTCTTTTCTGTCCTGCACTGGCAGAGTCCCCCTGCTTCCCCTGCACCCAGCACATTCCTTCCTTCATCAGGTGTTGCTGCACCTCTGCTGCTGGGCAGGCTTGGTGCCAGGCACTGAACACACAGCTGAGTCCCAGATGGATGTCTTAGTGTCAGGAGACAGAGTAAAGTTCTAGGCCTATTGTCCATCGTTTCTTGAGACAGGGTCTTGCTCTGTTGCCCAAGCTAGCCTTGAACTCACAGGCTCAAGCTATCCTCCCACCTCAGCCTCCCGAGTAGTAGGGATTACAGGCTTACACCATTGCACCCAGCTGCCTGTTGTCTGCCTTGACACTCGTCCCAAGGTGCTGTGACCCAGTTCATTTGTCTGTGTCCCTTAGGAGACTATGACTTTCCTGCAGGCAGGGTTGTACCTTCTCATCTGCACCCTCAGTGCACTCAGGCAGGTAGTGTCCAGAAAATGCTTGAAGACAAGAAAGGTTCCCCCAGTGAGTCCATGCAGAGCAGAACGGCAAGCAGGGCAGGAGACACCAAGCTGGCAGGGCAGGGCCTTGTCCCAGATGTACTGTGTCCTGGAGAACGATGTGCTAACCACGTGCAGGCTGCCTGGGATGGAGAAGAGCAGTGGAGTGAGTCTTCCCTGCCTGGTGGGAGGTGGAGGCCCTGTGGCATCTGAGGTCAAGGTCACTGCCACTGGGCTGGCAGGGCTATTTCTCCAAATGTTAGAATCAAGAACTTCAGATTAAACTTCCCCTCTGCCTACTCCTTCCCCATGTCAGCATTGCTGAACAGCTGCCATTTAGCAATTGTGGGAGCCACACCTGTTTATTGAGGGTCCATTCTGTTCTGGGCCCTGACACAGTAGCCCTAGGAGGTGTCACAAATGCAAGAGTCAGGCAGGTGTCATCATACATGAGCCAGGGGAGGCAGGTGGGCCTGAGCCGAGGGGAGCAACACCTATCCCGGCCACAGGGGTGCCCTGCTCAGGCTCAGCCCGCTGTGGGCTCACAGAGCACAGCTTCTGATTTTTCAAGAGAAGCTGAGCACCTAGATTTTTGTGTGAAATGCTACAATTTAAAAATATAAACAATGAATGTAAACAAATCTTACACCAGGTAGGCTAAATAGGAGCCATTTCCTAGCCGCACTTGGTTTCTGGACAGCCAGTTTTCCACCTTGATTGATGAAAGAAATAACCATTCTTGGTTTTTTATTTACTTCCAGATCTCCATTCCCCTGCTCTTTCTACAATACAACTCCCACCCCCTCCATCTCACTAAAGCTCCCATTGATGCTCCTGAAGGCTCGATCTGTACATCCAGGCTTCCTTGTTTTGTGGCCACAAACCCCGAATCCCTCACTGTGATTTGCAGAGTAGGGGACAGGTGAGGGCTGGGCCCAGGGCAGAGCCACCAGTGAGAAGTTGGGCAACCCTTGATCTCATCAGTGTGGCCCAGACTGTGTCACCGGTAAGGGAAAAGGCAAAGAAAACAGGCAAAATATTGATGTTTATCTGCAGAGCTGAATGTCTTTTTATCTCATAGAAAAAAAAAAATAGGTCAACCTCCCCTGAAATGCAGGCCAAGCCTCCTATAGTCCAGTCAAGAGCATTTCGAGTGTCACTTGCCATGGAAGGAAGCTGGAGACCACCATGTCAGAGAAATGAGAATGAGAGAAACAGAAGGAGAGCCGTGATATCCAGGAAGATGGTTTAAGCACAGGGAACCAAGGAATCTGTGTCCATCTGCTAGCAAACTGAGGCTCTAATCACTATCAGAAACGGAAGAATGTTGAGGAAAGGTGATCAGAGGTTTGGGTGCTGTTCATCAACCTGTCTAAAATGAAATTTTTAAAGTATGTTTTTCTTTAAATTGTACGACATCCTTGATTTATAAAGCAAATCAACTAACAAAGCTATGCCTTTGTGGGCACTCAACTTGATCCTTTGTCTTTAGGTTAAAAATCAAATCCTACAAAATGTCCATCAAGGGATGAATGAATAACCAAAATGTGGTCACACATGCAATGGAATGCTGTTCCGTCCTGAAAAGGAAGGAGCTCCTCTCATTTGCTGCAACAGGGATGAACCTGGAAGACATACTGAGTGGAATAAGCCAGTCACACACAGACAAATACTGTATGATTCCACTCACATGAGGTCCCTAGAGTAGTCAAATTTGTAGAGACAGAAAGTTGAATGGTGGGTGTCAGGGGCTGGAGAGAGAGGGATGGAGGGTTATGTTTAAGAGGGACAGAGTTTCAGTTTGGGAAGAGGAAGAAGTACTGGGGCTAGGTAGTGATGATGGTTGCACAGCAGTGTAAATGCACTTAATGCCCCTGAACTGTACACTCAAAAAGGGTTGAAATGTTCAATTTCATTTTACATGTACATTACCACAATTTAAAAAACTCATACAAGAGCAGGAATTTCAGGGCCGTATCTGTTATCATAAAACCATGGCACTGTTGAGACTCGGAAGCAATTTTAATCACATGGGCCAGGAAACCAGTAACTTTCTTATCTCTTTGATCTCATGGAAACACCAACACTGTTTTCATATGTTTTATTCTTCTCTTCCCAGCTCTGCCAGACATCCACACATCCTGTCTAATGAAAACAGTAAGACTGTTTAAACTCCAGAGGTCATGTAAGGAAATCATTCCTAAATGTGTAGTTCAGAGTAAAAAGTGCTCTTGTCGATAGCAACTTTTCATAAATTTGTTTTTCTGAGCGTCACAGTGGTATTTGTTCATCTGTAAAAATCTGGACTGTTTCAAGATGATTTTTAAAATTATTTGTAAGGAACCCCCAAACTTGCCTGGCTGCCAGTCTCTCACACTCCCTGTAACCCTCGAGTTGAGGAGTAGGTTGCTAATCCTCTCCTAGAGTGTCTCTGCCACCAGCCTGGAAGGCACTGGGGCTCCATGAGTTCCTGCAGCTCTTTGTCTGTGCATGCGAGAACTTTCCCGTCGTCTTCTCCCATGCAGGAGGGAGACGGCACCTGCTGGGACCTCATGGCCTGCCTCTGAGTCTAGGTTGAAGGAAGGTCGGTGAAGACCCCACCCACAGTGAGACAATGTGGTGGTCATGGGGAAGCTCCACCCACCAACACCCCAAGCCCCAGAAGTTCTGCTGCCTGGAATGCACAGGAGGCTTCCAGGGCAGCTGAGGTGACTCTGATTTCATTTGCTCAGGCAGATGGTATTGGAGAGACTCAGCCACTTTATTCTGCAGTTGGTCAGCACTTACCAGGGGGATTTTGTTGGTCTTCTCCAAACTCTCTTAATTCCAGACCTTCCCAGCCTCACATTTGCTAGTCTCAGAACAGAGCTAGGGAGGCCTGTTCCTCACGAGCTGGACAGGCAGACTGGAATGACCGTGCCCACTGCTGGGGTGGCAGTATTGGGCATGGTGTATGAGTGTGTGTGGGTTGACCTGGCTGTGGGCTCTGGGTGGAAGGAGGAGGAAGTAGTTCCTATGGGCATTGGGGCTGGGAAGTCTAATTAGAAGCAATAGCATTGTCCCAACAAGTGGGGCATTCATGCACGACAGAACCTAAGGGCACACAAAGTTGCTCCTGTCAGGGATGTGAGTCAGCCAATGGCCAAGCTTTGACTTTGGGCCAGGGTGGAGGGTGGCAGCAAATCATGGTCCTGCTGCTGGAAGGACTGAAGTCCAGGGAATATTACTGCTCAGAGGGCCTGATAAGAATCCAGGGACCAGAACTGGGGTATAAAGTAGGACTGAGAATTAAGAGGAAGACCACAGCTGTTGTGTCACATGCAGCATGATAGTCAGGGATGGATGAGCACCTCTGGGAGGTACTTGATAAATATTGATTGAATGGCTAAATGGTGGGTGGGTGGATGGATGTATGGATGATGGACAGATGGATGGATATGTGGATGGATGGATGGATGAATGGATGGATGCATGCATGGATAAGTGGATGGATGGATGGACAGATGGATGGATACATGGACGGACGGACGGATGGATGGATGGATAAGTGGATGGATGGATGGGTGGATGGATGGATAAGTGGATGGATGGATAAGTGGATGGATGGATGGGTGGATAGATAGGTCAGTGAGGTTAGAAAAGTAGGCAGAAACTGGATCATGAAGGCCCTATAAGGAGTTTGCACATAATAGAAGGTCATTTGAGGAGATTGAGCAGGAGAGTGACAAATAGAACTGTGTATTTGAAAGATCTCTGTGGCTCCACGTGGATAGCAGGCTGGTGTAGGTACAAGACTGGAAGCAAGAGACTAGCTAGGGGGTTGTTGCAGTGAAAGAAGATAGTGGCATAAAATTAGGTAGGTGGCAATGAGATGGAGAGAGTGGGTAGATTCCACACATTTTTAGAAAGCCTGAAGATCGGGAATCAGTGACTGTTCTTTAGATGTGTGGGGAAAAAGAGGGCGGCATCTAGAATGACCCCCAGTGGGCTGGACAGCTGGGGGGATGGTGGCACCTTCTATCAAAGTAATGGGGGAAAGGAAGAGAAGGCTAGGGATGGATCGTTGTGACTGTCGTGGGCCAGGAGTGCCTTGTGGCATGGATCTATTTATAAGCCTATCTCCTTTATTGGACCTCAGGAAAGACCCTCCAGCTTCCTCTCCCTTCCCCTGCACATCCAGAGCTTAGTGCAGTGCCCAGTACCTGGTAGGTTTTCGAAGTTATTGGACTAAAGAGTGAATATGGATCTGGAATTAGGCAGTCTTTAAGATCATTCTCTGCTTAGTTGTGCTGCTGTAGCAACATTCATACATGGGGGTGAGAGGGGTGACTTGAGGAACTGGCAACTCAATGTGGAGAATTTTCCAGGGCAAGCAGGTAGAGGAGAAAAGTCCTCTGTGCCTAACCTCATATCTGAAGCCCAAGGCAACATGCCAGCCAGGCTTTGGGCTCCTTGCCCGTGGACACCTGTGTCTCACTGTCTGCTCTGGGCTCTCCTTTGAGGAGGCCTCTGTCTCAGAACAAATGTCACAAACAATGAATGCCATGCTTCAAAGGAAGCTGATGTGTGGAGCGTGTGTCACCTTCCTCTACAGGAATGGGGTTTGGCAGTGATCCAAAGACTCACTGTTATGACATGTTCTCAGGGAAGTAGGTCATATGTCCCCAGGGTATTCAGAGAGGCCTGTGAGTGTGAGATGTTTGGGCTGAGCAGGGCTTTCTTCCTCTCAAGGCTCCAAACGGCAGGCCAACAGGTCATTTGGTTTTTCTCAGTGATATGTTTTCCTCCTCAAGATTCATCACCCCTCTCTCCTCCTCTGCTTGTTCTGAGGCAAATGGACACAGAAATACATTCTCTGTTTTATCCTTCATCATTGCTAACCCCTATGGGGTCGCTGACATCATGGAGTTCTCTTCTGGTCGTGCGTATTGTAGCTCATGAAGAAAAGGTTGTAAATCACCTTTTCAGGATGTTCTGCCTTTGACCTACTATGACTCCATGGAGTATCCCCTACAGAGCTCTCTGTGGGTCTCTGAGAGGCATTGGTGTGTGGCTGCATCTGGCACCTTGAGGAGAAGATGGGCCAGGAGTAGATCCAGGAGGAGCACAGCAGAGCATAGGAGGTGGCTGGAGAAGAAGGTCAGATGCTGTGGGGTCAGGAAGTGCCTGTCAGAGAAGCACCTGGGAGTTTGTTTCTGGCTGAGGCCAGCAAGGGGTGCAGGCTGCATGACTTCCTTCTTCTGAATCTTCCTTTCAGAGTGAGGAAGGGGATGGGACTCCTTCAACAGCAGGTGTATGAAGGGGGAATCCGGCAGACAGTTCAGTGCTGACAGGAGAAAGAGGGGCCTTCTCTTTTCTCGCTGTTATTCCAGAAGTATATTTGCTTTCCTTCACAATTCTGAGACAGAAACAACTCAGGTAGGTCACCAGGTGACCTTCAAAATGAAATTGTCAAGCTGCTCTTGGTGGGCTTCTATTGTCAGATGTCTAGTTTAGAGAGCTTCCACAAACTTTGCACATTCTGAGAAAACCCACAACAAAAAGCTTTATTTCTTATACTTTGCTTATCCTGCTTCAAAGAGATTTTCATTTTCTTGATCCTCTGTCCCAGAGATGTGGAGACACTGTGCTCTCCATTGGGAAGATTGTCCCTGGGATAAAGAGAGTGGTATAAATGAAATTACAATTCTTCCAATGATTCCATATTCACATTAAAGGGTAAAGGCATAAAATGCATTGAAATCCCCTAATAATTCAAAATAAATATATGCCTCTATTTAATTTACACATGAAATTAAATTATTTATTTACTTCATTTGCGACTCTGCAGCAGGGCCCAAGTACAAAGAGAAAACACACATCAAAATGCTTGGAGAATGAATGGCTATTCGTGTATATACCATTTCACTGATATTGATAACTTACTATGTGGCCGATCCTGCTCAAGGGCCTAGGAAGAAAAAGAACTCTCTGCCCTCATTTTGGGGCCAATAAGTAAGGATATATGTACAAGGATGTTTATTGCAGCAAAAAATAAAACACTAAATTTATAATGGCAAGGCCTGTCAACAGGGAAAGATTGAAAAGAGATTGATTCTGCATCTGCATCATGGAGCAGTCTGCAGCCCCTGGGAGGTATTCATCAGACCTCGCAGGCTGGCAGGGAGGGATTTCCACCCTGCATTGGTAAGAGAGAAGAGCAAGATGCGCTTGCACATTGCACTTGTGCGCGCTTGCTCATCTGTAATTATGGGTACAGGGACAAAGGTGTGTGCAGACACACTGCAGGTCACAAAGACTGCATAGAGGCATAGAGTGAAAGTGGGTACAGAAAAGGGGAGGAGTAGGAAGAAAAGAAACAAGGAATCACAGGACACGGCAGCTCGTGCCTGTAATCCCAGCACTCTGAGAGGCTGAGGTGGGAGGATCACTTGAGCCCAGGAGTTCGAGACCAACCTGGGCAACGTCGTGAGACCCTGGTTCTGCTAAAAACTGAAGCCAGATGTGATGGCTTGTGCCTGTAGTCCTAGCTACTGGGGAGGCTGAGGCAGGAGGATCCCTCGAGCTCAGGAGGGCAAGGCCACCGTGATTGTGCCACTACACTCCAGCTTAGACGACAGAATGAGACCCTGTCTCAAAAAAAAAAAAAAACAACAACAAAAAGCTGTGTTTTAAAATATCATTTATAGTGTGATTTGTGTAAAATTGCATAGGCACAGAGAAGGGTTTACGCCATGGGACAGCCACGAAAATGTGATAGCACTTCAGTTTGACTTTAAAAAAAATACTCTTGTGCATTGTTCAATTGTTTTTATAATACAGTGATCACATTTATTTAGTGATTGGAAAAGAGGTTATATTTTAGTTTTGGAAAATTAAATAAGTGTAGATGTGAAAACAAAATAAATAATAATTCTCAGAGGTATCTGCGTCTAACGTGAGCCAGATTCACGTGCATTCAAAACTCCTCTCCTAGGAAAACCTCCCCTGATTGTCGTCTTCAACTGTTAGGAAATAGTGTTGAGGTGTTGCCACACCCTGAGGCCCATTCTCCCCTATGCTGTGTGTTAGAAGTCTGTCTCTTGCTCTGAAGAATTCAGGTTTGTCCCATGGGTTTACATTTTATTTATCTCTTAATGCTTACATCCTCTGATGCCTCTGACATTTTACCTTGTCTTTGGACAAATTTTCACAATGTTTAAAAGGTATGCTTTAAAAAGATATGCTCTTACATAACTTTTCTGTGCCCGGCTATTCTCCCATATGTTAAAGGAGGCCTCCTTTCCCTGGACCACCACGACCACCTGAGGGACTTGCAGGTTGCCAGGGCATCACCTGTCATGTTCTTTTATGGAAAGAATCTGGACTGGAGCACGTGAGCTCAAGAAAAATCTCGGACTTAAAATTCAGTCTACAAGACAAACTGACATTGTCCTGGACCTGTGTAATGGGCAAAGTTCAGAGTCTCTGGAGTACAGGGAAGTAGGTCAGGGAGTGGGGAAACTGAGGCTTGTTGTGGGACTTCTCAGCCCACCCTAATTAGAGGGGTTGAGCCAACCCCCCAATAAATCCCTTCTCATGTGACAGCATGGGACGTGAGATGGGAAAGGCCCATCAGCTAAATGCGAGCCACACTGTGAAGGATGCCCCATGCCATGCCCAAGGGTTTGGGTTTTCTCCTAGGAGGGGTGAAGAGCTGCTGAAGCTTTTGAGCCCTGTAGATGCTTAGATGTGTGTTGGGCCACTCCGTTGGCCCCCAGGAGAGCAGATGGGGAAGGGTGAGCCTAGGCTCAGAAGACTAGCACAGAGTCCTGAGCTTGGGGATGTGCACACACCATCACCCCCTCCTTTTTTTTTTGTTTAAGAGAGACTTTATTTTAGGGCATTTTAAATTCACAGCAAAATTGAGTGGAAGGTAGAGAGATTTCCCATATGCCCCTTAACCCTACACACACAGAGCCTCCCCACTCTCAATATCCTACACGTCATCGTCACCCAGAGTCCATAGTCTGTGTTGGGGCTTACTCTTGGTGGTATACATTCTATACATTTGGACAGCTATATGACATGTATCCACCATGGCCGTGTCATATAGAATAGTTTTACTGCCCTAAGCATCCTCAGTGATCCATCCATTTATTCTCCCTCCCTGTGAACCTGGCAACCACTGATTTTTTTTACTGTCTCCATAGTTTTGCCTTTTCTAGAATGTCATGTGGTTGGAATCATATAATAGGTAGCTTTTTCAGATTGGCTTCTTTCACTTAATAGTACGCATTTAAGGTTCTTCCCAGGCTTTTCATGAGTTGATATTTCATTTCCTTTTAGCGCTGAATAACATTTTATTGTCCGGATGTACCACAGTTTATTTAGCCAGTCACGTACATTGTGATGGTTAATTTGAGGTGCCAACTTGACAGGATTAAGGAATACCTAAAAACTTGGTAGTGTAGTATTTTGGAGTATATCCTTCCAGAGGAATTTAGCATTTGAGCCTGAGTGAATTAGGTGGAGAAGGTTCACCCTCAGTGTGCGTGGGCAACATCCGATCTGCTGGGGACCCAGACACGACAAAAACAGGAAAGGTGACTGTGTCGATCTGTCTGCTGGAACTGGGATACACCCTGACTCTCCTGACCCTGGACAATTCCAGGCTTGTCAGCCTTTGGACTCCAGGACTTACACCAGTGCCCTACCCCCAATCCATCCCCTGGTTCTCAGGCCTTTGGCCACGGACCGGGAATTTCACCAACAGCTTCGCTAGTTCTGCAGCCTTCAGACCTGGAGTGAACCATGCTGCTAGTGTGCCAGGGTCTTCAGCTTGAAGATGGCCTGTTGTGGGACTTCTCAGCCGACCCTAATTAGAAGGGTTGAGCCAACCCTCAAGTAAATCCCTTCCCATGTGTCTATCTAGCTATGCATACTCTATTAGTTCTGTCTCTCTGGAGAACCCTGGCTAATACAGATTTTGGTACCAGGAGTGGTTCTAGAGGAAACAATTTTAATTTTTGGTTTTGGAGTTTCTGGAATTGGCTCTCTAACCTGTTTAGAACTAAAAATGCTGGAGACTCTACTTCTAATAGTGCAGAGAGCACTGATAGATCATGTGCTTACTGTTTGTAAATATGCAAAGTAAATACATCCATACTCCTAATTCACCACTTATAAAAGGCAAATAATTTAGAGACTTTATACCTGATACGTTTGAACATTTGAGGAAAACCAAAGAATATACTACATTCATTGGTTGCTCCTAGCACGGCTGGACCAAGTGATGAGAGAAAGGGGTGAGCTCCTGTATTCACATAAATGACCTGAGTTTCTACATGTGCCCTGGGTCAGAATCTTCTCTCCCATAGCCACAGGGCTGAAATTGCTGAAAATCAAACACAAGCCTTTGTCCCTCGATTGACTGAATTACCGCGAAAGCTGAGTCTCAGCTTTGCAGAAATTTGGGATGGGGAAACGTGGGGAGACCTTGATGAGGCTAGAGACATTGAGCTCTGAAATTCTGATGAGTCTTATTTGCTAAAAGTGACCTCCCCTATCCCAGAAATAAATCCCACCTCTGCCTGAGGGGATTAGCTCTGATGGGACTCACAGCCTCCCCTGAGCCAGTTGCCAGGCAAGACAGTGCTGAATCTCTGGACCCGCCCCCACCAACCCTCTTTCCTGTAACTAGACTGAAGTCCCAGCAGCCCCTACAGGTGAGGTACACAGTGTGCCCCATGAGGAGGTGGTTACACTCCAAAAGAACTACTTTGGTTTTCTAATTTATACAAGCAGAAATTTGGGGAACATGGGTGAGAATGGATATTAAGGGTATGGACTAACAGAGACATAAAGGGAGCCGACTGAATTTATTGATATGGACCCACTGAGCAGAGATTCTGCAGTTAATGCTGCAGCGCAGGGAATTTGGGGAGGGGCTCAGTTTGTTTTATTGGTTGGCTGAAATGTGGGTCAAAAGATGGTCCACCATGGCTGAGTTGGAGATGCCTGATCTCCTTTGGTTTACTTTAAAGGAAGGGATCCAGAGGCTTGGGGAGACTGGAATGCTAGAGTGGATTTGTCACTTAAAACCAACTCCCACACACTAGGAGGGTCCAGAAGACTGGCCTTTCACCAAAACCTTGAGAAACATATTTCTGGGGGGAGTGCCAGCATCCCTGAAGAGCTCCGCGATTGCTCTTCTCTGTAGGCTGGACTTTACAGTGGGAACCTCAGTCACTCAATTAGGAAACTTAAATGCTATGGGGATGATTGGATCCTGGGGTGGCAGGGGCCAAGTGGCAGCACTCAACTGTCAAAGGCAAGGTGGATGTAGTTACTGTAAGGTACAGCAGAGCAAAGCAACAATCAAAATGGTCTGACTCGTGTAGATCTATGGCACTGGCTAGTTAATCACGTGTTTCTAAAAGTGAAATAGGGTCGGGCAAAGTGGCTTAAGCCTGTAATCCCAGCACTTTGGGAGGCCGAGGCGGGCAGATCACTAGGTCAGGAGATCGAGACCATCCTGGCTAACACAGTGAAACCCCATCTCTACTAAAAATACAAAAAAATTAGCCGGGCATGGTGGCGGGCGCCTATAGTCCCAGCTACTTGGGAGGCTGAGGCAAGAGAATGGCTTGCAGTGAGCCGAGATTGTGCCACTGCACTCCAGCCTGGGTGACAGAGGGAGACTCCATCTCAAAAAAATAAAAATAAATAAATAAATAAATAAAGTGAAATAGATAGGAAGCCTACTAAATTCTTACCTGATCTGTATAAGCATAAAACTTTCAGGTCAACTGCACAAAAGTCCAACTCAAATCATAAAATCTGAGAGTCGTGGCTCCTCAATGAATTCCCAGACTCGAGCCAGTTTATAGACCCAGAACCCCTTGGGTGAAGGAGAGGCTGGGTTCCCTCCAGGAAGTACTCTGGTAGACTATAAAGAATGTATACTGTTCATCTTTCTCCCATCTTTCCCTAAAGGGATCTATGGCCTTTTACCATGGTAACTGTGTGCTGGGGAGAGGGAAATAAACAGACAATTTGGGAACTACTGGACACTGGCTCTGAACTGACATTGATTCCAGGAGACCTGAAATGTCACCATGGCCCACCAGTTAGTGTGGGGCTTATGGATGTCAGGTGATCAATAGAGTTTTATCTCAGATCCAATTTACAGTGGACTCAGGGGGTCCCTGACCCCATCCAGTGGTCATTCCCCCAGTTCCAGATGCATAATTGGAGTAGACATACTCAGCAGCTGGCAGAATCCTCACATTGGCTCCCTGACCTGTGGAGTGAAGGCAATTATGATGGAAAAGGGTAAATGGAAGCTATTAGTGCTATCTCTACCTACAAAAATAGTAAATCAAAAACATGACCTGGAGGGACTGCAGAGATTAGTGCCACCATCAAGGACTTGAAAGATGCAGGAGTGGTGATTCCCACCTTCAACTCTCCTATTTGGCCTGTGCAGAAGACAGATAGCTCTTGGAGAATGACAGTGAATTATGATAAGCTTAACCAAGTTGGGACTCCAATTGCAACAGCTGTACCAGTTGTGATTTCATTGCTTGAGGAAATTAACACATCTCCTGATACCTGGTGTGCAGCTATTGATCTGGCAAATGCCTTTTTCTCCATCCTTGTCCAGAAGGCCCACCTGAAGCAGTTTGCCTTCAGCTGGCAAGGCTAGCAATATACCTTCACTCTCCCACCTCAGGGGTATATCAGTTCTCTAGCCTATGTCACAATTGTTTTCAGGAATCTTGATCACTTTTCCCTTCAGTAAGATATCACACTGGTCCACTATATTGATGACTGAAGGAACTTATGTATACAGTGATCCATTTCCAAGACAAAGTGCCTTAAATCAGCTTAGGTCAGCAAAACTACAGAAGAAACAGGATGTAATATGCCCCTGCTTAGATAGCCGATGCCTACTTGTTGTGCCCACCCCGCCCTCCCCAGCCCTTAGTTGCCCTCACCCAAACCAAAAAAAGTTTAGTCTGAGATGAAAGTTTATTAGCCTGCAAAATAGCTCTCTTTGTCTATTCTTATCAGCCTGCCCAGCTACTTAGGTCATAAGTCAAATACTTAAAGAGTTAAGTATTTTACTTATGAGCTCAGGGGAGCTAACAAGGATTGCAGTGCATTGTGGGCTGCAACAAAATGCAGCAAGACAACCCTAATAAAAAACACCTAAAGCCCCTACCCAACAATCAATAGGCGATGTCCAGGAAGATTGTAAACCCATAGTACTCAGCCTATAGGGAACCGGGGGAGGGACCTACACACTAGGGGATAAAGTGCTTGTTAAAACTGTGCTGGGTGTGCCTGCTTATCAGACACTCAATCTTGCAAGACTGTCATTAAAAGTCTCACTTTTGCTATTCCTTGGGTCTCTGAGTCCATTCTTTGGGTTTGGTTGGGTAAGTTTATTTCTCACAATGACAATATGCTGATTGGGCCTAGAGAGCATGAAGTAGCAACCACTCTGGACTTATAGATTAGACATTCGTATATCAGAGAATGGGAAATAAATTGAGCAAAATTTAGGTGCCTCCTACCTCAGTGAAATTTCTAGGGGTCCAGTAGTATGGGGCATGTCAAGATATCCCTTCTGAAGTGAAGGATAAGTTGTTGTATCTGGCCCCTCCTACAATTAAAAAAGTGCCTAGTGAAACTATTTGGATTTTGTAAGCAGCACATTTCTCCTTTGGGTGTGTTACTCCAGCCCATCTACCAAGTGACCTGAAAAGCTGCTAGTTTTGAGTGGGTCAGAACAGGAGAAGGCTCTACAATAGATCCAGGCTGCTGGGCAAGCTGCTCTGCCCCTTGGGCCATATGACCCAGCAGACCCAATGGTGCTTGCGGTGTCAGTGGCTGATAGGGATGCTGTTTGGAGCCTTTGGCAGGGCCCTATAGGTAAATCACAGTGAAGGCTCTTAGGATTTTTGAGAAAGGCCCTGCCACTACCTGCAGGTAACTACTATCCTTTTGAGAGACAACTCTTGGCCTGCTGCTATATCTTAGTAGAAACGAAACACTTGATTATGGGCCACCAAGTTACCATGCAATCTGAACTGCTCATCGTGAACTGGGTGTGATCTGACCCACCAAACCATAAAGATGGGCATGCACAGCAGCACACTATGATCAAATGGAAGCGGTGTATATATGTGATTGGGCCAGAAAAGGTCCTGGAGGCATAAGTAAGTTACATGAAGAAGTGGCCCAAATACCTATGGTTCGTACTCCTGCTATGCTGCCTTCTCTCTCTCGCCTGCACCCCGTGGTCATTTGCCAGAGGAAGAGAAGACCAGGACCTGCTTTATAGGTGGTTCTGCATGATATGTAGGCACCACCAGGAAGTGGACAGCTGCAGCACTATAGCCCCTTTCTGGGATGTCCCTGAATGACAGTGGTGAAGGGAAATCTTCTCAATGGGCAAAACACTGGGCAATGCACCTGGTTGTGCACTTTGCTTGGAAGGAGAAATGGCCAGATGTGCAATTATATACTGATTCATGGGCTATAGCCAGTGATTTGGCCAGAAGGTCAGGGACTTGGAAGGAACATGATTAGAAAATTGGTGACAAAGAAATTTGAGGAAGAGGTATGCGGATAGACTGCTCTGAGCTGGCAAAGGAAGTGATATTTGTGTTCCATATCAATGCCTACCAAAGGGTGACCTCAGCAGAGGAGGACTGAAATAATCAGGGGTAGAAAATGACCTGTTCTGTGAATATTTGTCAGCCTCTTTCCCCAGCCACCCCTGTCATGGACTCGTGATCTAAGTGGTCATGGTGGCAGAGGTGGAGGCTATTCATGGGCTCAACAACATGGACTTCTACTTACCAATGCCAACCTGGCTACAGCCACCACTGAGTGACCACTCTGTCTGCTGCAGAGATCAACATGGGGTCCCCAGTATGGCACCATTCTTTGGGGTGATCTGGCAGCCTCCTGGTGGCAGGTTGATTACAATGTAACACCTTCATTGTGAAAGGGGCAGTGTTTTTTCCTTACTGGAATAGACACTCCGGATATGGATATGCTTCTTCCACAGCTACCATCTGTGGACTCATAGATTGCCTTATCAACCATCATGGCATTCTGCACAGCATTGCTTCTGACCAAGGAACTCACCCAAAGCCAAAGAAGTGCAGCAGTGGGCTCATGCTCGTGGAATTCACTCGTCTTACCATGTTCTTCATCACCTTGAAGCAGCCAGTTTGGTAGAACAGTGAAATGACCTTTTGAAGTCACAGTTACAGCACCAGCTAGGTGACAGTGCCTTGCAGGCTGAGGCAAGGTTCTTCAGAAGGTTTTATGTGCTCTAAATCAGTGTCCGACATATGATGCTCTTTCTCCTATAGCCAGGATTCACAGGTCCAGGAATCAAGGGTCAGGAATGGAAATGGCACTACTCACCATTACTCCTAGTGACCCACTAGCAAAATTTTTGCTTCCCGTTCCCATGACTGTTAGCTCTGCTGGCCTAGAGGTCTTAGTTCCAGAGTGAGGAGTGCTTCCGCTAGGAGACACAACAATGATTCCACTCAACCAGAAGATAAGGATGCCACTTGGCCCCTTGGGGTTCCTCATGCCTCTGAGTCAACAGGCTAAGCAGGGAGTTACAGTGTTGGCTGCGGTGACTGATCCAGACTACCAATGGGAAATTGGACTACTACTCCATAGTGGAGGCAAGGAAGATCTTCTGGAATACAGAAGATCCCCTAGGGTGCCTCTTAGTACTACCATACCCTGTGATTAAGGTCAATTGGAAGTTACAACAAACCAATCTAGGCAGGACAAGTAATAGCCCAGGCTCTTCAGGAATGAAGGTTTAGGTAACTCCACATAAAGAACCATGACTATCATATGATGCAGAGAATAAATACACGTGTACACACATACATACATACATACATACATACATACATACATACATACATATATACATACACACATAAAATCATGACCAGTGAGGTGCTTATTAAAGGCAAAGAGAATACAGAATGGGTAGTAGAAGACGGCAGTTTATCAATACCAGCTATGCCCATGTAACCAGTTACAGAAACAGACTGTTATGAGTATTTCCTCCCTATTTTGTTAAGAATACGTCCATGTGTATAGATGCATATAGTAAGCAAAGATCTTTGTTTTCACTCCTCTCTTATTCTTTTATCATGTAACAAGATTTTCTGAACTTATATTAGTATTTAAGTGTTGTTAATTTTGTATCATAGTATTTAAGTCATGAGATATAAGGAGAAGAGTAAACACCACGCAAGGACTTTTTCTGAAGAAGGAATTATATTCATCAGTTTTCACACTACTGTAAAAAACTACCTGAGACTGGGTAATTTATGAAGAAAAGAGGTTTAATTGACTAACAGTTCTGCAGGCTTAACAGGAAGCATGACTGGGAAGCCTCAGGAAACTTACAATCATGGAGGAAGATGAAGGGGAAGCAAGAACCTTCTTCACACGGTGGCAGGAAAGAGAGAGAGAAGGGGAAAGTGTCACCTTTTAAACCATCAGATCTCGTGAGAACTCACTCACTATCATGAGAACAGCAAGGGGGAAATCCATTCCATGATCCAGTTACTTCCCACCAAGCCCCTCCTCCAATTTGACATGAGATTTGGGCAGGACACAAATCCAAACCATATCAGGGATTAATGTGTTTTTGGTTGTATGCAGAATAGCTGCATCCTGTCAGGTGAAACTATTACCTTGTTATTATCTTGTCTGGAAATTAAGTATGATTTCAGGAGTTGCATATATATAGGTGCCAAGTTGACAAGGGGTGGGCTTGTGATGGTTAATTTTAGGAGTTGACTATATTAAAGAATATCTAAAAACCTGGTAAAACGTTATTTTGGGGTGTTGTCTGAGGGTATTTCCAGAGGAGATTAGCATTTGAGTCCAAGTGGACTAGATGAGAAGCCACACTGCCAGCATCTCAGGGACTCCACCTTGCAAACGGCTTCTCAAGGGACTCCTCAGCCACAATTGTGTGTGAACCAATCTCCCAATAAATCCCCTCTCATATGGCTATATATTCATTGCATTGATTTTTGTTTCTCTGGAGAATCCTGACTAATACAGACATCTTGGTTGCTTCCAAGTTTGGGCAATTAAGAATAAAGCTGCTATATACATACATATGTGGGTTTTTGTGTGGACATAAGTTTTCACCTCATTTGGGCAAATGCCAAGGAGTGCAATTGCTGGATCATATGTTAAGTGTGTTTAGTTTTATAAGAAACCACTAAACTATCTTCCAAAGCAGCTGTACCATTTTGCATTTGAAGCAATAAATGAGAGTTCCTGTCGCTCCAAATCCTCACCAGCATTTGGTGTTGTCAGTGTTCCGGATTTTGGCTATTACAATAGGTGGGTAGTGGTGTCATATTGTTGCTTTAATTAGCAATTCCCTAAAGACAGATGATGATGAGCATCTTTATGTATGCTTATTTTCCATCCATATGTTTTCTTTATTGATGTGTCTGTTCTGGTCTTTGCCTGTTTTTTTAATGGGATTGTTTATTTTCTTATTGTTGAGTTTTAAGAGTTTTTTTGTACATTATTGATAAAAATCCTTTATCAGATATGTTCTTTGCAAATGTTTTCTCTCCAGTCTGTGGCTTGTCTTCTCATTACCTTGACAGTGTCTTCTGCAGAGCAGGAAGTTTTTAATCATTATGAGGTTCAATGTATCAATTCTTTCTTTTATGGGTCATGTTTTTGGTATTGTATCTAAAAAGTCATCCCCTTATCCAAGGTCATCTAGATTTTTTTCTGTTATTTTCTAGAGTTTTATAATTTTGCATCTTACATTTACGTCTATGATCTATTTTGAGTTAATTTTTTGTGAAGGGTATAAAGCCTGTGTGTAGATTCATTTTTTGCATATGGATTTACAGTTGTCCCAGCACCGTATGTTGAAAAGACCATCAATCTTTCTGCGTTTGTATTGCCTTCACTCCTTTGTTAAACATAGTTGACCATATTCATGTGGGTCTATTTCTCTTCCATTCTGTTGGATTTCTTCCTTCAGATTTGTTACATAGATAATCATGTAATCTGTGAACAAAAATATTTGCATTTTTACTTCTTAATCTGTATACCTTTTATTTTCTTGTCTCATTGCAACAGCCATGACTTCCTGTATGATATCAGAAAGGCTCTCCATTCTGTTCCAAGGATGTTGATTATTTTACTGAAACTTTATAGTTAAGTCTTGGGGTCAGGTAGTGTCAGTCCTGCAACTCTGTTCTTCTCCTTCAATATTGCGTTGGCTATTGTGAGTCTTTTGCCTCTCTGTATAAACTTTAGTATCAGTTTGTTGACATCCACAAAATAACTTGGTGGAGATTTTGACTGGGATTGCATTGAATCTGTAGATCAAGTGAAAGAACTGACATCCTGACAATTTTAAATTTGTTTATCCCTGAACATGGAATGTCTCTCCATTTATTTAGTTGTTATTTGATTTCTTTCATCAGAGTTTTAATATAGATCTTGTACATATTTTGTTAGGTTTATGCCTAAGTATTTCATATTTAGGGATGCTAATATAAATAGGGTTGTGTTTTTAATTTTAAATTTCACTTGTTCACTTCTGGCATACAGAAAAGTGACTAACTTTTTGTATTAACTTTATACCCTGAAACCTTACTATAGTTACCTATTAGTTCCAGGAAGTTTTTTTGTTTTGTTTTGTTTTGTTTTTATTCTTCCAGGTTTGTTACATAGATAATCATGTAATCTGTGAACAAAAATATTTGCATTTTTTACTTCTTAACCTGTATATCTTTTATTTTATTTTCTTGTCTCTGCAATAACCATGACCTCCCATATGATATCAGAAAGGAGTGTCAAGAGAGGACATCCTTGCATCGTTCCTGATCTTAGTGGGAAAATGTCTAGTTTCTTACCATTAACGTATGACATTAGCTGTAGGTTTTTCATAGCTGTCCTTTATCAACTTGAGGAAATTTCCTTCTATTCCTTGTTTGTTGAGAGTTTTCATCATGAGTCAGTTTTGAATTTTGTCACATGCTTTTTTTGCATCTGTTAATATAATCTTGTGATTTTCTTCTTTAGCCTGTTGATGTGATGGATTACATTAATTGATTTTCAAATTTGAATCAACCTTTTATACATGGGATAAATCCCACTTGGTTATGGTGAATACTTATTTTTATACATTTTGGATTTGATTTGCTAATATTTTGTTGAAGATTATGCAGCTATGTTCATGAGAGATATTGGTCAATAATGTTGTTGGTTTTTTTCTTGGAATGCCTTTGGTTTTGGTATTGAGGGTAATATGGGCCTCATACAATCAGTGTTCCCTATGCTTCTATCTTTTGGAAGAGATCATAGAAAATTGATTTAATTTCTTTCTTAAATATTTGGTAGAATTCACCAGTGACTCATCTGTGCCTGGTCCTTTCTGTTTTAGAAGATTATTATTTATTTATTTATTTTCTTCAATAGATATAATTCTATTCAACTTGCCTTTTTTTTTTTTTTTTTTTTTCGTGAGACAGAGTTTCGCTCTTGTTGCCCAGGCTGGAGTGCAATGGCACGATCTCAGCTCACTACAACCTCCTCCTCCTGGGTTCAGGCGATTCTCCCATCTCGGCCTCCCGAATAGCTGGGATTACAGGCATGCGCCACCACACCCCGCTAATTTTGTATTTTTAATAGAGATGGGGTTTCTCCATGTTGGTCAGGCTGGTCTCGAACTCCCAACCTCAGGTGATCCGCCTGCCTTAGCCTCCCAAAGTGCTGGGATTATAGGCATGAGCCACCACACCCGGCTGAAATTGCCTATTTTCTTTTTTTAAACAGAAATCCAGGTTAACAACAAGTTGGGACTTGAGGGGAGTGGAGAAAAACAGTGCAAGAGTTTCCTAAAAGCTTACCCAGTTCATGCATTCACTCATTCATTCATTTGTACATTCATTCATTTGGTAATTCACTCAATGGCCTCCTACTGAACCCATTTACGAGAAATAAGTCCTGCCTCAAGATGATAGCATATGCCTTTCTTATGCCTTCCTGGGCATTTTCTTGAATTACTTTTTTGTGGTTGTTTTTAATGTGTAAATATACATCCCCAATAATTCAGACTCATTAATTTATGTTTGTAATAATTGTTGAAATAAGTTTGACAGAAGATGACCTTTCTGAATTTGCAAAGAAAGTGATTGCCAGGCAAATTTAAAGCAGAAGTCCATTGTGGGGAAGATGTTGTGTCCAAAGCCACACACTTTTCAACGAGCTTTAAGCACTTTCTCCATAGTGTTGAGGGCACAACTGTAGTGTCAGACCTTCCCCAGTATGACCCTGGGTCAGCTACTTCCCAGCAGGGTGACTTAGGATTGTCTCCTTGTCTCTTTAATTCTCCTTTCCCTGACTGTAAAGTGCAAATAATATGACCCACCTTGCAGGCTGCTTGTGAGGGTCCATGAGATATTATGAAGCTTCTAGCACAGTGCTTGGCAGGGCACTGATGGGAGCTCTTACCTTTATTATTAATTCATTCAAAGGGAGATTTACTGATACTCTCTGTAGTGCTGTAAGAGATGTGACGATATCAAAGCTAGTGCCTGTCCTCTTGGAGAATGTAATTCTTTCGGGAAGCTAGGACAGATGCAGATTATTACTATGTAAGATGGGAAGTAATAAAAGACCTGGGAAAACAAGTGAATGGCAGACGCAGGTCAGAAAGGAGACCGATCCCTCCAGCTTGGGCATGCTTGCTGGCATGCGGGTGCCCCAGGGACTGGAGATCCTGTTGCTGAATGATCAGATGGTGGCATCTGGGGTGGACACTGAAGGACGAGGCTGGCTGTGTGTGTGACAGCAGACCTTTCTCCCTGCTGCCTGTGCTATGCTTTCATACTGCAGACACCCAGCAAGTGAGCGCTGAGTTAGATTCCAGAGAGAGAGTTCAAGAAAATGCATAGCAGCAGACAAACCCCTCTATCGTTAATAGCAAAGATTTCTTATTTGTTCATTTGCAAGATCCTTTGTCAAATTCTTCTGGCCTTGGGCCCTTTGATCACTTCTGTGTCCTGTGCACTTAAGTCTGGTGGATTCCTTCTTGCCCCTCAGCACTCAGCTCTGGCAGCCGTGCCTCCCCCGAGTCCGGTCTGACCGTTCCCTGCAGCTTTACCTGGTTCTCTGTGAGCCTGAGCACTTGGGCTGCTCCATCTTTAAACAGCCCCAGGAGTTGGTCTGAGTCATCTTGGACCTCCTAGCTCAATAAAGGTGTAAACTTGCCATAGCCCAGATCTTGCTCTGATTTATCAGCATTTAGCCATTAGTCCAAATACGTGAGGCTTTTCAAAAAATACAGAAACAGCCGGGCGCGGTGGCTCACGCCTGTAATCCCAGCACTTTGGGAGGCCGAGGCAGGCGGATCACTAGGTCAGGAGATCAAGACCATCCTGACTAACATGGTGAAACCCTGTCTCTACTAAAAATACAAAAAAAATTAGCCGGGCGTGGTGGCGGGCACCTGTAGTCCCAGCTACTCGGGAAGCTGAGGCAGGAGAATGGCGTGAACCCAGGAGGCAGAGCTTGCAATGAGCTGAGATAGCACCACTGCAGTCCAGCCTGGGCCAAAGACCGAGATTCTGTCAAAAAAAAAAAAAAAAATACAGAAACAAGTAGTTCCCACTCACCCTTCCTCTCTGCTGTTAGTGTGCATTCAGACGATACCAAGGAACAGGCTTCTCTGGGCAGAGCCGGGGCTTTGCGAGGGGTCTTTCTCAGCCACACGTGTCCAGCATGTATGTGGCCTTCTCCTGGGGCATAGAAGTACTTATTTCAGACCACACAAATGAAAACGATTAACATTCAGCAAAATATCCCAGCTGCAGTCTAATTATTTCCTATGGTTGTTGGTGACAGCGTCCCCTTTTTGGAGCGGGGTTGGCCGGAGGCAGGATGAGAACAGTGTGGGCTTGTTGGGGAGGTGTTGTAAGGCACCCAGCACGGAGAATTGAAAAGCCTTCTTTAGAAGCTTCTCTCTGAGGCAGGGTGGGGGTGGGAGAGGCTACGGTAAAGACCCACAGTGGCCTGGGCTCTTCTCTCCAGCAAGATGCAACAGGACAGGGAAGGAGGGCCCCCAGGAGGCGCCTGGGGTGGCCTGGAACTTGAGAATGAACTGATGCTGGCAGGCACAGCCTTCTTCACTTCTTCACAAGGGTGGGCCCTGCCTTAGACTGCTGGGTGACACCTGTGCATAAGCGCTCCACCCCCAGTGAGAGAAAGCGGGGCTCTGGGACTGGCTGTCCTTTACTGTGTGACTCTCCCCAGTGTCTTGTCTGTCCCTTCCTACCTGTCACTGCACTTGGTAGTCACATATTTATTTGTACCTTGGTGTATTTATTCCTGTCTCCCCCACAAGACTGCAGGCAGCACTGAGAACCCAGGCTGTCTTGCTCATGCTCTGCCGCCAGGACTAGCCGGGCCGGGTACCCCAGGGGTACTCCCCAGGTGCCTGTGGAATGAATGAATGAGTGGATAGATGAGTGAGTGAAAGAATATATGAAATTGGTTCTGCAGGATGTGCGGCCTGCAGTTACCACTCAGGAGATGCTGGCTCCAGGGTAGGAGAGAGACTCCATTTTTCTCTGGGTATTACTGGGCTGTTTTAATTTCATCAAACAATAGGAATTTGTTACCTGTTTTCTTAAGCTCTAAATAACAAAGGGAAGCACAGTAAGTATTCTGTTCTTCTTCTTTGCCAGGGCCCAGAGGTTGAGGGAGGAGCAGCCCATGGTGCTGGGTGCCAGTGGGGGGTGAGGAAGAGGCTGCAGAGGTCCCTGCTGCCTGGACACATGGCTCTAGCCCCTAATGGAGGGGCAGCCCCAGGTACCACTCCCTGAACCTGCGGGAAGGCTGGCACAGACAGCACGTGAGTGCGGCACATGCCAGGCCACAGGGCTCCTTTCTTGTAACTCTCAAGGCCCCATGAGGCAGGCCAGGTTACCGAGGCTCAAAGGGCAAAGTCACTTGTTCTGGTGGCTCAGCTGCAGGACAGTGACCGTAGGGCCAGTGCTCTGTGCACCCGCAGCTGCTCCACTGGACACAGACCTCCCCGGGGAAGCAGAGACCACCCTGCATCTGAACGGGGAGGGGTCGATGGAGTGTGCCCTGGTGACATGGGCTCTGCAGGGCGGGGTCAGGCCTCCCGCTCAGTTCTGCATCAGCACTTGCACCACAGAGGCCTCAGTGAAGCCGAGGGAGCTCAGGGGAGCAGGAGTCTAAGGCGGAGGCCCTCAGCGGGGCGGCTGTGCCCTCCCCAATGCCCAGGACATCAGCAGTGTCTGGAGACAGGTTGGATTGTTATGGCCAAGGAGGGAGTAGTGTCATTGGCAGTTAGTGGGCAGAGGCCAGGGATGCAGCGGAACAGCCTACAGTGCCAGGCAGTCCCCAGCCCCCGCAATGTCCACGGTGCTGAGGTGGAGAAATCCTGGGCTTAGGTCATGCCCAGGTGCACAGGAAGGATCTTGCATCCCAGGAACCAGGGGCTGGGAGAGAGGAGAGCTGGGCTGGGGGCTCTGGAGGTCCCAAGTTGGGGTGCCCTTGGATTCCTATGTGGAGGTGGAAACCTGGGTCTAAAGGCCTTGACTAGGGGTCTCTGGCCGAGAAACACTGGCTGAGGCTGCAGGAAAGATGTGCCTCTGAGGAGCAGGCCTGTGGAGGCCAGACACTGAGGCAGCTCGGTCCCCCTGGGGCCTATGGAAATGCAGGTAACCCATGATATCCTAGGGTCCTGCTCCCACCCAAGAGAGGGCTGGGGTGAGTGGTCACAGCTGAGGGCCTGCGACTGTATGGACCCATTCTCCACACCACACACAGACCAGCAGAAGCATCTGGCATGTTCCCCCAGCACCCCTGCATCTCACTAACTCCCATTCCTCCCTCTCCTGTCAGCCAAGGCCACTCCCTACATGATGCCTTCCCTGACTGCTGCTCTGGGTCAGGTTGCATCTTCTCAAAGAACTGTATGTAATTTACATCCTTTGTTAATGTGAACATGTGATTAACTGGCTTCTGGGTGGATGCATCCTGGTGTCTTCAGAGCCCAACACGTAGTAGATGCCCAGAAAGTGGTTTTTAAATGATTATGCTTTGTCTTTGATAAATAACATAGGTGTCTTTACAGTGTGTATAGGCAGAGCCGAGTTGAGACATTGAAAGTGGGCAGGGAAAGTGTCTCCAATCCTGGAGTTGTGGGCAAGCACCGTAGGCGAGCCTGTTTCCTCCGATCTCACCTGGGGTGGAGTGTGTATGTGTGTGTGCATGCATGCGTGCGTGCACACACGTGTGGAACCCACGGGGCTGGGGATAGTCTCTAGCAGTGTGAGATAACCAGCACACCATCCTGGTGCTGAGCACAGCTCAGTGTCCCTGTCTGGGAAGCCCATGACCCTTGGGGCAGAAGTTCTGCACAGAGTCCGCAGTGGGCCAAGGCAGTGGTCTTCAGCCCATTTGCAGAGCTACCTTGCCCCTCTGTGCCTGAGATAAAAAAAAGATGGTTTCTCCTTCATGGAGAAGGAGTTCAGTTTTATTAATAGTTTCTTAAAGTGAGCCACAGGATTAGTGCTGGCCCCCAGGTTTTGAAATCTTCCATCTGATGTTCAGCCTCTTTCCTGTTGAGACCACTCCTTGCAAAGATGATTGCTCTTGAAGTTGAACCCAGCATAACTGCAGTCCATCGCCCCCTCCCAGCTGGTGGAGTATCTTTTGCTTTCATTTTATTTATTGTTTATTTATTTATTTATTTTTGAGACAGAGTCTTGCTCTGTTGCCCAGGCTGGAGTGCATTGGCATGATCTTGGCTCACTGCAACCTCTGCCTCCCAGGTTCCAGCAATTCTCCTGCCTCAGCCTCCAGAGTAGCTGGGATTACAGGAGCCCACCACCGCGCCCAGCTAGTTTTTGAATTTTTAGTAGAGATTGTGGTTTCACCATGTTGGCCAGGCTGGTCTCAAACTCCTGACCTCAGGTGATCCACCCACCTCGGCCTCCCAAAGTGCTGGGATTACAGGCATGAGCCACCATACCCGGCCTCAAATTTAAACTTCTAGGAATATATTTTCATAATGTGTTTCTAGCCGTCTTTAAGAATTAATGAAGTTCTTAGTTCCATTTTTTTTTTTTTTTTAGCCCTTGGCTAACTGTGGACAATTCTCAATTGTAAGGGAAAGATTTACTTCTGTATTAATAAGTCTCACTGTCTCCGAAACTCTTTTCACATTCAAAGGGCACTCGCATTACCTGGCAATTACTCTTTCTCGATGAGACACAGGTTGGTGATATTTGGGAATATGACTTTGGGGAATACAAACTCTGTTTAAGTAATGATTTTGAAAAAAATCTCTCTGCACCAGTGAATGCCATGAACAGTTTCATTTTCAGTAAGCGCTTGCAGCCAGTTGTCTAGTTGTCAGAAGCCGGGCTCATCAGCGGGCTCCTGGTGTCGGCGTTCTGCTGCTGGAAGGTCAGGGAGTTCCCTGGACCCCATGGAAGAAGCTGTCTCCATGAAGGACAGGGACCGTGCCGTGAACCTTTTATTCTCCCACTGACATGGTATGAAGGCATTTCGGTTTTAAGCATCTTTTTTCCCAATTTCTCAGAACCCTTTGAAGATCTTGCACTTGACTTCTAAAATTCAGTCCAATTCCTTAATAAGTACATCACTATTACAAGTTGGCTTTTTTACTTCTTAAGAAGCATCTTTAATTTGAACTTCCATAACCATATTTTTGTAATTATCAAATGGCAGGAAATAGATGCTGACTCCCTTAATTTTATCATTCTAAATGTCACAAGAATGGCAAGGATCTTTAAAAGACAAAAGAAGTTCTTCAATTAGGAATTCCCATGGTAACCAATATAGCTCAATCTTTTTTTTTCTTTCTGTGGCTATTTTAAGTATTTAAATTGATTTACATCCCTGTGGAAATGTGAAAAAAGCCTGGATCCCATATACATCCATTCCACCTGGAGTTTGGGGGTTTTGTTATAAGCCATGTTCTTCTTTTGATTCCTTGCCAGTGTCTGCAGTGGAAGGTAAGGGTTCACCCCTAAGCAAAAGCCTTTTAAGTTTCCTTAACTTAGGAAGAAGTCGTGATTTACCTTTGTATTCCTTTTACAGTGGATATTAAAACATAAACATATAAATTATCTCATTTTGAATTGCTCTTATACTTTATGTTGAACAATGAATATAAATGTATTTTAGCGGCCAGATGTTAGAGGATAACACTGGCTTAATTTGTGCTGAGTGTGGAGCCCCTTCTGGGTGCGGTGAGGGTCTGAGCCTGTGAACCTCGTATCTGCCCAGCTCCTGCTGGACAGCATCAGAGATCTGCTGGCTCAGGGTCCAGCCAGTCTCCGCCTCTTTCTGGAGCAGAACACTGCACACCAAATTCACTGGTACTGCAGCCACAACCCTGAACACCTGCATTTTCCCATCTTCTGCCACACTGGCCCTTTGCCTGACCTCCTCCTGGCGTTCAGTCCGAGGTCCCCTGGGGGCCACGAATGCCTCTGCAAAGTTGCAGGTCCTGATGGTGGGCTATGGGTGCTCCCAGCTGAGCACAGTCATGACTCCCACACTCACTGTACAAGGAAGTGAACACAGTAAGTGTGGATCTACCAGATCTTCACTAAGCCTCAGGGCAACCCTAAAGAGAAGACAGGCATGTTTATCCTCATTTCATCCATGAGGAAGTGGAAGCTCAAAGAGGTCAGATGCTGCATCTGGGGTCAGTGTGGTTTTCTGCCTCTGGGACCCGCTACCCCTGAGGCCAGTGTCCATCCCCCTCAGCAGGTGTGTGGAGCCCTCTGAACACAACATCTTGCTAGGAATTGCATGACAGTTACTGATCATTTATCTTTTAAAATGGGTCAATAAGCTGAAGGAAAGATGGGAAGTTTCTCAGGTATCACATATTGGCAGATATTACAGCCAAAATACACACAGAGGGAAACATTTTGGGGAAGGTTGTGGCCATGATAAAAATCAGCATTTATTGAGCCTGTGATATGTGGCAGACACCATGAAGGGTGCATTGTAGACATTACCACATACACCCCATGCAGCCATAGGGTGACCAGCCACCTACTTAGCCAGGGACTGAGGGGTTTGCTGGGATGGGGGATTTTAGTTTTAAAACAGGGATGGTCCTGGGCAAAGCAAGGTAAGTTGGTCACCCCACCCGCCACCCCAAGGTTAAGATGGACTTACCTTCATTTTGTAAATAGAAAACCCATGGCTCAGAGAGTTGAGGTAACTGCCCAGGCTGCTCTGATGGCAAGAGGTGCAGCTGAGGCCTGGACCAATACCTGTCAGAACCCAAAGCCACATTTTTTGACCACGACACCTTTGTCATGGCCATGAAGAGCAGTCCCTCCTGTGATGGAAGTCTCAAGGTCATCCATATGACCAACACCTTGAAAAGATTTAGGTGATAAAATTGAGATTCTTAATTCTTTTGGAAAAAATGATTAAAATCAGAAAATTATTTTCAGATAAAGTTTATGCCATAAGATACAAAGGCTTGCTCTGTAAGAGATAAAGCGTTTTGTGGCAAACAAACAAACACTTCAAGGGCAAAGTCAGGCCAACCATCCTGCTCTCCGCCATCCAGTAAGTCTCTCCATGCTCATGGTCATCTGTCGCCCAGTGTGAAGACTGCTAAGGGCAGATGACATGCTCAGTGTTTCTCAGTTGACCATATTTTTTAATTGAGTTTTTAGACAAATTAAATTAATGAATTTGTTTGCTTATTCATGTAGAGTAAAAAGCAATACCCACTCTACTCCAAAATAGTAGCTCAAGCTATGATTTTGCAAATTGCTATGGTTTGGCTGTGTCCCCACCCAAATCTCATCTTGACTTGCAGCTCCCATAATCCCCACGTGTCATGGGAGGGACCCTGTGGGAGGTAATTGAATCATGGCAACAGGTTTTTCCCGTGCTGTTCTCGTGGTAGTGAATAAATTCTCACGAGATCTGATGGTTTTATAAAGGTTTTATAAAGATGGTTTTATAAATCTGCACACACACTCTTGCCTGCTGCCATATAAAGATGTGCTTTTGCTCCTCCTTCACCTTCCACCATGATTGTGAGGCCTTCCCAGCCATGTGGAACTGTGAGTCCATTAAACCTCTTTTTCTTTATAAATTACCCAGTCTTGGGTATTTCTTCATAGCAGTATGAAAATGGACTAACACACAAATTATATTAAAATGCAACATCCTTACGGAAAAGTCTGCACCAGTCATAAGCACACAGAGCTCTGAACTTTCAAGTGAGCCAGCACCCAGATCAAGGAATGTGACAGGCCCATTTCCCCAGCCCAATCCCCTTATTGCTCTTCCATTCCCTTCATGCCTTCCTTCCAGGGGTAACCATTGTCCCCACTTCTGACACCATAGATTAGTTTTGCCTGCTTTCGAACTTTATATAAGCTGGATCATAGATTATATCGAAGTATTTTTATGTTTATTGACTGGATCATAGATTATATCGAAGTATTTTTATGTTTATTGAATACCTACTATGTGCAAGGCCTTGCCTAGCTATTCAATGAATCTAAATGACTTGGTTTTGAATGCCTCCCAGGTTGCTCTATAGATGTGTGTGTGTGTGTGTGTGTGTGTGTGTATGTGTCCCTGGATATAGGTCACACAGTTGTCTTAGCTGTCAGCCCTCAAAAGGCAGGTTCACATGGTGGCCAGCTCACATCCTGTGTGTGTTCAGGAAGGCACTGCTGCCATGCAAATGTCATTTAAATGTGGCATATCTATGAATTCAACAGGGTAATTTGGTTCCTATGTTGTTGGAAAGTTATCTGAATGCTGAAGTCAACTGCACTCCAGGCTTGAGTAAACAAGTCAGGACAATGAAGAGACGAAGTTGCTGTTAGGTTTGGTGGGGGGAGAGGAAGGTGACTTTCACAAGTCCTCTTGTACAAGGGCCACCATGTGAAACCTGATGTCCAGTGAAGACACAGCAATCCAAATAGATCACTGCCTTCCAGCCCCAGGGTCTACGCAACAAAAAGCCTTCCCCATTGAGGCCATCTGGCGAGTTCTGCCTCCAATGTCCTGGGAGCAGTCAGCCAGAGCCCAGGGCAGGGGGCCTCCCCAGCCTCCATTCTGCAGTTCGTTCTTTCTGGGCAATTCATGCTCATTCCCACACAGAAAGGTTTGAGGCAATTTGTGGAAGGAGCGTTGTATCAGGATGGTTTCTAATTCAGGTGGATTAAGGTATGGATGCTGTCTTCACTGCTCACTTGTCAAATAACTGAACTCCTGACTTCTTTGAACTCTGGGCTTCTAATCTGTGAAGTCAGAATAATAATAACTGGGTAGTTGTGAGCATTAAGTTTAAAAATATGTTGTGGCAGCACTTTGCATGAGCAGACCATAGTATAAATGCCAGCTCCCTTTCCCTGGAGATAAGAAGTGATTGTGATTGTGCGTTGAGTTCTGTTTTAAGCTTCCTGGCTGACAAGGCAAAAATGAAACACAATGGCTTATATTGTTCTAGTCTGACTCAAAGAATGTCCCTAGTTTTTCAGGAAATATAAACACTTTCCTGGTGTTACATTCTAAGACAACTTTATTTTGCAAGCCTAAATGATTCAGTCAGGGTTTCCAACAATGGTTTTCACCCCCAAAAGATGGAGAATTCCCCTTTCTATTTCCATAACATGTATTAATCCTTTAAAAAATACTAATCTGAGGTTATGATAGTGCAACACTAAATTCGGAAGGCGAACGCCATGGAGCTGGAATTGCATTCTGTTGCTCCATTTCTTTCACCGTCTCTTTTTACTGGACATCTTATGATAAGAACGTAAATGGAAAGGGCAAGCCTGGAGTGACAAAGGGAATCCTCCATTCACTCCGCACAGTGCTGTTGCTGGGCTCGGGACGTGGAGAGGGCAGGGGCCGTGAAGACATCCTGGTGCCTTTGCAGGGTCGTCATGAGGATAAAGGGGATGGGCCAGGTGTGACAGCTCAGGCTTATAATCCCAGCACTTTGGGAGGCTGAGACTGGCAGATCACTTGAAGCCAAGAGTCCCAGACTAGCCTGGCCAATATGGTGAAACCCTCTCTCTACTAAAAATACAAAAATTAGCTGGGCATGTTGGTGCACACCTGTAATCCCAGCTACTCGAGAGGCTGAGGCACAAGAATTGCTTGAACTTGGGAGGCAGAGGTTGCAATGAGCCGAGATTGAGCCACTGCACTCCACCCTGGCAACAGAGCGATACTCTGCCTAAAAAGAAAAAAAAAACGGGGCGGGGGGGGATGATGCAGACATGAGCTTTGTGTGTGTTCTTGTCATATCACATGTAAAGGAGGCGGTCAGACTGGGGGTCTTTTCTGTTACAAAATTATACATCTGGAGAATCATGGTGAACGTGAATTCTGTGTGAGATGCTGGCACGTGCCTCCGGCACTTCATGAAGGAGGCTGTTGGTTCTGGAGCATCCGTGGCTTTGCTCCTCAGGCTGCTGGCCATGGGGACCCTGAGTCACAAGCTCTTCAGAAACTCTGGTGCTGGGGAGGTGAAGCTGTCTCCTCTTCTCTCCCTTTGCACAGAAATTCCAGAATTTGGATTCTTTTGTAACCTCGAGCTGAATGTTCAAAATGTTGAAGCTGAGTTCTTTTTTTGTTTTTCATATGAGTACTTACACACACGCGTAAAAAAAGAGCCAGTAACCAAGGGCTTTTCCCAGGCCCCCAGTGGCCTGGAAGTCCAGCCCACACTCCCAGACTCCAGCTGGGAGACACAAGAGGGAGGGAACTTGGGTGGGGGGCACCCCACAATGATGAGGTCCTTAGGAGCCTCCAGGGCCTCCAGGAACCCAGCTGCCACCCAAGAGCACCCTAAATCTCAGAAGCTAGCCAATCCAATGGAAGGACGGTAAGGTCTTTTCAGTGTAAGCACAGCTTTGCGGATGAAAGGGTTGTATTTGCAGAATTCGTTGGCATCAGAGCTCCCACCCTAGAATGTCCTCCCACCCTCTACTCACCCCAGGACTGGATTCCTGTCCTGTAAGGCCAACTGAGCTCTCCTCCCTCATTACCTGTCCCCAGGTACAGACCTTCCCCTCACACCATTGATAACTCATCTGTTGCGTTTTTTCATGTATCCTGAAGCACCTACACAGTAGGCATTCGATAAATATCTGCTGAGCAGTGGATTACATAGTAGAGCCACAGATGAAATGATGCCTACGAACCTCCTACAAAACTCCTGTTTTATTATATCAAACTCTGAAAACTGACAGTTTGGACTATTCTTTTGTTAATCCTACAATGAGTTAAGCTGACTAATGGACACTCAAGTTTCCATCATGGCTGCCCTCACAAAAAACATCACCTGATATTTTCCCCTTGTTACTGTGGAAGATTTTAGGTGGATCATATTCCTATTCGTATCATAGGAATCATTTACTGGGGAAGGGTCATTTCATTTCAATTATGTTTTGAATGATTAGTCATTTCAAAAATAAACCATCCCTCCAGGTTAAATTTATCTGGGACTCATGGTTGGATAAGCTTCTATGTCATTAAAATTAATTGATGTAGCAAAATCAGCTGCAGTCATTATCCTGTCCCATATCTGTGGCAGACCCAGGAAGGTGCTCACTGTCTACACACAGCGGCAGAGGTCTCTGTGTCCTTTGTCCCATGCAGAGACCCTGCCTGTAGGTCTCACTGAACTGAAAGTTAGATCGGGAGTCTCCATATGACCTGACTGAGAGCTTCATGTTGTCAAGTGTCCATACAAGGCTAATGTGACACTCACACTGGGGCTGGCACATTTGAACAAATGGTTCACTTCAAACATTCACATCCCAAAAGGGACCCCAGTGGGCATAGGGAATCCAGCCCAAGATGAAGTATCAGGGAGCTGTTGGGAGCACGGGTCTTACGGTAAGAGACCTGGAGTAGGGTGGGGATTGGCACCCCCCTGGAGGGCGTCTCCATGTTCTCGATGCCTCTGTTTCCTCCTCTGGAAGGCAGGGAGGGCCCTTCTCAGCTCTCCACACTATGTGGAGGAGTCGGTGAGATGAAGCCTGCCCAGGGTTTTCACTCGGTGCCGTCCTGAGGTGCGAGAGCCCCATGCACAGTGCCCTGGCCTTGCTGTCCTCGCAGGTACTAGCGCATTCCACTTCCTTTAGAGAATGAGCACTGGAGTAAGGAAGGTCAGATGTGTGCCCATCCCGGCCTGCAGTGAGTGCTTGCCCCTCACAAGGCAGTTCCTGGGGCAAGTCTCCAGCATGCGCGATTTGCAGTTTAGTTTAAACGGAAGGAGGTTTATTAGAATCTTGGCAGCTCTAGAAGGAGACTCTTAACTCTCCATTGGCTACAGATCCCGGCCAGCCGTGTGGGTGGCTCCCTCAGGCCGGTCAGATGTTCCTGCTGGGATGGCCATGGGCACCAGGAGAGCTTTCCCTTGGCACTTTCAGACCTCAGACCTCCTGGCAGATTCAGGTGCAGCATTGAACTTCATGCAGTTTTCCTAAATTCAACTTCCAGAGCTTTTACCTTTTCAGAGACCCAGCCTAGTTTATAGAAGCCCAGCAGAAACTTTTCTTCAATTTGCTCGTGACTCTTAGATGAGTTTGGAGCTGGGTGGGAAGATGGTATTTCAGCATCCTAGGCAGGGGCACATCAGATGAACTGTGCACTTCGAAGCCATGATGCTGCCTGACCATGAGGGTAACATGGGGGAGGAGGAATCCTTGTCAGTATCCTGTCTGTGGTTGGCTGGGCAGTGACCACTTCCCCTGACCGCTGCCTGGGGACTGCTCCTCCACACACAGCTTATCTCCCAGGACGCAATTCCAGGCCCAGGCACCAAGGGCCCAGGGTTTTCCTAATGTTGAGGACATTATTGCCCAGTGGCATAGAACATGGGATTTGGAGTCAGATCTGGCTGGATTCTGGCTCAACCTCTTATTGACCATGTGACTTCACGCATGTTACTTCAGGGTGGCCGTGAGGATCAGACAGGATCCTGTATGTACAGTGTCTAGCACATGCCCCAAGGACCATTTGTCCTCATAAATGTGATTATTAGGTAGCAAGGCAGTGCTACATGTGGCCCCACCCACGGCCAACCCCACGGTGCGAAGAGCAGCCTTTCTGTCCTTACCTGGGCTTTACCCTCCTCTATTTCCAAGCTCGTCCACCCAACATTCTCTCACTGGATCATTACCATGATGCCGTGGATCATCAGCAAGTATCGGTGACCTCATGTGTAGTGGCCATTGAAGCACAGAGAGGTGGAGGGGCTGCCCAAGGTCACCCAGTGGGCAGGGATCTGGCTGGAGAGCACACGCTGCTGCTTCTCCCTCCCTTGGACTATGGATTACAGGAGAGACCAGTAGCCATGCAGGTGGCAGGTGGGAGGCCTGGGGTTCTGCAGGTATGAGCAGACACACATTAGCCCCCTCTACCACTGGCCTTTAATGTCTCCACATCACACAGAGGCCTGGGACTGTCTGGCTGTGTGGTGCAGCGGCTCGAGCACATACACTTTGGGATGATTCCTTGAGTTGTAAAGAAAGAAAATAAATCTCCTTGAGAATGATGGATGCACTGCTTAGCAGTGGAAGAGGAGAGCTGACCTTTCTAGGTAGACAAAACAGAATGCCTGTCAAACATTACACTTTTGTTGCAGTATATTGTTCCAGAATGGAGCACTGCATATTTTTGCTATAATGCTGTTTTTGTTTCTAAATGAATACTGCAGTGTTCTTTTATGTGGAGGAGGGATTCATTACTGGTTCACAGAACTTTTTCAGTGGTGGGGAAAAAATAGGTGCTTGTCCTCAGCAATGCGTATCAAGCCTAGACACATTTCTGTTAGGAGCACAGTGATTTGTGAATTCCCTGACAGCTTACCTTTTATTATGAGCTCTATTTTACATAGAGACATGTAGCTTTTCCTCTTCAAGACAATATAACAGATACCTAGAATCTTCTCTGTTATCTCTCATTTGTTTTCAAGCTAGCCTCTTTTTTGTGCATTTTATAGGGATTCTTATTTATGAACTAGTTTAAATGGTTCAGATCAGCCAGTTGTTGTGGGGTGGAGGATCATTAAAACAATAATATTTACAAATGTTTCAGCAAAGTGGCTAGTCGATTGGCAGATTTTTCATACATCAGCTTTCCTAATTTTCAGAATCTTCCTGAGGAATATCTAACAAACGTCTCTGCTCTGAATACCATATTCCTGAAAAAAAAAATTGATCTGTTTTCAGGATGGGTCTCCCCTTTTCTCAGGCTAATACATTTTCTTAGTCTCTCGCTAATATCCTCTGAATGCCTGTGAAGGATGCATCATTTTCTGATAGCTCTGCGCCTGAACCCCACCTCTGTCAATGGCAACGCTTCACCCAGGCCCCCAAGCCAAGCCCACGGTCACGCTTAGCTTCCTTCCCTTTTCCCCACTTCTCACATGCCTCCAAAGCTTGTGAGCTCTGCTTCCTCTATTGTTAAATAGCTGCCCCCTCCCCGGCCGCCCACCACTGCCCTTGAGAACACCTGTTCATCCTGCATCTGGACCACAGGTGTGGCCTCATTAGTCAGGAATCCACAGTCCACACTTAGCATGGTCCTGCCCCTTATTCTTCTCTGCAGCCATCACAGTGACCTACTTTGCAGAGAGCAGAATGGGAACGCCCAGGCTTGCAGACTTCTGCAGCCCCCTTGTGGCTTCAGCCCAAAGCCAAAGGTCTCTGCAGCATTCTGGGATCTGCCCACCACACATCCCAGGCTCACAGCAGTGATTTATTGGGTCCAGGCCTTATACTGAGTTCTGCATCGGGTCCTTACCTCCTTTACTAACCCAGCAGGAAATTTTATTATCTCTATTTTGCAGATGAAGAAACTTAGGCTCAAAACTGTTGTGACTTGTTCCAAGGTCAAAGCCAGGATCCAACTTACGTGCCATTTCCAGAATGTTCCATACACTCTCTGGCTTCCCTGTTTTTGATTATGTGTTCTTCCTGGGAATTTTCTTCTTGAGAAAGATGACCTAACTTTAGCCAAACACAGGTTAGTGTTCTGCTTCCATCTTTCATGGCGCCTGGGCTTGCCACGACCTAGCACTGCTCACCCCTGCATTTCAATGATCTGTTTATAAGCCTGTCCTCTGGACTTCTTTTAGGGTAAGGAGGTTGAAGTTCTGTCCATGTATTTTTTTAATCTCTAAATCCTAAGCAATTGGCACGGAAATAGCACATAGTAGATGCTCACTAATGTTAAATGGCTGGTTTAGCATATCGATGTACTCATTCAACTAGTATTTTATGAGTTTCTGGTACATGCACAGAACTTTTCATATACTAAAGATGTTCAAGCTAGAGATAGCAGGTTTTCTATTCAGAAATCACCAAATTAGCCATGGATGCTCTGTCTTTGGGGAGGGTCTGCACCTGCCTTCGTCATCTGTAAAATGTGGATCATACCTCCCCACCTCATAGGGCAGCTGAAATGGCAGCAAACATCCTTAATGTTAATCCAGAGTCCTACTGTACTGTGTTGTTGTAGAGACGTGAAGACACATAAAAATGGAAGGGGTGGGCGGGGAACAGCTAGGCACCAGGAGGGATACAACCAGGGCAGCCCAGAGGGCTCAGAAAAGATGTCAAGGAGAGAGTAGGACTTGACCTACTGGATCACCTGGCGTCTAGTGGGTTTGGGTGAGACTGAGGCTTTGTGGCGCAGGGAGCAGCATGAGGGAAGCAGGGGGACTGTGCTGTGTTGGAGCCCCGTGAGACACAGTTGTGTGAGTGAGCGGCCTCTAGAAGGTGGATCACCATGGTGTCTGCCCAACTTGATGCTCTTCCTGTGAGCTTCCAAACCTGTTAAGCAATCCAGAGGGCTGTTTACCAACACACGCTACTCTTCTTATCCGTGCCAATCTCATCAGCAAACATGCTATTTCCCTTATTCGTGAATAATAATTATTAGTATTTCATAATAAAATGATCTTTCTGAATAATTATTTAATGCCAGAACTCATCCATTCTGCCTTAGTGAATATTGCTTTGCCCTGGCCTCTGGCCACAGGTTACCGTGGACAGCTGAGTGTCAAGATCATCACCAACCAGGCCCTTCACACACATGCTTAGCCTCGTCGCAGACCTAGGGTCACCTGGTGAAAGGCAGGTGTGTTTCCAATTGGCACGCTAAAAAAGAAAACCTGAAAACACTGATTTAACATATCTGAGTATTAGAGATCAATCGTTTTCTCTGGGGCTCACTGAACAGGAATTAGCTCAAGAAAAACATCTTTAGCGTGTTCAGTTACCATTAGCGTCAGGCACCCAGCAAGCTTGTCCTGAATACATTTCAGAGTCCGAGCCCAATTGGAGGAGCGAGGCAGGTAGAGGGGAGTAAAACAGGCCTTGTTTTCGAGGACTGCTGCTCTGGAGTCCCACTGCACTACCCAGCGTGGGGAGTCCTTGTGGCAAGCTACCCTATATCTCTGAGCCTCAGTTCCCCCTCTGCAAAGTGGGTCTAGTAACAAACTCTTCATATGAGTATTGAGAGGATGCAGTGATCCCTGTTGGGTGCTTAGCGGAGAGTCTGGCATGAAGTTCCTGTCCTTACAGTGGCTGTTTCTTCTGCAAGGGTCTTCTCTTGGTGGCTGTTAACACCATCCATCCCTGTCCTCAAACACTAGATCCCCTGCCAAGAAGCTACTCATAGGGCAAAGATTTTTTTAAAAAACATGACAGTGACTGTCACTATCTGAGAAGTGTCCATGGCCAGTGCCAAGAGGTGAACAAATTCATAGCTCTCCCCTCTGGGGCTTGGAGGGCACCCCTACATCTCGGAAGGGAGCCTGGAATCAAATTATCATGTTTCCAAATTTGATGCTGATAATAATGGCATAGACAGACGAGGCAGTATGGAAACCAGCAGACACTCGTACTTGCAAAGGAGGATTTGTCTGGCTTTCTAATTTGCATGTTTCCTAATCCAAAGAGGGTGCCTCAACCGTGGAGTAATTAGAGAGTGTGTGCCTTGATCGGGGGAGGAGGGAGTTTGAGGGGCAGGCAGGGATGCACGTGGATCTGTGCTGAGCAGCTGCCCATGAATAATTTCTAAAAGTTGCCAAATATTTAGAAGTCCTGCTCGTCTGTCATAGACTGGCAAAAAGGATGGTTGAGGAAAATGGGTCTTTTTCTTCCCCCAGGCTTAGCAACATTGTTTTAAAGATTTCTTCTCCTTTTCAAGGTGGTTTAAGGCTGTGGGGTAGGCAGGATAAGATTCTACTAAACTCCTTCATGTCAGGGAGGGCTCCCTCCCCCGAGTTCAGTAGCTCCTTCTGTCCTGTCTTTCATGCATTAGAAAATATAGACATTAACAGCTTTACTGTTGCCTGGAAGGTAAACAAGGAAGCTGTGAGTATGACATCAGTGCGAATCTGAAGCCTAGATGATTCAGAAACGTTTTGCTTTCTTCCATCATTTGAATTACCCATTGGAAGCAGAATGAAGTTGTCCGACAGAATGCAGAGACAGCCGCAGGGGCCGTGGCTGCGGTTCTGTCCATTCCCCACTACGCTTAATTAAAGTGAGGAGGTCTCTGTTATTTTTTTATTTGGAGTAATGATCCTGCTCTTTGACCAGTCCATCTAAAGTAATGGTCATAGTCATGGTGCTTGAGCGTTACTGTGATTGAAGGTGAATGACAGTTCTTGCTACCCCAGTGCTCTAATCGATCAGGACAACTCAGTGTCTTTTGGGAAAAACTGGAGTCCAAGAGAAGGCAGCCAGGATTGAGGAACTTGGCTCCGGGGGCTGGTCATTCACAGTAAGACTGCTTCAAGGTCAGTATCTCTGGCATTTAACTGCATGAAGTGGAGTTTTATTCTGTATCCTTTCTTTATAAAATTTTAATACATCATGAAAAGTTCACATTTTAGATATACACATAGAAACATGTATGTAAACATGTTAAAATAAAATGTAAATGCACTTCCAAAAAATTCTTCAAGGTTGCTACTCGTTTAAAAGACTAGCTTGGAGATACGCATGCTACACAAGCCACTCAGCAACCTACATTCTGCCCACTCGAATGCTTGTGGTGCTTTAGGCCAAGGTTGTGTGTAAAAGGCATTTTCCTTTTGTCTGAGTTTGGAAAGATTGGCCAGTTTGTTCATCTCAGAAGTAATCTGAATGTTTCCCTTAAATGGAATAGTTCCAAGGGACTGATTCTAAATGCTGTAGTTTTATTTTCTTCTTTGCAAGGTTAGGATGCACAATAACGTCGCTCGGTCTTTCCATATCTTGTGAGTAATCAGGACCCAACCCAGCAGCCTGGCCACTTCCTGTGGGCGCCCTCACTGGCCTGACCTTGCCTGCCCCTGCCCCCCTTCCTAAGGGTGGATTTCCCCTGTTCCGATGTTGTCACCCTGCCTTTTTCCCAGGGCCTTGTCGGGCTTCCTCCCTGCTTCTGTTCCCTGGAAGCAGAGTGCCTGCAGCTGTGAGCTCCAGGGACTCACCAGCCAAAGCTCCAGCCAAAGCTCCAACTCTGTGGCCAGGCTGGTCCAGGCCTCTGTGGGCCAGGCTACTTCCAAAGACCCACTTCTCCCACAGTAAATATATGGCCATCCCGGGGCTTTCCTTTCTGGAGGAGAGAACATAATGGAGCATTCTCTAGGACTGGAAAATATTTTAAGGAATAATCCAGTATCATTATTGCCATCCACAGAATGCCTTTCCTACACCATTCCTACACTAAAGGAATTACAGCTTCACTGGGAGGAAGGAGATATAGACAAAAGAAGCAAAACAAAACAAAAACAAAAAAAACAAGCAGACAAGACTGGGTATAGTGGCTCACGCCTGTAATGCCAGCACTTTGGGAGGCCAAGGTGGCTGGGTCGCTTGAGCCCAGGAGTTCGAGACCAGTCTGGGCAACATCAGGAGACCCTGTCTCTATAAAAAATACAAAATTAGTGGGACATGGTGGCGCACACCTGTAGTCCCAGCTACTCGGGGGGTGGCTGAGGCAGAAAGACGGCTTGAGCCCAGGACATCAAGGCTACAGTGAGATATGATTGTGCCACTGAACTTCAGCCTGGACTATAGAGTGGGACCCTCTCTCAGTTTAAGAAAAAAAATAAAATAAAACAAGCAGACAAACATACATGGCAATGTAGGATGGCTTCCTCCGGGAGGCCTAGCCAGGAGTGGGCTCAGCAGCCCCAGGCTGGCATTGCCACTGCCCTGTCTCCTCACTCTGTGATGCTGGTCCGGAGCCTCACCAAGCCTCAGTGTCCTCATCTTTAAAGTGGGTCTCACCGGCCGGGCTTGGTAACTCATGCCTGTAATCCCAGCCCTTTGGGAGGCCGAGGAGGGTGGATCACTTGAGGTCAGGAGTTGAAGACCAGCCTGGCCAACATGCTGAAACTCCATCTTTACTAAATATACAAAAAATTAGCCAGGTGTGGTGGTGCGTCCCTGTAATCCCAGCTACTCAGGAGGCTGAGGCAGGAGAATCACTTGAACCCAGGAGGCAGGGGCTGCAGTGAGCCAAGATCCCACTACTGCACTCCAGCCTGGGTTACAGAGTGAGACTCCATCTCAAAAAATAAATAAACAAATAAAAATTTAAAAATAATAAAGTGGGTCTTGCCTTACCTACTAGGATAGGTGTTAGATGTGGGAGAGATGCCATAAGCAGTGCCCAAGGCACTCCACAGCCCGAGAAATCTAAGCTCATCTCTCCTTCCCCTTGCTGGAGGACAACAACGTTCAAGAGAACAACAGGAAGCTTTCCCATGAGTGGAAGGATGTTGTGTCAGCTTCTCACTGACCCCACTTCACGGATCTGTCTGCTCAAACCAACCTCCCCAACCCCCAGCTTTTAAATGTGCCTCTTTCACGGTTTCAAACTTGTTGCTCAATATTACAGTAGCCGTCAGTGTCGCAGTGTTGGCCTAATGGAAGTCTTCACTTGGTAAAGGTTTACTTTAGAGAACATTATGATTGGTTTTTGCTCTAATTCTTTAAGAAACTGATAGTTGTGGTTTCCTACTATCATGTGTGAGCCACAAACCAATAAAATACATGATCTATTTGTAGTACAAAAATTAGCGGAATGTGGTAGTGCACACCTGTAGTCCCAGCTACTTGGGAGGCTGAGGCAAGAGGACTGCTTGAGCCCAGGAGGTTGAGGCTGCAGTGAGCCGTGATTGCACTGCTGCACAATAAGGCAAGAGTTCAGTGTATTCTTGCCTTATTTTTTAAAAATCAGCTGCAAGTTTAATTTCAAGTTATGATTTGTGTTTGATTGGGGTTGTCAATCGTGCAACCATTGGCAAAGTGCCAACAGGTTCTACCAAAATTGGTCTTTTCCCATGTGGTTTTAGTCTGGTTTGACTCAAGCCTGCTGCCACTGTCTGCAGCCCTGCTCCAGAAACTTCTGCATGGCATTGGGTTTTATTTTACATTAAAAGAAATCAGCATTGCATTGGAAGATTGATCATTTTTATCAATCCTCTTGAGATACTGGAAGTATAACTTCCATTCCTGGCTTCTTCCCTTGCTTGGCCCCAGTCAAACATCACAAGTCACTCTTTTTAGCATCTTTTCTGGTTCATTTTGGGGAGTGGAAAGGATGGACTCTTGTAATAAGTTATTCCTACAAAAAAGCAGTTCCCCTATCTGCAGTGATCCTCAAGTAATCATTTCTTGCCCAAAAACCAATGCCCTCTCAGTCCCCTGCCATCGTGCTCTATGTTATACTGGGTTCCACTGCACCCTGGAAACCCTCTGTGCTTTAATATGTTACTCAACAGATTTTCCCCGGTTGTTTTATATAGCTGCCCCAGTAGGTGCTTTGGCATTATATAGACTATCTTTTAAATTTTATTTATAATTGTTGTTTCCATATACAAATCCTTTTTTTTTTGTATTAGTAACTTTGCACCTTGTGACCTTAACTCATATATTGCCTCTAGTGGCTATTTTTGAATCCTTTGGGATTTTCTACATAGACTATTAGTCATCTGAGAATAAAGTTTTATTTTTTTCTTTTCAATGCTTATGTCTTTTAATTCTTTTTCCTAACTTATTACATTGGCTATGATTGCCAGGATAATGTTAAATAGGAGTGGGACAAATCCTTGCTTTGTTCCCAGTGCTGGGGAGAGATATTAAGTCTTTCACCATTAAGAATAATTTGAGCTGTAGATTTGCCCAAATAGACTTAAAATTCCTTAGTAACCAGAAGCATTTTTTCTGCTTCTTGGGCTTCAAACACACCTCATGGGTCAGCTTTTAAATGTATAACAATATACATTTAAACAATTTTTTTAAAAATATAACAATTTATAACAACTTTTAATTGTGTGCTGTAGAGTATTTGATTTGATTTAAAATATCTAGTTTTGTCAGGACTAAGATAGCAAGTAGTCTATTTTAGTGGGAAACATCATGTACTGCATTCACTATTTAAAAATAGTAACAATCAAAACATGCTTCCACCCTTCACCAGTGCAGACATGCAGTGATGACTGAGCAAGGTCTCATTCACAGGTAGATAGCAGCCTAATCAATAATCCCAGTGTGAGGCTGCCATGCTGACCACTCAGAACAAAACAAGCGAGCTAAATTCATCCACTGAAGAATGGGTCAACAAAATGTGGTATATCCATGCAATGGAATATTATTCAGCCATTAAAAGGAATGAAGTACTGGTACATGCTACAATAGGGATAAATCTCAAAAACATAATGCTATTATAAGTGAAAGAACCCAGTCACAGAAGGCCATGTATAGTGTGAGTCCATTTATATGAAATACTCAGAATAGGCCAATCCATAAAGACAGAAAGTAGATTGGTGTTGCCTGGGGCTGGGGACAGGATGGAGCTTGGGAGCTAGTGAGCTAATAGTGGGTGTGGGGTTTCTTTTTGAGTGATGAAAATGTTCTAATATTAGATTACATTGATGGTTTCAAGCTGGGTGAATATACTAAAAACCATTGAACTGCACACTTTAAACAAGTGAACTTTATCATATGAAAATTATGTCTCAATAAAACTGTTTTTTTTTTTAAAATAAAATGAGAGCTAATTTAATGGGAGGCTGGGCATGGAGGCTCATGCCTGTAATCCCAGCACTTTGTGAGCCCGAGGCGAGCAGATCACTTGAGGCCAGGAGTTCGAGACCAGCCTGGCCAACATGGTGAAACCCCATCTCTACTAAAAATATAAAAATTAGCAGGGCGTGGTGGCACATACCTGTAGTCCTGGCTACTCAGGAGGCTGAGGCAGGAGAATCGCTTGAACTCTGAGGTGAAGTTTGCAGTGAGCTGAGATCACTCCATTGCACTCCAGCCTGGGCGACAGAGGAAGACTCACTCCGTCTCAAAAAAAAAAATAATAATAATTAATTAATTAATGGAATTGATCAGGCTAGATAATGATTAAGCTAGAAAGCTGGAGAAAGTGAGCTGCCCCAGACCAGGTTGTAAAAGGCTCTTTTGTGGGGAGGATGGGCTAAAGGAACTACTTGAAGGGGAGGGAACCCTATAGGCCACAGCAGAGGCAGCTGACTGATGGAGCATCTTGGGGGCTAGGTCAGTGGCCACACCCCACCATCAACTGACCATTAGAGGTTGTATTAAAGTGTGGGGTAGGACATCGTTAAAAGCTGATGATTGCAGCCAAAAGAAGTATCATCTAGATAAAGAGGTCTCTAGAAGACCCCGAACAATTAAGCAAAAATGGGATAGTCGACTAGTGCTGTACAGAAGGAAATGGCTAGAATTAGCAGCCAACTCCTGTTAACCAGAAAACTGACTTTTTTTTTCTTCTTTCTTTTTCAGACTATAGCCTTCACTTTCCCTCGGTGAGTACAAAACTTTTTAAAAATTATTTTTGATGTACAGATAACTAGTTTAAAATAATATGTGGGATTTAATTATTAGAAGAGCATTGTTTTCTTGAGAAAGAAAGCCATATGGTCAGTGTGTTATATTTGAATTTTATGCCTTACCTTGCTTGAACAGGCTCATATCACACCTTTTTGTTACATCATTTGCGTGTGTGTGTGTGTGTGTGTGTGTGTGTGTGTGTGTGTGTGTGTGAAATTTGGCTCAGCTGCTTGGTCTCCTGAAATGTATTGTTGAGGACACAATTTCTACATGCTTTCCTTTCACTGACGTGTCGTTGCTTGTAAAAGGGCCTAGCCTTATCTCAATGGCACACATCCGACCAGTGTTCAGGAGCGCGGGGGCACATAATTGCATTGATGGTAACTGCTTCTTAAATTGATCTGCTCTAGAGAAAACTGCTGAAAAGGAGCTTCTCCGGATTGCATGCTCAGTAAAAGCAGTGTCAGGGGTGTCGCATAATTTTATGCCTTTTGGGTCCAGGCAATGGCAAAATTCCATGACCTTGATGTCCTTAGAAAAAGAAAACTTTAAACAACAGAGCCCTTTTGCAGTCTACTTAATCAGTTTAATGCTGTTAAGTTTCCTAAAGAAATCGAAGGAAGAAAATCTAAGAGCTTTTGCAGTGTCTGCACCGTGCAGGTGAGTGGCACATGGACTTCTGGGTGTGCTTGCTTTTAGCGGGCACCATGATACCGGCCACCAGGAAGCTGTATTTCCTAAATGTATTGCCTTGTTTGAAAGGCACTGACTCCGTTCTGAAATCATTTTCAGGTCAATGGATCAATTATTGTGCCCTGGCTGGCCTTCTTTTTTAGGCAGGGTGCCCTTTGTGGCACTGTTCCATCTGGGCATAAATGCTTATGGTCGTTCTTGGTGTGATGAAACGCATTTTGACTGTGTGGATTGTTTCTTTCTTTCTTGATAAGGAATGTTAAATAAAAGTAATGATTGATTCAGCTGGAGAAGAGGGATGCCTTCATTTGCCACCTACCAAGTTAATTTTGTTGTCCATGTTCTCCACTGCATCATTATAAGACGTTGTTGATTCTGAATGGGGAACTCTTCTTGGGTAAATGTCAGCGGTGGGATCAAAGAGAAGGATCGTTACTGGAATCATATTATGGGATGAAGGATTAACTATATGAAATCTACAATCCCTTATAGCCTCAGAATCCTATACAAGGGGTGTTGGCTGGTCGATACTGGTTCGAACGCTTATTAAATGTGTCTTTCTTCAAAAGCAATGCAGCTGCGTGCTTTATCGAATGCAAATGTGCCTACCATGCTAGAATGAAATATTTGAGTGTCAGACCCCACAGATATAGCTCCTTTTGAAATACAGGGCTCAGATTATGATTTCTTACAAGTGTGTGACCTTTGCACCCCTTGTCTCTCCACTCAGTACTGGCCCCTCCGCACCCCATTTTGCCTTCTGCCGCTTCCAAAATTTCTTATTCCTCCCAGCAAGTTGACCTGCTCCCCATCAGTGAGTCGGCAGCTCCCGCAGCTGAGTGATCCTGTGACAGGTGCTTCTGGGGCTCCTCCACCTCCCGGCATTGTCTCAAAACCGGCAAGAGATTCAGAAGTAGGTGCCCCACCCGAAAGTCACTGAACGTGTGTGCAGGAGCTGACTTCCTGTCCTCCCTGCATCCACCATGGGTAGTTGGCGGCCAGAGCCGCTTCAGGGGGCACCTCCCTTTTCCTGGCCCCACCCTGCCTTTGCCTCCATTTTTCTTTCTTTCTTTCTTTCTTTTTTTTTTTTTTTTTTGAGACAGAGTTTTCCTCTTGTTACCCAGGCTGAAGTGTGATGGTGTGATCTCGGCTCACTGCAACCTCTGCCTCCCGGGTTCAAGCGATTCTCCTGCCTCAGCCTCCCGAGTAGCTGGGATTACAGACAAGCACCACCATGTCTGACTAATTTTGTATTTTTAGTAGAGACGGGGTTTCTGCATGTTGGTCAGGCTGGTCTTGAACTCCCGACCTCAGGTGATCTGCCCACCTCAGCCTCCCACAGCGCTGGGATTACAAGCATGAGCCACCGCGCCTGGCCCTGCCTCCATTTCAGTGGGAAAGTAAAGCTCTGCTTCAGGAAGATCCTGAGTTCCTAGATTAAGGGTACTTCTGATTCTAGAAATCTTTCTCTTGACACGAGGAAAGGGTATTCGAAGCCTGGGTCTCCTATCTGTGCTGCCTTGTCTGCTGCCTTTGTTTGGGACCTGCCCACGGGGCCACTGATATGGTTTGGCTCTGTGTCCCCACCCAAATCTCATCTTGAATTGTACTCCCCTAATTCCCACGTGTTGTGGGAGGGACCTGTTGGGAGATAATTGAATCATGGGGGCGGTTTCCCCCATACTGTTCTCATGGTAGTGAATAAGTCTCACGAGATCTGATGGTTTTTTAAGGGGTTTCCACTTTAGCTTCTTCCTCATTCTCTTCTCTTGTCTGTGCCATGTGAGACGTGCCTTTCACCTTCAGCCATGATTGTGAGGCCTCCCCAGCCATGTGGAACTGTGAGTCCAATAGGCCTCTTTCTTTTGTAAATTGCCCAGTCTTGGGTATGTCTTTATCAGCATCATGAAAATGGACTATCACAGCTGCCAAGGTAGAATACCAGACTGATCTATTAGCCTGTTGCATTTTCACTGCTAAGCATTTGAGACGTGTACGGAGCTTCAGGATATCTATTAATGGAAGGGAACTTATTGCTCACTTGTGGGATTCAGAGACGTGCTTTTGAGTCAGTTAGAACTAAAAAGATAGTCCACCTTGGGCAGGGTGGCTAAGCCCACTAAGGCTGGAGATGGTGCCACAGCCACCGCCCACACTGGGCAGCTGACTGCAGAGAAACCTAGTCACACGTGCTGGATGAACACATCAGCCTGTGCAAGCCTTCTTTTCTCTCATCTATCCATCACTTCCTAGGATGTGATGTGACATTTAAGTGAGATGGCCCAAAGTAAACATTTAATAAAAGCTAGCTATGGGCTGGGCGTGGTGGCTCACGCCTGTAATCCCAGAACTTTGGGAGGCCAAGGCAGGTGGATCATTTGAGATCAGGAGTTCAAGACCAGCCTGGCCAACATGGTGAAACCCCGTCTCTACTAAAAATACAAAAATTAGCCGGGTGGTAGTGGCACGCACCTGTAATCCCAGCTACTTGGGAGTCTGAGGCAGGAGAATCGCTTGAGTCTGGGAGGTGGAGGTTGCAGTGAACCAAGATTGTGCCACTGCACTCAAGCCTCCATGACAGAGTGAGACCCTGTCTCAAAAAATAAAAATAAAAATAAATAAAAGCTAGCTGTGGTTATCACTGCTACTCTTATTATGATCATCATCACAGAATCATGGCAACTGTTTCCAACTTTTAAGGAAGGCATTTAACTGGATTGTAACATATATGCTGGTACTATAGTGGGTATCAAAAGGAGTTCCCTTTACTAGCAGTATTCCAATTTTTCACTTAAAAAAACTATATTAATATTTGACATCTAGGCCGGGTGCGGTGGCTCACACCTGTAATCCCAGCACTTTGGGAGGCCGAGGTGGGAGGATCACCTGGGGCCAGGAGTTCAAGACCAGCCTGGCCAACATGGTGAAAGCTTGTATCTACTAAAAATACAAAAATTAGCTGAGTGTGGTGGCGGGTGCCTGTAATCCCAGCTACTTGAGAGGCTGAGGCATGAGAATTGCTTAAACCTTGGAGGCGGAGGTTGCAGCAAGCCAAGATCACACCACTGCACTCCAGCCTGGGTGAAAGAGCAAGACTCTGTCTCAAAAAAAAAAAAAAAATTGACATCCAAAAAAATGAGTCAAGTCTTTTTTCCTGTTAAGCTGGATTAGGAAGGGTCTCTTGAGTGGAGTCACCCATTCCCATGTTTTCCTTTCCTTTTTGTTTGTCTTTAACAATAGATTTGTGAAAATAACACTGTAGTTCGTATCAGTGATCCAATATGACCAAAGTTCCTTCAACTGGAGAATGCTTGCAACTCTGTGGGTCTCTCGCATAGTATTTGATGCAATGGAATTTCAGAATTAAGAATTTATAAAAGACGTATCGTTAAGGTTTAAATATTTTCTCCAGACTCTTTGAGGTCTTATATTGTTATACCTGAGGGTATCCACTAGTAAGTAAAATTAAATGATTCTGTAACTTGACTATTTCACTTTGGTTCATGGAAATACCCAAGGAATAAAAGAAAACAAAATTAACATGTGAATATTCAGCAACTGTGAGTTTCAATTTTAAAATGTACTTAGGCTTCCCTTCACTCGCTTGTTCTTCTTTAGTAATCTCTGTTTCCTCCTCTGTCACTTTTAAGAAGTGTGATTTTTTCTCTTCTGACTCATTTGTGTTTCTTGATGTTGATTTGAATGGCTACCATGACAGGAAAAAAAAAATCTGTTCGTTTTAAAATAAAGTTCAGGGTTCTGACAGGCAGGGGGACCACCCCAAGCTTGTTTCTGGCTGCATCCGCTGGCGTGACGTTTCCAGCAGGGCAGGAGCTATATGCCCCGGGCCGGCCTTCAGAATCCCAGAAAGAAGTGAGAAGCCTGGTGGGCAGAGCACATACAAAATTAAAACTTTCTAAGACATGTGATTCCTATTTCCCTTCTTCTTCATATACTTGGGGTTTTTATGAGCACCAATGGATTCCACGGGTTTCTATCCAAGCCACAGTGACAAATTATTCTCCTGGTGACTGAATTAGAAGTTGACAGTAAGTTGGAAGAATGCCTTTGGATCTGACATGACAAACAGATTAATCCTTCATTTATTTCCATTTCCAGTCCTCCCTCCCCCCGGAAAGTTTCCGCATTCTTTCAAGAAGTGCCTCCTAAAAGAGCCTAGTAGGTAATCCTTTGTCACAGAGCAAAGGCATGGGCGTTAATCAGTCACAGTTTCCCCTAAGAGGAAATAGGAACACAGATTTCCTATATAAACTCATGTCTCGTCACCGTGTTCACAGCAGACCCAGTTCAGAGTTGGAATTCTTCTAGAAATCCTTTCTCAGCTGTCAGGGAAACATGGATTCTCCAAGGCCAGGATGGTTTCCCAGCGTCTTCCCAGGAAGACAAGAGGTAACGGGGAGCTCAGAGGGGCCTTTCTTGTCTCTTTGGTTTTATGTCGTGGTTGCTTCTAATATAATTTCTAAAGTACCTAAAAATCAGGCTAAAGAATATTACCAGGAAGGCGTCGTTAAATGAAAATTTGGCAAGCCTCTTAGTTACCTTTATCCAGCTCTGTGCAGGAAATCTGGGATCTACGCTTCAGGAAACCATTTCCAGTCCACCACGCCTCAGTCGATAGTGCACTGGGGATGGCACGGAGGCATTGTCTGTTTGGGCCTGGTGGGTTGTCAGACAGCCAAGAGTCCAAGGTGAGGTTCACCTTTTTAGAAAAACAGTCCCTAACAATTGCTGGGGACATAGGCCAGCTCGATGACATGGGAAAATCCCACCCATTGTAAATTAGACATTTTCTATCTTTGTAATCAAAACTGCCCTCTTCATTTTTCTTAACAACTAGATTTGTGAAGTGGCATTTTAATTAAGTGACACACAGAGCAAGTGTGAGGGACCTGGACTGTAGGCCAATGAGCAGGTCTTCAAGGAGCTTGTCTTCAGGCTCCTGAGGCCAGGGCCGGCACTCTGTGTGTAAGGGTTTCCTGCCTGTGCAGTTCATGTTGCGATATTGTCGGCTGCAGATGAGTGCCAACTGCCTAAGGGGTGGCATCATTCATATTGGGAGAAAGAAGACAAGAAATGTATAAATGCTTTTGGGTGTATGAGTTACAGAGAGATTTCTCAGACCTGGCGGTGCATCAGGATGAGGTCTGGTGCCAAATGCAAGGGCCGTGAGTGGACCAGTCCTACCTGATATAGGAACTCACCCTCAACTGCAGCACCATCCCCTGGGGGTGGCCCCCTGTGGATTGAGCAACAGGAAAGGAGATCACATTCTGCTCAAAAATGACCATTTGCAGTGACTTTTTTTCTTTTTTTTTTTTTGAGACTGAATCTTGCTCTATCACTCAGGCTGGAGTTCATTGGCACAATCTTGGCTCTTTGCAAACTTTGCCTCCTGGGTTCAAGCGATTCTCCTGCCTCCACCTCCTGAGTAGCTGGGATTACAGGCACCTGTCACCACGCCCAGCTAATTTTTGTGTTTTTAGTAGAGATGGGTTTTGCCATATTGGCCAGGCTGGTCTCGAACTCCTGATCTCAGGTGATCCGCCCACCTTCGTCTCCCAAAGTGCTGGGATTACAGGCATGAGCTACCCTACCTGGCCTGCGGTGACTTTTTAAAGCTGCTCATACACATGAACATAAAGATGGAAACAACAGATGCGGGGAACTCCAAAAGGGAAGAGGGAGGGAGGAGAGCAAGGGTTGAAAGACTCTCTATTGGGTACTATGTTCACTATTGGGGTGATAGGTTCAATAGAAGCTCAAAGCCCAGCATTGTGCAATGTACCCATGTAACAAACCTGCACACATACTCTCGAATCTACAATAACATTTTTTAAAACTGCTTATTATGTTGCCGAGTTTGGTAAAAATTATTTAAAATGGTAAGAAAGGAAGGATCTCTGTGGAACTACTGAACAAAAACATGTCATGTAACAGATTTTCTGGGTAGCTTTTCTCCTTGTTTTGAATAGAAATGAGCATAAGCAAAAAAACGAAAACTGGATTCGTGTTTATTTTATGATGAGGGCTGTTTCAGTTCTAACAACTTTTAAAAAATATGTTGATAGTATTTAACTGATTTCAAACAACTCTACCAAGATTCATCTGCTATCAGAAATGGTGCAGATTTCATGTTCAAGTGCTATAACATATACATATAGATAGCTTCTTAAAGCTATATATATTATATTTTACATATACATATTATATATTTAAAGCTATCATGTTAGCATGTTGCTGCTGAGAAATGAATTTTTTTAAATCTCATGTTTGTGAAATTATTATTTAGAAAAACAGGATTTGCTCTATTTCCTGTTTTTCCAGATAACTTACATGCCTTATGCTTAAACAAAAATTGCATTTCTGATAAGACACATACATATGGAGCACTTATTTACAAAGCATGCTCAAATTCATGATCTCAAGTGGGCCCCCTAAACACGCAGAGGCAGCCGTCCAGGCGTGCCTTGTCACCTCTCCCTTAAAGAGGGGAAAACAGAGACCCAGGCAGTCTGGATAAGTGAGTTGTAGGACAGTGGAAAGGAAGTGCCAGTCCCCGGCGGTGCTCTCTCGGACTGAAACGGTGCTCCTCTCCAACTGAAAAAACAGTCAGCTCTGATTACCACCACCAAAGGTGAAGTTCAGACCTGCCAAAAGAAAAACTTTTCCGTTATGAAAAATATTATTTGACAGTTATGCAAGTGACAGAGAACATTAACAAATAAGAACATATCCTGTGGATTCTGCAAACGGTTTGCTGGTTGATAATTATATTTTGGAACAGTTTTATGATCACTTGAGTTGATCTTGGCCAGAGTTCCCAATTATTTCTGCATGTTATCTGCTGACCAAATCCAGCTTTCTAATCTCTTTTCACACACTTGGCACGTTTCCTTCCAGCCAGTAATTTGTTCATTCGCTCACTGAGGGTTTATCGGGTTTATCAGGTATCTCTTGCAAGCTTATAATTGTGCAAGATATTGAAAAATGAAGTGGTTGATTCTAGTTCTAATTTCAGGAAATATTGCTTAGAGAGCCAATGTTTGAGTCCTTTCTCTACTAAGTATAAATGTGTGTTTTGCCCAGGAGCCTAGAAAAATGATTGATTAGAAAGATTTTAGTTCTGGAAAATTGAATGGCCCCTGTAATCCCAGCAGTTTAGGAGGCTGAGGTGGTTGGATCACTTGAGGTCAGGAGTTCGAGAGCAGCCTGGCCAGTACGGTGAAACCTCATCTCCACTAAAAATACAAAAATTAGCCAGGCATGGTGGCACGTGCCTGTAATCTCAGCTACTCAGGAGGCAGAGGCAGGAGAATCGCTTGAACCCAGGAGGCGGAGGTTGCAGTGAGCCGAGACTGCACCATTGCACTCCAGCCTGGGTGACAGAGCACGACTCCACCTCAAAAAAAAAAAAAAAAAGAAAGAAAGAAAGAAAGAAAGAAAGAAAAGAAAGCGGAGTGACTTAGACTTGTCACTTCATCACTCTGAGTCACACCTTCTTGGTCTAAAACATAGAGGGCTGGGTGAGAATTGTTTAAAGACATCTTCAAGACCTAGAGTTCTATGCTCTAGGGTGGTGCTGGTCTGGATTTGGAGTTAGCAACAGAAATCCCCAGAAAGTAACTACTGCAGGTGTCGGCCATGACTGGGACCAGCCGCACTCATCCCCTTGTCTTGCAGGATGTGTCTGCATGTTTTGGGGTGAATGTTTTGTCATCTTCCTATGAGAAAGCAGCACTGGCCTGGGGGCTTCCTCCTCCTGCCTCGCTCATTTGTTTTTGCTCTCTCACTGCTCTCCAAAAGAAGCAAGAACATTTTTTAAAAAAGCATTTTATTAATGGAAAATTTTTATTTGAAATATGGTCATTTCCTTTTTATAATGTTGCTTCTATTCAGGAAGGAAAAGCTGAGAATCCGTGGGCTTTGATTTTAAAACTCAAACAGAAATGTTAGTTAATAAAACAAAGGTATTTTTCCCACTGTTCTGAGGGCCGTTCTGGCAAATGGTTCCGGGGGCCGCGTGATGGTTTATGTTGCTAGAAGAAGTGATTCACTGGGAAGGTGAACCACTTCATCTCGTCAGAAACCATGGAAACCCTCGATATCACTCTGTTCCCCTCTTAGGGAGTTCTCAACAGAAGACACACTGGAAAGTGGATGTCACCAGGATGAAGTTAGAAATCCCAAAAGTAGACTATTTGAGCAAGATCGAATTCAAAGGCATCGCTATTTTCAAAACCTGTTTTTGGCTTCCTTCCAATCTGAAGCCAACACCGACATTCTGTTATGCTGTTTCCCGTTGTGGGTGGACTGACTTAATTTTTAATGAGTGATTCACTACCCACGGCTGTATGTTTTCCGCCTGCTGAGCTGAGAATTAAGTCATTTTCCTTTAAAAAATTCTTTCTGATACCAGCTGAGTAATGTGGTTCTCAGTGTTTGAGACAAGGAGACATGTTAATATCACTTAAGAGAGGGCGTTTAACCTGACCTAGGCTCTTAAGACACGGCAAGCATGACGCCATCATGAATGGAATGCTCTCTAGAAAAGGAGCCTGTCTCATTCAGCGTTCAAAAACATTTTCTTTCTATAAAAATATTTTCCAAAGTTGTGCAATTTTTTGAAACGTTTTCTGAGGGTAATACAAATCCAATCCATTTGGGAAGTCGCGTGGGAGGTTTCCTAATGGGAAGCCTGGTAATATCGGGTGTTTCCCTACAGTGTTCGCAGGGTCTCACCCCTGTCCACTCTGATGACTCCAACTGGCCTCTGTCCGTCCAGCAGGGATCTGGCAATCCTTTCTGATCCATAATCTTTATTAAAATAGCACCGGAGGTACTTGTGGCCACCAGAGCTATTTAGCTCCTGTCTTGGGCCCCACCCCTTACCAAACTGTTCCCTCTCCTGGGCCCCTCAACACCACTCCCTCAGGATGACTCTGAAGCACAGGCCGCCCTATCTTTACAGTGAGTCCCTCCTGCCTGTCCTGAGCACTGATCAGTGAGCCCACCGGGTGAGCAGCTGAAGCTCATCCCTGTGCCCAGCACCTCGGGGCCCCCAGGATCAGATTTTACCCAGTAGAACCCAAGAACCTAGAGGATGGGAAACACAGCTAGCAAGGAGGTGGCAGGAGGGGTGCAAATCAGAGGGGTGAGAAAGGGAGGCTGGCGGGGCAGGTGGAGCACTCGGGAGTTAGTCATGGGGAAAACAACATGACCAGAAAAGGAGCAGAGGTGGGGCCTGTGAGGCTCAGGTACTGAATGTCTGTGCTAAGCAACCACGTGGGGGTCAGCAGGTCACCCCTCTTCTAAGGACATCCGTCTCCCAGTGGAGCCACCTCTGCAAGGCTCTAGGGTTCTCGCCATCCAGGTTGGGCCCTCAGAAGAAACTGAAAAGTTCTCGCACGAAATTCATAGCACACTGAAAATACAAGGGGTGGCAGCTGGGGGTCTCTTTCTTTGGGAATGATTTGCTCTTAGCCCAGCATCTTGGGCCTCAGCTCAGGGCTTCCTGAAGCCGAGCTTCCCTGGAGAAGAGGCCCCCTGTACAGGGCAGCTGCTCGCCAATGCTCCTGGGCCTAGGGGCACTCAGGAAACACCCGAGTTACCCTCAGGGCCAGACCGCAGGCCTGGAGCCGCTCCTTTTGCTGATGCACCTGCATCAGAAAGCCAGACACCTGCTCTAGAAACCTAGGTACCAGGTCTAAAATCCAAATACAGCATCAGGAGCCCAAATACCTGGTTAGAATCCAAGTCCCCATTCAGAAAACTAAGTATCATGCAACAAATCCAAATACCTCTTCAGAAACTCAAATATGTGGTCAGAAAGCCAAGTGTGTGTCCAGGCATTTGTAATAACCGCGTAAGTGGGAGTCTTCATTTTTCTCCAGAACATGTAGCCCCTTTCTGAAATTCATCATAAAGCTAAAAAATAAATAAGAATTGTTTTATTTCAGTGAGGCTGTAGTGCATTTTTTTAATGTGTCTGCTGTGTATATCACAGTGTGCCTGGGATATCTGAAAAAGTTTGAAGTTGCCCCGGTCACAGAATCTAGGGTCCTGATTGAAAATGAGCAGAGGGTTGAGGAAATAGACTCACTGAAATTGCGTATTCAGGTCTATGAAAGACAGAGAACTACATCAGGGGTGTCACAGCAACCCAGGGGCTCCTCTTCTAAGTTTCTTAAATCCCCAGGAAAGGGTTTTCTTTGAAGACGTGGTTAAAAGGAAATGAACTACTAATCTTGAGAAATGAAAAGTCAAGTTCAGAGAATGGCCTGATAGTTCGCGCTATCAGAGAGTGCATGTTGTCTCTAACTCCCATTTTCTACTTTATCCATAATTTATATGATGTGTGACACATAACTTGAAGCTAATGCGTCGTGGGGCCACCGCAGAGGGACAGAAAACAGTTGATGTGGAAGCCATGCCTGACTGTCACAGACGGGGATGGGGGGCCAGGGTCTCAGCTCCTGGAGGGGGCGAGGGAGCCCATTGTCCTGGGATCCCCAGGGTTCACCCAGCATGCATCGGGTCTCAGGAACCTGCGTTGCTGATGGATATGTGAATGAGTGGACGAACAGGCGTGGAAGAAGGGGGAGTAGGGGGAAGACAGTTGTATCTTTGCATTCTTCACAGAGCCTGGGGCAGCACTTAGCACAAACAGGGCTGGCTACTTAAAACCTGGGGTCACTCGTTCAAAAGGCAGGAAAAAAAGCTTTTTCCTTTCTTCGTGTTCTCTCTCTGGACCTTTCACAGTGGTGTGTGTGTGTGTGTGTGTGTGTGTGTGTGTGTGTGTGTGACCTTCTATTTAATGTCACATTCCCCCAGGCACTAGGATACTCTCACTGCCTTCAACTGGGCAGGTAGAGGGCATCCATCCAGCCCCATCCTCCCTGTTGAGGAGTTGGGGGAGTCTCAGTTGCTGGTCGGGGCAGGAAGTGGACAGTCAAGAACCCAGCGGGGTGGAGCAGAAGGTGGACCAGGTGTCAGTTGAGGGGCCATACCCCGGCACATGTCCCATTGCCCCACCAGAGTTCCCTCACAAAACACAAGTTCAGAGATAAAATTCTTATGACAGATGAAGGTAGCAGTTACAGAGCATTAAACCCCAAACATGAAGGGCTCTCTTCTGAGTGAGGGCCTGAGCACTGCTCTGCTCTCGCGTTCCCGAAGCCCACCCTGAGTACGAGAAGTGAGGGTCAGAGCCCTGCAGCGTCCTGCCCATGGTGACTGGCAAAGGACTTTCTTTTCCGGGGGAGCACAGCCAGAGCTCTCTTCTCTGATTCCATCATTAGTTTCTGGAAAGGCCTTCCCTGCCCGCTCTATCTGATGCTACCTATCCGACTTCCAGCCCCAAGTTACTTTCTGTACCCCCGTTTTACTTTATATTGTCATTAAAGCACTTACCAGTATTTGGAACTGTGGTATTTACCCATTCTCTCACCCGCAAGAATGCAGGCCCCATAGGATAGGGATCCCATCCCTCTGTCCCCTTGCACAAGTGCTGGCATGAGAGAGGCACCCAGTGAATTTTAGGTGCATGAATGAATAGTCTTTACGTGACTTTGTATCGTTTTAGGAGCGAGCTGGATATAAATAAATACATGAAGTCAACTAACACCTCCAAGTGTCTCAGTCAATTTTCAGTGATTTTTCTCTGTCGAACACCAGACTGGCTTCAGTGATTTCTTTCACTGATGTGGCCACATTTGTTTTGTTTTATTTTGTGGCCATGCAGCCCGATGTTGCAGGGGCTGTTGGTCCTCCTGACTCCCCGCTGGAACGCAGGGGAGAGCCTCATTCCAGGTCTGCACTGGCCCCAAACTGGGCCAAGACTGCACATTTCAGTTCACTTTGGGTTTCTGATAACAGTTCTCTCCCCAGCCCCCCATCCCTAGGATTCCTAAGAGCTAAGGGATGTACCCACCAATCCAAGCCACCTACTAGCATTGAACTTCTGTGTCTTGAAAAGGGATTTGGTTTTGAACCAGTCACTGGAGATGCGTTCTAAGGTGAGGCCTTCCCAGTCAATAAACCTGTAGGTGTCGCCCACCAAAAAAAGTAAATCTGACCTCAGCCCAGTCCCATGGTGGTGCCTATTCCATCAGGGCAGAGGGGCAGCAGCTGGCAAGAGAGGCTCAACCCCCACCACTCCTGAGAGCCAGGAGGACCCGGCATTCAAACTCAGCCTTCACAGATCCACACGTCTTTGTTCTCAGAGAGGAGAACCCAAAGTGTATCTCCCAGTGAGTTCTGAGGATGAGGGAATTATGAAAGGCACCGTGTCCACTTGTGAGATAAACCAACCCACCTGGTTCCTCATAGTGGGAGGTGGCTCAAGTGTCAAGTGGCCCATGCTACCTGGTCTTCTTGGTTTTCTTCCATCCGCGTCCCTGGAGATGGTTATGTGCTTTGCTTCTTACTAAACGTATCCAGAAGCCAAGGCAAGCTAGGAGGAGGAGTGGGATCTGGATCTGTGGATCCAGAATAGCACCGCAAAATTACCCAGCTGGGGCTTAGCTGACTGTCCAGCACCTGACGGTGGGGTTTAGAATTGGATAGCATCCAAGCCTTTCTGCGATTTCATCAGCACCATCATGAAATAGGTTGTTTAAACACCGATATGAAAACCTGTTTTCCAACGATGCTGCAACATTTGATTAATTCTTCTGGATGGGATATCAAGGTGGCTAAAGCAAGCATTGCTTGCAGTTATGATGAATTTGCTGAGTGTCAGAGGAAAATTGTCAGGCCACAAACTCATCATTCTTAGGTGCCTCATTTAGCATTCTGTCCATGTTTATACCAACTCTACACGAGCGCACACACACACACACACGCAAAGTATTCGAGACCACCTTGAACTAAATGGATTTGACCTCTATTTGTAAAGTGTGCATTAGCGTGAAATGGAGGGGGGCTTTCTTTGAGGGTTCAGCAAGCCATCTAGCCTACATGCTGCTGTCTTAGATGCCAGCCTTGGTCTTAAAGAGCCTGGTTTCTAAGGGAAAATTCATTTCATGGACATCTTGTTGCCAGGAATCAGTGTGATTCACTTTTCATTTCAGGATGATGTTGAGTCTCCTGTGTTATTTCCAGTGTGGACGTGGAGTAGTGACCGATGTCTAATTATTTGGAAGGGAGAGAGCTTCTCTAAGAAGGACATGCAATGTCAGAAGCTTCTGTTGCTTGGCAACACGTAACTTTACCTATGTTTCACCAAAGGCAGTTTAAAGGGCTAAAGACGCCCATTCAGGCAATAGTAGATTACAAGGAAGATCTTGAAAGCTGGCCCGTCAAAATCACTTTCCACCATAGAAATAAACACCTAAGAAAGGGTTTGGGACGTGAGTGGTTGCATGTTGCACACCACCAAACAGGGTGAGAAAGAAGGCAGTGGTGCCATTTTTCCAGAATCATACTGTGTACATGCCCTGTTAAAGTTGATTCAAATTGCTCATTCCTTACAATAAAACCTCCAACCTGAGACTCCCCTTCAGAATGTATGCCCCTGCAGCTTCCCCCGTTTTTATGACTGTGGCACCTCACTGGAACCCATGCCAGCCCCTTCCCATCCAGCTAGTATGCCTCCCGGCATTCAGCTGCAGCCTCCAGCCTTGTTTCATGTCAGCAGCTGAGCTCATGAAAACTCTTCTTTCCAATGAAGGAGGAGGCTGAGAGGTGCACCAATGGCTGGATCCAGGCACACGCAGGCTCTGAGTTCACAGACGCAGGGCCATCATGTCCCGGCTGTTGGGAGTTCCTGTGAATGTTGCAACTCTCATTTATTTTTGAAGTGGGTGTGTAAGAAGCATGTCTGTTCATTGTGGCAGCCTGAGTTTTGGAGGCCCCACAACATTCTTTCCTACGTGGAAAGAGTTTTCTTTTTAATTCAGAAACAACAAACCTTCTCAGCCTCAAACCAGGCCAATCTTACAGTGTCATGGCAAAACAAAGAAAGAAAGAAAAAGAAGAAATTAAAACATGCAACGCAAAAAGCAAATAGAAAAAAAAGAACACAGTTGCAACAGTCAAAATCAGGTTAACTTAATGAATTTGGGCCGAACTTAGATTTAACATTTCCTTGAAGTTTGGCTCCCATAAATCACCTGTCTTTTTCAAACAGCAGCCTCTGAAGTACAATCCAGATTATTTCTCCCCTTTTGATCAATGCTCTTCCTGGGAATCAAACTCAGCTCTTAGGAGCATTTGTAATGAAAGCTAAAGACAGCTGACCACTAACTGGCCGTGAACACCCAGGTAAACTCTGAGTTTGCCCACAAGGAAAAGTTATGGCGTCCACATGCTCCAAAGGGGACCCCATGTTCAAGGTAATCTCCCAAGTCCCTCTGCTGCTGCTGGCTGTGAGGCATCAACATCCTCCCCCAACCTGGACTCAGGGGCTGCAGCCTCAGAGGACCAGTGTCGTGGAGTTCAAATTCAGTTCAGCACTTGAATAGTACATCCTTCAGGAAGCCAGGGCACTGAAGACTGAAAAGCAGAATCCTAACATTCATGTATATTTTAAAGCCAGAGTTCACAAATCGGAGACCTTAGGAATTAATATAAGTACATGTACATGTATTTGTGGCTATGTGTACTAGTTACAAATAAGAGACAAGAAAGGAGATATACAAATAGGAGAACAAAGCATATTCAAAAATGAATATGGCAAAAGTTCAAATGAATGTGAACTAACAACAAAAAACATAGTTTCTCATTTCTAGGCATATTACTTCTGCTTTTTCAAAACCATTTCTCAAGTTATTGATAATAATACGAATTCTGTCCTTAAATTGCTTAGTGAAGGAGAGTAAATTAATGTATTTTAAGATGATCTTTCTGTTTTGAAGTCCCGCTGCTTCCGTCACATTTACACCGGCAGACACGGACACTTCCATCTGTCCCCATTCGTCATCACTGTGAGATGAAGCTAAGAGTTCGATTCACTAAGTTTTATATAGCCAGTACCATGTGAAACACAGGATTTGATTTAAGTGTGTGGTGTGACTGCAATGGGAAGCAGTCGAACACACAGCAGCAATACTGCACCATCACCATGACAACCAGTGGAAATAATGGCCCCCTTTGGGAATAAAAGAGATCTCAAATCCTGTTGCAGTCAGTAGTGCTGGCTGTCTGCAGTAGAGATGGTTTTCAGTGATTGTTTCAGAAATTCCTTATCAACAGAAAATGAACGAGAAGGGGAGTTTTGAGAAAATAAATGGATTTGCAGACAACTTAACGTCATCATCGAAGTCACCAAAGAGAGCAAAGCAGCGACTGGGGAAGCTGAGGCTGAAGTAGCAAGGGCATGCCACCCAGGCTGCTATTCCAGTCGCTGTGAAAGCCTGGTCACTGTCTTTGCCACGCAGAACACATCTCTGGGAATGCTGTCAATCTGTGCCTCCATCTTTTAAAGGCTTTCCATTTCTGTCTGGATTTTTTCTTTATGGGAGGCAGAAATAATAGTGAATTGAATGAAATGGAGTATATAAGTGTCTAGCACAGTCCTTGGCACATAGAAAGTGCTCTGTAAACAGTACTTCGCATCAAATTCTTGGGATGAATGAAAGTGAGTGCCTGGCGCTGCACATAGGAAGTGTAATCGTCTTTTAAAGGAAAAGACGTGGCAGCAAACCATCCTCCCGACATGACGTGCTGCATTGGTGTGTTTACATCCCTGTTCCTTCTGAAAGACTCAAAATTGTGTTGGAGCTACTGGTGCACCTTTGTAAGACCTGCACTAACGACCGCGCCACTGGGAAGGGCACTTCTTTATGAAGTCGCCATATCCCCAGGGACACTGGTCAACCCATAGAATGTGGAAGAAAAAGAAGCTATGTGAAAAAATATTCCCCTTTGTCACAGAGAAGGAGAACTTGGTGAGGCTGGGCAGCTGCAGGAGCCTCAGTTTTTCAGATAACAGAACAGAGTAGAACTTGAGGGTCCATTTCCCTTTTTGTTTTAGGAAGTGCTGTAGAAGGGGGCAAAGAGATCTTTGATATGAGAAGGTATTTCTTCAAAGCAGCATCGTGCCTGAAATAGCATTGTTCTTTATGCTGAGAGAGGGGGAAATGGGAATTTGGTGTTCAACGGGTTTAAAGTTTCAGTTACAAGAAATGGACAAGTCCGAGAGCTCTGCTGTGCCACATCATGCCTAAAGTCACCGAGACTGTGTTGTACACTTTTTTGTTAAAAGGTAAATCTCATGTTAAATGTTGTTACTACAATTAAAAAGAAGCCCTAGGCTGTGTTTGCAGAAAGGCACTAACCATACATGTGCTCGAGAGCCCTTTTGTGTTTTCTTCACTTCATGTTGTAATTCAATTTAGTTTTCCTTTGCAAGGATCCTCGGAAAGTGTATCATCAGCAATGACTTTTATTTTAAAACTAAATGTGAACCACGGGGGGAATCATGATCGACATTGCTCGTTGTCCTTTCTTCCTCCCTGTGGGCTGTGAATCCAACTCGTCCTGGGAGCAGGGTGCTCTCGCCTTCTGTTCCTCTCTGAGCTCAGTGCACAGAAGCATTCTGCTTACCCAGCTGGGACCGCTGACTGCACCATCGAGCACGCAGGTTGCACTGTTCTCAGTAGCTACACTGGATTATATGCCGCCTTTCTTACTGACTGATTATGAACTTAAAACAAATTCACTCTGCTGCTGTGAATTATACATTTATTTTTAAGCATTTATTTCAACTCGAGATGAGCGGTCTCTCCTGTAAATTTCTCTCTGCTGGATCTTTGCTCTGGTTTCTGGTGACATAGTGTGAGTGCCGGCAGCCGCGAGCCTCAGAAGGAAAATTACAAAGGGAATACTCAGTAAATAATGTATTGCCTTTCGCATCAGTAGCCTGCTTGGAAATGTTCAAATTATCAGCCCAGGAGACTCCAGTGCTGTGGACATGGGTCTGAACGAATTGATCACTTAGGGGCTACTGAGAACGCGGTGCTCTGTAAGTATCCATGGATGCACAGCGCAGACGCGGAAAGGGATCCCCAGAATGTTCCTTCTGTTGCTGGTTTAGATTGTGAGGAAAAAATGCATTTTCCATGAGTCTTTAACTTAGTATTAAATGCTGTTACTGGTTGATAATTTAGGAATGTCACAGCAGTTCTATTCCTTGTCAACTCTGCTTGAGCCTCTCTCCCGGTTTCTAAAATGTAACATCCATTAGTTGGTGGGGTAACAGTTTGGTTCAAATGATTTTCTGCCTGTTTTATGTCTTCTACTTCATTAAATTGATACTTAACGTATAAGTAATCCCTCTTTCACGTAAAATAAAAGAGCTAAATTTTCTTTAAGCAAACAGAACACCCTTAGAATTTTGGACCTGCACCCTTCAACTAACATGAAAATGTTAGAGACATTTTGGGAAATATTTTATATGGAAGCTGACTAACCAATGATTTGAAATGTCACAACACAAAATTGGAGGGGAGATTTTCTCTAGCTGCATTTCTTTTCTCTCTCTCTCTTTTTTTAGAAGCATACTGCTTATAGTTTAAGACCATATCCTATTGAATGAATAGCCCAAGTTCTCAGAGACTGTATATTTGATAAATGCTCAAATTGTTTTTAAATTGCTAATGCTCCCATGTGGGTAAGCTCAGATATATTATAGCTCACCTATGAATTGGTTTTGATACTTATGATGAGAACAGACTTCCTGCTGAGAATAAATATTAGATTTCATTCTATGTGGTACTTCGTTTAAATCAGTTTATCCCCGAACCTTGGTTTCTTTCCTACAAAGTGAAGGAGGCCCTACAAGCTCTTGCACTGCACTCAGAGGAAGAGTCGTCCCTGGCACTGTAAGAATTCCACCAAGCCTCACTCACTTGGGCAACTGCCCAGAAGGGCTCAGCAGTGTTCAGACACCTCATGTCTCAGTAGGTGACCGTGCCCATGGACAGGAAGCTACCACTCCAGGGCCGTGCTCTCTCCATTCAGAGTCATGGATAGTAGGAGAGTCTTTATAAATCTGAACTCTGCATGTACCATCATGAGTGGCTACAGTTCACTCTCAACATTTGCTGTATTTTGTTCACACTAAGAGAGAATATTTGGCTATTTCATATTAGAGAAGCTAGGCTAAAACAACTAATCATGTTTTACCTGTAATGTGAAAGGGCTTCCATTACCTTCTAATCAACTTATGTTCCATCCCAGTTACTCTGTGTGCAGAGAGATCTGAGTGTGTGTGTGTGCATGTGTGTGTGTGTACTATGTGTGTGACATCACATGGAAACCAGGGAAGGAATGCATTTATAGAAGTGGGAAGTTCTCAGGAAGTCTTCAGCTTTGGATCTGCTTTCACACTGAGCACTTGGTGTCAGTGTGCTGGAGAAAGGCTGATAGTGAGTAAAGTGTGGGCACAGCTAGGGTGCCGGAACTTTCCTTGCATAGTATTTTATCCCAGTCACGCACTGGGGGATTGTGGACATTTTGTCAGACCCCCATTGTAATGGAAATTTAAATCCTTCCACTCCCGGTATTGCTTCTTCGGGGCTGTTCAGTGCTGCTGTGTGGTTCAGTGGCCTGCCCTCGTCCCCAAGAGTGCCTCCTACTTCAAAACCCCAGGCCGACCCCCAATACAGTGCACAGGCAGGGGCTGGCAGGTGCTCAGTTCCCCTGTTCCTGGAGGAAACTCCTCATAGAGGCAAATTAAGGATTATGCCCTCCCTTTTCTGACCTAGGGGTCTCCCATGGGATGATGACATGTTCTGGGAGATAACGTATGGGAAGTTTCTCAGTATTAGGAGCTGTGGAAACCAGGATGCTGTGGAAACCAGCCACATGTTAGCTGGGCAAACATAAGAGGGCACGCTGTCATCTGGAGTAAGGGGCACTGGAAACATCACCGGGGCCCTATGGGTTGAGAAGGCTGTGGGCTCACCTGGTTTCTCCTCTCTCCCGTCCCTCATCAGTAAACCCCACGACCGTTTGGCAGCAGCAGGGGAGATGGCAGTGTTCCCTCTCACCTGATCTCTGCAGGCTGGAGGGCTGTTCTGTCGCTGGCTCTGCTCGTACTTGGTAGAGCACAGCCACTGCCTCGGGAGCACAGATCCAGGCCGTGCCGAGGCAGGACTGTGAGCCCCAGTCGTGGGGACCTCCGGGGCAGCCACGGTCTCAGCCATCGCCCCGCGGACAGACAGAGCCTATGTGTCTGTGGAGGGAAGAGCGAAGCTGTCAGCATGAGTATGTGTGTATTCAGCTGACCCTGGACTGCTCCTGCCTGTTTATTTCTGCTGTGACCTCAGGGTGCTGAGGGCATCGAGGGGGAACAAGGCCATCAGGAGGAAGTGGGCAAGGACAAAATTATTTCCGGGGAGTTTGTATGAAGGTGGTCATTTGCAGGGGAGCTGCCTAGGGAGGGGGCAGGGAAGACACTGCTGTTCAGGAGGAAGTCAGTAGTGGGGAGCACCCTCTATCTAATTCCAGGGGCCCTACCAATCAGAACAGGTGCCAAGGAAGGAAGATGCAGCAGTGCATAGATAGGCAGGAAAAGTCAGTGATACCAGAAGGATGGATACAGGAAGGGCCAGGGCCTGCTCCTGGCTGCTGGAGCCCTGCGTGGCACATGGCGCAGGCTCAGGCAGCCATGTCTGAATGGCTGAAAATGATCTGATGAATGATGCAATGTCAATTGGCTTTGCAGTGTTTGGGAGTCACATATCTTTTTTTTTTTTTTTTTTTTTTTTTTTTTTGAGACAGGGTCTTGTTATGTTACCCCGTCTGGAGTGCAGTGGTGCGATCACGGCTCTTGACCTCCTGGGCTTAAGCAATCTTCCCACCTCAGCCTCTCACGTAGCTGGGACCACAGGCATGCACCACCATACCGGACTAATTATTTTAATTTTTTGTAAAGATGGGGTCTCACTTTGTCACCCAGGCGAGTCTTGAACTCCTGGCTCAAGTGATCCCCCTGCCTTGGCTTCCCAAGATGCTGGGATTACAGGCATGAGCCACTGTGCCCGGCCTGGGAGTCATATGTCTTATGGATGTTGGGTTTTGTGCCTCTGCAGATATGCATGCACAGATAGACCATTTACAGTCCTGAAGAGCAGAGTGGGCTGTGGCTCAGACACTGGGTTCAAATCCTGGCTTGTCACTTCCTTCCTGACCTCGGGAGGTGACTTGACTGCTGTAAGGTAGTATCCTCCTCATTGGTGATGAGAGACATAGCTGAGATGATTCTTATAAACCACTCAGCACACGCCTGCACATGAGTGGGCCCCATAGAGTGTAGCTGCTGCTGTTGCGGCTGTTTCCTTCTCTGTGTTCTCCTAATCACACTGGGTGGTTGTCATTTTTTATTTCACTGGGAAAAAAAAATTTAAGTTAGCTGTACTTTGGGAAAAGAGATGTTAAAAAATGTTTTCCAATACATTAAAAATATTAGCACTGTTGATTCTTTTAGAATCATGATGTATAACTCTTACTTTGAAACTATACTCTGTTACATTCATCCTGGTGATACTGTTTAACAAAAAGGAAAAAGAGAAAAAAGAAAGTAGCATAATAATATCCGTGAGCGGTTTTTAAGTATGAAATAATCCTGAATAGCTAGAAAATTCAGAGGACATTTTGCGCCATGCGTTTGTGGCAGTTCACGCGCGGACATCAGGCTCTGGAGTTCTGCCAGTGTTTTAAAATTAGAACTAAAGAAATGCGCCCCAACTTAATTAGTATAAATGTCGCCGTGCAACTTCTAATAATGAGTGTGATTTGCAATACATGCTCACCATGTAATTTAGCACAATGGGGCCTGCAGACTGTAGGACTAGTGTTTAATCAAGAGAAATGATTAATACAGAAAGGAACAAAGTTTAGCAATTGGAAGCCTTTGCAGGGGCCTCATGGATGCCCATTTGGATGCTCCCATTTATATCACCCCATTGGCAACACCCCACCCATTCCCACCCCAGTGCGTCTGCCAGGACCACAGAGAGGAAGCCATGTCATCTACTTAGCTGTAGGACAATTTACACATGAGTGGGTGCCTCAGTTTCCTTCTCTGTAAAATGAAGGTGATAATGGTCCTAACATCTTATTTTTGGGGGGATTAAATGGGTCAATGATGTGAAGCACTTAGAAAGGGCAAAATGTGCTGCGTGCAACAAATGTTATGTGTTAATAACGATGATACTACCCTTATGATCATCTTTCAAGAGTCATTCTCCATGGGGATCTTGGATGCCAGGCTGAGGAGGGTGCCCTTCATCCCAAAGCGCAGTACATGTTGGTCCTGGGGTGATTTATGTTTATTGAGGTAAAATTCACATAACATAAAATTCACCATTTTGTACATTCTCAGTGTTGGGCAGCCATCACCTCTACTTAGATAAAACATATTTTCATCATCCAAAATGAAACCTGAACCCACTAAGCAATCAATCTCCATTTCCCTCTTCTCCCATGCTGGCAACCGCCAATCAGCTGTCCATCTGTATTGATTTACATATTCTGGATATTTTCCGTAACCATCCAGTATGGGACCTTTTGTGTCTGGTTTCTTTCATGTAGCATTTGTTTTGAGGTTCACCTGTTCGGTAGCATGTATCAATATTTCATTCCTTTTTAGGCTGAATCATATCCCGTTGAGTTACTATGTTTTGTTTACTCATTCATCAGTGGATGAACTTAGGTTATTTTCTGACTTTTGGCTATGATGAATTATGTGCTATTACAATAGTCATGGATGAGTTTTTCTTTGAACACATTTTCAGTTCTTTTGGATATATACCTAGGACTGGAATTTAAACATCATTCTATGGTTAAATTTTGAGGAACCATTAAATCTTTCCATGGTGGCTGCACCATTTGAATTCTTACCAGCAATGTCTGGGAGTTCTAATTCTTCTACATCTGTGCCAACACTGGGCTTCCTTTTATTTTTTTCTAAATTATAGCCATGCTAAGAGGTGTGAAGTGGAGTGTGATTATGGTTTGGGTTTGCATTTCTTTAATGAATAGTGATGGTGGGCATCTTTTCATGCACTTTCTGGCTGTTTGAATGACTTCTTTGGAGAAGCATCTATTCAAGTCCTTGGCCTGTTTTTTTGGGTTATTTGTCTTTTTGTTGTTGAGTTGTAAGAGTACTTTATGTATTCTGGCTACTACGTCCTTACAAGATAAATCATTTGAAAATATGTTTTCACATTCTGTAGGTCATCTTTTCACTTTGCTGACGCTGTCTTCTGATGCACAAAAGTCCTGAGATGATTCTAGACAGAGACTGAGCATAGTGATGAAAAACATTGCATCATAAAGGGAGAGACTCCTTCCTCTCTTCGTTCTCTTCCACCCTTCCGTATACCCAGAGAGAAAGTCTCAGCTTGGTGCTGGTGTGGCCTTAACACCCATTTAATCCTTGCTCATCTACCTTTTTCACAAAGAGAGAACAGGCTCTAACCCAAGAGCCTTACACAGGGCCAGCCAGGAAATTCATAGTCTGTCTTCCCCATCTTCACTGGTGATACTCGGCCTCCTATTTATACTAATGACAAAGAGTTTTAACATAATGTATTTGATGTCTGAAAAAATGGGTGAGTGATATGATAAGGCTTGTGAAGGTGCTAAGAGAATAGCAGAGTGTGAGAACTGCTGCTGGACACCTCTGGGCGTCCCTGAGCAGGTGACAGATGGGGGGTGCCCAAGGACCCTCAGTCTGGTGATGGGATGTGGGGCAGAGGGAGGACGCTGGGCAGGCCGGCCATAAGCCAGCAGCTGGGCGGCCATTACTGACTCCTCAGTGTGCTCCAGGAGTCGTCCTAGGCACCATTCCCCATTCTTCCTCCCTTAATCCTCTCAGCTGCCCAGCGAGGTGAGGAAGGCCTTGAGCTTCAGGGCTGAAGAGAAAGAAGGGAAAGGTGTGAAGGTTGGCTGAGAGAGGACTGTGGCAGGACTTGGTGAGAAATAGATGTGAGAGATGAGGGGAAAGCAGGGTCTAGAAGGATCTGGAAGGATCCATGGCTAGTGAAGGGGAAGATGGACAGACACAGAACTAGAAGCAGCACTTGAGAAGCTTCTTCACATTTTTCATAGCTCGGCCTGTTTGAGTTTCCTGCGGCTGCTGTAGAAAATTACTGGAAATTTAATGGCTAAAACAATAGAGGTGTATGGTCCCACAGTTCTGGAGGCTGCAAGTCTGAAGCCAAGGCGTCAGCAGGGCTGTGCTCCCTTTCAAGGCTCTGGGAGAGATTCTTCCTTCCCTCCTCCAGAGTCCATTGGGTCCCGCAGTCCCTGGCATTCCCCGGCTTGTGGTTGCCTCCCTCCAGCTTCCACCTCCATCTTCATGTGGCCTTCCTCTCAGTATACATGTGTGTGCCACCTCCTCTTCTTATAAAGACACCAGTCATTGGATTAGGGTCCACCCTAATCCATGATGACCTCATCTTAACTAACTACATCTGCAATGACCCTATTTCTAAATAAGGTCACGTTCTGAGGTTCCAGATGGTCATGAATTTGGGGGACACTGTCAAGCCCCAGTATTGCATTGTTTGCAGCTGGCTGATGACCCATTCCCACTGAAGGTCTTGAGGCATGACTGACACCACTGAGTTTCCCAAAACCAACCTGGTGCATCCACTTTCACTCTGAAGTTCTGACCTAAATTGGCGTTGGCACCATCAGGGTCCCTGGATATTTCACAGAAGAGTGGGGAAGCAGATTTTCACAGACAAGGTTCAACCTGAGCACAGGAATTGTACGCCTAATCACCTAATCAACTTGTAGGTGCCTCTCAGGTACTTAACGTTGACTTGAAAATCATTGCTTAATTTAGGTCTGTTTCCTGTCTGAACTAAATAGAGTCCAGGAGGTTTATAGTCTTTCATGCTTGCTAAATTGTGTTTTACTTGGCTTCCAACTAAAAATGAGAGATCAAACTATACTTACGCTATGTTGATACAGAGTTCCATCTTTATTGCAAACTTCACCACGTGGAGCTGGAAGACGTCTGAGTTCAGGGATCATGTTTTTGTCTTTGTTTGCCTGACTCTGCCAGACCTGGGGTACAGCAGCAAGGAGACCCATAAACATTTGGGGGGATAAAAGAATAGAGAAAACATAGTCCGGGTGAATGAAGGGGCCTTTCCTGCACCCCAGAGATGGTGTCAAGTCCCACGAAAGACTCTTTTTTACCAGAAGAAAAGTATTTCTGTCATGGCTCTACCATAAAGTATTCTCTCTCCTCCTTCCAACCTCCCCATTGTCATTGAATTTCAAATAAAATGATACTCTTTGCTCAAAAGCAACACCAGAGTTTGATACAGCTCAAGTACAACTCCACAGCTCCTAGTCAGGTCAACTCTTATTTGACCTGAACATTGCTAAGCACAATTGAATAAACTCAAACTCTCACTGCCTATTTCCTATTTTCCTATTACCTGATTTTCTAGAAGATTGTGACATTTATTTATTTTGAGGTTTCTCTCTCTCTTTTTTTTTAAGTAACCAAGCAAGGGGTTCTCTCTCAAAAGACATACAATTCTGTGGCTCTACATTGATAAATATTTGAGGGGATGTGGCTGAGTGTTTATAGAGACCTGGGTTGGGGAAAAATACTGCTCAACTCCAACCTTTTTTCATAAACCTTTTGGCTAGTTCATTCACTCCTTGAGCAAATATTTATGAAGCACCTATTTTAATGACGCAAGGGTTTTTCCAGGTAGGCCAGAATTAAAATTAAGTTCTGAGTGAAGATGTTTAGAATCCACAAACCACACAGTATTAACCTCTGTTAGTGCCAAAATAATCCATGGATATTATTTGGGTAGGGGGAGGAGTTAAAGTAAATATTTCCAATGGATTTCTGGAATTTACAAAATGTGTGTCCATTTATCCTGAAAGGGGATGTTTGTCTGTTTCAATAGAGCTTCCCATACTTGTCCCGATAAAATCTTACAATGTTTCAGAATAATTCCCACGTCCTGTGAGCTATGACCCTGGAGATGTGGGTTTCTGAAGTCTGGTTGCTTTCACACTGCTGGGATTTGAATTCAGGCTCTGCCGTTTTACCAGCTGAGCAGCCTTAGGCAGATTACTTAACCTCTCTGATCCTCAGTGTGCACAGCTGGAAGGCAGGCACCATGAGAGTCTTGTACTGTCTCAGAGAGCTGCTGTGGGATCAGATGTGTTCTGCAGAGAAAGTGCCATGAAGACATCATGCCCTGATCAGCATCCGCATCTTGACTTTTGCTCATCTGTGCAACTTGCTCGGCTTCTGTACATGATTGTCTCTGAAATAAGAGGGCACCTTCTGCCTCACACACCTTGTTCCTACATTGATAAACCCTCCCACATCCCAGTACTGACTTAGGGATGGAACCCCGAGCTTCTCATCACCCCTGCTGCTTACAGGGGTTGCACTGGGGTTGGTAGTCAGCTTCCTCCAGGAAGAAGGCATCTCTCACCACTGGGGAGGCACAGGAGGCTCCACGCCATGTGTGCCTGTCTGCAGAGTCCCCTGCCCAGGGTACATGCCCCTGGGAAAACTGCCCAAGGGAAACAGTGCATCCACCATCTCTCTCTGCAGCCCTGCTGGCTCGTCCGCCCTCGCCTCCCTCCCTCCCTTTCACCCTCTCTCCCTCTCTCTCTCATTCCCTCCCTCCCTCCCTCCCTCCCTCCCTCCCTCCAGGTGCCTTTGCAGCCTCAGGGCATTCATGCTGCACCTCTGGCCTCCTCCTGGAGATTCTGGAAGGTGAGATAAAGTCCGTGGGATGCCGAGCTCTCTCTGGACCTGAAAAAGCCTCCCATCAAGGAGAGAAATCCTAGAGATTCTTAGCAAAAGTTTCAGTAGCCAGGGATAATGTCAAACAGCCAGTCCCAGGTTTCTAAACCCAGTTGATCAATATCCCCTTTATTCTAGTAGGTCAGGGGACTCTGGAGTTGGGGGTGGTATTTCCTGGGAGACAGCCAGCCCGGGCTAGTGGAGCATCCCCATCCCGCCTTTGCTTTTGGTATGGGAAGGAGCCCGACACACTTGGTCCTTCTCAACTCCTGCAAGTCACGTCTTCCCAGAATCTACTGTGCTAATTCCGGCCAGGACTCAAGGATGTAAGAAGTAGGAGACGCAGGAGCAGGGGCACAGAGCTGCCAGCCCTTTCTCAGAAGCACATCAGCTGAATAAATGCACCAAAGCCTCCAGGCATCCAGCTTGTGTCCTCATCCTGCCAGGGCCCCTGCTCCTCCTGTCACTGATGAATGCAGACAGTCAGTCAATCAACAAACCTGCATGAATTCAGTGCCCAGTGCTAAGTCCCAGAAGTGACAGAGAGACAGAGAGAGGAGTCTCTGGTCTGGCTGGGGCTGGGTTACTTTGTTTCCTGCAGATCTTACCAGGAGTGCACCTTGTCAGTCAGGGGTTGCTTGGAAACTCAGTTCTGGAGGCCCGGCTGGCTACAGTGTCACCTCCAACATGGTGCTGGCTGTCACCGCAAGCCACAGAAGCACCTTTTCTCCTGGCAGCTGGGAGCTGCAGCATCCAGGAGGGGTCTCACTGTCCAGCAGCCTGCACATTCTGGAGGTTCATATTTTTGGGACTGAAAATTGGGGTCCCCTTTAAATTTCCATCTCCTGCTCGGGAACTTCAGTGTATAATAAGAGAAATAAAATGGATTTTATTGCCTTCTCGTTTGGTTGCCTTTGAGCCAACATATTTTAAAGTGTTTGTTTACATTCCAGAAAAGGGTAAAACATCAACGTCAGGTGAGCTTGATGTTCTGTTAATTCCTGAGAGATCAGGGATGTTTTCTTGTGTTTGTGAACAACTCGGGGAGAGCCGAAGGGTGCGGTAGCTTCTGTGAGACTTGGTCTGTGCTTCAGGGCATGGAGCTGACATTTGCAAAGGCCCCCTGTGTGCCAGCCAGTGCCAAGGGCATGCTTCTTCCCTATGGAGCTTCCCCTGAGGTGCAGCGAGGTCACTATTGTGCCTGTTTTACTCTGAGCCAGAAAGAGCTGGCCCAGAGCTACACGGCTGGTGGACTGGAGCTCGGGTCATCCTGAACTTGTGGCCCAGGCTCTTTGCAGTGCGTGTGCTGCAAAGGACAGCCCTGAAAGATGCTGAAAAGAATTCAGTCATTTAGGTTTTAAAACTTGGGCTTTCCCAACTCCTTCATTGTTTAAATATCACCAATGAAATGGAGGAAATTTATGTAGCACATAATTGTAGTCTCGTTTCATATGAAGACAACAAAATTTCTCTCTTGTTTCTGAGTGGTGGCTTCACCACCCTCCATGGCCAGGAGTCAGGGGGACATATGAGTCACCGTCCAAGCCCTGACCCTTATGAGAGAAAGCAGGCAAGACTGATAATTACAATGGGCAATGACCATGAGCTGAGATGGTCTGGAACTCACAGGGGCACATGGTCACCCTATTTATAGAACATCTTACAGTGATGAGGGCCATTCATTCATTCACTCACTCACTTATTCATCCCTCAAGTCCTTCTGGGCAGCCCCTGGGTGCCAGGCCCTTTGCTGGCCGTAAACCAGGCCGACTTGTCCCCAGCCCTTCCAGCCTGGATACCTGGGTGGGGGTGGTTTGTAGCCCCTCTTCTCACACCAGAGATTACTTCCCATTTTATAGGTTGCCAAATGTACGTGAGCGCCCACACACAGAAAATGGCAGAGCCCAGGGACTCTGAAGCCCGGTGGTTGAGGTATGCCCAGCCTTTGCTAAAGACAGCAGAGAATAGCTTGGCTCGGGGAATTGAAATTTTTTCTTGCCTGAGAAATACCAGAACTCCTCCCTTTGCCGGGGCACAGATCCCATCACCACCATGTCAGGGAAGAGACCATGCAGTTCCCAGCCCAGTGCTCTCTGCCTTTTTCTCTCTCCTACTTCCTTCTCCTCTCAACTTTAGATCCCCAGCCACAAACGTCAAACCCTGTTCCTTTTCTTTTCTTTTGAGATGGAGTCTCGCTCTGTCGCCCAGGCTGGAGGGCAGTGAGGGCAGTGGCGCGATCTTGGCTCACTACAAGCTCCGCCTCCCGGGTTCACGCCATTCTCCTGCCTCAGCCTCCTGAGTAGCTGGGACTACAGGTGCCCGCGGACACGCCCGGCTAATTTTTTGTATTTTTAGTAGAGACGGGGTTTCACCGTGTTAGCCAGGATGGTCTTGATCTCCTGACTTCGTGATCCGCCTGCCTCGGCCTCCCAAAGTGCTGGGATTACAGGCGTGAGCCACCGCGCCCGGCCTTAAACCCTGGTTCGTTAAACAGCTGGTAACCCATCCATTAAGTGGAAGGCAGGCAAAAGGTTCGTGTCCCAGGAGCCACCCGTCTTCCTGAATTGCCACCCCTGTCCTAAGCATGACACTTCATTTGTACATACTTTGAGTTATAGTCTCCAGAATAATTAATTTTAATATGTATGGAAGAATCGATTCCGTGGGAAGAAAGCCAATTTCCTGAACATGGCATGCGGTTTAATGGGTAATTCTCTCTGTCATTCTAGGCAAGGAAAGTCCATTAGGGTGTTAAATTTCTTGGCTGGGGTAGAGATAACAGACCCACAGATTGTAAAATTCCAGGCTGGGACATGGGTGTGAGGATGACTTTTGGGAATTCAGATGAATCTTAGAATGCTAGTTCCTAATTAATCACTGTAACACGGCGAGTGAATGGAAAGGAAAAGCTATTTAATAACAAATGTTTGGGCATAGGTGAAGTGGTTATTTAAGGGAGTGCAGGTACCAGAAACCACGTTTCTAGAGTGATCCTGCAAGGATACTGGTTGAGGTGACTGGGGGACCCCGGAGGAGGCGCGGGTGAGGAAGGCTCTGAGCATGGCCTGGGCGCACCAGGCGGGTGCGCGGTAGACGTTCCTGTGGCTTACCCGATGGTGCCACCTTCTGGTCACCTCTGGCATAGCAGCCGGGCTTCAAGCTTGGCGCATGCGCGGAAGCGCCCCCGTAGCCCGACCCCATCCCTAATGCTTCCAAATTCAGGTGCTAAGTTGAGCCCATAAAATGCAAAGTTATAACACCATTTCACTAGAAATTCCTTTTAGGACACTCCTGTCACTCTATGCTTCCTCTATCTGTCCTATTGGGCTGTGAGCATCCTAGGGGCTCCCCCCTCCACCCCAAGAGGGTGCCATGGCTGGTGCCCAGCCAAGCTCAGCAACTGTGGGTGCCTCACACGTGCCAGTTCACAGGCGGTTGCCTAAACACCTGGAATGTGGATGTCACTGTCCCCCTCCCACCAGCTCAGAGCAGAACCTGGGCCAGAGAGTCCACCTGTGTCCTCACCCATCCTAAGGGCGGAAACTGTCCCAAGATCAAAGGGAAAAACCTCTAAGAGACAAGTGACATGCCCAGGGTGACAAGATAGAGAGCCCAGGTGTGAACCCAGGTCCACCTGTCTCCTGGCTCAGAGTGACAAGATTGTGAGCCTGGGTGTGAACCACCTGTCTCCTGGCTCAGAGTGACAAGATTGTGAGCCTGGGTGTGAACCCAGGTCCACCTGTCTCCTGGCTCAGAGTGACAAGATTGTGAGCCCAGGTGTGAATCCAGGTCCACCTGTCTCCTGTGTTGGGGCTCTTTTCAGAGTTCTGGCCGCCTCCTGGAGCCTCCCAATGCAACTCACCTTTGCAACTCAAGGGTGATTTTAGGGCAATAAAATGCTCCAGGATAGATCTGACCTTGTGGTCACTCAAGAGTCCAGCAACTTCCTGGCCAATAAACCAAACTTCTCCTTGCCCTGGGCCTGTGAGGTCTGGCCCATCCTCCCCATGAGCCTGAGCTAGTAAATATCCAGTGTCACCTGCTACCCTTGCTTTGCTGAGAAGCCCCAGATGAAGCTCCTCACCATGGCAGCGAGGCACCCACCCAGCCTTGGGAGAGAGGCTCATGCCATCAGCTTTGTCCTAACAGCTGTGCTGTTGAACGCCTGGGTTTCTGCTCAGCTCAGGAGTCATTAAGGTGCACCTGCTACTTGCTAGGCATGGACGAGGCATCATTTCCTGTCCTTGGGAGCTTCACAGGAGCAGAGGTGGGGGCTAGCTCTGGTGGCATATTCAGCACCTAGGACACCTATGTCAAATACAAGGATTCCAGCAAATTTTCAAAAGGTTGGCACCAGCCACTCCCCACAACCCTACCTTGAACCCACTGAAGTCTTTTTCAGGGGAGTGTGGTCTCCCAGTTAGACTAGAAATCCCTTCAAGGCAGCAAGGTTGTCGAATCTTGTTAATTAAACAAGGCCTCCTTCCCTGCTCTGTGTCCAGAAGACAGTCAGTAAATATTTGTTAAACAAATAAACACATTTCTATTACTGGCTCTTGGTCACTAAAATCAGCATTTCTTTAAAAATTCATGAGCACCGTAGTGCTTCTCACTGTGAGAGCAAGCCACGTTATGAAATTGGCATGAATTTTCTATTAAAGAGAAGAGTCTATTTAATAAAATACTCCCAAAGGGTAGCTTTTTGGGTTACTGCTGTGCTGCATTATAATTTTCTATAATTACATGCTGTTGATTGTAGTTTACCAACAGAGTGTCAGTAAAGAAAAACGTAACCCTGGAACTGTATTACTTCAAGTGTGTAGCCTTACCAAATGGAAACTCATCGGTTAGCTGGGTCAAGGGTGGCAAAGAGAGTGTTCTCCGAAGTCGTGAGTAGAGGAAACATAAAGTTGCCCTGCAGCTCTCAATGTGTGCGGTCAAAACAAATAGCTGGGGGGATCTGTTAGGAAACCTGTTGGGATAATCTAGAAATGGAGGGAGAATCCTATCTTGGAGCGCCACTGGGGGCTGCTAGTAGAAAGGAGTTTGATGGACAGCAGCTTTAAGGGGCAGCACCTTCTGAGAAAAGCAATCCTTTAAACGGTCGCATGGTAGACAGAGGAGGGATGTGCTATGATCTGAATGTCTGTGTTCCCCCAGATTTATATGCTGAAATCTGATCACCAATGTGCTGGGTTGAGGAGGCGGGGCCTTGGGAGGTGATTAGGTCATGAAGGTGGAGCCCTCTTGAATGGGATTAGTGCCCTTACAAAATAGGCTCCAGGGGACCTATTTGTTGAGGACACAGCAAAAAGGTCTCTGAACAGGCAGAGGGCCCTCCCCAGACACCACATCCGCTGGCACCTTCATCCTGGACTTCTCAGCTTTCAGAACTGTGAGGAGCTTCTGTTGTTTACCCAGTCTAAGATATTTTGTTATGGCAGCTGGGCTGACTAAGACAGTGTGTAGAGGGAGTTTCCCGAAGGCAGGGCTGTGTTTGTTGTGTTCACCTTTGAATGCAAGTAGGTGCCAGTAAGTAGTGGAATGCATGCATGTGTGCGTGCAGGAGGCTACCACGGACTTAGACAAGACCCGATGTGCCCCTACCTCTGCCATTCTCTTGATGTGTGCCTCAGGCCAAATTGCCTGTCCTCTCTGGGTCGTGGTCATCTCTGCTCCAGATGAGGATTCTGATCCTCCGTCCCAGACTGGCTGGCAAAGCAGGAGATGCACCACCCTAACAAGTCTGATGAGGACCAGGGATTTGGCAGGGACCCCAGCTCCACAGGTCCCCTCCAGGCACTGGCAGAGGGTGCGTCCCCTCACAGCTGGGGTGTCCAGGGAGGTTGTGAAGCAGCTTCTCTGAGTTATAAAATATGGAGCGTTCTCTCCTTAGTTGCAATTTGGGGTCAAATGTTCTCCCAAACAACCGGAGGAGCAGTTATAAATAATGCATGCACATTGTTTGGCCCAATTAACATTCTTCAGAAGATGGGGGCAATTCTTTGAAGTCTCTTCCTTCAAACGGCGTGTATCGAGGGGGACATTGACACACCCCTGTTGGGCTGGGCCAAGCTTTTGCCCTAATTAGATATTTACACAAGAGACCCATGCGAGGAGGGCGGATTTATTTTTAATAAAAGAAGATTAAAATCTGTGTATCTGCAGCATATTAAGGAAGACTGAACCAAATTAAAAATCCTCCCACAACTTTGAATAGTGGGGGCCTGGAAAAGGAAGCATTTCACTTGGAATTTACTAAAACTTGTTGCTTTGAGTCAGGAAGAAAAAAAATCAGCAATCCCCCATCCCCCGTCTCAACCCCAGCTTCACCTTGGCTTGTTGGCGCTCCCATTGAGGGCACTGGGGGTGGTCAGCGGAGCCCTCTGCATTTGACGAGCCACTGTAAACCCAAACCCTGTGGCTGGGCATCCATTTGTGGAACTGCAGCCCCAGGCTGGGAGGAAGGAGACAGTGGAGATGACATGGCTGGGAATGGGATGGGGTGGGGGCCATGCTGACACTCTGCAAGCTCAGGGACCAGCCCAGAGGGTCACACAACACACCCGGTCTTCCCGAGAGAAGACAGATCTCCAGACTTTCATGTGGACTCCCCTGATTCTAAATATTTCAAACTAATTTAAAACCTTTGTAAACATATATACTTCCTCTTCCAACCCAGAAATTCCACTTATGGTTGTTGACCCCAAATACATGAAGAAATGTGTCCACAAAAAGACCTGTACCCAAGCATTCATAGCAAAGACCTGTACCCAAGCATTCATAGCAGCTTTGTTTATAAGAGCAAACTAACTGAAACAACTCAAATGTGTATCAAGAGGAGAATGCGGCCGGGCCTCGTGGCTCACACCTATAATCCCAGCACTTTGGGAGGCCAAGGCAGAAGAATCGCTTAAGCTCAGGAGTTGAAGACCAGCCTGGACAACATAGGAAGACCTCTTTTTTTTTTTTTTTTTTTGAGATGGAGTCTCGCTCTGTCGCCCAGGCTGAAGTGCAGTGGCGCGATCTCGGCTCACTGCAAGCTCCGCCTCCTGGGTTCACACCATTCTCCTGCCTCAGCCTCCTGAGTAGCTGGGACTACAGGCACCCGCCACCACGCCCAGCTAATTTTTTGTATTTTTAGTAGAGATGGGGTTTCACCGTGTTAGCCAGGATGGTCTCGATCTCCTGACCTCGTGATCCACCCGCCTCAGCCTCCCAAAGTGCTGGGATTACGTGAGCTACCACATCCAGCTGAGCTCATCTTATAATTAAAAATTGGCCAGGTATGGTGCCACATGCCTGTAGTCCCAGCTACTCACTTGGGCCCTGGAATTCGAGGTTACAGTGAGCTATGATCTTGCAACTGCACTGCAACCTGGGGAACAGAGCAAGACCCTGTCTCTAAAACTAATAAATAAAAGGGGAGAGCTGGAGAGCAGATGGCAGCACAATCATATGACTGTATGCTGTTCTGCAGTCCAAAGGAATGGGCTGCGGTGCCCATGAGAAAGCGGATGGGCCTTGAAGCCTGTGGCACTAGAGAAGCTTTAGGACATGAGCTGCGTGTTTCCACTTAGAGGAAGTTCAAGGGCAGGCAAGGGCATCTTCTCTGGAGGTGGAGATCAGAATGGTGTGGGCTTCCTGGGGTTGCAGGAGGGGACTTTTTGATAGACTGAAAAGGGACAAGAAGGAGGTGTCTAGGATAGTGACAGATGTTCCTCCAGGGGACTAGGGCATGGACCATATGGGGGTCTGCAGCAGACATTTGCCCAAACTCATCACACCGTAGGCTTAAGGCCCATGCACTTAACTCTATGTAATTACAGCTTTTCAAAAAATGTAAAACTTTCAAAACACAGAACAGGTCAAACCCAGTAATACAGGTCACATTTAGTCAGCGGGACCCAATTTGCAGCTTCTGTTACAGTAAATTTTTACCCTTATGTTAACTAGGGACCCCCAGCCCCCAGGTGGAGAAACATCCTCCACTGCCAGCCATCCATGTGGTGAGAACCTAAAACTACTCTAAAAGCTTGTCTATTTTTTTAGACCAGTGCCACTATGCCTGGCCAATTTTTTTTTATTTACTTTTTTAGAGATGGAGTCTTGCTATATTGCCCAGGCTGGTGAGGAGACAGCTCAGGGTCCAGGGAACAGTGTAGGCCAGGCTGACAGCGATGAGCAGAGGGCAGTTCGGTGGCCTGGGAACAGCACCCAGGTGGCCGAGATGTGTCGGTCCCTGGGAGGCTGGCACAGCTCAGAGGGGACCACAGGGACAGCCAGAAAGGTCTCATCCCACCAAATCACTGCCCACCCAGTGGCCCCAGTCATGCTACTGTTTTGGATTTGTTGGTATGACTTGCCTTTTCACACAGGTGAGAGGAACAGACTCACCTTGTTTAGCCCAAAGTGGCTGAGGCACAGCAGCTTCCTGCCTTCCTGCCGGGGAGACCTGTGGCCGCTGTGGAGCCGGTGCCGCCCTGGCCTTGGCTCCCTCTGCCCCAGACCAAATACTCAGGGGTCCTGTGAGGTCCCTCCCACTCCTCCTTTACCTTAGAAGGGTTTAGGAAATGTGGGTGGAAGATGAGGCACATCTAGGAAAGTGTAAGGCAGACCTCGTCATGCACACGCATTGAGCACCTGCTGTATGCGAGTCAGACTGCAGAACTGAGGGGTCAGAATGCTGGGAGGAGACAGCCCAGCATCCAGTGAGCAGCGTGGGCCAGGCTGATGGCAGTGAAAAGAGGGCAGTTCGGTGGCCTGGGAACAGCACCCAGGTGGCTGAGAGGTGCTGGTCCCTGGAGAGGGCATGGCTCAGAGGGGAATGGATCAAAAGAGTTTGGGGGGGCAAGTGGGGCGGGCATTAAGAACATTAAGAAGAGCTGAGAGCTACAGAAATTGGAGGTAAGAGGCCTGGCACTCTTGCTGGATGGGCCACTGTGCACATTGTGAGGGCTGCTGCCCGAGCTGGCCTCAAAGAGGAGTCTGGGTTCAACTCCAAGGGCAGTAGGACAGGGTGAGAATATTTTTTTCTTTCTCAAAGACATTTTTTAGAGGAGTTTCAGGGTCACAGCAAAATGGAGTGGAAGGTACAGAATTTCCACATGCCCTCCCCACACAGGCACAGCCTCCCCCACCGTCAACATCCTGAAATGGAATGGGACATTTGGTAATTGGATGACCTACTCTGGGACAACGCAGTCACCCAGAGTCCATACTCTATGCCACGCTCAGCCTCGGTGGCCACATTCTGTGGGTTTGGACAGATTTCCGGTGACCAGGACCCACCAATGTAGTATCCAAGGGGCTTCACTGCCCTAAAAATTCTCTGTGCACCGAGGCTTTTGGAGGCACAGAGGCTTTCACTCTGAAAGCTGCAGGGGGCAGTTAGAGGGGTCAGGCTGGAGGCTGTGGCACAGCAGGTGGGTGGGCCTTCTGCCCCAGCCTGGCTCAGACATCCACTGGGCGTCCTTCCCCAAGACGACCTTCTCGGAGCTCCACTCGGACTCCACTCGGGCGTCCTGCATGCTTCGCACCACACGCAGGGACAGGTGAGGGATAAAGTACCCGGCTGGAGCCCACAGGGGCTGTGACACAGGAGGGTCTGGCACAAACTCGCTGGGCTTCTCATGCCCACAACAGATCCAGCGCCTGCCCTGCAGAGCCCAGCAGCCCGGGCTGAGAGTGGAAATTCCCAGAGCAACTGAGAGGGGTGCCTGTTCTGGAGGTGGTAGGAGCTTTGGGGCTGGGGGCGTGGGAGGTAGGAGCTTTGGGGCGGGGGGCATGAGAGTGACTTCTGAAACTCGGCGTCCTCCGAAACCTCACGTCTAAATCGCACGGCACATTCCATCTTGACTCCAGCTGGGCCAGAGGCTCCCTCCCGGCTGCTGGATGCTGCTCCTAGCAGTGCTCATCACAGGCACCGGACCCCCAGGGGCTGGATGGACCCATCTGCACAGCAGTTCCAACTGCATCTCACACACGTTACCATCATCTCGCAGATCTGTGTCATCCAGACTCTTAAATTTCCTGTCTTGTGGTCCAATCAAAATAGGTCTTACTGACCCAGCCAAAATCTATATTCGTGAGGCTTTGACGATGCAGATGTTTCCTGCTATTCCTAGAGCAGGAGGCGGTGTTGGCCGAGGCCCTCGCCAACAGCTGTTCCCAGAGGAGGGAGGCTGAGAGAGACTCGGAGGGAGGAGAGGCCGTCTCCCCACAGCCTCCATCTCCTCTGCCACCAGGGACCCTCACTCTCCTCTGCTGAAGCCGAAAGCTGCCCCGGCCAGTTCTCCCAGATCAGCACCCTCAGGAAACCTCAAGAGTTGAAAACCAAGACAGCCAGAAAATGGGGGCTTCTCAGCCTAGTGGGGAGTACTGAGCCCTGGGTTCTCCAACCCTCCAAGCCACTCCAGTCCCCATCTCTCACACTCTCTGCGTCTCTGTCTCTCTCTCTCTCACACACACACACACTCACACAGCACATACAGATAGACACACAGATACACAGTGTTTCAGCACATTTCTACAGAAATGACTAATGCGCACACTGCACCAGGGAAACACCACATTGAAATCAAGGACTCCAGTGGGTCATGAGCTGAGGGTGCATCCACATTGAAATCAAGGACTCTAATAGGTCATAAGCTGAGGGTGTATTTTTTCACCCCAGGCATTGGAGTATCCCCTGGTCCCTGGGCCCCCTCTCCCTTCCCAGCCCCAGACAGGATCGTGCAGCGGTTCCATCAGGACTTGGGAAGCTGAGAGGCCCGACTTCCAATCCCAGCCCTGCCCCTTGCTCACTGCATGACTTGGGCCCATTGCTTGGCCTTTCTGAGCCTCAGTTTCCCCAGCTGGGGGAGTGAAGATGGCAGTTCCCGCCTCATAAGGTTGTGAGGACAAGACAAGAAAGCGCGGGTGGATCGTGTAGGCTGACGCCCAGCACTCAGAAGATCTCCACGCGGTGCTGTTTTTGCGGGGTCACTGCCCTCCTCTCACCCCAGCGTGGCCTCAGCCACCAAGAGGCCTAGAACTCTGGGAAAGGGGCAGTCAGGACTGGACACGGCTCCAGGCTTTTCTTGTCTCTCTAAAATACTCAGAGTCCAGGGTCCTTTGTGGGATCTGCCTTGAGTAGCCAAAGGTGGCACAAAGGGAATGGGAACCCTGAACACGGGTTTGCCATTCCGGGGCTCTCTGGTGGTGTGTCCTATGTCAGCCCGTCCATCCATCCATTCATTAATTCATTCATTCATTCATTCATTCAGCACGTGTTCATCAGCTGCCCCCTGAGCATCCACCATGTGCATTAAGGTTCTCCCCAGGCCTCTGTTGGGCGGGGAGCTCAGCCCGAAGCCAGGCTGTGAGTGGGATGGGAGAGGGTGCCAGACAGGGCCCTGCGAGAGGTGTTGGGCACACAGCACCCACGGTGCCTCTCCCGGAAGACCCCTGCCCCTCTCATCTGGGCAGTAAGGATGGTTGGGGTGGACGGCCTGGCTTTGCCCAAGCCCAGAGCAATGGTCCCGGTACAGTGATTGTTATTAAGTTCTCAGAGAAATGCCCAGAGTCCCTCAGGTTGGTCGACATGTGTTCCTTGGACTCCTCAAAGGCTTTGCCAGAGGGTGGAGGCTGTGTGTGTGTGTGTGTGTGTGTGTGTACGTGCGTGCACGTGTGTGTGTGTGTGTGCGCGCACATGCACGCTGGACACAGGGCTGTGGCGTGATTGTCAGATCAGAGGCAGAGTAATTGTGCTCAAAGCAAGAATAATTAATAAGCCCACACTTTTCCACAGTGGACCTTCTTATTAAAGTATCAGAATTTAAGCAGCCCAATGTTGTACATATGGATGTAAATGAGATACGCATTGTCCATTTGAACAGCTCTAACTTTGTTTCTGTCTCAAGTGGTACATCTGCACTAACACAAATCCATTTTTTACTTGACTTTGATTTGCCGATTAATATTAAGACGCTGAGTTCAGGTATATGATCAGGTTACAAATATAATCAGTTTTTTACTGAATGGCTGTTATTTGGTTTCCAATAACAGACACCTGTTTAAGGATATTTCAACAAAAAAAAAAACAAACAACTGCTGAGTCTTACTGTGGCTCAGTATTTGGGTTTTAGAACAAGAGTAACTAGATAACCCTGAATGTATTCTCTTCTTGGTTTATATTTTTTAAAAAGAAAAGAAAAACAGCTCAGTTTTGACATTAAGGAAATGGCCGGTAGCTTCTGGTTTCTCTGGGCAGCCCTGCTGGGAGATGCTGGTCCTTACTCTTCTGCTCACTGCCCTCCTAGTGTCCCAGTGGTGGGATAATCCAGAGCCCACCTCAGACAAGTTCTAACCCAGATGAGCTCACAGTACTGCCATCCTGCTGCATCCTGAGCGGGCAGTGGGTTTCCAGCATGGGGCCCCATTGTGGGTGATGGAATTTAGAGGAAGCGGCGTGATTTGATAGGGGTGATTCAGCCATAGCTCAGCCCTGTGGGTACAGTGTCTTTTTTTTTTTTTTTTCTTGAGATGGAGTCTCGCTCTGTCGCCTAGGCTGGAGTGCAGTGGCGCAATCTCAGCTCACTGCAAGCTCCGCCTCCCAGGTTCACGCCATTCTGCCTCAGCCTTCGGAGTAGCTGGGACTACAGGTGCCCGCCCCCACACCCAGCTAATTTTTTTGTATTTTTAGTAGAGATGGGGTTTCACCGTGTTAGCCAGGATGGTCTCGATCTCCTGACCTCGTGATCCACCTGACTTGGCCTCCCAAAGTGCTGGGACTACAGACGCAAGCCACCGCGCCTGGCCGAGTGTCTTTTTTTCAGGTGGGATGGTAGTGAACTCAATAAGAGATAATTTTGCACATCAGGCTAGACCCTGCATCTGAAGTGGCAGAGGGCATTCATTCTCCAGGTGCCACACGGGCCTCTGAAGGGACTGTGACCTCCTGGGGGCAGGGGTGTGCTCCCCGACCTCCTGCGAGCCTCTTTAGCACTGAGCAAACCGCCCCACCCCCCGCCCCGTGTTCGGGGATATTCGCTGAAATGAGCCAGGTGGGATTTAATGGACTCTGAAGTACAACTGTGCAGCCTCAGGTTGCCTTCAGCATCCAGGCCCTCGGGGCACCGCCATGCTCCCCAGAGCATGAGCTCTCAGAAAATGCAGTCTGTAACCAGAATTAGCACAATCAGAGCCCTGGTGAGGTGAAACTACTGTCCTTGGCCTCCAAAGCATAGAATACCCCCAAGCCAATGAGTGGGCATGAAATTTCCCACCTCCTGTTCTTCTCACTTGCCAGTCACTCAGAGACTGCGCCTGCTGTGAGACTGTGCCCCGGAGTCTCACCACAGCAGGTCACGGGACCACAGGTGCCTGCTATGAAGGAGGGAAGAAAGGCCAAAAGGCACAGAAAAAATAATCTAGCAGTTCTAAGTTTCTTGCTGTATCTCTTACCACGTGCTTCCCGTGAGGCTGCTTTTGGCTGGAGGGTCAGCTTCTTTGACTCTGATGGCGAGTCTTCATTCCTGTTCGAGGCTTTGATTTCCAGTAGTCGGCGGCAATTTTCAGGACTGATCCTAGAGTATGCATTCAGTTACTGATTGTCAATAGTTTATTGTCCCATCACTGCGTCTCCCCTGGACGCGGTAATGGAAGTATTGGTTTATTCATGGATCCTGTTTGAAGGACGTGACAAATTGATTTTCTGACACAGCCCAGATAAAGTCAAATGAAAGTCACAAGGTAGAAGAGGTGGTCTTGACCTGATCATCACATTGAAAGTGTCTTTACCATGTTCGGAAGCCCTGGAGAATCTCACAGCACCACCCAGGCCCCTCCTGAGTCGGCAGCACTGAGTCCCCAGGTGCACCTAGCACCCCGCTCCCTGAGAACCACTCAGACAGGACCTGAGACGATGCCCAGTGAGGAAACAGGGCAGGGCCAGGGCTGCTCCCAGGCCTTGTGAAAGTGGGAGCTGTGCCTCTCACAACCTTCCTGTCCCTGAAGGGGGAATCCCAAGGCCCCACTGGGCATTCTCCAGGCGTTTTGTGAAGCTCGGGCCCAGAACAGGAGGTGCCCGGCAGCTTTGGAATCGACGGCCCAGGGCCTGGCCTGCCCCGTGCTGACTCCCCCAGTGAGAGGGAGGCACACACCTCCCTGTGCTCCTCCTGGTCACCCTCCCACAGTTTCACTGGTGCTGCTGCTCTGGACTCCGCCCTGCCCCTCCAGAGGCCCCTCCAGAAAGTGCAAGACCGTGAGAGGGCCCTGACTCACAGGAGCTCATGTTCAAGTTCAGAGAGAAAAGCAGACAGGGAGGCACACGGCGCAGTGGATGGCCAGCCATCATGGCCAGCGGAGACGGCTAGCAGGGCTTTCCAGGCGGGCACAGGGGCCTGGGAGGGGCGCTGGAGGCGGGTGCGATGCCGGAGCGGAGTCCTGTGAACAAGGGCCGGGAGATGACGGTCGATTGGAAAGAAACTGCCATCGCTGCTCCAAAGTCACCCTTGGAATTATAGTAATTTTGACAGGCTGTGGCAGCTGAACATCTTCACTAATGTGAAAAGACAATCATGAAGACAGTGAAAATGACTCTGACCACCTCTCCCAGGGAGTAGAGAGCGCTATCTGCATTTGCTACAGTGGCCCCCGTCCGTGGTTCCACTTCCACAGTTTCAGTTACCCACGGTCAACTGCGGCCCAAAATACATGAGTAGAGTGAACAAGATAGTTTGAGAGAGAAGAGAGAGACCACGTTCACGTGACTTCCATGACAGTATATTGTTAGAATTGTTCTATTTTATTATCGTTGTTAATCTCTTACTGTGCCTGATTTATAAAATAAACTTTATGTAGGTATACATGTATAGGAAAAAGCATAGTATATATACATTATATAGGAAAAAGGATAGTATATATACATAGTACGTATAGGAAAAAGCATAGTATATATACATAGTATGTATAGAAAACAGCATAGTAACTGGTCTAAAATAGGTGAGTAGAGTACAAGATACTTTGAGAGAGAAGAGAGAGAGCACGTTTACATGACTTCCATGACAGCATATTGTTAGAATTGTTCTATTTTATTATTGTTGTTGTTAATCTCTTACAGTGCCCAATTTGGAAAATAAACTTTACGTAGTTACATATGTATAGGAAAAAGCATAGTATAGTATATCTGTGGCTTCGGGCTCTTGGACCGTATCCTGCACAGATAAGCAGGGAACTGCTCTATATAAATCAATGGTGCTTTCCATTAGAGCCACGGCAGTTTCTAAGGGAAAAAGTAACAAGACTGCAAAAGTATTGAGGGCAGTGTCCTTGGTGTCTGTGAATTGTAGTTTACTTTTGTCTGTGGAGGTTAACCTTGCTGTCTTCAGGGCACGCTTTCATGATCATAAATAGTCTACTCTCTGATAATATTTTGGTCTTGGTAAGATCCAAAGACTATCCCAAACACAATTATCTTGTCACTGCTTAGGTGGCAATTTTTAACGAGTAAAGGATTCAACCTGTATCTTGGTATTGGTGGTATTAGTGGTATATCTTATTTGAAATGACAATCAGCTACTACAAGGATGGGAAAAATTAATTTATTGGTAATCTTTGAAACTCATGAAGAATTGTGAGACATTGTACATTGTTCTCAAATTTGAGATTAGGTAAGGAAACATTTGTCTTTCATCTTTGGTTTTATGTGACCCCCATTCAGGAACGAAGAGTTATCACTTTAAGGCTTTCAAGGGCTTCCTTGCTTTGTTCTTTCAAGACAAGAAGGATAATTTTCCTCTATAGGGAGGAAATGTATACAGTAAAAGTCTAGCTATATATAGTCCATTCTGTCTTATTTGGCCCCAGCTATTATTGTAAGGTTCACTTCTTTAAATGGGTAATTAGCCATTGGGCTTGTTGGTTGTTGATTAAATGAATTCAAGTATGGCTTTAGGGTCTGAGAAAGCGTGCTTTCGAGAAGGTTCCTTGTGTCTCCAGCTATCTGTGGGTCTGTCATCTTTATTGGAATCCAGATAGACTTAATTCTCACAGAATAAGCTCTTTACTTTTTATTCATTTTCAAGAGGACACTATGCGTAATTGGAATTACGCAAATTAGAGGATTAGAGTTTGGCACACAGGAAATTGAAATTATCCCTTAACAGACTTGCTGACTCGCCAGCGTTCTTACCGGTCCTTGGCCTGGGTGGAGTGCTGTTGTATCCTCGGGCAGACCCTGTGCCTGTGCTGGTCCCACCCCTCAGCATCTGGGCCTGCCCAGTCCAAGCCAGGCAGGGAGCCCCAGGAGGAAGCCCATCAGGGGACTTCCTGCGGCTTTAAAATTTCTTTTGCTTTTTAAAAAATTATTTGATAAAATAAAGTTTGGTGTATAATCCACAGGTGTGCACTTGGGGCTTCTGCAGTGTTTATATAAGAAAGCATTGAGCAGTGGCTCACACCTATATTTCCAGCACTTTGGGAGGCCAAGACAGGAGGATCACCCGAGGCCAGGAGTTTGGGATCAGCCTGGGCAATATAGCAAGAACCCATCTCTACAAAAAATATAAATGAAATTAGGCAAGCATGATGGTGCATAACTGTAGTTCCAGCTACTCAGGAGGCTGAGGTGGGAGGATGGCTTGAGCCCAGGAGTTTGAGGCTGCAATGAGCCATGATCATGCCACTGCACTCCAGCCTGGGTGACAGAATGAGATCCTGTCTCAAAAAAAAAAAAAAAAAAAGAACAGAAAAAAGCACTGAAATGAATTATGTTATGAAGCATTGTTAACTCTTAGACATAATGGATTTTTTAAATTCTTTTATGACAAATTGCCACTCGCTGTTACTCTGCCAGCATCAGGGAATGGGGTCAGTGCTGTGTATCCCCAGTGAGGACCCACGGCTTCAGCTTCTCTGTCTTAGCTTTGCTGGAGCTTCTTCTTCACTCAAGGAAACCCCATCTGCAGATTCCAAGCCTCCCACTGGAGAGGTGAGGTCAGGACGTGGTCGTTTGAGTATGGAAATAGTGATAGATTTTATTGCCCCACTTTACAGACGAGTAAACTGCAGACATCACCTCCACAGTCATCCACACAGTCAGGAGTAGGCCTGGGCATCAGAGCCGGACCCTGTGCCCCCATCCTGAGCTCCTCCCAGACCCTGCAGCTTCTCCACACAGCCTCATGTGGAGGGAGCCCAGTGCCACTCTTCATCCCCCCAGGAACTCCCCAAACCCTGGGGCCTCCCTGCCTGCACTGGATTTGGGTCTGAGGGCAGAACTGCCCGCAGAGCCCTACATGTCGGGCTGGACTTTGCCACCAGGACCTGCTCCAGGGGACCCAGGGAAGCAGCCCCTCCCCAGCTCCCAGCAGCCTCCTGGGTCACCCCCTTTCCCAGGGCACTGTCTGTTCCCCAGGGACCTCAGATGCCTCAGAACACACCTGGCTTGTGTGTATAGGGTGCAGGGGACATGTTTATATGGGGAGGGAGACAAATATTTTTGTCCATGGCTGCCTTTCTTTGGCAGCCAGAGCCAGGTACTTCCAGAAGTACAGTCTCCCAGGGTGTGCTCAGAATTCACTTTCCAGCACCCCGAGAGTCTCCCATCTATCTCCAGAAACCCCAAAACAACCCATCCCTGGCAGGCCAAGCATGCATGCATGGTGGGTGGCTATGTGGCCTGACTCTGCACGGCCCAGGTGGGCCCCAGGCTGCAGAAGAAAGAACACAGCACTTCCTCCCTCAAACCCCCAGCGCCTCTCTGGTTGGCCAGCCAGGTGCAGTGGGCAGATGCTTCACCATCTCTGACCTCCCTGTCCTCATCCATCTGTGTTCCAAGGCAAAGGGGCACTGCCTGTCTGGGCTACTGTCAGGGGAGGGTCTGGCGAGAGGCCCCCTGCACGCTTGCCAGCCAGCACAAAGCAGTATTTCTTTATCCCTTCCTCCTTTCCACCTGTCTGGCACCTGACCTTTCCCCAGTCTGTCTTCAGTGAAGGAAGATACAGAACAATGCCCACTTCCAGTGGGTCAGCTCGGGCTTGTCCGGAGCATGGCTGGTCCCCTGCCCAGACCCCTGGAGGACACTGTGGACCCATTCAGGTCCCTGCAGTGATAGCCAGACCAGGGACACCACCAAGCCTCTCATCCTTATTTCTCTGCCTGTTTCCCCTCCCACTTTTTCTCTCTTAACACTGGACTTCTTTGCTAGTCTTTTAGTAGTGTTTCAGTGATTTTACATTTAGACATAGGCAATTACTTTTGTTCAAAATATTCAGTTCCAACCTTCACCAACTGAGATAAAAAGCAAGCCCTTTGCATCCTTTTCTCTTTAACAAGCAAAGCTGTCTCCAAAGAGGCCAGCTCACCGTGGCTACATCTGAAACATGCTGAGTCAACAAATTTTTACCATTAAGGGTTTTTTATTGTTATTCTTTAAATCTTTCATCCATGTAAGTATATTCACACTTGAAGCTTGGAAAATGTCTGGATTTTGTTTCTCCTTCAGAAAACATACTTTGAGCTTTTGTTTTTCTCCATGTGTAACAAATAATCATTTTGCCTTATGAATCATATTATCCTGATTTCATAGAAAACAGGTGCAGTATTAGATACAGACGCAGAGAGGGTCGACCCACAGCTGTGGTTTTCATGTCTGTGGGCAGGACTTATAGTAGTCCCTATTTCCTAGAGGGGGTATTAGCAGGCAATGAGGTGACGCTTAGGTTAGAAGCGCTTAGCACAGGGTCTGGTGTGTACTGAGTGCCCAGAAAGGTTGATTTGTATTATTAGCAATTATTCTGAGAAATTAACTCTGGCCTTGCTGGCCTGTGCTTCCTGCAGTGAGAGGCCTGATGGAGCCCAGTGGTCTGTGTGGCTGTCTGCTTCCTAGCACTCTCCCTCCTCAGCTGCTTTTGTGGGGCCTGCATGGTGGAGGGATGCCCAGCACCCCAGAATTCAGCCCCTACTGACCAGCACCCCACAGGAGGCAAGTCAAAATGAGGCTCTGAGCTGTAGGTTAAAGGAGGTGCTTGTCCACTGGCCAGGAATGCCATTTCCCTGCTGTAATCGTCCTTGTTGAGGCTGTTCTGCTCTCGGGTTTATCAGAAGATAAAGGGGTCAGCCTCCGCCTCCTGGCCTTTGCTTTCCTTCCTAACCCAGAAACATGTGGGTCAGCGCCTGCGTGACCAGGATGGATACTGGAAGAGTGGGCCATGGAGCCTTTGGAAAGGTATCCGGGCATCATTTCCACACCAGCATTCGTGTTATTTCTCCGTGCATGAATGGATGGGCCTTGAAGAGCCCGAAAAAGCAGGCTGAGCTCTCCTGAAAGGGGATAATCCTTGGTCTTTCTCTTTTTGCCAAAAGATCCTGGATAAATGAACCGAGAGAGACCCCAATCTGGACCAGAGATGGTGCCCCTGACGTTTGAGCCCACCTGGCTGAAAGAGGGCAGGTGACAGTCCCAGGACACCCACAGGAGGCTACTCAGGAGCCTGTATTTTGGGCAGAAACAAAGAAGCTGAGAGGCACAGTGAGGTGGGACACCAGCACGCTGAGGGTCTCCACCTCCCCAAGGCAGGACAGGCCATGGCAGAGGCTTCAGGGGAGGGTCCCGGCTTTGGCTGGGGGCGTGGGAGTCTCCAGAGGCAGCGAGCCCAGGACACTGATGGTGCAGACCACTGGATTTCTGGACAACACTGTACTTCGCCAGCCTGCGGCAGACACATTATTCACAGAACTTTCTCCAAAGGAGGTTAGCCATGTTTGTCAGGCTCAGGGAGAAGTGAGGAGGCCTCCTTACCATCAATTAAATATGGGATCCGGATCACCCTGCGCCTGTCTCCTCCCCAGTCCTTTCTGCGACCTCAGGTGGCCTCACTCCTGGCAGGCAGAAGGGACTCGGGTCACACACAGCCACACTCGGGGATTAGGACCTGAAGGATATCATTGAGCCCGCGCCCGCCCCAGGCTGGAATTGCTGGGCCGTGATCTCCTCCATCTTTTCTTTCTCCAGCTGCCTCTGAAGGTCACAGAATCTGCATTTCTTAGGAAAAATGGGGCAAAGGTGAGATGGTACACAGCACACCTGGCCCTGGCTCAGCCCCCTAATGTGGACAGGTTGCAGAAGGCCACTGCCTTGCTGCAGGAGGCTGGCCCTCAGCGCCCAGCAGAAGCGGCAGCCCCATTCTGTCCCTGAGACCCCACCCCCTCAGGCACAGCTGAGCAGCCCGCTGGGGCCCAGGGTTCCTTGGTCTTGGGTTCTGATGCCTTCATTCCCAGAACACGAAGCCAAGGCCAGGAGTCGGGATCTGCTCCCAGGAAGAAGCCTCCATCCCTGGGGAGGGCTTGAGACCCTCTGGGATGCGGCCCAGTCCCCACCCATGGCCACTCACTTCCACCCTGCCCCGGCCCAGCCCTGGCCACCCCAGACGTCTGGCCCTTGTCCTGAATGCTGTCCCCTCTGGCCTCAGCTGTCCTCCTCGCGGAGTGCTATCCTGCTCCGTCTCTGCTCAGGGTCCCCCCAGAGGCCTCCCGCTGGGATTTGTCTCCACTTTGCAGTTGCCTTTTGCCCCACATGCCCCGTCCTGTGGTTATTTACCTTATGGGGGCATCCTCCCTCTTGAGTGCAGACTCCTCGGAGGCAGATAAGAGTGGGTGGCTTTCATCTTCCAGCTCCTAACTCCCAGCCCACTGGGCTGCTGTGCTGTGGTCCACGTGAGTCATCAGATGCCCCAGGCGGAAGGTTCGTGGGGGCTCAGGGCCCCAGCTGGGGGAAGAGCACCTCAAGAATCCTCTCAACTGGCTGCAGGCTCCTAGTTCTTGGTGACTTAGTGGGTGGAAGACCCACCTACAGGTTTCCAAGCTGCTGCCTTTCTCTAACACATGGGCGGGTCCTGGCTCAGCACTATTGTTCTCCACCAGCCCTGACCCAGCACCCACTGTAAGCCAGGCCTGTGGGCGTCAGCACCAAAGACCAGAAGAGTCGCCAGCCCATGGGGCGTCTGAAGCAGGCGGCACAATTGACCCTCTCAGCCCAGACACCACCCAGGGCCTTCTCCGTGACCTCGGCTACAGCAGATGAGAAGAACACTGTGGGAGAACCGAGTCAGGATGCCCAAACTGGATGACTTCCCTGAGGGCGGTGCACTGCTGAAGGCCCGTGGGTCTCCTTTCTCTGGGATAATGCCAGACTCCAGCAGAAGCTTTAGTCTATTTCTGAATAGAGAAAATCTGCTGAAAAACGTCTATTTTCCAGCTGAATAACAAGCCTTTCAAGAAGAGGAGGATGAAGAAAAGACGGCATGTGTCCAAGTTGAGCTGAGACGGACTGTAAGCCCAGGCCTGCCTAAGGCCCCCACAGTGGGCATCACCAGGGCTGGGGTCTTAGGGGCCGCCAGCTTCCTCCACCCACCTGCCTGCACAGACAGCTCCTGGGCATCAATGCCTCAGCAGTCAGATCCGCCCAGGCTGCTTCTGAAAGAGTTTTGTAGAGAGATTGCTCTTCTGGGGGCGGGGACAGGACACTTATCTCCATCCCCCCACCAACCATCACAGGAGGATGAAAAACCTCAAAGAAAGATCCAGGGGGCAGACACAGGCACAGATCCCAGTGGGGATGCAGGCTCCGGAATTGCAGGCTCCTTGTTGGAAATGGCAGAGGCTCCCCATGTGGGCTTCCCTCACGCCTCCGAGGCCTTCCCAGGAAGACTTGGTGGCAGAGACCGTGTCCACTCAGCAAACACCACCGTTCGCTTTGCTGAGTTTGCAGTTTCCCGCAGCATGGCTGCTGCCCTGGCGAACAACGGGGCCACGCCGTTATAATAACCAGCCCTTGCCTGATGAGTTACAGTTTACAAGACTCACTCATTTATGATTTCGTGGGATTCTCTTGTTTCACTCATTGGGAAGCAGGCACAGAGAGGTTAAGTGTTCTGGAAAAGGCCCTCCTCTGGGGGTAGAGGGAGGGGAAAGAGAGAGAGAGAGAAAGGATGAGAGTTAATGAGAAAGAGAGGCAGAGAGAGACGTCGAACCAGCTGGGTCTTCAGGCTCCGTGGCCCGGGCCCTTCAGAAAGTGCCGTGGGTTGATGTGCTGGAGAGAATCCACGTGTCAGTCCCCGACACCTTATTTCTTCATGGCGATTCCTTTAAAAACACCCGTGGAGCACCTCCTCTGTGGCAGCTCTGAGAAGGCACCAGGGTAGAGACCTGCATGAGAGTTGTCCTCTGCTTTGAGCAGTGCTGCGTGCATGGATAATCCTGCCGGCAAGGTCTTCCTGGACATCTCTGAACACTGAGGGTTGGCGTTGCCAGGGGAGACTCCTGGTCGCCCGCGTCCTATTCAGGTTCTGTGGGTTCCCAGGGCCCTGTGCTCTCTGTCCCCTGCAGGCCTCCCTCACCTCCCCAGCCTCCTTGGACCAGCTGACTCCCTTTCTCCCCAGGCAGCCCTCCAGACCCCTCTAGACAGGGGCAGGCACCCTGCAGGGCGCCCCTACCACATCGTGTGCTTCCCCCGCCAAACATGGCAGTTGCATTCTAGTTATTGAAGTCTTTTCTCTCTCTGGCTGAATCGCAAGCTTTGGAAGTGAGGAGGTGGGAGGAGGGGCCAAGGGCAGTGTTGGTCTTGTTTAGTTGTCTCTCCACATCCTGGCAGTCAACTCTTAGTAACCAATGCTGAATGAATGCATGGATGAATACATAAGCCAACCAGCAGGTACTCTTGAGTCTACAGTCTCCCTCAACTGGCAGCTGATGGATTTCTTTGAAATCAAAAGTGTAGCATAAACCTACCCACAAAAGTTTAGTCCGGTCATCATCACTTTTGGAGGTCTGATCCAGGGTGGGCTGCACTCAGCGAGGCCTGGGGTGCAGCTGGCCAGCGTCTCCTCTGTCAGCCACACCCCTGAGCGGAGGCTCCGTGGAGGGGCTGCAGGCCTCAGCTCCGGGTGCCCTCTTCTCAGTGGGAGACAGCGGGAGGGCTGTGCTGTTTCCAACATTCCCAATACTTCCATCGTTTCACACCATTACTGCCGAGCCCCAAGGGCAGATGGATGGAGCCATGTTGTGTGGGCCCTGCTGTTTTCCTGCCCAGGGTGTTTTGAGCAGTGGTTCTGTTTCCCATATTGATGTTTCCCACGACCCTGCCAGGTAGCCTCTGATAAAGCACATCTCTTCTGAGTGAGCAATGGCCTTTGGGGACCATGAAGTACCTGTGAGTGTGACTCTGCCAGATGACGGGCAGGTGCAGCCATCGGTCGGACCTGAGCAAGGCTACATTCCTTACCTGGCTCAGGTGTGAATCTTCAGGGCAGCAAAATGTGGATGAGACTGAGTAAGGGGAGAATCAATATGTGTTTTGTTGAGAGAAGGAAAAATATGAGCAGGTCTCATGACAGAGGGGTCAGAGATCTAAATCTTGGAGGGCTCCAGGGCTCAGTTCCAACCACGCCACCCCTTCTCTCTGCATTCTCTCCAGGGGGCCGTATTTCCCTCTTCAACAGAGACAGCCCTATTTTCTGCTTGTTGTCCCTGTGTCCTGTCCACTTTCACATTTGCTCCATATTTTTCATCTTAGAGCAATTGAAAATTAAACCTTTATTTTTTTGAAACAGAGTCTCTTTCCATCACCCAGGCTGGAGTGCAGTGGCGCAATCTCGGCTCACTGCAACCTCCGCCTCCTGGGTTCAAGCAATTCTCCTGCCTCAGCCTCCTGAGTAGCTGGGATTACAGGCACATGCCACCACGTCTGGCTAATTTTTGTATTTTTAGTAGAGATGGGGTTATACCATATTGGCCACAGTGGTCTTGAACTCTTGACCTCAGGTGATCCACCTGCCTTGGCCTCCCAAAGTGCTAGGATTACAGGCATGAGCTACCATGCCTGGCTGAAAATTAAACTTTTAATGTTGAAATGATACTTGCATTAACAGAATCCAGGAAGGTTCTGTAGACTGTCCACTTGTGCCTCCAAGCTTCTGCTGTGCTCTCCTCATAGGATGGAGACACCTGTGTAGGGAACAGGCTCTCTTTAATCATGACTAAATCCGGAAGATGACAGCCACCATCTTCTCTCTCTTCACCACCCTTTCCTAACACAATGTCAGTAACACTTACCTTTCAAGGACAACAGGCAGGTTAGAAGAGAAAAAGTGCCCTTGGAGAAGAGTGGGTTAGAACCAACTCCCGTTGGCCTCCCAATGTGGCGGGAGGAGGCTTCAGGGTTGGTGCTCTTGCTGGCCACTTGTGGCACCAGCCAGTTGAGCTGCGGCCCACACCATGGCCTGTGAGATGCCATGGTCATCAGCACCTATCAGAAACATGAGAAATTACAGGGTAGGGGATTTTGAAATATTTGCAGGAAATCAGTACAACTTGTAAAAAACAAACAGTCTGAACTCTCTTCTTCCATGGGCTTGGGCATTTATCGTATGGTGTGAATCTGCAACTCTATTTAAATTATGTTTCAATAGAACTTTCTGAATTTGCCTTAAACTTGTGGGTCAGGAATAATTAGAAAAGGCATATCAAGCACTGATTTTTTTCCAGAAAGTTGATGATAATGTTGGTATAATTTGTAATTTATACAAAATACTTATAAACATTTACTAACTACCTCGGGGGCTGTAATGGTGTCGCTGACCACGTAGAAGCCAGGAAGAAATAAAAAGCTACTAAGAGATCATCAGTATTCACTAAGCGGCTGCTTGAAGAACCCTGCACCTGAGGATGATAAATTGAAGGTGCTTTGCAAACTGCTAACAAAGCATGACTTTTCACTTAGCTCAAACGACTATTCTCAGCTAATTTTGCTCATCTTCAATTCCAGGTTTCACTGTGTGCTTACAGAAGGTGAAGTGATAGCTGTTAGTGCTCCCAAGGGTAGAAGAATTTCACGAACCATCAGATGATGCCAGTGTTACATCAGTGTCATTTTCAAGCAGGAATTTTCAAACAAAATCAGTCCATTCCCATAGCAGTTTTATTTTTTTATTCATTTCATGGAATCCCAATACAACTTGGTTGTTCCTCCTGTCAAAGGCAAGGCCTTGACTTAATTACTAATGTCACAGGAAAGGCAGTGGAAGAGTCAGCATCATGATAAAATTATTTGTGGGGGAATTATGAATATGATTATATAAGTTTGGGTAAAGCTCGGCATTTGTAGTAAATGTATTGTACTTGGAATTGATTATGGTGTACACATCATTTATTTACTTATTTATTTATTCAAGATGGAGTCTCGCTCTGTCACCCAGGCTAGAGTGCAGTGGCACAATCTCGGCTCACTGCAACCTCCGCCTCCCGGGCTCAAGCAATTCGCCTGTCTCAGCCTCCTGAGCAGCTGGGATTACAGGCGTGCACCACATCACCCATCTAATTTTTGTATTTTTAGTAGAGGCGGGGTTTTGCCATGTTGGCCAGGATGGTCTCGAACTCCTGACCTCAAGAGATCTGCCTGCCTCGGCCTCCCAAAATGCTGGGAGTACAGGCATAAGCCACTGCACCCAGCCTCACAGCATTTATAATTGTGTCCAAATTGGACATCTCATCAGTTAAAATAGAAGCTGTTGATGTCAAAATTTATAAATAGTTACATGTACACAGAGTAACTAAACTGCAAATTCCTGGTAATTAGGCTGATGTTGAATTTTTAAAACACTGCAGCTTTGTAGTATGCACTTTCTCTCTCCTGCTCATCATCAATCAGATTCTAGAAATGTTTGGGCCTTCAAAGAATTATTTTGTAAATAAACCTAAGTGTCCTAAAAAGATGGTGAATCTTTCTGCAAACAAGGCCCTAAGTGTGAGTTTAGTTTAGTTCCAAACTAGTTGGAAATATATTATGGGAGGATTCAATAAATGGAGCACCCAAAACCCTCCCCTCCACACCGCCCCCCCCCACCGACACACACACAGAACTCTTGGCTTTTGAAACTTTTATAGAGTTACAATTATTGAAAACAAAGGTTATGGCTGGGCGTGGTGGTGGCTCACACCTGTAATCCCAGCACTTTGGGAGGTCAGGGTGGGAGGATTGCTTGAGTCTAGGAGTTTGAGACTAGCCTGGGCAACATAGTGAGACCCCCCCACCATCTTTACAAAAAAAAGTCTTAAATTTTGCCAGTCATGGTGGTGCATCCCTGTAGTCCCAGTTACTTGGGAGGCTGAGATGGGAGGATCCCTTGAGCCCAGGAGGTTGAAACTGCAGTGAGCCAGTCTGGCAACAGAGTGAGACTCTGCCTCAAACAAACAAATGAGGTTATGAACAGGAAGACACTAAAACTTATTTCTACAAAAACAAGGAAGCAATAAAGTGAATTAAATGATGAGAGCTCACAAAATGCTAATCTAAAAAAATGCAGGCAATTTTATTTTAAAAATTAAAACATGAATAAGAACATTGAAAAATATATTGAATGAAACATATTCGGAACAGATAAGGCTAAGAAATTGATCAGAGCCTGTGAATGTGTGCCGAGAATAAGTATTATTTTACGTTCTCATTTTATTTTCAGATAATCAATACAAAAAGGTTTTTTTCTTTTATTTTTATTTGTTGTTTTTGTTGTTGTTGTTGACACAAGGTCTGGCTCTGTTGCCCAGGCTGGAGTGCACTGGCATGATCTTGGCTCATTGCAACCTCTGCTTCCCAAGCTCAAGTGATCCTCCCACCTCAGTCCAGCAAGTAGCTGGGACCACAGGCACCCATCACCACGCCCGGCTAATTTTTTGTATATTTTGTAGAGACAGGGTTTTGCCATATTGCCCAGGCTGGTCTCAAACTCCTGAGCTCAAAGCGATCTGTCGGCCTGGGCATCCAAAAAAAGTTTTCTTAAAAACATATATATGTATATATATACACACACACACACAAAATATGTTATTTTGTTTTCAGAAAGATTGTTTAATTTTTAAAAATATTTTGTGAATAGAACTACTTAATAGCCTCCCAGCTTAATAAAATCAAATCATTGGTCAATAAATGTTTTAGAGAAGCATATATTTTGAATCATTTTAGCCCCCTCCTTTGCTCTCCAAGAAGTCCTGGTTTGGATGAGAAATTACGTAGGACCCATTCCAGGGGCTCTCTTTAAGTGCAGTGGCTTTGAAACCTGAGTATGGCTCCCAAATCATTGTCTCCTGCTTTCTTGAGAAGAACCCTCATCTGTTTCCTAGTTGAAAGCAAAACAGCTGCAGGTTTTGACCAGGTAGGTGATGGGTTTGGGCTGCAGAGAGAAAACACTACCCTCTTGGAGCTGCAGGGGGCAGTGTGGGTCAGTCCACTGCTGGATATCCTGGGCCAGCTGGAAAGGGCACTTTCGGGTTTGGTAGGGCCAGAGGGGTCAGCTTGGCAACTCCTGCTCAGAGGCACTGGCCCAGGGATGGCCCCTTGCCCTCAAATGCCCTGAAAGCTCCAATTATTGAGGTGCCGGAGAGAAAGTCAGGGACTGGGAAACGGGGACACAAGACAGCCCCTACACTCTGGGGTCTCCTGGGCTGGTTGAGATGTCCAAAACCCAAATCACCTCACACAGGGCCAGACAGTGTGATGCCAGGAAGGACTCCATCTCAGGTCACTCAACCTCAAAATCTGGTGGGGTCAAGTAAAGGGTGAGGAGAGAGAGGGGACCACTCCAAAAGAGGAGGCAGGGATGTTGGGAAGTGGACGGGGATCAGGAAAATCCCTTTCCTACCCTGGGTTGTGTACCTCGACCTGCCTTCTGCCCTCCCCCCAGCCCAGCCACCTTTTCCCAGTCTCCTGCCCAGCTCCCTTCCTCGGGCCCTAGTGCAGTGACTTCCTGCAGCTCGCCACCTTGACCCTGGCCTTCCTCCCCAATAACCCCCACAAGGAGTGCCTCCCCCACACGCTGCACTTGCAGCCCACCTCCCCTTCTGACAAGGCCCCAGACCCCAGATGCAACTCCTACAGACAGTCTCCCCAGGAATGTTCCACTGTCCTCTCTAATGCAACCTTTCTTCTTCAGTAACAACAGGACATTGCTCATAGGATTTCGGTGAGGGTTGATGAGGTCATTTATCTCAGAACTTCAGGTAGCTTATCCCGCTTCATAGGAGCCCAGTAACTTGGAGCTTATATTATTGCCTTATGCCTCCAGCTAAAAATCATCCTTATCCCCACCCTAGAGCCCCCATTGTCCTTGTCTCAGCTAATGAATGATGCTCCCTCCCACCCCAGCTCCCAAGATGGAAACCCCAATACCTTTGTTGCCCCACTTATCATCCACATCCCACTGACCACCACTGCCAGGGACCCTACCTTTGAAATCCTTCTAAACTCCCTCCCTCCTTTCCATTCCCATTGCCTCTGGCTTGGTCTTTCTTAATCCATTGCTTAGACCAATACGTCTCAAATATTAATGAGCAGAGGAACCACCCAGGAATCTTCATAAAAGGTGGGAGTCTGGGACGGTCCTGAGACTCTGCATTCCTCACATGCTCCCAGGTGATGCTCGGGCTCCTGGACCACTCTCCGGCTGCAAAGGCTACGCTGTGTCAGGAGCTGATGCGCAGCATCCAGGACTCCCTTTGGAAACTTTCCTGGCGGCTCATGGCTCGTAGCCAAGATTTTCAAACTTCAGTCTATATAAAGCCATTATTCCCCAGATACTCGGATTTCTTCCATCTGGAGTTGGGCACAGGAGTGGGCATCGTTCCTTAGTGCCCCCAGGAGACTCTAATAATGTAGATTGTTAATTGAAAATGAGCCCTTAGGGCCAAGCCAAATCTAGCATGGCATTGAGGACCTACCCAATTCCTCTTCAGACTTTTCCTCCTCACTCATCTTCTCTCATGTGCCAGAGAACTGTGAACTGCCTGGACAGTGGGTTCTGTCTGGGCTCCCTTCACTCCTCTGTCCCCTGGCCTGCGTCTCCCTCTGCCTTCCGTCCTGAATGACTCACTCACTGCACTGCATTTCTGGGGAAGGTTTCATTAACTGCCTAGGGAAATCATTGCTCCCTCACCTTTGCTCCTTGGCACATGGCCTTGTCTCCAGAGCATGGGAGTGGGGTATCAGGGTGGCTGTCCTTCTGCCTGCCCTTCCTCCTCAATGAGCTACTTTAGGGCTGAAACAAGACTATATTCTTTGCATCTCTGGGGCTTACCTGGCTGCCTGACCCAAGGACTTGCCCAGTGAAGAATATTAAAAAGACATCAGATGGAATAAAAAGACAGATTTATAATGAAGTAGATAGCGGGTTGACTGTTGAGGGGAGTAAATATACAACCTGCTTTATCATAAATAAACTCCTTTTCTCATCTCAGTTCTAGAAATCACATGCAATTTGTGCTCTACATACTCAGCATTTGGTAGGCTCACAACAGAAACCGATGAAATACAAATCCTTAAAATTCTGCATTTTTTTTTTTAAGATGAGTCTTGCTCTATTGCCCGGGCTGGAGTGCAGTGGTGCGATCTCGGCTCACTACAAGCTCCGCCTCCTGGGTTCAAGCAATTCTCTGCCTCAGCCTTCTGAGTGGCTGGGATTACAGGTGCCCGCCACCATGTCCGGCTAATTTTTTTTTTTTTTTTGTATTTTTAGTAGAGACAGGGTTTCCTGGGCAGGCTAGTCTTGAACCCCTGAACTTATGATCCACCCGCCTCGGCCTCTCAAAGTGCTGGGATTACAGGCATGAGCCACCGCGTCTGGCCCAGCATGATTTTAATCACTGTTTCAAGCACCATTTGGACCAATTCATGTCTGTGCTCACCAGGTCACTTATGCAAGCCCACTGAGAGTGAATGGCCAGGGACTGGCAAGTTGTCATTGGCCTTAAAACTATTGTGGAAGTCAGTGTGGTGATTCCTTAAGGATCTAGAACTAGAAATACCATTTGACCCAGCCATCCCATTACTGGATATATACCCAAAGGATTATAAATCATGCTGCTATCAAGACACATGCACACAGATGTTTATTGTGGCACTATTCACAATAGCAAAGACTTGGAACCAACCCAAATGTCCAACAATGAGAGACTGGATTAAGAAAATGTGGCACATATACACCATGGAATACTATGCAGCCATAAAAAGGATGAGTTCATGTCCTTTGTAGGGACATGGATGAAGCTAGAAACCATCATTCTGAGCAAACTATCGCAAGGACAGAAAACCAAACACCACATGTTCTCACTCATAGGTGGGAATTGAACAATGAGAACACTTGGACACAGGAAGGGGAACATCACACACCGGGGCCTGTCATGGGGTGGAGGGAGGGGGGAGGGATAGCATTAGGAGATATACCTAATGTAAATGACGAGTTAGTGGGTGCAGCACACCAACATGGCACATGTATACATATGTAACAAAACTGCACATTGTGCACATGTACCCTAGAACTTAAAGTATAAATATATATATACATATAAAAAACGGGGACAGACCCGGGCTCCAGCTGGTGGACAGGCTTTGAATTCTGCAGGTTGTCACCCATTGCTGGTCATGTCAGGAAAATCACCTGTGGCTCTCCTGAGCACTTCTGGACCTCAGTGTCTAACAGATGAACAAAATGATCTTTGTCTTTCTCAAGGGTATCGGCCTCCTCTTAGATCACTGAGCATTTGGAGAGGAGGGTTATTAAATTAATGCATGAGATAAGAAAATGTTTCAACTAGGAATTCTGCATCTCTGGAATTGTATTAAACCAATTAATACTCCCCAATCAATTACTCTGTAATTTACTCAAGTATATTAAAGTATTGTGGCAGTGTGCAATAACAGATTTTTAAAAACAGTGTGTGTCTCCGTGGGCAGAGCTGCCTGTCCTGGAAGGGCCAGGGCAGCATGCATCGGGGGTGAGGGCTTCTGTCTCCAGGGTTCCTGGGTTCAAATCACAGTTCCTCCATATCCTCCAGCCTGACTTTGGGCCAGTTCTCTATCCTTCAGGAACCTCTGTTTCTCAGCCCTGTGGGGTTATTGTGTGGATAATACAGATATAAAATACCCAGCATATAGTAGGTGCTCATGGAATTATTTGTGTATGTGGCTCATTTTACAAATCTAAAATGTGTGTTTTGGAAATAAAAAAAAGAGGGAAGAAGTAAAAGTGCTGATTGCCACCATCGTCGTTGTTCTGGGCTAATTGTTATAATATCCTCATAATGGTTTCATCTTAATGGTGGTGATTACTGAAACACAATTAGGATTTTTCTTGCTCATTCAGATGTCTTCTCTAATTACAAGCATTAGTGTTTAACATGTGAGCAGCCGGGGAATGGATGTTTCTTGGCCTCAGTTCTGAAATGGGTCCATTTGCATCCCTGAGGGAGGCCTCAGGCAGGAGAGGGCTGCTGGTGGGGACAGGCTGACCTTGGACGGGGTTCAGGGGGTGGGGAGTGGGGGGGCCACACCTCCACTGCATGTCTGCATTGTCAACAGCAAATCCCATTCAGCAGGTGCCACTGCCCACCTGCACCTGCCAGGTCTGAGGTGATGGCCCACAGGTCCTCAGCATGAAAGAGCCTTTTTCTGTGCTGAGCCATTTTACAATCTGGGTCTGCCCCTGGGCATTCCCATCCCCTACCCCCAATAAATACTCACCTGCATCCCAGGGTACTCAATTGGCTCTGTCAAGATGAGCGGACCGTGGCCCCATCCTCGCAGAGGCAGCTTACCCCCACTTCACCTGAGAGTTTAGACATGGCCATGGTCAGATGCAAGGGTCAAGCTGGAGCCAGGCAGAGCGTGCTGGAGCCGGATCAAGCGTGTAGGAGCTAGATCGAGTGTGCTGGAGTCAGACTGAGTGTGCTGGAGCAGCGAAGAACAGAGAACTTGGCTGCAGCTGGGTGATGAGGCTGCATGAACTAGGCCCTGAAAGGATCGAGGTTTCCCAGGCAGAGTGAAGGGGGATGAAGAAACAGATTGAAAAGCAGTGTCTTGCTGGGTGTGAAGAGGACAGCGTGGCCAGAGAACAGGGCTTGAATGGGAGGGGTAGAGTTAGCAGGGCGAGTGGAGGGTGGATGGTAGGGGGTCCAGGACGCCAGGCTAGGTCACCCAGATGTGATTTCTGCTAAGTGGTTCCAGGGAGGGCAGGGGTCTGGGATGAGATCACCCTGGGTTCCAGTCCCTGATCTGCCCCCACTAACCATCAACCAGGCAGGTCCTCTGAGTCCTGGTTCCCTCCTTTGAGTGAATGTCCACAGTCAGTGACTGTATCCCCCTGGTGTTGAGAAGCCTCAGTGAGATGATCCGTGAAAGTGACAGGCAAAGTTCTTCGCTCAGAGAAAGCCCTGAAATGAAGTTGGCTCTTCTCCTCATCATCACTGCCTGGCACCGGAGGGTCCCACAGCTGCTGCTGGATGACCTCTGAGCCTGTCCCTGCCTCTCTGCAGGTCCACCATGGAGCCCTTGTGTCCACTCCTGCTGGTGGGTTTTAGCTTGCCGCTCGCCAGGGCTCTCAGGGGCAACGAGACCACTGCCGACAGCAACGAGACCACCACGACCTCAGGTAAGGACCCATCCCCCTTTCCCTTTCCCTGGCTGCCTCCCCTACTGCCTCCTTCTAAGCTCCTGGGACCATTCAGAGGGTGATAAAGGGGCTTAGGGTAAGAGAAGAACGGTGTGGCTGAATTTCTTAGTGTGCTTTTAATAGTCTGTGCCTCTAAAAACAGGCAGGCTAAATAAGCTAGTTTAGCATTTGGTTGTTCAGCAAAGCTTAGTGTTCTGGAGGTGACCCATCTACAACCCCAGCTGAGAGTCAGGGTCAGCCTTGGCTGGAGGCAGGAGTGCAAAAGGGTTAAAAATCCCCCAAAATCCCCTTGTGCAGAAAACCAACCATGAACATACATGGATGAGGCGATGTGACAGTTAATGATATGAACTAAAGAATTATTCTTAGGCCGGGCGCGGTGGCTCATACCTGTAATCCCAGCACTTTGGGAGGCCGAGGTGGGCAGATCACGAGGTCAAGAGATCGAGACCATCTTGGCCAACACGGTGAAACCCTGTCTCTACTAAAAGTACAAAAATTAGCTGGGCGTGGTGGTGGGCGCCTGTAGTCCCAGCCACTCGGGAGGCTGAGGCAGGAGAATCACTTCAACCCGGGAGGCGGAGGTTGCAGTGAGCTGAGATTGTGCCAATGCACTCTTGCCTGGCAACAGACAGAGACTACATCTCAAAAAAAAAAAAAAAGAATTATTCTTAATATTTTAGGTCAGATATTGGCGTCATGGTTAGTTTTATTTTTAAAAAGAAGAGTCCTTGCCTTTTGACATGCCTGCTGAAGGGTTCACGAGTGAACTGTGATGTCTGGGCTTTATGCAGAAAAGAGCAAGAGGGAAGTGGGGGTGGGGGCTTGTGAACAAAGTCACATCAAGAGCCCCACATGATTCCCTAACCCTGGACAAATGTCCTGCAAACCCTGGACAAATGTCCTGCAAATGTACCACTGGCCCCAGGAGGAGGAAAGAGTAAAGATTTCTGGCGACAGAACCTCTAGCAAGGAGAGCAGTTCTAAGCGCCCACCTGTCTTTTTCCTCTTCATGTTGAAACCTCAGAGAAATCCAAAACCCCAAAAATGAGAGACCAGAAGCTGCCCGCAAATATTAACTTGCCTCTTTGCAAGCCAGCCTTTCAGGGGCAGGTCACTGGTGGTTCAAAGAGTTATTTCAACCCACAATCCTGACTTTTCTTCCCAACGCTAATCGACTGGCCACTTAGAAACATCTGACAAACTGCCCGGATGTACCCTCACATCCAGGAGCCACAATGGCAGAACATCCGTTTGCGCAACAGTGGGGAAGAATCTGCCCGAGCTCTGCAGACAGTCCCTCGGGTGGCACTGTGGGCACCGGCAGGATGACGTCCACTCCACATCTGAGGCTTTTCAGTTTATTTGAAAACAAAATTATCGGGCTCACATATTGCCATAGACATGGGGTGTTACTTGCAGGAGGAGGACACTGTCATGTGACCTCAGCACCCAGAGCAGAACTAAATGTGAAACTCACACCTCGGTCCAGCCTCTGCCAGGGCCTCTGCATGCTTAGCAAGGCTGCTGGTCCACGAGCAAGAGGGAAATGGGCCTCGGGTTATAAGGCGCAGACGGGCTCCTTTGGCCTAGAATTGTGGAGGGGAACCTGACCCTGTGAAGTGCCCTTTAAATCTTCATCTGACCCCTGGAAGAAGTATGAAGGACCATTTCAGATGATAACACGTTTCCACAGTGTGCCAAAATAACAGGAAGCTGTTTCATTTGTTCATTGAACAAAATATATTCAGTACTCATGCAGACAAATTATTTTACAGAAGGAATTGAAGGTAAATGTTTACAAATTATATAATAAAATGTTATCTATAAAAAATAATATGTAAAAGAACACAGTCGAAAAATGAGTAGAGAATATGACCAGGCAGAATACAAATATCTAATTATGTTTCACTAATCATGAAAAGATGCTCAACTCTCTAGAAATTAGAGAAATGCAAGTTAAAATGACATTATCATTTTACCTATCAGATGGACCAAAATGAAAAGGGTTGGCAACAATATCCCAGAGAAGAGAAACTGGCTCCATCGCACACTATGGGCAGCATTCCGCAACCTTTGTGGCACCAGGAACTAGTTTAATGGAAGACAGTTTTTCCATGGAATTGGGGTGGGGGGTGGTTTGGGGATGATTCAAGTGCATTATATTTATTTTGTACTTTATTTCTATTATGATTACATTGTAACATATAATGAAATAATTATACAACTCACCATCAGGTAGAATCAGTGGGAGCCCTGAGCTTGTGTTCCTGCAACTAGACGGCCCCTCTGGGGGTGATGGGAGACAGTGACAGATCACCAGGCATCAGGTTCTCTTAAGGAGCACGCAACCTAGATCCCTGGCATGCGCAGTTCACAATAGGGCTCAGGCTCCTGTAAGAATCTAATGCCGCTGCTGATCTGACAGGGGGCGGCGCTCAGGCGATAATGCCTGCTCACCTGCCACTCACCTCCTGCTGTGTGGCCCAGTTCCTAACAGGCCACAGACTGATATCCATCTGTGTCCTGGGGGAGTTAGAGACCTCCGCTATGGATGAATGTAGAAGTTGGACACTTGGGGCTGCCATCTTGGCGATTGTGTTAAAATGTAACAGGCGTACAGGCTAACACAGAAGCTGTCCTACAGAAACACTTGCGAGACACAAAGATATATATATATGTGTGTGTGTGTGTTGCAGAATTGTAGGTAATAGCAGAAAAGTTGGAAACAACTTAAATGTCCATCCTATTTTGGTCTATCCAAAAAGTGGAATCCAAGCAGCTATTAAACAGAATGAGGAAGCTTATCTGGGCTGACATGGAAACTCTCCAAGACAGACAGCCGTACCAGAAAAGCAAGCTGGAGAACTGCCCCGTGGTGCATTTCATCTGTTTCTTTCATATTTAATGTGGCTATATGGGGATGTGTCTTAAAATTGGTAGCACTTCACAATTATAATCAGTATCATTTTTTTCTTTCTTAGTGGTTCTTAAAATAACGATACTTTTTACAATCCGTGAATCTGTAGATGAAATGAGAGGAGTAGTATGGTCTATTTATTTCCCAAACCTGCATATTTATGAACGTAAATTTATAGAAGAAAATGTCAGGAAAGATACGCTTTGAAATCTTAATTATGTTTAACTCTGGCAAAGAGAACAGGTTCCTGAACATTGAAAATTTTAAGCCGGAGTGAGTTGGGACCTTAAACCATTGTCTGCACACCTGTCCTTGAGTGAGCCACATCTTTTCAGTATGGACTTGCTCCGCCTCTAGGGCCCCTGGGGAAGGAGGGCTTGGAATGAAGGTGGGAGAGGAAAAGAGGGATGGAGATAAGATAGGGGACACAGTGAGAGAAGCTGTGCCCTGGGGCAGAACTGAGGTAGTCCCTGGAAGACCCCTGCTCTTGGCCAGAGCTCAGGATCAGCTTCCTGAGCAGAGGGTGCTGGGTGGCCACACTCCAGCCAAGGTTGCCATTCTCTTTGTCTCCTCCAAAGTCACATTCAAGCCTAAGGTTTTCAACTTTCAGGATCAGATTCTATGTAAGCAAACACACACACACACACACACACACACACAAGTTGCAAGTGTACATATGTATAAAATCGGTGTGAACATACACACACTTCACTTTGGGCAATAGCTAGACAGTCATACAGGAAGAAGGCTGCTTCAGGATGACCACCCTGGGGACTGGCCACCCTGACCTCTGCCCCACCCCGTCAGAGCCACAATAACATGAAATGAAAATAGACTGTGACAGGAATTTCTTCTCAGATGACTCCCTGACTCCTGGCTGGACCACATTGGTGCCCAGAGGACATATTTTTGTTTTCTTCCTGGTCCACACCATTTAAAAAAAAGTTTTTAAATTGAATTTCTTACCAATATTTAAAAATCAGAAAATGTTTACATAAAAATATGAATTTCTTCTTTAGGAAAGTGGGAAGAACTAGGCACTGTGGGCACCCCTTGTGCTTGGCCCCAGTGGGCTGGAACTCAGAAGTAGCCATCCCTGCAGGCAGGACATGGGGAGTCCCCACTCCCGCCCCCACCTGGCCTCCCCACGCCACCCAGGGCTGTTCTCACCTGCCCCTTGAAGGCCATTGGGTTTCTGATCCTGATCTCTGGCCTCCTGAACAGAGGTAGCTACCAAGAAACACCAGGAACAGAGCTGGGGAAGCCACTGGCCCTGTGACCCATCCCTTCTGCCCGTGTGCATGGCCCCTTTCTGGGCTTGGGTGGTTCAGCCCCATCTTCTATGGAAGCACCCATGTCTGTGACTGCAGCCTTCACTACAGGCAGGAACGTGGAGGCCAGACCCACGGAGGGCTGGTGGGGCCCAGGTGCTCCCTCGTGTCTCTCTCTGATGAGAGGACCCCATGAGTTGGCCTGGACTAAACTTAGTAGTCACCATCTCTGCAGAAGCTGAGCCCAGAGCCTGACCTCTGTGTGATGCAGAAGTGGGAAGTTTCATTGCCTGGGGCCCCAGGAGATGAGGGCAGATGTACCTGGGTACATTCGAGAGGGAGGAGGGGGACCGAGGCCCAAGCTTTCTGGCTGAGTCTGGAGTGTGAGCAGCGGCCAGGCCCTCCGTGGGGCTGGGCTCCATGCTGCCCCTCCCTCCGTGTCAGGGGTCTTCCCACTCAGCCTGTTGGAGTTGCTCCAAGGCCCTGGCAGAGTGGAGAGGAGTGCTCTCTGGAGCTGCAAGTGTGGAAGCCTCAGGCCAGCTCACTTCCCCAGGGAAGCTCTTCTGTGGGCAGGTTGGAAGTCAAAGGCGGGGGACTGTGGCAGCCACACCCAGCCACTCATCCTAGCACCAACCCAACCTTGTGTGGGGCCAGAACCAGCTCCTCTGGGCCAGGGTCACAGACACCTGAGTGTGGGGGCTGCAGAGGACAGCCAGGCTGCCAGGCTACTGACACTGCTAGCCAGATGGGGGAGGCACGGACGCCACCTGGAAGGTGGGCACTCAGTGGGTGGGCCAGGTGAACAGTGCCCTCTCTCATGGCTGGGGCCACCTCCTCATCACAGACCAGCTGTTTCCTCTGTGAACTTCAACATCTAATGGTCACCCACATCCCTAAAACTTCATCATTTATGAGAAACGATGGTGTGGACCACTCATAGGGTGCCAGAGTCAGGGCTAGGCCTGGGAGGGTAGAGGATGAGGGAGGAAGAGCCACACCTTCCCTGGGGAGTTTATAACCTAGGGTGCAAGGCGGAAGGCATGAGGGTCCCTTTTAGAATCCAGATGAGGGGTGTGAGGTGAGCGGAGCCTCTGGGGCTGCGGAGCCCTCCCAGTGCCCGGAGCACCCTCGGGAGGCCGTGCCAGCCCTCAGGAGGAAGCGCATGGAGGCTGCGCTGGGCTCAGGGCAAGTGATTGGTGCTTCTGGGAACTTAAAGAGTTGGAAGCCCAATCGTTGCTTTCGAGGGGCTTCCCCAGAAACCCGGGAGCCAAGGCAGTCATGCTGAGGCCTGTTCACTCATGGCAGAGCGAGGTTTGCGCTTTGAGGCATCCAGGGCCCCTCTGGGTCCACAAGAGAGGAGTCCAGTGAGCTTCTTGGAGGTGGGAGCCTTTGAGATTGTCCTCGAGGAGTGGGAACATTTTGGTGATGAGGGGGCTGTGTGGCCGGCCGGGGAGGAGCAGGAACAAAGTCCGACGTTGGGAGAGTGGGTGGGATCCAAAGGTGGCAGCGAGGCCACCAGAGCCCCTTGGAATTTGGGCTGATGAGCCAGGGGTGGGTCCTGAGCAGCAACAAAGCCACTTAGCTGGGCCTGGGGCTGTGGGTCTCTTTCTGTGTGAGGACGGTCAACCTGTCAGGTACAAAGGACACAGTAAGAGGCCGGTGGTGGCTGGGCACTCGGCCTCTGACAGGTGGAATCGGGACCTGGAGGCTCTGAAAGGTGGGGTCACAGTGCGCCAGGGCCACAGGCCTCTGCCCAGCCCCAGGGCCAGGCCGCCTCCCTGTGCCTGAGCTCCTGCCCAAGCCCAAGGGGCCCTAAGAGCTGAGCTACGCCGAGTCAGCCTCCCGCGCTGTCCTAGGACCCTGCAGTGGACACCGGCCCCTTCACCCTTCTCCAGCTTCTTAGCAGGAGAGCCAGGCAGCCAGGTCATGTGGGGGTCTGGGGAACTCACCCCTGTCATGCCTGCCCCAGGGATCTTGGACAAGTCACCTCACCCACTCCTCAGTCCCGGATTCTTTCTCTGAGTCAACAGCAACAACTAAAGTCGCTTCTCTGTTACCTCGTGGGGCCTTTTCAGGATGATGGATCCACTTTACAAACTATAGTGTGGGGTTCTGGTGTCCAGGAAGAAGGGCTCATGGAGGGGGACTCTTTTGCAAACTGTGAAGTGAGGTCAGGGGTTAGGGTCTTTCTGCTTCTCCTGCAGGCCCTCCGGACCCGGGCGCCTCCCAGCCGCTGCTGGCCTGGCTGCTACTGCCGCTGCTGCTCCTCCTCCTCGTGCTCCTTCTCGCCGCCTACTTCTTCAGGTAGGAGTGTCCCGGGGCACTGACTTGCCCCAACCAGCTCAGAGGAGGAAATGAGCCTTCTGATGCTGTGGGCGTGGGCTGTGCAGCAGAGGGCAGCTGAGAGGCTGGGTGGCCGGGCCTGGGAGACACACAGAGGCCAGGCCTTAGCGCGGCTCAGCCATGAGCAACAGGAGTAGCTTTTCCCGGCTCACCTGGTGGGTATCACTGTGCCGAGCGCTGTTGGCTCTCGGGGAACCTAGAAGTGTGGAAACCTAACACATCCTGTGTCTCTAAGGTTCAGGAAGCAGAGGAAAGCTGTGGTCAGTGCCAGCGACAAGAAGATGCCCAACGGAATCTTGGAGGAGCAAGGTACAGAAGCTGCTCTTTGGCTGGGGCTTGGGGGGAAATGTGTTCTTTTTTAGCAGACACTGAGGTGCTTTCTGTCTTTAACGTTCAAAGTAAATTTTGAGGTGTGCCTTGCCACTTTCATCTCACTCTACCTGGTATGATGCTGTCATTTAGAATTTCACCATTTCAAAACTTTAAGGATCATTTTTCTCTCGGGTGTGACATGGACGTTTGAGACATTTTTGTTTGTGGCTTTTTTTAGAGAGACTGTTCATATCCTGTCGTTTTCACAGGGTGTTGACATGTAACACTTTTCAGTGAGGCCTTACAATCATTCTCAGATAAGACTGTCTGGCTCAGAAACTATTCAGCTGGGTTTGTACTGCTTTAGGATCCAGCTGGAAAAAGGGACTCGCTCTCCTAAAGTGCTTCATGTTTACAGAGCATCAGAGTCAGCTGGGAGCATTTCCAACTTTTCCATCCGAAGTACAGTTTCGAACTCGTTGTCGCTACTTACAAAGGAACATTGTTTTTCTCTCCATACATCGAGATGAGATGACCGAGAAACGTGTGTAAGGCAGAGGCCACAAAAATATTGCTTCACACCCCAGTGACTACAACTTCCTGGAGTCAGCTTCCTACCTAACTGTAGTCAGTTCTATGGTTTGGGGGAACACACGTGCCGTCAGACTAAAATAGACTCTTAAAACGGACACTTAGATCATTAAAAGAATATCACCAACAAGGACCAGGCTGAAATGTAGCCTCCCAGCGCTCGCGGGACCCGAGACCTGGTTAGATGATAATGTGGCCCCAGATGCTGTCTTCCTGCCCTTGTTCCAGTCCCCGGTTCCCTGCCCTGAATGTTTCAATAGCAGGAACGGAAGGGAGGAGGGTGCGGCTAGTGAGTAGCAGGGAAGCTCAGTGTCACTCATTCTGATCCCATCTGTCACTTGGAGGAATGAGTCTTGGGTGAAGTTTTTGGCTGGGCTTCAAAATGGCTCTGCAGGTGGGGACAGGCCCTTTTGCAAGTGTGACAGCTGGGTTATCATGTTGACCTTGTCAATATCAGCTCATTCTCCAGGAAGAGAAAGACATGTCCATGACTGTTCTTGCCTCTCACTCCGAACTTGGGGAAGGAATGTGTCCAAGAACTCCCTTATAACGCGTACTTCTCCTTCTCAATGCCCCTTGTCACCCTCCCCAGACAAGGGTGGTTTTCCCTTGGAGCTTATGGGGTTTGAGGAACCAGGAATATTTGTTATGAAGAAGAAAAGGCTGAGAGAAACCGTTCTGAGTTTGCTCCCAGAAGCCGTAATTACTCTTTCTTATTTCCAAACCTGGAAAGCTGAGCTGGAGAGTGAGGCCGTCTTGAATCCTTTTTGGAAGGAGCAGGGGCTGGAGGGAAGGAGAGGTGGGAGGGTGGGTGGATGAGTGGCCTCGGGAGGGGGACAGGCTGTCTCCAATGGGGGAGAGCAGGTGACACTGGGCAGAGGGACGCCCGTCACTTGTAAATGATGTGGATGCCTCACAGGAGGCGAGTGTTTGGATACAGCTGCTCAGGACCCGGCTTAGCCCAGCTATGCGATTTGAGAGAACTGTTCCAGCTCCAGCCTGGTCATTTCTTCAGGAATGTCGTTGGTCAGCTTGGTTACTCAGTCGCCTATCCAGGAATGTGGCTAAATGGCCCCCATGTTTCTTTTGATCCCACAGAGCAGCAAAGGGTGATGCTGCTCAGCAGGTCACCCTCAGGGCCCAAGAAGTATTTTCCCATCCCCGTGGAGCACCTGGAGGAGGAGATCCGTATCAGATCCGCCGACGACTGCAAGCAGTTTCGGGAGGAGTTCAACGTGAGTGTGGGGAGGGCCCTCTGCTGGGTGCCCTGTGGTGGAGACCTGTGAAATCCAGTGTTAGAGTTCAGGATGAATTATCCCAAAGACTCAGAACCCTTGCATCAGTTATGACACTGTCCCATGAATGGGCGTGTGAGGAAACCTGGTTTGTGGGGCAGTGCCCTTCGCCAATGCTTATTTCCTCATTTATAAGATGAGACAGTTGAGTTAGAGGTTTGTGAAGCCTCCTTCCACCTCCCCACTCTGAGTGTCAAGTTCTAAAATCGACTGTGACAGAAACACTGTTATCTCGATAACATAGAAGGCTAGGACCTGAGCGCAGCACGGTATGACAATATCATGGGGAAAGTAACAGAGCCCCAAACCATCCTTTCATGGCTTCTGAGAGCTGGAGCACCTAATCAGAGTAGGCGATGTTCCTCTTCTGAACCACCATCTCGGCATTGATGAAGCAGCTGTGAGCTGCCTTGAGGGAACACTAGCTATATCTGCTTGTGTATCAACATGGGTGGGTGGGTGGGTGGATGGATGGATAAGTGAGAGGGCAGATGGATGGATGGATGGATGGGCGGATGGATGGATGGATGGATGATGGATGGATGGATGGAGTGGGACGGCATATAGATGGATGAGTGGGAGGGCAGATGGATGGATGGATGGATGGATGGATGGATGGATGGGTGGATGGATGGATGAGTGGGAGGGCAGATGGATGGATGGATGGATGGATGGATGGATGAGTGGGAGGGCAGATGGATGGATGGATGGATGGATGGATGGATGGGTGGATGGATGGATGAGTGGGAGGGCAGATGGATGGATGGATGGGTGGATGGATGGATGAGTGGGAGGGCAGATGGATGGATGGATGGGTGGATGGATGGATGAGTGGGAGGGCGGGTGGATGGATGGATGGATGGATGGGCAGATAGAGAAGTAGACAAACAGATATGAGGAAGTATTGTCTTGGATTTTGCTATTCAGTATTTATCCTTGGTCGTGTTTTGAATTTTATGCATCTTCACCTTCTTGCATGTGGCTGTGCTGAGTGTTGATCTTAAAGAAGATAGATTTTCAGCAGGATTGCTAACTGGTCCTGGCTATGCCTGTTGCGTGCTGGCCCTGGCACATCAGTTAATTTCCTTGAAGCTGTCTTCCACCACCTAGGAAGGGGCAATGGAGATGGGCCTGTCTTAATTACCTTGAAGTTGGAACGGGAGGCTCAGACAATGGATTTTGTAAACAACAGTGTTGTGCAGTTGTTATATCTGAAGATGGCATGAATTCTGCTGCAGACATGAAACTTTACCCAGAAGCAACGTGTGAAGGCATGGGAAGGTGGTGGCCCATGTTAACTGTACATTGCTTGTTTTTTAGTGCAACCCTCCTCTGCCTTTATCTTACTTCCTTTTTATTGTTTCCAAATGTGTCCCCTTTTTTGGAGAAATTAGGTCATATTGAAAGACAGCTTGAAGCACTATTGTGTTGCAATCTCTCAGCCTGACAACAGACCTTAATTCTCATTTTCAAAATAACTATCCAAGTTTTCAGCTAGCAGATCCCCTCCCCCACCCTTCTCATCCCATTTCCCCTTGCACTTTTGTTTCCCCAAGTGACAGGAGCTGGGCTTGCTGATGGGGGTGTCTGAGTCAGAATCAGCTCAAAAGAGGGGGCCACTCCCAGGGAGGGAGTCCGGGAATAGGGTGGGGCAGGTGAGACACTCACCCCAGGCACATAATTTAAGACAGCACCAAAAGCTCAGCAGTGGGATAAATTATATTTTAACATAACACTTAAAATATAAAAATTATCAGCACCACAGGGAAGGTAACAAATAAAATATCAAAATGAATACAGGCAGTCCCTGGTGAAGAAAATAACATGACCATAAAGGAAGACAGGCTTGGGCCGACTGATTTTCCCTGTTGCCCTTGGCCCTGATACATACGGCTTGTCACAACACAGCTACTCATCCTGTCATTAGTTAAAAGTTTCATATTTTGGTCATCGTAGATTTTGTGCCTTAATTTGGACTTTTAAAAATATTGCATTCGAATATTATTTCCCCTGGTTTCTGAATTTTGGGGGCACCCCATTAAATTTTGCACCCAGAGGAAGTTCCTCATTCTCTTCTGCCACTGGGTGGCCCTTGGCTGAACATTGGAGTCCTTGTGCTCAGTGACAGGCAGGGTAGAGACGCGGTGGAGGGGAAGAACACTGGACCCAAAGTCAGGATCACGGAGCCTGATCCTGTGTCTGGGGAACCCTGGGGGAGCTGCTTTTTTGTCATATTTTTGTTTTATTTGTTTGAGATGGGGTCTCGCTGTGTCTCCCAGGCTGGAGTGCAGGGGCATTATCACAGTTCACTGAAGACTCAACCTCCCAGCTCAAGTGATCCTCCCACCTCAGCCTCCCAAGTAGCTGGGACTACAGGCATGTGCCACCATGCCCACTGGCTTTTTCACTTTTTTTGTAGAGATGGGGTCCCACTGTGGTGTCCAGGCTGTGCTTTTTCTGCTCATCTGTCCAGTGAAGGGCTGGCCATGTCCTGAGTCCACGTTCATGCAGCACCTGTCCTCTGAGAGCACTGGAGCCTGCCATGGCCAGCTCTCTCTTGGGTCCTCAGAGGGACACGCTCCCAACCCCATCTTTCTTTTCTCTTGCCGTCTGATCTGAGCTCATCTCCCCAAAATCATGCAAGGGAGACACCGGAGTCTCAAAGTGGCCGATCCAGTTGAGTTTTGACATGTGTGCATTGCCAATTCAAAGTGCAGGCAAACTTGGTGGGGATGAAAAGGATTTGATATTGGGGTCAGTACAGTGAATGCTGGAGTCGGCCTGAGTGTTTGTCCCAGCTCAGAGAGCTTGGGCAATTAACCTCTGCCTGTTTCCTCATCTATGAAATGAGGATACTCCCTGCCCCCCATAGGATTGTGATAGCATGGACATGAGGTTGGATAACCTGGACATGCAACCGAATCCTTACGAGACCGCACTCTGCAATCTCCACCCTGCACTGGTAGAACACCATCCTAGGAAAGTCTGCTCCCAGGCCCCAGAGTAAGTCCTGGAAAGTGAGCACCACTGGGCCAAGGAAAATCCCCCGCTTCAGACAGGCTCGTCCCTACCTCCATCCTAGCAAGTTATGTCAAGCCGAGTGCCTAGGACTAACACACTGATACGTGCTGTAAAAGTGCAGAGGGAGGTGTCAACCGCAAAGCTTCCAGCACAACAAACAAACCGGAACCATTCCCTGGAGCTCCATGGAGCAGCTGGGGCCTCTTGCAGAACTGCCCACACCTAGTTTCTTGTACACTCTCCTGCTGCCTGCCCGACACTACCGAGCGGAGAGAGAAAGGAACGTGGCTCATGAGTTCATTGAAATGAAATCTCTAGGCCAGGTGTGGTGGCTCATGCCTGTACTCTCAGCACTTTGAGAGGCCAAGGTGGGCAGATCATTTGAGCCCAGGAGTTCCAGACCAGCCTGTCCAACATGGTGAAACCCCATCTCTACCAAAAAACTACAAAAATTAGCTAGGCGTGCTGGTGTGCACCTGTAATCCCAGCTACTCAGGAGGCTGAGGTGGGAGAATCACCTGAACCCGGGAGGCGGAGGTTGCAGTGAGTCGAGATTGCGCCACTGCCCTCCAGCCTAGGTAACAGAGTGAGACCCTGTCTCAAAAATAAAAATGTTAAAAAAAGAAAGAAATGAAATGAAATCTCACCTCAAACAGACAAACCACAAACAATTTGGACAATTTACATAATGGGACAGCCAATCACACGATATTTATTGGCCAGTTACTATGAGCAAGCCCCAAGCAAGACACTGCAGGGCTCATCCAGGTGTGCAGACCCCTCCAGGTGCTCTCCTTTCCCCTGGGCCACCTAAGCAGCTCAGAGATTTGAGACCCCAGTAGACTGACAGCCAGAGAAAGGGCTGCAGAGTCCATGTGGGTGGTTATTCTGTGCGCTTGGATCCAGGATACATACGTGTGCGGTGCACAGGGCCCGATGCCCCTCCCCACTTCAACTTTGACCCTCTGTGCATCTGGGTGGCTACGCCCCATCTCCATGGTCTGGATCTCTGCAGCTGCCAGGAACACGCAACTGTGGGGTGTCAGAGCTTGGTCCATCCTCGCCATCCAATCCCTCCAGGGAGCCTTCTCAATTTCTTTTAATTAATTAATGTATTTATTTATTTTTTGAGAGAGAGTCTCGCTCTGTCCCCCAGGCTGGAGTGCAGTGGTGAAATCTTGGCTCACGGCAACCTCCACCTCCCAGGTTCAAGCGATTTTACTGCCTCAGCCTCCCAAGTAGCTGAGATTACAGGCGCCCACCACCATGCCCAGCTAATTTTTGTATTTTTAGTAGAGACGGGGTTTCACCATGTTGGCCAGGCTGGTCTTGAACTCCTGACCTCAGGTGATCCACCCGCCTCGACTTCCAAAGTGCTGGGATTACAGGTGTGAGTCACCACACCTGGCCTAATTTATCTTTTAACAGACTTTATTTTAGAGCAGTTTTAGCTATACAGAATAATTGCACAGAAAGTACAGAGTTCCCATATGCCCCCTTCCTCCCCTGTGAGCAGTTTCTCCTATTATTAACTTCCTGCATTTGTGTGTTTCAACTGCTGCAATTGATGAGCCAACACTGCTCTGTTGTTACTAGCAGAAGTCCACACGTCAGGGTTTGTGTGTTGCGCATTCTGTGGGTTTTGACGAATGCACAGTATCATGTACGCACCATCCGGTATCACGCCTCCCGTGTATTTTCAGTGCTGGGGCCAAAAAAAGCTTTTGCGGGTAGAAAAAGAGAAGGCTCTAGAATTTTACCACAGATGTCAGGCTTAGATTAGGTCAAGAAGGTCAGTATTAAGATAGCCCTGATGAAGAATCAGGAACTACAGGCGGCGTAGGTGCTGGTGGCTGGGGATGAGGCCAAGAACCACCTATCACCCTTGCCACAGTGCCGCAAGGCAGGTCCCTCCACATAGGCCACCCTCTTGCCTCTGCTTTGGGACCAACAAACCCCATGGCCTGGAAGGGCCTCAACCTGTGGCCATGGGGTTTGGTGGCCCCAAAGCAGAGGAAAGAGGGCGGCCTACAGTGCCCCACCATGAGCTCCAGCTGGTCAGATCTGAGTCTGCAATTGGAGAAGCTTCCTGCCCTCGGGAGAGGAAGACTCGGGACACCTGTGGGTGGCAGGTCAGGCTGTGGTCTGCATTGTGAGCAAGCCCAGGCCTGCACGGCTTGGATCCAAAGCTATGCAGTGAGGCCTGCTCTGCTCTCCTGGGTAGTTGCAGTGGGACCCCTCACATTCTCCTATATTTGAAGAAGTGAGCATCCTCCTGGTAGCCTGGGTGCTGCTCCAGACTCCTGCCCCTTGCTTGCTGGGTGACCCTGGACAAATCTATAACACCTCGCTTTGGCTTTCAGTCTCCTCACCCATAAAACGGGGACCATCCTAGTATCACCTAATGATAGGTGAGTTGCGAAGGCTGGGGCAGATGACCCAGCTCCTTCCACCGTACCTGGCGCACTGAGGCACTCAGTGCATATTCATGCATGTTACTGGAATCCCAGTGGCCCCGGGTCCAGCCGCTGGTCGGGTGTAATGTCAAAGGACAGGACTCAGGGCTTCGAGAGGCTCTTCACACTGTGCATTGTGGGGAGCTCACCTGAGCAGCGAGCAGACGCAGGAGACAGCTGGAGGTGACCAGGAATCAGAGGTGGCGGCTGCAGGCGGCAGAAAGAACTAGAATGCAGGCCACCAGAGTTCACGCTCGGCTATGCTGCTCAGAGGGGATAGGGGCCCCGCGGCATTCCTTGCACACCTGACTTCCCTGACTGGGACAAAGGAGTTGGTTAGCGTGGTGCTTCCCGAAGACGTGTGCACTGAAGCCCTGGGGATCATGGTAATGTTCGTGCTGATTCTGTGGGTCTGGGGTGTGGACAGAGCATCTGCATTTCTAACAAGCACCCTCCTGGGAGTGCCCATGCCACTGGTCCACAGAGCACGCCTGGAGTCTTAAGCAAGATCAGGACTGTATCTAAGGCTGTTTCCCGCCCCTCACCTCCCAGGACCGCTCTATTCATCCTTCAACCCCAAAGTCACAGCATCCCGCTGTAAACCCTCCGCATGCCTGTCCTCGCTCCCCCATCTCCCGGTTCACAGCTCTGTTGTAGTCAGTTCTTACCAAATCATAGGCGCCTGCTCTAGGCCAGGGCCCATGGGCCCTGAGATACCATGGAAATGCAAAGGCAAGTCTCCGCCTTCATGTAGCATAGGGTCTGGCTGATGAGACCATCACTTTGGCCACACCACTGTTCACCCCACAAGAAAGAGCACCCTGGGGAAAGCCAGGGTCTGTGTCTCCTTCATTCTCTGCCCCGTGCCTGGTGCAAGGTCTGAGGCAGAGACGGACTATGGACAGCAGGTAGTTTGCTCCACGTGTTTTCGTTAATTCCTGTGCTCAGTAGGGAAACTGACATGAGCATGGTGCTTGAATCCATCACATTTCATACTAACGCTACATTTTCTTCCAGTCATTGCCATCTGGACACATACAAGGAACTTTTGAACTGGCAAATAAAGAAGAAAACAGAGAAAAAAACAGATATCCCAACATCCTTCCCAGTAAGATTTTATTTTATGTTTTGCATGATCAATGGTGTTTGCACTAAACTCAGCTTTGCCTTGCAGCTCCCCATGACTGCAGGCCATTCCTGGTGCTCAGAGGCCCCACATCAGTCTAACTGCTCAGCATTTGCACCTAGGACTCCAGAACGTTCCTCTCTAGGTGCCCATCTCCCTGCACAGGCCCTGGGTACCTTGGTTGCTCGTGGGTCTGGCTGCCAAGCCTGTGCTTACTGTTGGGACCTGGGCTGCCTGGGGCCCAGCGGGTAAGGGTGCTGCTTCGTGGCCATGGGTGCCAGCTGGCAGGGCCCCCCCTGTGGAACTCAGGCCTGGCACCCAGTCTAGGCCTGCCAGTGGCCCTGGGCAGCTCCCTTCCCTCAGACTCAGTGCTTGTGACCACAAGCTGCAAATCCCTAGAGTTGTCTGGGGTCCCGGACCAGTGACAAAAATAATAGAATACGAAATGTGCAGGTGGGCAGCAGCTTTGTAGGAAGGCTCTGAATCGACCTGATTTAACCCCAGCAGTACAAGTGGGCATGGGCTGGGGAGCGTGGGTGCCAGGAGGTGGCAGGGCCAGAGAGCAGACGGATGTGCGCGGGGGTGCGTCTCGGTGACCTGCTCCAGCTGGATGGGTCGTGACCTGGGGGCAGCTTTCACAGCCTGTCTTGGTGCCAAGACAAACCCTGTAGGTTCTGAACCGCCTTTGTAAGAGCTGGCCTGGGCCGGGTGCTGTGGCTCATGTCTGTAATCCCAGCACTCTGGGAGGCCGAGGCAGGTGGATCACCTGAAGTCAGGAGTTCAAGACCAGCCTGGCCAAGATGGTGAAACCCCGTCTCTACTAAAAATACAAAATATTAGCCGGGCATGGTGGTGGACACCTGTAATTCCAGCTACGTGGGAGACTGAGGCAGGAGAATCTCTTGAACCTGGGAGACAGAGGTTGCCATGAGCCGAGATCGCGCCATTGCACTCCAGCCTGGGGAACAAGAGCGAAACTCCATCTCAAAAAAAAAAAAAAGATCTGGCCCAGCAGCAGGGGGGCGGGGCGTGCAGTTGGGGATCCTTCACCTGGGCCCCTCCCATCATCTGCTTTGCCCATCAGGCTAACAAAATGGCATCCTCAAAGGGCTCCACTAAGTTCAGGTTTAAATCCCAAACCTGCAGCCTCCCCCTGGTCCACAGAGGGAGTCCACCCCACCCTGCCAGGGCCTTGGTGGGATGGAGGAAGGCAGCCCATGTGGGCCCCGGAATGCTGCTCCCTGCTGCATTTTTAGGACTAGAATTGAGTTCACCTGCTCTGTATGTCAGAGCAGCTATGGTCTGTCCGATCTGTGGTCTGTCCAAACTGTGCACTTTTTAGAAATAATTCTGTCCCATTTTACATGCGTAGGATTGATATGTGGTTTTCACAAAACCCACTGTGAACCCATGATCCAGTGAAAACTGGGAGAAATTCATCAAATAGTCTTTCATTCAACACATATGTGTAAGGGTGGCCAGGGCAACACCAGGAAGATGGGTCAGGAGGTCATGTGGTGGCCACACAGCTGAGCCTTGACGGTGGCTCAGACATGGCTAGATGCTGCACACTTTGGAGAGGATTTGTTGCCAATGGGTAGAAGATATCACAGAAAGAGGGGAGGCAACTTACATGGCTTGAGCAGCTCAAAGGAAAGGAAGGCCATGGCAGGAGGAGGTCTGAGATCTTTGGAATAATTTGTGTCAAATTTGGGATATTTAGAAATTAGTTTCAATGCTTAATTTATTACCTTAATTGAGTGGTTTTAAGTTGTGCCTTGATTTGCCAACCATATGTGTTAAGAAACCGCTCAGTGCTAAGCACATTCCTGAATTCCTCATTTCTCTCAATCACTAAACCTTCATCCCTTAAAGGTAACATCACATTGTTAATTAAGACTATTTAGCTGGGACCTCTGTGGAAGCAGAATCATGGCCAAGTGTGGGCATTACCTACACCCAGTCCCCTCCTCAAAGTGTGATGGCCCAGGGCAGAGCAGTGGCCTCACCTGCGAGTCCCCCACCTGGAAGAGGCCGGGCCCACCCACTGCAAGTCTTCTCTGAGCCACGTTCTCAAGTCTTCTCTGAGCCGCGTTCTCCAGGCTGTGCTGCGGGAGTCAGTTGGCATTTCCTCCAAGCCTGAAAGTGTAGTCAGATTCAGAATGGGCTTTTCTAGATTCCCGTGTAAGATCTTTCCCCTGCTCCTGGCAGGAGCACCACACCATGGGAACCCCAGGGCCCACGCAGCTGCGCGGGGCTGGGGGACCAGGACGTGGCATGTCTCACATGGGTGGAAAGATGGGTTTACAGAATGGTGGCATGGAGACACTGTGGCCTGGCAAGGATCAATGGGGTGGCATCTGGCATTAGCCATCAGGAAGACTTGAGAGTCACCTGGGGGAGAGGAGAGAAGGGACCCAACTTCCCCAGCCCCTGGCACCTTCCCTGCCTTTCCCAGTCTTTTACCAGAGTCATAAGATGGCCCTTGGCTCTGGGCAGGCGTGTGGCCCTGGGGAGCTCTGGGGTCAGAGGTCAAGGTGCTTTGCATGTCAGGCAGGCTTGACTTTTGCCTATAGAAAGACTATAGAAAGATGGCAAGCTAGGCCTCTTTTCTGGAAAAGTGCCAACAGCTGATAATTTTAGGAAATAATGTTTTGAATGTGAAGTGTGACTTTTTAGAATAAAAAGACAGGAAGCTCTTAGAAACTGCAAGATTCTAAATCTAAGCAGAAGGCTATATTTTACCCTGTGCTTTTCTATAGCTGTCCTCAAAGCGTAAACCATTCCAAATTATTTTCAACTAGTGTTATATGTGTTCAGCAGAGCTATTTCTGCCTGGGCATTGCCAGTCCCTGAGCAGGAGGGTCTCACAGTGAGGTCTGCAGGACTGTAAGTTTAGGGTCTGACTCCCTGGCTACCCTGTGTGGGCTGTGACTGTCTCTCAGAGCTATACCCGCCCTTTCTCTGCTGGCAGCCCGACAGAGCTGGCTCAGCCATCGGAGGTCGCAGGCCACCAGCCCGTGGCCCACCTGGCAGCCTTCCAGGTGAAGGTGAGACAAACAAGGCATGACCTGGGGGCCGCCCGGCTCCCCATCACAAACGCCACAAACACCACAAACACAACCCACCCTGATCAGAGACTAAGCAGAGAAAGCAGGGAGAGGACCTAGAGTTACTCAGTAATGACTCAGGAAGGAGACCCTAAGCTTCTACCACATGCCAGACTCTGTGCCCAGTGCAGCATAAACGTCCTCAGAACCAGCCTGGTCCCAGCCTGGCCGAGCCGGACATTCCTGGGAAAGGTCACAGGAGGAGCAGGGCCAGGCCTACAGCACTTTTAGAGGCCCATGAAAACGTCTTCATTTCTCTTCAAATCACAAAATGTGCAAAACCCATTCTGGAGTGCATCTTTTCACTGGCGACCAACCCAGTCCTAAGATAACCTTCTTAATCGTTCTATGGAGGAAAGCTGCAAAGGCAGAAGTGACTACAACCCACAAAAGTCATGATGGAGCCCTGACGTGTGTGTACACACACACTACCTGCACACACACATGACATACACACTACACACCCACCGCATATAACACACACATACACACTCCACACACACACCACACACTCCACACAAACATATGACACACATACCACACACATACACACCACACACATACCACACACTACACACACACACACACTACACGTACACACCAAACCCACATGCACACATTCACACAGCATACACACTACACACATGCACACCACACATACACTACACGCACTACACACATGCACCATACACACCACACACACACACCACACATACATTACACACATACACAACCACACACACCACACACACAATACACACACACCACACTCACTACACACACACCCCACACACAGAGCAGTCCACGGTCAGCCTTCTACCCCGGAAAACTGCTTGTGCAACAGGCTGGATCTACCAGGCACTTCTCACTGTGCTTGTGCAACAGGCTGGATCTACCAGGCACTCCTCACTGTGCTCACCTTCCAGCTCTGGGGCAGACTCCGGTGGTGGGACTGAGGGTCAGAGTCCTCAGTCCTAGACCCCCACATCCACTTGTCCTCCTGGGGCTGGTGCTCATTTCCCTGGGAAGCCTGGGAGAGTGGACTCAGTTCTCCTGTCCTGGGGCTCTTTTAAGTGCACCCACACTTGGCAACACTGGGGCCCAGTGCAGGGTTCATAAAATACAGCCCTTGCACTGCCAGGGGCCTGGCACGTTCTGCCATTCTTGCTATGTAATGACCCAGCAGCCCCCATCCTGGATGCTGAAATCCTACCCTTGTCGTCATGCCACAGCTGAGACAGTCAGTGTTCACCAAAGCAGGTGCATTCTCTCTCAGGACACTAGTGTTCTCCATGGGAACGTTGAGGAAGAACATCTCTGCCACCCCCGGTGTCGCTGTGAAGCTGCTTTTGCCCTTCCCAGGAGCTGACACTGCAGATGAAGAGACAGCACTGTGATTTCTGGAAGAGACAGCACTGTGATTCCTGGTCCTAATATCTTGGCTTTGTTTGGGTTTTTTTTCCAGATGACCATTCTAGGGTGATTCTGAGCCAAGTGGATGGAATTCCCTGTTCAGACTACATCAATGCTTCCTACATAGATGTAAGTGGGCAGAGGTTTCTTGTTCCCCTGGCCCAGCTGGGGCATGAGCAGTAAGCACTTTCTTGTCTGATGCCCGGAGTGTAAATTGTCACAACCTTTCTGGGCAGTTTGGCCACAAGCACAAAGGGCACGGAACTGCCCGTGCTTTACACACTGGCATCAGCATCTGGGAATTTGATTTCAAGAGTCAGAGATGAGCACAGAGGATGTTCACTACAGCATTATGTATATTCCTGACCAAATAGAACAGGGAGCATGGGTAGTTAAACAGATTGTGGTAAAACCATGTGCAGTGGACTATTAGAACTCCATTTGTATTGATCTTTAAGAGATCATTTAATATCAATAATAAAATTCCCATTAAAAATACAACATATAATAAATTGTACATGTTCACCCAATTAGAGGACAGAAATGTCTGCATGTCTGCTTGTGGGTGAGTCTGGGAAAGGTTTGGCAGAAAAACAGACTAGAGAGGGGACGTATGAAATAGGATTTGTTATTTCTGGTTGCTGGTGAGTTTTCTTTCCTTCTTAACCTTTTCCTGTGTTTTGCAAATTTTCCATGGTGAATATGTATTGCTTTCCTAACAGCAACACCAACAAATCCTTTCAGCAAAGATAATTCTGAAAAAATATAAATCTGATGTTATTTTTTCTAGGGTTACAAAGAGAAGAATAAATTCATAGCAGCTCAAGGTAAGCTTTTTATTAATTTCTCAGCGTATTTTTGGTAAAATGACGTGAATAGCTCTTATTTCCTTCTCTGTATGCCAACAAGACCAAGGACTTATACTGGATGTGTGTGTGTGTGTTTACACCTAACAGACACGTTAGATATCCATTCACACAACGGATATGTGTAGTCAGAGAAACACACACTTACTTATTCCCACATCTATATGGTGTGAACACAGGGCACGCAGTGGCCCCGGCTGCCATTCCAGCATGTTAATACTTGCATCAGATAACCTTGAATTTCTCTCAGCCGGCTGAGCCCTACATGGCCCCCAAGTTTGGGCAGGGGTTAGTGGGGTGAATAGCTTTTCAGATCAAGGCCATAACTAAGAATATACTTCAGCTGTGAAAACGTGTCCTTCACCTTGCACAGGTGTTTTGGGTGGCAATTAGTAAGCTGGCACTGTGTGCTACCTTGTGTGTTGAGTACTGAATCCAGCATCACTCCATTCCACCAGAGGTTGTCATCTGCAGGACCTGGTGTGCGTGCGGTTAGATATCAGTGGAGCTGAAACCAGATTCCTCAGACTTCCTCACTCTTAGGCCAGGAGTCTTTAGGGCAATGAGCTCTGAAATTCAGCGTACATCAAAATCACCTGGGAAGTTGTTACAAATGCAGAATCTCTAAGAAAAAAGGACACACATGTGCACACGCAGAGGCCATCAGGAATGTGCCCAGCTGGAAACCTCAGGAAACCTGACGATCCTGGCTGAAGCAGATGAAAGCATGTGTTTCTCTCTTGCCAGCAGACACCCACAGGGAGCCAGTCCACGGCAGGACAGCAGCAGGGCCAGGGGCTTCCTTATCTCCCAGCCCATCCCCCTCAGCACGTAGCGCTTAGCTCGGGGCTGCAAAATAGCCGCAGCTCAGACAGGAAGTGGATAGGGGCAGAGGACTTTCTCCTAGTGACACTTTGTCTGTTGTTCACATCCCCCTCCCGAGGGACTTTAGCTCATATCGTATTGGACAGCACCATGCTGAGAGTAAGATTTTGACAAAGAGGAGGGGATTGGGAATGCAGGGTGAGGCTGGCCAGTCTCTGCCTCTCGCAAGGCTTTCACCAGCTCTCCCACACTTGGCTGTAGACCCAACCCTCATCTGAACCCTGCTTCTTACCTGTGAACGTCATAACTCAACCTGGGCCCAATTATCTTGCCCACTGAGGAGTTCCTAGCTGGAGTGGGTGAGTCGCAGGACAGGCAGCCCCTGCCGGTTCCGGAACGCTTCAGGTCATGACGTGTGTGTCCCCAACAAGCCTGAGAAGGGAGTGAACAGCTGTCCAGGGGCCAACGGCCAGGGTGCCGGGGCTGGGACCCCAAAGGGACTTCCCTTCATGCCTTTTGACTTCGAAATTGTCCTCTACACACAGGCCCCAAACAGGAAACGGTTAACGACTTCTGGAGAATGGTCTGGGAGCAAAAGTCTGCCACCATCGTCATGTTAACAAACTTGAAAGAAAGGAAAGAGGTGAGTTCCAGGCATCTGGCCCCGGTATCACTTCCTTTCAGCTGCTGCTGCCGGGCTGGGGATGTTCTTACCACTTCCTTTTCCTACTTCCCTCCCTTCCTCCCACTATCACTGCAGAAAAAAACCCAAACACATGCAGTGGCTTACAGCATTTTCCTCACGAAACAAATCCCCTGTGTCCCCAGCATCTCACTGTTATCTAATCTGTGATAACACAATGACACAAGAGTTTCCTTTTTTTTCCCAAGTGAGAGTGGCCCCTGGCTGGCCCCATGGCTCTGCCTGCCTGATGAGAGACATGAATCTTAGAAGTTAGAGTTTTAGGATGTTGAGCATGTCATACGGCAGAGCTCAGACTAGAAATGAACATGATTTCGCGCTTATTATCCAGACCAGAGAAATGCTTTTGGAAAACGTGGTATATTGAAGAAATGTTGATTTGTCATCCGAATATATTTAATTAGCTGTTTCTAATTCAAAAAAGGATGCATGTACGTTATAAGAATTTGAATCATTGACAAAGAAGAAAAGTTGAACTGATTCGTTTCCTAATGTAACAAGTACTCATTAGCATCTGCTGTGCTGGGCCAGCTCTGTCCCAGGTGCAAGGAATAGGGGCTCAAATTCAGGGCTGAGAAGTGGGGGCTGTGGGGAGCCTGGGTGCGGGGGTGGGGTTGAGTGACAGGCAGGGAGCCATGCCATAGGCAGTGAGCTCACTCTCCAGAATGAAAGAAGAACTGGGAGCCTGAGGGACACTTGCCACAGGTGGGGCGAAGTTAGGAGGCTGTGCTTCTGGCATGTTCTGGCATGAAGGCCCGGTTCAGTGGGAGCCGTGTGTCCTGCCCGGCCCTGCTCAGGGCCTACTGTGTCCTGAGCTCCTCAGTCATCTGCTGGCCTGGCCCCAGCAGTTCCCAGGCATTGTAGCGAGGACTGTGGGGAAGGGCTGCCATTTTTAGATGGGAGTACCAGGCCTTGGGGAGCTCAGCTGGGGAAGAAGATGGGTGGCAGGAGCCCACAGGAAGGGCAGGCTGGGAGGTGCTCTGGTCCCCACAGTGCCAGCTTACTAATTGCCACCCAAAACACAGGAAGCAGCCTCCAGCCACCGTTTCTGGTCAGGAATAGGATGGAGGCTTTCATTCTGCTCTGGGGGGAGCTGAAACAGGGCTGTGGAGGGCCACCCCTTTGCCCTTGCAAATCTTGCCCTTGTCATGCTTTGTCATGGGGAAGAGTGAGAGAGGGAAGCAGGGGATTCCCAGCCCAGGACTCTTCACTCTGCCTGCGCTGTAGCGGCCATGGAGGAGGACACCCACGCGAGGGGAAAGGAGGCTGACCCTTCACCAGGAGCCTCAGGGTCCCCCGTGACCCGCGGCCCATAGGGACCAGTCTTCCTGGGGCTGGTGCTCCAAGCATGAGACCAGCACAGAAGCAGTGGGGCTCAAGGACGCCCTCACTTCCCTCTTTCAGTCATTCTGCTGAAAGTGTCACTGGCATTTTCTCTCCATCTTCCTCCACAGCCTCCTACTGGATTTTTCCACTCCTGTGACTCAGTGCTGGGCTGCTGCCGCGTCCTCATTCTCACCAATTCAGATGAAATCATTTCTCAATAGAGTTCCCTTTTTCTTAATTGCTCACACTTCTGTTGTGGTTTCCTTGGCTTCCACATCCTGGGCTCTGCATTGCAAAACACAGCTGCCCTGGCATCTCATGATCGGGTGGGAGGGAGGCAGAGGGAGGGGGTATAAAACCAGCCACCAACACTGAGCCCTTGAGAGGCTGAGACACGTTCTCAGTTCCTACCAGAGAGCCTTCAAGGTGAGAAGCTCAGGAGGGACCCCAGGGCTCCCCATAGGGCCAAGACTCACCCAAACCGGGACATGTAGGCATTTGCAATTCCCCTGGGCTGCATCAGAGATGGCCTGTGACCCGCAGCCCCACAGCCCTGCCCGGAGCCAGGTATAAGGAGGGCGAAGTTGTCGGTAGCCGTCATCACACAATGATGCTGCTCTCTACTAAATACCAGATGCTGTTTGTTTCATAAGACTGTTAATCCTGGAGGCTTGACCACAAGCTGTGCTGCTCAGGGGCCATTCCCTGGATACACTCTCTGACTATTGGCAGGCTTGTTCCATTCCAGAGATGTTTCTCTGGCAGATGAAGTAGATCTTTTCCCCCTTGAGGTGGGTCCTCATTCACTCGCGAAGTGATGGAGGACACCACCGGGCAGGTGCTGCGGGCGGTGCTGCAAAATGAAAGGGCTCCTGGAACGTGTATTTTGGGTCATTCTTGCTTCAGAGGTCGGGAAGGTAAAGAAATGGGCCTGTCTGTAGCAATGCACCCTCTTCTGCAGACTCCACGGCAGCCTCGTCCCTGCTAGAGAAAAATGAAGATCATTAGCCCAGTCATAGGTTCATCACTCTTGAACGGCAGACTGGCAGTGGTGCAAATTAACTTTGTCCTTAGTGAACTGAGCAGGACAAACACAAATTGCTGAATCCAGTGGGAAATGTCTGGGGGGAGCACCGTCCTTGCCCTCTGGCCTGAGGGTCATTTGGAGTTAGGTGCCCAGCTCTGAAGGCTACAGGCTCAGCATAACTGGTTGATGGTCAGTTAATAAAATGTATGGGATTCGCGAATGAATGAAGAAATGAGACATTGTTGCTGTCTACATCAGAAAGCCTTGGGGCATCCTAGTCATAGTGTCAAGGCTGCTGTTCACCAGTTATGCAGCCTCAGTTTCCCCATTCAAGAGGTCGACACACGTGAACTTGTTTCTCAGCTGTGGGAGCTGTGTGACTCCAGCTGGTGTGTGTGAGGCCTTCTGTAGTTGGGTGGGGGGATGTCATGATGCATTGCACCCACAGATCTGTTTGCTTCTATTAAATTGTTCCGTGCAGGAAAAGTGCCATCAGTACTGGCCCGACCAAGGCTGCTGGACCTATGGAAACATCCGGGTGTGCGTGGAGGACTGCGTGGTTTTGGTCGACTACACCATCCGGAAGTTCTGCATACAGCCAGTAAGCATCTCTAGTTGCTGCCCTTCCAGAAAGATCATTTTCAGAGAGCATCATGCCCAGAGTTAACACCCTTCTGCATTTTTGAAGTGCTTTGCTCCCAGCCCAGCACTGTCGCAGCCCTGGCTGAGAGGGTGCAGTGGCCAGGCTGTGATAGGCAGACATGCAAGAGGGCCAAGACACCAGAGGCCGGTGCACAAGGGTCTGCAGGCAGTGCTGGGGGCTCCTAATTCCTAGTGACTCCTCTGGGCCTCTCCAGGAGGAAGACCAGTCATTGGAGGGGCCTGGGGGTGAGGTCCTCCCTCAGTAGCACAGTGACATTTCACACACTGACTGGGAGGTGGGGTTTTTTTCTAACACTTTCCGAATTCTGTCTGAAATCTCGTTATTTTCCACACTTGGGTTCTGCTAGTTCCACCACCCCAAAAGGTTTAAGAGAGAGATCAGTAAAAATATGTATATGCAAAGCAGATGAAATCAAGATATAGAAGAAAGTTTAAAACCATAGAGAAAAGACAGAAGACCATTTTGTCAGGATTTAAAGATAGAGTGATTGGCATAATTAGGTCACAAAATAAGTGTCTGAGGTTCCAAGAAGCCACAGCAAAAAAGGAAAAGGATGAGCTGATTATTCTTATCCTATCCCCTGCTCGCATCTCTCCCAGAAATGTGCACACAGGCGCACATAGGCACCCACATGCACACGCACACACATACTCCCACACACAGGCACACACATGCACACACACCCACACACAGGCACACACATGTACACATACTCACACAAGGCACGCACATGCACACACACACGCACACAGCTGTACAAATGCATGCACGTTCACACATTCACACATGTGCACACACATACACCCCCACTCACATGCACACACGCACACATTCACGCATGTGCACACACATACACCCACACATTCACATGCACACACATGCACACATACACACATGCACACATGCGCACATGCACCCACACACGCACACAGATGCACACATGCACATTCACACGTGCACACACATACAACCACACACGCACATTCACACACATCCACACACATTCACACACGCACACGTGCACACATGCACACACATTCACACGTACACACATACACTCACACATACATGCACATGGGTGCACACATGCACACACATACACCCACACACGTGCACACACACATGCATACATGTGCACACACATTCACACGTGTGCACACACATTCACCCACACATACATGTGCACACGTGCACACACATGCATACATGTGCACACACATGCACACATATCTACTTCCAAATACACTGTATATCACCTTCCATGATCTGGGCAAGTGAATTAAACTCATGGGCTCTGGGTCCGAAAGCTGAGAGAGGCTCTGAGGGCAGGTCTGGGAGACTCCAAAGAGCAGGCCGACTGCATCATCTGTCCTCCCAAATGTAAGACAGCTTTGCACAAGGAAGGATGTGCTGTTGGTGATTACTCAGCACCACAGGCCTGAGGTGGGACTGTCCAGGCAAGATGGGCCGTGGCCGCCCTGCTTGCATGGGGGTCTGTGAGCACACAGACCAACTTTGGGGATGTGTCTGGCTGCTTGGGCCCTGCCTGACCTGGGCATAGACGGTTGCTGCAGGCCCTGTTCTGTGGCCCCAAAAGCAGCACATGTTCAGAGTCGGCAGGGGTAAGGTCCAGGCTGTCTGGCTCGGGCAGGCCCTCTGTGGATGGGCCCCTCCCCTATGCAGCCCCAGCACAGGGGAGCCCACGGCAGCCTCCTCAGAATGAGATGCTGGGGGAGCAAGGGGAGGATTGTTTCACCCACTCTTGTCTCCCTGCGTCCCCCGCAGCAGCTCCCCGATGGCTGCAAAGCCCCCAGGCTGGTCTCACAGCTGCACTTCACCAGCTGGCCCGACTTCGGAGTGCCTTTTACCCCCATTGGGATGCTGAAGTTCCTCAAGAAAGTAAAGATGCTCAACCCCGTGCACGCTGGGCCCATCGTGGTCCACTGTAGGTACGCTGTGGGGGCCACGGTGCGGGACTCTCAAGGGCAGGCCACAGTGGGAGGACTCACCCTCATGGGCAATGCCAGGGGACCAATATCAGGGTGGGCAGAGGTTTGGGCAGGGCTGATGTGAACACAAATGTCAGTGACTGAGCCAGGCCCCAAGAACCCTACAGGAGAATGTTCAGAGAGCCCCCTCTTCATCCCAGTCGATAAAACCCACCAAAGCCAGGAGGCTCCGGTTGATGGTGGGAATGGAGTTCTGGGCAGGTCTGCTTGGCCGCCCTCACCTCTCCCCGGGAATCCCAAGTCACCTCTGGGAACCAAGATGGAAACCAGGGAAAGCCCCCTGGTTTCTACAGGAAGCCCCCCAACAACACACAAGTCGTTGTGGAAGAGCACACCATGCTCAGACGGGCCCCCACAGCAGAGTCTTCCAGACCACGCTGTCCTGAAGACCAGGGTCCGAGGACCAGGCTGCTCCTCGCCAGCTGCCACTTCAGCCTCGGTTTCCTCACCTGTGATGGGAAGGACAGCCTCGGCGGAGCCTGTGACTGGCATCGGGGTGGGCTTTGCACAACATGAAGAATTACTCAAATGTGCAGCCAAGGCCACCCCACAACCCCCTGTCCACAGAGAGCCCCACTTGTTCCTGGCAGTGCTTGGCCTCACCAGGGTATCACTTTGATTAGATACTAAGTTTCCATCTGTTACAGACAGGTTCATTCTGAGTATCACAGCACTGCCAGGGACAAAAGCCACCTGCACGCAGTGATGCAGGCGCTCTGCACCTGTCATGCAGGTGTTCAGGAGAAGCCGTCCAGGAACCCCCGAAGAACGGGCTTTCCCCAAGTCTGAGCAACACTCCCTTGCTGGGGCCAAGCAGAGGCTGGACCCCACCCCACCCACCTTCCAGTGTAGCTCATACTGGGAGGAATTTGCAGGGTCAGATAACAGTAATCTGACAGATGCCACCTCACTTAATGCCCCGAATCAGATGACTTGGTTTGCCCAGTTTGACAGAGAGGGAGGCTGGATACCAGAGCTGTTGCATAGCTAATCTGAGGTCCCTCTGCTCCCAGAGGGGCAGATCTAGGATGCCAATCACACATATAAGAAGAAGACACTGTTTGGTAAGTGAGAAAAATTCTCCGCACAGCCTAATCCGAGGCTTACTGCACCAGCTGTTAATGTGCCTCTTAGTAGAGTGTCGGTGGCTATCAGAGGACCGGCCTGAGATCACTTTACTGAGACCACAGCTCCCTCTGGTGGCCGCACTGTGGCTTTGCTCCTAATTAACCAAAAAAAAAAAAAAGTTGCATCCAGTGACCTGGGTGCGCAGGCCCCTTTGGGGCCTTTCATTTACTTCGGGAGGAGTGTGACTCACGACGCAGCATCTTTCTCTTTCCCCAAAGCGCGGGCGTGGGCCGGACGGGCACCTTCATTGTGATCGATGCCATGATGGCCATGATGCACGCGGAGCAGAAGGTGGATGTGTTTGAATTTGTGTCTCGAATCCGTAATCAGCGCCCTCAGATGGTTCAAACGGATGTGAGTCATGCCTTCCTCTTGCCCTGGTCTAGCTTCCCAAAGCAAACCCGATGCCTTCCCCACACAGGTGTGCAGGGCCCTAGCTCTGATGGGCATGTGGCAACCCGCCTGGGCCTGGCCTGGCTTCCCTCCCCATAGCCTTCCCTGCCCACGCGTGGGACCTCGGGGACTCCCTCGTCCTCATCTTTCCCTCATATCCTCATGTGAGATGGGGCAATCCTACTCCCCCAAACAGTGCATGTACACAGTGCGTGGTATGCTCACCAATGTGAGGCTCTGCTGCTACCGTTCTCCTTACTCAAGGGCATAAATGGTCATTATCTGTGGCCGGTACTCTGACTCTTGCCCCACACCTCCTTGTGTTGGCAAAAAGAGAAAAAGAAGAGAGCCGCCCCCTTTGGTCTGCCAAGCTCCACGTGGGCCAAGACTGCAGGGCAGAGTTGAGGGTGTGGGCACCCCTGGCCTCTCTGCAGATGCAGTACACGTTCATCTACCAAGCCTTACTCGAGTACTACCTCTACGGGGACACAGAGCTGGACGTGTCCTCCCTGGAGAAGCACCTGCAGACCATGCACGGCACCACCACCCACTTCGACAAGATCGGGCTGGAGGAGGAGTTCAGGGTGAGTACAGCTGACCCTGCTCTCCATCCTGGTGTAAGCAGCCAAGGGCACGAGGAAAACAGGTGACCATTTAAAGGAAGCCTCTTTCAATCACTTGCCCCTTAACTGACCTCAGAAAAAGCAGGGGCAATACCTGAGCCATGATTTACAAGGGAAGAAGGATCAGGTGGCTTTCAGAGCCTCATAGCAGCCCTGCTGGGCACACATTTCTATTTCCCAATGCTAAGGAGGCTTCCTGGGTTGGAGAGTGGTTTCCTTTGAGCAGGCGTCCTTGCCAGCAGCGCTAGTCCTCGGCTGAGCAATGTGCTCAGGAGTGTCAGAGGTTTAACTGTGTCATTATATCCTTCTCTGCTGCAGAAATTGACAAATGTCCGGATCATGAAGGAGAACATGAGGACGGGCAACTTGCCGGCAAACATGAAGAAGGCCAGGGTCATCCAGATCATCCCGTGTAAGGCACCCGTGGCGTGGCTTGGGCAGGGCTGGGGCGGGGCTGGTGCCGGAGGCTTTCATCCTGGAGAAGCCATTGACCGCTTACCCCTGTGCACCAGGGTCAAAAGCAGGGTGTCCTCTGGCCTCAGGCTAAGGGCTCCTGTGTGCTGTATCAAATGTCAGGTAGAAAAGACACCTGTGAAGCACCAGCTGACCCAGACAGTCCTGCATGGGTCTCAGGCAAGCTGCTTGGGATATGAGCTTGCAGGTGCGGGAGGGCAGCCGAGGCTGGATTTCAGGGGAGGGCTTCACAGAAGCTGGAGATTTGCGGCAGGCACGACTTGGGATTCCTTGTCTCATTCCTTGTCTCCCCAAGCCTGGGCAGAGGCCCGCCTCCCCCTTACACAGAGGGGCCTGAGCCACCCAGCCGAGGCCATGCAGGTGAACTCAGCTGAGACCACCTAGGAAAAGGCTGTGGCCTTGAGGAGGACAAGAAATGGGCCCAGGGTAGAGTCAGGACACTGGTCTGCCACCCAGGTCATGGGAGAGGGAAGGAGGACCTGGCAGGTGTGGGAGGAGTGGAGGCAAAGCTGGCAAGAAGACAGGGCCACACGCAGTAGGCAGGGGAGTGGGAATCGGGAGGCTCACCAAGTGGGAAAAAGAGAAACTTGAGAAACCCGGCCCAAAAGCAGACTCCACAGGGATCCGAGGAACTAGGGAGGGAGGTGGGAGATGCCCCGCTTGGGAGGAGGGTGTGCCTCGTTATAGACGTGTCCTCGACAGAGTCACAGGTCAACAAACACCATCTGGAAACAGCTGTGAGCAGGTCTGCTGCAGCAGGGTCTCCCCGAGCACTGCAGGCGAGTAGAGCTCCCCGGGGCCCTGGCATCTTCAGACTCTGGCACCTGGTTTTCTGGGGCCCCGGTGTCCTGCTGGCCACCCTAGATTGCTTGCCTGACCACATTCCATTTACTCCTTCAGCGCAATATTTTTAGTGCTTGTATTTTGGTATGTATTATATCGATTCCTGAAAAATGAAAATGATAATTGGGTTGTTTTCAGAGTTTTCCTTCAAAAAGAAAAGTGCCCCTGAGCCACTTTAATTATCGTCTCTCATAACGTAAACTTTCCAAAGAGTTGGCATTACCTAGTGATTTTATTAATAGGATCTATATTTTGCAAGCTTGTAGCAATGGATTAAAGTTAGCAAGGTGGGACCCTTTTTGTAATAACTAAAGGAAGATAATGCTTTGCAGATGACTTCAACCGAGTGATCCTTTCCATGAAAAGGGGTCAAGAATACACAGACTACATCAACGCATCCTTCATAGACGTACGTTTGCTGGCCTGGGTTGTGTTTATGCAGATGTGTTTCCTTCACACGTGACCACAGACTTGATTAGCTTGCTTTCACAATGAGAAAGAATTGACATGTTTCCAGAAACTCAACCATTTCTGTTAGCAGAATTACTTGCTTAAAAAAAAAAGTGGCAAGGCACGATGGCTCACACCTGTAATCCCAACACTTTGGGAAGCTAAGGCGGGCAGATCACTTGGGGTCAGGAGTTTGAAACTAGCCTGGCCAATATGGCAAAACCCGTCTCTACTAAAAATACAAAAATTAGCTGGGCGTGATGGCAGGTGCCTGTAATCCCAGCTACTCGGGAAGCTGAGGCAGGAGAATTGCTTGAATCCGGGAGGCTGAGGTTGCAGTGAGCTGAGATTACACCACTGTACTCCAGCCTGGGCAACAGAGCGAGAGCGAGAGACCCCCTCTCAAAAAAAAAAAAAAAAAAAAAGTGGACTTTGGAAATAGAAGGACATAGACTCGCTGCTAAGTGATTGGCTCTTTTTTCATTCTGCTTTTAATATATAGTTATTTTTCTTTTACATATCTGTTACACACCAATTATATATCCACTGCCTCTGTGCTCTTTCTCTTGTGTGATTTCTGCAATGTGTACCCACGTGGACAATACAATTATGTGTTCAGGGCACACAGAGGCTGTCTTCATGCACAGTGGAGTTCGCAGAAGAAGGGCAAAAGGGGGAATGGCAGCCAAGTGTGTGTTCATATTGCCATTTGCAGATGAGAAAATTGTACCAGAATCCGGTGGGCTCCATGCTGATCTAGCTGAAACACACAGAAACATGTTAGAATCTAAGCCACCAGGTGCTGTTCAGGTGGCCACAGGCAACTACCCGTTCATAATACCCATTTGTTGATGACCTCAGGGGCTGACGGTGGCCGTTATGGTTTCAGATAAGCGAGCTTCTTGACCTGCTTGTCAGGTGTGTGCCTGAGTGCTTGTGCCAACTGGGGTCTGGTGCAGACCGTGGAGGATGAGAGAGTTTTCCTCATTAGGCCTTAGGCTGTCCTAAACTTAGGGAGCAGGTAATGGAGCCAGGATGGAAGGAAGTCAGACTCTAACCTCTGCGCCTCCATTTGAAGGGCTACCGACAGAAGGACTATTTCATCGCCACCCAGGGGCCACTGGCACACACGGTTGAGGACTTCTGGAGGATGATCTGGGAATGGAAATCCCACACTATTGTGATGCTGACAGAGGTGCAGGAGAGAGAGCAGGTGAGGAGTGCCGCCCAGCCGGGTCCCTCCAGGGGCAGCCTGTGCACCTGAGGCACTGTCCCCGTTCATTACAAATGTCCCACCAGCCATCGCTGCAAACACATGGGTGAGACCAAGCCAGGACCACTAGGGAAGGAGAGAGATTGGAAATGAAAAAGGTTTCATTTCACCCTTTCCCTTTTTGGGAGTGAGGTTTAACCATAGCTACCCACTGCCCTTTATCCTTAGCCTACATGTTATTTAACCTGCCCTGAAATTCTGCCATTTGGTATTGGCCAAGATCATAACCTGTTGAAGAAAAAGACATTTATTGACTTTTTTCAAGACATGAAGACAACAGTAAACCCAAGGTTTACCAACAATGTACATCTATCTGGGTTCTCCCCCAAGACATAACTACTGCTGTGTATTTGTGTTTTTATTTCTTTGCTCTAAAAAGGAACAGCTTTATTGTGATATAATTCACCTATAATTCATGCAATTCATCTTTTTAAAGGGTACAATTCAGTGAATTGTAGTATATTCACAAAGTTGTGCAACCATCACCACTATCTAATTTGTGATCATTTTCATCAACCCAAAAGGAAACCTCGTACCATTAACAGTCACTCCCCATTCCTTCCTTCCCCTAACCCCTGGCAACCACTAATCTGCTTCCTGACTATGGGTTTGTCTATTCTGGACATTATTATAAATGGAATCATACAGTATGTGGTCTTCCGTGATTGGGTTCTTTCACTTAGCATCATGCTTTCAAGGTTCATCTATGTTGTAGCATGAATCAGTAAATCATTCTTTTTTACTGGCAAATAGTATTCGCTTGTGTGGATATACTACATTCTGCATATCCATTCATCAGTTGATGGACATTTAGGTTGTTTCCACTTTGGAACTATTATAAATAATGCTGCTTGGCTGGGTGCGGTTGCTCACACCTGTAATCCCAGCCCTTTGGGAGTCCAAGGCGGGCAGATCACCTGAGGTCAGGAGTTCATGGCCAGCCTGGCCAACGTGGCGAAACCCCGTCTCTACTAAAAATACAAAAATTAGCTGGGCATGGTGGCAGGAACCTGCAATGCCAGCTACTTGGGAGGCTGAGGCAGGGAGAATCGCTTGAACCTGGGAGGCAGAAGTTGCATTGAGCTGAGATCGCGCCATTGCACTCCAGCCTGGGAGACAGAACAAGACTCCGTCTCAAAAAAAAAAAAAAAAAAGTTTCTTGAACATTCAGGTAGTAGTTTTTGTATGGACATGCTTTTTCACTTCCCTTGGGTATACGCCTAGGAGTGTATATACTAGGAGCAGAATTGCTACGTCACGTCATAACTCTATGTCATAAACTTACTGTTTAACATTTTTGAGGACCTGCCAGACTGTTTTCCTCAGTAGCTGCCCCATTTTACATTCCTACCAGCAATATATAAGGTTCTAATTTCTCCACATGCTCACCAACATTGTCGTTGTCTTTTTGATTAAAGCCATCCTAGTGGATATGTTCTTTGCTTTTTTAAAACGTCTTTTAAAATCACATCTGTTTATGCCTACAGAGACTGTTGTTTAGTTTTACTTGTGTTTGAACTTTATAGAAAGAGCATCATTACAGCATGTTGTCTTCTGAGACTTGCTTCTTCCACTCAAAATTGTGCTTTTGATATTCCTTGTTGATGCTTATGCTGTGGTTCATTCGTCATCATTATTTCATTATATTCCACAGCACAAACTATATCCTGCATTAGCTCAGGTATTCCTTCTCCTGTCATGGGCACTTGAGTTGGTTTCATTTCGTTGTTTTACAAACAGTGCTACCTGTACATTCTTTTTTTAAAACTTTAAGTTCTGGAGACAAGTGCAGAATGTATAGTTTTGTTACATAGGTATACATGTGCATGGTAGTTTGCTGCACCTGTCAACCCATCATCTAGGTTTTAAGCCCTGTATGCATTAGCTATTTGTCCTAATGCTCTCCCTCCCCTCATCCTCCACCCCCCAACTGGCCCCAGTGTGTGTTGTTCCCCTCCCTGTGTCCTTGTGTTCTCCCTACCTGTATATTCTTGTACATGTCTTATGCTACACTAGGACTAAGATGTATCAAAGAGCCAAAATGCTTCATTGAAGAGTATGTGAAAGTTTGAATTTGCAAGATAATTCCTAATTGCTTTCCAAAGTGGACATCAACAATGTATAAGAGATATCATTCATCTACATACCTAGTATGGTATTCTCAAGGTGTCCTAATTATTGTTAATTGAAAATTAACAAAATATCGTTCATTGTGTAATTATTGTGTAAATATTATCTTTTTGTGGGTCTGATTTGCGTCATTCTGATTCCTACAAGGTCGACCCCATCACTTCATATATTTGTGGATGACATATTTCCTCTTGTGTCAAATGCCTGTTCCTGCCTTTCACTGATTTTTCTATGGGGTTGTTTGTCCTTTCTTATTGATTTATAGGAGCTCTTTACATAATCTTGATACTAATTCTTTATTGGTTTTATGTATTGCAAACATCTTATTGCAATCCGTGGCCTGTCTTTTCACTCTTTTAATGATGATCATTGATGAAGAGAAGTGAATGTTACTGTAATCCAGTGTTTCAAATTGTTGCATCATGATTGGTTAGCTGTTTGGGCTCTTGTCTAGTAATCCTTGTGTACCTCAAAGTGAAAAGATATTTCTTCTTCCAAGAGTTTCACAGTTTTGTTTTTTACCTTAAACCTTAATCCATCTGGGTGTATTTTTATTAAGGTTCAAGGCCACGACACGTGGAAGTGCAGGGTGTACACTGCCCAGTTCTAGGAAGAGCTGGGGGCACTCACATCAACCCTGGTAGGGAATGAGTCAGGGATCCAATTTCATTTTCCCCAGGTAGGAAACCAATTTTTCCAGCCCCATTTATTGAAGAATCTCTCCTTTCTGCCATATGTTAAGGTTTCATATATATATGTGTCTGTTTCTAGACTCTGTTCTGTTCCCTGGGTCAACAAGCATTAATAGGCATTTATATTCATATTCATATGTTTTTTTTTTGGTCAGATGAAATACATTAACTGGTTTGAGAACAATTCTGCGTTATAAACTCAAAATCGCCAGCAGCAAATTATTTATTACAAGACTTACATTTTTATTTTATCCCGTAAGGATAAATGCTACCAGTATTGGCCAACCGAGGGCTCAGTTACTCATGGAGAAATAACGATTGAGATAAAGAATGATACCCTTTCAGAAGCCATCAGTATACGAGACTTTCTGGTCACTCTCAATCAGGTATTGTTGAAGTAGCTCTTTAAACGCTTGTGAATTTAGTGAACCACGCCCTCCCTCTGGGTTCTGCTTGTCATTGAACCAGAATGTGGCCCTGCACCTGTCCTGTTCCTTCACCTAGTCCCGTTGGCTATGAGTGGCCAATGGGTTTCAGAGACAGTGGCAGGCCTCCTGTACAATTCCCATCTCCCTGGCCGCCTACTTCCCATTTATCTCTCAGGAGAATTATATTAGCCATTAGCTGGGGGAGGAAGAACAAAGGGGACTAATGAAGCCACAGGGGCCTCTCTGGGGCCCTCCTCCAGGTGCCTTCTCAGAGCCCCCCAACTGTCCCCATTTCCACTGGGTCCTTGGTTCTGCTCATCCTCTCTCCTTGGCAAAGAATGAGAACTCAGGGTCAGCCGTAGGTAGGATGACTCACTTGTACACAGGACTTGATGCTGAGCTCCAAACAGTCAGTATCACATAATGCACCTGCCACTGTCTCCTCTATGCCAGCCACAGAGCCACCCCAGCCACCAGACTCAGATGCTGCTCATTTGAGCTCTGAAGGGAAATACAGGGCCCTGGTTTCTTGAGAAAGTGATTCCCTTCTCTCCAGCAGAGCTGCCAAGGATCCCGTAGGGGTTGGGCGGTCCTCACAGGGATCCAGGGGATGTCCTCTGGATGGCTCGCTCCCCCTTGCAGAAGGAAGCACAGCCAGCCACCTGCCTTCTTCTTTAGGGCAAGCAGGTTTCAGCCTTCTCCTTCAGGCTGCCTCAGTGGGGACGCTGGCAGCACAGAAGGCTCAGGGAGGGCTCCCAGCCTTGGCGAATCCCTGAGAGGGCAGATGGGGCTGGGGCCTGTTCCCCGGCAGGCAGGTGGTGCTGAGACCCCCTCTCCTCCCTGCAGCCCCAGGCCCGCCAGGAGGAGCAGGTCCGAGTAGTGCGCCAGTTTCACTTCCACGGCTGGCCTGAGATCGGGATTCCCGCCGAGGGCAAAGGCATGATTGACCTCATCGCAGCCGTGCAGAAGCAGCAGCAGCAGACAGGCAACCACCCCATCACCGTGCACTGCAGGTGAGCCCCCAGCCCGAAGCCCTCCAGGTGGGGTGGACACAGGCTGCACGCCCCCAGTACCCGCAGCTGTGGGCAGCAGAGCCTGGTCGCTGCCCCTGGCCATGGTATTCCCTAGAGTCTCCTCTCTACCTCTCCTTACACACATGCACACACAACTTCACTTAAGTACATACACGTCATCGTATCATACATAAGATGCATATGTGTCATCTTAACATAAATGCAGAATGCACTTCAGAGGGAGGAGTTGGGAAACCACTCAAACACACATTTCCATGTGCTTTTGAAGTCATCAAAAAATTGCCAGGCAGGGCTCGGAGGAACACACTCCTGGACTTCAAGTTCCTGGGTGGGTTTTGAGAGACTGCCTGACTGGGCTGCTGTGCCTGCACCCACCCTCTCCCATGGGCTGGGATCCCTGGCCATATGAGGAGTCCCAACTGGGATTGTAGCCACGCTGGTCCTGCAGCCTCAGCCTGGCTCCCAAGTCAGGCCCAAAGGCAGAGGGACACCCTGGGCACGTGGGGCACTGCTTAGTCCGCAGGTGAAGGCGTGAAACACAGCACGCCCAGGGGCAGATACGCAAATCTGGTCAAGCCCACGGGCCACCCACTTGCCTGCCTTCTGTGCCTCTGTAGTTCTGATCCTGCTGCACACTTCTGCTGGCAGGGACCTCGACACCCGGCAAGGTTCTTCCAAGCAGGAGCTTGGGGTGTTTCTGTCCTTGGGTGGTGCCAATGTGCTCCTGAAACTGCAGTTCCATGGCTTGTCTCACACTGGTGGCGCCCACTCTTCGTGACTGCCTTTCACCCTCACCCACTGTCCCACCCCTTATAGCTGGCAGAGCTCTCTCCCTGCCTGGACCCCGCCGGGGTGCACTCCTGGCCTGGCCAGTAGGTGGAGCACACACCTCGGTTTTTGATTTTCCTGGTGCCTTCCAAGAAATCATTTAGGATAAACTTGAAATGAGTTCCATAGGGCACTGGAGATGCAGAGGTGAACAAGATCCCACCTGTGAGAACGCAGATGCGGGGCCGATCATTGCAGCAGGACAGGAGCCTTGGAATAAGCCCACATGTGAGATTATGGAGCGCAGAGGGCAGCCAGGCATCTCCAGAAGACCTGCTGGAAGAGGCCAGTCCACCCCACCTCCTCCAGCCCAGTACACCTGGGCTCTCCTACGAGGGCCTGGTCTCTGCTCTTGTGGGGTTTATCAGCAAATGACCATGGTAAATGGAGATGACTCAAATCTGCCTTGCTGGAAAGTGTCAGTTGACTGTTCCTGGTTGTGAATGTCCTTAAACCGCCCCTCCCTTTCAGCATCACCTGTTTCAGAAGACACCCCTGGCACAGTAAGGAGAGGGTATGCCAAGATTACCTCCTTCCTAGACCTGAACTGGGAGGGTTTGCATTTCTGACAAGTTCCCAGGTGCCAACTGTGCTGCTGGTCCAGGGACCACACTTTGAGAACCATTGCCCTAGACAAGGAAGAAGAGAAATGGTGACACTTGCTTAAAAATTTGTCACTGGTCCTGACTCATTTTATAAAATATCGGTCTACTGTAATTAGGGAGGTGTTTTAGGAATTTTACACTTGCTAAATCTTGCTCAGAAGTTATGCTACATACAAATGATAAAAAAAAAATTCAGTCAAACTCAGATCATTTTCAACGATTGTTGCTTCAGTGCTGATATGCAGGGGTTGGCTGTCAGCTCTCCGTTTCTCATCCCCAAGTGCAAGTCGGATGATCTGCATTAAGCGCTTTTTCTCTGCAGTGCCGGAGCTGGGCGAACAGGTACATTCATAGCCCTCAGCAACATTTTGGAGCGAGTAAAAGCCGAGGGACTTTTAGATGTATTTCAAGCTGTGAAGAGTTTACGACTTCAGAGACCACATATGGTGCAAACCCTGGTAAGAATCTGAATAAGGATGTTACCAGAAGAGTGGAGAATTATTTCATGTTGTATTTGATGTATGTTTCGTTAAAGGACCTTAAGTACATGGGGGAGGTGGGAAGGTAAAATTCCCAAGGAAAAGAGCCAGCTGCAATGTTTCGCAGTAAACCTCTGCAGAGCCCTCCTTCCTTGGGTCTCTGATGTGGGTGTCTTCTGGGCAAGACCCGGGAGGAGGGGCCTGTCCGCCAGTTTCAATGTCTGAGACCACTCAGAGAGACGCACTGAGGATAGGAGCTTTTGTGTCAAAGTGAACTATTCTACGAGATTCCTGTGTGCACTGAAAAACATACTCTTATCAAGTTCAAAAGCAGCACTGAAATTTAAAATCCTGGTCCTTCTCATTTCAATGTTATACTCGTCCATGTGGCTTGTTTTCCCTGGCGGGGTCTCACTCAGCCTCAAGATACTGTCCACAGGCTGCAGGAATCCCTAATGTATTAGTACTTTTCCCCGTACATTCTCTTTCATTTCAAGGACTCCTGCTTTCTGGTTTTCAGAAGCGATTCCTCCTCACCAAATACTATGGCTCGTGCTGCTAACCCAGCGAGTACAATTTTAAAGCCTGTTACAACGCATCCTTTTTACCAAAGCTTCCCACTTCGCACCTGTCCTCCCTGCCTGCTCACTCCACGCTGACAATCCCGGCTCACGCAGCGCCCTGTGCATAGAGAGGCAGGAAGGAGGCCCTTCCATGTCCCCCTCACAGCAAGGTGCAGCAGAAGCGAGGACACCTGAGCTGAGGGCGGGTCTGTCCATCCACACCCAACGACCTGCAGCAAAGACCATCTCTCTAAGCAGCAGCATACAGAGCTCCCCTAGTCTTTTTAGGGACTCACAGCTCTCATTAATCTGCCTGGTCTGGCCAATATATTCTATCTTCAAGGGCATCTGTCATCCAGGTGTCCTCCCGCCTCAGCTGTGCTCTTCCTGACCGCAGCTTGCCCCTCCATGCTCCCTGACTGGGAAGCTGCCCTCAGATGTTGTGCGGCTGTCATCTGTGCTCTCTTGCCTGGTAACAGCTTGACAGAGCACTTTGTAGCCTGACTTTTAGAGTAAGGGTCTAGTCCAATGCCTGGCCCATGGCGAGGGCTCCAGAGCAAGTGGTGAATCAGCAAACGAATGAGGGAGAAGTGAGTCACTAAATAACCATCAGGCGTTGGGTGCAGTGCAACCAGGTGTCTTACAGATGTCTTTCTCATTTCATCTTCACCGTCTGCTTGCCCTTGTGCCTGCTTCTGTTCACAAGGAGTGTTCTGCACGTGCCTCCAGTTAGGATGGTTGAGGGGCCTGCCTGAAATCTTCAGGCATTAAGTGTCAGAATGAGATTCAAACTCTGTCTGATTCCAGAAGGGAAGGGCTTAACTAGTACTGTATGCTGCCAGATCTAACATTTGGCAGGGAGATTTTGGCAAAAAAAAACACAGGCACAAAAATATTATTGAGTAAAGAGATGATTGCTGACGTGCAGGTTGATTTAGCCCTGCAGGTGAGCACAGTGGCCCAAGAAACAGTTTCCAATTGCTGAGCACTCAGGGAAGACTTGCTTCCAGCATCCTAGGTAGCCTTTGGTTGGAACTGACATTTCAAAGGCCACAAGTACATCTGTTCTCCTGGAGTCTGTGGCTTGACCAGAAATGTCTGTCTGTGACCTGAGGTGTGGCTTGTATCATCCCAGCAGACTCCAAAGTACACTTCATCCATCACTGGCCCCAATCACTTGTACTCGAGACTACATAGGATGGTCAGCAGTTAGCTGCTGTGTTAGCTATGAAAACAGAGTAATTAGTGATCATCTCCATTTCCATCCCAGACTGAGCCAGCTTTGATATTCAGTCGATGTTGCTTTAAGTTGGAAAAGTCAATGTTGCTTTAAGGTGTTTGCCTCTTTAAAGAGAGCCTGTATATTTATTGAGAATTCCTTCCAAGAATTCAATTCCCTTTCCTTCTGAAGGCTGGGTGATCAGCTGTGTGTCTTAGTAGCCAGAAGTGAGGACCCTACAATGTGGTCTTGGCTCTTCCAACAACTTCATGCAAATTCAGGAGCAAAGTTTCAGGCTCACCTTTTCCTTCTCTGGAAAACTCAGCTCCTTCCCATCCTGGCCAGACCGGGACTCCGGAATGGCTAAGCTAGCTGTTTGGCATCTTTCCACCCAAAAGCATTTAGATATTTGTTCACTGTGTGCTGAGAAGAGCCCAAGTCCAATGTGTTGGAAAGAAGCAGGGAGGTGCTGAGGACAGCTCTTGGCCTCTCCGGCTTTCCAAGCCCCTGTCCTGGCCCCAAACTCACATATCCCACCCAGGGGTCTGGGAGGACCAGCCTATATATAAAACAATGTCCCTTTTGTACGGTAAATGTAGGCTTTAAAATAATCTAGATGTGCATTTTATTTAACTTTTATATATTGCTTTATGAAATTTATCTGGCAATGTTAGTACTCTGATTTTTTTTCTCTTTTTTTTTTTTTTTTTTTTTTTGAGACAGAGTCTCACTCTGTCACCTAGGCTGGAGTGCAGTGGTGCAGTGGCACAATCTTGGCTCACTGCGATCTGCCTCCTGGGCTCAAGGAATCCTCCTGTCTCCGCTTCCCAAGTAGCTGGGACTATGGGTGTGCACCACTATGCCCAGCTAATTTTTGTATGTTTTTTGATAGAGATGGGGTTTCACCATGTTGCCCAGGCTGGTCTGGAACTCCTGGGCTCAAGTGATCCTCCTGCCTCAGCCTCTCAAAGTGCTCTTATTACAGATGTTGAGCCATTGCACCTGGCCTGGTTTTTTGTTTTTTTTTTTTTAATTCAAAAATAGTTGTTTTCCAGTTTCAGTGTGAAAGCCACAGACATTTTACTCAGCCCATTAAATACACTAAGTTGAAATGTTAATACACTAACTGACACATTCTACGTAGGAAAACAGCTTTATTTGGAATTCTGCATGTGCGTAAAAACTAAATTATGATGTGCATAAAGGTATATGGTATTTTAATGAATAGTCACACTTATTTATGTCTTGTTTTTGAGTATTTCTCCTGATTAAATTAATCAAATATATTTTTGGGAATATCATTTTAATGTGTCCTTGTTTGTCTTTTCAGGAACAGTATGAATTCTGCTACAAAGTGGTACAAGATTTTATTGATATATTTTCTGATTATGCTAATTTCAAATGAAGATTCCTGCCTTAAAATATTTTTTAATTTAATGGTCAGTATATTTTGTAAAAATCATGTTAATTTATTTCATAGTTGACATTAATATCTTCCCTAATTTCTTTGTATATATTTTGTTATGCCTTAAAGGCCACCTGCTATAAAGTTGTTAAATCTTAAATATGCTTTTTAAAAATTGGAATAATGTATTAAGGTCAAATAATATCCCATAAAATATATATTTCTGCTAATATTAGTAAATATCTTAATTTTTCATTAGATTCATATCATTTAATTTCACATATTCAACACCTTTAAATGTTGTAACCTTAATATGCGAAGTGTGCCTCTGCAAGATACTAAACACAAAGCTCATGTTAAGAAAACAGTTGAGGACTCGGAAGTCAGTTGAAAATGCACTTTCCTAACAGTGAATTCACAACCCTGAACAGCAGCATTTTTGGAAGGCAAACTGTTCGTGATGGTACAATGTAAATGGGGACTTCTGTAAAGTTCTAAGTTTCGGCCCATGTGGTTTATCTTTACATTTTAAAGATCAAAGAAGTCTTTACAACCTGAATCCAGGTCTAAAACACACTAGAGTAGCTGGTGACTATAAGTAATATTTTAAAATGCTGTGTCTACACCATCAAGACTGTGTCTACACTATCTTGGCTGGACGAGAAGAGATGTAAATGCTGGGTGGTCCCGTTGACCCACGGCCTTGGGTACAACAAAACCGGCCATCGGAGTTACACCCCAAAGCACCATTTGCTGTCCAGCTGCCTGTCGTTTGGCCCAGACAACCCTCAGAAAAAAACCAGCTGCCTCTCCCATTCACCCCTCCCGTTCTGCCACAGCGGCCTGGGCTCGTCCAGCGCTATGCCTGGAGGCTCAACACAAAACTTCCCATCCAAACATTCAGATGAACTGAGCGTCTTCCACACGCAGTACAGAGGAGCACACATTGGGACAGAAACAGTAGAATAACCACGGGCAATTAAACTTTAAATTTTCTGAGCAGCATTTTGGTATTTAAACATTTCTTGTAAAAAGCTGAGATAGTTTGTAAGAAAAGAATCCTTAAAATCTAGATTTATACCATTTTTTAAAGTCCCACCTTTCAATGTTTAATAAAACAAAAAGAGAAATCCTTAATCTAAAAGCTAAATTATTTTTGAATGGAAATACTACTGAGACCATTGACACTGGATAACAGTAATGATCCCATTGCCAGATAAGACTGACTGATGGTGGAAAAAAGAAAAGAATGGGGTGTGAATGTACCAACACTGAATCTTACAGCAGTTATCTTTCTATGGCCATTAGGTACCTAGCTGATGAGCACAACAGAAACAGAAAGATATCTGGCCTACCTTACTACTAAAAGTATTTAACACGTGCATTTTTGGTACTTTTTTTTGTCTTCTAAAAGCTACATAAAGGCCTTATTTGACATTTTCACTGATAACTGATTGCACCCTCGTGTTGCAGTGTTCGTCCCCTATTCATTAACAGTGTGTGCAAATGCAACCCCAGGACACATTATTGTTCTGATAGATGCTCACAGGGAATCAAGCTGCTCGCCCACTCCACGGCTCTGAGCCCCATCCAAGGGCAAGACTTGGTGCCCAGCTGGAAGGACGAAAGCACACTTTGTGACCGCCATCCTCACCAGCTGCATGCCTGGGCTGCACACTGCTGAATGTGCTCCTCTCTCCTTCTCTGTACAATGATTCAGCATCTCGGTGGAAGAGGAAAATGGAGCCTTTTGAGGCTCACCAGGTCCCTTTTGTTTTCACCATTAAAATTCCAAACCCAAAGCCTTTTTTTGACTGAAGGAGAAGAGAGGGAAGTAAGCTTCTGTTCAGCACCTGAACCCTAGAAAAAGAGCCAGTTTGCTACGATGAAGGTGACGTTTCTCTGGTCATTTATTTGAGAGTTCGAAGTCAAAGTCGAGGGGCACAGGCTTTGGTTCATGTCTAGGAGCCCTCTGTCAGAATCCTTGAAGCCCTTTAATGGTCTAACTGGCATCTCTTGTATCAAGAAGTACCTTTAAGGTAGACCTTTTCGGGGTGCCCTCAGGAAAGGGACCTGCTCATGTTTTTTTCCTGTCCCCTTAGACCAACCCCAGGTGCCCGCTGCAGGGGTTCTGCCTGTTCCCAAACTTTTTCCATTCCAGGAACAAAGGAGAAGCCACTTTCCCCAGGACGCAGGACTCTCCCCTCCACTGTCCGGGACAGCGTTCGCCCTTTAGCGGGGAGGTCATTACAGCCTCATGGCCTCTACCAAGGCCCCAGATCACACCATCTCCTGGGCCTTGGAGCACCTCACGCTGGGGGAATCAATCCCTGGGGGACTCAGAATCTTCTCCGTGCAACCTGGAAAGTTCATCTCTTGTTTCCTTCAGTCAGAGAAAGTCCATTGTACATAACAAAACAGCCCCCAAACAGCCCAGTGCCGACACCGTTGTTCCTTTCACATTTTCCTTTGTTGCATGCAGTTGGGTTCAAATGCCAAATAGTGATTAGAAGACGACCATTCTGATCTGTGTGTGATCTGGTCACTATGTGACTGCCTTTACGGTTTCTCTCCATGTGCTATATGAATGAAGAATGCATACCAGTGTTTTAAAAGGTATTTTTATGTGTTTTTAAACACTTTTTTAAATGAGCCTGACACCTGTGTTTCAGCATTTGGAGACATCCCCATGTTATTCTTTTAAGTGTATAATTACTGATACTTTTTTGTTTGTTTGTTTAACTAAGTTGTGTTTAATTTATGTGCAATCTTTATAATGTATGTATGTTATTACAGTTTCAACTATCATATTTTCTTTGATTACATTTATAATTTGATCTTGCTCTGATTATAATGCCAGTGAATGTTGCTGAACTCTTTGTATATGCAAATTGCAAGATTTAAACCATTCTGATGCAAGGATAAACCTTTACTTTGACTACCAGCCTGTGTTTTTGTCTTTAAATCTCTTAATTTCATTCCTCTGCAAAAAAAAAAAAAAAAAAAAAAAAAAAAATCACCTGCTGTGAGATGGTGTCTGCTGTTGTGGGCCCTTTTGTTACCAGTTTCTCTCTATGGGTCTGTGGGTCCCAATGTTCCATCCTGGACAAGCAGCAACCACTCTGCTGTGGATGTGGTCTTGGCCCTTCCCCTGGGGTAAGCAGACCTGGATACATGAAGGTGCAGGCACAGCTGGACACAGTGGGGAGGGGCAGAGGGATCCAAGGAAAAGGAGGTATGGAAGAGGCATAAAGGAAGTCACCAACTGGGTCTCCACCAGGGGCCAATGAACCCAAATAGCCCTGCCTGAGCCCAGCGCCTCTGAAGGAGCTGAGATCTGCAAAAGTTGCTTGCCAGACCAGCCTCAAAGGCAGCTCCTATCAACAGAAATACACAGATAGGATGCTGAGTGCTGAGGGACCTCAGGAGAGACAGGCAGGTAGCCAGTGGCACCGATTAGTGTGTGTGTCTGAGCAAGCCACTCAGAGGAGCATTACTGAGACCACACTGGGAACTCTACTCTGCAGACATGTGCGAGGGGCCTCCCCACATCTTCTGCACGAAGGAGCAGGATGCTGCAGCACTGACCCACAGCTCTCGCCCACCAGGTGGAAAGTTTGTTCCAGGGCTGTCAGCTCCCTGGCACATGCATGTCCCACGTGTGGGCCTACTGTTGCCAAAATCAGAGGAACACCCAGGGACAGTGACGCACAACATCAAGGCATCTGCTGTGGTCACCAAGCTCCCAAGCTTGGCCTCTAACAGCTTGCATATTGGGCGTGGCAGCTGTGTGTCAGTCGGGAGCAATGTTCATCCCTGGGGGCCCTCAGGCCATCTGCTGGGTTGCTGGGAGGGCAGCTTCAGGGCCCAAGACAGCCATGCCCCAGCCAGGGCTCACATTGCCACTTCCACATTCAGTGCCCACAGCTGGTCTCCCACTTGGCCCAGGGTCTAACAGAGCCAACTGCCCCTCGTCTCAAAGGACGGGGCAATACCAGCAATATAGGGAGACATGTTTGTTACAAACATTCAAACCAAACAGAAACACACCAAGAGCATTTGGCCCTTTTCCTAACTCCTCTCCCCATCTCAATCCATTGGTAACTTTGGAGTACATCTCCAAACAGACAACACTCTGCAATTTAAATCTGTATAGTTACAGAAACATATACATTGTTTGCTTTTATGAACAACAGTCAAACTCCTGGTATATCATCAAATCCAGGACTACCATTGTCAAAATCACTTTATGCTCTGCTAAGAAAGCAAAAATACTGCCATTTATTCCTGTAAGATCCCACCAATTTTGTGATAATCCTGATGTTAGGGAGGTTAATATGTGAAAGTACTGTGTCTTAGAAGTGACTAAATCTGCCACATATGGGCAGTTTTGCAGATGGCCCTCTTTGGTCAACATTCTGCCTGGACATGTCAGCATGTACACAGCTTCCTACTTCTGTTTAATGGCTGCTTGGCATTCCACAGTATAAATATAACAAAGTCTGGAGAGCCACCTCCACCTCCCCAGTGACAGACATTAACTTCTTTCCACGTGCTGCAATTCTATAATTCAACTGTATAACGAATACTCCTGCATGTGTGTATGTTTGCTAACGTGCAAACTAGTTCTATGGGAGAATTCCCTAGAAGTGAAGTTTCTAGGTCAAAGGGCACATTTTAAATTTAAGTAGAAACCACCAAATTGTCACCTCCAAAGGACCTTCCCGGGCACCAACTCACCAATAGGGCATGATGGCGCTGTCTCCCTAGAAGTCACTCACCCGGGACGTTGCACACCTGAGAGGAAAAAAAAAAAAAAAAATCAGACTTCATGTTAATTTGCATGTCCCAGAGTTCTATTGGGTTGAGCATGTTTTCACACGTGGGTTATTTGTGTTTCATCAGTGAAGCATCATTCATAGCTTCATCCATTTTCCTCATTGCACCAATTGAGTTTTCCTCGTTGGTTTATTGTCAATCTTGTTTTATTATTATTATTTTGTTTGTTTATTGTCAATCTTTTGAAAACACGGGTACTAACCCTTTGTCTTTCCTATTATAACTGTGCCCCTTCTGTTCCTTTATCAGAGTGTCTCTGAAGCCTGTTTAATGCACTTGCCAGGAAGCAGCACATGTGATGCCTCGACACCTATCACCCAGCACACTGTGGAAACATACTAGTCTCATCTCAAAGAAGACTCTGGGCTTCTTCCAGGAATCAGACGAAGTTTCAAGAAACACTTCACAGGATCAGGTTCCCCTCCAGAATTCTAGGCTAAAGGAGCCCGTCTGTGCCTTAGAAACCAAGACCTGTTTCCCTCTTGCATATGGACCAGCAGCCTTTGCTATAAGCACTCAGCAGCCCCAGCGGAGGCTGGACCGAGGTGTGAGCTTCACATTTGGCTCTGCTCTGGATGCTGAGGTTACATGACAGTGCCCTCCTTCTGAAAGTAACACACCCCCACTCTGTCCATGGTAATATTATCAGCCAGCAATTTTGTTTCCAAATAAACTGAAAAGCCCCATGGATGAAAGTGATGTCATCCTGATGGTGCCTGCATTGCCACCTGCAGGAGTGTCTGCCAATGACTGTGCACCTGGAGGTTTGTGTCACTGAGCGGCCAGCATGTGGCCGAGGTATGAGGCTGCCGCTCCTTTCCCAACCACTGAATCCTGTCTAAGGTTGCCTAGGGCATCCCGCCCTCACTGATAACCCTTTCCTGAGCAAAGCCTCCCTCAAAGATGCAAACAGATGCCATTCAGAACAGAGGCCAACAAACACAACACCGGTTCTTTGGGGCCCTTGTGTGGTGAGCACTAATGCTTGTGATTAGAGAGGATATCTGAATGAGCATGGAAAATCCCAGTGGTTTCTCAGTAATCACTGTTAAGGTGAAAGCATAATGAGCACATTATAACAACTAGCCCAGAACAACTATGATAGTAACAATCAACATATTCACTTCGTTTCTCTTTTCTTATTCTCAAAATATGTATTTTAGGCTTATAAATTGAGCCATATACACAGTTCTTGTTCCATGAGCACCTATGTGCTGGGCCCTTTATATGGGTATTATCTGCACAATATCCCCTCAAGGGCTGAGAAACAGAGGCTTCCGGAGGATATGAAACTAGACCAAAGTTAGGTTGGAGGTAGTAGAAGAGACAGAATTCCAACCCAGAACACCCCTATGCTGCTGTGGCCCCTCTAAATTCAGCCACTCTGCATACCTTGCCCTTTGAGCTGTTATCAAAACAACAGTGTGGCAGGTTAAAAATACTTGAGAAGGCCAGGCACGGTGGCTCACGCCTGTAATCCCAGAACTTTGGAAGGCAGAGCTGGGCAGGTCAGGAGTTCGAGACCAGACTGGGAAACATGGCAAAACCTTGTCTCTACTAAAAATACAAAAATTAACTGGGCATGGTTGCAAGTGCTTTTAATCCCAGCTACTCTGGAGACTGAGGCATGAGAATTGCTTGAACCTGGGAGGCAGAGGTTGCAGTGAGTGGAGACCGTGGAGACCGCACCACTGCACTCCAGCCTGAGAGGCAGAGTGAGACTCTGTTTCCAAAAAAAAGAAAAAAAAAGGAGAAAATCACCGCATAATTGATTTAAATGTGCAGGTGGGTTTAATACAACTCCAAAGATGCAGAATTCCTAGTTTAATATAACTTTCCTCAGCATGAGAATCATGTTGATCCTCCTCCTCTCCAGACACCAAGTGAGCTGACACTCTGGAGACAGAGCATGATCGCTTGGTGTGATGGAGCCATGGAGGTTTGTAGTGCAAGAAAAAGGGCTGCAGGTGATTGCTCCAGTTAAAGGGACCCAGTCCCACCCCACTGTCAGGAGCCTGTTTTGTGTGGTTCTTGCTACAGGAGGTCAGTAATACCCTCTCAGTGCTGTGGTCACTTGTCTTAGGAAAGCTTACACATGTAGCCACTATGCATTCAAAACGAATCAGCACAAAAGTGCCACGTACCCATCCACCTGTTAAGGAAAAGGCTCAGCACTGGGGAAGCTCTGAGGACACATAAATATGTTGGAGGACACCCACTCCCTGCCCCCAAGGAGGTCGGCACTGCCCATGGGATATACACATCCTCTACCTTTCTATTCTCTTGATAGCCAATATCCTGCATTTTGTAATTATAAACAGAACCTTGATTTTTAATAGTTTTACCACCTATATTTGCATCTCTAAACAGCAGTTTATTTTTGCCTATTTTTGAGCATTTTATAAATGAAATTAACTTTATGTATTAAGGCTCAGGTTTTGAATGTACAACAGTACCACACTGATTCAAATAGACATAGTTCACATTGTGTTTACTAATATTTCAAGTAAAATAATGTAATTACAGGTATAATGTTTCTTCAAATCACGCAGCTCTCAGTAGAGTCTATTTATAGCAAAGATGCTTCACATTTGAAACCAACAGTGACTGGCAAATAGAATCCACCAGAAACCTGGGCACTCAAAATGTAACAGGCATGCAATCCATTGCAAGCCTGGTTAGGGAGGGGCTGTATCGCCTAGCATTACTCCCTAAAAAGCGGCCTCAAAACCTCAGTGATAGGCAACAGGGGCCCACTTTGGGCATCTTCGCAGCCATTGTCATAAAAAGTTTACATTCAGAAACTGGTCTCACCACTTCACTGCTCTCGCCACAAGCACAGAGCACCATTATCTCCAGCAATTCCCAAGACCCTCACTCGCCCTGCACCTTGCATTTCTTCGGCTCTGTATGGCAGTCACAGCTCTAAAGCTTCTAGTTGCAGAAGTTACTCCAGTGGGAATACTCCAAGTATGCCTCGTCCTCGCTTGCCTTGGCTTCTGCATAAGGTTAGTAAGAAGCAAAGCATGGCCAGGACTCCAGGGAAATGAAGGGAGGAAGACCAAGAAAGCTAGATGGCATAACCAGATAGCAAAACCAAGACATCATTGGCCACTTTGATGCTCAAGCCACCACCCACTGTCATTAACCGGGACAGGGCGGGGGTGGTGTGTTTTATGGATGGACTTAGTGCCTTCCATAATTCCCTCATCCTCAGAATCATGAACCGAGACACATACTTTGGGTTCTCCTCTCTGGGATGAGAGACGTGCAGATCTGTGTGGCCCAAGTTTGAATACTAGGGCCATCCTGCCTCTTTAGAATTCTGGGACGACCTCTCTTGCCAGATGCTGTTCCTCTGCCCTAATGGAATGTGGCGTCACAGTGCAGGGCTGAGGTCAGATCCACTCTTCTTGGTGGACACGACCTTCAGTTTTATAGAGCAAGAGGGCCTCATCTTAGAATACGTCTTTAAGTGACTGATTTTTAATTATTTACTTATTTGTTTGTTTATTTATTTATTGAGATGGAGTCTCGCTCAGTCACCAGGCTGGAGTGCAATGGCACGATCTCGGCTCATTGCAACCTCTGCCTCCCAGGTTCAAGTGATTCTCCTGCCTCAGCCTCCTGAGTAGCCGGGACTACAGGCGCCAGCCACCACACCCAGCTAATTTTTGTATTTTTAGTAGAGACAGGGTTTCACCATGTTGGCCAGGATGGTCTCGATCTCTTGACCTAATGATCCACCTGCCTCGGCCTCCCAAAGTGCTGGGATTACAGGTGTGAGCCACCACACCCGGCCTAAATGACTGACTTTAAACCATATCCCTTTTCAAGACACAGCAGTGCAACGCCTTAAAATCCAAGGCCCGTTTCCCTCTTGCTTTGGTTGGTGGGCACAACCCTTAGTTCTTAGGAACCCAGGGGAACAGAGGTTGGGAAGAGAACTGCCGTGAGAAACCCAAACTGTTTAGGTGGCATCTGGGGTCAGCTAGACATTGACGAGGCAGCTCTGTGATGCTGGCTGGGCTTATTCACGGTCACGTCTGGGGATTGGCTGGTAGTTGGGTAACCCCAACTAGCCTGGGCTGGGGGGCCGGGGTAGCTCAGCGGTCTTCCGCATGGCTGGCGTCTTCCAACAGGCTCGTGTGGGTGAAGGCAGGCACAGACGGTGCACACACATGGCCCATTGCTTCCCCGACCAACCTGGAATCCAAAGGAAGAGGAAGGCGAGCAAAGCGGGCTGTACAGAGGAGGGGGCAGAGGTGCTTCTGAGAGGGGTATCGGACGGTGCTCAGGGAGCCTCAGGGGCCACCTAGCGTTGTGTTACCTCCAAAGCAGTGCTTTCTTGGAGTAACAGAGGGCGGGCCCAGAGCCAAATAGCTGGATTCTGAAACACAAAGAGCTACCACGAGACTAGTTTTTATTACACTAAATATTCTTCATTAAGTTTTTATCATTGCCAACCTAAGTCTATATAAACATATAATATATTTTATGTATATATTATTTTTACTTAAATATGTATGTATATATTTATAACATTTTATATACATATTTATGTATAAATTTTCATAGATAATATTTATATATTTATATAGAACTTAGGTTGCCAATGATGAAAACCTAGTGAATAATATTTAGTATATTTATATATTTTATATAGTTATGAATATATAATATATTTATATTAAGTTATATACATTACATTAAATATATTTAATTTATATTAAACACAATATATTAGATTATATCTATAGTTATCATATTTATATATAAATACATATGCTTATATATAAATATAGGTAACTTTTCCCCTAAGTTGCTCGTATAGTTGTTTTTGGCTCTAGGGGACATGGAAGCAAGCAGGCAGATGAGGGGCCCAGGAATAAGTGACTCACTTCAGCACAAGCTGCATCTCTCGAGCCAGGGTGGAAATTTAGGAATTTGCTGATACACAGTCATGCCCCTCCTCCCTCCCAACATCAAAATTGACAGTGCTGCCTGGCCTGACCCGCCTCCCCTTGCTCATATCAGCCTGGCCTGGATCTGAGACCCCTGCCCAAGAGGGGCCTTGGATATAATTGTGCTTCTCCTTTTCCAGACCCCACACAAGAAACAAGAAAAGCCTGGAGTCGTGTCCAGTCCTGACTGCTCCTTTCCCAGAGTTCTAGGCCTCTCGAAGGCTGAGGCCACGCTGGGATAAGAGGAAGATGGCACCGCGTGGAGACCTTCTGAGAATGGGGGCCAGGCTACTCAATCCACCCGAGTTTTCTTCTTTTGTCCTCACAACCCTACAAGGCAAGAAATTGCCATCTTCACTCTCCCAGCTAGGGAAACTGAGGCTCAGAAAGGCCAAGCAATGTGCCCAAGTCATGCAGCGAGCAAGGGGCAGGGCTGGGATTGGAAGCCAGGCCTCTCAGCTTCCAACGTCCTGGGGCTGGGAGTGGGTGGGGGTTCCAGGGCCCGGGGAGACCCCAAAGCCCAAAGTGAAAAGCACCCTCTGCTCATGACCTGTTATATTGCAAGGGGCTGCTAATTTCAATGTGATATGTCCTAGGGGGCATATATGTTAAATCACTCTTTTCTCTAGATCAGGGATTTGCAAACTAAGGTCCTCAGCCCAAATGGGCCCACAGCCTGGTTTTTGTTGTTGTTGTTTTGTTGTTTGTTTTGTTTTGTTTTGTTTAAGACGGAAATTCACTCTGTCACCCAGGCTGGAGTACAGTGGGGTGATCTCAGCTGACTGCACCCTCTGCCTCCCTGGTTCAAGCAATTATCCTGCCTCAGTCTTCAGAGTAGCTGCGATTTCAGGGGCCCACCACACCTGGCTAATTTTTGTATTTTTAGTAGAAACTGGGTTTCGCCATGTTGACCAGGCTGGTCTTGAACTCCTGGCCTCAAGTGATCCACCCGCCTCAGCCTCCCAAAGTGCTGGGATTACAGGCGTGAGCCACCGTGCCCAGCCCCACAGCCTGTTTTTATTAGCCATTTTTTGGACATGCCTGTTTGCTTGTGAGTTGCTTACAGCCGCTTCTGTTCTTTAACAGCAGAAGTGAGTCAGCATAACAGACAGTATGGCCCACAAAGCCGCCATATTTACTGCCTGGTCCTTGACAGAAAAAGTTTGCTAATTGCTGACCTGGATTAAAATCCACAGAACCTTTTCTATGCAGGGATGTGCTTCCCTATATCCTGGCCATGCCTGGTCCCAGCACCACCTGTTTTAGCCAGACCTGTGTCTGGGCCAAGCTCAGCAAAGTTCTGCGATCTGTTTTAAAGACACTGTTGACTAGGCATGGTGGCTTATGCCTGTAATCTCAACACTTTGGGAGGCCAAGGTGGCTGGATCACCTGAGGTTGGGAGTTTGAGACCAGCCTGGCCAACATGGTGAAACCCTGTCTCTCCTAAAAAAAATTACAAATATTAGCCAGGTATGTGTGGTACATGCCTGTAATCCCAGGTCCTCAGAGGCTGAGGCAGGAGAATCTCTTGAACCTTGAAGGCAGAGGTTGCAGTGAGCCAAGATTGTGCCACTACACTCCAACCTGTGCAACAGAGTGAGACCGTCTCAAAAAAAAAAATAAAAGACAGTGTTAATACGGTATCAGATTGTGGCTGCCACATCACACATATTCTTTTCTCCTGCAGAGGCCATATTCAGTTTGGATAACCCTGAAATTTGGTTACTCAACTCTTAGTTAAATAACGTTTCTTTGCATTGTTGGTGGTTTGGGTAGTTTTCAATATGTGGGCTCGATGAAGACATAGACATATTATTCAGGATTTTTATTTTTATTTTTTGAGACAGGGTCTTGCTCTGTTGACCAAGCTGGAGTGCAGTGATACAATCATAGCTCACTGCAGCCTTGAACTCCTGAGCTCAAGCAGTCCTCCCACATCAGCCTCCCAAGTAGCTGGGACTACAGGTATGTGCCACAATGCCCGCTAATTTTTTCTTTTATTTTTATTTTTATATTTTTTGCAGAGATGGGGTCTCGCTATGTTGCCCAGGCTGATCTTGAACTCCTGGCCTCAAGCGATCCTCCAGCCTTGGCCTCCCAATGTGCTGGGATTACAGGTGTGAGCCACTGCCCCTGGTTATTCAGGCCTGTTACGTTCCAGATTCTTCCTTCACTTCCATAGAGAAATCCCTAGTGATAAAGAATTTATGAGCCAAGGGAAATATCTTGGAGTTTTAGGCATCTAATAAATATATTCATCTTCTGATGATGATGATAATTAGCATGTATTGATGCTTACCAAGCTCTGGGTAAAATGCTAAGTGTTTTACACATATTGTCTCATTTAATCTTCTCAACAATGCTATGTGCTCAGGTACTGAACAGCCTCATTTTACAGATGGGAAACTAGCAAAGTTAAAAGACTGTCCAAGTTCACACAGCAGCAAATTAGACAAGCTGGAATTTGCACCTGTGCATTTGACTCCGAAGTCTGAACTCTCTCTAGGAATTTACACTCTGCAAAGGTGTGGAACACATACCAGACATCACATAAATTTTACAAATGATAAAGGAGCACCTGCCCTAACCCCAAGCAGACAGACAACAAGGGCCAGGATGGATTTTATAACACTCTGACCTGTGAGAGAGGTGGACAGGCCTGCACCAGCTGTATTTCTGTAGTGACATACACAGGTGTATCACGCAGGGAGCCTGTCCAGTCATGGAGGCCTGGGACTGTATCATCAACACAGTTTTTGTTTGTTTGTTCTTCAGGTGACATCGAGAGCTCCCCCTGGGAGGTGGGGTTGGGGATGCTCCTTAGGAACCTCACTGGAAAGATGAGTCAAGCAGGTATCCAAGTCCAATTACCCGGCTCAGGGCTTGACATCACAGATGTGGGACTTGCCTGAGATGGGGCTGATGAGCAGGAAGCTGATTGGGGCCCTTGCAGGGCAACACGCAACAAACCAATCAAACCTCCTTCCTGAAATCACTGTGCGCGCTGTGTGGGTGGCGGCGGGGAGGGGGGGGGGCGTGGCTTCCTGCCAATACATCATGGGTATTATTTGTTCCCTCATGAAGAGCAATAGCAATGAAATCCACATTTCCAAATTATGGAGTGCTGTGTGCCTACGTGGCACTCGATGCCAGGAATACCAGGATGCGGGTTTGGTGACTGTGTCCTGGAGAGGCCTTGGGGGTCTGGGAGCACCTACACAGCATAGAAATCAGTTTCTCCAGCTGTAACCAGAGTGCCAGGAGATTCCTGCAGTTCATCTAGAGGACTTTTCCAGGAAACCCAGCAAACGGTAGGATCTCAGCCACACGAAATCATTTAGTTAAGTAGCTACAGTTTACTTTATGGAGTCGCCGTTTGCCATGTTAATTCTCGATGACAGCCCAGGATGTGGGCTGCGGCCTGAACCCGCTTCCCTCACCAGACTGACCACCGAGCACGGCTCTCCCTCCCTTTTTTCCTCCTCAGCCTCTCAAGATGGTAGATGCACCCACCTGCAAACTTTTCTCTCCGACAGAAAGGCCTCTTCTTCAGGACTAACTGACCTACTGCAGGCTACTGCCCCTGGAACTTGCCAGCAAATTCACTCCCGGGATCCATGTCAAATCAGGGTTGCCAGAGGAAAGTCAGGGCATGTATTTTCATCTGCTGACTTGGGGCAGCCCTGGGTCAAATCCCCATCCCTCAACTCAGCAGCTCTGTTGCAACAAAGCAGGCACAGCTGCGGGTGCAGGTAGTTCTCGAGATACAGCGGGCCATTCCTGCAGGACTAAAAGCAGCTGCGATGACTTATTGGCCAAGAGAGAAAATGACCATCCAGCCAAGTCCTTGTAGAAATGAAAACGGAGCGTAATGAACCAGTCTCTCTTACACTGGCCTGTCTGCCCCACCCACACTTAGTTTCTTTCCCCACTCTCCCTATAATAAAAATACCATGGGTTTTAAGACCATTTCATCACACACTTTGTTGGACATCTCCTGTGGCTGGTCACTGGGATACAGTAACCAGGAAATACATAGTCGGCCCTCATGAATGAACAAAACTTACAACCCCAGGAGGGGAGCCAGAAACTCAATTAGTGGCTTAGTTTCCACAACGCTACGTGCTACAAAGAGGTACAGAACAATTCCAGGAAAACTGAGAACCCGCCCCAGCCTGGGGGACAGGCATGGGGGTGAGGGAACCCACAGGCAAGAAGCCTCCCTTAAGCTGAGCTCAGGACTGGATGAAATGATCTTGGTGGGGCAGGAGGCAAAGTTCCAGGCAGGGAAAACAGCAGGGGGTGTGTGGTGGTTGGAGGTGCCTGCCTAAGGGAGGCAGGAGATGGTTAGGTACAGAGTTAGTGTAAGAAAGCCCAGGAGAGGCTGGGGGACCAGATTGCACAGGCCCTGGGAGGCGAAAAAGTAAAAACAGCTTGTATTTAATGGGAATGTCCTATCACATGGAAATTCACTTGGAAACTGAAGCTCAGAGAAGTTACCATACCATGGTGGAAATCGGTGGGTATTTGTTCTCAAATCCAGTCAGCCTAGGGGAATGGGCAGTATTTGTCAGATCTCTCCCTCCCCCAATACCAAGGAGGGTTGTGTAGAAGTGGTGTTCATCTGTTAAGCCCTTGAATGAACATTTTTAATCCATCATCAACAGCCCTGTAAAAGGAAAACCACCCTTAGCGTGCTCTTGAAATACTGTACTTACCAGGGTGAGAAAAGGTGCTGACATACTTCAGCAAGATTTCTGGTTAGAGCTGAACTCTAAAGGATTTTTCTACCAAACAGAATATTCCACTCCACAGGCATATGGCTGGATGAAATTTTTCTATGTGAGGTTCATAATTACTACTAAGTCTAAAGTGTTACAACAACTTGATCATAGCAACATTCCTACTGAAAGTTTTGAGGTTGGCCTACGTAGAAGCATTTATGCCTCACACCTTCCAAAGTGCCTCTGCTAAGAGCCACTCTTCCTTGAACACCCTCCCCCGTTCTGCCCTGGTGCAATCCCTGTACCCTTTGCAGCCCTGTGAAGCCCTCAGATGTCCCCTCCCTGCCCCTTTCTATTCCCTCCCTCAAGCAGAATGTCATTCTCCCTTACGATCACAGATGAGGCTGTTAGAACCCTATCATGGCAGCCAATATAGTACAAGTCAGTACCACTGATTTCTGCATTCATTCAGCAAGTATTTATGATGTCACCTGGCTCCCCGTCAGACACTGGGGAAACAAACGTGGAGACGGGGCACTGCCCGCACAGGGCACATTTTGGGGGACAGCTACCCCGTCTGGTGCACCATCCTCACCTGCACCTGGCAAGGTGGGTGAATGGGGAGGAATCCAGACAGGTGACCTGGGGGATGGCGGGCTATTCTCTGATTTGGGGAACACAGAGAGGACAGGGGGCAAAGTGGAAAGTAAATGAAGATGAACAAGTTATATCTACAAGTCTGAAGCTGGAGAAAGATGTCTGGGCTTCAAAGGAGATTTCGGAGGCAGCGGCTCACAAGGAAGCGATCCTGAAATCGTGGCTGAAGGTGCTGAGTGCTCAGTCTCTCCAAGGATGATGATGCTTTACAGAGTACTGGTGTCACTTCCTGTACTGGGTGGCATCGGGCTGCCAGATAGAGTCAGAAAGAAAACAGGCGGGAGCAGAGCTAGTAAACTTCCGAAGCTTTCAATGACAGGAAAGCTGGAGATTAGGAGCCAGTTTGAGGTCGTGATGGCCCGCAGCCTGGGACCCTGAGATTCCACGGGTGGAGAATGTCTCAGGTGAGAGCAACCCTAGTTAGAAAAGTATTCCCAAGAGACCAAGGCAAGCCACGAGTCACTCCTTACAGAAAGTCACTCTTGGTCCCTAAAGATGTGCTCATGAGTCATTCTCCAAAGCACAAAACTTTATTTTCAGAAAGGAAAGCACATCAAAAATAGGACTGTCCTGTGCAGATGTCCAATAGCCTTAATGTGGGGACCAAATGCCCCCCGGCCATTGGAAAGACAGATCTTGTAAGCTCCATTCATCCGTGCGCTCACCCATTCATTCGTGTTTACCGAGTGCCTGCTCAGTGTTGGGACAGACGAAGATAGTTGTTCCTGCCGTCGTGCCCTGGAGGACATAGGCAAACATTTAAACGACGACACAGTGTGGCAAGGGTCACAGTTAAGGCTGCTGTAGGGTGGCTGTGGGTGGTGACAGACCTCAAGGCTTCATTCTGCAAAGCTGAGGGCAAACCTTGGCCCAGACTCCTTCACGAAGCCCCCGGTGTTCAACTGTTCTCAGTCCAGGAGCCCAGCAGTGCTCCCAGTGGAGCTTATGAAGCCGAATCAGACACAGCAAATCCAAAGTTTTCTTCCCTTAAGCAGACTGACAGCCTTACTTACAGAATTCACTTGTAATTTATGACAAAAACTGCACTAGAACTTATCACAAAACTAACTTTATTATATTTTTCCCAGTTCGATTTTTCTGTTAAATATCTTCACTGTCCCTATGACTTCTGGTTCTTATTTTCTTGACACACACATTGTCCTCAGCCTGTGTGGGAAGAAAAAAAATAGAACTCTTAAGTAATTTAAACACCCATTTTTAGAATCGACCTCCTCTGCAAAACCCCAAAGGCTTACTAGGTATTATGCAGGTCCTTAGTTGCAGAAAATTAATTTTGAGGTTGGAAATAAGTTTTAAAATATATTCCATTAACATTGTTTTTCTTGACTTGAACTGCTTTTATTATGCAGTTTTTTTACACTTAAATAATGTGATCTTTTCATACAGAAGTTCCTAATGCATTTTTAAGCTAATACATAATAAAATTTCTTCATCAATGCACACATTTTCACAAACTAAAAAATGTCACTCAGAAAAAGTGAATCCAACCAGGATTAAGTCTTTTGGGTCTCCTAAACCAAGGAACCCCCGTAGGCAGAACCATGCCCAACTTGCATGCAGGGGACCTGCCTTGGCCTTTACTCTTGCAGTAGTTCTCACCCCTTGGCTAAGGGAGAGGAACCATGGTGAAAAGCATGGCTACAAGCTTCTTACTGGAAAAAATCTATCTTATATATGCATTTTCTAGGACTACCGACACCCACCGAAGAGCTCGGCAAAGAGGAGCATGTGTGTGTTGGGCGTCTCCTGGGTGCTTGTGTGTGAGAAGAGGCTGGAACGCCCCCGGCAGAACACACCAGGCCTGGCTCAGCCTTGGGCCTGGTTGCTCTGTGTTTAGGAATCATCCTAGTTAAAAGATTCGCTTTCACCCTTCTTTGGTTTCATTCTGAGGAAGCAGCACCTTCCAGACTGTGAATTCGGTAAGCGCCTGGAGCCTGCGTTTTATTGTAAGACTCGATGGGTGAACGTGCTGACCCACGTCAGCTGCTGCGTCCCTGGTGTGCCTGTGGTTTCTAGGACCTTGTCTGGCACTGTCCGGTGGCTTCTGCTTCCAGCCTGCCCCAGAAGTAGTCTCTGACTTAGGACACCTGTGTGGGCATCAGTGCCCTTCTTGAGCCTCTCCTCTTCCCTCTCTGGAACAGTCTATGGGCATCTCCCCACTAGGACTTCCTGCCCACCATCCAGACACACAAGCCCTCCCCCTCCACTGGCTGCCTGGCTATGCAGCAGGTACTGGGGACACCTGGGAATCTTTCCTTTTCTTGGCAGTTGAAGCTTCCTAGTTTGTGCCGAAGAGGGTCTGTCTGGACAGCTGTACTTGCCAGAATTCTGTCTCTGAAGAGGTTATTGCTACATGAGTTTCGTTTGCTGAACTCAGAATATGGTAGTTTTAGGTCCAAATTTTGTGTGTGCTAAGAATTAAATTTATATTTTTGTGAATTGCTCACAAAAAGGGAGCAATTCAACCTATTTTTATTTTAGCTAAACCAAGTATTCCCCAGAAGAACACTAATGGAATCTAATCATTCTTATGGATTTGTCCACATGCTTGTAATTATGAGTGGCTAAACTTGATGTGATTTCAGTAGCACTTCAAGTTCATTAGCTTAGATAGTCTCTGGCTGGAGGAGGGTTGGAGGACAGACGCACCCCCCACTGATCAGGAACTCTCACATAGTAAGCATGTGTCTCAGGGACATCCCAACCTCTGTTCCTTCTGCCTTTCCAAAGAATTCCTTGGAAATTTTTCTGTTTCAATAGTTTTTTTTGGAAAAAGAATTTTCCTGTTTCAAGAGGTGATTTTTGAACTACAGAAAGGCTGAAGACATCTACCTACAATTGTATCATGAGGTACATCATAAGCAGTCAGAAATTAGCCACTAGACAAATTCCTTTTCTTTCTGAAGAAAGTCTTCATAACGTGAATTTGCTATTTGAAGTGAAATTCCCAAAGTAGACACAACAAAATATAACTAAAATGACAAAATTTATGTCTTAGCATAATGCTCCTTCCATTAATGTAACTGGGAGCTGGCAGAGTGCTGTTGAAGATAATGCTTTTTGTTTGCCTTTGCAACCTTGGGCAAAAAATACATCAAAACATTCTGTGTCTTTTAAAATAGGGAAACAGTAAATGGCTTACCTTCTTTGGATTTTCTGCACACCTCTTGACACTCCGCGTTACTCTCTGCACAGATTTGCTCCCCAAAGTGCTTGCTGCAGACTGGCTTTTCGTCTTTCTTGATCTCAAGCACATGGAGTCTGAATTTCCTGCTTCTCCTTTCCCTTCCTGATTCTGCATGAGAACCTTCGCACTCTTCTGCCCTCCGCTCTCCTCTGCCACCTTAGGCTGGGAGCTCTCATTCTGTCTAACAGACCTCAAACATCTTTTGTTCTCACTGACTTTGTCTCTAGGTATGGGTTTCCGGGCTCCATCATCTGGATTCTGAATGTCCATCTCTGGGGAGGTCTTCATGGGCTTCTTTTCTTTTCTGTTTATTTCTATTCTTTCTGCTAATACGAAGACCTCAGTTATTTGCTGTTCTGCATCAGTCTTATTTTGGCGTCTGGAGCGCAGGGATATTCCCTAAAGAAATGAGAAGACATCCACAAAATTCCAATAATTAGTAAAACAAACTTCAAAATTCAACAGGGAGCACAATCAACAGTAACCTAAAAGGAGAAATCATTTGAAAATCACACACTGATGAATTGTCTAAGAGACTTGTTATCTAGGATAGTCAAGGTAATGCCTTGGTACTTTGTTCCTATGGAGAAATGACTGTCTCTGCTGACAAATTATAAATGAGGAATTCAGGATAAATTTCAATAACAATGCCTAATAAGATATATATCAAATCTAATTTTTCCAGTTTACATTATAGAAAGAAGGTCCGTTATTCATTCATTTACAGGGAGTAAATGAATTCCTATTCCTTTAACCATCACTGCTAAGGCAGAACAGGAAATTGCCATTTCTGGAGTTTCCCCAAACTTCTCTGCATGCAGTGGGAGCCTCTCTATCTAACAGTCCGGACAGTTTCCCCTTCTCAAGAATACACATTCCTTATTGATATTGTTCTGATAGTTAAAATAGTGACATAGGATTTTTAACCCAGTCCTGGTCTTGGTGACAGTATCCAGAACATAGAACTGAACCACCCACCTATCCTCTGGTCAATTTTTTAAACATTTGAAGATGAACATTACTCATTTGGCTCTTGAGAAGCTCTTCTAAGTTTGCATTAATCATGTTTGACTAGTTCTTTTCCCATATTAGTCTATTCCCTCTATAGGTCCCAAGAAGATTCTTTACCATGGCCTGCAGTTATTCAGTGTTAAAGGAAACCCTCTGGGGAAAGGATAACCACTTATAACGTCAGGTTACATGCAAAGTATAACACAGAAATTGACAACTATCCAAGACGATATTGAGTGATGCTGTAATACTTCCTCTCACCTTATTTTCAGGGACCGAGTCTTGTAATTTGTGTTCCTCTTTGTTGGTTTTCATGTCGTTGCTGTTCAGCTCTTCCGCAGGTTCAATTCTTTTTGCAGAAGTCCTCAAACTTCTCTTCATGATGACCACGGGTTCGGGTGATTTGCCTCTTGCCCTGGGAGCAACCCTCTGCTTCTTGCTGGCTGGCAGCTCCTCCACAATTTCCTCTGGCGCTGGCATGCAGCGCAGCCTCTTGGTTCCCGTGACGCTTCCATCTTTGCCACCTCCCCTCTTGAAGGGCAGTGAGGGCAGGGAAGTGTTGCTTTTGCTTTGTGATTTTACAGGGTCTCTGGTGCTTACCAGGTCTCCCACGGGTTCTACTTTAGGGGCCCGAAGAACTCTTCTGGATATTTTTAGAGGTTTTCCACTGTCGGGTGTTTGCTTTGGAGCGCTTGTAAAGCTATCAGCAGCACCATTTGCCAGTTCCTCAGTGTGGCCTGGTGTTTGAGAGAGCTCTTGGAAGCTGGCCAGATCTTCCAGGGGTTGGGCCTTTTCCTTAGGTGCTCTTGGCCGTCTCCTGCTGCCAATTACATCTTCTGTGTCCAGCTTCCGCTTTGCAGGTTGCTTAAATGCTTTCGTGCCTTTGCCCTCACCTACCAGCTCTTTGTCAGTGTGCGTGGTCTCCCCTGAGGTTTGTGTGAGCTTGCCAACTGCTAACAGCTCCTCCTTCACTTCTACTTTCTGGGCACGTGTCCTGGGCCGTCTCTTTGAGCTTGTTGCGGTGTCTTCTAGTTCTGGTGATGATTTGCAGGGTATTTTAGTGATTTTGTCATCAGTCATTGATTCTTCAGTGTGACCTGGTGCTGGGTCTTTGAAGCCAGCTAGGTCTTCTATGGCTTGGGCATTTTCCCTGGGTGCTCTTGGCCGTCTCCTGCTGCCAGTTACACTTGCTGCTGCAGCCGGTGTCTGTTTTGCAGATTCCTTCAATGCTTTGATGCCTTTATCTTCACCTGCTGGTTCTTTGTCTGCATCTGTGGTTTCCCCTGATGTTTGTGTGAACTTGACTGCTGAAGGCTCTTCTTTTACTTGTACCTTCTGCACACGTGTCCTAAGATGCCTCTTTGTGCTTGCTGTGGTGTCTACTACTTCTAGTGGGGGAGATTCACAGGGTATTTTAGTGGCTTTGCCAGCAGTCAGTGATTCCTGAGTGTGACCTGATGTTTCAGAGAGCTCTGTGAAGCCGGCCAGGTCTTCCAGAGGTTGGGCCTTTTCCTTAGGTGCTCTTGGCCTTCTCCTGCTGGGTTCCTCTTCTACTGGGTTCGGTTTCTTCTTTGCACGTTGCTTCAATACCTTGATGCCCTCATCACCACTTGCTGGTTCTTTGTGTGTGTGTGTGCTTTGCCCTGATGTTGTGAGCCTCTCAACTGCTGAGAGCTCCTCTTTCACTTCTTTCCTGAGACGTGTCTTGGGGCATCTCTTTGTGCTCGTGGCAGTGTCTGTTAGTTCTGGTGGGGGAGATTTGCAGGGAATTTTTGTGTTTTTGTCAACAGTCATTGACTCTTCAGTGTGACCTGGTGCTGAGAAGAGTCCTTTGAAGTCAACCAGGTCTTCCAGAACATGAGCCTTTTCCTTACGAGTTCTCAGCTGCCTCCTGCTACCAGTTACACTTGCTGCTGGGTCCAGGATCTGCTTTGGAGACTCCTTAAACGCTCTGATGCTCTTACTATCTCCTGTTGGCTCTGTGTGTGTTTGCGTAGTCTCCCCTGACGTCCGTGTGAGCTTGCTGACTGCTAGGGGCTCTTCTTTCATGTCCACTTTCACCAGGGGTATCTTGAGCCTTTGCTTGGAGCTTCTTGAGGTTTTGAATGACTCTGGCTGTGGAGATTTACAGGATACTTCTGTGATTTTGTCATCAGTCATTGATTCCTCAGTGTGACCTGGTGTCTGGAAGAGTTCTTTGAAGCCAGCCAGGTCCTCTAGAGCCTCAGCCTTTTCCTTAGGAGTCTGTGGCTGTCTCTTGCTGCCAGGTAAATTTCCTAGCAGGTCCAGTTTCTGCACTGGAGTTTCCACAAATGTGTTGATATTTTTCTCATCACTTACTGCTGGTTTTGGTGTGTCCATGGCTTTGCCTGCTGATGGTGTTCGTTTCCTGAGTGCTAAAAATTCTTCCTCTACGTCTGCTTTCCTGAGGCTTCTCTTGGGCCGTTGCTTTGTGCTTGCTGGGGTGTCCACTGGGTCTGGTTGTGGAGATTTGCAGGCTATTTTGGTAGTTTTCTCATCAATCGTGGGCTTGTCAGTGCCTGGTGTCTGGAAGAGCTCTTTCAAGCCAGCCAGGTCTTCTTGAGCCTGGGCCTTTTCCTTAGGAGTTTGTGGCCGTCTTTTGCTGCCAGGTAAATTTCCTGGCAGGTCCAATTTCTGCACTGGAGTTCCCATAAATGCTTTCATGTCTTTCTCATCACCTCCTGCTGGTTTGGGTGTGTCCATAGCTTTCCCTACTGATGGTGTTCGTTTCCTGAGTGCTAAGGATTCTTCCTCTACGTCTGCTTTCCTGAGACTTCTCTTGGACTGTGGCTTGAAGATTGTTGGGGTATCCACTGGGTCTGGTTGTGGAGATCTGCAGGCTATTTTGGTAGTTTTCTCATGAGTCGTGGGCTTGTCAGTGCATATTGGTGTCTGGAAGAGCTCTTTCAAGCCAGCCAAGTCTTCTAGGGGTTGGGCTTTTCCCTTAGGAGTTCTTGGCTGCCTCTTGCTACCAGTTACACTTGCTGCTGGGTCCAGTTTCTGTTTTGCAGTTTCCCTAAACACGTTGATGCCTTTATCCTCATCTCCTGGTACTTTGTCTGTGTGTGTGGTCTGTGTGAGCTTCTTCAGGGCTGAGAGCTCTTCCACTATATCCCTTTTCCCCAAAGGTGTTTTGGGCCGCCTCCTTGTGCTTGTTGGAGTGTCCATTGATTCTGGTGGTGGAGGTTTGCAGGCTATTTTGGTAGTTTTGTCATCAGTTGTTGATTCCTCAGTGTGGTCTGGTGTCTGGAAGAGCTCTTTGAAGCCGGCCAGGTCTTCTAGTGATTGGGCCTCTTCCTTAGGTGTTCTTGGCCACCTCTCCATCCCAGTTCCATAGTTTGCTGGGTCCAGCATCTGCTTTGCAGATTCCTTAAACGCTTTGATGCTCTTTCCATCTCCTGCTGTCTCTCTGTGTGTCTGTGTGGTCTTCCCTGACGTCTGTGTGAGCTTGCCGACTGGTAGGACCTCTTCTTTCACACCTACTTTCCCCAAGGATATCTTGAGTCGTTGCTTGGAGCTTGTTGGGGTTTTGACTGGGTCTAGTTGTGGAGATTTGCAGGATACTTCTGTGATTTTGTCATCGGTCATTGATTCCTCAGTGGGACCTGGTGTCTGGAAGAGCTCTTTGAAGCCAGCCAGATCTTCTAGAGCCTTGGCCTTTTCTTTAGGAGTTTGTGGCTGTCTCTTGCTGCCAGGTAAATTTCCTAGCTGGTCCAGTTTCTCCACTGGAGTCCCCACAAATGTGTTGATGTCTTTCTCTTCACCTACTGCTGCTTTAGGCGTGTGCATGGCTTTGCCTGCTGATGGTGTTAGTTTCCTGAATGCTAAAAATTCTTCCTCTACGTCTGCTTTCTTGAGGCTTCTCTTGGGCCGTTGCTTTGTGTTTGTTGGGGTGTCCGCTGGGTCTGATTGTGGAGATTTGCAGAGTATTTTGGTAGTTTTCTCATCAGTCGTGGGGTTAGTGCATGGTGTCTGGAAAAGCTCTCTGAAGCCAGTCAGTTCTTCTAGAGCCTGGGCCTTTTCCTTAAGAGTTTGTAGCCGTCTATTGCTGCCAGGTAAATTTTCTGGCAGGTCCAGTTTCTGCACTGGAGTTCCCAAAAATGTGTTGATGTCTTTCTCTTCACCTACTGCTGGTTTGGGTGTGTGCATGGCTTTGCCTGCTGATGGCGTTTGTTTCCCAAATGCTAAAAATTCTTCTTCAGTGTCTGCTTTCCTGAGACTTCTCTTGGGCTGTGGCTTGGAGCTTGCTGGGGTGTCCACTAGGTCTGGCTGTGAAGCTCTGTAGGATACTTTGGTAGTTTTTTCGTTAGTCATTGATTCCTTAGTGTGACTTGGTGTCTGGAAGAGCTCGATGAAGCCGGCCAGGTCTTCAGGGACTTCAGACTTTCCCTTAGGAGTTCTCGGCTGCCTCTTGCTGCCAGTTAGACTTGCTGCTGAGTCTAAGATCTGCTTTGGAGACTCCGTAAATGCTTTCATGCTCTTACCATCTCCTGTTGGCTCTGTGTGTGTGTGTGTAGTCTCTCCCGATGTCTGTGTGAGCTTGCCAACTGCTAGGAGCTCTTCTTTCATGCCCACTTTCCCCAGGGATGTCTTGAGCCGTCGCGTGGAGCTTGCTGGGTTTTTGTCTGGGTCTGGTTGTGAAGATTTGCAGGCTACTTTGGCAGTTTTATCGTTAGTCATTGATTCCTCAGTGTGACCTCGTGTCTGGAAGAGCTCTTTAAAGCCAGCCAGGTCTTCTAGAGCCTGGGCCTTTTCCTTAGGAGTTTGTAGCCGTCTCTTGCTGCCAGTTAAGTTCTCTGTCAGGTCCAGTTTCTGCACCGGAGTTCCCATAAATGCGTAGATGTTTTTCTCACCACTTACTGCTGGTTTGGGTGTGTGCATGGCTTTGCCTGCTGATGGTGTTCGTTTCCTGAGTGCTAAGAATTCTTCTTCTACGTCCACTTTCCTGAGACTTCTCTTGGACTGTGGCTTGGAGCTTGTTGGTGTGTCCACTGGGTCTGGTTGTGATCCGCAGGCTATTTTGGTAGTTTTCTCGTGAGTCGTGGGCTTGTCAGTGCATATTGGTGTCTGGAAGAGCTCTTTCAAGCCGGCCAGGTCTTCTAGGGGTTGGGCCTTTTCCTTAGTTTTTGGCTGCCTCTTGCTGCCAGTTACACTTGCTGCTGGGTCCAGTTTCTGCTTTGCAGTTTCCCTAAACGCGTTGATGCTTTTATCCTCACCTCCTGGTACTTCATCTGTGTGTGTGGTTTCCCCTGATGTCTGTGTGAGCTTCTTCAGGGCTGAGAGCTCTTTCTGTACATCCCTTTTCTCCAAAGGTGTCTTGGGCTGCCTTCTTGTGCTTGTTGGGGTGTCTGCTGATTCTGGTGGAGAAGATTCGCAGGGCATTTTAGTAGTTTTGCCAGCAGCCACTGCTTCTTCAGTATGACCAGGGGCCTGGAAGAGCTCTTTAAAGCCAGTCAGGTCTTCCAGAGCCTGGGCCTTTTCCTTAGGAGTTTGTGGCCGTCTCTTGCTGCCGGTTAAGTTCTCTGTCAGGTCCAGTTTCTGCACTGGAGTTCCCACAAATATGTTGATGTCTTTCTCTTCACCTACTGATGGTTTAGGCATGTGCATGGCTTTGCCTGCTGATGGCGTTAGATTCCTGAATGCTAAGAGTTCTCCCTCTACATCTGCTTTCCTGATACTTCTCTTGGGTCGTTGCTTTGTGCTTGTTGGGGTGTCCACTGGGTCTGGCTGTGGAGATTCGCAGGGTATTTTAGTGGTTTTACCAGCAGCCACTAATTCCTCGGTGTGACCAGGAGTCTGGAAGAGCTCCTTAAAGCCAGCCATGTCTTCTAGAGCCTGGGCCTTTTCCTTAGGAGTTTGTAGCTGTCTTTTGCTGCCAGGTAAAGTTCCTGCCAGGTCCAGTTTCTGCACTGGAGTTCCCATAAATGCTTTAATGTCTTTCTCATCACCTCCTGCTGGTTTGGGCGTAAGCATGGCTTTCCTTGCTGATGGTGTTAGTTTCCTGAGTGCTAAGAATTCTTCCTCTACGTCTGCTTTCCTGAGACTTCTCTTAGGCCATTGCTTTGTGCTTGTTGGAGTGTCCACTGATTCTGGTGGTGGAGATTTGCAGGCTATTTTGGTAGTTTTCTCATCAGTCATTGATTCCTCAGTGGGACCTGGTGTCTGGAAGAGCTCTTTGAAGCCAGCCAGGTCTTCTAGTGACTGAGCCTCTTCCTTAGTCATTCTTGGCCACTTCTTCATTCCAGTTACACGGGCTGCTGGGTCCAGGATCTGCTCTGGAGACTCCTTAAACGTTCTGATGCTCTTGCCATCTCCTGCTGGCTCTCTGTGTGTGTGCGTGGTCTCCGCTGACGTCCGTGTGAGCTTGCCGACTGCTAGGAGCTCTTCTTTCACACCCACTTTCCCCAGGGATGCCTTCAACTGTTGTTTTATGTGTGTTGGGGTGTTTATTGGTTCTGGTTGTAATGACTGGCAGGGCATTTTAGTGATTTTGCCTTTCTCACTCTTTGGTGCCTTGGCATGATCTTGGGTTTGGAGGAGATCCTGGCCACGTGCCGTGTCTTTCATGAGTTCTGTATGAGGCAAGCTCTTGAGGTCTGTCAGGTCAGACATTGGTTCACATTTCTGCCCCCAAGTTCTTGATCTCTTCATTGCTTTCATCTTTTCATCATTTTCTTTTAATTCAATTTTTTCCTTATATGTCTCAAAAGGTCTTTCTATTTCCTTCATCTCTCCTTCTCTCCTTTGTTGTAGTAGTGTTGCCTTCTGACCTCTTTTTAGGATGCACTCAACAATGTCTGTATTTGTTTCTTCACTCTTACTTTCCACAGGTAGCTTCTGTATATTCCTGAACTCTGTAGACCTTCTTGACCTGTTTGCAGTGGATACTGTTTTTGAAGGCTCTGTCTCAGTATCTGAAGTTTTTGTCTCCACGGAAGTCATTTTGTAGGTGTTCCTGGGCGTTTTTGCTACGTTTCCATTTTCTCTAATACACTGCCGTCTTAAGGGAGGGCTTGCAGAGCATTGATCAGATGGCTGTTTTGCTGCATTCTGTGCGCTGAAGAACGCATTTCCTCCTGAAATAAAAACATACACAATAAATACATTCTATTAGTGTCTCATGTCAATCGAGTATTACAGCCTCATAAAATATGGTAAAAAACTAAATATGTAGCTTCGTATTCACTGAACGACATGAGGCTACTTATGTGTCTATAAATCTGTCTTATAAGAGCCATGCACAATTAAGAATAATGTTATTTGGTGCTATAGTGGGGTCATCATTAAGCAAAGTTAGATGCTGAAATGATCATAGAAGGTAAAAATATTGCTTAAGAAGGATCCTCCAAAGGTTGCCATGCCCTGTGTTATTGACGTAAATATAGGCATTTTTTCCTTCAAACATTAGAAACAAACAGCTGTTTCTTGCCTTAAATCGCCAATAAAATAACATGGATTATCCTTATGTGGTTAGGGTCCATATTACACAGGAAATATTTACCTACCGCAAACATCTTCAGGGTAGCAAGCTGTTCCCTCTGTGACAGGAACACAGTGACCAGTGCCAAATGAGAGATTAGACAGATTCTCATCTCCCATCTCACACTTACCCCGGGCCTGCTCCCACCTAAAAGGTTAGCAGGAATAATTGCACAGTATACAAACTGTTATCTTTCTGTTTTGTAATTGGCAGTAATGTTGAATATGAGTAATTTATATGTAAATATGGTGAGACACCATTGTATTTTTTTGCTATGTCACCCTGGTTACTTACAATAAGAAGCCAAAAGTGTACACAGGTCATTTACACACATTAACAGAGACTTTCTTTCTATGTAAGTCAATGAATGCCAATGTTAGTTCAACTGCTGATTGAAATCTCCCTTTCAATTAGAACAGAGAAGATGGAAATGGTATTTTGTGCCAGGAACATTTGTTTTAGAGAAGTAATATCATACTGCTTGTAAAAAAATAATATTGTATGTTCCTATCCCAAAACATCACAGTGTTAGGAAACAAGGAAACCAACCAAAACTCTCTGAGGTGGGGAGCAGAGGTTCTTCTCCTGAATCAGTTCCTTGAAACTGTTTTCCAAGCAAATTCTCTGAATTTGAAATAGCGATGTGACATGTGCTTGTCAACTGTGGTTGCTCCTTCACTGGGGTCTTGAACATTTCAGCTATTCCTGTTAAATGAAAATATTTGAAAAGTGATTGACATATTGCTAACATGCAAACAACCATCCCAGCCCTCACATGTAACGTGCAAATGGTGGGAAATAACAGTAGATTCCTCCCTTGAAATCCTGGTACATAGGCCTCATAAAAAGAGTGATTCCATTAATAATGTACTCATTTTGTAAAAAAGAGAGCAAAGAGAAGATATGTTATGCTCTTTGCTTTGCTTTTCTTGGAAAGGAAACAAATGAAGTCAGCTGACCTCTGTGGTCCTCCTAACTAGGCCCCACACGTGAGCTCTGGAGCACGGAGGCTGGTGATGGGCTCCTGAGACCCATAGGCCTCCCTGCTAGGATCTAGAGGCCAAATGCCTTCATGCTTCTCAAAGTCTTGGGTGCTCAGTTCTAGATTTTAAGTACAAATAACACGTACCCACATTTTAGAAAATGACAAAGAGCTGCCCATTTTTAGTACTGTCAAGTAATAATATATATTTTTGAAAATCTAATATCATTATCATTCCATTTGGAATGATAGGAGGCCTCAGCCTCCTAAAGTGTTGGGATTACAGGCGTGAGCCACTGCGCCGGCCATCCCCACTTTAAATTACACAAGTCAGGCCGCAATTTACTGAGAGCGGGAATTGAATGGAAACATTTCTTCAACAATCGTTTATGGGAATCTTCTCATAGGGCTTTCTTTCAAGAAAGTTAAGCTACCTAGAAAGTCAATCCTGAAGAAGCAAAATGTTGCTCAACAACAACTGGCCCACACCTGGGATAAACTATTATTGTACCTGCAGATAACAAGTGAACTCTCTTCACTGTAAAGCACCTTCCAGCTTTCTATGTATACGCTGCTCTCCAGGGTAAAGACATGCATTTGACATTTCCACACCTATTTCATGCAGGACATGTGATCCCAAAAATTAGCAGAGACTTGTCTTTGCAAGCCAAACCAGCTTTATCTTCCCTGAACACTAAGACCCCAGAAGGGTGATTGAGTCGTTTATTTTATAATCCCTTTCACAGCAGATAAACAAAGTTAGCAAAACAAACATTAACACGGTAAAAAACAGTAGAGTCAAAAGATTTATAAGATCTAAGACTATGTTTTTACCTGAAAGATCTTCCTTAAAGTCCATTTTTTGGTTGGAAATGAAGTTGTTGAGCACTCTGTAGGGTCGAGCAGGCACATGTACTTTTTCAGTATGAGCTTTCCCTATTATTATGGTACAAGGAGAGTTTGCGTGGCCTGTACTAAATTGACTGTGAACTTCGCCCACAGGCTTCTGTAGAAAACAGGAAGGAGGTAAACAGGACATTAAAGCATAAATCCACACTGAATGCAAGCTTCGATGACACCGGTATGTGTAAAGCAGCCATTCAGTGAGGCCCCTACCTTTGGAGTAGCAGGTCTTCTTTGCCTTTTGTTCATTGACCTTTGAGGACCATGTTTTATGACTTTAGTTTGTGTTTGTTTTGCACCAAGTTTTACTACATCTGCCCATGATTTTGCAACTGTCAAAGGGAAAAGATGACGAAACTTTTCAAAAACTAGCATTCATGAAAAAATTCACCTTAATATATGTATTCTAATGTCAGACTAACCAATCAGATTTGCTTCCGAAGCACCACTTCTTCTTTTGGAACATATCATCTGTAAAATATCATGTTGACTTCGGCTGATAGACACTCTCTTTGAAGGCAGGTTGCCGCTCTTTCTCCCTCCTCTCTTAGGAACCTCTGTCTGAGATTTGCTGCTGGAAGCAGGGGCTGTTTTGCAGGACCTACGGCGTTGATCACTGGCAACTGGAGTTTTCCTAGGACTAGGAGCTGGAGGGCTTATAACCAAGCTTTGTGCCTTCACTTCCACGTGGATTTCTGAACCTGACTCTTGTTTTCCTGATGGCTGAGGCTGTTCCTGACAAGACAAAATTGTTTACAAGAAGCCTTAACAAGGATCTAACATCTCTGGAATGACTGCTAAAAACCTATTCAGTTAAGAATTTCAGCTGTTTAAATCTTGAAGCATCAAAAGCTTAAGCCACTGTCTTTGAAGACTATGGTAGAAGTGAGACTGTCTCAGTCATTTAAGGAAAAGGAAAGAGAAGCAAGCCAAGTCTGAAGTGAGGTCATTTCAGGTAAAAAGGTGGAAGGAACATCCTGATCAGTGAAAGACAAGCAGGGTCTGATCTCAGACCCAGTAAATACCAGCTGTGAGCACCCAGCCCCCGGCAGTCCACATGGAGGGAGGACTGCTTGCCCCTGGGAGCCAGTGTAAAATGGAAAGGGAGCCAGACATCACTTTCCACTCCTGTTGGGAAGAGAAGAAAAGAAAGACTGCCCAGGCCCTATTACGAAGGTTATGAGCTATAGGGCCATGACTTCCCAGGGGTGTGAAACCCAGGAAGGACAACACAGCAAAGGAACAGGTAAGCAAATATTCTAAAGAGCTGAAGGTGTAAAAGGTAGACGTGCCATTGATTTTCCTTCACACCAGGTAAATGCCTTAACTATAGCCTTGTAACTCTAAAAGAAAATAAAACAATCCTTATGGGTCGACGTGGTAATGTATCCAGAATCTTTGTAATTGGCTATTCTGACGGTGCCTGCAGGTGATTACGCAGTGCTGTAAGCGTGGGTGTCTGGGAACTTCTGCACGAAAAGGACAACATCAAGGACTCCCCCGACTCCGTCGCATCAGCGCCACGGTCAGGGACCCAGGGGCTCCTTTGCTGGCGCCCACATCAATGAGCTTTCATTCGTCTTTTTAAAAACTTGTTTCTTTAAAAAAATAAATAAATAAATAAAGGTCTTCATCATAATTCTACTTGTGTCAGTATTTGGAAAGGAATAGGTACCCGGTGTGTGAGCCACTGGGCGTGAATGGGATGCTGCTTGTTCAACTCACCTTGATGATTTTCTTCAGGACAGGTGGAGTGTACGTTACCAGAGACTTTCTTTTGGTTGGGGCTTCTCCCCTTTTGAGAGGTGTATTAGGAGGCAAGTTTTCATCAAATAATTCAGGTCTTAGGTGCCCACCAAAGGACACACGCCTTCTTTTCAAAGGTATTCCCTCACTCTCATCTAAAGTAACGGATACAAACGTGGAAAGAGCAATGAAAAAACATACCAAGACTAGTGATTTCACGTTAGCATTAAAGACAAACCAAGTGAAAAGTCATCGAAACACGGCACCTACAGCACGCCTCTATTCTTGCAATCCTGGTGAAGCTAAGCTACTAAGAGTTCCTAAAGGATTGCGGGAGTGGCCACTAAGACGTCAAGTTGCCACTGGACAGTACAGAGGCTTTCTTTAAAACGTTGAAACATTATGTGTGGACATAGAAAGGAGGAGTCTGCAGCAGCAGATTTCACCTTAGAGTAGGGGGACGACAGCCAGAGAGAACTCTCTAAAGACATGCACTTGGGCCTCAGCCTGAGCCACCCAGTGACCAGAATGCATGAGCTGTAAAAACTCCTCCAGGTGGTTCTGAGTCAATTCACAGGAGCCCAGTCCCGGCCACACATTTTCCTGAGCCACCAGTTAATGTAAATCCCTTGCCTAAGTGATGTTTTCCCACTAGGAAGCTTGGTGGAATACTAAGACTGATGTTACAAACCTTATTTTATCCATAGCCTCATGCCCCACCGCTATGGGCCACCTGCAGAAACAGAGCCTGGAGTACAAACACTGCGTCTGTGGCCCAGACAACTTTTCTTCTAATAGCCAGTCCCTAGGAGTGTAGGAAGCTCCCGAGGAGCTACCACACCTGCTATAAAGGTCCTATCTCTGCCACTTCCTGACTGGCCGTGGGTTGTGCATTTCCTCATGTGTGACATAGTTCTAAAAAGACAACCTAGCCACGGGCACTGCTACTGCACCAAGGATCAAGTGTTCATGTCTGCCAAGCACATGGAAATTTGCCTGGCATATAGACTCATGGGTACAGTCCAGTGTTTACAGCAAATTGTAGGACACTCTGAAAACAGAGTATCAACACCTGAGAACCACCACTATGTTCAATGATTTCCAGTGATTTATTCCACATGACCAAACTCATATGATACAGTTGATTGTAGTTCAGAATTAAACTCCACGTGAAAAGCAATTATGATTATTCTCTTTTCTATTTTGTGATAGATGGAGGAGAATCAAATATTTTTGGGGCCACCCTATCTCCTTCAATAACCCCTGCTTCATGCTTGCCTGACAACTTCCATCTCCTCTGTCATTCCTTGTTACAATTACCTAGGGCTTCAGTATTCATCTATTAGCGAAAACAGCGTGCGTGTCTGTCTTATTCCTGTGCCTTATGTGCTTACATTATCTTCCACAAAGCTAATCACTACTGAATGAATGAAGGTCTCACAGCTACATAGAAGGTGTTCATCTTTTAGGAAAAATAAATTTACAATTAAATAAACTTACTAATGGAATCACCAAAGTTGTTGATATCAACTGAACTAAGACCAGGTAACCCAGAGCACATCTGTCCAGCTGTAGTGCCCAATTTCTCAGGCTTGCTGAGGGAATCCTTTTGGATCTTCCTTTCAACTTGAGTGAGCCACAGAGTTAGAAATGGCTCATTGTGAATTTCAGTTTCCGTAGGCAGAACTTCCACATCTGTAGGAATACTTCCTCTGGTTTTGGAAGAGAGATTTTCTGGCTTAGCGGCAGAGTCAGCTGCATCTTCAACTTTAGCTGGTGTTCGATTTCTAGTTGAAAGCTTCCTGGGAGTAGGAGTTTTATCACCAGCCTTGAAGCCTTCACTTTTACCCAGATTCACAGACTCTCTTCTACCAGTAGTATACAGGTCTTTGTTCTTATGTTTTTGTGGAGAATTTTGTTGCTGTGAATATTGCACAGGGGTCTTCATTTTAGCCGGTTCAAAGAGAGGAAAGCTGGCGCCCATAGCCTTGCTGGGAGTCTGAACAGACTCCACGTCTCTTCCCTTCCCCTTGTTCTGGTCAAGCTCTTGTTCAGGTGAAGCAGGCTCTGCCACAGCGTGGCCGCTCCCACCAGATTTTGGTCTTGACTTACGCGAGACCAACAGTTGGGTTTCCCCCTGTAAACCATCAGCACTTTCTTTCTCTGTTGTGTAATCAGTTTGTAATCCAGATTTTCTACAACACTGTAGGACATTTTCTTTTTGTGATTTTACATCCAACTCTTTCTTCACTGACTCATAAAGCTTCCTAAAGGGAGATTCATTTTTTTTGCTGTTATCAAGACATTGTGTAGTGGGAACAGACTTCAATTCTCCATAATGGCTCACTAATTTAACGCTGGAAATTTCTTTAAAATCCCCAGAAGTGGGATCAGCTGCATTTCTGCCATTACGTCCAGCATGTTCTGAGGAATGAACATCAGGTGTTCCCTGAGCAACACTGTCTTTTGAGTCATCTGCAGTACTGTCTTCTTTGACATTCTTAATATGTACCTGAGGACTTCCTGAAACTTTTCCTTCAGTGATTTTTGAATAGGGCTTGGAATCTTGAGCTTTCTCATCTTGGCAATGAATTATGAAATAAGAAACAGAAGTTCAACACTTTCTCAATGATTAACATTTGTGGAATTCAATATTTTAATTGTTTCAGGTTGTCTTATAAGCTAGCTTTTACTCGGCCTACAAATTATTTAATGCCTAAAACTTGCAAGTCTTATGATACTAGTTATTATGATACAAATATATAAATCATATCAGCTCCAATAACCAGTATGAAATAGCACATGCTATCTAACCATTGAGAACTGAGTTGACAGCTGAACAGGCAATTTTCTCATATCTAGAGTCTCTCCTAAGCATAGCATACCATCAGTCACCAAGGGAAAGTTAGGCATCTGTCTGTTGTTGACATGTTAAATGACACCTCCTCCATTTCTGACAGGCTAGACATTTAGCACTCGCATTCTTGTTGCCCCTTCTTTGCCAATATGCTTCGCAAAGACCTGATCTTTCAGGATTCTGGAACAAAACCCAACCACTACTCACCAGGGTCAGAAGACAAGCTAGATCTTGAGACACGACGTGCTGGCTCCTGTAAGTTGGGAAAATAAGAACAGTTATTTGCAGGTCTTTCTAAATGATGACAGTCACAACAGTGAAAATATTATTTATTGTTTTCTGGCTGGGCATGATGGATCATGCCTGTAATCCCAGCACTTTGGGAGGCCAAGGTGGGCGGATCACTTGAGGTCAGGAGTTTGAGAACAGCCTGGCCAACGTGATGTAACCTCACCTCTACTGAAAATACAAACATTAGCTGGATGTGGTGGCAGGTGCTTGTAGTCCCAGCTACTCAGGTGGCCAAGGCAGGAGAATTGCTGGAACCCGGGAGGCAGAGGTTGCAGTGAGCAGAGATTGCACCACTGCACTCTAGCCTGGGCAATAAAGCGAGACTCTGTCTCAAAAAATAAAAATAAAAACAATAAAAAATTGTTTTCTTTACCAAACCACTGCTATATGACTTTTAAAGACTGTTTGAGAAATGAGCTCAAGTCAGTTGGGAGCTAGTGGTCAGGATAAAAGTACTTCTTAGCTGACTCGTTAAAAAATAGTGAGTGATTAATAGGAAACAAATTCGAGGCTTAAAATTACTAAAATCAAACCTCGGTGCGTTTTTATAACTTCCTTTAAAGATACTTCCCAACATCCTATTGCGGAAGAACCAAAGTCAATATTAAACATCACCTATACTGAAGATCTGTAACCCCCTACGAGCTCAGAACTACTGACTGCGTCATCAGTTTTCTCACAAATGGGCCATAGGACCTGTGGATGAACCGAGGCTCCACTTGGCATGTGCGCCCTCTTGACTGGTGGATACTTCGGGTGGATCTGAGAGCCTAGATTCACCCTAAGTAAATTCATGGTACAGGCACACATGGTACATTCACAGGTTCTGCAACCTCACAGCCTGGGAGCAGGCGCAGCGCCCCCACCTGGCTCCCCAGAGACAGCGCCCTAACTTTCCTTCATATGGAATTGTTTCCGGAAGGGTGGAAGAACTAAAGAATAACATATATATATAACTTTTATAAAAGTCTGATGTCCCAAAGGAAGAAAAGCTTATCATCTGGATTATTAAGAAAATATCTAAAAAATATTACCAAAGGCAAAGAATCTAACTTCCTTAATCAATTTTAGGTTTCTTCATATATAACACCTTGCTTCTAAAACTATCTATGTGAGGGATGGTTTTTTATTTCCAATCTGAAGTGGAACAAGAATCTTATGACTAAACAATATAAATGAACCACTAATAAAATTATGAATATGTAAAGTATATAATCTCACTTTTGTTGTATGATTACATTCAATAGCCACAAAATTGCTGTCGAATTTCTGTCATATTTACTACATACTCCATTTCAGTACTTACTATATCACAGACCAGTAACAGAACAAACAGCTCCTAGACTGCTGAGTGGCACATATCTAACCCACAGTTCAACTGGCTTTTTGGTTTATTTACTCCCATAGACTAGCAAGTTGCCTGGTGGCTACAGTGTGGGATGCCTCAGAAACTGGCTTCCAGCAGGGGAACTGATGACCATCAGATTCAACATTAAGGCTGTTCCTCTAGGGAAGAAGCAGTACTTAAATGGCAGAAATGGACTGGGCATGGTGGCTCAAGCCTGTAATCCCAGCACTTTGGGAGGCCCAGGTGGGCGGATCACGAGGTTAGGAGTTCGAGACCAGCCTGGTCAATATGGTGAAACCCTGTCTCTACTAAAAATACAAAAATTAGTCAGGCATGGTGGTGTGCACCTGTAGTCCCAGCTACTCAGGAGGCTAAGGCAGGAGAATTGCTTGAACCCAGGAGGCGGAGGTTGCAGTGAGCCAAGATCGCACCACTGCACTCCAGCCTGGGTGACGGAGTGAGACTCCGTCTCAGAAAAAAAAAAAAAAAAAAAAATAAGGCAGAAATGTTGAAATTCAAGGGTACCTACTGCTAATTTCAGGTGCAACTAAGATAACTCTCCTAAGCCAAGATATTCCAAGGAGCTCATCTGAAACTAGCTTTAGGAGCACTCTAAAATGTAGGAAAAATATGAATTCTCAGGGCTCATCCTAAGCCTAAATCCCACTAAATTTCCAAGCACATGGCGACAATTTTGTTTTAATAAGCTGTACAACTAAAATACCTCTTCCACACTGATATACTCAAACTATCTAAATTTCGAAGCACGTGTTGACAGTTATGTTTTCATAAGCTGTACAATTGGAATATCTGTTCCACACTGATACACTCAAACTATAGGATTCTCTCACAAGACAAAGCACAGGATCCCTCTTCCTGTTTCATGGGTCGTCTATCTATCAAAATAGAGAAGCACCTTTGGCACTCATGATTTTCATAATGTGATTATTTCAGACACATAAAGATGGATGAGTACAATGACTGGGCGACAAAACGAGCCACCAGATAATGCAATTCCCAAATGTTAGCTCTATGTGTTGGGGCTATCCTAATCATGGGCTTGCAAAAAGCTCGTAACATACTCTAATAGACTTTTTGACTAAAAGTGTAAGATCAACTTAGTGCTCTGATTTTGAACAATAAAGAGGAAATATCATTTTAGATTATTTTAATATGTCTAAGTTCAACTTGTTTTTATACTTTAGTTACATTTTCCTACTATAACAGTAACCACCCTCTTTGTAACTGATTTCAAGTAAGAAATCATTAAAGCATACATAAATGATTTCATATCATCAAAACGAATCAGCCCAAACTTGGATATTTTCTATCACCTGTTCACGTATTTTTCTTGGAAATTCAGTTGACTTCCTTCCATTCTGAAGACTTTCATTTTCATACCTGCAGTTTATAGAACGACAAAGATCCTGATTAAAAATTTATACCCTGGGGTGGAAGTCTCCATATCCACTTAATGTCCAAGGATCAACGAACAAACTTTGGGTTTAGTTCAAGACATCACCTTATACAAAGAAATAAATTTAGAGTTAGAAAAGTGCTTTTACATTAAAAACTAGGATTAGTTGCATCAAGTTTGTTTTGAAACACCACCGTCAGAGGCTGGGGACCCAGATTAACTTCTGATCACTGACGAACAGCCCAGGTATGATTTGACAATATTCCCGAGCACCTTCTATGACATAAGCTAATGCACATGAGAGCAAAGTCAAGTTTCTTCTAGTTTAAGTCCATGGAAATCATCTGATGGCTTGGAAGGCCAGCCAGGAAGCCTGTAGGTAACTGAATCTTTCTCACGTTGTGAAGTCACATACTTCAGGGTAAGTAAAAAGCTACACTTACACTACAGGGTAACTATAAAGCTATATTTTAGAACACTATGATCACTTCAGTTTCCCACATACTCAGTCTGTATCTGAACAAGACAGGTACATCTTAAGAAGATCACCTTTAGCAAGATACATAATTGTCCTGGCAAACCTCAGTGATCAAGTCATAGAAGCAATCCTTTATTTTGCATAATGAAAACTTTTGGCCTCAGTGAAATGACCTGATTTGAATTTATAGGCAACCTAAGTAAGATCTGAAGCAGTCACACATCTGAAATTATTTCTCATGGTAGAGAGTTTGGAATCAAGTCTCTCTTTCTAAGATTCACTTTCAAATCTTTGTTGGATGTCTTTAATCATCTGAATTTATCTCAATTTGGATAATATCTTGTTTTGAAAAACAGTTCAGCCCTCCAATAAACATCAAAAGCTTCCTACCTACAGGCCGGGCACAGTGGCTCATGCCTGTAATCTCAGCATTTTGGGAGGCTAAAGCAGGTGGATCACTTGAGACCAAGAGTTCAAGACCAGCCTGGCCATCATGGTGAAACGCCATCTCTACTAAAAATTGCAAAAATTAGCCGGGCGTTGTGTCGCGTGCCTGTAATCCCAGCTACTTGGTAGGGTGAGGCATGAGAATCACTTGAACCCGGGAGGCGGAGGTTGCAGTGAGCCAAGATCACACCACTGCACTCCAGCCTGGGTGACAGAGCAAGACTCTGTCTCAAAAACAAACAAACAAACAAACAAAAAGAAAAAGAAAAAAAGAAAAACTTCCTACATAGAAGTCTGTATTCAATAAAAATACTCTTTAAAAATGAAGGCAAACTTCCCAGAAGCACAGTAAAAGAACTGACCAGGGAATTTAAGTGGTGCATTAAAAAACAGCTGATACAAATGAAGACAATAAGAGAGATTCATTTAGCAGAATGGATTTTTAAATGACCCAACTAATACATTGTCTACAAGAGACACAATTTTGATTCAAAGACACAATCTTTTAAAATAAAAGCATGGGAAAAGATATACCATGCAAACAGCAAGCAGAGGGGAACTGGAGTACTGTACTAACATGAGACAAAATCATCTCAGACAAAAGTTATTCATAGAGAAAAAGGATATTTTATATAAGGATCAATCCAGCAAGAAGATATTCCAGTTAAACACAAGAGGTCACCTGACAACAGTTTCCAAGAGACAACTTAAACCATAACAATTATGAAAAGTTAAAATTAAGGGGGTGGAAAAAGTTATACTACACAAGCACTCATCAAAAGGAAATTAGTTTAACCATACTCATCATCCAAAGGAAACATTAAGCAGAAAAGAAAGCACTACTAAAAACAGAGGACATCTCTAAATGAGAGTTCCATGCACCAAGACATCATTCTAAGTTTGTACACCATAGTACAGCCTCAAAATATACAAAGCAAAAACTGATAGAGATAAAAACAAATCAATCAATCAATCCCCAGTAGGTGATTTGAACATATCTCTTAGAATAATAGTAGGGGAAAATTTACTAAGATTATAGATTTGAATCTAACGGGAGTGTGTGTATCTGTGTATGTATATATATTACACATTATATATGTATATATTATATATTATATAAATATATTGTATATATATTATATAATATAAATATATTGTATATATAATATATTATATAATATAAATATATTGTATATATATAGTATATGTATTATATATACCATATAGTATATACTGTATACAGTATATATCATATAGTATATACTGTATACAGTATATATCATATAGTATATACTGTATACAGTATATATCATATAGTATATACTGTATACAGTATATATCATATAGTATATACTGTATACAGTATATACTATACAGTATACACTATATGGTATATATAATATATATTATTATATTATATATTACTATATAACATACAGTATATACTATATAATATTATATAATTATATATTTTATATATTATAATTATATATTATATATAATTATAATATATATTATATATAATTATATATTACATATATATGAGACACTGTAGAATACAGTTTTCAATTACACAAGGCAGATTAGTAAGATAATTAACCATATCTGCTCATAAAGCAAACCTTGACACATTTCAAAGACTAGACATTAGTCAAATGTCCATCAAGAATGAATGAATTCTGTATAGTTATGTATATTATTGTATATATTAAACATTTTTGTTTCAGTGAAATATTTATGCCATGAGAAGGAACAAACTACAGAGATGTCCAACATGCTATGAATCTCACACACATAAAAGCACAAGCCAGGCACAAATGTACACATTCTTGTATCACTGTTAAGGACTTTTATAAGAACAGACAAAACTATCGTGTTCAGAGATCCATGCTTAGGTAGTGAAACTCAAGACGTTTATGATATCCTAAAAGCCAAAACAGTGGTTTACTTGCTGAGGGAATGAAGTAGTGATTAGACAACAGCATTTTAAAAAAGCTTCTGGAAATGTTCTATATGAGCTGAGGATGTATTAGTCTGCTAGGGCCATCATAATAAAGTCCCACAGACTGAATGCCTTGAAAAACAGACATGCCCTTCTCAGTGCTGGAGGCTGGAAGTCCAAGAGCAAGGTGTCAGCTGGATTGGGTTTCTCTGTGCCTCTCTCCTTGACTTGCAGATGGCTGCCTTCTTGCTGCCTCTTCTCATGGGCTTTCCTCTGTGCACGTGTTCCCTAATCTCCTCTTATAATGACACCAATCATCAGATTAGGGCCCATACTAATAGCTCAAAAAGACTTCATTGCCTTTTTAAATGCCCTCTTTCCAAATACAGTTACATCCTAAGGTACAAGGGGTTAGGAATTCAAAATATGAATTTCGGGAGAGCACAAATCAGTCCATAATAGGTGGTGATCAAAAGGGTGTTCACATGATAAATTGACCTGTCCATCTTGTTTTGTACCTTTTTCTCTGTGTATATTTTGCTTTAAAATAAAAAAGAATAGAAAAATCTCATGCAGTTTCAAAACACTTGGAAGAAAATAACAAACTCCTTTAGGACAAGGTCAACCTCCCTCTGCATAATTATTTGCACCCAAATCCTTGAATTCCATCACATTTTGTCCCAATTAGTCATCTTCCTAGATCCATATCCTTTTAAATTAAGATTAGTGTTGAGAATGAAAACCTGAAATACTTTGACATCCATGAACATTAAAGAATGACAGTTGACTATGACACTAGTTTATGGTTAATCGGAAGATGACATTTACTGTTAGACCAATCAGCTTTTACCTACCTGAAGGAACGATCAATAATAGTTATTACATCTCCATGTTTTAGCCGTACAGGCTCATCAATAACAGACCCATTTACTTGTGTTGGATTTGTGGAACTGAAATTATGTAATATTGCCTGCAAGTGAAAAGAAGGGGAAATATGTAACTAATGAACAGATTAAAAGTGAACTAAAAAGCTTTAAAAGTAGATCATCAAAAAAACCACTCACCTCCTGCTCATTGATTTCAATTTTGCAATGTTGTTTTGACACAACAGGAAGCTGGATACGGATGTCACATTCAATACCCCTTCATGCAAAAGAAGAAGGTGTTTTTGGTTGCTGCAACTTTTTAAAAGATTACCTCAATTTCCCAAAATAAACCACAATTTGACTAGAATGTTTGATCTGTAAATATGACATAAAGGAGTAACAAACAAAATGGGCAATGTAAACGATCTTGCATTTTGCAAAGAACTTTTGGAAGTATTAAACATGTAACTATTAGATCTTTAAAACAGAGAGTATATAAAAACAAGGGAAAACACTAGAATACAAATCGAATTACCTTTTATATGAAAAGCTATACTTAAAAGACACAAAGGAATACTTACATCAATTTTGGAAAATGACTATTTTTAATACTCTGCGCTTTTTCAAAAACATTTGTTTGTAATGTTAAATATGTTTAGAGGTTTAATCATCCCCAAATGTGCTTATTTGATGCTAGCACTTCTGTGCATCAGTTTCTTCATATACAATAAAGAGATTACATTAGAACCTACATCATGTGATGTTCAATTAAATGGTTGTACATGTCACTAATTTGCCTAGCACATAGTAAATGCTCATTATGGGTAAGCTTTTCATTGTTGTTTTAAAACTACACTGAATTTACTGACAGATTCAAGTCTCTAAACAATAAAAATACTAATTTGCAAGCAACACACAAAAAAATCTAAATTCAACTTGTTTTTCCACAGAAAGCTAACACCATGGCAAAGTAGCAGAAGAGACAATTCCTAAACCTATACAAACTAATAATCAGAAGAGTTGTTAGTAGGTTCCTGGAGTCTTCAGTGTTCCTGTTCTAGCCCGTGATCTTAAAAATTTGAATAAACTATGCAATGGCCTGTCTGTTCTCCATCTGAACCTTTGGAGTCTAAGAATCTCTCTTCCTACCCAGGTCATGTGACCAAACACTTAGGAATTATTTCTAAATTATAAAATCTTGCATGAAGATATATTCAAGGAGTACTGTATAAAAAAGCAAAAGGACTGCCACTTGAGGTGAAATGTTTATATTTTTCCTTTTCAAGAGAAAGGTATCTATGGAAAGTGAAAAGCTTCCTTAACCCCAATAAAATAATTTGATTTTAAGGTAACAGGACATCTGAGCAAAGGAGAGACTATCCCTTACAACTGAGAATTTGTTTGGCAGGAGGACGACTATAGATGGGTGTTTCTGAGCTTTGGCACTGTTGACATCTTGGGCCAGATGCTTCTGTATTGTGGGGGCTGCCCTGAGCCTGGTAGGATGCCCCACCCTGACCTCTCCTCCGCGATGACAGCGCATGCCCCCCTCCTATATTGTGACATGGAAATTCAAATGACTCCTGGAAGGTAAGATGACCCTCCTGTGAGAACCACTGCTCTCAAGAGATTGCAAATCCATGGCTCCAGCCCATGTTTCTACTGACCCTTGCCAGAATGCTAGGTATTGATCACACCCCCTATGCCAGACACCATCCCTGGCCCTGCGCACGTGATTAGTAACAAGACAGTCTTTGCCTTTGGGGAGCTCAGCCTAGTGGGAGACAAACCCACAACTCACCCCTGAAGCTGTGGGGTTGGAAATACAAGTTTTCATGCAAGGCTTCCTGGGAGGTGACATTTCACCTGATGCCCGAATGATGGAAATCACACAAGCTTGGGGAAGGGGAGAACTTTCCCATCGTAAACTTCCAAGTGTGTAAGAAGTACCAAGGTGAACAAAGGCTTGGAATGCCTTAGGCGGGAGGAACAAGGTAGGGGATGGGGTTGGGAGGACAGGGTGAGGCCGGGATGGGGTTGGGAGGACAGGGTGAGGCCTGAATCCCGTGTGGTCTGGGATTCAGGGCCCAGACCACACGTGAAATGACCCCCCTTCTCAGGCCTCTAGTGGGACACATGTCAGAGGCTGATGGGGCACTGTCAGCAACTATACCTGTTATACAGGGACAGGGTTATTACCACCACCAAACAGGACAACATAAGAGGAAACGTTCTCAAATTCCAGGCAGGAAGACTTTCTGTCCCATTTTCCTATTGCCACAAGGAGCCAAGAAGCAAGTGTATGGCTTCCTTCCTTCATCCTCTGTGTCCCCAGTGGCCAGTGATGCCCACTGTGGAGGCACCCGGGGGCGCACAGTGTCTTCAGACGCCTGCCTGAAGCCAGTGACATACGAAGATCATCTACATCTTTCTTTACCGCAACATTAGCAAATCGATTTTTTTAATTGGCTTGACTTTTAAAACCACTTAAACATACAAACTAGCATCAAATTTATATTTACAAAACAAAAAAACACAGCTATGTCAACTTAGTAATGAATGGGAGAAGCACCAAGGAAAAGTGACGGCAGGACCCAATCCTAGAGCGCGTTTCTGGACTGTATTCTGTGACTAAGATATTTTCCTCTTTCTCAGCTAAAACGTCCGCGCGCGCCCGCGGGGCTCACCTTCCAAACAAGCAGGTGCTGAGGCTCAGGGGAAAGTGGGGACCGTCGACCCCGCTCCTTTTGATAGTAACCAGGCGTCTCGTGGGCCACATTTTCTAAACAGTAAGTTGAGTATAATCCGTAGGGGAAGGCCAGGTATAATCCGTAGGGGAAGGCCAGAAGCAAATTTACAACTCTTCCACTGCAAAAGAGGTGCGAGTTACTCTGATAGCAAAGGAGCTAAGAAGGGCCCCGTGCCCAATTCGCCTATCCCCGGCCACAGAAGCGCACACCGCAGCTAGCCAGGGGGGACCCCAGGACGATCCTACCGCAGCCCCCGGCGCCCCAAAGTCCGGCTGCTGGGGTGTTGTCGCCAGCGTCTGCGCCTCCTGGGAGCTTCCACCGAGAGGCCCTCGCCAGAGCCCAGGAGGAGTCGGGCCCAGGCCGCGCGTCTGTCCCCTGCCCGTCCCCGCAGAGCTCGGGGGGTCCCCGCGGCTCGGCCTTCGACCCCGGACAGCTCCCAGGAGTCCCGGCCGCAGCTCACCTGGGACGATCCGGCCCGCAAGGCCACTTGTCGAACCACCGCTTGTCAAGTCGCACCCAAAGTCCGCCGCAGGAGGAGCCGGCGCCGCGCTCACCTCCGCCCGGTAAGCTGCGTCCGCCACGCTGCGCCCGCCGCGCTCCGCACACACCGGGCCGCAGCCCGCGGGGCCGCGCTCGCTGCGCCCCGGCCTGCAGTCCCCGCTGCTCCCGCCGCCGCCTCTGACGGGGACCCGGTGGCCCTACAGGCTACGTCCCCAGGCGCCCGGCTCTAGCGGCTCCCACCGAGTCGAGTCCTCCCGCCCGCCGCGTCAGCCCTCCACTTCCTTCTTCCAGCCCGGCGCGCCCGCCCAATTCAAACGAAAACGAAGATTCAAATTCTGGCGCTAAGCGCTGCGATTGAACGGGAAAGCGCGGCATGGGACCAATAGGAAGGGCGCGCAGGGCGTGGGCGGGGAGGGGGCGGGGAAACCGGGCTCCCGGGGCTGGGCTGGCGTGTCCGTGGGCGAGCCATTCATTCATCCGGAGGAAAATACCTGGGTGCATCCCCGGCGAGGGCGGCTGGCGGAGGGCAGAGGTGGAACACGCTCCCACCGAGATAACCCGTCCTGCTATCCTTTTCTTAAAGGACCAAACACCTGGGACACTATAACATTACTCATTGCCAGAAGATTTAAAACTGCTAAAAATTAAAAACAGGCGGGACGCGGTGGCTCACGCCGGTAATCCCCGCACTTTGGGAAGCTGAAGCAGGAAGATCCCTTGAGCCCGGGAGTTCAGAACCAGCCTGGGCCACCTGGAGAGAACCCATCTCTACAAAAAATTCGCCAGGCGTGGTGGCGCCCCTGTAGTTCTAGCTACTGGGACAGCTGAGGTGGGAGGATCGCTTGAGCCCGGGCGGTCGAGGCTGCAGTGAGCTGAGATCGCGCCACTGCACTCCAGCCTGGGCGACAGAGCAAAGCCCTGTCTCAAACAAACAAACAAAAAAAAATCGAAACCTTCCTCTTCAGTGCATACATCTTACCAAACACGAACACAACCAATTATATAAAGTAGTTTGGTGTGTCTTTTCCTGCTATACGTGTATTCTTTTTTTCAAAAGCACAGAAAAAAAGGTCATAACATACACAACACGATTCTATATACTTTGTGTTCTCTGCTTTTAAATATCCTGAGGCTATCTCCACTGAACACATTCTCGCTTTTACTCTCTGTTTGATGGCTGCAGAGCACTGGGCTTCGGGAAACCATAATTTACTTAATCATTACTATTGCCACATACTTAGGTTTACAATGTTTTGTTATTAGAAAACATTCTTCAATTGAAATGGCTTGTGCATGCCAAGATGGGTGAATCCTAAAATAATTCTACACAGGATTCTACGGGGGTCTGCTTCAGTTGCGCTGGTGGCCATGTGGGCTCAGTAGGCCACCTGGGGTGAAGTGAATGGAGCCTAAACACGCTTTTGGTGACAACTGCCTCTCTGCCCCATCTCACCTCCTCCAGCTCCCCAGCAACCCTTGGAGCTTGGCTCCCTTGATCAGGGAGGCCTCGGTGCAGGGGACCCCTGAGGACTTCCTATTCCTTTCAGGAGAGTCCATAAGGTCAAAACCATTTATCTAATGACCCTCTGTGTTACTTGCCCTTCTCATTCTCATGCTCCCAAGAGTGTGGGGTGTGGTTCTGCAAATGCAGAAGCAGTGAGGAGACTCCCACTGTCTCCGTTTCAACCAGGTATTACAGAGATTTGCAAAAATGTGAACTAAAGCGCTGTTTTCATTTTGTTGTTTTTTTCCCATAAAAATAAGTTATTGGTGTTAGCATGAAATAGGTGCATCACTATCTTAAAATGAATCAATAAATGAATATTTTTAAATTCCTTAGCCTTAACTTAAAGTATATAAATATAGCTAGATATAACCCATCCACATTAACAAAAATTCCTGGTGGTTCTCAATAATTCTTAAGAGTGAAAAGGGACCACAAGATTGAAAAGACTGAGCCCTCTGCTCTAGAGCAACTACAAAGATATCAGCTGCTGATGGAAATAGAGAAACTGGGAAAGCAACATAAAAGCACAGGACAGCAACTCTAAATTGTATGGGCCAAGTCTGACGTAGAAAAATTCAGTGCGGGGATACTATTATATTAACGTTTTAGGGGGCATGAGTTTCCATGTTTTCCCCCATTAAATGATCAAACAAAGCTCACCACTGCATAACCCCATAAAATACAACTTTTCTCATCCTAATTACTGCTTGTTTCCAGAGACAGTTCTTCCACCCTCATGGATGCAGCCTAACTAGAACTAGAAGGTGCTAGGCCAGGCGCAGGAGCTCATGCTTGTAATCCCAGCACTTTGGGAGGCCAAGGTGGGTGGATCATGAGGTCAGGAATTCAAGACCAGACTGACCAATATGGTGAAACCCCATCTCTACTAAAAATACGAAAATTAGTCGGGCGTAGTGGCACACCCCTGTAGTCCCAGCTACTCGGGAGGCTGAGGCAGGAGAATCACTTGAACCCGGGAGGCAGAGGTTGCAGTAAGCCAAGGTCACGCCACTGCGCTTCAGCCTGGGTGACAGAGCGAGACTCCATCAAAAAAAAAAAAAAATAGAAAAGAGAGAGAGACAGAAACAACGAAGGAAAGAAAGAAAGAAAAAGAAAGAAAGAAGGAAAGAAAGAAAGAGAAGAAAAAGAAAGAGAGAAGAAAAAGAAAGAAAGAAAAACATTTTGAGTTAGTTCTTCGAAACATTTTGAGTTACTTCTTTTCTGTTGTTGTTGTTGTTGTTGTTTTTCTTTTTTGAGATGAAGTCTCGCTCTGTCCCCCGGGCTGGAGTGCAGTGGTGCAGTCTGCTTACTGCAACCTCCGCCTCCCAGGTTCAAGCGATTCTCCTGCCTCAGCCTCCCAAGTAGCTGGGATTACGGGTGTCTGCTGCTAAGCCCAGCTATTTTTTTTTTTTTGTATTTTTAGTGGAGATGGGGTTTCGCTTTTTTTTTTTTGAGACTGAGTCTCGCTCTGTCACCCAGGCTGGAGTGCAGTGGCACAGTCTTGGCTCACTGCAACCTCTGGCTCCTGAGTTCAAGCAATTCTCCTGCCTCGGCCTCCTGAGTAGCTAGGACTACAGGCGTGAGCCACCACGCACAGTTTATATATATATATATATATAATATGTGTGTGTATATATATGTGTGTGTGTATGTGTGTGTATATATATAGTATACTGTCGCTATATATATGTATATATGTATATATGTGTGTGTATATATAGTATACTGTCTCTATATATAGTATATAGTATGTGTGTATATATATAGTATACTGTCTCTATATATAGTAATTATATATAGTATATATACTATATATAGCAATTATATATAGAGTATATATACTATATATAATTAGTATATATATTACTCTGGTCTCTTGTGGGGAAGTTGCCCACACTTTTCTTCCCAACTTTCTTCTCTGTTACATAAGTCAGGGACAATGTATAGTTCCTTCCAGATTTCCGTATTCTACTTTCATTGATCTTGGACCTAGAAGTCGGTTTTGTAGCTCCATTTTTGGAGTTTTATTTTTTTCATGATCTTCTTTCCATTTTCATATCCTTTAAATTGTTTTCTACTAATATAGGAAAACTAGGGGTGTATTGTTCTTTATTGGTTATGTTTCTTGTTCTTGGACACAAAGGCATCCCCTAGGGAAATCAGAAGGCATCTACAAAATTCCAATAATGATTGAAACAAATCTCAAAATTCAACTAAAAGTAAACTCAAAAAGAAATGCATTTAAAAATATTAGGCTGATTAATTTTTTAAGATGTCAGTAATCTAAGATATCCAATATGATGCTTTGCCAATTTATGAACAAGAAAAATCTGATTATAACAGCTAACATTATAGCAAAATGCCCCATTACACAGGCATCAAATGAATTTCTTATCACTTAGTCATCTCTGCTAAAACAAAACAAAACTCTTCACTACTGGACTTTTGTCATACTTCTCCCCACACACTAGTAACCTCTCTAACAACTCCAACAATTATGTTGACTGCAGAATACACATTCCCTGTATGTACTGCTCTGATTGTTTTACTATTTGTACCCAATGCTCCTGATGATAGTGTCTAGAGCAACATAAGACTAAGCTGCCCATCTTTTCACTGAATAATTTTTCACACATTTGAAGATGAACACAACTCATTCACTTCCTGAAATATTCTTGTTAAAATTTTTATTAGCAGTTTTTGTTGTTGTTGTTGTTGTTGTTGTTGAGATGGAGTCTCGCTCTGTTGCCCAGGCTGGAGTACAGTGGGCATGATCTCGGCTCACTGCAACCTCCACCTCCTGGGTTCAAGCAATTCTCCTGCCTCACCCTCCTGAGTCCCTGGGACTATAGGCATATGCCACCACGCCCAGCTAATTTTTGTATTTTGGGTAGAGATAAGGTTTCGTCCTATTGGTCAGGCTGGTCTCAAAATCCTGACCTTAGGTGATCGGCCTGCCTCAGCCTCCCAAAGTGCTGGGATTACAGACATGAGCCACCGCACCCGGCCTTATTAGCAATGTTGACTAGTTCTTCCTTTTCCCACACTTAGTCTGTTCCTCTATCATGCCTGAAGGATTCTTTACTATTACCTGCAGCTATTGCCTGTGTTGAATGCAGACATCTTTGAGAGAAGGTCTAAGAATAAATTCAGGTGGCATATACATTTTACAATCATGGAGATCATGTAATCATTATGGGATAGCTGTCGCCACCTTATTTGCTGTGGCCCAGTGTCCTTTAGTTTTCATGTTCCTTCTGTTTTTTAAAGGTTCAATATTTATTGCAGCGAATTGCATATTTCTTCTTCCTCTTAACACGTGGGCTTTTTTCAATGTTCAGGTGCAACATGTTGCTTTCATTTCAGCGTTAAATTGCTCTCTGGTGTCCATGAACTATTGCAGTGTCTTTATTTTATTGGTCCTCAGGACTCTTCCAAATATTTTTAAAGGATTTCCTCTCTCAAACCCACTTTTCTTATCCTCAGCATCATCTTGTATTTGTGTGATCTTTTTGAAGCCACCCAGATGTTCTCAAGGTTGAGCCCTTTCCCCAGGGGCTGGTGGGTGACTCTGTCTGCCAGTTACATTTTATCCTGAGTCGGGAACATCTGTTGTAAATGATATACTGCCAATGGTAAAGAAAAAATACCATCTATTAGTTCCTATCCCAAAACATCATAGTGTTAGGAATAAAGGCAACCAATTCAAACTCATTAGAGTTATTGGCAGAGGTTTCTTTCCTAAATTAGTTTCTTCAGACTTTTTTCAAGCAAAATTTCTGAATCTGAAAGAGTGACAAAACATTTGTTCATCATTTGTGGTTTCTTCTTCACTGGAGTGTTGAGCACTTCAGTTAGCTGTGTTAAATGAAGATATTTGAAAAGGAATTAACCTATTGCCTATAAATGCAAAGGACCATCCCAATCCCTACATATAAAAACCAAACGATTGGGAATAAACATCAGATCACTGCCTAGATTTCTGCTGGGCTGGTCCTGAAATAAGGTGATTCCATGAATATTGTACTCAATTTTTTTAGAGTTCAGTGAGAAGATACACAATATATCTTCTCATCTTTCCCTTTCCTGTTTGAAAATAAATCAAATGAAAGCAGTTGACCTCAGTCATCTACCAACCAATCCCCAAGTGGAGCTCTGGAAGGAGGATAGGACTTGGCCATCAGTGCTTTCACCTCCTGCCTCCTCTCCAGGTTCTAGAATGCTAGTGCCCTTGGGCTCTCTTCTAAACATCTCGGGTCCTAAAATTCTGGATTTAATATAAAAAGAAAATGCTCCTGCATTTTATAAAATCACAGAGGGCTGTTCATATTTAGTGTTGTCAAGTAAACATGTATTAGAAAAACAGCTAGTATCATCATGTTTCTATTTTAACACCAAAAAAATAGTATTGACATAATGTCAGGGGAAAAAAAAGAACACCAAATAAAGAACTTTAAGTGGAACATTTAAGTTTCTGAAACATCGATATTAATCCATGTTCTTATTTTTTCATCGTGACAGAGATGGATGAAAGACTTTCTACAGCTGGAGTCCATCTACAAGATGTTTCTGGGAATCCCTGTTTGTGAAGGTCCCACTCAATCCTACCAATCTATCCATCTCACTTTTTTTTTTTTTTTTTTTGAGATGGAATCTCGCTCTGTCCCCCAGTCTGGAGTGCAGGGGCACAGTCTTGGCTCACTGCAACCTCCGCCTCCTGGGTTCAAGAGATTCTCTTGCCTCAGCCTCCCAAGTAGCTGGGATTACAGGCGTGAACCACCATGCCCAGCTAATTTTTGTATTTTTAGTAGAGATGGGGTTTCACCATGTTGGCTAGGCTGGTCTTGAACTCCTGACCTTGTGATCCGCCTGCCTCGGCCTCCTAAAATGCTGAAATTACATGTGTGAGCCCCTGCACCTAGCCTCCATCTCACTTTTAATATTTCTTCTACCACAGCCTTTCAGGCCTTATTTAAATACCCCAGATAGTCTTCAGCAGATATTGGTGTATTTGTATCAAAAGTTACTTATATTAGGGGTTAGCATTGTTTGAATTCCTAGGAAAGTGTCTTCAAAAAAGAAATGCTTGAAACAATTCAGCGTTCCATGTGCTGAGTATTTATATGTCCATTTATTTTACCTGAAAAATACTTTGATATTATGGTAGTAATAATAATCACAGTAATGTATAAAGTTACACATATATGAATGCCTCAGTAGATGTGCATAACAGGTCGTATGTACTCAAAATATTTTGCTGGATGAAACATTCTGTGAAAAACTTTGCTACCTCCTCCTTCCTTTCTTTCTTTCTTTCTTTCTTTCTTTCTTTCTTTCTTTCTTTCTTTCTTTCTTCTTCTTTCTTTTTAGCTAAATGTGTTTATCTTTATGTGGCTGTTTGGTAAGTAGCTTCCATGGGCTACAATGAGAAGCATAGCAACTCTTCCATTTTAAAACATCAGCCATGAAATCAAACAAGATTCTTTTCAGCAGTTTAATCTCAAAGCCTCCCAAAGCTTCTCAATAAATAAATAAATAAATAAATAAATAAATAAGTCTCCCAAAGCATCGCAGTACAAACAACCGCTCGATTTATACAACCCAGGAAGATCAAACCCTGGGTGCCTGGCATGGTTCTAATCCAGTACAACCATCACCATGTCAATTCCCACTCTTACTGAGATGGAGATTCAAGTGGCAACATTTCCTCAACTATTAATGGTTTAAGAAAAGCATCTTACAGTGTGTTGTTTCCAGAAACAGCTATGCCCCCTGGAAGGAAAGTACGTCTTAACAACACAAAATAGTGGTCAAAACCAATTACTTAACACTGGGACAATCTATTATTATAAAGTCAGTAAGACAGGCAGGTATAATAGCAACAGCTTTCCTCACCATAAGGCAGCTGCCCGGTTTCTACACATCTTCTGCTTTCCAGAGTAAAGATGTGCATTTGACATTTCCATACCTATTATATGCAGGACACGTGATCCTGAGAAACTGTCAGAGCGTTTTTCTTGTACCCCAGACCAGCCTTCTGTTCCTTGAATATTAAAACCCCAGGAAGTTGCCTGGCTTATTTATACCACTATCCCTCTCACAGACTCATGCAGAGTTTTACATTCAGCCTTCTCCACAAAGTAAGTTCTTTTAGGACCAGATCACCTCTTTGGCCTGGTTATCTGTACTCAAATCCTTGAATTTGATATTTAAGTCCAATTTCTCATTTTTTGAATGGATCCAAATTATACCACAGTGGCATAAAATTTTTTTGAGCTGAAAACATTTTAGAATCAAGAAATGCAGACAGAAGCTTTGTCCGAATTATGCCCTATCCTCACCCCATTATCAGACTACGAAGTTTACAGATAAGCCCCTATCTTCAGCTATTGGCTGCTTTCTTTGTGCTCTTCTGAGAATGGATATTAACAAACAAAATGAATACACTTTGTCTTTTCTCTTGTTAATCTGGTTTTTGTCATTTATTTTATTTTTTGAGTCAGGGTCTCACTCTGTCACCCAGAGTGGAGTGCAGTGGTGAGATTTCAGCTCACTGCAACCTTAACCTTCTGGGCCCAAGCTCAGCCTCCTAAGTAACTGGAACTATAGGTGCACGCCATCATGCTGGGCTAATTTTTGCTTTTTTTTTTTTTTTTTTTCCAGAGACAGGGATTCACCATATGGCCCAGGCTGGTCTCCATCTTCCGGGCTCAAGCCTTCCACCCACCTCCTTCTCCCAAAGTGCTAGGATTACAGGTGTGAGCCACAGTGCCAGGCCAGTTTTTTGTCATTTTAATTTACAAGACTCCAAACACTGATTCTAAGAGGCTAGAGGAAAAATTATTTCTTTTTGACAAATTCTAGGTCTATATGCTATTCCATTTGGAAAATGTATTGAGAATTACAATCTGAAACCTGTTAACATTCATCAACATTAAAGATGGATCACTGTTGAACTGTTTCAGTGGTTTATGATAAATCACAATATGACATTAATTGTTTGCAAAATTAGCTTTTACCTACCTGAAAGATCGATCAACAGTAGTTATTATATTTCCATGTTTTAGCTGTACAGGCTCATTAATATCAAACCCAATTAACTATGTTGGATTTGTGGAGTGGAAATGAAATAATATGGCCTACAAGTAGAAAGAAGAGAACAACTGATAATTAATCAATAGGTAGAAAGTGAAAGGAAAAGCTTTAAAAATGGGCTTTCAAAAGCCCTGCTCTTTCATCTGCACTTTGCAATGTTGATGTGTTGCTACAGGAAGCTGGCTGCAGATGTCACATTCCACTCCCCTTATTCCAAAAGAATGGAGATTTTTGTCTGGTTATTGCACCTTCTAAACCAAATACATGAATTTTTCTTTTTCTTTCTTTCTTTTTTTTTTTTTTTTTCAAGATGGAGTTTCACTCTTATTGCCCAGGCTGGAGTGCAATGGCACGATCTTGGCTCACCGCAACTTCCGCCTCCCGGGTTCAAGCGATTCTCCTGCCTTGGCCTCCCGAGTAGCTGGGATTACAGGCATGTGCCACCATGCCTAGCTAATTTTGTATTTTTTTTTTAGTAGAGACAGGGTTTCTCCACGTTGGTCAGGCTGGTTTCGAACTCCCGACCTCAGGTGATCTGCCCACCTCGGCCTCCCAAAGTGCTGGGATTACAGGGGTGAGCCACTGCGCCTACCCTTGAATGAATTTTTCAAACTAAAAAAAAAAAATTCACTAGATTTTTTTGTTTGTTTTTTGAGATGGAGTTTCACTCACGTCGCCCAGCCTGGAATGCAATGGCGCAATCTTGGCTTACTACAACCTCTGCCTCCTTGGTTCAAGTGATTCTCCTGCCTCAGCCTCCTGAGTAGCTGGAATTACAAGCATCGGCTACCATGTCTGGCTGATTTTTTTTTTTTTTTTTTTTTTGTATTTTTAGTAGAGATGGGGTTTCACCATGTTGGACAAGCTAGTCTCGAACTTCTGATCTCAGGTGATCTGCCTGCCTTGGCCTCCCAGAGTGCTGGGATTAGAGGCATGAGCCACTGCGCCAGGCCTAAAAAAAAAAAAAAAAATTGACTAGTATGTTTGAACGGTAAATATAATGATATAAATGAATAACTTATTGGGCAATGTAAGTGATTTTTCACTGTGCAAATGACTTTTGTAAATATTTTATCAGTAACTCCTTAAACATTAAAAACTGAGAGTACTTAAATAAAAAATCACAATAAAATACAAAAAATACAAAATTGAATTGCCTTTTATGAAAACAGCTATGCTAAATGACAGATAAGGAGTACTTGAGGTCAGTGTGGAGAAAGAGAAATTATTGATAATATTTTCGGCTTTTGTCCTTAAAACCACTGTGGGTTTAAAGTTTAAGTTATCTCTACAAGTGCTGTGTTTTATGCTAGCACTTTACTGTGCCTTAGTATCTTCTTTTACAAAAAACAGGATCAATTAACGCCGCAAAGTATTATTCAAATAAATGAGTTATTCATGTCCTTCTTGTCCCGGCACCTGGAAATGCCCTTGTATGGTAGCTTGCGATTGTTGTTTAAACCCACACTGACAGCCTCTATAGTCTCCTAACTTTTAAGTTACTATTCTGTTAGGTATGAGAAAGTGTTACCTAGATTAATCTCCTCATTCCACAAAGAGATAACAGTAGCAGTTCCACCAGAAGAGAAAATTCCTAAGACCACACTAAATTCACTAAGAGTTTATAGTAAGATTCCTTGTGTCTTTGTTGTTCCTGTTCCATCCTGTGATTTTTTTTTTTTTTTTTTTTTTGGTGACAGAGTCTTGCACTGTCATTCGGGCTGAGTGTAACGCTGCAATCTCGGCTCACTGTAACCTCCACCTCCCAGGTTCACGCGATTCTCCTGCGTCAGCCTCCTTAGGAGCTGGGATTACAGGCGCCCGCCACCACACCAGGCTAATTTTTTGTATTTTTAGTAGAGACAGGGTTTCACCATGTTGGCCAGACTGGTCTCGAACTCCTGACCTCAGGTGATCCACCTGCCTTGGCCTCCCAAAGTGCTGGGATTACAGGCATGAGCCACCATGCCTGGCCAGTTTCCTCAAACTTTTAAAATCACAGGATGGGCCAGCACAGTGGCTCATGCCTGTAATCCCAGCACTTTGGGAGGCCGAGGCAGGTGGATCACCTGAGGTCAGGAGTTCGAGACCAGTCTGGCCAACATGGTGAAACCCTGTCTCTACTAAAAATACAAAATTAGCGGGGTGTGGTGGTGGGTGCCTGTAATCCCAGCTACTGGGGAGGCTGAGGCAGGATAATTGCTTGAAACTGGGAGGGAAGTTTGCAGTGAGCCAAGATCATGCCACTGCACTCCAGCCTGGCAACAAGAGCAAAACTCCATCTCAAAAAAAAAAAAAAAAAAAGTTTGAGGAAACTGTATAATCTCTTCTCTATAAAAATCTTGGGATTAGAAGAATGTCTCCTCCTAACCATGTCACCTGACCAAACACTTCGAAATTGGTTTCTAAATTATAAAATCTTGAATAGAAATATACAAAAGTGTCACTGTCTAATAACTAAAATGATTACCATTTGAGACCAAAATGTGTTGTTGTTGTTTTCCAAGAGAAAGGAAGCTAGAGAAAATGAACAGCTTTTTAAAACCCAGGGAGATAATTTAATTTTTAGGTATCAGAATGTGTCAGCAAAAGAGAGACTGTCTTAATAGAACTGAGAAATTGTTTGGCAGGGGGTCATTATACATCAGTGCTTCTTAACCGCTGTGTTATTGACATTTCCCACCAAACAGTGCCTCACTGTGGGGGGCAGAGTCTTATTCACTGCCAGGCACTTAGCATCCCTGACCTCTGCTCACTGAAGACAGTGGCCAGCCTCTACCTCATCCTGACAAAGAAAAAAATCTATTGTCCTTGCAAATCTCTCCTGGGGGGCAATATGGCCCTTGGTTAGGAACCAGTTCCATCTGCTGGTTTCAAACCCAAGTCTCCAGCTCACATTTCTGCTGGACAGTTAGTTACCAGAATGCTGAGTACTGATCATGTCTTATATGCCGAACACCAAACCTGGCCCCGCATACGTAGGAACAAGATGGTCCTTGCCCTTGGGGAACTGAGTCTGGTGGGAGAAACAAACTCAAAATTCATTCCTGATGTTGTATGTTAAGAAAGACAAGTTTTCATTAATGGGTTCATCTGAGTTGACATTCATTTTGTTGCTATTTTTTGTTTTTATTTTTTTGAGACAGAATGTTACTCTGTTGCCCAGGCTGGAGAGCAGTGGTGTGATCTCGGCTCACTGCAACCTCTGCCTCCTGGGTTCAGGCAATTCTCCTGCCTCAGTCCCCCAAGTAGGTGGGATTATAGGCACGCGCCACGACACCTGGCTAATTTTTGCATTTTTAGTAGAGATGGGGATTCACCAATATTGGCCAGGCTGGTCTTGAACTCCTAACCTCAAATGATCCACCTGCCTCAGCTTCCCAAAGTGCTGGAATGGATTATAGGCATGAGACACCGTACCTGGCCTTATTTTATTTTTATAAATGGGATCTTGCTTTTTTACCCAGGCCGAACTCAAAATTCTCTGGGTTCAAGGGATCCTACAGCCTCAGCCTCCCCAGTAGGGGCTACAGCTGTGCAGATGTGAGGTGGAATTTCACTAAAATCTGAAGAAGGGAAATAAATCACTCAAGTAGGAGGGTGGGGAGAACTTTCCAGTGATGAAGTTCAAACAGTGTAAAAATGCCAAGGTGAACAAGGACTTGGAATGCTTTGGATGGGAGGAACAAGGTAGGGGATGGGGTTGGGAGGATGAGGCAAGGCCAGGATGGGTTTCAGGGCCTAGACCACACAGGAAGGGACCCCTTGTCAGGCCTCTGGAGGGACACACGTTAAGAGGCTGACAGCAGCACTGTTAGTAACTGTGCCTGTTTTACAGACACAGGGTTATTACCACCACCAAGCAGGAAGGCAAGAGAAGAGGAAACCTTCCCAAATCACAAAGAGGGGGACTTGTCCTCCCATTTTCATATTTCCACAAAGGGCTGAGAGCCGTTCAAGGCCTCCTCTCTTCATTCTCGTAGTGGCCCTAAGTAGCCGGTGGTGTCCAGTGAGGAGAGATTCAGGTAAATACACTGTCCTCTGAAGCTGCCTATAGCCAATTAGGTTTAAAGTTATCTACCTCTTTTTCCGTTGCAATATTTTCTTTTAATCAAATCAATGTTAAAATTTTGGCTTGATTTAAACAATCATACACAGAGGGTGGGGAAAAAAAGAAATAAAACTTTGTAACTGTAAGCATTATTTTAAAAATTACATTTGGTCCTAAATACTCTCTTGATTCTGGTGATGGTTTCAAGAGCATTCAACTTTATTAAATTTTACACTTTGAACACATACAAAGGTTTCTGTATTCCAATTAGACCTTAATAAAATTGTGCTTAAAAAAATAAACAAACCAAAACCAAAACAAACCAACAACGACAACAAAAAACCCAGACAAACAACAAAACAAAACAAAACCAACCACCCTGTACACGCCATCTGGCAGGCTTTGGGAAATATGCATGGTCACCTCATAATCGTTAATCTATTAAGTCAGAGGGTGTGTACATGTAAAATTGTTATGTATATTCTTAAGTTGCCATCTCCTATGTTTGAGCTATGTGTTTTTCTTTCACCAATAAGGAACCATAGCATCATTTTTTTTTTTCCCTTGAAAGACTCAAGTGTTGCCGGGAGCAGTGGCTCACGCCTGTAATCCCAGCACTTTGGGAGACCAAGGAAGGCGGATCACGAGGTCAGGAGATCGAGACCATCCTGGCTAACAAGGTGAAACCCCGTCTCTACTAAAAATTGTGTTTTTGGCCAGGCAAGGTGGCTCACACCTGTAATCCCAGCACTTTGGGAGGCCAAGGTGGGCAGATCACTTGACATCAGGAGTTTGAGACTAGCCTGGCCAACATGGTGAAACCCTGTCTCTACTAAAAATACAAAAATTAGCCAGGTGTGGTGGCGCACGCCTGTAGTCCCAATTACTCGGGAGGCTGAGGCAGGAGAATAGTGTGAACCTGGCAGGCGGAGCTTGCAGTGAGCCGAGATGGCGCCACTGCACTCCAGCCTGGGTGACAGAGTGCAAAAAAAAACTTCATCTCAAAATAAATAAATAAATAAATGAAAGAAAGACTCAAGTGTCTGGGATGTTGCCTCTACCCAGGCAAATTTTGTAAAGCACCTATGGACCTGCATCTTTGATCCGCCTTGAATTCTGTTAGTGCTTCCTCATTCTGTGTGTCTCACCTCTGAAGAGGCTGGGATGTGGTCCTGCTGACGTCTGGCACCTCAACGTAGGTGCCTCTGTACAGTCAGCATAGATTCAGTGAATGCCTGCAAATCCACACCAGGCCATTTTGCTTCCCAGCTTACTCCATTCAGAGGCTTCCAATTGCTTTTATTTTATTTATGTATTTATCTTTTGGAGACAGAGTATCACTCTGTTGCCCAGCCTGGAGTGCAGTGGTGCAATCTCAGCTCACTGCAACCTCCGCCTCCCAGGTTCAAGCGAGTCTCCTGCCTCAGCCTCTCAAGTAGCTGAGACTATAGGTGTGCGCCACCATACCTGGCTAATTTTTGTATTTTTAGTAGAGACAGGGTTTCACCATGTTGGCCAGGCTGGTCTCAAACTCCTGATGTCCAGTGATCTGCCCGCCTTGGCCTCCCAAAGTGCTGGGATTACAGGTGTGAGCCACTGTGCCTGGCCAAAAACACAATCCCAGTAGCTTTTAGAATAGCATCTGAATTCCTGCCTGGCTGTCTGAGGCCGTGGCCTTCCTGCCTCCTGGCCTCTTTTGATCTCTTGATCCAGTCCCCGTGCTCAGCCCCCTGGGCTTCTTCCTTCCTGGAAGGTGCCAAGCTCCTTGTGCCTCAGGGCTGTTGATTCTGCTGTTTCTTACACTGGAATTCTTCCTGGAGGAGGGAGAGGAGGTGAGCTTTGTGACTGGATGAGCCACTCCTGGAGCAGGTATTGTGAAGCCTCCAGAAGAGGAATCAACCTGGATGTGCCTTGACCGGTGAAGACCTGCTCCAGCCGCAGGGGGTTCTGCATCAGCCCACCTGCCCGCACACAGATTAACCACCTGGATAAAAGGGAACCAGGGCATAGATCTCAACTCTCCAACTTTAGAGAAAGGCAGTGAAACAAAACATAACATCAAAATTTATGTAAAGTATGGGCTTATGAGTATATATGCACATCTGCTTTTATTAAAAAGAAGCTACAGGAAGATAAACCATACAATGTAAATATGGAGAAGGGAGGGGATAGGGATAGAAGCCCAGTTTCTCTGAACTGTCTTCTTTGATAGACTTGACTTTTGAGCCTTATTAATATTTACATCAATATAAAACCAATTAAATCAATAAAGACAAAAAGAAGAAATCCTAAAAGTAGAAATTAAAATACAACTGTGTATCATGCAGCAATATAGCTCCATAGAGAGGAATAATTTAGTTATTTTAAACACACCAATGTAAGGGTACTTCTCTAGATAGACATTCTCTGAGGATAAAATGGACTGAAAACCAAGATTAATCAGTTTCCAAGAATTGTATTGGTAGTGATATTGATGTTTTTCTGAACCTATATATTATGACAGGATGAGGCAAATAAGTGATTATTTGAACATCACTAGGAACAGGATTTTTTTAGCCTAAGAAAAAAGGAATATAAAGTCAAAAAGTTGTGTTTTGTGGCCACTGTGCAGAAGCAGAAGGGGGTCCCCACCCAAAATTTGGTTTGGGTATCAGGACTGATGGTGCCACACATCCACCCAGAGGGTATGGGAAGGGTTATTACTCACATAATTGAGCTCTTTGGGGCAACAGACAGGCCTCCCAAGAGGGTGTGAAATGGCTTGAGAGAGCAGGGAAGGATCTGGCTTGTGGTTAGGGCTGGGGCCTGTTGAGAGCTGGTGGCAGGGCCTCTGTGGGTTGAGGAAGAAGCTGAAGCTTTCTTATCAGTTTGCCCAGATGTGGGGTTGGGGAGTGGGGAGAGGGAAGGATGAGGCTTTAAGGCCACCAGCAGTCGAATATCAAACATCAAAAATGGAGTCTGACTCCTTATGGCATTCAGTAAATTCTGTACTGAGAATGTCAGGATGAACTCATGGTGTATTATCTTTCAAAATTTAAAATAAAACAGATTTCCTTATATATCCACTGAAGAGGCCTTGAATTTACCCCATAGTTATGAGTGTCTTTACATCCTAGATTATGACCTTGAAAACCATTTTCCATTAAAAGGAGTTAAGTTTCCTTGTAGAAATGGTGGATTCCAGATCCGTAGCAAGAAACCTACAGGATGACCCTGGAGCATTTTGTCACATCAACAAGCAAGGATGCTCTAAAAACATAAAAATAAAAACCTACTGTGATCATGTCTGAAGGACCCAGGAGCCAATCTGAAGAGACCCTCCTCTGCTTAACATTGGGAAGCTGTGATCTTCAGTAAAAATAATGTCTGCCGTAATTTGAAACACATCAAATATGTTTAAGTTCCTCAAATTCACAGTGATACTTTTCAAAAAGGAAGAATGGAAGAAAGAAGGGAGGAAGAGAAGCTCGTTAAGTATCTTTGGACCATGCAAGGTGATATGGTTTGGATCCGTGTCCCTGCCCAAATCTCATGTAGAATTATCATCCCCCATGTTGGAGATGGCACCTGTTGGGGAGTGATTGGATCTTGGGGCAGCTTCCTATGGTTGAACGCCATCCCTCTTGGTGCTATCATTGCGTAGTGAGCTCTCCTGAAATCTGGCTGTTGAACAGTGTGTGGGGCCTCGCCCTTCTCTCTTCTTCCTACTCTGGCCACGTGAAGTGCCTTGCTGCACCTTTGCCTTCTGCCATGACTGGAAGCTTCCTGAGGCCTTCCCAGAAGCAGAAGCCACTATGCTTCCTGTACAGCCAGCAGAACCATGAGTCAATTAAACCTTTTTTCTTTATAAATTACTCAGTTTCAGGTATTTCTTTATAGCAATGCAAGAATGGACTAATACAAAAGGAAACCAGCCATTTAGGCAAAAAAAAGGGACAGGACCAAGCTTTCATCTGCCCATGCTGTTGGGACTGGACTCCAGTGTAATCACACAGTTGATCCTCAGGAAGTTTCTCTGTATAGATGTATTGAGTAAATGAATGGAGAAGGAAAATGGATGTAGAATATCATAACTATGAACAGCCTTAACGAAAAAATAAATCTAGGCAATTGTATAACTCAAAGGCTGCTCACAGCACAAAAGGAGACAGAGTGTGGCATGCACCCTGCAGCAAGTGTCCACTTTGGCCTCTGAGTAGTCTGGAAAAAAATCACCCTGAAGGATCTGCCAGTTTACAAGAACCGAGGGGAAGAGAGAAACTGGGAAACTTCACTAGTGGGGTATAGTAAACAAAATCCAGAATGTGGGTGACTCTACAGGACGAAGAATGTGATTTCTTCAAAACATTGCAAGGAAACAAAAAAAAAAAGAGGGCAAGGGAACCAACTTTTTAATGTTATTTTAAGATGGAATCTCGCTCTGTCGCCCAGGATAGAGTGCAATGGCACAATCTCAACTCACTGCAACCTCTGCCTCCCGGGTTCAAGCAATTCTTCGGCCTCAACCTCCCGAGTAGCTGGGATTACAGGCACCTGCCACCGTGCCCAGCTAATTTTTGTATTTTTAGTAGAGACGGGGTTTCACCATGTTGGCCATGTTGGTCTTGAACTCCTGACCTCAAGTGATCGGCCCACCTTGGCCTCCCAAAGTGTTGGGATTACAGGCATGAGCCACCGCGCCTGGCCAAGAACCAACATATTTTAAAGCAGATCAAAGGACTTTGACTCACTTTCCTCCCACCAACAACTTTAAAACTGGGCAACATACCTTAGGCAGATCTTTTCCGGTATTCTGCTACAGCCAGCACAAGGCTGCCATCCTTGAGAGGCAGGAGGCACATGACCTGAGCCCCTCGTTCCCCTCACTCCCAGATTTCAGTTAGGGTGCAGGGAGGTGAGACCACGTGGAGAGGAATGGCCTCTCTGCTCTAAGAAGGCGGAGATCGGAGTTTGTGGCTGTGGAGGAAGGTGGGTTTGTGGGTGAGGCTGTGTGGGAGGAAGCTGCACAGGGTAGGGGCAGGCAGTGGTCTGCCCGAGAGATGCTGTCAGTCCTTAGCCAAGGGCTGGATTTGGAAAGTCCAAGGAAAGGCTCTGCAAGGAGACTCTGCAGGGAACAGCTGCTGAGAGAAAAATCTGCCCACCTGGATTTTCATATAAAAGGGATACGGTTTGGCTGTGTCTCCACCCAAATCTCATCTTGAATTGTAGCTCCCATAATTCCCACATGTTGTGGCAGGGACCCAGTGGGAGGGAATTGAATCATGGGGGTGGTTTCCTCCACACTGTTCTCGTGGTAGTGATTACGTCTCACCAGATCTGATGGTTTTATAAGGGGAAACCCCTTTTGCTTGGTTCTCAATTCTCTCTTGCCTGCTGGCATGCAAGAGTGCCTTTTGCCTTCCGCCTTCTGCCATGATTGTGGGGCCTCCAGCCATGAGGAACTGAGTCCATTAAACCTCTTTTTCTTTATAAATTACTGAGTCTCGGGTATGTCTTTATCAACAGCGTGAAAATGCACCAAAGAACATGTCTTTTTAAAACAAGGGTGAAATAAAGGCACTTTCAGAGAAATAAAAACAGAACTCACTCCCATCACATCAGGGAAATGCCATTTAAACCCACAATTAGAAAAGTCACACCCGCCTTGATGGCTCAGACAAAATAGATGGCAAAGAGCAAACGGGGAGGAGGTGGGGACAGTGGAACTCTCATACTTGGCTGGTGGGAACATTAATGGTAAAACTGTGCTGTGAAAACTCTGGGCAGTTTCTTCCAAAGTTAAATAGACTTCTTCCCTATGATCCAGCAATTCCACTATGAGGAATTTGCTGAAGAGAAAACGAAGGCATGTTGCCACAAGAGACTTGGATAAGCAACTTTACTCACTATATCCAAAACTTGGGAACAATACAAATAGCCATCAACAGGATATTTCCTAACAGAATAAATTACAATATAAATTGCATTATATTCAGATGGTGAAATACTACAAAGGAATGAACAAAAATTACATACACATAATATTGGTATGTGCAACGCTGTGGATGAATCTCAAAAACATTATATGGGGTGAAAGAAGTGTGGCAGATAAAACAATATATTGTTTAATTTTATTTATGTGAATTTCCAAAACAGCAAAAGTATTCTATGATAATGGAAACCAGATCAGCGGTTTCCTCTGGGCTGGGTTCATGGGGAGAGGGAGGGAACTTTCAGAGGTGATAGAAACTTTCATATTTTGATTGATGTGTTGATCACACAGGTGGTTCACATTGGCCAAAACTCTCAGAACTATACACTTAAGATCTGTTCATTTTACTATGCGCACATTTTTTACCTTAATTAAAGAAACTTTAAAAACCAACCAGATACAATTTATGGGGCTTATTGCGACCTGAATTGGAAAAATCAACTGTTAAAACTGTTAACTACACTTTTATGAAGCAGTTGGAGAAATTTGAACATTGAAATTTGATGGCATCCAGGAAATACTTTTTGGTGTGATGATTTTATTATTAGTGTGGCAATGGCATTGTTATATTAAAAAGAGTCTTTATCTGTTAGTGACACACCCTGGAGTATTTATGGAGAAAGAGAGATGATTTCTCACATTTGCTCCAAAATAACCCCACAGGGGTGGGGTACAGTGTGGTTAAGTGTCCTGGGGGTGGGGATTAATAGGTGACACCTAGCTATGAACATCAATCTCTGAAGCTAGGTGATGGGTACACGGGGTTTGTGTATTTTCTTTTCTTTTTTTGAGATGGAGTCTCTCTCTGTGGCCCAGGCTGGAGTGCAGTGACGCGATCTCGGCTCACGGCAACCTCCGCCTCCTGGGTTCAAGGATTCTCCTGCCTCCGCCTCCCCAGTAGCTGGGATTGCAGGACCGTGCCACCACGCCCAGCTAATTTTTGTATTTTTAGTAGAGACAGGGTTTCACCATGTTGGCTGGTCTCGAACTTTCCACCTCAAGTAAACCGCCCGCCTCCGCCTTCCAAAGTGCTGAATTACAGGCATGAGCCACCACGCCCGGCCAGTTTGTGATTCTTTCTACTTCTGTATATGGTTAAAATTTTGCACGAGAACAAGGTTTTACAATTAAGTGTTTCAGCCATGAAGAACATTAGGAAGTCAGTCGCGGCGGGCATGGGGTTCCGTGACAGGGGTGGAGCTGGCAGGGAGAGGTGCCAGGCCCTGGTGCCGGGGCGCGCCTTACGCCTGGGGACCCCGTCCTGGGGAGTTCCTGGGTCCCAACAGCTTCAAGGCCTCTGGCTCTGGGCGGCCTCAGCATTGTAGTGTCACCCGCCGCCGGCTTCCCGCACAGACAGGACGACCCCGCGTCCGGTGACAGCCCGACCCCTCTCAGAAAAGGAACTTCCCTTAACATTTAAAGTGCATCAATTGCCAACATTTCAAACAAAAATCTAGCTTTCTGGCTTCTCTTGAAAGAGCAAAGGATCAGGTCACCTTCCCAGGCCCAGACTCCACCGTCAGCTGCCGCCTACGGAGCCCACAGAGGAGGCTCGGGCGCCCGCACCCCCTGCGCAGCGGCCCCTCCGCAGCGGCCCCTCCGCAGCGGCCCCTCCGCAGCGGCCCCTCCGCAGCGGCCCCAGCCCGCGTCCCCGCAGCGCCCCTTCCGAAGCGCCCCCTCCGAGGCGCCCACAGCCCGCGTTCCCGCCCGCACCCCAGCCCGCGTCCCCTGCCCGGGTCCCCGCAGTGCCCCCTCCGCAGCGCCCCCTCCGCAGTGCCCCCAGCCCGCCCCACCTGCAGCGCCCCCAGCCTGTGTCCCCGGCCCGCGACACCAGCCGGCGCCCCGCAGCGCCCCCGCACGTCGGTCACAGGAGCGGAGCCCACGCGGCCCTGGAGCGCGGTGGCTGGGCCCGTAGCGCCACCTGGCGGCGGATCAGGGCCCCCGCGCCCTTGCGTCCCCGGAAGGGGGAGGGGACTCCACCCTGCACCCCCCACAGCGCGCTCCCGAGGCCGTTTCCCAAGGATGCGCGGGCCCGAGGGGATGGTGACGCGGCCCGCGCGGCGCGTTCCTGGCTACCTGGAGTCTGGGAATGGCGAATCCCACTCGCAGCGGACACAGGCGAGGTGCAGCGGGACGGGATCGGTGGGAACGGAAACAGCGGTCACCTGGGAGCCCAGAACCAGCGAGTGCGCGGTGCAGTGTTCGCTTACCAAACGTTGTGGGACAAACGCCTTTCAACTGTTTCTGGACGCCAGTGGGCCGGCGTTACCCTGTTGAGCCATTCCTTTCTATTAGCTTACTATTGTTAGTATTGTTATTATTTGGAAACTTTAGCCTACAACGATATATTTATTAATTTGGAAACTTAAGACATATCTGCCCAATCAGCCACTCTGTGTTTTAGGCATTCATTTCTGGTCCGTTTGATCTCAGGCAGCGTGCTGAAAAGGATGAACCGGGCAACTGGAGTTGTCCAGGGGCACGTAGCCTGCGGGGCGCACGGCGGGGCCTCGAGCGCATGGCCCTGCGCGTCCTGGGGGCGCCGGCTGTCCACAGCCGCCTAGGGAGCTCCGCCACCACCCCTCGGAGATGGAACAGCGGGTGTGGGGAGGAAGGAACCCGGTTTCGGTGAAGTTCTAGTTCCAGGCTGCTAGAAACGTTCTTCAGGTAAACTCTGGAGAGGATTGGACCGGGAGAGGTCTGCAGGAGGCTGGAGTCTGTTTTCAGGAGCTTAATGGGTGGCTAGCCCGTATCTCAGGCACTCTGCTGAACTTTGCAGGTTTCTCCTAGTCCTACTCAACCACTCTGTGCCCCAAGCTGTTCCCATCCAGGCCAGGACCAGGGTGAGGCCAGCAGGGAACCCGAGGTTTAGAATTTAAGGAAGCGCTCACTCTCAGGGCTGACTCTCCACCCGCACAACCCCAAGAGTGGGCGCCTCCTTAAATGTTGCACCCCAGGTGCCTGTCTCATCTGGTCCGGATCCCACCTTGTGAAGGAGGAATCCAGAGGTCAGAGAGGTGAGAATGCTTCCTTCCACGGCCGGGCCGGGCAGACTGGATGCTTCAGAGCCGGGTTGTGAACCCGACGGCTTTGATTCTGGAGTCCTCACTCTGAACATCTAAGTCCCTGGTTTCGTCTCTCCTCTCTAGGCGTCCCCAGACCCCAGGTGCTTGTTTTGTTTTAAGGGTCACTCGCCCAAGTTTTGTTTTGCTTTTCTTTGTTTCATTTTGTAGATGTCTCAGCTCTTGGCAGGTCTCTTGGCTGCAAGGCTGTGGAGGCTCCAGGGCTGGCCTGCCTGGTGCCTGAGGTGCCTCCATGGCTTGAGCTGAGTCCCTGCCTGGACTGAGACTGATGGGTTGGGATCTGGAGCTGTATCCCTATGGCTGCCTTAGGGCCGAGCGTCCAGCCTGACAGGTGAAGCCTTCTGCAGCAGGCAAGTCCTCACTTAAAGCACCCCTGCTGGCTGTACACACTAACCTGCCCTCATGCCCTTCCCTCAGCACCCCACCGAGACATCACTTGCCTCTGGGCAGTTATCAAAGACTGAAGCTTTATTTCCCATTGCAGTTTAGCTAATAATGGTGATATTTACAGCAGTGTCTCCCACTGTCATGAGCCTGGCCCGACACTCCTTACATTTTGTCTTCTATCTCATGAACCTTCCCGACAATCATCTCCATTCACAGATGGGGATCCGAGCCTCCGAGAGGGAGGTGGTTTGGTCCATGCCACATGACTAGTCTGCTAGTCTGTGGCAAAGCAGGGGACCTGAAGGTTTGTCTGCAATTCTATTGGCCAGGCTTCCTCTCTGCGACATCTCTGTGTCTAAAGAGACACCTGTCTGTTGAGAGTGAAGGGGCTGCTGCTGCCTCTTTGCTTTAGATGGCTGAACAGGACTTCACCAACGCCTTTTCAAGGGGTGTTGCCCAGTGGTTAGGGATGGTGTGGGAAGACATGAACTCATTGCTGGGAGGCCCATGCTGTTGGCAGGGACGCGTGTGACTAGGGGAGAAGCCAGAGGCTCCAGCCTGGGAAGTTTGCTGCGGCTGTTCATAGCGTGGGGTCCACAGGAACAGACTCAGTGAAATTGCGGCAGTGGAGAGCCTGCTGTGTCCTTTATGTGTTCTGGGCTCCTAGAAGCTTGGAACAGCTCACCTGGTGCTTGATGTTTAAAGTAACCTCATTATCAAAATTTTGGAAATATTCATTTTGAGACATCAGCAATATCCTTATCTAATTGGGTACTTAGTTAGGAATAATGACCAAATTATTTCATGTGTTCTAAAAAGTGACACTATCTGATCGGACATTTGAAAGGACTCGTTAACCATCAATGACTCCTGTACAATTAGAAGTGCAAAGAATCGGGTTTATTTCTAAATTGTTACAAAAGTGACAAGCATTCAGGGTTTTTTTTTCATATTTTGCATAACATCCATAAAATCATCTTTGTGCATAGAAATGCATCTTCTCAAGTGAGCCCTAGCTGTGAAGGCTGAGAAATTGGGCTTTGGGGAGACGTTTATGTTCCTTTTCCACTTTCTTATCATAGTGGTGCTAACCTTCTCTGAGCTATGAAAGAGCAATAGGAATAGTGACATTGGGGTTGATTTTGTGTATTGCCTGAGATAAAATTCCTGTTATTGGTTGAATTGCATCCTCATATCCCAGAATTCCTGTGTTGAATTCCTAACACCCCGTACCTCGGAATATGACTGTATTTGGAGATAGGTCTTTAAAGAGGTAGTTAAGGTAAAATGAGGTTATTAGGGTGGGCCCTAATCCAATCTGAGTTGTGTCCTGATAAGAAAAGATCAGGAGACAGGCAGATACAGAGAGAAGACCTGTGCAGACACAGGCAGAGAATGGCCGTCTACAAGCCAAGGAGAGAGGCCTTAGAAGAAACCAGCCCTGCCAACACCCTGATCTAGGACTTCCAGCCTCTAAAACTGGGAGGAAATAAATTCCTGTTGTTTAAGCTCCCCCGCCCCCACCCGTCTGTGGTGTTTTGTTATGACAGCCCCACCATACTAATGCAATGGCTAGCCGAGTCCTAGTACATATTAGGCCCTCAAGACATTCTAACGTCTTTTTCTTTTCTTGTCCTCCTTTAGGAGGCCCTAGACTTTATTAATTCATGACCTTCTTAAGATTGGGAATGGTGTCATGTTTATGTTGGTATCGGCTGTATCTAGCATGCACTGAAAGCTTGGGGCATGAGTGAGTGAATCCAGACACTATTTCTCCAGGTGTGTTCTGTGGCATAGAGTCCCAAAAGATGCTCCATTTGGCTGGGGGCGGGGACCTCATGCCTGTAATTCCAACAATTTGGGAGGCTGAGGCTGGAGGATCACATGAGGCCAGGAGTTTGAGACCAGCCTGGCCAACATGGTAAAACCCTGTCTCTACTAAAAATACAAAAATTAGCTGGTGTGTGCCTGTAATATCCCAGCTACTTAGGAGGCTGAGGCACGAGAATCACTTGAACCTGGGAGGTGGAGGTTGCAGTGAGCCAAGAGCACACCATTGCACTCCAGCCTGGGCAACAGAACGAGACTCTGTCTCAAAAAAAAAAAAAAAAAAAAAAAGATGCTCCATTTGAAAAGAGGTCCTCAGGTGAGATGACTTGGGAAACACTGTATAGCATATTTCCTGCCTGAAGACTTGCACACAGTGTCCATGAGCACTGTATATGAGTCTCTGAGAGGCTCTGCAGTAAATAAATACATTGGCAAATCTAATGTTTCCAAGCCCAGTTGCCCACGGGAGTGTTTTATAAAACCCGTCCCATGTGCTGGGGAATGATGTTCTTCAGACTAGTCGGGCCAAACTAGCCTCAAAGACTATTTATTACTTTCATCTGGACAGAAAGGGATCTGCAAAGCTGCAGAGGATGTCTTTGACTTGCACCATGTTTTGAATAATAATAATAATAATTATTATTATTATTATTTTGAGATGGAGTCTCCCTCTGTCACCCAGGCTGGAGTGCAGTGGTGCGATCTCGGCTCACTGCAACCTCCGCCTCCTGTGTTCAAGTGATTCTCCTGCCTCAGTCTCCTGAGTAGCTGGGATTACAGGTGTGCGCCACCATGCCTGGCTATTTTTTTTTTTTTTTGTATTTTTAGTAGAGATGGGGTTTCACCATGTTGGTCAGGCTGGTCTTGAACTCCTGACCTCGTGATCCGCCTGCCTCGGCCTCGCAAAGTGCTGGGATTACAGGCGTGAGCCACTGCTCCCGGCCTCGAATAATTATTTTTAATTAGGCACAGTTTAGTGAAAAGACAATGCAGTGTACATGTCCTAGACATTCTTTGAGGGCCGTTTTAAATAGTTTTTTTTTAAACTTTATCTGATTTACTTCTCATAATGGCCTGTGATTCCTTTCTTCCCTCAAATTGTGCATCTTAAGCCAGGTAGGTAAATGGAGGCTAATTAATTGCTACCTGCATGTACATTTAATATGCATGCCTGTTTTCATCCATTTTACCCATTCTCCTACTTTAAAATCCTCTCCCGTCAATGTTATTCACAAAAGGCAAATGAAGCCAGTGTATTTGTAACAGCCAACTGCAAGAAACCCTCCAAATATCTGTCAACAGTAGACAATGGAATGTCACTTGGTGAGAATGAATAAACTACGTAGAGACGTAATATTGAGGAAAAGGAGTCAGATACAAAGAACACATCCACGAGGCTCCTTGCAAGTGTTTACCTTGGGTGGAAGGTTTGCTGGGAAGGGCATGAGGCAGCGGGTGAAGTTCTGGTCTTGGTTTGGGTGCCTGGTGCCAGAGTGGATTCGCTTTGTAGAAATTCACTGAGCTGAGATTTTGTGATTTGTGCATGTTCCTGTAAGTATATCATAGTCCAACCAAATGTTCCAAACCGCAAAAGAAAAAGGGCAAATGAAGCCTTGGCTCAATTTTATTTATTTCTGGGAGGAGATAAAATTTCCTTATTAAGTTTTTTTTTTTTTTGACAGGATTTTGCTCTGTTTCCCAGGCTGGAGTGCAGTGGCACAATCATGAGTCACTGTGGCCTCAACTTCTTGGGCTCAATGGATCCTCCCACCTCAGCCTCCCAAGTAGCTGTGACTATGGGCACACTCCGCCACACCCAGCTAATTTTTGTGTTTTTTGGAGACAAATTTTCACTGTGTTGCCCAGTCTGGTCTTGAACTCCTGGGTTCAAGCGATCTGCCCATCCGGGCCTCGCAAAGGGCTAGGATTATAGGCATGAGCCACTGTGCCTGGCCCTTAGTAAGTTTTTTTTTTATATAATTATTTCAGATTCAATGGTCGCTTCTAAACTTCAGGAAAGTCTTTAACAGAAATTCCCAAGGAAGTAGCTCCTACAAGAGAGAAATGGGCTCCCTCTTCTCTTCTCTGTTCTCGGGTCATTTGTCCTGCCTCAGCCTATCCAGATGGTGGGCCTCTGCCTGGGGAGGCTCTGGAGAGGCTCTGGGAAGTGGCTCAAGACCAAGGGGAAGGAGAAAGGTCTGCTCTGGGCTCCTCAGCCCTGAGGGGCAGCCGCAGTGCCCTTACTACAGTAGAAGTGATAAGCTCCGGAGATATTTCGTCCCAAAGAATTCCTGGTCCATCGGGACCCAGCGGAGTGGCTTTGTTAGTAAACCAGCCTACATCCTTTTATTTTAGAGGGAATTCATACCTGTCTCCCAGTGAAGCTGTGTCCATGGAGGGAGAAATCTCTGGGCCTTTTGTTGGTAAAATGTTGTGGAGCTTACAGTTGGTGACCTTGGCTTGAGCTAAGCTGGATGGAGGGTGGAGGGGGTTCTCTATGTGCCTGACACTCCTTCACCGTTCCCTGCAGTCATCGTGGGCAGCCCAGAGGTGACCTGAGCCGAGCAGTTCCTCGGCCCTTGCTCCACTTGGAAGCTGTCGGGGAAAAAAAAAAAAAAAGAAAAAGCCACTGGTGTTTATTGAGTGCAAATAAATGTGTGAGGCACCTCTAAACTCCATAGATCATCTCGTTTTATCTTCAGAAAACCACAAACAGATACTTTTCAAAAGAAGATATACTTGTGGCCAACAATCATATAAAAAAAGCTCAACATCACTGATCATTAGAGAAATGCAAATGAAAATCACAATGAGATACCATGTCACACCAGTCAGAATGGGTATTACTAAAAAGTAAAAAAATAACAGATGCTGGCAAGGTTGTGGAGAAAAGGAACACTTATATGCTGTTGGTGTGGGAGTGTAAATGAGTTCAGCCATTGTGGAAGACGGTGTGGCAATTCCTCAAAGACCTAAAGGCAGAAATACCATTCAACCCAGCAATCCCATTACTGGCTACATACCCAAAGGAATAGAAATCACTCTTTGATAAAGACACATGCACATGAATGTTCACTGCAGCACTATTCACCATTGCAAAGACATGGAATCAATCTAAATGCCCATCAATGACAGACTGGATAAGGAAAATGTGGTACATATATACCATGGAATACTATTTAGCCGTAAAAAATAATGAGATCATGTCCTTTACAGGGACATGGATGGAGCTGAAAGCCATTATCCTTAGCAAACTAATGCAGGAACAGAAAGCCAAGTCCTGCATGTTCTCACTTATAAGTGGGAGCTAAATGATGAGAACACACGGACACATAGAGGGGAACAACACACACTAGGGCCTTTCGGAGGGTGGAGGGTAGGAGGAGGCAGAGGGTCAGGAAAAATAACGAATAGGTACTGGGCTTAATACCTGGGTGATGAAATAATCTGTACCTCAGACTCCCACGATACAAGTTTCCCTATTTACAAACCTGTGCTTGTACCCCTGAACTTAAAAGATCTCCCCCACCAAAAAACAGAAAACTAAAAACTGAAAACTAAGGAACATTCCTTCCTAGACGTCTATAATCAGTATCATAAAGATCCCCTTGCTGGTGGTTACCCAACTAAGAGTTCATGGAGCAACAATTTAACTTTTGTTTTCTTTTAAAATCAAAGCTGTACATACACCTGATTTAAAAAACAAAATAGATTTAGATGGCTTGTTACAAATCACACACCCCCGTAACTCAGAGCAACCCTGTTCGGCCCACCTGCTGTTATTCCTTTCCCAGGAGGCAACTGCTTTGGATCCTTTTAGCTAACCAGCGGTGCAGCGATGGATTCTGTGTTGGTGCAGTCCTTCTTGCTGTCTCATTGTTGAGCACCCTTCCCACTGGGGAGATGATAAAGCACGCCGGGTTCTTCCCTGTCACCCCCCGCAACCCCCACTCATGCCTTTCCTATCCATGCATGCTTCTCATGTACTTATATTGTGATTTTGACTGCAACAGTGTACATTATTACAGCTATGTAAATGCTGTTTGAAGCTAAGCCATGTAGTAAATGATGGTTACCATTTACTTGATTGAACATTTTTTTTTCCTGGAGTCAATTTTCTTTAATTTTTTTTTTCCCGTTGCTCAGTTTTATGCATTCATCACAGAGTCATTTGTCTTGACCTTCAAGATATCTACTTGAGGAAGCCTCTCCCAGAGCTTCTGACGGGGCATCCGGCCTGCACCCTTTGCTTCCCAGACCCTGTGCCTCATGGGGCCTGGCTTCTCCCGACCATTGCCCTGGGATTCTCTTCTCTTCCTGGTGCTTGACCCTAGAGGGCCTGCATTCCTGAGAAGTGTTCTTCTTTCTTGGTTTGCTATTGAGCACCCCCACTGGCCATCTCCTAAGAAGCAGTGCATGGGAAGGAGTTTAAAGAACATGCGTGTCTGGGCCAGGTGCGGTGGCTCACGCCTGTAATCCCAGCACTTTGGGAGGCTGAGGCAGGCGGATCATCTGAGGTCGGGAGTTTGAGACCAGCCTGGTCAATATGGCGAGACCCTGTCACTACTAAAAATACAAAAAATTAGCTGGTCATGGTAGTGGGCGCCTGTGATCCCAGCTACTCAGGAGGCTGAGGCAGGAGAATTGCTTGAACCTATTAGGTGGAGATTGCAGTGAGTCGAGATCACGCCATTGCACTCCAGCCTGGGCAACAAGAGTGAAACTCCACCTAAAAACAAACAAACAAACAAACAAAAAACATGCTTGTTGGAAAATGCTATTATTCTAACTTACACCTGCTCTGTTCTTGATTTTCCTTTAGAATTTCGGAGGCTTCAGTCCCTTGTTTTTTGGCTCCTGGTTTTGTTGTCAAGAGACCTGAAGCCAGCCTGATCCCTGATCCCTGATCCCTGATCCTCACCTGTGGCCTGTTTTTCGTTTGCCTTTTTCCTCTCTGGAAATTGGAAGGGTCTTCTGCTTGTTCTGAGAGCTCTGAGTTTTCACCATAGTGTGCATTTCCATGGGCCTACTTTCATCAGTTGCATTCAGGCTGCTTGTGAGGCCCTTTAAGCTAGAATTTCATGATCTGGGGTGTTTTCTAGGATGATTTTATGAGTTAATTTCCTCCCCTTGGTCTTCACTACTCTTTCTTTCTGGACACTCCTGTGATTTGGATATTTGACTTCCTGGGCTGAATCTTTCATTTGCTTGTCCTTTCTTTCCTATTATCAATTTCTTTTTCTTTTGGGTGTCTGGGAGATCGCCTAGTTTTTTTTTTGTTTCAATCTTTTTGTTGATTTTTTAACCTTTGTTATAGTATTTTTAATTCTCAGGAATACTTTTTTGCTCTCTAAATATTCCTTTTGATTAATCTCTGTCCTTGTTGTATGGTTTTAGTATCTGCTTCCAGCTCTCTGTGGATATTAATGATTTTTTTTCCTTTTCCATATACAGTTTCCGTTTGCCTTGAGTTGCGTCTTTCTGTCCATCTGTTTCGGTCACTGTCTTCCACGTGGTTTCCTTTCCTCTGCTGTCCAGTGCTTCCTGATCATTTGCCGTTAAACACTGACACAAAGCCGACAGACATCTCTCAGTGCCTGGGGCTGTGGCCTGGGAGCTGGGCAGTGGGGTGGGTGGTCTGGGAGGTTGGTTGGAGCACCCACCCCCATGTCAGTCTTTGTAGCTCTTTCCTCCCTTTCAGGTGGTTGGATTCCCTGGGGAAGACATCCCTGCTCTCCTGCCTGGAGGGCACAGCCCTGTCGTCAGTTTTCTGAGAGCCCAGTTGGGAAACAGGCTGCTGGTATGCACTGAGCCCCTCTGTTTCTACAGGAATTCCCAGTCCTCAGCTGTGTCCAGGGTCTCTCAGCCCAGGGACCTCTTTCATAGCCTCTGGCCTTCCTCTGGAGCGGAAAGGGACAGCAGCATCTGGCCGAGGGGAGTGGGAGAGGAGCCGGGGCTCTCGCCACTTTGCAACAGGCGTCCAATCTGGTGCCAAGGGGAGTGGGGGAGGAGCCAGGGGCTGTCACCACCTTGTAACAGGCGTCCAATCCCATCCCACTTGGGACCACCCCTCAGAGAATGCTAAGCAGCTCTTCACGTGCTTATCTCTGGTTCCTCCTCCCCACCTCCTGTGGCTCCTGCCACCATGTCCCCAGCCTCTCTTCCCCAGGTAAGCCAGGTCGGTGTTGGTTTTCTCTGGCCAAGTTAAAGTTCCACATTCAGGGGCCACTCAGTCAGCTACTACTTGTCTATCAGCCCTTGGCTTTCAAAATGTTCTTGTAATTTTCTCCTTTTTTTTTTTTTTTTTTTGAGACAGGATCTCACTTTGTCACCCAGGTTGGAGTTCAGCGGCATGATGTCCGCTCACTGCAACCTCCATCTCCCAGGCTCAAGCCATCCTCCCACCTTAGCCTCCTGAGTAGCTGGGACTACAGGTGTGTGCCACCACACCCAGCCAATTTTTTCTATTTTTTTTTTTTTTTGGTAGAAATGGAGTATCACCGTGTTGCCCAGACTGGTCTCAAACTCCTGAGCTTAAGCAACCCACCTGACATGGCTTCCCAAAGTGCTGGGATTACAGGTGTGAGCCACCACGCCCAGCTGGAATTGTCTCCTCTTATTCTTCACATTTTTGTGAGAGTTTTGCTTGTTTGTTTTATTTTCATTTTAGTTAAACTCTATAATCCTCATACTGTAGTCTGAGGTGTTTTGGAGGCATGTGTTTCAGAGGCCCCTTTTCCCCAGGAAGAACTCCAAGTTTCTGAGGCTTTAAGCTCATCTCTCCCTTTGAGCCTCACATTTTTTTCTTTATTCAGGAATGAGAAGTATTAGTAGACATTTACTTGAATCCACAGCACCCTGTGAGGGAGGGCGACTGACATGACAAGCTCAGTTGACGAGTGACTGTATTCAGATTCTCTAGTAACACAGTTCCAGCTGGGATTCATGGATGCAGCTCCTCTCCCCAGACCCCTGAGAACACACCCACTCAGGGAGAACATCAGGAGTGACACCCTGTGGCTCAGGAGCTTTGTGACTTGGCACGCCTTATTCCAGACCCAAATCCAACTGGACATCGCAGAAGCATCTTTAAGAAATCTGCATGAAGGTCCCAGTTTTAGATGCTCCCAACTCCTCCCAAACGGTGCGCACAATCCTAGGAAGCCCTGATTCCTGCATCCTCACTGCTGCGTGTACATCCTGATGGTTTCCTATGGCTTCTCCAGGCCATCAGCACACGCAGATAACCTCAGAGCAATGAAAACGGTAGCTGGATGCAGCCCCTGGCTCTGAGTAGTTGGGTGTCTCCATTGCTAGCTCTCTCTTTGATGCAGGCAGACTTGGGGACAGCGTGTTGGGGAAACTGATTGTAATTAGAAAAACCCCTCCGCAGGGTGGGCTCCCCTCTTATGATGGAGACCCCATGCCTACTCCCAGCCCCCTCCTCTGGGAGTTGGAGGTTTTGTTCCATTTACCATAACTGGGATCTCAGAGAAAGGGCTTGGAATTAAACACACAGCAGGTGCTACCTGTGAAAAGTTTTACACATTTTCTTTGCCTTAATCAATTATTTGTTGTTCTCCATGGCAGTTCCTGACCCTGTGGATGCTCAGTGATGGATATGAAATGAAGAGAATTTCCCAAAACCTTCCCATGACTCGTGGCAGACTTTGTGCTGCAGACTTTGCTGTGGCTCGTGACGCCAGGGTCTTCTGGTGGATTTGCGCTTTCCTTTGCAGTGCTTGACCCTTCCGTTAGGACAAGCACAGTTTTGTATCTTTTCTTTTGTTGTTGTTAAACTCAAGTCTGCATCTCCCAACTTTGAATTCCATTCTTGTTCTCATATCTAGCTTTTTTTTTTCATTAATCAGATTTATTTTTATGGGCAGTTATGGGTTTACAGAAACATCAAGTGGAAAGTACAGTGTCCATATATCTCTGAGAATCCCCCTCGCCAGTTTCTTCGGTACATTTCTTTGGTTGTAATTGATGAGCCAGTACTGAGATGTTATTATTATTATTATTATTATTTTGAGACGGAGTTTCGCTCTTGTTGCCCAGGCTGGAGTGCAATGGTGCAATCTCGGCTCAGCACAACCTCCACCTCCTGGGTTCAAGTGATTCTCCTGCCTCAGCCTCCCGAGTAGCTGGGATTACAGGCATGCAACACCAGGCCTGGCTAATTTTGTATTTTTCATAGAGACGGGGTTTCTCCATGTTGGTCAGGCTGGTTGCGAGCTCCCAACTTTAGTTGATCCGGCCACCTTGGCCTCTCAAAGTGCTGGGATTACAGGCGTGAGCCACTGCACCCGGCCTTGAGATATCATTATTAACTGAAGTCCATAGTTTACGGTAGGGTTGACTCTTCGTGCTGTGCATTCTGTGGGTTTTGATGAATGTCTAACATCACGTGTCCATATCACAGTATCATACAGAATAGATTCTCTGCCCTAAAAGCCCTCTGTGCTCTTCCTATTCAACCCTCCCTTCCCTTCTCCAATCCCAGAGTCCCTGATATATTTACTGTCTCCACAGTTTTGTCTTTTCTAGGATGTCTTATAGGTGGGATCACACAGTATGTCACCTTTTCAGATTGGCTTCTTTCACTTAGCAATATGCATCTAAGATTTCTTCATGTCTTCTTGTGGCTTGGTATCTCATTTCTTCTTATCACTGACTTACATTTCATTGTATGGATATACCATCGTATTTATCTATTCACCTATTGAAGGACATTTTGGCTGCTTTCAAGTTTTGGCAATTATTAATAAAGCTGCTGTAAACTGTCACCTGTAGGTATTTGTGTGGACATAAGGTTTTCACCCCATTTGATGAAATGCCAAGGATTGTGATTGCTGGGTTGTATGGGGAGACTATGTTTTTGTTTTACAGGAAACTGCCAAACTGTCTTCAAAGTGGCTATACCATTTTGCATCCTCATCAGCCATGAATGAGAGTTCCTGTTGCTCCACATCCTCACCAGCATTTGGTGTTGTTGGTGTTTGGATTTTAGCCATCTAATAAGTGTGTGTGCTGTCTCATTATTGTGTTAAGGCTCAGTTCTCTAACGATAGATGATGTTAAGCAGCTTTTCATATACTTATTTCTCACTTGTAAATCTTCTTTAGAGAGGTGTTTATTCAGGCCTTTTGCCCATTTTTTAAATTGGGTCGTTCATTCTCTTATTGTTGAGTTTCAAGAGTTCTTTGTATATTTTGGATACCAGTTCCTTATCAGATATGCATTTTGCAAGTATTTCCTCCATGTCTGTGGCTTGTCTTCTCATTCACTTGATAGTGTCTTTTGCAGAGCAGAAGTTCTTTAATATTAGTAAAGTCCAGCTTGTTAACTTTTTCTTTCATGTGTCTCATTTTCACACCCAGCCTTTTGTTTTGTTTTACGTTGTTTTGCTTTTAGCCTGAAAATGTGCATCCTTCACAGTTGCACCTGTTCAGAAATGCTCCTGCCCCATCCTTAGGCCAATGGTTGCTAATACCTGCTCTTAGATTTATAAGCTGCATGACTTTTTTGCAAATCCTCAGTTCTTGGGCCTTAGTGTCTTCATGAAAAGCTGCTGCCCTTTCCATTTATTTCATCCTGAGTCTGTAATTTATGCTTTTAATTTATGTATGACCCTTTTCTTCCCAATTCGACTATAATGCTCTTCTCCTGGAACATTACTCCCTCCCCATGCTCAGCCTGTCTTCCCATACCCTGGTGTGCTTATGTTTAACCTTTGGTGATTTCATCACAAAGCCTGCCTCTTGTGGACACCACCCCTGGGACTTTGAACCATGAGCTGTGCTGCTCCAGCAACTCTTTCAGGCAAGGCTAGTAGCAGGTGAGGGGCAGGGGCTGTGCAGGAGAACAGTGAGAGGGAGGCCAATTGTGTACACCTAGCTGCTGGGAGGCAGGAGAAGAGAGAGACACTTGGGTCAATGCCAAGGAGGCACAAGGGTGACAAGAAGCCAGACATCTGGAAGACAGAGCATTGAGCTAGGCAGAACCAAGAATAAACGGATTAGGAAGTCTCAGTGGTAAGGTCAGAAATGTAGAATTCAGCTCTTTGTGGATGATGTATAGAAATAGTCCAGTGAACCCGAACTCAAACTGCAGGAGTGACTCTGCTTGGCTGGAGTTCAGTGGGGTCAGGGGATCAGCATCAGGGAGGGCAGCCTAGTCGTGATGGGAGAGATGCGAGGCTAGTCATCAGCAGCTGCTCTACTAAGCCAACCTTTAACTGGCAGGTATTCAAAGAAGCATGAACCACAGCAAGCAGAAAGAGCTCTTCTGCTGTTGAGCTCCACGTTGATATTAAGGTCCACAGGGGCAGTTGCTCATCTGCAGGCTTTCAGTGACACAGGTGAGCTGAGACATTGGTTCTTCTGGCCCTTGTGATGGTCCATGAGGCCTGAAGGAGCAGGGCTCCCAGCAGAGCTTTCTTTGGGGGCCAGATGTGCCTATTTGCTGCACTGTGGCACACCAGCTTCATGGCCATCTATGTGTGCTGTGGCATGGAAACAGTTGAGAAGCATCACAGTTAAGGTTTGAATAGTCTGTCCTTAATATGGTTTAGGAACGACATGGAGAAGTTTTTTAAAGGCATATAAAGTATTTCCAGTGGGAGATGGAAGAATAAGCCTAACCTGTTGGAGTTAAAATCTTAGAGACAGCAGGAATGCAGAACTATGACAGTGTGCGCCACTGACTGATGGCTTAGTGTTCCCCTGTGACATGTGGGCCACCACTCTCCAATCTTGCTCCTGTGACAGACATCATCAGTAGATGGTCCTGTGACAGTCATCATCAGTAGATAACAGCACCCTTTCCTGCTGAGATCACCCAGCCTGAACTTTCCTCTCGAAGCAGGGCCCCGGACAGCCAGTGCAGTCACCTGCAAGGTGCCACAGGAAGCGCGCTCCTCACCACCCATCCTCTCTTGCTTCCTCAACTTGGCTGAGCACAGGAATCATTGAGCGAACTCCAGATTCTTCAGTTCATTTCCTGAAGCTTCTGGTTCAACAGCCTGGACACATTAGGAAACATTTATTCAAGGAAGGGGGGAATAAATGGAAGAAGAAAAACACAGGCCATAAGAAATTTATCTATATCCATCTACCTAATATCACGTATAAAATATTTTATAAATTAACATTTTTACATTGAATACTTTAACAATAAGGACAGGAAAAAAGTGACGAATGGGCAAATTAAATTCACAACTGTGGAGATATGCAAAATAATCGCAAGTGGACAGCACTTCATTTTAGAAGGTTGGAATTTAACTTGCTGTCAGGCTGGGGGACCTGAGACCACTAACCTTTTGGGGTTCTCTATACTCTGGGTCTTTATGACTCAGGAAAGAAAAGGCCATTATCTTCTTCGCTCCTTCATGTCCTGGCTGAGCCAGCTGGGCAGGTGCGTCAACCTAAGGTTCCTTGTCTGTAAAAGAGGCTAATAGTGGGATGTAATTCATTGGCTCTTAAATGAGTTAATACATGTAAAGCATTTAGAATAGAGGTGCCCATGTGGTGGACACCAATAAATAGTGTTACTATTGACATATTTGAATGTTCTTATAGCAGATCCATTGTCTCTGTGCAGATCAAATTTTCCTAGTTATTGAATAAATTATTCAATTGACCTTTAATGTAATGCCTATTTGTATAAGGTGCCATGGACACATGGTTTCAGTCCTTAAGGAATTCAACATTTAGTTTGGGAGACAATAATTAGATTAAATAAAAAAAAAAGCACCTGTACAGACTTTACACAGTTCAGCAGTGGAGTGGGTAGCCTTTCTCTATGTTCTGGAAAGCTCTGTGGGGCGTGGGTGGGGCTTGGAGAGGGGCAGGGTGTGGGAGAGCAGGGCAAAGGGGAAATGGAGGGTGGCCCAGGGGAGTGAGGGGGGACTGGAAATGGAGGGGACCAGAATCTGGGGAGTCTTGAAAGCTGGGTGAGGGGTATCAACCCTCTGTTAGTTTGCTGGGGCTGCCATGTCAAAGTGCCACAGGCTGGGTGGCTTAAATCGCAGACATTTATTCTCTCTTAGTTCTGGAGGCCAGGAGTCCAAGGTGAAGGTGTTGCAGGGTTGATTTCTTCTGAGGCTTCTCCTTGGCTTGTAGATGGCTGTCTTCTCTCTGTGTCTTCATGGCCATTCCTCTGTGTGCACATGTCCCTGTGGTCATGTCACACCAGTCATGACTAAGTCATGATAATCAACTATTGACCCCCCTTAAACTTAATTACCTCTTCAAAGGTGCTGTCTCCAAGTAGGTTCACAGTGTGAGGTCTTGGGGCTAAGGCTTCCACATATGAGTTTTGCCAGGACACAGTTCAGCCACTAACGGACCCGATGTCTTTGGAGAGACCCCGGGACAGCTGGAGGTAGAGTGAGCGGGGCAGCCCAAAGGAGGTAGGACAGCTGAGGGTGGAGGGTGGCTCAGGGCCCAGCCAGGAGCTGAGGGAGAGATCACTGCCCTGTTGGGGATGCACAAAGCCCAGTGCTCCTTGAACTTGCAAAGGGAACATTGTGGGGAGAGGGATGCTGTAGAGGAGGTCAAGGCTGATGATGTTCGAGGAAACCCTTGAGCTCAGCCGAGGAGCTTGGGTCTAAAGAAGGGGCTCTGGAGATTTGGCGTGTGGTGGTGATAAGCTTTGGCTTTAAACTTTCCTATAAGTCGTCTTCTTCATTCTTCCTGAGTCTCTTGTCTTGCTACCTGATCGCCTCCTTTCCCTTTCCTTTGAAACCAGAAGCTGGCAGGTGAGCATAGGGGTGCTTTTGGAAGCACGGCCATTCCTATCTGCTTGTCCCATGCCCCAGTCTGTGGCCCATCACAGGCCCTATTTTGGCCCTGGCTTTGGAGTTTAACAAGTGGGAAGCAGGCTCCACCAATCACTCCAGAGGGAGATGCCCGCTGGATTGTCATCTGTTATGGAAATGACATTCCATTTCAGAAGCCGCCTCCCTCTTGTTCATGAAAGTTTACATTTCTCTGGCTGGGCAGCCCGGGCCTCACTTGCTCCTAGTTGCTCTGGTGATGGGTAATAGCAAAGCAGGTGATGATGGAGGAGGCTGTCATGCGCACAGTTTCCTGTCTGAGCGCCATGGAGGGTTTGTGGCACAGAAGGGAGCAGGAGCTTACTCTCCTGGAGTTAAAACCCCTCTGTTTTGCAACAGGAAACCTCTTAGAACCTGAAGGCAGCATTAATTCTAGACTGGGAGCGATCAGGTGAGAGGCAGCTGCAGCTAAAATGACTGTTCTGGAGTTGTCTTCATCATGATGACACTCCTACAAGGTGATTTCCTCTGTAAACACAGAAGGCGATTTCATAAATTGCTCTTAGGCAACTGGTGGGGGGCTGTTTAGTTGTGCATTTTTATGGCAGCTAAATCAAGGCGAGGGCTTTTCAGAGCTCAGCAACCCATCATTATTAAAACCAAAAGTTATTAGTTTCAATGCCAAACAGTAAATCAATGTGAATGCTCCGTTGGCTTCATAAAGGAAAATCTCTGTTTCCAGGGTCCCGAAGAAGCTCAGTTGACCTGGGCCATACAGAGCAGCCTGCAGGGCGGGGCACTGGGGGGGACGCACATGGGTTTGACAGGTGACCTTCTGCCAGGATTTGCCACTTGTTGCATGTACAGGTTTTCAAAGGAGTCAAGTCAAGTGGCCTTCTTTGACTGAACCGACTGTGCTTAGAAACATTGCTCTCCTTTTCAGTTTTCTCCTGAAAGGAATAGTCTGCAAATTCATGGAAAGCTGAAATACAAACATGACTCGAGACTAGAACAAGTGAGTTAAAACCACTCCTGCACGCCCCACTTCCTCCTTAATCTTTCTCAAACCCCGTTCCTCATTCTCGCTTTCCTTTTCTCCTTCCTCTTTACTCTTCTGCAGTCACTGAGTTTTGCTGATTGCCCCGTCTTAGGATTTGCACAGCTGGCCCTGCTGGCTCTGAGCAGCGGCAGGTACACAGTAGGTCCACAAACGCTGCTTGCTAAAGAGATGAGCAAGACATTGGTCCTCGCATTTCCAGCTGACCGTTGGGTGCTCCCATTGTGTGTTCTAGAATTCTTCCAGACCAGTTGTATGAGAGGAGAGAGCCTTGGACCTGTGTGGTACTGGACCCATGTGACGTTGGACCCATGGGGCATTGCACTTATGTGGCATTGGACCCCTGTGGCATTAGGCAGGTATTGTCCTCTCCGGGCCTCCATTTCCTGCCTTTAAACCTTATTGTGGTTTTCAAACCTTTCTGTTTATCTACAAGCCCTTTATTGAAATGAATAAAAACTGGGGGTGTTTTGAGTGGGATGGGGATGCCTAATTTCATGGTTGAGATCCCTGGGGATTCCAGTAATCTAGGTGCCAAAAGCCAGTCATCTAGGTGATTCCCAGGATCCTTTGCAGTCATGCCTTCACGGGTCCTGTGGGTTTGTGTCTACCTGATTCATCAACTTCAGCCTCAGGTCAGTTGCTTCCTGGACTTCCCTGTGTCCAGTTGAGATGCCAGCTCTCCCCCAGGCAGCATCCCTTCCAGGCCCAGCAGTCTATGATTCTACAAGACCACCTTTACGCAGGAGGGTCCCTATCGGAAGGGCTCACCGCTGTCCTCCGGACTCACTGCCACGTCTCACCTTTTCCCCACTCCTGGTCTTCCATGCACTGGCCATTCCTTCTCAGCCCCACTGTCTCCCTAACAGCTCTTGCCCCCACTAGTTGCCACTCTGGACCATTCTATGGCCTCCTTACAACTTCCTGCCCCCCTCTCTTCTCTCCTTACAGGCCTTGTCTTCTTTCCATGAAGGCATTTAGAACAGAATGTTTTTTTGTGTTACTTTTCTCCTCACCTCCTCAACAAACATGAGAAAAAGTCCTTAGTTCTTGGCCCCACACTAAGGGCTGAGCACACTCTGGTTACCACCGATCTCTCCGGACTTGTTAACCATCCTTCCTCACCTGCGGCCAGGCTGTTTTTTGGGTTGCCTCCCAAACATTTAGGAGCAGAAAGTATAAGTGTGGGCAGAAAAAGGAAGAAGAAGGCACATACAAGTGTGAAGAACAGGCAAGAAGAGAAACAGAACTGGCAGCTCCTCACCCTCACGCTGGCTGCCCGGTGTCTGGGGACCCTCCCAGGGTGCACTCTCCCTGCTGGAGGATGGTCACCTCTGACCCCACCACCCACTCCTTCCATGAATGATAGAGCCCCAGAATTCAAGATTTCTTAAAAAAAAAAAGAGCTCAGAATAATGGCAGAATGATGGTATCTAAATGAGTTTATAGACATTTAATTATAACTTATTACAATCTCAAAATATATCTCAGCATTTTTTGGTCTTTTCTTTCCTTTTTTGAGACAGAATCTCACTCTGTTGCCCAGGCTGGATTGCAGTGGCGTGATCTCAGCTCACTGCAACCTCTGCCTCCCAGATTCAAGCGATTCTCCTGCCTCAGCCTCCCGAGTAGCTGGGACCACAAGCGTGCACCACCACGTCTGGCTAATTTTTGTATTTTTAGTAAAGACAGGCTTTCGCCATGTTGGCCAGGCTGGTCTCGAATTCCTGACCTCAGGTGACCTGCTCGCCTTGGCCTCCCAAAGTGCTGGGATTACAGACATGAGCCACCATGCCCGGCCAAGTCTTTTTACTATATAATAGAATATTAATGTAGAAGTGGATAAATGCACCTCTTCAGCCAGCATGCTGGAATATTACTCATGAAGTGAATGGTGCCTTATTAGTGTTAACAGGACCTGTCCCATCTCATAGGGAATGGGTGTTGCTTTGGGTACTACCGTCCGCCTTTTATTCCCACAGAGCCATGCTGAGACCACAGGACAAGAGTGACCCCTGTCCCTATATCTCAGCACCAGGTTATTAGTGACACCCCTTAGGTTCCCAGCTCCACAGGCAGCACAGACCCAGCCGGCATCATGGAGAGTTGTTGAACTGGGTTTTGCATGTAGAGTGGGCTGGGTGGGAGGGGCACCCACGAGGGCTTCCAGAGAAGCCAGCCGTGGGGATGGTTACCTGAGAATGAGGGTCTTTTCTAAAGGAAGCCCCTTTGTTGGGGCAGCTGGTGGGGAGCTGGGCACTCAGGGTGAGTTGGACCCCAGATCCCCTGTCATTGGCAGCTGCTTAGCCTGTGTGGGCCTCAGTTTCTCCATCCCTAAAATGGGAATATCAGGGACTCTGTAGGTTGTTACAGCCTCAGTGGCCTGGATAATTTCTTAGCAAAGTGTCCTGCACTGCTATTCTTGGAGCTCTAGTGTTTTTTTTAACTTTTGCTGAATCCGGCCCTTGATTTGCCATTTACAAAGTCCCCCAAAGAGAGGGCAACATATGGGTCCCCCTCATTTCAACCTCCTGGACTGGTCCTGATCTATCAGGGCCTCTCGACGTGGTCTTGGGCCAGTTGGTTTGAGATCATCAGCTTGTTTTACAGAGGATCCAGGTTTCTTACCACTCAATTTAGACTCTACGGTGGAAATGCACTTTGGAATGAGGCAGAGCAGGCTGGAGTCCTGGCTTTGCAAGAGGATGTGTGGCTTTTTGCCAGTTTCTGAACCTCTCTGAGTCTTGATTTTCTCATCGGTGAAAGGGTAAAAAGCCTGCTTCTCAGGGAAGCTGTGAGAATTAAATGAACTGACATATGGAAAACACACAAGCAAACCACAGGCACCCCACAAACGGGCTTTCCCTTTCTATCTTTCCTTAAACACAGCTCCCTCCCTCGGGTCTCTGGTCAGAATCTTCCCGTGTAGTACTCTTTGTGACACCTCAGATTCCTGGGTTCTGAGACTGGACATGGAGGGCCAGCCTTAGGCAGGGGAAATGGTGGTGCAAAAAAGTTCAGTGGAAAAGAACAGCAATGAAAGCAAACGAGCATCTTACTGTGTGGCCTGGGCTGTGGGAGTCTCAGGGAGAGGCCTCCGTCACCATCCACAGCTCAGGGGGCCAGGAAACTCTGGTTGCCAACATTTAAGGCAGCGTTAGGATTTTATGTGAGCAGAAAATGCCAGTTTTAGATCACTATTTTCTCATCGTTTGTAAGAAAATATCATTTATACTCAAAAGGAATGACTGC